>NC_055986.1:11882551-13178176 GCF_018446385.1 Zingiber officinale | reverse complement strand
TACTGTTATCCTACCTTTTTGTTGGTATATGCATTATTGACTATGATAGTTATGACATATATTAGCACTTTATATTTGGTATCTATCTGATGTTGTAGCCCATAGTACATGTGATGAGTTAGCCACCGATGATGATCGACCCTATTAGAGATCAAGGATTACAGTTTCTGGTGATTTTTCATATCATACACCAGTAGTTTTAGCATCTGTTACTACTAGTTGGTTAGCAGATTGAGGCACAAACCAACCTCTGCTATTATGAGATGGGTAGTGGATAGTATCCATATCTTCATGTTGACCTAGCCAGTAGTATACCATTTTATCTTAGTTAATTTCATCAGTAAATATTGATTTACTCTTGTTAGATCGGTCAGTAGAAGACCGATTTACGTTTGTCGACTTGGGTAGTCATAGATCGATATACCTTTGTGATTGCGGAGGATTAACGTACATTTGTTAGATTTAGATAGTCGATCACCGATTCATTATTTTGGTTGGTCCGATCAGCAGGGGATCGACTTACTCTATTTTATAGAGATGTTGATCCTTGGGTTATTCGTGCTTAGTTGGATGTCTGGAGCACATTGAGTACATGGCTTGTACTGACGTGGGGAAAGACTGAATTAGCTGTATACCGTTGTCGGTTTGGTCAATCTATAGAGGATCGATGTATCATATTCCATGGGTACGTTAATTTTAGACTGTATGTACCTAGTTGGATAATATAGAAGGTAGCATAGGGAATATCAGGTTGATTGGATTAAATATGTTGATTCTGCATATCTATGTGGTGTGTACATATGATTATTATGTGTTGTAGGAGTGTTATGATGGACGGTCTAATTGCATGTAGTGGGTGTATACTTTTCCAGTTTTGATTATTATGGGTTTCTAGTAGATTATACCCGAGTGGTCTGATTTGTTTATTGGAGGTATTTTTTCGATTAAATCTATGTTGTGAAATGTGCACTTGTGTTTTAGTGTTTTATTGGAGGTATCTTATCGATTTAATCTGAGTTGTGATATGTGCAGATGTGTTCGGTGTAATAGTCGAGGTATCTTGTTCATTATATTTGTTCTGTGTGTACACTAGTGTCGATTATGATTTGTTGGAAGTATATGTTGATTATATACTCTTGGCATAGGTGTATATATGTCATGTGAGTGTTGTTTGAGGTGTATTGACGATTATATCTACGTTGATTTATGCACACGGGTTCGGTATGTATTGTTGGAGGTATCACGCTAATTTATACCTGTGATATGAGTGTGTGGGTTGTGTACTAATTGGAGGATTATGTCGATTATACCTATGTGGTGTGTGCACGTGTGTCAGGTGTATTGTTGGTGGCATTATGATGATTCTACTTATGTTGAATGCAGGATGTGGAGTGTCTACATTATGTCATTTGTTGTATTACCCTGTCAACTAATTCTCCTATTAGTGGGTGACCCACTACGATGTTGATAGAGTTGACGATGAGTTTGATTTGCTTACTGGATTGTGATACCCTTGGTTGCTCACAGTGATATGTGATAGGGTGATCTCGTGCAGTCTCTAGTTGGATAGTGAGACGTCTTGGACACATATTATGGACTGTTTATGGTGGAGTGTTGCTCCCACATATTTTGGATTGCTTGTGGTGGAGCGTTGCTCCCACATGTTATGGATTGTCTGTGGTGGAGCGTTGCTCCTACATATTTTGGATTGTGGTGGTAGAGCGTTGCTCCCACATATGTAGTATTTCTTGTGATGGAACGTTGCTCTCACATTAGATGATCTATTCTTTGGTGATTGTAGTTAGTGATCAGGTTTCAGACTTGTTATTGGGGATCTCTGGTAGAGAATGTTTGTTGTACAGACATTATGAGTTTTTGGTAATGCCATTTGGGCTTACCGATGCTCCAGCGGTATTTATGGATTTGATGAACCACATCTTATTGGAGTATCTAGACTAGTTCATTGTCGATTTTATCGACGACATATTGATCTACTCGCGTTCCGAGGAGGAACATGTACAGCATCTTCGCATAGTCTTGGAGACTCTTCGAAGACATCAGCTATATGCGAAGTTCAGCAAGTGTGCTTTCTGACTATCTTCAGTCAGTTTTCTGAGTCATGTGATCTCTTTTCGAGGTATTTCAGCAGACCCACAGAAGATCGAGGCTGTCACCAATTGGGAGCAGCCGAAATCAATGCAGGAGATCCGCAGTTCTTGGGACTGCCAAGATATTACAGACCTTTCGTCGAGAGTTTTTTTTCCGTCTAGCTATGCCACTGACACGCCTGACCAAAAAAGACGTGAAGTTCACTTGGACAGACAACTGTGAGACCAGCTTCCAGGAGCTGAAGCAGAGATTAGTGTCGGCTCTAGTTTTGGTTTTTCCCGCTGGAGAGGACGGATTTGTGTTCTACACCAACGCGTCTCTACAGGGTTTGGTCGCTGTTCTGATGAAGCACGACAGGGTAGTCTCCTATGCTTCTTGACAGTTGAAGGAGTATGAGAAAAACTACCCAGTACATGATTTGTAGCTGACCGCCATTATTTTTACCTTGAAGATTTGGCGGCATCACCTTTATGGTATTACAGTTGAGATTCTCACGGATCATAGAGTCTCAAATATATTTTTCACCCAGAAGGAACTTAATTTCCGACTGAGGAGATGGATGGAGTTCCTAAAGGATTGTGATTACACCATTAGCTATCACCCGAGGAAAGCTAATATGGTTGCCAATGCACTCAGTAGGAAGTCCAGAGGGACTTTGGCTTGCCACCGAGTTTCAGTCACAGACTTGGTTCAGGGTTTCTCCGAGTTAGGCCTTCAGGAGCAAGGATAGACAGAGTAGGGTATTCTTGTTACCATAGTTGCTCAGTCGTCGATCAGGACGAGGATCTGAGAGGCCCAGGCCAGTGATCAGCATTTTCAGTTCATTGGCAGCCAGATAGTTTCCTGGCAGCCAGATAGCTTCCGGGCAGCAGATCGAGTTCACACGAGATGAGGAGGGTATTATATACTCCCGAGGAAGATTATGCGTACCTCAGTCTCACCCGGTCTTACAGGAGCTACTTCAGGAGGCTCATCGCTCTCGATTTGCTATCCACCCAGGCGGTACCCGTATGTACCAAGATTGGAGGTGTTACTATTGGTGGAACGACATGAAGGAAGACATCGCGAATTTTGTAGCTAGATGTCTTGTCTGTCAGTAGGTGAGGGCTGAGCACCAGAGACCTGAAGGATTTCTACAGAGGATTCCTATTCCTGAGTGGAAATGGGAGCACATCACCATGGACTTTATGGTGGGTTTGCCTAGGACACGACGAGGCCATGACGCGATTTGGATAATCGTTGATCGATTAACCAAATCGGCGCACTTCTTAGCGATCCGGAAGACTGATTCCCTGGATCGATTGGCAGATCTGTATTGCCGGGAGATCATCAGATTACATGGTGTCCCTTTGACTATTATTTCGGATAGAGATCCTCGGTTCACGTCTCGATTCTGACAGAGTCTGCAGTAGACTTTGGGCACTCAGCTCTATTTTAGTACAGCTTTCCATCCGCAGACAGATGGAAAGTCGGAGCGGACCATTCAGACTCAAGAGGACTTGCTGAGGTCTTGTGTATTGGATTTTGGGAGGCAGTTGGGAGGATCATTTGCCATTGGTAGCGTTCGCCTACAACAACGGTTTTCATTCGGCTATCCTGATGGCACCGTTTGAAGCGTTGTAGGGTAGACCTTATTGGACACCCACCGTCTGGGATGAGGTTGGGGAGGCCCAGTTGTTGGGACCTCATAGATCTCAGCATGAGGCAGAGTTGGTCTGTACTATCAGACGGAGGATGTCAGAGACGCAGGACCATCAGAAGAGTTATGCTAACCGGAGACACAGACCCCTGGAGTTCTCTACTGGTGACCATGTTTTTCTACTAATCTTACTCACGAAAGGGGTGAAGAGATTTGGCCTCAGAGATAATCTAGCTCCGCGATGCATTGGACCTTTCCAGATCTTGGAGAGGATTGGAGCGGTAGCTTACCGGCTGGCACTACCACCGTCCTTGTGTTGGAGTGTATACTTAAAAGTTTAGCTTTTGTACACATTTATTTTGAAATAAAGAATCACATTGGTCAAATGTTTACATTTATTTGTTAAATGTAATTGTTCAATTAATATATATAGTAGATAACATGGAGTGTGGAGTCACACTTAGAAGATCATGTTGTCGGTTCTCTATAAATTATAAACAGTTGTTCACGACTAAGATGGAAAGGAACAAACCATCAAAATAGACGTAGTGTAATTAAGTATTAGTTTATCTTGACTAATAAATTACACTGATACACTTTAAGTGTATTGAGTAGTATCGTTTAGGTAAGTTCTTTTTGTACTGACTTAGTAAAAGAACTAGACCTTAGCTATTATGGAAGTGTGTGCTCTTAATCCTAATATAATAACAAGCATGTATATTTAATATTTATTTCTTTGACTTATCAAAGGGTGAGGTTTAGCTCGATAAATCAATATGCCCGATAAGTTGGGAAATGATATTACTTATAGTATGTGTTGTTTATTATAGAAAGAATCTATGTCCTAGTTATCTAGGTTGAGATTGTCCCCAAGAGGAGCTCATAAGGATTGCCATGTTAAACCCTGCAGGTGGACCTAGTCCAACATGACAATAAAGTTGAGTGGTACTACTCTTGGAGCTAGATATTAATTAAATGAGTTGTCAGTAACTCACTTAATTAGTGGACATTCGTAATCTTAAACACAGGGAGACTAACACACTCATGATAAGAAGGAGCCCATAATGTAGTTTGGGATTGGTGCGGTAGTGCGGTAATAACTCTCTAGTGGAATGAGTTATTATCGATGAACTTGAGTTGTGTGTTCGGGGCGAGCACGGGATACTCGAGCTCATCGGAAGGCCAAAACCAATTTCTCCTCTAGGTCCCTGTTATTGCCTCAATAAAGCCTCAAGTCCATCCAAAGAAAAGCCTATCTTGGTATCCAAGAAGGGGCTGGTTCATTGCTTGGTGACCAAGCAATGGCCGGCCACATATTTTCTAGAAGTGGTCGGCCCTTGCCTTGGGCAAAGGGGTCGGCCGTAATATTTAAATTAGGAAGGTTGTTTTTGAATTTTTTAAATTTCCTCAGATATTTACAATTTGTAAAAAGAGAGATTTTAAAAATTTATAAAATTTTCCTAATTTAAATTAGGCCACAAGGTTTTAAAAGAGAGTTGTAAAATTTATAAAACTTTCTTTTAAAAAGAAATATTATTAGAGATGTTTTAAATTTTAAAACTTGGTTTTAAATTTTAAAACTTTCCTTTTAATATCCACATTAGAAAAAAAAAAGAGTTTGTAAAATTTTATTAGAAGTTTTCTTCTTTTAATATTTTATAAAAAAAAATTTCTTTCTTTCCCTTTTAATAAGTGGCCGGCCACCTTGCTTGGTGCCCAAGCAAGGGGCCGGTCAAATAATTAAACATCAACAAATAGTTGTTTAATTAATAAATCAATCTAGGATTGATTAATTAAAAGGAAAGAAAAAGAAAAAAATTAAAAGGAAATAGGAATGAGTCTAATTTTTTATAAAACTCTTTCCATAATTTTTCGTTGGGAAACTAATATAAAAATGGGGGAAGGGGAGGCCTTGAAAAAGATAACAATTGATATTGTGTTGTTGGAGATCATCAAGTGGCCGGCCCCTCTCCCTCTCTTCACTTTGCTTTCTTTTGCTCCTTTGTGGTGGTGGTGGCCGAATTCTAGAGAAGGAGGAGAAGCTTTCCGGGTGGTGTTCGTCTTGGAGGATTGTCGCCCACACGACGTCCAAGAGGAGGCGAGGGATACGGTAGAAGATCTCGAGGTTTTTAGCATACAAGGAAGAGGTATAACTAGTATTTAATTTCCGCATCATACTAGTTAATTTTTCTTTGTATAGATATCAAATAGAAGAGGCATTCGATTTTTGTTTTTCGAATTTAATTTCGATGTTGTGTTCTTTTTCTTTTTTCCTTGTGATTTGATTGTTCCTTTTGGTTAACCTAGAGTTATATAAGGAAATTAAATATTAACTTTCCTTAAAAGGCTTTGTCTAGTCGGTGGTGGTTGCTCCCATATCCAAGAAGGCCAAGTGTCTCGCCATGTAGTACTTGGAATCAAACGTGTTAACTTTCCTTAAGTTCCGCAGGAGATCCAAATCTAAACCTAAAAGAACATATAAGTTAAACTTGGAATCAAACGTGTTAAGTTCCGCAGGAGATACAAGTTTAACTTAAAAGAACACATGGTAGCTAGGAAAGGTTCAGATCACGTACAAAATTTTGTACAGTGGAGCCATTGGGTGTTCCGAGTAGCAACCAACAATTGGAATCAGAGCTAGGGTTTTGTGTCTGTGTATTTGGTATTAGTTTAATTATGCACATGTCATACATAATTTAGGCAGGTTAATAGTAGGATGTGCTAACTTTGTGGAAGAGGATCCAACTATTATGGCTTATAGTTATTATGTGTGTGATTGGACCCTTAGACATGTCAAGGGCATTTATTATGTGTGCATGATTATATTAAAAAATACAGCAGGAGCTGTATTTAGTTTTATTAGGATTTTATTTTTTGATCAAGATACATGTCCATTCCTTTTATGGAATATAGGATCGATGGATGTAAATTTTATTTTATGTTCGATCAAGTTTACATGTACATTCCTTCGAGGAATATAGGATCGAAAAATGTAAAATTCTATTTATGTCGTAGATCAAATCTTGCAAGGCGTGGAACCTTTTGAGAATCAGAGTGGTGCAGCGGAACAAGAGCAAGATGGATGCGACAACTAGATCCGGTGGCGGTGGCCAAAGATGGCAGCAGCTAGGGATGACGACACACGAAGGACAACAATAGATAAAAGCCATAATAGTTAAAAATTAGTTTTTCTATTTATTGCTTTTATATTGTGATGTGTGTGAATGTTAGTGTACATATTTAGTAGGCTAGCATCATCAAAATTCCTCACTTTAAATAACTAAGTGGGAGAGGGATTTGTTTTAGTGAATTCCACAGTCTCCATTACTTGTTTGTAAGTGATGCAAACAAACTTGCGTGTTGGCTCTGAGTGCCTTCCTCCATATCGGATGAGTTTGTTTGCGGATCACTAGACCAAACTTCCATTTCGGATGACTATAGGAAATTAATTAAGAGCGTGTGATCTTCCCCATCGGAAGGGGCACAATCTTATTAATGGACTTAGTGTCAAGTAATGGTATACACTTAGGCACGTCTAATAGTATCCTCCTCATCGGAGTCACTGCTATTATTTGTGTGACCGAAGGAAACCAACTATTAATTTTATTTGTCAAAAAGTTAGGTTGACAAGATAATAAAATTAATGGGATATACCCTCCTTTTACAAATGTTGAATTTGTATACGTCCACACTATCGTGGCATACAAAATTCACGGTGTTTTAAGGTGTTGGTTAATTTAAAATAGTATTGTTTGAGGAATCAATATTATTCTAAATTTAGAGTTCTGACCAAAATTTATTTTGTGATTCTTAGGATGACTTTCAAGCCACTGGCCATTATTCTAAAAGAAAACAGACTTACTGGTCCCAACTATATAGATTGGAAAAGAAACCTGGACATTGTTTTAACTACTGAGGGCTATAAGTTTGTACAGTCAGAGGAATGCCCAGAAACACCTAGCAATGATTCTACCCCAGAGGAGATTCAACATCATAGTAAATGGGTAAAAGCTGATGAGATGGCGCGGTATTACATCTTGGCTTCGATGTCAAATGTATTGCAACATCAGCATCAGGACATACCAACAGCCTATGATATAATGAACAATCTCAAGGAACTCTTCGGACATCAGAATCAGGCTGCTAGGCAAGAGGCAATGAGAAAACTGATGACAGCCACCATGACTGAGGGGACTCCCGTGAGGGATCATATTCTCAAGATGATGGCTTACTTAAACGAAATACAAGTTCTTGGAGGGGAAATTGATGGGGAAATCCAGGTCGATATCATCCTCCAAACGCTGCCCAGAAGTTTTGAGCATTTTCGCCTGAACTATAATATGAATAAAAGGATGTATTCATTGGCGGAACTTCTGACAGAACTTCAGGCAGTCGAAGGGTTGTTTCGTCAAAATTCTCAAATTCACTATGCTGAAAATGGTTCTACTTCTAAGCCGAAAGGCAAGAAGAAGAAGAAACAAAATGGCTCAGCAAAGAAGGTGAATAAACCTCAAGGTGCAGGACAAAAAGCTGGAATAAAGAAGCCGAAGGGCAAGTGCTTTATTTGCAAGCAGACTAGACATTGGAAGGCGGACTGTCCTCGTAGGAAACAGAACAATAAAGGTATATCTCATACTCTAGTAGTTGAAACATGTTTAGCGGTGTTATCTACCAGCACCTGGTGTGTAGATACGGGAGCCACTGATCATGTCTGCAATTCTTTGCAGGGGTTCCAGGAAACCCGGCGACTATTTGATAGAGAGATAACTGTCTACATGGGCAATGCTACTAAGGTGGCGGCTGTTGCAGTGGGAGACGTCTACTTATCATTTGATAGGAATAGGAAATTGGTTTTAAGGAATTGTCTTTATGTACCTAGTTTTAGAAAGAATTTAATTTCAGTTTCTAAACTGTATTTGGATGGATATTCAGTTTCCTTTAGTAACAATATGGTTATAAAGAGAAATAAAGTGATTATCTGTTCTGGTGCATTGGTTGGCAATTTATATACTTTAAATCTAATTTCTCCCACAAAGAAAAATATGGAAATTAATAACACATCTTCTAACTCTAATAAGAGAAAAGAACCTTCGGAAATGAACCAAACACATCTTTGGCATCTAAGGCTTGGTCATATTAACTTAAGTAGGATTCAAAGGCTTGTAGCCGATGGACTCTTGGGTCCATTAGAGTTGGAAAACTTTCCAACGTGTAAATCCTGCTTGGAAGGTAAGATGACCAAGAGACATTTTAAGGCCAAGGGGTATAGAGCCAAAGAAGCATTAGAATTGGTTCATTCTGATTTGTGTGATCCTATGTCTATCCAGGCTAGAGGTGGCTTTGAATATTTTGTCTCTTTTATAGACGATTATTTAAGATATGGATACATTTACCTAATGCGCCGCAAGTCTGAGTGCTTTGATAAGTTCAAAGAGTACAAGGCTGATGTGGAGAAACGTCTAGGTAAAAGTATCAAGACACTACAGTCTGATCGTGGTGGCGAATACCTCTTAGGAGAGTTTAGGAATTACTTATCAGAGGCCGGGATTCAATCCCAATTGTCCGCACCTGGTACACTTCAACAGAATGGTGTGGCAAAACGAAGGAATAGGACTCTTATGGAGATGGTTAGATCGATGATGAGTTATTCAGAATTACCAAATTCATTTTGGGGATACGCTCTGGAAACAGCAGCGCACATTCTGAACTTAGTACCTTCTAAATCAGTATCTTCTACTCCCACAGAATTATGGAATGGGCGGAAGCCCAGTCTAAGACATATTCAGATTTGGGGTTGTCCAGCACATGTGCTGAAACAATATGCTGTTAAGTTAGAATCTCGTACAGAAGTTCGTATGTTTGTGGGGTATCCCAGTGGAACGAAAGACGGTTTATTTTATAGTCCTAAAGACCAGAAGGTCATTGTTAGCACCAATACCCAGTTTTTAGAAGAAGACTATATAATGGATCACAAGCCCAGTAGTAAAATTATTCTAGAAGAACTTAGAGAGGGCACGTCTACTTCAGTACCAACAGTACAAGATGAAGTACCACAAGAGACTGCAACATGTGTCACACATGATACACAACCACAGACGGTGCATCGTCGTAGTGGGAGGATTGTAAGGCAGCCCGAGAGATTCATGTTTTTGGGTGAGTCTTCGGACTTGATCCCAGGCAAACATGAACCAGATCCCCGGACATATGATGAAGCACTCCAAGATATAGATGCAGTATCTTGGCAAAAGGCAATGAATTCCGAAATAGAATCTATGTATTCTAATAAGGTCTGGGAGCTTGTAGAACCACCTAATGGTGTAAAAGTCATTGGATGCAAGTGGATCTATAAAAGGAAAAGAGGGACAGATGGGAAGGTAGAAACCTTCAAAGCAAGGCATGTTGCGAAGGGGTACACTCAAAAAGAGGGAATCGATTATGAGGAGACCTTTTCACCGGTAGCTATGCTTAAGTCTATCCGGATACTCTTATCCATTGCCGCTCATATGGATTATGAGATTTGGCAAATGGATGTCAAGATAGCTTTCCTTAATGGAAGTCTTGATGAAAACATCCATATGAAGCAACCAGAAGGGTTCATTGAAAAGGGCAAAGAGCATCTAGTGTGCAACCTTAATCGGTCCATTTATGGACTGAAGCAAGCTTCAAGATCTTGGAACATCCGGTTTAATGAAGTAATCCAGTCATATGGATTTATTCAGTGTCCGAATGAGTCTTGTGTATACAAGAAGTGTAACGGAAACATGGTGGTATTTCTTGTACTATACGTAGATGATATTTTGTTAATTGGCAACAATGTCAAGGTATTATCGGATGTAAGGGTATGGTTGTCCAAACAATTTGATATGAAGGACTTAGGAGAATGCGCACACATCCTTGGGATCAAAGTTATAAGGGATCGCAAGAAAAGAATGTTGTGCCTATCCCAAGCTTTAAATATAGATACAATCCTTGCTCGTTTTAGCATGCAAAACTCCAAGAAAGGTTTCTTACCTTTTAGGCATGGAGTAGCCTTATCTAAAGAGATGTCTCCAAAAACATCAAAGGAGATTGAGGACATGAAGGCAGTTCCTTATGCTTCGACTGTAGGAAGCCTTATGTATGCAATGTTGTGTATGAGACCTGATATCTATTTTGCCATGGGCATGGTTAGCAGATATCAAAGTAACCCTGGACAAGGACATTGGACTACAGTAAAGCATATATTAAAGGACTAGAGATTATATGCTAGTTTACCAAGCAGACGATTTACTCCCTGTGGGTTACACGGATTCGGACTTCCAATCAGATAGGGACAACAGTAAGTCTACATCAGGCTATGTGTTTACTTTAGGAGGTTGAGCCATTGCATGAAGGAGTGTTAAGCAGAAATGCGTCTCAGACTCAACCATGGAAGCTGAGTATGTGGCAGCCTCTGAGGCATCCAAAGAAGTTGTATGGCTCAGGAACTTTCTAATGGACTTAGATGTGATTCCTGGTTTGCCCAAGATCGTCACAATTTATTGTGATAATAGTGGAGCAGTTGCAAACTCGAAGGAACCACGAGCCCATAAGGCAAGTAAACATATAGAGCGCAAGGACCACCTGATACGAGACATCGTCAAGCGAGGAGAAGTTGTCGTCGCCAAGATAGCATCAGCAGATAACCTGGTAGATCCTTTCACTAAGGCCCTTCCGGCGAAAGCTTTTGATCGGCATGTGGAGGGGATGGGAATCAGATGTATGGCAATAGATATGGCAGCTTAGACTTTTAGTATAAGTGGGAGATTATTGGAGTGTATACTTAAAAGTTTAGCTTTTGTACACATTTATTTTGAAATAAAGAATCACATTGGTCAAATGTTTACATTTATTTGTTAAATGTAATTGTTTAATTAATTTATATAGTAGATAACATGGAGTGTAGAGTCAAACTTAGAAGATCATGTTGTCGGTTCTCTATAAATTATAAACAGTTGCTCACGACTAAGATGGAAAGGAACAAACCATCAGAATAGACGTAGTGTAATTAAGTATTAGTGTATCTTGACTAATAAATTACACTGATACACTTTAAGTGTATTGAGTAGGAACATTTAGGTAATTTCTTTTTGTACTGACTTAGTAAAAGAACTAGACCTTAGTTATTATGGAAGTGTGTGCTCTTAATCCTAATATAATAACAAGCATGTATATTTAATATTTATTTCTTTGACTTATCAAAGGGTGAGGTTTAGCTCGATAAATCAATATGCCCGATAAGTTGGGAAATGATATTACTTATAGTATGTGTTGTTGATTATAGAAGGAATCTGTGTCCTAGTTATCTAGGTTGAGAATGTCCCCAAGAGGAGCTCATAAGGATTGCCATGTTAAACCCTGTAGGTGGACCTAGTCCAACATGACAATAAAGTTGAGTGGTACTACTCTTGGAGCTAGATATTAATTAAATGAGTTGTCAGTAACTCACTTAATTAGTGGACATTCGTAATCTTAAACACAGGGAGACTAACACACTCATGATAAGAAGGAGCCCATAATGTAATTTGGGATTGGTGCGGTAGTACGGTAATAATTCTCTAGTGGAATGAGTTATTATCGATGAACTTGAGTTGTGTGTTCGGGGTGAGCACGGGATACTCGAGCTCATCGGAAGGCCAAAACCAATTTCTCCTCTAGGTCCCTGTTGTAGCCTCAATAAAGCCTCAAGTCCATCCAAAGAAAAGTCTATCTTGGTGTCCAAGAAGTGGCCGGTTCATTGCTTGGTGACCAAGCAATGGTCGGCCACATATTTTCTAGAAGTGGCCAGCCCTTGCCTTGGGAAAAGGGGGCGGCCGCAATATTTAAATTAGGAAGGTTGTTTTTGAATTTTTAAATTTCCTCATATATTTATAATTTGTAAAAAGAGAGATTTTAAAAATTTATAAAATTTTCCTAATTTAAATTAGGCCACAAGGTTTTAAAAGAGAGTTGTAAAATTTATAAAACTTTCTTTTAAAAAGAAATATTATTAGAGATGTTTTAAATTTTAAAACTTGGTTTTAAATTTTAAAACTTTCCTTTTAATATCCACATTAGATAAAAAAGGAGAGTTTGTAAAATTTTATTAGAAGTTTTCTTCTTTTAAAATTTTATAAAAAAAAAATTCTTTCTTTCCCTTTTAATAAGTGGCCGACCACCTTGCTTGGTGCCTAAGCAAGGGGCCGGTCAAATAATTAAATATCAACAAATAGTTGTTTAATTAATAAATCAATCTAGGATTGATTAATTAAAAGGAAATAGGAATGAGTCTAATTTTTTATAAAACTCTTTCCATAATTTTTCGTTGGGAAACTAATATAAAAAGGGGGGAAGGGGAGGCCTTGAAAAAGATAACAATTGATATTGTGTTGTTGGAGATCATCAAGTGGCCGGCCCCTCTCCCTCTCTTCCCTTTGCTCTCTTTTGCTCCTTTGTGGTGGTGGTGGCCGAATTCTAGAGAAGGAGGAGAAGCTTTCCGGGTGGTGTTTGTCTTGGAGGATTGTCGCCCACACGACGTCCAAGAGGAGCCGAGGGATACGGCAGAAGATCTCGAGGTTTTTAGCATACAAGGAAGAGGTATAACTAGTATTTAATTTCCACATCATACTAGTTAATTTTTCTTTGTATAGATATCAAATAGAAGAGGCATTCGATTTTTGTTTTTCGAATTTAATTTCGATGTTGTGTTCTTTTTCTTTTTTCCTTGTGATTTGATTGTTCCTTTTGGTTAACCTAGAGTTATATAAGGAAATTAAATATTAACTTTCCTTAAAAGGCTTTGTCTAGTCGGTGGTGGTTGCTCCCATATCCAAGAAGGCCAAGTGTCTCGCCATGCAGTACTGGAAGTCAATTTTGAAAACTAATATTTAATTGAATTTATAACCTAGGTGATTTGGATCAAACGTGTTAAGTTCCGCAGGAGATCCAAATCTAAACCTAAAAGAACATATAAGTTAAACTTGGAATCAAACGTGTTAAGTTCCGCAGGAGATACAAGTTTAACTTAAAAGAACACATGGTAGCTAGGAAAGGTTCAGATCACGTACAAAATTTTGTACAGTGGAACCATTGGGTTTTCCGAGTAGCAACCAACACCTTGACCGACATTCACGACGTATTTCATGTGTCTATGCTAAGGAGATACGTAGCCGACCCAACATATGTGCTGACGGATATCTCAGTTCTCGTTCAGCCTGACGTCACTTATGAGGAGGTTCCGGTACGGATTTTAAACCGTAAAGAGCGTTAGCTGTGGAACAAGACTACCCGACTGGTTAAAGTCGGATGGCAAGCGTCATTCGGATGAGGAGGCTACCTGAGAGCTCGAGGATACTATCTGAGCTTGATACCCCCATCTTTTCACTTGAGGTATGTGAGTTAATTACCGTTCAGCATTTATACTTTCTATCTGATGTTAGTACTTGCTGATGGTAGATAACAAAATTTGGGGACTAAATTTTTATTAGTGGGGGAGAATATAAAATACCGAAAAATGGCGAATAATGATAAGAGAATTTTCTAGAAATTTTAGAAATTTTCTGGGAATTTTTCGAAGCTCGTGTGACGAGTTTCACGAGGACCAATTATGGGTCCCGGGAAGGCCTGTTTAGGCTACCCCATTTTAACGAGGAAATGTTTATTTTTTTTATTTCATTTTTCTTCTTCCTTTTTCTTCATTTTCGTCGATTTCTACAAACCGCCGAGTTGCGGTTCCTCCTCCTATTTCTCCCCGATTCCCTAAACTCTCCCGATGCCGTGCCATTTCCTCCCTCCCCCCATTTCTCTTCGGCTCCTCCTCCCCTCTCGCGGCGCAACCCGGGCTCATCTTCCCTAGCCAACGCCGCCCTTCCTCATGCCGATCTTCCCCTCCTCTTCATTTCGTCTCCACTGCACTCTCCGATTCCACCGCCAGTTGAGGGAGAGCACGCCGCTGCCACACTCTGTCTCGAGTTGGCCGAGCAGAGGACACTTCGACGCCGCATCAGCCACTCGATTGCACCAGCAACGCTTGAGCCACCGTCGACCCCTCTCCTAGCCTCCAGCCACTGTGCCCTAGTTCCAAACCCCTGCTGGCTCCTCTTCTTCCGATCGCCTTCAGTCGTCCTTCTCTTGGATTGCCGCCCCTTGCGCCAGCGAGTTTGGCCGGAAGAGGGAGTACCGAGCTCTCTACTGATCTTCCTACCCTAGCACTGTCTGCGATTCTCTGATCTCTTCTCTGGCTGACGGTGAGGAGCCCAAATTTTCCCTAGCAGCGATTTTGGAGGTAAGTACCATACCTAGCTGGGGATTTTGGACTTGATCTTGCTAGAGTGGTGTTGATTTGGGAGTTAGGTGTCCGAAGGTAGAAGATTTGCAAGATTCCATCCACCACGATACTATTCGCTGGAGTTTTCCTTCGCCCGATCGTTCATCACCTCCGACTAGTGGAGAGAAAGAGGTAAGATGCTCAGGTTGTTCTAGAAATTTGGTTGTTGTTTGGATGTCAATTTCTTGAGCTTCATTTTGATCTAGACAGTGCATTGTAGGGCGTTTCTTGATTTCCAACAGCTACCTCTGTCCCGACAGCAAGTTATCTTTGCTATGGATTTTTTGGGCTATGGATTAAGGTAAGAAGTAGGGAAATTGGGTTGTATTGTTGATAAATTAGGTATGTGTTGAATTGGAGATGATATGGATTACTAGATGGTTAGTATATCACTAGTTGATACATGATTAGTGTGATTGAATAGTTAAATGTAGGTTTTGATCTTAGATGTAGATCATGGTTGGATTTGATTATTTTAGATGGATTATGCTTATTGCAAGTTCTAATTCGTATGGATTAGTTAAAGTCGATTGAGGAGTTGGATGATCCAATTAGAGTTTATAATTGGATTTGGATTTATGTTAGCTTCTCGAGGATTTGATTTAGCTAATTTATTTATATGTAATTAGCTAAATCTGGATACCATGTATTACAGGACTGATTCGAGACGAGCGTCTTGACGTTGGATTTGATTGGATTGGACCTGCTATTGGAGGCGGGTACCTTGAATTATCTTTGATAATGTCATGTTGATATGTTTAGTAGGTTATAGCCTTTAGTAATAATTATGTTTATCCTTGTTTCGATATGTCGCTACCGGATACCTGTTATATGCTTGTTAGCTCACCTATTATGCATTTTATGTTAGTACTACATGATTATATTGTTCATTAGTGTACTTATTTATGTTCAGGACCTAGGTTTTATTTATACCATACTTGTCTTGTGTACCTTAGATCTTCGGATATGACTTATTGATACTAGTGTACATTTTATATATATGTATTTAGGGTTTATACATGCATTTTAGGATTGCATCACATGCTCTCTTCATTACCGCCTGTTGAGCATGCACATGTCTCACCATGGATTGTTTGGTCCGCATGGCTTCAGCAGCACGCGCTCGGTGGTGGGGGGGTAGTGTGTAGGCGTGGTAACACGATCCCGCCATCAGAGATGAGAGCATTGCGCTCCCACTTATGATTTGGGGTAGGAGCATGTGTACTCCAAGATCCGTCCACTCACTCATCGGAGTAGTGACATCAGTGCACTTGTCCTGTACCCCTCGGTCTCACCATTGTGTGTGAGAGGGTGACGTCCGGGGTGACCATGTCATTGGCATCATATGCATTGATGCATTTATTGATTGTGTTTGTTGCATTTATATATCGCATTTGGATGGATGCATATGTTTGACATGCATACAGGATTTATGATACTCTCGGTCCGACGACTATTACGATAGGAGGACCGTGACTCTTCACCTTTTCTATTGTGCATTTCATTTGTCCAGACTATAGTTTATCTTTATGGTTTACTATACATGTATGTCACGAATCTGTTGTTGAACTCACCTGACACTATCTTTTCGTGCAAGAGTGTGGTGGTATCACTGCAGTGCTGCTCCCCAGCACATTAGAAGACTAGTTCCGCATTTTTTATTTTTATCTTGGTATATATGTACGTATTTGACTTTGGTTGTTTGTGTTGTGTGGTTGTGTGATGTAAGCCTAGCCTAGTAGTCTTTGTTTATAGTTGTATGTGTTTTCTATTGGATTTCCGTTGTGATTGTTTTGGACAAGTCTATTAAATAATTTGTATTTTTGTATCAATTTTATCAAACTCATATAACTGCGTGGTTGTGTATATATTCCACCGCTTGTGGCTTATATTATGTCTTCAGAAATGTTTGATTGTCACCCGTCAGGGGAGGTGCTGCACATCTCAAATTTACTTCAGTATACATGTTATAGAAGTCAATCTCTCTATTTCTTCATCGTGGGTATTAGATACCGGATGTGCTTCTCACATTTGTACTAATGTACAAGCGCTGAGAAATAGCAGGGCATTGACGAAGGGCGAGGTAGACCTACGAGTAGGCAATGGAGCACGGGTTGCTGCTGTTGCTATAGGGACTTACTTTCTATCTCTGCCCTCTGGGCTTGTACTATAATTAGATGAATGTTGTTATGTGGCTGCTCTTACTAAGAACATTATTTCAGTTTCTTATTTGGACAAGAAAGGTTTTTCATTTATAAAAAAAGAACAAATGTTGTTCAGTTTATTTAAATGATATGTTCTATTGTAGTGCACCTCTGATTAACGGACTCTGTATTCTAGACTTAGAGAACCCTATCTATAACATAAATACCAAAAGGTTCAAATCAAATGAAATGAACCAAACCTATCTCTGGCATTGTCGCTTAGGTCATATAAATGACAAATGCCTATCCCAGCTCCATAAAGATGGTTTGCTGGACTCATTTGATTTTGAATCATATGAGACATGCGAGTCATGCCTACTGGGCCAGATGACCAAGACTCCCTTTAGTGGACACAGCGAGAGAGCGGCTGACTTATTAGGACTTATACATAGTGATGTATGCTGACCTTTCAATGTCGCTGCTAGAGGTAGTTATAGGTACTTCATTACATTTACTGATGACTTCAGTAGATATGGTTATGTGTATTTGATGACACATAAGTCAGAATCCTTTGAAAAGTTCAAAGAATTCAAGAATGAAGTGCAAAACCAGCTTGGCAAGAGTATTAAGATACTTTGATCAGATCGAGGTGGAGAATACCTTAGCTATGAGTTTCGTGACTATCTAGCTGAGTGTGAGATTTTATCTCAACTCACTCCTCCTGGAACACCACAGTGGAATGATGTATCCGAAAGGAGGAATCGTACCCTATTAGATATGGTGCGATCTATGATGAGTCACACAGATCTTCCTATGTCTCTTTGGGGCTATGCTCTAGACACAGCAGCCTTTATATTCAACCGAGTTCCATCCAAGGCTGTGATAAAGATACCATATAGGATATGGACTGGGAGAGATGCCCAGGTGTCTTTTATGAGGATTTGGGGTTGTGAGACTTAAGTTCGACGTCAAGTCTTAGACAAACTGGGACCCAAATCCGATAAGAAATTAAGGGATATTACTTCTACATTCCCAGTCAACACAAAGTAGTTGTGGCTAAAACTGGGGTATTTTTAGAAAGGGATTTTGTTTCTAGAAAAACTAGTGGGAGTACATTCGATCTTGAAGAAGTTCAAGATATTGACCATAGCATTGAAGCCTCGATGGAAGTTGAACTGGAACCATAAAGTGTTGTGGATGATGTTGTCCCACAAGGAGTTGAGGAACAGCAACCAGTTCAAGTAGACCTACCTCTTCACAGGTTTGATAGGGTAAGTCGTCAGCCTGAAAGATATTCATTTCTCTTGTCTGACCATGATGACGTTGTGCTCATTGAGGATGAGTCTACCTCTTATCAGGAAGATGTGATGAGACCAGATTCTGAGTCATGGCTAGAAGCCATGAGATCCGAAATGGAATCCATGTACACCAACCAAGTATGGACTTTGGTTGATCCACCTGAAGGGGTGAAACTCATTGGGTGTAAGTGGGTCTTTAAGAGAAAGACTGACATGGATGGACTTATATATAAGGGTTGTCTGGTAGCTAAAGGTTTCAAGCAAATTCATGGTATTGACTATGATGAAACCTTTTCTCCAGTAGCGATATTTAAGTCCATTTGGATCATGTTTGCTATTGCAGCGTACCACGATTATGAGATATGACAGATGGATGTCAAAACCGTGTTTCTGAATGGAAACCTGCTCAAGGATGTGTACATGACACAACCTGAGGGTTTTGTAGATCCACAGCATACTGGTAGAGTATGCAAGCTGCATAGGTCTATTTATGGACTAAAGCAAGCTTCTCAGAGCTGGAATCTTCGATTCGATGATGCAATCAAACAGTTTAGTTTCATCAAGAATAAAGATGAGCCTTGTGTCTACAAAAAGGTTGTAGGGAGCATAGTTGTCTTCCTTGTATTGTATGTGGATGACATACTACTCATTGGGAATGACATCCCTTTGCTGCAGTCTGTAAAGACTTGGCTAGGGACTTGTTTCTCAATGAAGGACTTAGGTGAAGAATCCCACATTCTAGGCATAAAGATCTATAGAGATAGATCTAGGAAATTGCTTGGCCTAAGTCAGAGTACATATATTGACAAGGTATTACTATGGTTTGCCATGCAGAACTCCAAGAAGGGATTTCTACTGATGTCACATGGTATGAGTCTTTCGAAGACTCAAGGTCCCTCTTCTAGAGAGGAGAGAGACCGCATGGATCAGATCCCTTATGCTTCAGCCATAGGATCTATCATGTACTCCATGCTATGTACTCGTCCTGATGTCTCGTATGCTTTGAGCATGACGAGCAGATACGAAAGTCACTGGATAGCGGTCAAGAATATTCTTAAGTACTTGAGAAGGACTAAAGAATATTTCTTAATATATGGAGGCGATGACGAGCTAGCTGTAAAGGGTTACAGTGATCCTAGCTTCCAAAGTTCGTGTTTTGCATAAATGGTGGTGCTGTGAGCTAGAAGAGTTCGAAGCAGGACACAGTCGCTGATTCTACAACAGAGGACGAGTATATTGCTGCATCAGAAGAAGCAAAGGAGGCAGTTTGGATCCGCAAGTTCATTACTGAGCTTGGGGTGGTTCCTAGGATAGCCGATCCGACAGAGCTCTATTGTGACAACAATGGAGCAATTGCACAGGCTAAGGAACCTCGCTCACACCAGCGGACCAAACACATACTACGACGCTTCCATCTCATTCGAGAGATCATCGATAGAGGAGATGCGAAGATTTACAGAGTACCCACAGAGGCTAACATCGCTGATCCCTTGACCAAGGCTTTAGCACAGAGAAAGCATGATGGTCACACTAGGTCATTGGGCCTTAGAGCCTACACTGATTGACACTAGTGCTAGTGGAAGATTGTTAGTTAGAGACCTAGAGCTAATCATATGATGATTATTGCATGGACTCATTGTATCATATTCCTATATATATAAAGGCTTTTGTTTTGGTTATTATACTTACTTGTATTGGTGCCAAATAACTAAGTATAATAGCATCCTTGAGTAGAAGGTTTTTACGTATATCAATTGATTGGTTGAATCGATAGTGAGATGATATAGGGAACGCTACTCTTAATCATTCCTAGTCAAGTATTAACATTCAGGGACAATGTTAATGCGATGAGACTAGCATGTAAGTCAACTCGATGACTTGATCTCACAAGTCATGAATATAGAGATATCAAGTTGACACATGGGTATGCATTGGAGAATTTATACTGAATAACCCGCCATGAGAAAGTATCATGGATCGTTATATGAGTGTCATATACTTTCTCATGTGGCTATTAGTATGACTACTAGTCCTTGGACCTGAAGTCACCATGGTTCCCTACATAAGGAGTTGCATACTTTAGCTTCGTCAAACGTCACCCGTAACTGGGTGGACTATAAAGGCGATTACTGGGTATGTAACAAATTATGCAGAGGGATGTGAGTGATGTAAATGGGATCTATCCCTCCTATATGACGGGAGTGACATCATTATTCTTGATAGAGTGAGACCACTAAGTGCATGGTCATGCCCAAATGAGTCAATATAAGATATTGAGCTCATTTGATTAGAGTGAGTCTACTTGGAGTTCAAGATTTAAATTGATTAGAGGATGACACGGTCTATGCCTCACATTGATCAATCTAGATGTCAAGGATAGAAGGACATTGTCATATATTGTGAAGAGTCATAATTAGTAGTCACAACGTAATGTTGGATCTCAACATTCTTGTAACTTGGGTAGTAATGATGTGTTGTTAGATACCGCTCATTACTTATGCTTCTAAATGAGTTTAGGAGCATTGCCAATGTTACAAGAACCTATAGGGTCACACACAAAGGGCAATTAGATGGAGATTCGGTTCATATGATGAACCAAGAGGATTAGGTTCATGTGATGAACCAAATTGGATTAAGAGTAATCCAAATTAGATTAATTGAGTAAGACTCGATTGAGTTAGACTTGAGTTAAGACTCAAGTGAGGCTAGACTTGAGTTAGACTCAAGTGAGGCTAGAGTTGAGTTAGACTCAAGTGAGGCTTAATGATGATATTCATTGAATTTTGAATTCAATGATAAATGGAATTCAATATGAATTCTAGATTCAAATTTCAAATGAGTTTCAAAATGGCCATTTAATAAAGAATGAATATTCATTAAATATTCATTAAGGCTCATTAATGAGGCTCATTAAAGGTATTAATGAGCATTAAGTATTTTCATTAGATGAAAATACTTAAGCCATTTTTTTACTCTTATTTTGATAATTGATCATTATTATTCCTCCTTGCTTCTTCTCTCCCTCTCCTCCTCCTTGACCGAAACCCTCAAAGAGTGCTAGCACACTCTAAGGTTTCTTCTCCACCTAATTGTTCGTGTGGATACACATAGAGGGGTGTTCACTTGACACCCTTGAGATCCGGCATCTTCTTGGACGAGCGGGATAAGCGAAGGGCTTCGCATCAAAGGTATAAACTCCTAAACATGTAGATCTAAAGTAGATCTAGGATTAGAAAACACGTACATGAAAATTTTAATATTCGCACGGATCCGGTGGCATGGGATTTCGGGGTTTCCGCAACGCAAAAAAGCGGTTTTTACGGCCCGAAAGACCCTACACAACCATGGATCAACAAAATAGGTATGAATCATTTCCTAATACTTTTAATGCTAATTGGATGGATAATTCATGTTTCAAGTATGAAAATGCACAAGGACAATTTATTGAGTCATATCCAGTCTATCAGAATTCATATGGGTTTCAAGAGGTTTCAACATCGTTATTGTCACATCCTTTTCAACAAAATGATCTTCAAATTGAAGAGTCAACATGGAAATTAAAGGAGATTATGCAACAAATGAGTGAGCATCAAGAGCAGCAATTCTCAAGGATACAGAATATACAGAATCAGTTGGATCAAATCGCATCATCCATTATTCAGTTATAAACACAAAGCGACAGTGAGGAGGTGGATTATGGAGCTTTTGTCAGGCCTGACACTGCATCTACTACTTCACTAGATTCTTTAAGTACTTTTTATTGTTGTGATGATGTAGTTGATCATACTTTTGATTCTACTGATATTGTTACTTTAGATGTTGGAAATGATGCAGGTATTTATGTTGAAGATGATTCAAGTGTAGAAGAATGCTTACTGGAAGCATTAACTCAAGAATCACCAAGAATTGAGGATGTAAGTGTAGGGACTTGTGCTATGGAGCCAAGCACCCAAGAATCACTACATGAAGTTGAACATTCATCAGAACCAGAGCTTGAACCATTACTTGATGAGGAAGAGGTAACAATCATCACTCCAGGTACCTTTCAACAGAACAAGGTCAGTATTTCTTGTGATATATCAGAAAATTTAATAGAGGTACCATTCATTGATTTTGTTAGATGTGATTCATTGCTTGATAAATTTTCTACCAACACTAATATCCTCCTATTCTTTTCTCATTCCATATGTGAGTGGGAGAGGTTTTCTTTGATTGATGTTGTAGGAGAACATAAGCTTCCAGAGTGAATACTTGAACTGAATTGCCTCAAACCTCTAGAAAGAATTTTGAAAGGAAAAATGATTAATAAGAAGAATTTGAGTGTAACCAAGATTACTCCACTTCTGGGGTGGTTTCTTCTTTTAAACCTTCTTCAACCGCCCGGAATTAAGGGGAGTTTGTTCCTTGCTTTTATTTCTTACTTATGCATTTATTTAGTTTAATACTTTACAATTGCATTTTTCTTTTACACTTTGCATTTTGTTTAGTATACATAGCATGCCATTTAGAATAAAAGTCTTCATAGAATTGTTTTGTAATATTTTTAAGATGGTAAAAGTTTCTTAAATTTGATCATCAAGTTTAGGTCATGTGACATGATTGGATACTCTACTTACATGATATTAGTTAGTGTGGAGGTGAATTCCATTTTGATCAATTGAGCATGATTGTATATAAATTACCTAGAGAGGACCACTTTAGCCTATACTTTATTATTCTTTTGTGTGGCATGCACTCACAACAATTGAAACTCTAGAACTTGCTTAACTTCTCTTCAAATCACAATAGCATATGTGTGCATGGAGATGAAGGATAGTTTTTGTTTTTGTTCCCTCATTATTTCCCATTTCTTTCCTCACAATTATCTTTAAGCATTCTCATCTAGAATTCTAACTTTTGATCACCTTTGCTTGTCATTCTTCTATTGAGAGTTTGGTTGAATTCTTGATGAGTTAGATTGCCAAGATGGATTAAGTTTTAAGTGTGGGGGAGGGGATGATGAGAAGATAATTTTTGGAAGCATTAGAGATTTTGCAATGGTCTATGGGGATTGATTCATTTTCTTTGATTTTGATTTTGTTGGTGGAATTCTTGGTACACTATGATTTCTCTACGTGAAGAAAGGATTTAGTCCACTCAAGTATTTGCTATTTATGGATGGCTATCCCTGGATTCTAAAAAAAAATAGTGAAGAAGGTTTGGAATCGATGTGCCAATTTTGTGCCAACTTCCTCCTTAAATTCTCAAATCATTGAGAAATTCAAGTGAATGTAATGTATTGCTCAATGACAAATGGTGTGTCATTCTTTCCAAGCTTTCACTGAATTGAAAATATGGATTGTCATGAGATCTGAAAATTAAAAAAAAAAAGGACTTGGAAATGCAAAATTTAAGATCTTCAAGTTTCAAAATTGCTGCTATGGTTTTTTTTTCTTAAATATGCCATGTGGTAAATTTTGTTGCAAGCTTCTAAACAGAAAGAGTTCAAGTGGACCTGATTTTCCATTATCATGCTTACCATGAGTAGATGAATGGATGCAATTTCAATGGTACTGATATTCTAAGCTATTAATGCTTGAAATTAAAATCTGGAAACCAGAATTCAGAAATCAGTTGCATTTCTGGATGTTACATTTGACATAATTTCTTGATTTAGAATTGAGTCCATGAATTGTAGAATTTAATTGGATCCTAGAAGTTTCCTGGCTGTTGAAAGTAGAATCATGATAATTCTTTAGAGCATGATCAGTGGGCATATAATGCTGGGAAACAAGAATTGAAAGCTGCTGTAGATTGCTGAAGCTGAATCCAAGGATTAAAATTGATTGTATTGAGTTGGTACCTCATTAGTAGAAATCCTGTAGCTGAATTTGCTAGGTTGGAATTTCATAAATGAGCTAATTTCTGAACTGAAGATTCAGGAGTTGCTGGATTGCAGAATGAATCTTAGTATTTTCCATTCTGGTGCAAGAGTAAGCTTCCAATCTGCAATAAGCTACAAGTGAGACCCTGCCAATGAATTCAGAAAACTGAATCAGTAGGAAATAGTACCTAACTTCTAAATTTAAATTGTTGTAAATGATATCTGGGCTAATAAATTCAAACAGTTCTTATCTTGAATTATGTGGCAGAGTCAAGGAATTCCAACTAGAGGATTGGATTGCAGTGGTCGAGTTGTATGGCAATGATGAAGCAAATGAGAATCGATCTGACAAAGATGAGTAGCATTATGCAAGAAAAGAACTAGTATATGATGAGTTCAAAGGAAGGACAGGCTAAAGGTTAACAGATGTTGAATTGCTGGAATTGTGTGCAAGCTGCAGGACTAAAATCTGGAACAATGACATGCTTGATACAGGAAAAAATAGAAAGAGTCTGTAGAATGAAGTGTTGAAAGAAAAAAAAAACTCAGAATCAGTGTATGAATTAACCTGTTATGTACCAAGAAGCCTTTTGTTCTGTGATGATTAGTAAGATCCCAAGAAACAAAACTCACTAATACTTACTAACCTAACATTTGGAATGAATAGAACCTTTCTTTCCATTTGATCAGAATTTCTAGAAAAGAGAAACTGAGTTAACAGAAAGGAACAGAATTTACTTTTATGACAGTGTTTGGAGAAGTTTCAGTTCAGCTCTATATGATTTGAACTTAAGCTACCTTAGGCTTCCAATTCTGAAACTTATGCAATGATTCTAAATTTACAAATTTTGGTTCAGTATGAAGATGAAGAGTGTGATTGAAAATTGGTTGATTTCAAAACCAGTTTAGTATGTTAATGGTGACTGAATTTGAAGAAGGAAAGAATGCTACATAAAGGTGCAGTCTACGCTGTAATCAAGATGTACTAACACATTTAGAATCCATTTTGGAGTAGTACCAGTCCAGTAAAACCATAAACCTGCAGAAATGGAATTTGCAAGAGATGTATCAATTTCATCAAGACTGAACCAAGATGTTGATTCTAGCTCCTGATCAGTACTAATCTGAATTTATTGACATATTAAACTGAAGTTTTGATGAATTGAGCTGAAGTAACGTTAAAATTCTAAATCTGAAACTAAATAATTAAGCTGCAGATTTCTGATAGTCAATAGGTCTAAAAAATGTTTATCATTGCCAGTCAATAGGTCTAAAAAATGTTTATCATTGCCAGTTTGTGCCAAACTTATTGAGCAACTTCCAGATGAGTGAAAGATTCATGTTAAATTTTTGCTCATTTATTAATAATGGTGTTTCTAATTGTTTTTGTATAAAGATTTTAATCCAAGCTTCTATCAATGAAGGACTAATTTCAGAAATGGTGGAAAAACAGTCAACTAATGCTTAGTATTGGTAGAATTCTGGAAGATGAATGTCTGAATTTTGGTTTCCAGATTCCAGTTTTATTGGTTACCAAAATAGGAGCAGATATCAGAATAGGATGGCTTCCATTTGGAACTAGATTTCATTAGAAAAAAAAAATGAGTGAGACAGAAAAAAAATGAAGTTATTTTTGAACTCACAAAACAGTTTATGAAGTCTGACTTCAGGAATTGATGAAGTTTAGTAATGAAATGGTGCCAATCTTTCAACATAATTGTTGACAAGAAGTTTACCGAAATTCCTTATTGTTCAGAGCTAAATGATGTTTGTTTCCAAGCTTCCTATTATTCTAGTTCCAGATGAGAATCTGAAGTGATGAATTTATAGGTGTCTCTGGACTATGGAGATGTGTTACCTACTTCCTATTTCTAGGCAAAAATAAAATCAAGCATTGCTGTAAAGAAAACCAACCATTAGTGAAAGTTGTATCTGCTTAATTGAATTCTGTAGGATCTAAATGAAGTTACTTTGAAATCTTAGAATGCTAGTTACTGAGTTCTTAAAATTACAGAATACATTTTGTAAGAAATCAGAGTCTGATTTCTGAATCTGTTGCTGAAATTTTGAACAGAGTGCAGAATTTTGCAGAATAATGAATGAAGCAGTTCTGTGCTAATTTGGAAATGAATTGTGCTTGGAATTCTTTCGAGTATGCATTGACAGGGATCTTAAGAAGCAAGATGAAGAAGTATTGGAATTTTTAGTGGCTAAACGATTACAAGTTGATAAATCTACTGAAATCTGCACCTTGCTAAAATTATGTAGAAAATGCTGAAATCTGCACCTTGCTGCATGAAATGGAGTTTTAAGCAATTCATTTAAACCTGAGGTGGATAAATCCATTGAGTTTCTGCTGAATTAGTTTCTAAAACCTGAACCTTATACTCTGAAAAATATCAGAAGTAGTAATTTACTAATGCTGATGGGAAATGGAGAAGGGTGCTAGTTTCGAGTGTTTTCCCATTCATCATATACATCAGGAATTTAGTGGATTGAGAAATGTGGGCATGTTGAGCATAGCAACTCAAAGAGCTTGACAGAACATATCAGTTGCTGGAATTCAAGTGCATGAGTTGCTGATTAACAAATGTTGAATTGCTGGAATTCTATTTCTGTGATGATCACATAACATTTGCAAAGTCTACATCTATTCTGATCAGTGTGCTCAAGAGGGGGGCTGCTGCTGGAGTCAATCTTTTGAAAGGAATGAAGATAACTGGATGAAGAGTTATGTAGCTAGTCAATGAGAAACTCAAAATTCTGGAATTGGAATGAATTAGCTGTAGTCGAATATGATGCTATCTCAAACTAGTTACAATTTGAACTTGAATTCCTGCATTACATAGCCAATTGACAACTTAATTCTGAATGATTTGAACCAGAACTTCCTTGTATTCCAATTTTTGAAACTGGAATTTTCTAAATCTCATTGATTCTGATTTCTGAAACTTCAGAACCACAGAAAAAAATAATAGAAATAAAGAAAGAATGCAGAAGTTGCTGTTGGATCGTGAAACATTGATAGAGGGGGGGGGGTGAATATCAATTCGAAAAGACAGCGTTAAAAAGAGTTAAGCGCAGCGGAAAAAAAATTTTAGACAAATGGACACGATGTTTTTTACTTCGTTCGGAGCCTGTGACAACTCCTACTCGAAGGCCCGTACTCCGTGAATACTTTCGTTGGGCAATCACTAGCAGTTCGAAAACTATTACAATTTAAAGTACAGGAATGCTAATGAAAATAAAGCAAATACCGACAAGAATTAAGGAAAAAGGAAAGGAGCGTATTGTCGGATCTTTGTTAGCGTCGCAGGAGCGCAGAGCAGTAGAGCAAGCAGTGGAAGACTTTCTTTTCGTTGTTCATTGTATTTCCAGCTCTGCCTCCGCCCCATCTTTTATATGAAGCTCGGGGCGCCCTGGATCCCTTCCGGGCGCCTTGGTGAGACGTGGCAAGTCCAACCAGCGAGCTCCAAGTGGAGACGCATGATCAGGATAATTTTTGCCTCCAGGGCGCCCGGGTGCCTCCAGGGCGCCCGGGTGCCTCCCGGGCGCCCGGACCACCTTTTTCCAGCAAACAGCTTTCCTGCAAAATAAGGTTAGTCCGAGACAAATAGAAAATAAATTAAGTATGAGTTAGCAAAATAAGAAATATGACTTAGATTCCGTCTTTCCGAGACCGGAATCTAGTCACGATCTCGACTTAGATATCCGAAATGGATCTAAGCCAGATCGACGCCTAATGTTCCCTTCCCGGGAACGCGTCCTCGCAGTCACTCCCCTCCAGTGACTTACCTCACTTACCTGCCAGACGTCTGGTCAGCCCGTCGACCCGTCGACCCGTCTGGACTTCTCGCCAAGCGTCCGGTCAGCCCGTCGACCCGCTTGGACTTCTCGCCAGCTATCCGGTCAACCTGTCGACCTAGCTGGACTTCTCGCCAAGCGTCCGGTCAGCCCGTCGACCTGTTTGGTCTTCGTGCCAAACATCCGGTCAGTCCGTCGACCTGTTTGGACTTCTCCTGCACACTCGATCAAAGTGTCAGAGAACAACAAACTAACTTAACCTGATTTGTCATTCATCAAAACCTGGGTTAAATCGTTAGTGCTAACCGCACCAACAGTTGCTATTTTGTAAAAGTTACTGATTTTTAAGGAAAAGAGTTATTTATTCTCGATGATTCAAGTACCAATTTGATTTTTGCAGAGAAAGGAAAGAAAAGCAAGAAGTCTAGAAAATGTGTAGCATTTACAGTTGTGCCGAGTTCTTGTGCAACTCTCTAATTAGTGAAAGATTCAAGTTAAATTCTTATTTATTTATTGTCAAATGGTTTTTCTAATTGTCCAAGTGTTCTACAGATTTAAACTTGTATCGACTCAAATTTTGAAACTGAAGATCAGAAATCAGAATGTAGAATCCATTGTGCAGTTTTATTTCTAGAACTCAAGCATGATTTCTGAAATTGGTCTTGAATTTCATATTAGAGTGTTCAAATATGAAGTTGGTGGAGATGCTAAAATCATTAAGGAAGTATCAAGTAGCCAGATCAAGAACAGTAAAAAATAGAGATGTTGTATAAGAATTCTGTGAAGCTTGATCTTTATCCGTAAATCTGCAGTAATTTGGATACTTTGTGTGCAAAGTCTTATTCACAGTGTGATCAATAAAAACTCCAATTGAAGTTCTTGCTTCCCTATTGTCTTCCTTACCAAATTCCTTTGTGGTTCAAAATCTGTAAATCTAGGAAGCTGACTTTTGGATTTTCTAAGACGTTGAATTTTGAATTGGATCTATGAAGCTTTCCAACTTAATTGCAATGCATGGAAATCAGAGTTTTGAAGTTTTAGTTATCATATTTATTTTTAATCTCTTTGACATGTTGTTCTGAAATTTTGGACAGAAAATGACAGGAGCAATAATTCTGTGCTGTTATGACCTGCACCAATCTGAATTCATCCTATCATCTCAGTGCTTAATGATTCATACTTTCCAGTTGGAGTTGTAATGAATTGAGTTAAAGTTATATTGGAATTCCAATTTTGAATTTGCCCAATGTTATGATGGGTATGTTTTCCTATGCAGAGTTCTAAATTTGTTTTGGAGCTTATGATTTGCAGGAACACTCTAGAATTCTACTGATGAGAAATTTTGAGTGAATCTCAGTGTGATCATTGTCCGAGATGGACAATGTTTTAAGTGTGGGGGAGGAATTCTTCTTCACAATTTGAGATTGTTTTAACTTCCAAGTGATGGATTTAAAGTGGAAAAAAATAGTGAAAAACAGTGAAAGAAGAAAAAAAAATGGAAAAATGGCAAATCAAAAGTATCAAAAGTGGAGATAGAGTATCAAGAATCTTGGATTGTCATCAAATTGAAGGAGGGGTTAGCTTGAGATTTTGAATTGGTAATGACAAATGGTATTCATCTCTTTTCACATCAAATTGGTCAACTCATCAAGTATATTCCTCCAATACTCTCATCCTCTCATATACATCATTGAATTATTTTCTTTTGCCTTTTTCATTCACTTTCATTGTTCTTTTTTATTCCATTTCAATTCTTGATGATAAAATCCTTTTGATTCATGTATGCTATGTTTATAGTGGTGGAGAATTAGAAAATAAGCAAGCTTATGGTAGTGAAATATTGTGAGTGACATTGAGTGAGCTCCACTTATATGCATTTTTGAGTGTGAGGGATAGAATAGGTAAAAACCTTGTGAGATTGCAACTTGCTTAATTTTTCAATTGGATTGAAACTACCATACCTACTCATTATTGTTTGCATTGAATTCATGATTATTTGTGGTCTTTAGATGGTCTTAGTTAAATTCCTTTTACTATCTTCTAAGTATTGCTAAGGAATTTTGTGTGGAGATGATTTTTAGTTTTTCTTGACTTCAAGGGGCGTTCAAGAGTAAGTGTGGGGGATTTGATAACCATGATTTTGCTATATTATTTTGATTCATAATGCATGTTTTTTATGGGCTATTCATGGCTTCAACTCACATTTACATTACACTTCATAAATTGCATTTGATCTTGGACTTAATTATAAATTAGCCAATTATCATGATATTTGATGCTAATATTTAATTATTATTTTGTAGGCATCAAAAGGGTCATGGACCCGATTAGATCAAACCACATTTGGGCTCAAATCTAGGGCTAAACAAGTCAATCAAGCTTTGGAGCATTATGGGCCATTCATCCAAGATCAAGTAGATCTGAGTCATTCATTGAAGATCCGGCCCATCCAACCTAATGAGGAGTAGATCTTATCCGTTGATGAAGATCCAGAAGTTTTGATCCAGATCTTATATGTTTTAGTCGTTGATCAAGCCCAGAAACACTCTGGACCGTCCGATCAGATTTGAGGAGGATTTAAATCGCGTGAGAAGCTACAGTGCTTCCTGGGCTCAGCATGTTCGCGATTTCTACACTGTTCACCGTCTTATTCTCCGTGACGCCGAGGCTCCGTTCCACATTCCAGATCCGGGAGTTGAGCTTCTTCTCTGACGGTGATATCGAGCTGCCGGCGTTCATCCTCCGAGATCAGAGAGTGGTAGAAGGGAGGTTTCTTCAGCTGCGATTTTGATTCTGCTTCACCACCGTATACCTGATCGAGGGAGATTCCCGATCGACGTTATTCGCATTCAACAGAGCTTTGAGGGAGGTTTCTTGGAGTTTCTGATCCTTTACCGATTTCCATTCCATAGCTAAGCTAAGTAGATCTGATCAATCGAATTAGTATGGCAATTCACAGAATCTGAGCTTTGTTCTTCGGCTAATGAAGTTACCAGACAGGTGTGAGCTTTGAGGGAGGTTTCTTGGAGTTGTGAGTGCCCCTGGTAATAGTTGGAAGCTTGTTCATTGTTCGTCGGGTGTTTGAAGGGAGGTTTCCAAGATCACCTCTGTTTAATAGCATAGAGGAGAGTTTGAGTTCGGGTTTGGTTGTGGAATGCTTTAGGTTTAGATTTCTTTATCTTTGTCTTTGAATTGTTCATTACCATGCTCAGATCTGAAGATCTGATTTCTTTTCTTTGCAATTTCTTCTTTGTTTCAGTTTTTCGCAAATCCCATTTATGAATTTCTTTTGCAATTTCAATTCTGTTTGAGTTTTTCTACAATCCAAATTTTGTTCAACTACTGGATTAGTTTGCAAACCAGTTTGTGTTTGACATTAGATGTTCTTATTATCATAAGTTCATTAATTTTTTGGTTAATTGGTTAGCAAAGCCCTTGTTTGACTCATTGGATTTTGTTGTGGCTGTTAATGTGCTTAATTGTTAAATAAATCACTTAACCTTCTCATTGTTTACCTCTATTAATATTCTTGATTGAGGTTCTGAATTTAAGTCTTGGTTAGTAAGTTGAGTATTGAATTGGATGGTAATGGTGAATGTAATGTTGATTTCGGGTTGTAATTGTATTTAGTTCTTGAGTTTAATGGCTACTATGAATTTGAATGATTGAATGCTTTATTTCTGTGAATTTGAATGGAAGGAATATCAATTACTCATTTGATGAGATGATGCTTAAGAATCTGAGTTTAATTGTTGTTAACTTGATGAGGTGGAGTTTACCAGGTTTAGATGAGAATGAACCTTCCTAGATCTTATTTTTAATTGCTCTAGTGCACTTTTGGAAATTAGATGTATTTAAGTTGAAATTAGATTTTGATTGGAACCAATTCAAGAATTCACACACACTTATTAGTTATCATTGGAAAAAAAAATATGACTTGGGACTCGTTGCTACAACCCTTGTCTTTATTTTAGTTGAGTTCCTAATCTTAATTAATTTGATGTGCCACGTGACATGCAAAATGGTTAACACCAGTCTGCTCGGTCGATCGTCCATCCCGCTCAGCCTTCAATGAGGCCTCAGTCTCCTTTAGGTTTTGGGCCAACATCGAAAACTCCTTATTTTTTATCTCTAAGTCCTCGATGGCCTGGAGCTTCCTGGCATTGGCCAAATTGAGCTTGGACTCGAAGGAGCTGACCTGTTTATCAAGCCGAGCCAATTGTGTAGCCTGCTCGGCACCTTTGCTCTTCTCTTCCTCTAGCTGCTCGGAGCTCTTATTCAGATCAACTCTTAACTGAACCATCTCAGCATTCATCTTCTTCAGTTGCGCTTGAGAAGCCAATGATTGGCCGCTCAGAGCACGGAGCTGCTGGACTTCATGCTCTAGGTAAGCAAGCCTGTGACATATGGCCAGACTTTCCACCTAATACTACAAAAAATGCTAAGCATTATATAAGCCGAGCGGATGAGAGAAAAAAGGAAAAGTTATATATACCCCAGTGGACATCTGGGTGTGGTTATAAGCCAGTTCCCCTGGAGCTACAATCATCGTACGGGCTCGGGCATCAGCCCATATCTATGCGAGCGACCCTTGTATTCTTATTTGATGCTTGGGGGTGAGGGATACTGGGTCGTCTGAATAGCGGTACTTGTCAGTCGGCAAGTGAATGATTGCCATTATTGATCGCTAACGGCTCGAGTCAGAAGGTGCAGAAGTCGCCCTGCGCCATCGGCAGAAAAGGGGGCATAAAAGCGGTCGGTGGTGCACAGATTGTCTCTTGAGGCAGCCTGGACAGTGAAGGTGTCCGGTTGGAGGACAGGGACGCAGGGAGTTCCCCAAGGCCCTGCTCAAGAGGTGGAAGAGAAGTATCACCCCGCTCGGATGGGGGTCGGGAGCTGACCGTGGTGGGGGTCTACAGATATGAAGTGGCAGTTCGGGAGGAACTTTTCCCTCGGCGCCTCTTGCGGTGTTACAGGGGAACATCGGAAGTTGCCAACTCCGAAGTGATAGCGATCGGGACCATGGATGACCGTTCAGGCATAAGGTCTGCTATGGCAGCCGTCACATCGCTCGCGGCTGTCCAACTTCCTCCGGCGTCGCTCCCCAACACTTGAATTCTCTCCTCGCCTAACGGATCCTCATGAGAGTCGACCGGCTGCAAGTTGCAGCTCTCCAACTCAGCCATGGCCGTAGCATTGATCTCTGCGTCCACGAGTTTGGCTTTGCCGGCCAGACGTGCGTGCAACTTGACTTGAGCTGCAAAAGAAAAAGAGAAATCAATTATATTCAAAAGTTAGACTAAGAAGGAGCATACCTAGGCTGGATGGAAGCCTTGTACGTATCGGGCTCAGGCCAAACACATAGAGGACACCCTCCAGTAACAACTTGTGTATATGGTATTTCTGACCGGCCAAGCTGGAAGCTACATGAAGGTAGTCCGAGCGACTCTTGTATTTCTTGAGCTCTGGAGGGTTCGGCACCTCTAATTGCCACCTGGTCGGGAAGTTTGGCCGCTTGAGAAATCGAACAAAGAAGTAGTAGTCCTTCCAATGCTTGTTGGAGGACGACATCTTGTCAAAGAAGACTAGGCCCACTCGAGCTTGGAAGAGAAAAGACCCTGGCTCGGATAATTAGGGATAATAGAAATAGTGAAAGAGCCGAGGAGTAAGGGGAATGACGTGCAGGCGAAACAAAATGATGACCCCGCAAAGCAGCCGAAAGGAGTTCGGCACTAATTGATGGAAAGAAATATGAAAATATTTGTAAACTACAGAGAAGAAAGGGTGGATCGGGAATCGTAGACCGGCAGTAAATTGGTCCCTAAAGAAGCATACAAAACCCAGAGGTGGCTCGTTCGGGCGATAAAAAGCCGAAGGAAGACTGATTTGATAATTAGAGGAATTTTAAAGGAAGCTCTCAAACTCTCAACATCACCTCCGTCGATCCTGAACTCGATAGACGTGTACCAGAGCCCAGGGACAAAGACAGGAGGTTGAGAAGAGCTTGCCATCAGAAATGAACGTCGACGAGAAACAATGAAGAAGTTTGATTAAAAGAAAAGACACTAAGAAAAATGAATAGATCCGGCTGAAGGGTACAGAGAGCTTACTAGAGGAAGGGTGCAGAGAGCTTACTAGAGAGATTGCTACGAGCACCAGAAGAGCATAGTGTCGTTGGAAAGTTTGAAGATGGAGATGCAGAGTGAGGAAGGTGATGATGCACGCGAGGTTTATAAACCTCAAGGTAGATTGACCTCAGTCGTCCGATCTAAAGCTACGGAAACTTAGAAGAAGATCCCATCTTTGATTTTGAAAAGGTGCACGCCTCGTTGTGAGAGAATATTCATCTGTCACATCGAGCATGCGACGACAGTGAGGGGCACGTGTCCTTCGGTCATCGGATAGCATTTAATGAGCTTAATCAAAAAGATATGACCGTGTGCTCGACCATAACTATCATGTATTTACACGGTCTTCAAGAAATCTGGATGACTTTAGCCAAGACTGAACTCATTCGAGGACGCGTAAGGAAAGGGAAAACATGTGCCAAGTGTTGTTGCTCAGTGTCTCGATCGGCACAAAGAACGGGTCATAGGGTTGAACCCAGCAATGGTAAAGTAAAGCTGAGCGACGTTGGCTTGTTGGCCGATCAAGGATTACAGTCCGATCGGACACTATAGCAATTGGTCCGAACGGGCCTCAGAGTCGCTAAAGACACATCTTGTCTAGTCAGTCAGACTTACAACCTCCTTCTACTAGACTTAAAGGGGAGTCTTATGATATGGTGATAATAAGGAGCCTACCTGACACGAGTCAATCACCATAGTGTAGGTCAAAGAAAAGGCGGTCAACGCCAGGGCTTAAGCAAGGCTCGGTTGCACCCGAGTGGGAAGCGGTTCATCGACCGATCAGAGGGATCATTGTCCAGTCAGCTATCTGAGTAAATCAGTGTCTGGTCAACCCGGTCAATAGGAGAGCAAGCTGAGCGGGCCAGGAGCCCGAGCCGAGTGAGCCACCCGTCCAGCTCGAGGTATGGCGTTGGCATAAGTACACATAATGATCTGATAAAATAATAAAAGAGAAAAAGATAGATAATTAATAAGGGAAAGAGAAAATAAAAGAGAACACTTCGTCTATCATTAAACAATAAGAAGTCAAGACAAAGATGCTTTCTATCGATAATTAATTTCATTAAACAGGGGAAGATGGAGGGTCACTGAGAAAGGTATAAAGGAGTATGCCAGGTATGAAAAAAGGCAAGATTCACCTCTGTCCCTAGTAATCTCACTTTTTCTTCTCCTGTTTCTAACTTGAGCGTCAGAGGGCCAACGCCAAGTGTTGGGGTTGCAAGGTTGCAAACATAGTCTCATATTGAAAACACATGGAAAAGATCATGGGTTTATAAGAGAAAGATATCTCCATTGGCATGAGGCCTTTTGGGGAGAGCCCAAGAGCAAAACCATGAGGGCTTAGGCCCAAAGTGGACAATATCATGCTATTGTGGAGATATCTAAATTCTTTTCGATCCAACAAGTGGTATCAGAGCCCGGACTGCCAGAAGGTTTAACCGCCGATTGTGCACAAGAGCTATGGTCTGATTGAACCATGTGAGTACAATATTGACCTCGAACAAAGAAAGTGGGGGCTCCTATATTCGGATCAAGAGGACCAAACACCAGGCAGGAAGTCCTAGTAGGTCGGGTGGACCGAGGGGCAGGAAGTCCTAGTTGCGGCTAGGCAAGGAAGTCCTAGTAGGTCGGGTAGACCGAGAGGCAGGAAGTCCTAGTAGGTCGGGTAGACCGAGGGGCAGGAAGTCCTAGTAGGTCGGGTAGACCTGGTGGGTCGAGGATCGGATGTGGGAAGCCCATGGTCCTTTGTTTGAGGGGGGGATTGTTGGGGTTGCAAGGTTGCAAACATAGTCCCATATTGAAAACACATGGAAAAGATCATGGGTTTATAAGAGAAAGATATCTCCATTGGCATGAGGCCTTTTGGGGAGAGCCCAAGAGCAAAACCATGAGGGCTTAGGCCCAAAGTGGACAATATCATGCTATTGTGGAGATATCTAAATTCTTTTCGATCCAACACCAAGGACCCCTTTCTTGGTTTGGTTTTGTTTTGTAGATAGGAGCGAGGTCTTCATTCAGTCAGCGAGACTGCCACATCCCCGACTTTCCAGCTTCACACCTTCGGACAGGATCACCTTCAAAAATAAATATAAATAAAAAACTTAAGTTAATTAAACCTAATAAATATAATATAAACATAAGCTATAACCAAGCATACTACAACTATAAAATAAATCGACATAAATCCAAAACTTAAAATATTCAACAATTCAGGGGGAGGCTTCAAATTAGTTGGCACCTCCAAAAATTATTAACTTACCCAGTTGGGTAATTAGGACTAGTCTAAATAGGAACAAAAGTTTAACCAACGGTACTGGTAAAGTTTTGGATGATAGTAAGTTAGAGAAACTCTATCTATGCATGTCTAGGAAGATATGGCTTCGACCTGGTGCATTTGTCTTAGTGGAACTAATTGAAGCTACCCCTTACGGATCCTAACTAGTTAGACCAAGGTTTTATACTAAGTTCAGTGGATAGAACTATTTGGAAAACTTTGAAGGTTTGGTTACTCTAATGATATCCAGGTGACTCACCATAACCCAGAAGTAAATTGGATAGACAAAATTACGGAAGTGTATCAGAATCCATAGTATGCAGTCAATTCTGGGCAAGATCTTCAATTTACAGATTTTCCTTAGTATCCAGAGAGTTTTGTCGATGAGGAAACAAAACAAAAACCTCATCTGCAAACTGGGACCATAACCCTTATTTATAGAAACATAAGTTTGCCTATTTCTAATTTGACCCCTCAACAAATTAGAAATTATACATGATATCCACATTAATTAATTCATAACAATTAAACCCTTAAGTCATATTCCTTAATCATAAATTTTATCACAATAAATTATGACTTCTTTAATTGATGACATTAGACATTTATAATTAAAATTATGGTCCCAAAATTCTAACAATCTCCCACTGGATCATATGTGTAAACTTATAAATATTAACCTTAATGAGCTCATAACTTTTGTCATCATAGCTGTAGGGTTTCCTTAATAATCTTGTCCATTAATTATATAGACATAGGATCAATGTAGTGTTCATTGTACCTATCATAACTAAACTATCAATGGTCACATACATCAATATAATCAAATGACATAGATCAATTGTGAATATGTGGCATGAAAATTACATGCAAGGTGATCTATTCATGTCAATTTTCAACTGGTCCTCCTTATAACCAAAGTGAGATCAAAACTTTAACTTAAGTTATACAAAGTGTAATGAAATAAACATTGAACTTTATATCTGATCAGATAATCTCCAAATACATATGTTTCATCAACATAACCAAACATATATAGAAAACATATATAGTACAAACTCCCACTAGATCTAGATTTCACCAAATTGAATAACACCCATATGAGTGGTATGCTCATACAAGACATTAGGTGGCAAACCCCTCGTAAAAGGATCTGCTATCATGGAGTTTGTGCTTATGTATTCTATTGAAATTTGTCCACTTTGTACTCTTTCTTAAACAATAAGGAACTTGATATCGATGTCCTTCGATTTTGTCGAGCTCCTATTGTTGTTAGAATATAATACATTTGATCGATTGTCACAAAATAACTTCAGTGGTCTTTCAACCCTTCCTAAAATATGCAGCCCAGTGATAAAATTTTTTAGCCATATTCCATGATTAGATGCCTCGTAACATGCTATAAACTCTGCTGCCATGGTGGAAGAAGCTGTTAGTGCCTATTTGACACTTCTCCAAGAAATAGCTCCACCGGTCAATAGAAAAACATAGCCTGAAGTGGATCTCATGCTATCTTGGCATCCCGCAAAATTAGAGTCAGAATATCCCATTATCTCAAGAGTATCTGACCTCTTATATGTGAGCATGTAATCAATTGTTCTATTTAAATATCTCATTACCCTCTTTGCTGCTTTCCAATGATCCATTCCTGGGTTGCTTAAATATCTGCCCAATACTCCAACAATGTATGCAATATCCAGATGCGTACAAACTTGAGCATACATAAGACTTCCTACAACCGAAGCATAGGGAATTTTTTGCATTTCTTGAGTCTCAAGGCTTCCTTTAGGGCATTGTTTAAGACTAAACTTGCCTCTTTTAGTGACTGGGGTATTACCTGGTTTGCAATCTTGCATGCCAAATCTTTTAAGCACCTTATCGATATAGTTCTTTTGCGATAATCCAAGAATACCTCGAGAATGATCTCTTTATATTTGGATTCATAATACAAAAGAAGCATTACCAAGATCTTTCATTTCAAAATATCTAGATAGAAATCTCTTGGTATCATTTAACATACCTATATCGTTTGTGGCAAGCAAAATGTCATCAACATATAGAATCAGGAAGATATGCTTACTCCCACTGAACTTATGATACACACAATCATCTACCACATTTACCTCAAAACCAAATGAGATGATTATTTGATGAAATTTGTAGTACCATTGATAGGAAGCTTGCTTTAATCCATAGATAGACTTCTTAAGTTTGCAAACCATACTCTTTGAATCTTCTGATACAGAGTATTCTGGTTACACCATATAGATTGTTTCCTCAATGTCTCCATTGAGAAAACCTGTCTTGACATCCATCTGATGGAGTTCCATATCAAAGTGTGCGATAAGTATCATGATTATCCTTAAATAGTCCTTCATTGAAATTGGAGAAAAGGTCTCTTTAAAGTCAATCCTATATTTTTTTAGTATAGCCTTTAGCTACAAGACGTGCTTTATACCTTTCCACATTACCATTTGAATCTCATTTGGTTTTAAAAATCCACTTACAACCAATGGATTTCACACCTTCTGGTAATAGGACAAATTCCCAAATATTATTGTCTTGCATTGATTTATACTCCTCATTTATTGCCTCAATCCACTTTTGAGAATTTGAATCTTGCGTGGCTTGACAAAAGTTGATTGGATCATCCTCTGTCATACCATCATTTTCCTCATGTTCTTGAAGTAGTACTATGTAATCATCTAAAATAGCACTGTTCCTTTCTCTAGTGGACCTTCGTAAAGGCGCTTGTTCTACATACATTGCTATTGGTTGCTACTCGGAAAACCTAGAGGTTCCACTGTACAAAAATTTTGTACAAAGGTCTGAACCTTTTCCTAGCTACCATGTGTTCTTTTAAATTAAATTTTGGATCGCCTGCGGAACTTAACACGTTTGATTCAAAACTTAATCTATTTATTCTTTTAGGTTTTGACTTGGATCTCCTGCGGAACTTAACACGTTTGATCCAAATCACCTAAGTTATTAATTCCATCAAATATTAATTTCCAAAATTGGTTCCCAGTACTGACGTGGCGAGGCACATGGCCTTCTTGGATATGGGAGCAACCACCACCGACTAGACAAAACCTTTTAAGGAAAGCTAATATTTAATTTTCTAAAATAACTTTAGGTCAACCGAAAAGAACAATCAAATCACAAGGAAAAGAAAAACAAAAGAACACTATATCGAAAACAAATTCGAAACACTAGAATCGTATGCCTCTTGTATTTAGTATTATTTCCAAAAATAACTAGTATGATGCGGAAAGAAAAATTACTAGTTATACCTTTTAGAAAGACCTCTTGATCTTCTACCGTATTCCTCTTCTAACCTCGGACGTTGTGTGGGCAATGATCTTCCAAGATGAGAACCACCTAGGCACCTTCTTCCTTCTTCCTTCAAGTTTCGGCCAAGCACAAGAACTTCCAAAGGATGAAGAATTTTCCACCAACCAAGCTCCAAGGGATGCATGCTTTCTCTCCTTCTTCTCCTTCCTTGATCCGGCCACATCCTCCAAGCTCCAAGAGATGATAGATTTCGGCTACAACAAGAGGAGAGAAGAGAAAGGGAAGGGCCGGCCACCACACCAAGGAAAAGAGGGAGAAAATAGAATAGAGTCGTTAGCCTTGAAGCTGTAGGACCGTTAGATTCGATAGAGGGGGGGTGAATATCGATTCGAAAAGTCGAGTAAAAATACGCAGCGGAAAAGTAAATAAACACAGTTGTTTTTACTTCGTTCGGAGCCTTTGACGACTCCTACTCGAAGGCCCGTGGTCCTTGACCACTTTCGTTGGGCAATCACTAACAATTCGAATATAATTACAAAATGAATACAGGGAATGCTAGTTAAACAAAGTAATACCGACAAGGAAATTAACTAACAACCGAAGGAGCACTTTGTCTGAGCTTTGTTGGCATCGCAGTAGAGCAGCAGGACCCGTAGTAGAAGAGTTCTCAGATTGATGATTCTGAAGCTCCTGCCTGGGGCTTCTTTTATATGTTGCTCCGGGCGCCTGGAATGTGACGTAGCTGCTCAAACCGAGATGCTCCCATCCGGGCGCCCGGATCCCTTCCTGGCGCCCGGACCTCCGGGCGCCCGGATCCCCTCCGGGCGCCCGGACCACCTTGTTCCAGAAAACCCCCTTTTCCTACAAAACAAAGTTAGTCCGAGGCAATATATATCCTGCAACATAGATTGTTAGCACATTTTATAATAGTATGAATTAGCACAAATAGTATGACTTAGATTCTGTCTTTCTGAGACCGGAATCTAGTCACGATCTCGACTTAGACATCCGAAATGGATCTAAGCCGGATCGACGCCTAATGTTCCCTTCCCGGGAACGCGTCCTCACCTCCTCTACCTCACTTACCTGCCAGACGTCCGGCCAGCCCTTCGACCCGCCTGGACTTCTTCGCCAGCGTCCGGTCAGCCCGTCGACCGCTGGACTTCTCGCCACTATCCGGCCACTGTCGACCTAGTCGACTTCGTGCTGCATCCGGTTAGCAGCGATCGACCGGACTTATCACACTCGATCAGAGTGTTAGATAACGACGAACCTAACTTAACCTGATTTGTCATTCATCAAAACCTGAGTTAGACCGTTAGTGCTAACCGCACCAACAATCTCCCCCTTTTTGATGGAATGACAACCTGGTTAAGTTAGTGATAAATATATGCAAAAATCAAGCATGATTTTCGAGGTTTTTAAGGTTTTAAGTTAGTTTTTCAAGTTTGCATTTAGTTGCTCTAACTTAACCACCTAACCCTCCCCCTTTGACATTCATCCAAAAAAAATAAGGGTAAACAATCATAGTGTAGAGTTACTGTAACAAGTAATCAAATTAAAAAACAGGTAATTTTGAAAAATATCTACAATTTTTTAACACAAAGTTAAAAATAGTCAAGTTGATTTGGGGAAGACATGTTGAGTAAATCAAATTTTTAAATCTACTTTTCAAGTTTAAGTAACATTTACATTTTTCAACAACGTAAATTTTCAACTTCAATTTTTCAAAACAAAGCAAAAATTAAACAAGTAAGATTAAATTTTGCCAAAAAAAAATTTAAGGCTAATTTGGTAAAAGCTCAATTTGGGAAGTTTAATTTTCAAGCATATGTTACAAAACTGAATAAATTTAAATTTGCAACAGTCAACTTTTTAAATCAGGTTTAAAAACTAGGTGGGATTAAACTTCTAAGTTTTTCAAACACTTAGTTAACTTTAACTTTTTGAAAACTGGTGTTTTAAAAAAGTTAGTTTTATAATAGATGTACAAAAGCATTTTTCAAACACACAAAATTTTAATTAATTTCTCCCCCTAAACTTGATACTTAAATTTAAACAGCTATCTAACCAATTAGATACTAACTAGCTATCAGAAGATAGTAGCTTTCACTTGGTTAGTCAGATTAAGGTGATTATAAACAGTCAGTGTTTGACTTGACTGATGATCTTAATCTGATTACTGTCTGATTTATTGCACTGAAATAAGCATCTTAAGTCTAGACAGTTGGCCTATGCATCTCACCCCTTTCTATGTTTGTCAAACACAAGCAAGATAAACCTAAGGTGTTGGTGAGATGCTCAAAAACTAGTCCTATGGGTACATGCTTTCTAAGGATTCAAAACTAGTCTAAGGCCAAAACTGTTTTTGAAAATCTAAAAATGGAAAGTTTTGAAAACACACAAATTTAACTTATAATTTGAAAGAATTGTTTTTGAAAATTTTTAAAAAATCCTATTCTATTAAGCACATCCCTAATTTTCGACGTAAGTTGCTAAATTCACTTTCAGGGAGTGGTTTTGTGAAAATGTCTGCTAAATTTGATTTGGACTCAATGTATTTGAGTTCAATATCACCTTTAGTAATATGATCCCTGATAAAGTGGTGCCTAATTTCAATATGTTTGGTTCTTGAATGATGCACAGGGTTCTTGGTTAAGTTAATTGAACTTATATTGTCAATTAATACTTTTACATTTGTGATATTTAAGTTGAAATCTTTTAGAGTATGCATCATCCATAATAATTGTGCAACACATTCGCCTATAGCTATGTATTCTGACTCAGTTGTAGATAGAGCAACACAATGTTGCTTTCTACTAAACCAGCTAACAAGTGATGAACCTAGTAATTGGCATCCACCACTTGTGCTTTTGCGGTCTAATTTACATCCAGCATAATCTGAGTCAGAATACCCTATTAGTTCAAAATTATTTGTCCTAGGATACCATATTCCTACATTTGTTGTTCCTTTAAGATATCTAAAAATTCTTTTAACTTGTGTCAAATGGGATTCCTTAGCACAAATAAAATATCAGGTCGGCTTGCAGTTAAGTACAGTAGGCTACCTATTGCACTCCTATAATGTTTCAAATCAATTGGTTTTCCATTTGGGTCACTGTCTAAGCTTGTGTTTACTGCCATAGGTGTTTTTATTTCTTTTGTATTTTCCATTCCGAATTTTTTAAGTAAGTCTTTAGTGTATTTATGTTGATAAATATAATTTCCTTCATTTTTTTGTTTGATTTGTAATCCTAAGAAATAAGTTAATTTTCCTACTAAGCTCATTTCAAATTCTTTTTCCATTAGATAAATAAATTCTTCTAAAAATTCTGAATTTGTTGAACCAAATATTATATCATCTACGTATATTTGTGCAATAAATATGTCTATATTTAAAGATTTAACAAATAAGGTTGGGTCAATTTGACCTTGGTTGAATCCTTTAGATGTTAAGTACGATGTTAGTCTTTCATACCATACCCTGGGTGCTTGTTTAAGTCTATATAAGGCTTTCTTTAACTTAAAAACATAATCAGGGTGTTCTAGACTTTCAAACCCAGGAGGCTGACCTATATAAACTTCTTCTTTAATTAGTCCATTAAGAAAGGCAGACTTAACATCCATGTGGTACAGTTTAAATCCCTTGTGGGCTGCATAACTTAGGAACATTCTAATGGATTCTAATCTAGCTACTGGGGCATAGGTTTCATCATAGTCAAGTCCTTCTAGTAATTTCCCCAGTTTCACTTAATTTGTTTCTGAATACCCATTTTGTTTCTATTATTTTCTTATTCTTAGGTGGTGGTACTAGGTCCCAAACTTCATTAAGCTCAAATTGGGCTAGTTCCTCTTGCATAGCTATAATCCAGTCTGGGTCTAGTAAGGATTCATCCAAAGTTTTGGGTTCAATTTTTGAAATTAAAGAAATTTGACTTAGGTTTCTAAAAGATGATCTGGTTTGAACTCTCAAGTCTGGGTCACCAATTATTTGATCAGTTGGGTGATTTGGGTTAACCCTTATTGTTCTTGTGGGTTGACTCTCTTGATGTTGTTCCTCTTCTTCATGACTTAGAGTCTGGTTGGTTTCTGGAACAAATTCAGGTGGTTGTGTAAGTTCTAAGTCTTGTTTAGTTTCTTCAAATTTTACATTAGTAGTTTTTTCAATTTTTAAGGTAACCTTATTGTAAATTCTATAGCCTCTACTATTTAGGGAATACCCTACAAAAATTCCATTTTCAATTTTAGAGGAGAATTTTCCTAAGTGTTCTCTTGTATTTAAGATAAAAACTGGGCACCCAAATACTTTAAAATATTTTATATTTGGTTGTTTATTATAAAACATTTCGAAGAATGTTTTGTTATGGGTTTTATTTATAATGTACTAACGGCTTCTGCCCAAAAGTATTTAGGTAGGTTATACTCATTTAACATTGTTCTAGAAGCTTCAAGTAAGGTTCTATTTTTTCTTTCTACAATCCCATTTTGTTGGGGGATTTTAGGGCATGAGAACTCATGATGGTAACCGTTTTCAAGACAAAAACTGTTAAAGTTGTGATTTTTAAATTCTCCCCCATTGTCACTCCTAATTCTTTTAATTTTAATATCTTTTTCGTTTTCAATTTGTTTGCAAAAATTTGTAAAAATTTCAATAGTTTCATCTTTATGTTTTAAGAATTTTACCCAAGTAAACCTAGAATAATCATCTATAATTACTAAACAATATAAGTTTCCATTTATAGATTTGACTCCATGGGAGTCAAAAAGGTCTAAATGTAGAAGTTCTAATATTGAGTTAGTTTGTGGCTGATTTTTTTGCTTGTGAGTGGATTTAGTTTGTTTGCCTTGTTGACAAGCATTACATATGGTTGAATCTAAGTTAGGTAATTTTGGTAAGCCTCTCACAAGTCCATTTAGTTTACTTATATTTTTGAAGTTGGTGTGAGACATCCGCCTATGCCATAACCAAGTTTCTTCTTTTTGTGTTAAATAACACTTAATGGAAGAAATGGTTAAGTTGATGGCATAGATGTTGTCTTTTCTAAAACCTTTTAGGCTTATGGTAGGATTATCTAGATGTTTGATTAAACACTCTGTGGATAGAAATTTAACCTTATACCTAGTATCACACAATTGACTTATACTCAGAAGATTATATTTAAAATTTTCAACAAGTAAAACATTTGTAATTATAAAGTCTAATTTTAATTCAATATTACCTATACCAATTACCTTGAGTTTGCCGTTGTTTCCAAAGGCAACTGTTCCTAAGCTTTTGTAAGTGAGTTGAGTGAACTTGGTGTGATCTCCAGTCATATGTTTGGAGCAACCACTGTCCAAAATCCACTTGGTTTCCTCATTCGGGCCTTCGGAAACGAGTACGGACTCGTGGCTTGTTTCGGTTTGACCTTCATCTTCCGACTGTTTCATCTGTGGCTCTGATGTTTCTGCTCTTCTTCCTCCGATTCGTCCGAGGAGTCGCCTCACGTTGCTTTGAGTGCCTTCTTTTGGTTGGCTTTGGTTTGTCAAACTTCAGTTTTGGGCATTCGTTGTAGTTGACTTGTTGATGTTTCGTTTGACGATCTTTTGAAGGTCCTTTTGTTGAAGCTCCTTTTCTCCCGGTGAACATTTTTCTTACCAAGTTCACTGGTGTTCTTCATCTAATCTTGGAATCTTCTCTTGCTTTTCTTTTCTTTGGTGGAACCCGCAAATAAAGCTATATTCTCTTTCTCAAGATTAGTTTGTTCATGTAATTCTAATTCACAGAAAAGCTCATCTAACTTTAACTTAGAAAGATTTTTAGAAATTTTGTAGGCATCCACTATTGATGCCCACAAACTATTACATGGAAAAGCATTTAATGCGTACCTTATTAAGTCTCTATTTTCCATCCGGTGGCCTATCGCATGAAGCCCGTTGAAGATGTCCTTGATCCTCGCGTGGAGCTGATTCGCCGTTTCACCTTCCTGCATTTTTATATTAAAAATTTTATTTAAGAGCAAGCCTCGTTCCCTTGTGCAGCTCGATCAATTTGTCCCATAGCTCTTTAGCGTTTTTGTGTGGACCGACTCTGTTTAGTTCTTCTCTTGTTAATCCGCACTGTAGAGTGTTGATTGCTTTATTTTCTGTTGACGCCTTCTTCTTCAAATCAGCTGTCCAGTCTTCAGGATCCAGTATATTCCTGGAAGTGTCTGCTGGAATTTTATAGGGTCTCGTAACGCTCATCCACTGTCTGTTTGAGGTAAACCTCCATGCGCTTCTTCTAGTACGAAAAACGTTGAAGAGTGGAGGTCGTACTCTGATGAAGCCTTCTTGTTGGGACATCCTGTACACAAGTAAAAAATATCCCAAGACTTGGTCTTGGATTAGTAGTGCGGGAAGAGAAAATAGTAGAAAAATCTAGATTGGTGTTGCACCAATTTAGATTTAATTGCAAAAAAAAATATTAAAAAAATGATAAACCAGTTTGGAGTTTAAGTGTAAAACTGAAGACCGAAAAAAAAGAAAAAAAAATTTCACCCCCAGTCTGATTGGTGGTTGCACCAAATCAGAGCGGTACCTGTTCTGATACCACTTGTAGGACCATTAGATTCGATAGAGGGGAGGTGAATATCGATTCGAAAAGTCGAGTAAAAATACGCAGCGGAAAAGTAAATGAACACAGTTGTTTTTATTTCGTTCGGAGCCTGTGACAACTCCTACTCGAAGGCCCGTGGTCCTTGACCACTTTCGTTGGGCAATCACTAACAATTCGAATATAATTACAAAATGAATACAGGGAATGCTAGTGAAACAAAGTAATACCGACAATGAAATTAACTAAAAACTGAAGGAGCACTTTGTCGGACCTTTGTTGGCATCGCAGTAGAGCAGCAGGACCAGCAGTAGAAGAGTTCTCAGATTGATGATTCTGAAGCTCCTGCCTGGGGCTTCTTTTATATGTTGCTCCGGGCTCCTGGATTCCTTCCGGGCGCCTGGAATGTGACGTAGCTGCTCAAACCGAGATGCTCCACGTGGCGACAACTTGGCTGGATATAATTTGCCTTCCGGGCGCCCGGATCCCTTCAGGGCGCCCGGATCCCTTCCGGGCGCCCGGACCTCAGGGCGCCCGGATCCCCTCCGGGCGCCCGGACCACCTTGTTCCAGAAAACTCTCTTTTCCTGTAAAACAAAGTTAGTCCGAGGCAATATATATCCTGCAACATAGATTGTTAGCACATTTTATAATAGTATGAATTGGCACAAATAGTATAACTTAGATTCCGTCTTTCCGAGACCGGAATCTAGTCACGATCTCGACTTAGACATCCGAAATGGATCTAAGTCGGATCGACGCCTAATGTTCCCTTCCCGGGAACGCGTCCTCGCAGTCAGTCCCCTCCAGTGACTTACCTCACTTACCTGCCAGACGTCCAGGCTCCTTGACCGTCTCGACTTCTTGCCTATGGGTCACCGCCGACTAGTCGACCTCTGGATCTTGCTGAGCGGCCATGTCGCCCCCGGACTTCTCCGCACTATCCGGCGGCCATCGACCTATGCTGACCTGTTGCGACATCCTACACCTCCGTCGACCGTCTGCGGACTTATCCTGCACACTCGATCAGAGTGTTAGATAACGACGAACCTAACTTAACCTGATTTGTCATTCATCAAAACCTGAGTTAGACCGTTAGTGCTAACCGCACCAACAAAAGCCTCCTCTACCCCTCTTTTATAATCCTTGGTCTTGGCAAATAAGGAAAATTTAATAAAAACTTCCTTAATTCTTTTGCCATTGAAAAAGAAAATTTATTTAATTAAAACAATTTTCTCTTTTCAAATTACAATGGCCGGCCATAACAAATAATATCTCCAAGAAAATAAAATTTTAAACACCAATTAAAACTTCTTTATTTGCTTCCGGAAATTTATAAAAATTTCTCCAATAATTTTATCCCTTCATGATTGGTTTATAAAAAGAAAATTTAATAAATTAAAATCTTTCTTTTAAACATGTGGATAAAAAGAAAGTTATCTCTATAAATTAAAATCTCTTTTAATCTACAAATAAGGAAAGATATCAAATCTTTTCTTAATCTTTTGTAGAAACTTATAAAAAGAATATTTAATTTTAAACTCTCTTTTAAATCATGAACATGGTTAAAAAGGAAAGTTTTCTTAAAATTTAAAATCCTCCTTTAATCATCAAATAAGGAAAGATTTCAAATTTTAAACTCTCTTTTAAACATGTAGATGATTTACAAATAAGGAAAGTTTTTACCAAAAATTAAAATCATCCTTTTAAACTACAAATAAGGAAAGAGATTAATCTCTTCTCTTAATCTTTTGTAGAAAGCTATAAAAGGAAATTTTTAATTTTTAAACTCTCTTTTAAAATCATGATATCCACATAAGAAATAATTTTAATAAAAATCCTCTTTAATATTCTAGTGGCCGGCCACCTAAGCTTGGGACCCAAGCTTTGGCCGGCCACCTACATGGCTCATCCACTTGGTCTTGGCCGGCCCTAGCTTGGGTTCCAAGCTAGCTTGGCCGGCCCCATTGGATGGGTAAGAAGGTGGGTATGCGGTGGGTATAAATCTCTATATACTAGAGGCTACGATAGGGACCGAGAGGAGGAATTGGTTTTGGTCTCCCGATAAAATTAAGCATCCCGTGTTCGCCCCGAACACACAACTTAATTTTATCAATAATAATTCATTCCACTAAAGAACTATTATTGAACTACCGCACCAATCCCAAATTACATTTTGGGCTCCTTCTTATTATGAGTGTGTTAGTCTCCCTGTGTTTAAGATGTCGAATGTCCACTAATTAAGTGAGTTACTGACAACTCATTTAATTAATATTTTAGTCCAAGAGTAGTACCACTCAACCTTATCGTCATGTCGGACTAAGTCCACCTGCAGGGTTTAACATGACAATCCTTATGAGCTCCTCTTGGGGACATTCTCAACCTAGATTACTAGGACACAGTTTCCTTCTATAATCAACAACACACATTATAAGTGATATCATTTCCCAACTTATCGGGCTTATTGATTTATCGAACTAAATCTCACCCATTGATAAATTAAAGAAATAAATATCAAATATATGTGCTTGTTATTATATTAGGATTAAGAGCACACACTTCCATAATAACTGAGGTCTTTGTTCCTTTATAAAGTCAGTATAAAAGAAACGACCTCTAATGGTCCTACTCAATACACTCTAAGTGTACTAGTGTAATTATATAGTTAAGATAAAATAATACCTAATTACACTACGACCTTCCAATGGTTTGTTCCTTTCCATCTTGGTCGTGAGCTACTGTTTATAATTTATAAGGTACTGATAACATGATCCTCTGTGTGTGACACCACACACCATGTTATCTACAATATAAATTAATTGAACAACTACATTTATCATAAATGTAGACATTTGACTAATGTGATTCTTATTTCTAGATAAATGTTTATACCAAAAGCTAGGCTTTTAGTATACATCCTAACAATCTCCCACTTATACTAAAAGACTAAGCTGCTATATCTGCTGCTATACATCTGATTCCCAAACCTTCAACATGCCCATCAAAAGCTCTTGCCTTAGGGCTTTAGTGAAAGAATCTTCTAGGTTATCACTTGATGCAATCTAGGCAGCAACAACTTCTTCTCGTTTATATGATTTCTCGTATTGGGTGGTACTTGCGCTCTATTGTGTTTACTTGCCTTATAGACTTATGGTTTCTTCGAGTTTGCTACTGCACCACTATTATTACAATGAATTGTAATAATCTTTGGACAAACCAGAAATCATATCTAAGTCCATCTTGAGGTTATTGAGTCATTTAGCTTTTATGGCTACCTCAGAGGCTTGCCATATACTCAGCTTCTATTGTGGAGTCCAGAAAAACACCTATGCTTATCACTCTTCCATAGTTATGACTTTTCCTCCTAAAGTAAACACAAAACCCCGAGATTGACTTATTATTGTCCCTATCTGATTGGAAACCAAATTCGTGCAACCCACAGGGATCAATTAACTGTCTTGTAAGCTAGCATATAATCTCTAGTGCCTCTAAGGTACTTCAATATATGCTTTACTGCAGTCCAATGTCCTTGTCCAGGGTTACTTTGATATCTGCTAACTATGCCCTAGGCAAAGCAGATTTCTGATCTCGTGCATAGCATACATTAGGCTTCCAACAGCCGAAGCATAAAGAACTGCCTTCATTTCCTCTATCTCCTTTGATGTCTTCAAAGACATCTCTTTAGATAAAGCTACTCCAAGCCCAAAAGGTAAGAAACCTTTCTTGGAGTTCTGCATGCTTAAAACGAGCAAGGATTTTTTCCATATATGAAGCTTGGGATAAGTAAAATATTCTTTTCTTGTGATCCCTTATAACTTTGATCCCAAGAATATATACATTCTCCCAAGTCCTTCATATCGAATTTTTTGGACAATCATACCCTTACTTCTGACAACACTTTGATATTGTTTCCAACTACCAAAAATGTTATCTACGTATAGTACAAGAAATACCACCACGTTTCCATCACACCTTTTGTGTACACAAGACTTATCCTGTTACTAAATAAATCCATAGGTCTAGATTACTTTGATAAACCGGATGTTCCAAGACCTTGAAGCTTTGCCTCAGTCCATAGACTGATTGAGCTTGTACACAAGATGCTCTTTGCCCTTTGCAATGAACCCTTCTGGTTGCTTTATATGGATGCTTTCTTCAAGACTTCCATTAAGGAATGCTGTCTTGACATTCACTTGCCAAATAGATAAAAGAATATGGATAGACTTAAGCATGGCTACTAGTGAAAAAGTTTCCTTTTTCATCAAACCTTGCTTTGAAAGTTTCCACCTTCCTGTCTATCCATCTTTTCCTATTTTCACCCAATGGCTTTTACACCATCTGGTGATTCTACAAGCTTCCAGATTTGATTAGAATACATATATTCTAATTCTGTATTCATTGCTCTTTGCCAAGATGCTGCATCTTTGTCTTGGAGTGCTTCATCATATGTCCGGGATCAGGCTCATGTTCATTTGGAATCAAATCCAAAGATTTTTCCAAAACATGAATCTTTTAGGTTGTTTGACAACCCTCCCACTACGATGATGCACTATCTATAATTGTGTATCAATTGTGATACATGTTGCAGTTTCTTGTGATATTTCATCTTGTCTGTTGACTAGATTGATATGATTTATAATTTCTTTAAGCAATTTACTTATATCAATGGTTTATTAGATTGTTATTGTTTAAATATCAATCGATCATTGATGCTAACATAATTGACCATTGACTTTCTAAACTTCAAGAAATATAAACATTCTTTCATTTATTTGTCTTACCTCATTGATTGATATTTTCAACCACTTGATTAAAACATTTCTTTTAGTTGTTTTTCCGGCTTGAGTATGCTTTGTTCTAAAGTGTTGAATTTTTATTTGTTGCGTTGACTTCTAGTTAAAGGTTTTTTTTTTAAATCTCTAGACTTTTTCATTCCAAAAAGCTCTTTACTTCCTAGGCTTCCTATTCGTGCCTCCTCATCGATCATTTTATTTATGACTTCTTTTGATAATTAGCATTTGGTCCTCATTATCCCATTAAAAATTCTTGTACTCGTCTAATGTTCAATCTTGTTAGATCCACTTGAACTTCTTTGAACTAATCAAAGTACTTAGTCTTGTGGCACATTAAGTAAATGTATTTGTATCTTGAATAGTTATCTATAAAATAGATGAAATATTCGATACTACCTCTTGCCTGGATAGTCATAGGATCACACAAATCAGAATGAACCAATTCCAACATATCTTTGGTTCCATACCCCTTAGACTTAAAAGCTTCTTGTTATTTTTCTTCCAAGTAAGACTCGCAGGTTGGAAAGATTTCCACTACTAATGAACCCAAAAGTTCATCAGCTACCAATGAATCCTACTTAAGTTAATATAACCTAGCTTTAGATGCCAAAGATATAATTGGTTCATTTCCAAAGGTTGCTTTCTCTTAAAGTTAGAAGATGTGTTACTAATTTCCATTTGTTGCATCATGAGAGTTATTGGATTATAAATTGTCAACCAACATACCAGAATAGATAACTTCCCTATTTTTCTTGATAACAACTCTATTATCAAAATAGACACAATATCTATTCTATAATAGTTTAGAAACTGAAATCAGGTTCTTTCTAAACTTAGTATGTAAAGACAATTTCTAATAATCCATATTTTATTCCTATTAGAGAATAAACCTCTCCCACTGCAACAGCTGCTACTTTTGCAGTAGTGCCCATGTGGACGGTGATGAATTGCAGACATGATTAATGGCTTCTGTATCCACACTCCAGGTTCTGGTAGATAACACCATTAAACATGTTTCTACTAATGAATTAAATACACCTATATTGTTCGTAGTTCTAAGAAGACAGTCAACCTTAATGTCCAAGTCTTATTTCCAATCATTACAATTGGGACTACTAAGTCTTTTCTATAGTATAACAACTAGGGGATTGACAAACATTTTAAATCCTAAGAATCACAAAAATATTTGGTCAAGATCAATTCTTTAAAATCCCCATGAATTTTGTATGCCACGATAGTGTGAACGTATACAAAATCAAAGAGGATATTTTATCCATTAATTTTATTATCTCGTCAACTTTACTTTATGACGAATAAACTTAATAGTTGATCTGTCTTTGATCAAATATTTGGTCAAAACTTTTTGAATTTAAAATAACATTGATTCCTCAAACAATATTATTTAAATTCATCAACACCTCAAACACCATAAATTTTGCATGCCACGATAGTGTGGACGTATACAAAATTTAAACATTTATAAGAGGAGGGTTTTACCCATTAATTATCTTGTCAATAAATCTTTATGAAAAAATAAAATTACCTCAAACACCGTTGAATTTTGTATGCCATGATAGTGTGGACGTATACAAAATCAAACATTTATAAGAGGAGTTTTTTAATTTTATTATCTTGTCAACCTATTTATTTGACAAATTAATAGTTGGTTTTTTTTGGCCACACAAATAATAGCAGTGACTCCGATGGGGAGGATACTATTAGACGTGCCTAAGTGTATACCATTACTTGACACTAAGTCCATTAATAAGATTGTGCCCCTTCCGATGGGGAAGATCACACGCTCTTAATTAATTTCCTATAGTCATCCAAAATGGAAGTTTAAGCTAGTGATCCGCAAACAAGCTCATCCGATATGGAGGAAGGCACTCAGAGCCAACGCGAAAGCTTGTTGCATCGAGACCGTGGAATTTATTTTAAAATAAATCCCTCTCCCACTTAGTTATTTAAAGTGAGAAATTTTGACTATGCTAGCCTACTTAGCATGCATACTAACAAGCACACACAATACAGTATAAAAAGTAATATTGCTGCCCTCCGTGTGTCACCAACCCTAGCTGTTGCCATCTTTGGCCACCGCCACCGGGTCTAGTTGTCGCATCCATCTTGCTCCTTGTTCCGCTGCGCCTCTGGTCCTCAAAAAGTTCCACGCCTTGCAAGATTCGATCCGCGACATAAATAGAATTTTACATTTTTCGATCCTATATTCCTCGAAGGAATGTACATGTATCTAAATCAAAAATAAAATCCTAATAAAACTAAATACAGCTCCTGCTGTATTTTATAATACAATCATGCACACACAATAAAATGCCCTTGACATGTCCAAGGGTCCAATCACACACACAACATCTATAAGCCATAATAGTTGGATCCTGCATCCACAAAGTTAGCACATCCTACTATTATCCTGCCTAAATTATGTATGACATGTGCATAATTAAACTAATACCAAATAAACAGAGGCAAAACCCTAGCTCTGATACCAATTGTTGGTTGCTACTCGGAAAACCTAGAGGTTCCACTGTACAAAAATTTTGTACAAAGGTCTGAACCTTTTCATAGTTACCATGTGTTCTTTTAAATTAAATTTTGGATCGCCTGCGGATATTAACACATTTGATCCAAAACTTAATCTATTTGTTCTTTTAGGTTTTGACTTGGATCTCCTGCAGAACTTAACATGTTTGATCCAAATCACCTAAGTTATTAATTCCATTAAATATTAATTTCAAAAATTGGTTCCCAGTACTGACGTGGCGAGGCACATGGCCTTCTTGGATATGGGAGCAACCACCACCGACTAGACAAAACCTTTTAAGGAAAGCTAATATTTAATTTTCTAAAATAACTTTAGGTCAACCGAAAAGAACAATCAAATCACAAGGAAAAGAAAAACAAAAGAACACTATATCGAAAACAAATTCGAAACACTAGAATCGTATGCCTCTTGTATTTAGTATTATTTCCAAAAATAACTAGTATGATGCGGAAAGAAAAATTACTAGTTATACCTTTTAGAAAGACCTCTTGATCTTCTACCGTATTCCTCTTCTAACCTCGGACGTTGTGTGGGCAACGATCTTCCAAGATGAGAACCACCTAGGCACCTTCTTCCTTCTTCCTTCAAGTTTCGGCCAAGCACAAGAACTTCCAAAGGATGAAGAATTTTCCACCAACCAAGCTCCAAGGGATGCATGCTTTCTCTCCTTCTTCTCCTTCCTTGATCCGGCCACATCCTCCAAGCTCCAAGAGATGATAGATTTCGGCCACAACAAGAGGAGAGAAGAGAAAGGGAAGGGCCGGCCACCACACCAAGGAAAAGAGGGAGAAAAATAGAATAGAGTCGTTAACCTTGAAGCCTCCTCTACCCCTCTTTTATAATCCTTGGTCTTGGAAAATAAGGAAAATTTAATAAAAACTTCCTTAATTCTTTTGCCATTGAAAAGGAAAATTTATTTAATTAAAACAATTTTTTCTTTTCAAATTACAATGGCCGGCCATAACAAATAATATCTCCAAGCAAATAAAATTTTAAACACCAATTAAAACTTCCTTATTTGCTTCCGGAAATTTATAAAAATTTCTCCAATAATTTTATCCCTTCATGATTGGTTTATAAAAAGGAAATTTAATAAATTAAAATCTTTCTTTTAAACATGTGGATAAAAAGAAAGTTATCTCTATAAATTAAAATCTCTTTTAATCTACAAATAAGGAAAGATATCAAATCTTTTCTTAATCTTTGGTAGAAACTTATAAAAGAGAATATTTAATTTTAAACTCTCTTTTAAATCATGAACATGGTTAAAAAGGAAAGTTTTCTTAAAATTTAAAATCCTCCTTTAATCAACAAATAAGGAAAGATTTCAAATTTTAAACTCTCTTTTAAACATGTAGATGATTTACAAATAAGGAAAGTTTTTACCAAAAATTAAAACCATTCTTTTAAACTACAAATAAGGAAAGAGATTAATCTCTTCTCTTAATCTTTTGTAGAAAGCTATAAAAGGAAATTTTTAATTTTTAAACTCTCTTTTAAAATTATGATAGCCACATAAGAAATAATTTTAATAAAAATCCTCTTTAATATTCTAGTGGCCGGGCTTGGGACCCAAGCTTTGGCCAGCCACCAACTTGGTTTTGGTCGGCCCTAACTTGGGTTCCAAGCTAGCTTATTGGATGGGTAAGAAGGTGAGTAGGTATAAATCTCTATATACTAGAGGCTATGATAGGGACCGAGAGGAGGAATTGGTTTTAGTCTCCCGATAAAATTAAGCATCCCTTGTTCGCCCTGAACACACAACTTAATTTTATCAATAATAATTCATTCCACTAGAGAACTATTATTGAACTACCGCACCAATCCCAAATTACATTTTGGGCTCCTTTTTATTATGAGTGTGTTAGTCTCCCTGTGTTTAAGATGTCGAATGTCCACTAATTAAGTGAGTTACTGACAACTCATTTAATTAATATTTTAGTCCAAGAGTAGTACCACTCAACCTTATCGTCATGTCGGATTAAGTCCACCTGCAGGGTTTAACATGACAATCCTTATGAGCTCCTCTTGGGGACATTCTCAACCTAGATTACTTGGACACAGTTTCCTTCTATAATCAACAACACACATTATAAGTGATATCATTTCCCAACTTATCGGGTTTATTGATTTATCGTACTAAATCTCACCCATTGATAAATTAAAGAAATAAATATCAAATATATGTGCTTGTTATTATATTAGGATTAAGAGCACACACTTCCATAATAACTGAGGTCTTTATTCCTTTATAAAGTCAGTATAAAAGAAACGACCTCTAATGGTCCTACTCAATACACTCTAAGTGTACTAGTGTAATTATATAGTTAAGATAAAATAATACCTAATTACACTACGACCTTCCAATGGTTTGTTCCTTTCCATCTTGGTCGTGAGCTACTGTTTATAATTTATAAGGTACTGATAACATGATCCTCTGTGTGTGACACCACACACCATGTTATCTACAATATAAATTAATTGAACAACTACATTTATCATAAATGTAGACATTTGACCAATGTGATTCTTATTTCTAGATAAATATTTATACCAAAAGCTAGGCTTTTAGTATACATCCTAACAATTGGTTCTTGAGGTTGTTGAGTTTATTCTTCTGGGAGTTGATTAACAATGTATTGTTGTTCTTGTATTGCATCCTGATCACTGACAGGAATAAAATTCTGATCATTATCAGAAGCAATCATAGGAATATAAACCATTTCCTCTTGAAGAGTAGTGGGAATACATTCCTCCTCAAAGACAAGGTTAGTTACTTTATTCTTCCCCCCAAACTCAATATCCTCAAAGAACATTGTGGTTCCAGTCTCAAAGATGGTCTTTATTTTGGGATCATAAAACTTATAGCCCCGTGATCGCTCAGAATATCCAATAAAGTAGAAACTTACAATTCTGGAGTCAAGTTTCTTTTCATATGGCCTATACGGTCTAGCCTCAGCTAGACATCCCCAAATATGAAAATGTTTGAGACTTGGCTTTTGCCTTGTCCAAAGCTCAAAAGGTGTTTTAGTAGCTACTTTAGTGGGTGCTTGATTTAGAATGTAAGATGCTATCTTTAATTCTTCTCCCCAGAGTAACATTGGTAAGGTTGAATAACTAATCATACTCCTTACCATATCCTTAAGAGTTCGATTACGTCGTTTAACTATACCATTCATGCTTGGTGAGCTTGGCATGGTGTACTGTGGGACGATTCCACACTCCTCTATGTATTGAGCAAAAGGTCCTAGACGTTGGTCACCTGAACCGTCATATCTACCGTAGTATTCACTACCACGATCAGATATGACTTTCTTTATTCTTTTGTCGAGTTGATTCTTGACTTCAACCTTAAATGATTTGAAAGCGTCCAATGTTTGAGTCTTCTCATAAATAAGAAATAGGTATGCATAACGAGAATAATCATCAATGAATGATTCAAAATATTGTTGACCATTCCAAGAAGGTGTTGGAAATGGTCTATAAACATCTGTATGTATCAATTCCAATACTTCTGTAGCTCTATATGCACCATCTTTCTTTCTTTTGGTTTGTTTGCCCTTAATGCATTCAACACAAACATTTAGGTCTGTAAAATCAATAGAATGTAAAATTCCATCCGATATAAGTCGTTCAACTCTATTTCTAGATATGTGTCCTAAACGTTTGTGTCATAAGGTGTTGGTTGCTACTCGAAATATCGTACTAGTTCCCCTGTACAAAAATTTTATACAAGTCCTGAACCTTTCCTAACAACCTATTGTGTTCTTTAGAAATTAAATATGGAATCGCAAATAGAACTTAACATTATTGATTCCAAATTTAACTTATTTGTTCTTAGAGGTTTAGACTTGGATCGCAAACGATACTTAACATTATTGATCCAAATCCACCCATGTTACAAATTCGATTAAATATTTATTTCAGAGATCAGCTCCCAGGTCAAACATGGTGAGACACTTGGCCTTCTTGGGTATGGGAACATCCACCACTGCCTCGATAAAGCCTTTCATAGAAATTCAATATTTAATCTCCTTATAGTAACCCTAGGTTTAACCAAAAGGAACAATTGAATCACAAGATCAAAAAAATAAAAGAAACACAAATTCGAATCACAAATCTGAAACCTAGAATCACTAGCCTCTTGTGTTTGGTATTTCGATATCTAAACAAAAGGATGAACTAGTTATGATGCGTAAATAATAACTAGTTATACCTTATGTAGCTTATAGACCTCACGATCTTCTATCGTATTCCTCATCTTATCTCGGACATCGTGTGGGCGACGATCTACCGAGACGAGAATTCATCCAAACCTCCTTCTTCTCCTTGCAAGTTTCGGCCACCAAGAGTCTTCTAGAGATGAAGAACTTTGGCCACCAACCAAGCTCCAAGGGATGCTAAGAAACAAAGTCTCCTATCTCTCCTTCTTCCTCTAGCAAGATTCGGCCACCACCAAGCTCCTTGAGATGAAGATGCTGTTAGTGAGAGCCCTAGCGCCGATCATGTGATGATTATTGTATGGACTCAATGTATCATATTCCTATATATATATAAAGGTATTTCTTTATGGTTATTATACTTACTTGTATTGGTGCCAAATAACTGAGTATAATAGCGTCCTTGAGTAGAAGGTTCTTATCTATATCAATCGATTGGTTGAATTGATAATGAGATGATATAAAGAACACTACTCTTAATCATTCCTAGTCAAGTATTAACATTCAGGGACAATGTTAATGCGATGAGACTAGCATGTAGGTCAACTCAATGACTTGATCTCACAAGTCATGGATATTAGATATCAAGTTGACACATAGGCATGCATTGGAGAATGTATACTGAATGACCCGCCATGAGAAAGTATCATGGATCGTTATATGAGTTTCATATACTTTCTCATGTGACTATTAGTATGACTATCAGTCCTTGGACCTGAAATCACCATGGTTCCCTACATAAGAAGTTGCATACTTTGGTTTCGTCAAACATCACCCGTAAATGGGTGGACTATAAAGGTGACTACTGGGTATGTAACAAATTATGCGGAGGGATGTGAGTGATGTAGATGGGATCTATCCCTCCTATATGACGGGAGTGATATCATGATTCTTGATAGAGTGAGACCACTAAGTGCATGGTCATGCCCAAATGAGTCAATATGAGATATTGAGCTCATTCGATTAGAGTGAGTCTACTTGGAGTTTAAGATTTAGATTGATTAGAGGATGACACGGTCTATGCCTCAATTGATCAATTTAGATGTTAAGGATAGAAGGACATTGTCACATATTGTGAGAGTCACAATTAGTAGTCACAATGGTGATGTTGGATCTCAACATTCTTGTAACTTGGGTAGTAATGATGTGTTGCTAGATACCGCTCATTGCTTATGTTTCTAAATGGGTTTAGGCAATAGCATTGCCAACGTTACAAGAACCTATAGGGTCACACACAAAGGGTAGTTAGATGGAGATTAAGTTCATATGATGGACCAAGAGGATTAGGTTCATGTGATGAACCAAATTGGATTAAGAGTAATCCAAATTAGACTAATTGAGTTGGACTCAATTTGATTCATGTGTCGAATGAGTCTAATTTAGACTATGATTCATTAAGTCAATTTAAACCAATGAATAGAGATTCATTAAATTAAATTGATTTGAATCAAAGGTTAGATTTGATCAACCATGGGAGACAAGAGGTCAAGTTTGACTTGACTTGAGAGGGAAGATGAAGGGTCAAGTTTGACTTGACTAAATGCCACCTCATTGTGACTTGGCATGGGCCGGCCAATGATGATGTTCCACATCATCAAGGCTACATTATTGTGTGCCACCTCATGAGGAAGACCAAGAGTCATGACTCTTGGTATTACATGGAGGTATAAAATGTTCTAATAGTGGCCGGCCACAACTAGTGAAGAATAAGTGTGCTTATTCAATTCTTCTTCTTCCTCCTCTCTCTTCTTGTTCTCCTTCTCCTCCATTGCCGAAACTTCTCAAGGGTTCTAGCACACTCTAAGTGGTTCTCTCCACCTTTTGTCCGTGCGGATACGTATAGAGGAGTGTACACTTGACACTCTACGAGATCCGGCAACCATTTGGACGAGCGGGATAAGCGAAGGGCTTCGCTACAATTGTAATCTTCCTTTTCATGTAGATCTAAGGTAGATCTAGTGTAGACAAACATGTACATGAATATTTTTCTTTATCTTCACACGGATCCATGGCTAGCTTCGAGGTTTCCGCAATGCAAAAAGTGGTTTTGGTTTTCGAGAGTTCTAAAGTGGTATATCGGAGCCACGTGAAGCTTGTACATGTTGTATTTGTTATTACGAAAGGTTTCAGATCTGTAAGTTTTGTAATTTTTACTTTATGGATTTTGTGAGTATTTTTCTTGAAACAAGTACCTTGGGCACTTGGGCAGGCTTCAAAACGAGAAAACCTTCCAAAACGGCAGGTCTCGCCCCAAAAAAATTATATTTTTGGGGGACAGTGACAAGGCGCTATTAGATCAGTTTGGGGTACTAGCAATATTCATTTCACGAGAAGGCGCGGCCTAACCGAGGCATTGTCTGATCGCGCAAAATCGCTAAGACCGCAGGAGAGTGTGACACTCATAAAATTGATAAAACAGTAGTAAAATTATAGAAATATATGTAAAATACATAATTTAGAATTATGTATGATATTGTGATAGTCATGGCCCAAAAATCCCAATGTGATTGGTTAAAATTGTGTTGTAATTCGTAATATAGCCTGCGCGCCATTTTTTTATTGTGCGTGTTGTACATGATATGTGACCTGCGCGTCGTGCCTCCCTTATTATGTTCCTATTGTAAATAGATTTTAGACTCGAATGTAACTCGAGTTTTATATTGTAACGACGCACCTTCTACTCGCTAGGCTGTAAGGTCGGACCGTCACATTATGCTGTGCTAGCTATTTTTAAGGTGCGGAAAAAACTAAACTAATTTAAAATCTTTGCTAACTAATACCATTTTCTTGTTCTACATGTGCTAAGGGATGCGATCTAAGGTATACATGGTGTAGGATCGAAAAGAATTTAGATATCTCCACAATTACATGATATTGTCCACTTTGGGCCTAAGCCCTCATGGTTTTGCTCTTGGGCTCTCCCCAAAAGGCCTCATACCAATGGAGATATCTTTTCTCTTATAAACCCATGATCTTTCCCATGTGTTTCCAATATGGGACTATGTTTGCAACCTTGCAACCCCAAAAAAAACAAGTTTACAAGTCCTACCATCAGCTGACCCACTGCCCCTCCCGACCTACTAGGACTTCCTTACCTAGTCGCAACTAGGACTTCCTGCCTGGTGTCTGGCCCTCTTGATCCGAACATAGGAGCCCCCACTTTCTTTGTTCGAGGTCAATATTGTACCCACATGGCTCAATCAGACCATAGCTCTTGTGCACCTTCTGGCAGTCCGGGCTCTGATACCAATTGTAGGATCGAAAAGAATTTAGATATCTCCACAATTACATGATATTGTCCACTTTGGGCCTAAGCCCTCATGGTTTTGCTCTTGGGCTCTCCCCAAAAGGCCTCATACCAATGGAGATATCTTTTCTCTTATAAACCCATGATCTTTCCCATGTGTTTCCAATATGGGACTATGTTTGTAACCTTGCAACCCCAACACATGGCATATCCTACATCCCCTATGGTCAAGGAGCTGAATTACAGGGTTTCCTGGTCGAAACCCAGCTTCCCAATCGATTCAGATTCAACTCAATCGATTGCAAGCTGTTGGATCGATCCATGGATCGATTCAGGTTGCTACTGTGCTCGGGGTAATATTCTGGATCGATCCAGTGATCGATCCGGAAGCTTCCTGTTCGCGATAGAAAGCGACTGGATCGATCGGCTGATCGATCCAGGAGCTTACTGTTCGGGAACAAGTTCACCAATCGATCAACGGATCGATTGAAGACCCCCAATCGATCGACTGATCGATCGGGGTTTCTGATTTCGTATCAGAAGTCTGATTTCAGCACTGGTTCGTGCCAAAATCACATATACAAGTTCTAAACTAACTAAAATGCATTCTAACATCAATTACCTAGCATTCTAACATGGCATGGTGCATATTTCACTAGTTCATAACTTCTAAGCAAACTGAAATGCGAAAACTAAACATAACAAGGTTCAAATAGTTAGACTTGCTAAATTCCTAGGATCTTCATTCCAAACTCCTTTGCACACACACATCTTCATTGCATTGTCCTCCAGCCTCCGCTAGTCCATCTTTCCTTTACCTTTATCTGTAGTATAAGGAAAAGAGTATCTGTAAGCTTGAGAGCTTAGTAAGAAATCATCTACCTCACTAAAACATGCATACGATGCAATTTATGTTTTTAAAGCATGCTATTAGAAATATATGCTGAACAGGTAAAAGCATAGCATAGCATGTTATCATACAAACATAGAAACCAAACTAAACAAAGAACTATCACGTGTATCGATAATGAAAACTAAGCTGAAGCATGAACTAAGCTAAAACTAAAACTAAGCTAGAACTAAATTTAAACTGTATACACAACTGATTTGTGAGTTTTGAAAACTATTTATCATACTAGATAAAAATACATAATCATGCTGCTGATGCGCGCATCCCTAACTAGACCCGGGTTTGCAAGTCCCGAATTTAGTAGGGTTTACTAGGTTATCTAAACCTAGGGACGACTGTGGGAGCCCAACCCAATGGACATCTAGTCCAGTACAGTGCCACTGCTAAAATAAAATACTGGTTATAGCTAAATTTTCTTATTTTGCTATTTCTAGGTTGTCTGAACCTAGAGCTAGGTTATCTGAACCTAGAGGCGACTGTGGGAGCCCACCCATTGGACCGTAGTCCCATATAAGCTGTAGTAAAACTGCATATACTAAATAAATGGTTCTATCGCATTTAGCTAAACTATTAAAATGCCTAAATCGCATTTTAATTGTGCTGAACATACTATCGAGCACTTGGCGTGCGCTGTTGCACACCCTATGTGCCAAAAATCCATATACTACTAAACTAAAGCATGCAATCACACGAGAACTACTTATACTACAGGTGAGGGGTTTCTTACCTCCTGCGCTAGTTTTCTTACGAATATAGTCGCTAGCTTTCCGGTGGAGACGATCTTCTCGACGATTCTCTTGCGTCTATGCGTTCTTCTCGTGGAGAGAAGCGTCCTCGTGCCGGAGTCATCGCCGGAAAGAGTTCTTGGAGCCTTTGGGACGGAACCCTAGCCCTTGGGGCTTGGTGCACCGAGAGAAGAAGAGAAGAAAGGGAGAGGGCGGCGTCTGAGGGTTTAGGAGAGGAAAGGTTACGAATAAAATAATTAACTCCTCTCTTAATTTCCCCATTTATATTAAGTAGTTAATTCGCCCAACTTAAGTATAAATCTAATTGATTCCCTTTTCTTTCAGCACGGCCCTGCTGGGTTCACTGGTTACTAGAGTTCACCTTAAGTCGTAGGTCCCAATAGGTCTCGGGTTCAATTCCCGCGTAAGCTATTTTATGTTTCTATCTATTTTTGCTACTTCCGCTACTCTAAAAATTCCGTAAAAATATCCTAAAATTCCAGAAAAATACTAGGATATTTATAATAATTATTTTGAGAATTTTCGGGCATTACACATATTTGTAATGTACAAAATGAAGCGGTGGAAGGTCCACTCAAGAAGGAGTTACGAGGAGGGTGCTGTCAACACATGGCGGTCAAAAGGAAGCGCTTGAAGAAGTCGTTGACCCTAGGTTGACCGTTCGATCTTTTCATTGGCTTGAGAAGATCGTAGTAGGGCCATGACCTCATCACAATTTAATTAATCAGTATATATATATATATATATATATATATATATATATATATATATATATATATATATATATATATATATATATCATTGCTTGTGTGTATGTAATGCATGCTAATGTAGGGTAATTAGTGCCTTAATGCGTATATGATACACATTCATGATTAGATTAGATCTTAATCAAGTCAACTCGAAATGCCTACCAAGTTTTGATACCCATCACTACCTTGATCATTTGTTGTTGTTGAATCTGCCAAAGCAGAGCAACGCATATTATCTTGGTAGGGTGCGGAGGGACAATCTTGGCCCCGCCTATCAAAGCTTGGGTGAGAACAAACTCAATTAGATTGAGTATAACTAGTTAACTCAATTGGATCGAGTAAAACTATAGGCATTTTTTGACGGTTGGGAAGATAGGATAAAGATCACATTTATCTTGATCCTATAAACAAGAGTTACATAGAGATGTAATTTATAATTAGTTATCTACCGATCAGACTAAGTCTTGGGCGATTTAGCCAAAGCTAACTCAAGGCGTAGTATGATGTGGATCTTGTCCCGCGAGAATTATAGCTAATTGGTATGAATCTAGTAGTGTGGTTTGACCACATCTATGACTTGATTCTACAAAAGCCCTATAATTCAGTGGGAGCATCATTTAGTTAAAGGCCTAATTAAATGATAAGTGGAATATGATATTTACTTTCTGCTTTATTTATGTTGTAGATTGCCATGTCGACGAATCGTTCTCACACAAGAAAGAAAACTATACGTCCTGGAGCAGCCCATTCCGGAGGCACCTCCTGCCACTGCCACGCGAGCTGACCGAGATGCTTATAAGAAGCATCAAGATGATGCATTAGATGTGTCATGCCTCATGCTCACAACCATGAACTCTGAGCTTCAGAAGCAACACGAGTTGATGACTGCTTATGATATGGTTGAACATCTTCGTCAACTATATCAAGGACAAGCAAGGCACGAGAGATTCGAGATCTCTAAGGCACTGTTTCAGTGCAAGATGCAAGATGGGACTCCCGTAGGTCCATATGTACTCAAGATGATTGGGTACATAGAGAACCTACAGAGGTTGGGATTCCCACTTGGCCAAGAACTGGCCACTGACTTGATCTTGCAATCCTTGCCAGAAAGTTACAGTCAATTGATAAGCCACTGCCTGAGCTGCTAAGCATGTTGCGAACTGCTGAGCTCAACCTTAAGAAGGTAAAGCCCAACTCTATTTTGATGGTGTAAAAGCATAAAGGCAAGGGCAAGCCTAAAGGTAAGGGAAAGTCCCAAGCCAAGGGCAAAGGCAAGGTAATGAAACCTAAAGGAGGGGTTGCCAAGGATGCTACCTGCTTCCACTGCGATCAGACCGGGCACTGGAAGAGAAATGAGATTTCTACTTCAGGTATATATGTTATAGAAGTCAATCTTTCTATTTCTTCATCATGGGTATTAGATATCGGATGTGCTTCTCACATTTGTACTAATGTACAAGCGCTAAGAAATAGCAGGGCATTGACGAAGGGCGAGGTTTGCTGTAGGGACTTACTTTCTATCTCTTCCCTCTGGGCTTGTACTAGAATTAGATGAATGTTGTTATGTGCCTGCTCTCACAAAGAACATCATTTCAGTTTCTTATTTAGACAAGAAAGGCTTTTCATTTATAATAAAGAACAAATGTTGTTCCATTTATTTGAAAGATATGTTCTATTGTAGTGCACCTCTGATGAACGGACTCTACATTCTAGACTTAGAGAACCTCATCTATAACATAAGTACTAAAAGGTTCAAGTTAAATGAAATGAACCGAACCTATCTCTGGCATTGTCGCTTAGGTCATATAAATGAGAATCGCTTATCCCAGCTCCATAAAGATGGTTTGCTGGACTCATTTGATTTTGAATCATATGAGACATGAGAGTCATGCCTACTGGGCAAGATGACCAATACTCCCTTTAGTGGACACAACGAAAGAGCAACTGACTTGTTAGGACTTATACATAGTGATGTATGTGGCCCTTTTAATGTCACTGCCAGAGGTGGTTATAGGTACTTCATTACATTTACTGATGACTTCAGTAGATATGGTTATGTGTATCTGATGACACATAAGTCACAATCCTTTGAAAAGTTTAAAGAATTCAAGAATGAAGTACAAAACTAGCTAGGCAAGAGTATTAAGATACTTTGATCAGATCGAGGTGGTGAATACCTTAGCCATGAGTTTCGTGACTATCTAGCTGAGTGTGGGATTCTATCCCAAGTCACATCTCCTAGAACACCACAGTGGAATGGTGTATCTGAAAGGTGGAATCGTACCCTATTAGATATAGTACGATCTATGATGAGTCACACAGATCTTCCTATATCTTTTTGGGGATATGCTCTAGACACAGCAGCCTTCACACTTAACCGTGTTCCATCCAAAGCTGTGATAAAGACACCATATAGGATATAGACTGGGAGAGATGCCTAGATATCTTTTATGAGGATTTTGGGTTGTGAGGCTTACGTTCGACGTCAAGTCTCGGACAAACTAGGACTCAAATATGATAAGTGCTATTTTATAGGATATCCCAAGGAAACGAAGGGATATTACTTCTACATTTCCAGTCACCACAAAGTGTTTGTGGCTAAGACTAGGGTATTTCTAGAAAAGGACTTTGTTTCTAGAAAAACTAGTGGGAGTACGTTCGATCTTGAAGAAGTTCAAGATATGGACCATAGCACTGAAGCCTTGATGGAAGTTGAACTGGAACCGCAAAATATTGTGGATGATGAGATTGTTGCACAAGGAGTTGAGGAACAACAACCAACAGGATACGTCGCCAGCCTGAGAGATACTCATTTCTCTTGTCTGACCATGACGACGTTATGCTCATTGAGAATGAGCCTACCTCCTATCAGGAAGCTGTGATGAGACTAAATTCTGAGAAATGGCTAGAGGCCATGAGATCCGAGATAGAATCCATGTACACCAACCAAGTATGGACTTTAGTTGATCCACCTGAAGGCGTCAAACCCATTGGGTGTAAATGGGTCTTTAAGAGAAAGACTGACATGGATGAACTTATGCATACCTATAAGGGTCGTTTGGTAGCTAAAGGTTTCAAGAAAATTCATGGTATTGACTATGGTGAAACTTTTTCTCCAGTAGCTATGTTTAAGTCCATTCGGATCATGCTTGCTATTGCAACATACCACGATTATGAGATCTGGCAGATGGATGTCAAAACCGTATTTCTGAATGGAAACTTGCTCGAGGATGTGTATATGACATAACCTGAGGGTTTTGTAGATCCATTGCATACTGGCAGAGTATGCAAGCTGCATAAGTCCATTTATGGACTAAAGCAAGCTTCTCGGAGCTGGAATCTTCGATTCGATGATGCGATCAAACAGTTTGGTTTCATCAAGAATGAAGATGAACCCTGTGTCTATAAGAAGGTTGTTGGGAACACAGTTGTCTTCCTTGTATTGTATGTGGATGACATACTACTCATTGGAAATGACATCCCTTTGTTGTAGTCTGTAAAGACTTGGCTAGGGAATTATTTCTCAATGAAGGACTTAGGTGAAGCAGCCTGTATTCTAGGTATAAATATCTATAGAGATAGATCTAAGAGATTGTTTGGCCTAAGTCAAAGTACATATATTGACACGGTATTACTACGGTTTTCCATGCAGAATTCCAAGAAAGGATTTCTGCCGATGTCACATGGTGTGAGTCTTTCGAAGACTCAAAGTCCCTCTTCTAGAGAGGAGAGAGAGCGCATGGATAAGATTCCTTATGCTTCAACCATAGGATCTATCATGTACGTCATGCTGTGTACTCGTCCTGATGTTTCGTATGCTTTGAGAATAACGAGCAGATACCAGTCAGATCCAGGTGAGCATAACTGGATAGCGGTCAAGAATATTCTTAAGTACTTGAGAAGGACTAAAGACTATTTCTTGATATTTAGAGGCGATGGCGAGCTAGCTGTAAAGGGTTACAGTGATGCCAGCTTCCAAACTGATCAGGATGATTATAGATCGTAGTCGGGGTTCGTGTTTTACTTGAATGGTGGTGCTGTGAGCTGGAAGAGTTCGAATCAGGACACAGTTGCTGATTCTACAACAGAGGCCGAGTATATTGCTGCATCAGAAGCAGCAAAGGAGGCAGTTTGGATCGGCAAGTTCATTATTGAGCTTGGGGTGGTTCCTAGCATAGCAGATTCTATAGAGCTCTACTGTGACAACAATGGATCAATTGCGCAGGCTAAGGAACCTCGCTCACACCAGCGGACCAAACACATACTACGACGCTTCCATCTCATTCGAAAGATCATCGATAGAGGAGATGTGAAAATTTGCAAAGTACCCACAGAGGCTAACGTCGCTAATCCCTTGACCAAGGCTTTGGCACAGAGAAAGCATGATGGTCACACTAGGTCATTAGGTGTTAGAGTCTACACTGATTGGCACTAGTGCTAGTGGGAGATTGTTAGCTAGAGCCCTAGAGCCAATCATTTGATGATTGTATTTTTGGACTTGTTGTATCATATTCTATATAAATAAAGGCATTTGGTTTTTGGTTATTATACTTACTTGTATTGGTGCCAAATAAACTAAGTGTAATAACGTCCTTGAGTAGAAGGTTTTTACCTATATCAATCGATTGGTTGAATCGATAGTGAGATGATATAGGGAACGCTACTCTTAATCATTCCTAGTCAAGTATTAACATTCAGGGACAATGTTAATGCAATGAGACTAACATGTAGGTCAACTCGATGACTTGATCTCACAAGTCATGGATATAGAGATATCAAGTTGACACATGGGTATGCATTGGAGAATGTATACTGAATGACCCGCCATGAGAAAGTATCATGGATCGTTATATGAGTGTCATATACTTTCTCATGTGGCTATTAGTATGACTACTAGTCCTTGTACCTGAAGTCACCATGGTTCCCTACATAAGGAGTTGCATACTTTGGCTTCGTCAAACGTCACCCGTAAATGGGTGGACTATAAAGGCGACTACTGGGTATGTAACAAATTATGCGGAGGGATGTGAGTGATGTAGATGAGATCTATCCCTCCTATATGACGGGAGTGATATCATGATTCTTGATAGAGTGAGACCACTAAGTGCATGGTCATGTCCAAATAAGTCAAAATGAGATATTGAGCTCATTCGATTAGAGTGAGTCTACTTGGAGTTCAAGACATAGATTGATTAGAGGATGACACGGTCTATGCCTCAATTGATCAATTTAGAAGAAGGACATTGTCACCTATTATGAGAGTCACAATTACTAGTCACAATGGTGATGTTGGATCTCAACATTCTTGTAACTTGGGTAGTAATGATGTGTTGCTAGATACCGCTCATTGCTTATGTTTCTAAATGGGTTTAGGAGCATTACCAACGTTACAAGAACCTATAGGGTCACACACAAAGGGCAGTTAGGTTCATATGATGGACCAAGAGGATTAGGTTCATGTGATGAACCAAATTGGATTAAGAGTAATCCAAATTAGACTAATTGAGTTGGACTCAATTTGATTCATGTGTCGAATGAGTCTAATTTAGACTATGATTCATTAAATTAATTTAAACTAATGAATAGAGATTCATTAAATTAAATTAATTTGAATCAAAGGTTAGATTTGATCAACCATGGGAGACAAGAGGTCAAGTTTGACTTGACTTGAGAGGGAAGATGAAGGGTCAAGTTTGACTTGACTAAATGCCACCTCATTATGACTTGGCATGGGCCGGCCAATGATGATGTTCCACATCATCAAGGCTACATTATTGTGTGCCACCTCATGAGGAAGACCAAGAGTCATGACTCTTGGTATAACATGGAGGTATAAAATGTTCTAGTAGTGGCCGGCCACAATTAGTGAAGAATAAGTGTGCTTATTCAATTCTTCTTCTTCCTCCTCTCTCTTCTTGTTCTCCTTCTCCTCCATTGCCGAGACTTCTCAAGGGTGCTAGCACACTCTAAGTGGTTCTCTCCACCTTTTGTCCGTGTGGATACGTATAGAGGAGTGTACACTTGACACTCTATGAGATCCGGCAACCATTTGGACGAGCGGGATAAGCGAAGGGCTTCGCTACAAGGGTAATCTTCCTTTTCATGCAAATCTAAGGTAGATCTAGTGTAGACAAACATGTACATGAATATTTTTATTTATCTTCGCACGGATCCGTGGCTAGCTTCGAGGTTTCCGCAACGCAAAAAATGGTTTTTGCGGCGCGAAAGTTCTAATAGATGCCGCCAGTCACAAAGGAAAAAGAATAGGAGAAGGAGAAAAGATAAAGGGTCGGCCACACCATGAAGGAATAGAAGAGAGGAATACTAGATTATGTCTTATGGGGTGAGGCACCTCTACCCTCTCTTTTATATTCCTTGATCTTAGTAAATAAGGAAAGTTTTATAAATAAAATTTCCTTATATTCCTTGCCAATGTTTAAGAAGGAAAATTTAATTAAAATTTCCTTATCAAACCTCTAATGGTCGGCCACCTTATTCCCTCCAAACAAGGAAAGTTTTAATCACAAAATTAAAACTTCCTAATTTGTTTCCGAAAATTTTAAAAATAAAATTTCTCTTTAAAAATTCTCTTCATGGTTGGTTATAAAAGGAAACTTTTATAAATTAAAATCTCTCTATTAAAACATGTGGATGATTACAAAAAGGAAAGTTTTCTCAAAATTAAAATCTTCCTTTCAATCTACAAATAAGGAAAGATATCAAATCTTTTCTCTTAATCGTTTGTAGAAACTATAAAAGGAAAAATTTAATTTTAAAACTCTCTTTTAAAATCATGAGGATGGTAACATAAAAGGAAAGTTTTATCAAAAATTAAAATCTTCTTTTTAACTACAAATAAGGAAAGATATCAAACATTTCTCTTAATCTTTTGTAGAAAATTATAAAAGGAAATATTTAAATTTTAAACTCTTTTTTAAAACCATGGCTTCCACATAAGAAAAGATTTTTAAAAATTAAAATCCTTTTATTGTGTTGTGGCCGGCCACCTAAGCTTGGGTTCAAGCTAGGGCCGGCCACCTCTTGAAACCAACTCACCTTGGTTTGGCCGGCCCTAGCTTAGGCTCCAAACTAGGCTTGGCCGGCCACCTTAAGGTGGGTAAGAAGGTGGGTATAGGTGGGTATAATACTTTATAAATAAGAGGCTACGACAGGGACCGATAGGAGGAATTGGTTTTGGTCTCCCGATGAACTTGAGCTTCCCGTGTTTGCCCCGAACACCCAACTCGAGTTCATCAATAATAACTTATTCCACTAAAGAGTTATTATTGAATTACCGCATCAATCCCATATTACTATATGGGCTCCTTCTTATCATGAGTGTGTAAGTCTCCCTGTGTTTAAGATATCGAATGTCCACTAATTAAATGAGTTGCTGACAACTCATTTAATTAATATCTAATTCCAAGAGTAGTATCACTCAACCTTATTATCATGTCGGACTAAGTCCACCTCCAGGGTTTAACATGACAATCCTTATGAGCTCCTCTTGGGGTCATTATCAACCTAGATTACTAGGACACAGTTTCATTCTATAATCAACAACATACCATATAAATAATACCATTTCCCAACTTATCAGGCCTATTGATTTATCGAACTAAATCGCACCCTTTGATAAATCAAAGAAATGAATATTAAGTATATGTGCTTGTTATTGTATCATGATTAAGAGCATACACTTCCATAATAATAAAGGTCTTATTCTTTTATTCAGTCAGTATAAAAAGAACTTACCTTAAATGGTCCAGCTCAATACACTCTGAGTGTACTAGCTAATTTTATAGTCAAGATAAACTAATACCAAATTACACTATGACTATTCCAATGATTTGCTCCTATCCATCTTAGTCGTGAGCAACTGTTTATAATTTATAAAGAACTGATAACATGATCTTTTATGTGACACCACACACCATGTTATCTACAAAATAAATTAATTAAACAACTACACTTAGCTTATAAATATAGATATTTGACCAATATGATTCTTATTTCTAAGTAAATGTTTATACAAAAAGCTAGGCTTTTAGTATACATTCCAACAATCTCTCACTTATACTAAAAGGCTATGCTGTCATATACCCTGCCATACATCTGATTCCCAACCCTTCAACATGTCCATTAAAAGCTCTTGCCTTAAGGACCTTAGTGAAAGGATCTCCCAGGTTATCACCTGATGCAATCTAGGCGGCAACAACTTCTCCTTATTATACGATGTCTCGTATTGGGTGGTACTTGCGCTCTATTGTGTCTACTTGCCTTATGGACTTATGATTTCTTCGAGTTTGCTACTGCACTATTATTATTACAATAAATTGTAATAATTTTTTGGGTAAACCAGAAATCATGTCTAAGTTCATCATGAAGTATCTGAGCCATACAACTTTTATGGCTGCCACAGAGGCTGCCACATACTCAACTTCCATAGCGGAGTCCGAAAAGCATCTATGCTTAACACTCCTCCATTGTTATGACTTCACCTCCTAAAGTAAACACAAAACCCATCCCTATCTGATTGGAAGTCAAAATCCATGTAACCCACAGGGATCAAATCATCTTCTTGGTAAACCTGCATATAATCTCTAGTCCTTATATACTTTATGGCAGTCCAATGTCTCAGTCTTTGGATTACTTTGATATCTGCTAACCATGTCCACGGTAAAATAGATATCAAGTCTCATGCATAGCATACATTAGGCTTCTGACAGCCGAAGCATAAGGGACTGCCTTCATGTCCTCTATCTCCTTTGATGTCTTCGGAGACCTCTCTTTTAGATAAAGCTACTCCATGCCTGAAAGGTAGAAAAACCTTTCATGGAGTCTTGCACGCTAAAGCGAGCTAGGATAGTATCGATATATGAAGCTCGGGATAATCAAAACATTCTTTTCTTGTGATCCCTTATTACTTTGATCACGAGAATATGTGTGCATTCTCCCAATTCATATCGAATTGCTTGGACAACCATACCCTTACTTCTGACAGCATTTTGATATTGTTTCCAACTATCAAAAATGTCATCTACGTATGGTACAAGAAATACCACCACGTTTCTATCACACTTCTTGTATACACAAGACTCATCCGGACACTGAATAAATCCATACCGGATGTTCCAAGACCTTGAAGCTTGCTTCAGTCCATAAATAGACCGATTGAGCTTACATACAAGATGCTCTTTGCCCTTTTCAATGAACCCCTCTGGTTGCTTCATATGGATGCTTTTTTCAAGACTTCCATTAAGGAAAGCTGTCTTGACATCCACTTTCCAAATCTCATAATCCATATGAGTAGCAATAGATAAAAGAATCCGGATAGACTTAAGCATGGCTACTGGTGAAAAGGTTTTCTTTTTCAACAAGCCTTGCTTTGAAAGTTTCCACCTTCCCGTCTGTCCCTCTTTTTCTATTGTAGGCCTATTTACACTCAATGGATTTTACACCATTTGGTGGTTCTACAAGCTCCCAGACTTCATTAGAATACATAAATTCTACTTATGTATTCATTGCTCTTTGTCAAGATGCTACATCTTTATCTTGGAGCGCTTTGTCATATGTCCGGGAATTAGGTTCATGTTTACTAGGGATCTAGTCCAAAGACTTTCCCAAAACATGAATCTTTCAGGTTGTCTAACAACCCTCCCACTACGATGAGGCACTGTCTGTAATTGTGCATCATTTGTGACTCGTGTTGCAGTTTCTTGTGTTATCTCATCTTGTAATGTTGGTACTAGATTAGACGTGTCCTTTATTATTTCCTTAAGAACAAATTTACTTATGGGCTTGTGGTTCATTACATATTCCTCTTCTAAAAATCAGGCATGGGTGCCAACAATAACTTTCTGATTTTTAGGACTATAAACCTCCTTTCATTTTTCTAGGATAACCCACAAACAAGTGAACTCCTGTCCAACTTATCAGTGTCTCCCTTCAGCACATGTGTTGGACTATCCCAAATCTGAATATGCTTCAGACTAGGCTTACGTCCATTCTACAATTCTATGGGAGTAGGAGGTTCTGACTTAGAAGGTACTATGTTTACTTCTGTTTCCAGAGTATATCCCTAAAATGAATTTGGTAATTATGAATAACTCATCATTGATCTAACTATTTCCATAAGAGTCCTATTTGTTCGTTCTGTCACACCATTCTATTAGGGTATACCAGGTACAGTCAGTTGGGATTGAATCCCCACTTCTGATAAGTGACTCCTAAACTCTCCTAAGAGGTACTCACCACTACGATCTCACCGTAGTGTCTTGATACTTTTACCTTGACGTTTCTCCACATCAGCCTTGTACTCTTTAAATTTATCAAAGCACTTAGACTTGCTGCGCATCAAGTAAATGTATCCGTATCTCGAATAGTCATCTATTAAAGAGATGAAATATTCGAAACCACCTCTTGCCTGCATAGTCATAGGTCAACACAAATCAGAATGAACCAATTCCAACATATCTTTGGCTCTATACCCCTTAGACTTAAAAAGTCTTTTAGTCATTTTTCCTTCCAAGTAAGACTCGCAGGCTGGAAAGTTTTCCACCGCCAATGAACCCAAAAGTCCATCGGCTATTATCCTTTGAATCATACTCAAGTTAATATGACCTAGCCTTAGATGCCAAAGATATGATTGGTTCATTTTCGAATGTTGCTTTCTCTTATTAGAGTTAGAAGATATGTTATTAATTTCCATTTGTTGCATCATGGGAGTTATTGGATTATAAATTACCAACCAACATACCAGAACAGATAACTTCCCTATTTTTCTTGATAACAACTCTGTTATCAAAAGAGACAGAATATATAGTTCTTTGAATAGTTTTAGAAACTGAAATCAAGTTCTTTCTAAACTTGGTACGTAAAAATAATTTCTCAAAATCCATATTTTATTCCTATCAAAGGATAAACATTTCCCACTGCAACAACTGCTACTTTTGCAGTCGTGCCCATGTAGGTGGTGATTTCCCCTTCATATAGTTGTCGGGTTTCCTAAAACCCCTGCAATGAATTGCAGACATGATCAGTGGCTCCCGTATCTACTCACCAGGTACCGGTAGATAACACCACTAAATATGTTTCAACAACTAATGAATAAAATACACCTTTATTGTTCTCAGTTCTAAGAGGACAGTCCACCTTAGTGTCCAAGTTTTGTTTCCAATCATTATAATTGGGACTACTAAGTCTATTCTATAGTATAACGGCTAGGGGATTGACAAACATTTGAAATCCTAAGAATCATAAAAAATATTTGGTCAAGACCAACACCTCAAAATCCCCATGAATTTTGTATGACACGTTAGTGTGGACGTATACAAATTCAAACTTTAAGAGGAGATTTTATCCATTAATTTTATCTCGTCAACCTAACTTTATGACAAATAAAATTAATAGTTGGTCTATCTTTGATCAAATATTTGGTCAAAACTTTGAATTTAAAATAACATTGATTACTCAAAATAATATCATTTAAATTCACCAACACCTCAAACACCGTGAATTTTGTATGTCACATTAGTGTGAACGTATACAAATTCAGACATTTGTAAGAGGAGGGTCTTACCCATTAATTATCTTATCAACCTAACTATATGACAATTATAATTAATAGTTGGTTTTCCTTTGGTCACACAAATAATAGCAGTGACTCCGTTGGGGAGGATACTATTAAATGTGCCTAAGTGTATACCATTACTTGATTACTTATAGGATTGTGCTCCTTCCCCTAGAGAAGATCACACAAACCTAAACAATTTCCTATAATTACCCATAAAGGAAGTTTGATCTAGTGATCCACAATCAAACTCATCCATTGTGGAGGAAGGCACTCAAAGCCAACACGCAAGTTTGAATGCATCACCTACAAACCAGTAATTATAAAGGAAGTTTGATCTAGTGATCCGCAAACAAACTCATCCATTGTGGAGGAAGGCACTCAGAGCCAACACACAAGTTTGAATGCATCACCTACAAACTAGTAATCATTCATAAAGAAAGTTTAATCTAGTGATCCACAAACAAACTCATCCGTTGTGGAGGGAGGCACTCAGAGCCAACACACAAGTTTGTTGCATCACTTACAAACCAGTAATGAAGACCGTGGAATTTATTTACTAATCTCTCTCCCACTTAGTTTTTTAAGATGAGGATTTTTAACTATGCAAGAATACATCACATACACACACACATCATAGTAAATAAAGCAATAAATATGGAAATTAATTTTTCAACTATTATGGCTTCTTCCATCACTGTCCTCCGTGTGCTGCTAGCCCTAGGGTTCATGTCGTCAGGTCCATCGAGCTTCCTTTTCTGTTGCGCCTCTGGTCTTCCGATAGTACCACGCCTCGCAAGAATACGATCCGCGACAAAAATAGAATTTTACATATATCGATCCTATATTCCACAAGGGAATGTACATAAAGTCTAGATCAAACAAAAAAATAAAATCCTAGGGCTAATAAAGCTCTTGTTGTATTTAATAAATACAATCATGCACATACATAAAATGCCCTTGATATGTCCAAGGGTCCAATCACACACAATCACATTAAGCCAAAATAGTTGGAGCCTGCAACCACAGAGTTAGCATATCCTACTATTATCCTGCCTAAAATATGTATGACATGTGCATAATTAAATTGAAAACCAAACACATAGAGGCAAACCCTCACTCTGATACCAATTGTTGGTTTCTATTGGGAATATCATACCGGTTCCCCTGTACAAAAATTTTGTACAAGTCCTGAACCTTTCCTAACAACCTATTGTATTCTTTAGAAATTAAATATAGAATCGCAAATAGAACTTAACATTATTTATTCCAAATTTAACTTATTTGTTCTTAGAGGTTTAGACTTGGATCGCAAACGATACTTAACAATATTGATCCAAATCCACCCATGTTACAAATTTGATTAAATATTTATTTCAAAGATTGGCTCCCAGGTCAAATATGGCGAGACACTTGGCCTTCTTGGGTATGGGAACATCCACCACTGCCTCGATAAAGCCTTTCATAGAAATTCAATATTTAATCTCCTTATAGTAACCCTAGGTTTAACCAAAAGGAACAATCGAATCACAATATCAAAAAAACAAAAGAAACACAAATTTGAATCACAATCTGAAACCTAGAATCACTAGCCTCTTGTGTTTGGTATTTCAAGATCTAAACAAAAGGATAAACTAGTTATGATGCGGAAACTAATAACTAGTTATATCTTATGTAGCTTATAGACCTCACGATCTTCTATCGTATTCCTCTTCTTATCTCAGACATCGTGTGGGTGACGATCTACCGAGACGAGAATCCACCCAAGCCTCCTTCTTCTCCTTGCAAGTTTCGACCACCAAGAGTCTTCTAGAGATGAAGAACTTTGGCCACCAACCAAGCTCCAAGGGATGCTAAGAAACAAAACCTCCTATCTCTCCTTCTTCCTCTAGCAAGATCCGGCCACCACCAAGCTCCTTGAGTTGAAGATGCCGCCGGTTACAAAGGAAAAAGAATAGGAGAAGGAGAAAAGATGAAGGGTCGGCCACACCACCAAGGAATAGAAGAGAGAAATACTAGATTATGTCTTATGAGGTGAGGCACCTCTACCCTCTCTTTTATATTCCTTGGTCTTAGAAAATAAGGAGAGTTTTATAAATAAAATTTCCTTGTATTCTTTTCCAATGTTTAAGAAGGAAAATTTAATTAAAATTTCCTTATCAAACCTCTAATGGCCAACCACCTTATTCCCTCCAAATAAGGAAAGTTTTAATCACAAAATTAAAACTTCCTAATTTGTTTCCAGAAATTTTAAAAATAAAATTTCTCTTTAAAAATTTCCTTCATGGTTGGTTATAAAAGGAAACTTTTATAAATTAAAATCTCTCTATTAAAACATGTGGATGACTACAAAAAGGAAAGTTTTCTCAAAATTAAAATCTTCCTTTCAATCTACAAATAAGGAAAGATATCAAATCTTTTCTCTTAATCGTTTGTAGAAACTATAAAAGGAAAGATTTAATTTTAAAACTCTCTTTTAAAATCATGAGGATGGTTACATAAAAGGAAAGTTCTATCAAAAATTAAAATCTTCCTTTTAACTACAAATAAGGAAAGATATCAAACATTTCTCTTAATCTTTTGTAGAAAACTATAAAAAGAAATATTTAAATTTTAAACTCTCTTTTAAAACCATGGCTTCCACATAAGAAAAGATTTTTAAAAATTAAAATCCTTTTATTGTGTTGTGGCCAGTCACCTAAGCTTGGGTTCAAGCTAGGGTCGGCCACCTCTTGAAACCAACTCACCTTGGTTTGGCCGGCCCTAGCTTGGCCTCCAAGCTAGGCTTGGCCGACCACCTTAAGGTGGGTAAGAAGGTGGGTATAGGTGGGTATAATACTTTATAAATAAGAGGCGACGACAGGGACCGATAGGAGGAATTGGTTTTGGTCTGCCGATGAACTTGAGCTTCCCGTGTTTGCCCCGAACACCCAACTCAAGTTCATCAATAATAACTCATTCAACTAAAGAGTTATTATTGAACTACCGCACCAATCCCATATTACTATATAGGCTCCTTCTTATCATGAGTGTGTAAGTCTCCCTGTATTTAAGATATCGAATGTCCACTAATTAAATGAGTTATTGACAACTCATTTAATTAATATCTAATTCCAAGAGTAGTACCACTCAACCTTATTGTCATGTCGGACTAAGTCCACCTGCAGGTTTTAACATAATAATCCTTATGAGCTCCTCTTGGGGACATTATCAACCTAGATTACTGGGACACAGTTTCATTCTATAATCAACAACATACCATATAAATAATATCATTTCTCAATTTATCGGGCCTATTGATTTATCGAACTAAATCGCACCCTTTGATAAATCAAAGAAATGAATATTAAGTATATGTGCTTGTTATTATATCATGATTAAAAGCGCACACTTCCATAATAACAAAGGTATTGTTCTTAGGGGTGTTAAAAATGAACCTGACCCGACGACCTAACCCGAGTCGACCCGAAAAAAATCAGGTTCGGGTTGGACATTTTCGGGTTCGAGTCAGGTTCGGGTTGAAGGGTTGGAGAGTAAAAAAATTTCGGGTTGGGTCGGGTCGGGTTCGGGTTGACCCAGGTTGATTTAAATATAGGGGTTTGTGGGTTTTTTGGGGGTTTAATTGAATTTTATTTTAAAAATTTAGATGTTTTTATGTATATTAATATCATGTTTGTATGATAATGATGGAGTATTGAGATAAAAGTGAAGAATTATAGGGAAAATAGTCCAAAAAAAAGTCATTTTGAATCGGATTTTCGGGTTATATGGGTCGGGTTCGGGTTGATCGGGTTGGTCGGGTTCGGGTTCGGGTTAAGGTGTTTTGGGTTGAACTCGGGTTCGGGTCGGGTTCGGGTTGGGTTAAAAAAAAAACTCAACCCGACCCAACCCGACCCGACCCACCCGAATTGACACCCCTAATTGTTCTTTTATTCAGTCAGTATAAAAAGAACTTACCTTAAATGGTCCAGCTCAATACACTCTGAGTGTACTAGTGTAATTTTATAGTCAAGATAAACTAATACCAAATTACACTACAACTATTCCAATGATTTGTTCCTATACATCTTAGTCGTGAGCAACTGTTTATAATTTATAAAGAACTGATAACATGATCTTCTGTGTGTGACACCACACACCATGTTATCTATAATATAAATTAATTGAAGAACTACACATAGCTTATAAATGTAGATATTTGACCAATATGATTCTTATTTCTAAGTAAATGTTTATACAAAAAGCTAGGCTTTTAGTATACATTCCAACATAAGGCACCTGAGTTTTCATTATTAAATATATGCTTAGTACCACATGATTCCATATTCAGGGTTTCAATATAAGAAGTATTTATATCAAGCATATATAAAGTGTCATAAATTATAAGTAAACTGGTTCCAACAACAATGGAATTAATAGATAAACTGAATTGACTGTTTCCAAATAAACAATAGTACCCTAATTTGTCCAAATGAGAAACAGAAATCAAATTCCATCTAAATGATGGTACAAAAAAAGTATCTATTAAGTCTAAATAATAACCAGTTTTAACAACAATCTAAAATTCCCTATTGCTTCCACCTTAACCAACTTACCATCACCCACATAAATGCATCTTTCAGCATCAGTTGGCTTTCGGTAGCTCAGGCAACCCTGCATTGAAACACTGATGTTACTAGTAGCACTAGAGTCTAACCACCAAGTGTTTCAAGGTACTGAAGCTAAATTTACTTCAGAATAAACCAAATTGAAAAATGTACCCTTTTCACACGTCAGGCATGGTACTTAGAATATTCTTTCTTGACATGATCAGGCTTGTTACAGAAGAAATAACTTTTCTTATCTATATACTGCTTTTGTTTCTTCACATAAGGACCTTTAGTAGCCATATTCTTTCTTTTGTTGCCCTTATATTTAGGGGTGCTTGCCAAATAGGCACTTTCAGCCTTGTTTTACTTCAACCTCTCTTTCTCTTGAACACAATAAGAAATGAGCTCATTAAGAGTCCATTTCTTCTTTTGACAGTTATAATTAATCTGAAATTGACTGAACTTGTTCGGAAGAGATATAAGCACTAAATGCACAAGCATGTCATCTGACAATTCAAGATTAAGTGCCTTCAACTTTGATATAAGGTTAGACATTTCCATGATATATTCCCGAACATTTCCCTTGCCTTTATACTTCATGGAAATCAAGCTCTTTAGAATTGTGCTTATTTCTGCCTTATCGCTTTTGGCAAAGTACTTTTCAATCTTATCGAGATATTCCTTAGCTTTGGTGACACTATTAGACACCGCGCCCCTAAAAGCCTTAGGTATATCGTGCTTGATGATCATAAGACTCATGCGGTTAGAGTGATCCTACTTTTCATATTTAACCCTCAGTTCAGAGGAACTAGTATCTGTAGGAGCAGTGGGTTGCTCTGTCCTAAGTGCAAGATCTAGATCTATGCAGTCAAGAACAATTAAAATGTTCTCCTTCCAATCCTTAAAACTTGTACCATTAAGGATCAACACTAAACTTAAGTTAGCAGAAATAGTAGCAACACTTCCTAAAAAGAGAAACACAAGAATTATAACATAAATAACATGCTCATTTTGAACTAGTTTAAACAAATGGTAAATCCCATCTAAAGATACCTAGTGCAACAACAATATCAAGTCTTTAGACAGTAATATCATTTGCAAGTGGTACTCTTATTGTAATAATCAAACACTGACAATAATTCATGACAAATAATAAACCTATCTTTGGATCGATTTATTATAGGCATGAAATATAACAAATAAAACCTGATAATTGTTACGTGTTTAATATCAAAAATAAATGTATAATTTATTAAGTATAAATCTTCCTTTGGGCCGATTAATACTCATATAAATATACACATTTACACTTTATTTAATACCTCAATAATATCTCAATATTTCAAATAAAATTAAATTCAAATAATAGAGGTCACTTTGGTGACATATAATTCAAATTTAATTTAATTTAAAATAATAGATATTAATAAAACTCATATAATCCAATTAAATTAATATTATAAAATAAATTGATTATTTTATCAAATAATAAATTTAATGGATTATCATTTAAGAGACAAAATATTTTAATTACATATAATATTTTGATTCCACCAATAAAATATGCACCAAAATCCTTTTATGAAAATTTAAAAATATGAAATTTGATAAAACTTGTTCTTTCTAAACGTGACCTCACTCCACGTACGTGGCCATCACGCCATGTACGTGGCATTTTTTTTAATAAAAAAATCCCTTAGAGCATCCATAATGTTCTAATGTTATAACACCCACCACCTCATCAAAAAGCATGGGGCTCACTGCCACATACTCATTATAACAACATCCTTCTTTCACCCACATCCCTTTTAACGTTAATACTCATTATTCATGGGTCCCACCATCCACTCACTCATCTTAAAATTATATCATATTAAATAAATATATTTTAAATATGTTTTAAAATATTTAAATTATTATTATTATTTTTAATAATAATCTTACGTTTAAAAATATAATTTTATTATTTTTCAAAAATAATATTAATTTTTTAAATATATTTATTAAATAAAATAGATGTTTGTGAGAAAACGAAATTACAATATTAGGAAAACAAAATTATAAAGTTGGGAAAACGAAATTACAACTAAACACCTAAAATTATAAAGTTGGGAAAACGAAATTACAACTGAGCGGCTAAAATTACAAAGTTGGGAAAATAAAATTTATTTTAAATTACCATGTAATTATGAAATTGAAATGCAACAATAACTTAAATAAATCATACTATTATGTCATTAAAAATAATATATGAAATATTAATTCGTGGATTGTTATTGTATTGCCCCCAGATATGCTCAACTAAGTCGGCGCGAAATTGGTGATGAACTTGAGTGTCACGTAGCTTAGAATTTGTTCGAAGATAATCCTGAAATCCTCGGTTTGAGGCATGGATAGGTTGTGCGGGTTCGTCACCTTCTTCGTTGTACCAATTTGTCACGTGCCCTCCCTCATCCTCAACAATCACATTATGCAAAATAATGATGCTAACATGATTTGTTTTAACTTTTTCCTATACCAATACTAAGCTGGACCTCTGACAATCGTCCATCGAGATTGGAGCACCCCAAATGCCCGTTCAACATCTTTTCTTGCAAGCTCCTGTCTTTCCTTAAACAACTTCCTCTTGGGATCCTCCAGGCAAGGAAAAGCCTTAACAAAAGTAGCTCACTCGGGATATATTCCATCTGTTAGATAATAGCCCTTCATATATGCAGTGTCGTTCACCGTGAAATTAATCTTCGACATATTTCCTTGCAAGACGTTGTTGAATATGGGAGATTCATATAACACGTTAATATCGTTATGTGAGCCGCGCGGCCCCAAAAAATGCATGTCATATCCACAAGTCATGAGGCGCGACCGCTTCAAGTACGATTGTTGGTGACCCATGTCCTCTTGTAAATTGACTTTTCCAAGCAACTGGACAATTTTTCCATTTCGAGTGCATACAATCAAAGCTACCTAACATGCTAGGAAAGCCATGTCTCTCATCATGCATTTGAAGAAAACGTTGAACATCATCAGCATTTGGCTTTCTCAAGTACCTATCACCAAATATTTCAACAACGTATTCGCAGAACTTGAAAAGACACCTGATGGCAGTTGATTCACCCATACGTAGGTACTCGTCAAGATGATCGGCGGGGACTCCGTAAGCCAGTTGACGAATCGCAGCGGTGCATTTTTGTAGTGGTGACAACCCTTTTCTTCGTACAACATCGTCCCTTTGTTGAAAAAATGCTGAATGATTCTCTAATGCATTCACTATGCAGAAGAATAACTCTCTTCGCATTCGAAATCGTCTTCGAAATATTTCATCGTGATACACTGGGGTTATAGAGAAATAATCATTGATGAGTCTCTCATGCCCGGCTTCACGATTTCTTTGAACAAACCTTCTTCTGCGTGTGTCCCTCCTCTGATATGCTTCCATAAGTTGTTGGTGTTGTTGAAGAACCAATAACATCAGTTCTTCACCCGGATCATAAGCTTGCTCATTGATTTCAACATGGACTTCGTCTTCGCTTGTCGAGCTGGAACTTGAGCTAGAGCTGCCTGTAGAATGAGACATTTTTGGAGGAAACGTTTTAGTATATGTGTTTGAGAAATGGTATGATGGTCTATATATATTGTTTTCTCATGTAACGGCTAGTTTGCAATGACTAGTATGCAACGTCACGTTGCAACGGCTAATTTGCAACGGTAAGTTTGTAACGCCTAGTTTGCGACGGCTAGTTTCCAACGGCTAGATGTAACAGCTAGTTTCCAACGGCTAATTGTAACAGCTAGTTTCCAACGACTTGTTTATAATGACTATTTTACAAAATTATAATAATTAAAAATCACATTAATCGAAATGAGAAATATAATAATTAAAAATTACAATTACTCGAAAAATATAATAATACTAGAAAATGAACGTTGAGTAAACAATTTAGATATTCCATCTCGACCTAATATCATGGCATAGACATTCATGTATGATAAGCTGCTCCTTTGTCATTTGCGAGGTGTCTTTGTTCAATATTTCGTACTCCTTCAGCTTCAAGCGACGATTCTTAGCTTCAGATTTGGACAATGCAGCTTTTGCCTTAATCTCCTCTACTTCGAGTTGTTTTTGTTTCAAATCGACTTCGGTCTTCTTCACGCTTGTGTACTCAGTGAACTTTGTGATAATATTGTTGTAGTTTATTGTCAGATCCTCCATGGTCGATTTTACTTTGTCTTTTCCCTTTCTTTTTGCTGCCTTTTGCCCCATTGGATGAGTATCTTCATAATCCAGGTCTATACTCACATCTTGGTTGGAGGAGGTGTTGCTTGCTCCCGACTCTGAGGTTCTCGTCTTCTTTGTGGCCACAAAGTGATCAGCGGACTGTGGAGTAAACATTGGACGGTCTTTGACAATTCTCCACACATGTTCGAGATTGAATGCAACACCATTATTTTCAGATAGATATTTTTCGTACGCAAACCTCAATATATCTTCATCACTGTGACCACTTCGATATGAACTATAAATACTATTGTAATTTGCGTTGAATCGATATACTTCTTTTGGATTGTATTGTGCCAATGTGACCGTATAACATTTGCATTTCTGGTGTTTGAACCTAGGGGCCGGGAAGATTCTCATTGTAGTAGCTTGCAACCCGTCCCCAAAAAGCATCCGCCTTTTGATCATTGCTGATTATTGGATCATCACTGATAGTGACAAAACTTCTCGCTAAGACCTCGTCTTCAACCTTTGTCCAACTTGAACGCTTTCTTGTACCCTCAGCATTTGAAACCGTCTTTTCTAAATTGACCACCTCAATTGGGGATTCACGGTCGAAAAGTTGAGTCTCCGGGACAAAAGTCAGAGTTGCAGGTTCATTCGACAACGAAGGGTACCATATCCATGAACAACCGACGGCGTGAAATACGGATGGCTCATGTTTTGCCAATATTCGGCTGGAAGTGGTTGATATGGATCTCGAGGGGCATAATTCAGATGATTCATAGAATTTCCAAAACCTTGGAAATTTTGAAGATTTTATGGAGAAAACGATATATTGGGAAATGGATGTGGGTATTGATAATTTGGTGGAATTTGTGGATTTTGGGAAGATGAATATTCTTGCGAGTTGTTTGTAGAATTCAAGAAATTTATAAAAAAATGTCCTATTATTTTTATCCATTTCGAATAGAAAATAAGATGGTAGGAAATTGAAAAAAATAGATGAGGGGAGAATTTAGAGAGTAAAATTGAAATAGTAGTGAGTTGGAATGAAAATATGTGTGCATATTGATGGTTATTTATAGATGAAATTTCGAACTAGCCGTTAACTAGCCGTTAAAAAATAACCGTTAAATAACTAGCCATTATTTAATTTTTAATTTAAAATTTTACATTTAAAAATAGCTAGCCGTTATTTAAAAATAAATAAAAATAAGTCGTTATTAAAAAAAAAAAGTTTACACATGGGGTGGGCCCGCCCTGGCCCACCCCATGAACGCTTGAACGCGTTCAAGCGCTTTAACGCCGCGTTGGCAACTGCAACGCGGCGTTAAATGAACAGTCGCTTTATAACGCGACATTAACGCCACGTTGCAGTTGCTCTTATCTGAAACTACCACGCAACTTTATAAAACTGAACCACGTTACTTTCTGAACCGATGCAACTGGTCATCGCTCCCAAAATCGACGCACGTTTTTGGAACCTCAATTCGCCGCCATCCCTTCGGCAAAACCACCATCAAACGACGGTAGGAACGATCACCGCCGCGTCGTCGCCATCACCTAATCTGCTGGAAAATCGCAAAAGCCATTTTTGTGACAGTTTCCGACAATTACTCGTTTCGACCCTTCTGCGGCGGTCTTCGACAACCACTCGTCCTCTCATGGTCGCTACTGTAAGGGTCACAGTATGCCACTAGAAATCGACCATCGGCATGCCCGAGTTGATCATTCAGACAGCCAAAAATTCCAAAAAAAAAAAATTTGAATTTCGTTGATGCAACGATGAACGAGAGAAAACCAGAATTGTTGCGTGCGTTAATCAAAACAGAATAATTACCTAAGAATTAGAAATAGAACCTGGCTCTGATTCCAATTGATAGAAAAATAAATTGAGAATCTCAACGTAAATTTTATGCATTCTATTCAATTCTTAAGAAATTATAAATTGGATAGACAAAATTACGGAAGTATATCAGAATCCATAGTATGCAATCGATTCTGGGTAAGATCTTCAATTTACAGATTTTCCTTAATATCCAGAGAGTTTTGTCCATGAGGAAATAAAACAAAAGCCTCTGTAAACTGGGATCATAACCCTTATTTATAAAAATATAAGTTTACCTATTTCTAATTTAGCCCCTCAAGAAATTAGAAATTGCACATGGTATCCATATTAATTTATTCATAATAATTAAACTTTTAAACCATATTATTTAATCATAAATTTGATCACAATAAAAATTATGACTTCTTTAATTGATGATATTAGATATTTATAATTATTATTTAATTTGATTCTCTATAATAAATTTGTAGAAATATTATAAATAGTTGGCTTGAATATATATAAATTTATATAAATGTTTGAAATAAATAGACAGGTGAATTAGTGTATTTTAATTGATCAAACAAATCATATGATATAGAATAAAAATTAAAAAGGCACCTTCCATTTTTGTTATCATCAAAATAGAATTTTATATTAAAAAATATCAAAAAAATGTACAATTCTATTTTTATTTTAATATATTGTAAAAGTTTTGATACAAATACTTTTGATGAAACTATTCTAAATTATAGTAATTTTTATTAAAATTGTCATATAATATTAAAATAATTTAATTAGGTTGAATTAATTTTTATTCTGTAGTTATTTTAATTAAAATTATTATAAAAGTATTTTTTTATTAAAAAAGTAAACGATGAGTGATCTTTTAATATTATTCATTCAAAGAGACCCATACACCATCCAAGTTGGTGCTTTATTGGGTCCAGCTAAGCCATTCTCTACTTTATCAGTCTAGCTCCCTATCACACTAGTGTGTCAACTTCTCGCGGGGTGGATCTTCCAGTTTATAAAGATTCAATTAATTTATGATCCATCCATTATATTGATGGGGGTAATGGGGGTCATTATCTCCCACCAATCAGTACAGATCTCCTGGATCATTTTTTTATAGTTCAGGAGATGTGTCACTCTCATTTACGGTCGAATCACGATCCGATCGCAAATGGTTGTGATCCCTTCTAGGGTTCACCGTCTCCACTAGATTATAGTTTTTGTTCGGAGCGGGTGGCCGGAGGCCGTCCAAAGGCCTCCGGTAATAGATAAGTGGCCGGATTACTAGGCTCCGAACAAAAATTATAATCTGATGAAGACGGTGAACCGAAGAAAGAATCACAACCATTTATGATCAGATCATGATCATGATCCGACCACAAATAAAAATGACATCTTTTGAATCATAAAAAGTGACTCAAGAGATCTTATCTTCCTACCAATATCTTGTCTTGATCCAAGAACAGACCAAGAAGACTAGAGGATTCGGTTCCACTCCTCGCCGTATTAAACAAATATGAATCTCTATATTTATTCTATTGCTGGATCTACTTTCTGACGCAACAATAATTTTTGACTTTTACTGTCATATCTTTACTTTTTCATAACACATAAAAAATAAATTAATATAAAATAACTAGTTTTTTGAAAACACAATAAAAGAGTAACTTATCCGGTACCAATTGTTTATATATATTTTAAGTGTCTGTAGAGAGAGATAGCGATCCGTCCATTCACTGCTCCATGCCATGGCAAGATGTACATCTACTGTTGGCTGTTGCTCATGGGAGCAAACAGATGAGTGCAGAGGAAAGAAGATGGATCCATGAACGTGTGCCCACCCACGGAGGAAATTAGATTTTCTGTCCCTAGATTTTCGTGTCTTCATATTTTTTCGTCGATCGAACGGTCATTACAATCTCATAATATACACAGTATCCTTAAGATATGATCTAATTCATCCGATCAACAAGATAATATGGGGATACGAAAATCTCGGGACAGAAGATCTGATCTTCCCATAGAGAGACCAAAGAAAATGGCTATTGTCCTGAAAGACTCAGATTTGCACGGGAGCCACTAACTTCATTCAGCACCACAGAAAATTAATTCAGAAAATAACAAGACATCTGTGCTCCCCCGAGAAAACTGATTCAGAAACCAAAAAGACATTTTAGTTCTAAGAAAATCTGTATTTCATTGAACCGCGAGTATGATTGAAGATATACACTTCACCTGCCTGAGTTATAGTGTCATTATAGACAATGGGACAGATTGTTTAGACAATGAAGATTCGAATTTTATTTGAGAAGTTTGAATTATCTGTGGCACTGCATCGTCCATAAGAATTTATTTGTATTTTTTTATTTATTTTAGTAGTTGATGGAAATTTTAATTTGGATGAGACCAATCATCCCGTATATTTAATTTGGTAAGATGGGGTCCTTGACCGACAATCTACCTTTATATAAAATTATCGTGTTTTTGCCCCTAGCTACGCCAAGATATCAATCAATCTTGAATATAAGATGAGGGTAATTAGCAAGATCTACAAACCACAAAAACATTGCAGTGCAAATACAAAGAGCATAGGGAGAGATCGATCCCATGGCAAATGACAAGCCCCACGCAGTCTGCTTTCCATTGCCAACCCAAGGCCATATCAACGCTATGCTCCATTTCGCCAACGCCCTCCACTTCATGGATTTCCACATCACCTTCGTCAACACCGAATTCAACCACCGTCGCAGCCTCAGGAAAGCCGACCCAGCCTGCCTCGCCGGCCTCCCGAACTTTCGCTTCGCCACCATTCCCGATGGCGTATCATTTCCGGATGACGACATCGACAGGAGCCAAGATTTCATCGCCCTTTACCTATCCATCAAACGCCATTGTGTCGCTCCTCTTCGCGACCTCATTGCAACCCTAAACGACCCTTGCTCGGGAGGGCCACGTGTCAGCTGCATGATCTCCGACGCCTTCACCACATTCACACTCGCCGTCACAGCCGAATTATCCGTCCCTAACATCTTCTTCTGCTCGGTGAGCCCCGTCGGCTACTTGGGGAGCTTCTATATCAAGGAGCTGATCCAGAGAAACATCATCCCTTTAAGAAGTAATGAAACAATTTTAATTTTTATTCATTAATATCAATAGTTTATGATTAACGAAGCTAATTTTTAGTAAATAAATAAATAGGTGAAGAAGATCTTACAAATTCTTTCCTAGACACCGTCATAGATTGGATTCCAGGAATGCCAAACATCCGTTTGAAAGATCTACCAAGTTTTATACGGACCACCAATCCGCACGACATCATGCTAAACGACTGCTGGGAGGAAACACATGCATCGCGCGACGCCTCGGCTATCATCTTCAACACTTTCCATGACCTCGACGCCCCGGTCATCGAGGCGTTGTCATCGGTGCTAACCCCGCCGGTGTACGACATCGGTCCCGTGTCTCTGCTTTCTCAATACATTCCTGATCATAATTTGCTCAGAGTAAACCTGTGGAAGGAGGACTCAAATTGCATCGAGTGGCTGGATGAGCAGAAACAGGGGTCCGTGCTTTATGTCAACTTTGGCAGCATCACCGTGTTAACCAGTAGCCAATTTATTGAGTTCGCTTCGGGTTTGGCCAACAGCCGGTGCAAATTCCTGTGGGTTACTCGGCCGGACCTTATTGAAGGTGTGACCGCATTGCTACCGGCGGAGATCGCTACTGAGATAAAGGAAAGGAGCTTCGTCACGAACTGGTGCCCACAAAGGGAGGTGCTCTCTCATCCTGCCGTTGGAGGCTTTTTAACTCACTGCGGATGGAATTCTGCAATGGAAAGCATAAGCGCCGGAGTTCCCATGATCTGTTGGCCTTTCATTTCAGACCAACAACCGAATTGTAGGTACTTATGCTCGGAATGGGGCATCGGGATGGAGATTGGGGAGGAGGTGAAGAGGGAGGAGGTGGAGAGGTTGATCAAGGAATTGATGGAAGGGCAGAAGGGGAAGGAGATGAAGAGGAAAGCATTGGAATGGAAGGTGAAAGCAGTAAAGGCAGCTTCACTTGGTGGAGACTCGTGGATTAAGTTGGAGAGAGTTATTAAAGAGGCAATGCTGAAGTAAATCGACGACGTTTGTGGAAAAGAAAGGAGATTGGTTTCAATATCAGCGCTTCTTCACCTCTTAATTAGTAGCCCATGAAACGCAAGCCATTGTGTGCGCTGTAGGGGACATTGTAAGATTGACTCCAACTATGGAGTGTAATAATAAACTTTCTCATTTCACACTATCTAATCTAAACTTTTCTTTTAAAAATTGTTTTAATCTAAACTTTCTTCTATACCTGAATTTTTAGTTAAATTCTTTTACGGATGTGTTCTTTTGTGTCACGTGAGCATGTTTCTCATGTAGTACACATGATTTCTCTCTGGAGAGATCAAAATTTTGAACCTCTCCTATCTGAAGAAAAACATAATAGCACTAACTTATGTTAATAAACTAATATAGCAAATTAGCAACCCACATATCTACTTACATTTTTTAAATCTAATGTAATATCAGATAATTTACCTCGACATTTAAATAATTAATGCAAAATATTTTTATGTTTAACTTCTAAATTAATTTTTTTTTTCAAAAATATATAAACTAGAAACAGAACTGAAATAGTTTTCATAATCAACTTGGTACTAAGGTAGGTATGATGTGTTTGATTCACTTAATGAATTTGATATCAAAATTAGATGAAAATATTTATTGTTTAGTTTGATTCTCTATAATAAATTTGTAGAAATATTATAAATAGTTGGCTTGAATATATATAAATTTATATAAATGTTTGAAATAAATAGACAGGTGAATTAGTGTATTTTAATTGATCAAACAAATCATATGGTATACTTTGAATAAAAATTAAAAAGGCACCTTCCATTTTTGTTATCATCAAAATAGAATTTTATATTAAAAAAATATCAAAAAATGTACAATTCTATTTTTATTTTAATATATTGTAAAAGTTTTGATACAAATACTTTTGATGAAACTATTCTAAATTATAGTAATTTTTATTAAAATTGTCATATATATTAAAATAATTTAATTAGGTTGAATTAATTTTTATTCTGTAGTAATTTTAATTAAAATTATTATAAAAGTAAAAGTATTTTTTTAATAAAAAAAAAAGATGATTGATCTTTTAATATTATTCATTCAAAGAGACCCATACACCATCCAAGTCGGTGCTTTATTGGGTCCAGCTAAGCAATTCTCTACTTTATCAGTTCCGTTCCCTATCACATAAGTGTGCCAACTTCTCGCCGTACTAAATAAATAAGAATCTACTTTCTGACCCAACAATAGTTTTTGACTTTCTATCAAATCTTTACTTTTTCATAACACATAAAAAATTAATTAATATTAAAATAACCAGTTTTTTGAGAACACAGTAGAGGAGTAATAATTATTTTTGAACAGGTGGAGGGAATTATATCCGGTACAAATTGTTTATATATATTTTAAGTATCCGTAGAAAGAGATAGCGATCCGTCCAATCACTGCTCCATGCCTTGGCAAGATGTACATCTACTGTTGCTCATGCGAACAAACAGATGAGTGCAGGGGAAAGGAGATGGATCCATGAATGCGTGTCCACTCACGAAAAGATCAAAGAAAATACGATAATTTAACCAAAGACGTATTAAATATTGTATTTATTAAAAATATATATATATCATAATTTTATATTTACTAAAGGGTACAGTTACATCATGTAAAATTTTCATTTTAATCTTCCTGCCAACCTCCCTTTTTTCGTTATGATTTTTTAAACATCTGAACTACATTTTGAATTATTTTTATTTAAAAATAATAGTGTGATTATTTTTTCCCTCCGTCTGTCAACTCATACATGCCTTGGTGTTCTTCGTAAGTCTCTGATTACAGCTCCAATATTGTGGCGAAATCGTCCCCCTAGTGAAACCCTACGTAATGTCTTCGTACCTTGATCAAGCGGCATCTAGTATTTAGACCTAAAAATCCAATGTTTGTAAGGCTCAGGTGTAGGGTTTTAGGGTTTTCGTCAATAATATTCTTTCATAATGGCGCAAAGAAGGAGATCGGGTGTATCGTCCTCTCCACTTCAATCATCTATAAAGGTATCACCTTTCTAAACTCTTTTAATCTAAAACTCTGTGATTTTGAAAAGCTCAACAAGAATAATTTTAAAATTTTTAAATTTTCAAAATTTAGGGTTCAGTGGAAGTTGGACAGAAACTGTATTGGAACAGTATCTTAGGTCACTTTAAAAGTTTTTTCAAGCATCCAAAAAAAAGAAGACATCATGGATCTGTGATTTTACATGACCGACACATAGCAGTGATCAAACAGTCACCCTTTAGTATTTTTTTGGACATACAAGATATGCAACATATTCGTGGTATTTTGGTCAATATATTTCAAAATTAGAATTCAAGTACTCAAACCTTCAGATTCTTAGGTACAATGTAATTTTATTACGAAGTAGTTGTATAGTAAAATCCAATATTTTGTAAAGGTGAATATTTTTGTCAACTAATGGCACTGATAGTGGGTTCTTATTGTAAATGAGGGGTTTTAGGTCTGATACGATATCGTATTAGGCCCACCGTGTGGCGAATACTTATGTATATGTTGGTAGATGTCAACCAATCATTTAACTTGGTCAGACATTCCGGTTGCCTTCACAAGAAGAGACGTTTCATTGTTGCTTGGTATTGCAAACCGAGGAGCTTCGATTCCGATCAATTCAAATAAAGCATGCGGTGACCTCTTTCTAACATACTTCTCAAACAAAAAAGAAGCTACTAGATCAAGAATTGAGAAGTTGCTTAAATTTTATGACAATCGCGTTGAAGGAGAAGATGATGTTTTATTATTTTACAAATTCTATATTTTGTATATATTTGTTTGTGTCTTATTTTCTTCTAGTACATATAAGGTCCCGTTATGTCTTATAGATATAGTAGATGATTTTGAGAATCTTTCTAGATTCAACTGAGTTGAAGCTATCTATGAATTTATGGCTCCACAATTATCTAAGATTTGGGACATATTTTCTTCAACTCGGACAACACATTCTAACATCTGTTGGTGTTGCAAGGTTGCAAATATACTCCCACAATGAAAACACATGGGAAAGATCATGGGTTTATAAAGATAAAGATATCTCCATTAGAATGAGGTCTTTTGGGGAGAGCCCAAGAGTAAAACCATGAGGGCTTAGGCCTAAAGTGGACAATATCATGTTATTGTGGAGATATCTAAATTCTTTTCGATCCAACAACACCAACCTCCCTTACCCAAAGGGTTTTGCTGGTCTTTTGACAGTAAGTTTAAAAATGATGGTAAATTTAACAATAATTTGTCGACATGTATGAATAGTTAACACTTGTGATGGTGAATCAGGCATGATTTTTGGAGCAAGAATAAATAAGTGGAGGAATATTCCTTCACATATTAGTAAGGTGAGGGATTTGTTCGATCGAGTCTCATATGAAGAGGTAAATTTTAATTACCGTGACCTTAGTTTGGTTAAAAGGAATTTTTTAAACATGTGTTTTAATATTTTGATAGGTTTTGATTGACCTAATTCCTACCCAATATGAGAAATCATTGGTTGAGAACCTTGTTGGCATTGATGATATTACATGTGGAATGGTCACATCATAGTTTGAAGTAAAGGAAGAAGGAAGGCAAAGTAATAAGGAATGTTGTGATTGCATTATTCAATCAAACAAAATTAAGGAACTAACAATGGAGAACATGCATTTGAATGATAGGGTGAAAAACTTACTTAAAATATTAGAAAATAAAGGCATGCAATCTCAATATAGCGAGTCTGTAGACGATCCTCAATGTGAACCAGTAGCTTTTGCAGCTAGAAGTAGGAGAGGACGTGACAAAAGTCGCTATAATTACAGGGATACTCCAATTGATAGTCCATTGTAGCTCCAAATTTTATCTAAGAGGCAACAGAGAAATATATAAATATGTGAGCTTGCGGAAAACGTTTTAAGACAAGGAGAGGGGAAAAAAAGTTTAAAGGAACATGATGTGCTGGAGAAGGGGAAAGGAAAACTTAATGTGGATGATATGGAAGAAGAAAGAGAGATTGTAGAATTCAAGGAAGATGAATCTGAAGAAGAGGCGGAGAATGATGCAGATAGGATTGCTTCACATAACCAAATGAGGAAGCAAGCCATTGATGTAAGTAGATATTTGTAGGGATGTAATCGAGCCGAGCCGAGCCGAACTCTTGGATGTTTGAGTTTGGCTCGTTTATAATCGAGCCGAACTTGAACTTTATTTAACGAATATATTCATGGTTCACGAGCTTATTCGAGTTTTTATCGAGCCTAAACGAGCTTAATAAATATAAATTATAAATTTAGATATTCATTAAAAACTAAATTATATATTTTTAAAAAATTATAATATTCTTGTTAAAATTTATAATTTTATTCTAATAAATAAATTTAATATATTTGTCTATGTTTTTCAAAAGTATAATGTAAAATCTATAAATTCAATATCAAAACTATTGTTTTTTTATTTAAAAGTTGATTCATGAGCTTAACGAACATGTTCACGAGCTAACGAGCCGAATATTGTGAAGCTTGAGCTTGGTTTGTTTATCTTAACGAGCCTCATTAAACGAGCTCAAACGAGTTTTTATCGAATCGAGCTTCGAATAGCTCACGAGCGACTTGGCTCATTTACACCCCTAGATATTTGCAAAATTTATAGTAATTTGTTTGATTTAATTCACTATTTAAAATTCTTTTATGTTGATGGATATAGTTTGTGAAGAAACAATTTAAGATTTCAAAGAAAAAAAACAAGATCAAGATGTAGCGTACTTGTTAAAAGTGTTGGAGAAATTAAAGTATGTGAATTACATAGTTGATGTAATTAATTTATAAGTAAGACAATTATTTGGTTTTCTAATTTAGATGATTATATGATTCTCTAATTAAATTATGTGAATTATAATCATTGCTTTATTTTGTAGGTTTACAAATGAATTCGTTTGGGAGGAGTCACCCTTTGCTTTAAATGTTTATTCCCTCTTATCTGGTGTGAATTGAGAGATGTTGACAAATTGGGAGGTAATTGACACGTATTGTAAGATTCTATTTAGAGGGCATCCTCGTCTGGTAGAACATACAACAAGTTTATTTATTGTTCAACCTTCTTCACAGTAAAGAATTTATTTGAGAATAGTTAAAATTCGAATATAATATATTATGATTAAGTATGTATGAATTTGTACTTTTGTAGTCATTAATAAAATTCTCAAGGAAGGTTGCCTTCCAACAACTGATAAAGATAGATACAAAAGATGAAGAGATTATGTATATTTTTATACCATTGTGCAGTGATAATGCACACTTCCACTTGTTGCTGGTCGACACCCATTCATTGACATTTCATCATTACACTTCTGTAGCAAGTGGAAGAAAAGACAGCTATGAATTTGATGCAGCGGTGAGCATCCAATATTCATGTGTATGTTTGTATTGTAATATAAATGCTAGTTAATGTCAAATTTAAATTTCCTCCTCAATCTTACAGGTATCAGATTTAAAACTCTATAGCCGTGAGCATCTTGCTGCTATTGATCAAAAATGTGAAAGGCATCATCCCTTCGATCAATGGATGTCTCGTATAATAGAATGTCCACAACAAGAAGTCAGGTAAGTCGAGCAAATAGTGTGAATAGAAAATATTGATTAAAAATATTGAACATTAAATTGGTAATGTTATATTACATCCTTGACTGTGGCTTCTTTGTGATCCAATACATTCGATGTCTTCTGTACGAAATGAAGATGGACTTCAAGCAACGAGACATGGAAAAAATTAGAATTGATGTAATTGTATCAATTTTGAGAGATAAGTTTTGTAGAACATTGGATTAAATAGCCATAGTGTTGTAAGCCAAAAAGTTGGTGGGCAATATAAAGGTACAATTACTTAGTGTTTGTAGTTTTATATCTGTGTATGTAGTCTATGTGGTTTAATACAGTGGAATGTATGATATGAGAAGGGTATACTAAATTGTCACAAGAATAATAATACTATTGCATAGTGATTAGTGAACTAAAAATCACAATATCCAAATTGTCATGCCGATGCTTATCAGTTAAAAGAGACATAATTTATATAAATTATATTGCACACCATATCTATCTTCTGAAAACTAAAATATTAGTAACGGTTGTGATTTTTCAGAAACCCCAGTAGGATAGGTACAATACTCGATTTCAAGTGTACAATGTTTGCATCGAAATTTAAATTAGGCATGTAAATCTGCAAATCCAAAGTAAGTATGGTTTGAGTAAATTTTTTTTTTTGTTATCTTGGTAACTCCAAGCTTCACATGTTCTGTGTCAACTGGCATGGAGTAAGAACTTCTAATCTATGGTGTATAAATAAGTTTTGAGACAATATATAGTTCCTCTCCTCTCAAACCTTCACAGAAAACGTGATTTCAAGTAAATCCAAATAGGGTAGGGTCATCAATGGATTTTTTTTCAAAATCCACTGATAGACCTAGACACTTCTGATTGGACTCATTTCAGTTCGAGTGGGATTCTGGAGTTTCAAGGACTCCAACGGTGCTAGCAAAACCTGATTTACAGCTCTCTAGGGGTGGTAGCAAGTTTTGAAAAAAAAATCAACCTTTGTTGGGTCTGATATGATACCATATCAGGCCCAACGTGGGTCTTATATAATACTATATCAGGCCCTATGTGGGCCTGATATAAGATCATATCAGACCCAATGTGGGTCTGATAGATTTCGTTTCAAAAAACTTGATTCTATCTCCCCCTTCTATAAACTCAAAACGTGCTACCATGGTTTAAGTCTACAGCATGGGGAGTGAATTACAGCTAATAGTATCGTAACATCTTTACTTTTTGCCTCATATTTGACTTAAAAATAAAATGGTGCTTGTTGGTTCTCCAAACTTAAAAGGTGCTGTTTAAAATTTATAGCTCCTCCCCTCTCAAACCTTCTTATTGAACGAGAATTTGAGGAAATCAAATACCCTAAAAAAAGGAGTAATATATAGAATAAAATAAATCGATACACTATGAGCGAAAAAATTTCAATTTTTGAATAACTAGAATAATTTCAGATAAGATATATATATATATATAAAGTTATATATCTTAAAGTTGATTCTATCTCCCTCTTCTATAAACTCAAAACGTGCTACAATGGGGTATAAGTCTAAAGCATGGGGAGCAAATACAACTAATAGTATCGTAATATAGCGTGACTCTCTCCTTACTATTTGACTTAATAATTACATTAAAGTTTTTGAATCACTAGAATAAATTAAGATAAAATATGAGTACTAAACAGGTTCATCGTTTTGTGCCAAATGGCACAAAGCAAGAACTTCTAATCCAGGGTGTATAAATGAGTTTTGACACCATATATAGCTCCTCCCATCTCAAACCTTCACAGGGAACGTGATTTCAAGTAAATCCAAGTAGGGTAGAGTTATCAGTGGGTTTTAGTCAAAATCCACTAATGGAGCTAGACAGCTCTGATTGGATCCATTTTAGTTCGAGTGGGATTCTGGAGTTTCAAGGACTACAATGGTGCTAGCAAAACCTGATTTATAGCTCTCTAGGGGTGGTAGCAAGTTTTGAAAAAAAAAATCAGCCTCTATTGGACCTAATATGATACCATATCAGGCCCAACGTGGCCCTTAATCTCTACTTAGTATTTGTATTAAAATAAAATGATGGTTGTTGGTTCTCCTAACTTAAAAGGTGCTATTTAAAATTTATAGCTCCTCTCCTCTCAAACCTTCTTATTGAACGAGAATTTGAGGAAATCGAATACCCTAACAAAAGGAGTAATATATAGAATAAAATAAATCGATACACTATGAGCTACACTATGGTTGGTGGTTATAGCTTCTCCTAACTTAAGTAGAGATTAAGGGCCACGTTGGACCTGATATGGTCTTATATCAGGCCCACCTTGGGTCTGATATGGTCTCATATGATGCCCACACTGGGCCTGATATGGTATCATATCAAGCCCAACAGAGGCTGAAATTTTTTCCAGACCACGCTACCACCACCAAAGAGTTGTACATCAGGTTTTGACAGCACCATTGGAGGCTTACAAAATATAACAGTAACATCACTTTCCACAACTATTTTTCTTATAATTCTATGTATGTACTGTATACAAAACATATGGATCAACTTCTCCAATTTACAAGTAAGTCAAGACCCAGGGGCTGGCGGCATTCTACAGGTCCTCCGATTATGGCCCATTTGTTTGCACCTGCTGCATTTTATTTTTACCTTCCCATTATGTTTCGACTCGATCCTTGCCTTCTTTCGCCTACCCGGCTGCACAAGGCTACGGGGACTAGAACTATAATGTTGTTTACTCCCCTAGGCCCAAATTTCTTGCTTCGATAGGGGTAAATACGATTCATGTATGTCGCATTCCAATTCTGTGAATGAAAATAATGTTCACAATATGGGAGTGTATCCATGTTCCGGTGAATGATGACGGCAATTACATGTGAGCAAGGCAATCCTGAAATTTGAAACTCCTCGCAGTTACAATATTTTCTCTCCAAATAAACAATGTATGAAGCACCCCATGTCTCTACTTCCATTTCAGATTGAGAGTAGGGGTGGACTTTATATCGTCTAGCTTTCTCCCTCCTTGATTCCATTTCTTTGGTAGCATGAGATGTCAACGCAACATACCATTTTGAGACTTCCTCCCTACGATTAAAGAATCATTGAGCTACCTTTCTTCTGGTGTTATTAATTAACCTGATTATGGGAAGTTCACGCGTCTCCTTGAACAAAACATTTAAACTCTCTACACAATTGGTGGTTAGCATTGTGTACCTTCTGCCACTAAAGTGTGCATTAGCCCATCTTTTAGGATCAATGTTCTGAAGTCACTTATGAGTATCTGGATGTTTTTCAAGCATGGAGTGCATTATGAGATCATATCATGGAGTGTTGTGTTTGCTCGAGCTGTTGCCCAAAACAGGTCTAAACCTAACCTACTGCCAGTATCTGTTGCCATATTACAAGACATGTGGTGGCAACATAAAGCATGATGGGTGGTAGGGTAGACTTTCCTAACTACTGATATAATGTCGCGATGTCTATCTGATACTATGCTCATTGACTCTGGATCAACATCAAAGAATCTCTTCGTATGATCCAAAAATGACTCCCATGCAGACCCACATTCAACTTTGGTGATTCCAAAGGCTACTGGGAGGACATTATCATTAGCATCAATTGCTGTATCCATTAACAACACACCCGGATATTTACCTCTTAGATGTGTGGTATCAATTCCAATCAATTTACAAAGATAAGACCTGAATACTCTTCTACAAGCTCCAAAACCCCAAAAATAGCGTTGAAACTTATTATTCCCATTCCTTTGTAGTGCCACATAGGTTTCAGGATCCCTGACTCTTAACTCTTGCATATATAGTAGAAGATCTCTATATACTTGGTCATAATCTCCAACGACTTTTTTCATCGCTTTCTCTCGAGTTATGTATGTTTTTCTGTATGATATGGTCACTCCAAACCTAACTTTTATATCTGCTATAATTATACTTGGCTTGTATTGTTCATTAGCAAGAAATTACTCTTCAACAAAAGAAGCTACATAGGAGGAAGAGCAAGCTTGATGATCCGCACTTTCCCTAATGGTGCCACATTGGTGTTCTTTTATATATTTCGTAACAATGAAGTCTACATTCCCCCGGGCAACTACTCTCCATGTACACGGTTGATTGAAGCAGACAACTTTTACTTTATTTTTTCGAGTGTCAACTGGGTTATATCTCATATGTTTAATCATGGCATGTTTCACAAGTGCATTCTTGAACCCTTGTTGAGATGGAAAAATCTGTCCAACAAAAAATTCATGCTCATCTGTTGCCTCTTCAATTGGCCTTTGGAGCAATCGAGAATTTAGAATATATGGATCATCAGCTATTGTGAACTCCTCCTCTAAGTCACTGTACTCCTCTGGATCTATTTCATATTGTTCAATCTGCATATCATCAGCTAAGAATTCTTGTACATCTATATTACATTGTAAATCCTCTCTAATTCGGTTATAATAGCCTTCCTCCTCAGTCCAATTAGGCTCAAAATAATTACCAAGTATTGTACAAGGAATCAGAACTTCATCTTCTCGAATACTAACTTCTTCATTTAGATCAAATGTAAAATTACTGCTTGTATTTCTATTTGTGTTAGGCACACAACTATACTGTGAAGATGATGGAATATTTATTCTGGATAATTCTTCTACATTAGCTCCATGTCCAATGCTAGAATTTGTATCAAGTGTATTTCATATCTCAGAGAGAATTTCTTCAGTTATATGATCGCCCTTGATAAATAAATTACAAACTAATTTAGTAAATTTGCAATTACATAATCAAGTGTTGTTGTTAATTTGTAATTTTACATAATTCAAACCACTAGGAAGGGTTGAGCGAGGAGAATATTTATATGATGTAAAAGCAAAGTTTTAACCACAGATCACGTTGGGCCTGATATCATCGATATCAAGCCCCTATTGAAGCAGACAATTCTTGTAAACTAGGACCACCATTGACAGAATGCGAGACCTAAATAAAAAATGGTTAGCCCAATTTAACTAACAACACATTAAATGGGTGTAATTAAACAAGTTTAGGTCCATAAGTGGCTTTTGGTCAACACACATTGATGGACCAAGGATAATTGGATTTATGGAAACTCTCAATCACTATGAAGGGTTGAGCAAGGAGACAAGGTAGATATGGTAACAAACAAAACTTTTGATCAAGTCAGAAAGTGGGCCTGATATGATCAAGGTCCTGATACCTACCATAATTAACCTGACATGCATGAGCAAGGTCTAGCTCAGATTTAGCATCATATTGGAGCAATTTGCAAATCGATTAAGTATTCGATTACATCATATTCCAGGTGTTGTTGAATATTTATTCCCCACACAACCAAACGAAACCATAACCACAATTTTTTTCATCACCCTTTGCAACAATAGTGTAATTTTTTTTTACCATCACTACCCTATTTTACAGTAATAAATTTATACATACATGTTTAAATCTTTAAATGTATTCTTCTACTAATTTCGCTCTTGCTAGAAAGTTGACGTTCTTAACTGCAGTTGTCCTTTGGACTCCTCTTGAAACTCTTACGGCAATATCCCAAAACCCTATCTGGTCTTTTGCAATCTCGCCAACCAGCACGAGCAGGAATGGCAAGCACATGAGGTTCATATTTCTTTCGTGTTTATAACACCATGCAGAGGGATGGAGGGAGAAAGACGGTGAGAGGACGTGCATCCAAACCACAAAATAATTTTCAAATCTATTTGTGGCTTGGATGCTTGGAAAATGGTGATTGAAAAAGGTGGTTGGCAGGTAGCTAGAGGGGTAATCTGGGAATTGAATTTCTTAATCTGCGCCTTTTGGTATAAACCAAACTACGATACGCCTTTTGGTAAATACAATATCCAAGATACGCCTTTTGGTAAATTGCCGAAGAAAATGGCTAGCGTCCCGGAAGCCTCAGGTTTGTGCAGGAGCCACTAACTTCATTCAGCACCACAGAAAATTGATTCAGAAAACAACAAGACATCTGTGCTCCCCCGAGAAAACCGATTCAGAAACCAAAAAAATATTTTGGTTCTAAGAAAATTTGTATTTCACTGAACCACGAGTATGATTGAAGATTATACATTTCACCTATTTGTGGTTTGGATGCTTGGAAAATGATGATTGAAAAAGATGGTTGGCAGGTTGCCAGAGGGGTAATCTGGGAATTGAATTTCTTAATATACGCCTTTTGGTATAAACCAAACTATGATACGCCTTTTGATAAATACAATATCCAAGATACGTCTTTTGGTAAATTGTCGAAGAAAATGGCTAGCGTCCCGGAAGCCTCATGTTTGCGCGGGAGCCACTAACTTCATTCAGCACCACAAAAAATTGATTCAGAAAACAACAAGACATCTGTGCTCCCTCGAGAAACCCGATTCAGAAACCAAAAAGACATTTTGGTTCTAAGAAAACCTGTATTTCACTGAACCACGAGTATGATTGAAGATTATGCATTTCACCTGCCTGAGTTATAGTGTCATGATAAACAATGGGACAGATTGTTTAGACAATGAAGATTCAAATTTTATTTGAGAAGTTTGAATTATCTGTGGTACTGCATCGTCCATAAGAATTATCTGTGGTCCAAAATGTGTTTTCCATTGTATTCCTTTTTTTCCATATTTAAATTTTTATTCTATCAATTTAAAAATTCATCCTTCTTAATTTATATTTATACGGTCGAATTCATATCTGAACTCATGAATATATTAAGTAGAAATTAATTTTCATTTAAAATGAGTTAGAGTTTTCTAACTTTATTCATTAATTTTGGATAAAATAATAATACATTTAAAAAAGTTTGAATCACTTAAAATTAAATAAATATACTTGTTGAATTTTTTATAACGTATCTATTTTCATATCTAAATTTGATCGTATAAATTGAGAATTGTGAAGTTTTTAATGGATTGTAAAATATTTGAAGATTGTAGAAAAAAATTTGAATATGAAAAAAATACAGATGAAATGAGAAAATATTATTTATTTTTAGAATTTTAAAATTTGAACACGTGAAATAGATAATAATTTATCAAATAGGTGATTTTACTCCTTGTAAGAAAAGATAAGATAAATTATGATACACACTAAAGACATAAATGAGAATTTTGAAATCTCCTAAAATGCATCTGTATTCAATTATTGGACTAGTAAACGATGGATGTATTTAGTTGAGCATTATTCTTGATAATTGTAGTTATTCATATGAAATTATCAATAAAAATTTTATTTGATTTATATAATTGGTAACTCCTGAATAATGATTCATATCCAACACGTCAACAAAAGGGACATGCAATCTAGAATCAAAAATCGTGAAAAAGTGACTTTTTCCTTGATTCCGAAGTTAACAAAATTTTTTGACCAAACTATTCTCCGATATTTATATTTTTGGAAAAAAACCCTTAAAATTTTTTATAATGAAAATTTTATTGGTAATTATAAAAATTCAATAAAAAATAAAAATATGTGATATTTTATTTTAAAAATAAAATTGTATTTTTGAAAATATTATATATAGAGAGATATTAATAGGAAAGTTAAAAAATACTAAAAAAAATGTAAAATTAAAAACAAAACTTAGATTTTAAAAAGGAAAAAATAATTTATATGGTTTGCTTTGTAACTAAGGGTAATATAATAAAATATTAAACTAGGTTATACCTTAAAACTTTCAAATAAATAAATTTTTGTTATATTACATAGATTAAACTAAACAATATTAAGTTATATTCTATTTCCTATAACCTTGATTATGTAAACTCCGCCCATGATGACGAATCATGGCCGGTCCCAAGCCCGAATAAAGGAGGAGAGTTGCGTTAAGTTGCCAGCCAACGTTAAAACTATAGTAAATATTCAATGAATAGATTTATTAAACTATTGTGCTAATGCTAGGTTGTTCCTCGGAAGGAACGCGCTGCAGGGTTCGACTATAACGTCTCTGCAAGAACTGCTACATCTCCAGAACTCATATGTAGTGCTAAATATGTAAGATTCATGTTATAGAGTCCGACTGTAAGGTCTCAACAAGGACCGCTACATCTCCATGAGAATTTGGGTGTAGTGTTAAATAGGCAAGAGTTCTTACACCATAGGTTGAATAAAACAAATATGATAGAAAAACTAATAATCTAAGATTTGGAACATGGAACCTAAGAACTCTCACTGGTAAATCAATGGAGGTAGTAGATATGATAATTAGGAGAAAAATTAGTATTTTGTATGTACAAGAGACAAAATGGGTAGGCGAGAAAGCAAAGATGATAGAGAACTCGGGTTTTAAGTTACGGTACACTAGAAAGAGTAAAACAAGAAATAGAGTGAGCATTATTGTAGATAGTTTGTTAAAAGATGAAGTTGTAGGAGTAGTTAGGAAAGAGGATAGAATTATAGTCCTTAAGATAATAGTGGTGACAGAAAGTATGAACATAATTAGTGTATATGCACCACAAGTAGAATTAGATAAAGCTACCAAATCAAAGTTTTGGGATGACTTAGATAAAATATTATAAAATATTCCACCAAATGAAATGATTTTAATAGGAGGTGATCTAAATGACCATGTTGGAGTGAAAAATGAGGAATATGAGAGGGTACATGAGAGTTATGAGTTTGGAACGTGAAATGAGGAAGGGAAAACTATATTAGATTTTGCGATAACATATGACCTTATATTAGCTAATACATTTTCTAAGAAAAGAGAAGAACACTTAGTCACATTCAAAAGTGAGAATAATAAATTGTAAATTGACTTTTTTATGATTAGGAAGAAGAATAGAAAGATTTGTAAAACTTGTAAAGTCATCCCTAGAGAAAGATTAACTACCCAACATAAGTTAGTAGTGCTAGAATTAAGTTACGGAAGTTAAAGGATGATAAGCAAAATATATTTAAGGAGAAGGTAGAAGTACAAGCATTAGGTGAAATATACGATAACTCTAATACAACATGAGATAAGATGATATCAAATTTGAAAATAGTAGCTAAGAGTGTACTCGGTGAGTCAAAGAGATATGCACCACTAAGTAAGGAATCTTGATGGTAGAATGAGAAAGTACAAGAGAAAGTAAAGGAAAAATGAATAACTTATAAAAAATTATATATTTGTAAAAACGAGGATTTTTTTTTAAAAAAATACAATAGCCAAAAAAGAAGCTAAGAAAGTAATGAGTAAAGCAAAGAGTGAAACTTTTGAACGATATATCAAAACTTGGATACAAAAGAAAGGGAAAGAGACATTTGTAGAATAGCTAAACTGAGAGAAAGGAAAACAAGAGATCTTAGCCAAATAAAATATATTAAAGATGAATGTAATAGGGTATTAGTACACGATAGAGAAATAAAAGAGCGGTGGAAGAGGTATTTTCATCAACTTTTTAATTAAGGTTTAGGTGACCAACTTAACTTAAGTAATTTAAGTAGGTCAAATGAGCATAGAAATTTAAATGTTTATTGTAGAATTCAAACTTCAGAAGTAAAATAAACTTTAAATGAGATGCACAATGGAAAAGCCATTAGACCAAATGATATTCCGATAGAGGTATGGAAGTACCTGGGAAAACAGGGTATTGCATGACTTACAAAATTATTTAACATAATATTGAAAATGAAAAAAAGTCTGATCAATGGAAAATAAGTACTCTAGTTCCCTTATATAAGAACAAGGGAAACGTACAAAATTGTACAAACTATAGGAGTATTAAACTAATGTGTCATACTATGAAACTTTGAGAAAAAATAATAAAAAAAGATTAAGGAAGGAGACCACAGTGACCGAAAATCAATTTGGGTTCATGCCTAGAAGGTCGACAATAGAAGCTATACATCTTCTTAGACAATTAATTGAAAAATATCAGGAGCAAAAAGAATATCTACACATGATATTCATTGACTTAGAAAAAGCTTAGGATAGAGTCTCAAGAGAAATTATATGGAGAATTCTATAAAAGAGAGGTGTTAGTGTAACATATATTAAACTAATTAAATATATGTATGAGGATATAATGACCAGAGTAAAGACTTCAGGCGGAGTAACTGAAGCATTTCCAATAAAGATAGGGTTACATCAAGGATCGGCTCTAAGTCCATATCTTTTTACATTAATTATGGACGAACTCACTGCACACATTCAATGCACAGTACCATGATGCATGTTGTTTATAGATGATATTATTTTGGTAGATGAAACACGTGAAGGAGTAAATGATAAACTAGAATCTTGGTGGGAAATACTAGAAGGGAAAGGTTTTAAGCTTAGTAGATTAAAGATAGAATATATGGAATTTAAGTTTAGCAATATTAGAAATAATGAGACAATTGTTAAGATAGGAGAGGACGAGTTGTCTGAAACTGAGAGATTTAAATATTTAGGATCATTTTTGTAAAACGATGGAGGGATTAAGAGAGATGTCTTACATAGAATACAAGTAGGATGGTTGAAATGGAGGAGAGCGATGAGTGTTTTATGTGACCGTAAAGTACCTTTTAAACTTAAAGGTAAGTTCTATAAAACTGCAGTAAGACCTGCTATGTTATATGTAGCTGAATGTTGGGCTATGACTCGAGCACATGAGTAAAAGATGAGAGTTGCAGAGATGAGGATGTTAAGGTGGATGTGTAGACATACGATGATGCACAAAATAAGAAATGAGAGCATTAAAGAGAAAGTCGGAGTTGCATCTATTGAGGAAAAACTCCGAGAGACACGTTTAAGATGGTACATACATCTACTTAGACGACCAATAAATGTTCCAGTTAGGCGATATGAGACTATGATAAACATGCATATCAAATGAGGAAGAGGAAGACCAAAAAAGACTTGGTTAGAAATAATTAAATAAGATAAAATTTATTTAAATATAGATGATGATATAGTAGGACATATAGCTCAATGACATAAAACGATTCATATAGTCGACCCCACCTAATGGGAAAAGGCTTGGTTGTTATTGTTGAAAATTTTAATTATGTATAGGGTTGGCTTTAGGCATAAGCCATTAAGGCCTATGCCTAAGGCCCCAATTTTTATTGGGGCACATTATTTTTAATATATTAAATATATTTTTATATATTTTTTAAAGAGAATGAAAAAAATAGGGTCTACATAATAAACGATTACACAATCTCATTCTCTAAAAATTAGGACTATTATTTTTAATATATTAAATATATTTTTATAATAGGGTCCACATGATTAAATATTTATATGATCTCCATCTTTGATCAAAGTTTCTGATTTCGTAAAGATCTCATTATAGTTCAAATAGATAAAGTCATAAAGAGATTTTTTTTTACAAAGTAAATTTATTTTTAATTATGGATATTATTTTATAAGATATAATCTATTCTTCTTCAATATCTCTCAATCCTAGTATTCTCTTGTTGCGTTTCTCTTTCGTTAGTGATGCTTTCTCTTTTGATCAATAAGAACATGAATTAAAATTTTTTTATCTTATTCATATAATATAAAATAAAAATACTAGTATTTTTTTAGTTCCCCATCTTCCTCTTTGATTGGTGCTGCTACTAATCTACTATGCTCCTTAATTAAATTCAAATGTTATATATTCATCCATATTGTGTCCAATCGAAATGGAATATTTTATTATTTTTGAATAATAATGAGTTAGATATCTTTACCATTTTGTTTCCTTAATAGACATTAAGTTTAACTTTTATTTAGATGTATTTATAGTCATAAATTGTTCGATTTTCTCTTTATCTTCATTCTATCATTTACAACTGTTTCGGTTTAGATAATGAAAAATATAGTTTATTTTTTCTTTTCTCTATGTCTAAAAGGCTCCTTTTTAGTTCTTGATAAATGATAATGGTTGGTTTGGTCTCATTGTGATTTTTATTTTCTAAGGATTGTATTGAGTTCTATCATCTTATACATATATTTTTTTTTATTTTTTATGCTTCGCGGATGATGATGAGTTGAACATGGGAGCATGAGAGTCTTTAATTTTATTTAAGTAATAAACATACTTCTATCCTTATTCATTTTTAAATAATTTTGAATACACTTGTGTTTAGCTAAGTGAATTATAAACTTATTATCTCTTTGAGGTATATTATTATATCTAATAATATTACTCTATTTAATACTGTAAAATTTATACTTCTTGAATTAGGTTATTAAAATTTAAATATGAAAATTTAATTAATAATTTTACATTTCAAAAGTAAGAAAATTAAATTTTATAAAAAAATATTTTTTTTAAATTAATATTTTACTTTGTTAGAAAATAAATAAATCATCATTTTCATCCCAAATTTGAATGAAAAAGGATGATTTTTTTTTTAAAACAATATCAAAAACTTAAATTTCTTTTTCTACCAGAACCTTAAACAGACTTAGCTGATCCTCATTGAATAATTACCTAATAATCATAATCAAAATTACACATAATAATTTAAATAAAATACGCCCTAAGGGTCCTATAGGACGGCACATATCCTATAGGACGGCACATATTCTTAATTAGCAGCCATGAATTGACAACTGTAGAAACGACATTTATGTAAAAGAAAGGAGATTGGTTTCATACTTTATTAATATCAGCGCTTCTTCACCTCTCTTAATTAGCAGCCTATGAAACGCCAAAGCATTGTGCGTTATAAGGGACATTGTAGTTTCGGAGCTACGGTGCAATTACCATATGAAAAGGTATTCAATTTACGATTTAATTTCTAACTATAACATATTTAGAATTTATTTTTTCAAATGGATTTACAATCAAGGATACAGAGCTGAATATTAAACTATGACCCAAGCTCATCAGTAAAAGATAAGAGTTACAGAAATAAGGATGTTAAGATGGATATGTGGACATACGTATAAAAATTAAGAGAAAGAAAAACTAACCATATTATTGAATCCAAAATTAATTGAGAAATAAAGAGTACAAGATCTTTATATAGTTAATTATAAGAAAAAAAAATCTAAAACATAAATTGAAAAAGTAAAAGACTAAATCTAAACCCTAAATTGAAAAGATAAAAGATTAAATTATCCTTAAGGCTATAAACAAATAATTCTAATAGATTATATAATATAAATTATATAATCTAACATCCCCTCTCAAACTCACAATGCTACAGCCAGAAGCATTGAGAGTTTGTCAGATAAAAATCGGAAGCGCGAAGCGGAATGAGCCTTGGTAAACATATCAACAATCTGTAGTTTTAAAGGAACAAAAGACAATATGATGGTGTCAATCTGAAGATGGTGTCAATCTGAAGATGATGACGAGTAATGTAACAATCAATTTCAATATGTTTCGTCCGCTCGTGAAAAACTGAATTGTGCTTAATTTGAATAGCACTCTGATTATCACAATATAACGAAGTAGGTTGATGAAGAGAGACACCCATATCCGCAAGAAACCAACGCAACCAAACTATCTCACAAGTAGTTGAGGCCATGACATGATACTCAGCTTCTGTGGAAGATCTAGAAATAATATCGTGCTTTTTACTCTTCCAAGAAATGAGGGAATCACCAAGAAAAATGCAGAAGTCAGTGGTAGATTTGCGATCCGTAGGATCACCAGCCCAATTCACATCAGAGTATGCATGCAGCTCAAGAGATGAAGTAGAAGGAAATAAAAGACTTTGAAATTGAGTGCCCCGAAGATACCTGAGAATACGAAGAACAACAACCCAATGAACTGTAGTTGGTGCAGCGACAAATTGACTAGTCACATGAACAGGATACGTAATATCTGTATGAGTCACGGTGAGATAAACCAAGCTTCCAACGATAGTTCTGTACAAACTAAGATCCGACAAAGGTGAGCCATCAGATGCAGAATATCGAGCATTAGTCTCAATAAGAGTATCAACAACTCTATTATCAGTAAGATGAGCACGCTTAAACAGATCAGATATATACTTTGACTGAGATAAAAGATAACTTTTCGGGGAATAAGCAACCTCAATGCCCAGAAAGTAGCGTAGTATACCCAAGTCTTTCATAGCAAAATAATGAGCCAACTCAGACGTCAAGGAAGCAATTCCATTAAAATCATCACTAGTAATAATCATGTCATCAACATATAATGATAAAAGAATACGATATGTACTCGTACATCTGACAAACAATGCTGAATCATGATTACTAGGATGAAAACCAAACGAAGTAATCACTGTAGAGAACTTCTCAAACCAAGCACGAGGTGCTTGTTTGAGACCATAAAGCGTTTTACGAAGACTGCAAACTTTGTTAATTTATTCATTGCAACCTTTATCAAAACATAACATGTTGATAGTTATTAAATCTATAATGATAATTAAAATAAATTATTTTTGCTACAATATAGTTGAAGAGTATAAAAGGCTTACCAATCTTTCTGCTACAATATTACTTGAAGGACTTCCATTGGCATGAGTAAAGCAAGCATGGAATAATTCAACTCGTGATGGAGGGTGTCCCTTTTCCTTTTCCTGCAAATATTCAAGTTCATCCTAATCTAATAAGCATGTTTTCCACGTTCAGTTACTTCAATAAAACTAATCAACAGAAGCTAATAAAGCTAATCAACAGAAACATGTTTTCCAAAGATCATCAAACTTGAAGAAAAATACTATATTAAAGTAATCGATGGGAGCAGCAGAAGCATTAAACTTGAAGTCAGATGGGAGCAGCAACAACAACAAAAAAGTAAAAGAGGAAAACGTTGGATCAGAGATCTGCAGAACCAATAGCTACTGCACCATCAGACACAAGCTGCTACACCCTCGAACATATGCTTTCAATGAAGCCAGAAAGAAATTCATCATTGAAAATTTGTTTAAACAAATAGAAGCTGACTTGTTGGATCAGAGATCTGCTTATAAACAAGGACCTGAGGTTGTTAGCCTTTCCAAATGACATTGAGGGACCAATCTTTGATATCCATTCATTTTTACATCGTTCTTACTTCAAATTCTACAATTAGCACATATTTGTGTGTATCAAGGTAGACTCAAATTCTGCAAAATCATTTCCCTGGCCATATTCAATAACAGCAAATCACTGTTGGCATTCTTAAGAACCACAGCTGTTAAAATCGGACCATTCTCAACTTTGTCACTGATAACCATGATTTTGACTATATTATTTTGAATCATAATGCATGTTTTTATTGGTTTATTCATAGTTTAATCTCACATTAGCATCATATCTCAATATTACATTTGATTTGGGATCTAATTGCAAATTAGCTAATTTTCATAGTATTTGGTGTTAATATTTGATTCTTATTTTGTAGGCATCAAAAGGGTCATGGACCCGATCAGATCAGGTTGCATTTGGGCTCAAATCAAGGGCTAATCAAGTCGATCAAGCCTCGGAGCATTATAGGTCGTTCATCCAAGATTGAGCAGATCTGAGCCATCCGTTGAAGATCCGGCTCATCCAACCTAATGAGGGATAGATCTGAGCCATAGATGAGGATCCAGAGGTTTTGATCCAGATCTGAAGACATCACAGCCGTTGATCAAGCCAGAAATGACCTGGACCGTCCGATCAAATCTGAGAAGTTTATTGTTAGCTTGAGCCCTCCTCCCTTCTCTTCTTCCTTCTGCGTTCTTCCTTCTCGCCTGCCGTTTGCTCTCCATGGATCCTTCAACACCTAGGCTTGCTCCTAGCGCGATGGCGACTTGAATTCTGTCCGCCGCCGCATTCCTGAGGGGAGGTTTCCCGATCAGCGAATTCCGCATCCACTAGAGCTTCAAGGGAGGTCTCCTGAGAGCTTCTGATCTTGTTCCGATCTCCATTCCGAAGCGAAGCTAAGTAGATCTGATCAATCGACTTAGTTTTGCAATCCACAGAATTCTTGCTCTGATCTCGGTTGATGAGATTACCAGGCGGGTGTGAGCTGAGAGGAGGTTTCCCAGAGCTATGAACATTCCCTGGTAATAGAAGGAAGCTTGTTTGATTGTTGTTGAATGCTTAAGGGGTCCCGAGAGTATTTCTGTTTGTTTTATAGCATATTGGAGGAGTTTGAGCTTGGATCCGGATGTGGAATGTTAGGGTTTAGTTTCCTTTATCTTGTCCTTGAATTGTTCATCAAATTGCTCAAATCTGATAGATAGCTTGCACTTAATTCCTTGTTTGCATTTCATATTACGGTTTGTGATGGAATTTACCTTTGTGATTTAGTTTCTGAATGTTTTAACTTGCAAATATGATATTGTTGAGTTTTAATTTTGTGTTAGATTTTAATTCTTGGATGTGTGATGAAACTTTTGCTTTATATATAACACACAACTAATGTTGGGTTACTAATTAGTGTTTAGTTTTGTTTTGTTTTGGATATTCAGCTACTAACTTAGTTTTCCTTTATTAGTGTTGATTTGATTCTTGATCTTAGTAACTGTGAATTAGTTTAGAAGTTGAATGGATCACTTGATGTTCTTTATTGTTTGTCTTTGTCTCATTTTATTGATTCTGGGAATGAATGGAAGAGTTGGAAATTGAATTGATTGTTGAAGTTGATTGTGTTTGTGTCTTGGATGCTAATTCGGTTTCTAGAAGTGTAGTGAGCTCTTGAGTTTCATGTTTATTGTGATTGTGAATTGGAGAGATGGTTATTGATTTATTTGATTCAATGATGCTTAATTGTTAACAACTTGAATTGAAATAAGTTTAATCATGTTTTGATGAGGATGAATTATCTTTAATTCTGATCTTGAATGCATTAGATGAAGACAAATTGAATTGTAAGTCAAATGATGTACTTAATTGACCTTGTTGGCGTAAGAATTTGATTGGAACCAGTTCTAGGATTTACACACATTCACTATGTTGGGACCGAAAAGTAACTAGAGGGGGGGGGTGAATAGCTCGTCGCGTGCTAGATGCTCGTCGTTGCTTGCTTCTTCAAAGATATGCAGCGGAAATACAAGAAACAAATCACACAACACTAACAAGGTTGGTTTACTTGGTATCCACCTCACAAGAGGTGACTAGTCCAAGGATCCACACCTACTCACGCACCCTCCACTAATAAAAACTCTCCTTTATGGTAATTACCAAAGGCGGAGAAGCCCTACAAGACTCTCAATACAAGAAGAAAGGGAAGGGATACAAGAATACAAGCACAAGTTTACAATAAGCGTAGAAAACCCTAACCCTAACTTTTCTCCTTGCCTTTGATCCGCCTCTTGACTTGGAAAGCTTCCAAGATCCTTCAAGCATGGCGACTGCTTTGAGAGCCGTGGAGGAGTCGAGATCTGAAATGAATCGGAAGAATCGCTGCAAGAAGGCGGCCCCCAAATACGACGATCAATGTGGGGATCCCGTCGATTTGAAAATCGATCGGGAGGCTTTGGATCGATCCGGATCGGGCCCTGCTTCGATGAATGCTCGATCCATCGAGCCATCGGAGAATCGATGCCGCACCGCATTCGAATCCGCGTTGTCAGACCTGAATCGGATCGGATCCTCTGATCGATCCGGAGGATCGATCCGAGGCTTCTAAGCGTCGGCACAACACGATCGATCGACTTCCCCCGATCGATCCACATTCCAGCGGTTTTACCCAAAACCAAGTCCCAACCTCTCACCAACAGTCAACTCGCTGGACCTGGTACATCATCAGTCCGCAAGTTAATCCGTTTGACCTTCTGACCTGCACTAGTGCCAAATCCTCTACCTCTTGACCTACTTGGACTTTCACATCCTCGCCCTTGACCCAGTTCATCGTCACCTTGACCATCGTGCTCATCGCCGTAGCACTTTCCTTCACCACGGCTCTCCGCCTCTTCACCACAAACTTTCCTACACTCTGACTTCTCCGCACACTCACTCCAACTTTCCTTACTGCTTCCTTCACCGACTCTTTTTCAGCTTCACTCACAGACTTTCCTGCCTGGCTTCACTCACCGGACTTCCTTCTGGCCGGGACTTTCCTTCTGCCTGGCTTCACTTACCAAGACTTTCCTTCTGCCTAGCTTCACTCACTAGGACTTTTCATCTGCCTAACCTTCCAGTTAGGACTTCTCAGTCAGGTATCCGATCATCCTTGACCTACTTGACTCTTCTTCAATCAACCTTGTATTGTCAAACATCGAAACCCAAACCAAGACTCAAGTTTGGTCAACCAGGTCAACCTTGACCTGAGGGATATTGCACCAACAATCTCCCCCTTTTTGATATTTGACAATACCAACACTATCACTTACAATACCACATGTAAGTTAGGCTAATCCCATAGCCTAAACCTTCTTCATACCACTAGGTAATGAATACATAAGTTAAGCTCTTCATTCTCCCCCTAAGAGGGCAAACTCCCTCTAGGTAATGAAAGCCTAACTTACTCCCTTTCATTCTCCCCCTATTGGCACACATCAAACCATGCACTATCTCTCCCCCTGAAGAGATACTCATCATTGGTTACAATTGCACTCGTTGAACCTTTATCCCTTTTTAAACTCTCCCCCTGAAGAGTTTCTCAAGGTTGTAATCAACATCATAATGAAGGTCTCATACCCTTCATTTTCCCTACATTCTCCCGTAATGTAGACAAATACCCAACCTTGAGCATTTTTCAACCACTTGAAATACCACTTGAAATAATGAGGATATCCACTCCCCATTTCAAGTTCAAGTGCTCATCCATGAGCATTTTCTCTAAAGAAGGTTAACCACCCTCCAAGGTTCATGAAAAATAATTTGTCATGTCTTTAAAGAGTCCCTCCCCCTAAAGACATGGTTGTAACTTCTGTCATTGCACCAACAATGACTTGGAATCCCTAAACCTTTAGGAAACCCAAATTTAGAAGTTTTGAGGTTCAAATGTTTAAAATTTGAAACAAACCTCAACCTAAACTTCAATTTAGTCTTCCTTAACCAATCCATCCTTGTTTTCAACATGAAAACACTCTTTTTATGTATACAAATGTATTTTGAGGGGTTTGGAATGGTTACATTGACTAAACAAGGTTCAAAATGTTGAAATCAGGCATTTTCAGCCAAAATCAACATCCTGGATCGATTGGAGTTGGGTTCCAATCGATTGAATCTAGCTGAATCGATCCACTAATCGATTCAGGATGTGTAGATAGATCGGCTGATCGATCCAGCGAGCTTCTGCTCGCGAGAATTGCCTTCTGAATCGATCCGCTGATAGTTGCTGAATTTCAAATTCAGCCAACTTCAGAAACCCCTATAAAATTCTACAAAATCCAAAAATCATGAAATTTCGTGTAGACAATAATTAGGGCATACTTTATTATGGAAAAATAGTTTTCTATGAAAATACATCATATTTTCAAAGATTTATACAAGTTTGAAAACTTGCTAAAACTTTAGCGTTTTCTTCAAGTTTGTGTCTAACTATTCAATGGTGATTACTATCAAAAGATAGCATTCACCAAGGTTTTCCAGAAGCATTTTAAAATAATTTTCAAAACCAATATCCCATCACATTCCTTGAGCTTAATGCACATGACTTGTACATTAGCTTTTACAATGATGGGTAAACACATAACTATGTGTTTTGATGAACTTAAAATCTAAATCAACATCTTGAGTTTTGTTCATCATCCTAACATCTCACTTGTATCCAATGTGTACTAAAACACATACAAGTCATCTTATTGGTCTTTGTGAGATGTAAAGTTTGGTTTTGCCCTAATCGAGGGATCATGCATATCTATCTAAGCATTTTGTGGATATTGAACATCCACTTAGAATGTTACTTGTTAATACCACTTGTTGACAACACTTGTTGAAAACACTTGTTGATAAATGTCATTTGTCCTTGCTTTTAAGGAATTAAACATAATGCATGATAATGTTATGACATACATCAAAATGAAATAGCTTTCATAAGAAAGATTCCTATAATTACATGATGTATGTATGACATGACATGGTATTTTTATATTTTTCATAATAAGTCATGAATGAAAAATAGACATGATGTCATGGCATATGATGGGCAAACAATCATGGCAAGGTTTAGCATAAATAAAATATACCTAGATTACTTATTTAAGTATCCTTAACTACTTAGCTAACTCAAAATATATCACTTGTTTTAACTTAAAATGTTAAACCTAGATTGCCCTAAATGCTTCAAAGAAATGCCAAAACCTAAATTGACATTTCTATTTCTCTTGATTTATTTATGCCAATTGAAATTAAGCATATTCCTCAAGTGTTAGCATATTTTATTTTTCCACAAGAGTAGCATTTTAAATTAAGGCTTAGATTTGCCTTAAATTACTAAGCAAATACCAAAATCCCAACTTGGTATTTCTTATGCCTTTTCTAAATTATGCCATTTTAAAATAAGATCAAGACTTCTCAAATTTGGCACATTTTACTCTTTCAAAGAGTAAATCAATAATCCTCTTCATTTTCAAAAGTTAATAATAACCTTGAAAATGCTCCTTGAGTGTCAATTTCCTCAAAGTTGGGTTAACTACCCTTCTAATCGGAGTTGACACTCTCTAACCCATCTCTGGGGTAGAGAAGATGCTCCTAGGAACCCAACACCTATTGGTGCTCCTTGGATGCTCTAGGTACTCACTAGGGATAACTTCCCTAGCTACCTTCCTAGTGACCTTGTTGGGCTTCTTAGAGGCCTTGGTCACATTTTCTAGGTCAACTCTAGGGATAGCCTCCCTTGTGATCTTGTTAATGACTTTCTTAGACTTCTTAGAAGTCTTAGTTACTTTGGTTGCAAAGATACTTCTAGGGATATCTTCCCTTGTATCCTTGACTTGACCTCTAGACTTAGGGTTTGTTCCATAACTATATGGAACCCTATGATAGCTAGGCACATCCTTTTTAGCTTTGGATTTGTATCTCAAACCTCTATGGCCATTGGATGGCTTTTGTACCCCTAAACCTAGGTTATGCTCATTTTGCCCTAATAGGATATTTTCCAATCTTTTTAGGGTCTTTTCTAATTTATCAAGTCTTGACCTCAAGACTTGATTTTCCCTCACTAAGTCCTTAGTATTTGATTTTTCATTTGATCCATGAGCATTTTTATTCTTGGGCTTGTATCTATCATCCTTAGTGTTCATGCCCAAATGTCTATCTACCTTCCTAACCTTAGGTTGGGTAGTCTTGGCATGTAGGGCCACATGCTTTTCCTTTATGCCCTCATGCTTTCTATTCTTATGGTAAATTGCATTAAGATGATAAAAATTAGAACTATCATGCTTTTTACCATAACGTAAAGGGGTAGGCTCAATAAATGTTACCTTCTTCTTTACCTTGGAGGCTCCCCCTTGACTAGTGCCTCCTTGAGCCTTGACCATCTTCTTCCCCTTGGAGCATTGACTTCGGTAATGCCCTTTTTGTTGACACAAGAAGCACACAATGTGCTCCTTGCTCTTATTTGTCCCGGGGGTGGTCTCCTTGGGCTTCTCCTTGCCCTTTTGTGTCACTTGACCCTTCTTCTTGGCCAAGTTGGGGCACTTGCTCTTGTAGTGCCCACTTTCCCTACACTCAAAACATATTATATGATTTTTATTTTTAATTGAAACATTTATACCTTCTTGTGTAGGGATGGCACTTGCTCCTCCATTTGATATTTCTTGAATTTTGGAGGTGGCACCATTTTCTTCTTCTTCACTTGACCCGGATGTGGAGGCCTCTTCTTGCTCCGGGTTCATTGATTTACACTCCCCCTCAATCCTAGAGGTGGAGGCTTCATCATCTTGTACATGGAACAAGGAGTATGCTCCCTCCTTGTTCTCTTCATTGCACTCCCTTGAAGATGAAGCTTCTTCTTGGACTTCTTCTTCGGAGGTTGAGTATCTCTCAACCCTGGAGTCCTCCTCTTGGTCTTGCTCCAAAGAGTCACCCTCTCTGGATTCTTCTTGCTCTTGTACAGTGGAGGGGATCTCTTCATGAAGCTTGGACAATTTACTCCATAATTCCTTTGCATCTTCAAATTCTCCAATTTTGCAAAGGATGGTGCTTGGCAATAAATTGACCAAAAGCTTGGTCACTTTGTCATTGGCCTCGCACCTTTGGACTTGCTCTTGGCTCCACTTGCTCCTCTTGAGAACTTTGCCCTTTGAGTTTGTTGGAGTCTTGAAGCCTTCCATAAGAGCAAACCATTACTCTATCTCCATCATAAAAAATTTTTTGATTCTTGATTTCCAAGAATCGAAGCTCGTGGAAGTGTATGGTGGAGCCACCCTCGTGTCGAATCCGAGCCCATCTCGGAATTCCATTGTAGAAGTTGAGCTTTTGAATTTCTTTAACTTTGACAATTTTGCTTCAACTTCTTCACCCTCTAGCTCTTCTTGTTATGCTTAACCCTTCCGGCGATGATTCCGGTGAAGAGCGGCCTCGCTCTGATACCACTTGTTGGGACCGAAAAGTAGCTAGAGGGGGGGGGGGGTAAATAGCTCGTCTCGTGCTAGATGCTCGTCGTTGCTTGCTTCTTCAAAGATATGCAGCGGAAATACAAGAAACAAATCACACAACGCTAACAAGGTTGGTTTACTTGATATCCACTTCACAAGAGGTGACTAGTCCAAGGATCCACACCTACTCACGCACCCTCCACTAATAAAAACTCTCCTTTATGGTAACTACCAAAGGCGGAGAAGCCCTACAAGACTCTCAATACAAGAAGAAAGGGAAGGGATACAAGAATACAAGCACAAGCTTACAATAAACGTAGAAAACCCTAACCCTAACTTTTCTCCTTGCCTTTGATCCGCCTCTTGACTTGGAAAGCTTCCAAGATCCTTCAAGAACTGGCCATCTGAGCTTTGAGAGCGCTGTGGAGGAGCTGGCGAGAGACATCGCACGCCTGCAGCTCAAATACGATGCAACGGTCGGATCCCGATCGATTCGAAAACTCCCAATCGATCGGGGAGGCTTTGGATCGATCCACGGATCGATCCAGAGCGCCTCTGTGCTCTGGAAAAATGCCTGGATCGATCCACGCATCGATCCAGCGCTTATCGCGTGAAGAAGCAACGTCCCAATCGATCCACTGATCGATTGGGACCTCTGGATCGATCCACGGATCGATCCAGAGGCTTTCTGTGCGCTGAGAAAAGCCTGGATCGATCCACTGATCGATCCAGCTCCTAGATCGATTCACTGATCGATCCAGCTCTTGGTTTTTGCCCAAAACCAAGTCCCAAGCCTCTCAAACCAACATCTGGTCAACCTTGACCTGTTGGTACATCCTGCCTAGTGTCCGGTCAATCCCTTTGACCTACTTGGACTTTTCTTCATCATGCCAAGTATCCGGTCACTCTCTTGACCTACTTGGACTTTCACCTGATGTCTGGTCAACTTTGACCCATCTGGATTTTCCCTCGTGCCTGGCTTCACTCACCAGGACTTCCCTTCCGCCTGGCTTCACTCACCAGGACTTTCCTTCTGCCTGGCTTCACTCACCAGGACTTCCTCTGCCTGGCTTCACTCACCAGGACTTTCCTTCTGCCTAGCTTCACTCACTAGGACTTTCCATCTGCCTAACCTTCTAGTTAGGACTTCCCAGTCAAGTATCCGGTCATCCTTGACCTACTTGACTCTTCTTCAATCAACCTTGTATTGTCAAACATCGAAACCCAAACCAAGACTCAAGTTTGGTCAACCAGGTCAACCTTGACCTGAGGGATGTTGCACCAACACACTAGTTAACCTTGGAAAAATACGACTTAAGACTCCTTACTACGACACGTGTTTCATTTAGTTTAGTTGAGTTCCAATCTTTATTAATTTGGAGCGCCTTGTGATATGCAAAAAGGCCGACACCAAATTTTGGCGCCGTTGTTGGGGAGCAACTAACTAGTAGTGTGTGTTCATTTTAGATTATGCATTGAACATTGATTGATTTATTTTGTTAGCATGTTGATTGATTTGATTGCCTATTCTTTTTGTATTTTCATGTTGATTTATTCTTGAATTTTTAAATATTTTTACTGTTTACATTTTCATGTGTATGAAACTTTATGCTCTTGAATCTTCTAATCTTGATTTTTGAGTGTTGTAGTGAAGAACAAGAGATTTCTTTAGCATGGAACCATATTTTCAGAATTTTGGAGGTGGAATGGAGAGTTATCAGTGTTTTCAGCTTGAGTATCAAATTTACCCAAACATGGATTAACAAAATAGGTATAAGTCATTTTCAAATGGTTTTAATGCTAATTGGGTGGATAATTCATGTTTCATGTATGAAAATGCATAAGGACCATTTATTGAGACATATCCAGCTTACCAAAGTTCATATGGGTTCCAAGAGGTTTCAACAAATTTTATGCCACAACCTTTTCAACAAAATGACCCTCAGATGGATGAGTCAACATGGAAACTCAAGGAGATGATGCAACAAGTGATCGAACATCAAGAGCAATAATTTTCAAGGATACAGAACATACAGATTCAATTAGATCAAATTGCATCATCCATCAATCAGCCGCAAGCACGAAATTCCATTGGAGATGAATTCGTCAACATATTCACGGCTTAACTTTGACCCTGAATCTATTGATCTGATTATGAATTCAGATGATTGTCGATTGAGATATTGTTGATATTGATGAAGAGGCGACGTGGATATCTTATGATATGTGTCAGAAAAATGAACTCTCAAGAGGAACTAAGAGTCGTTGAAGATGTAAGTCAAGGGTACATGTGATTTGCGCACACCCAGAATCACTACAAAGGATGTAGGACCAAACCACCAGAACAAAAGCTTGAGCCATATCTTGATGAAGAGGAGGTAACAATCACCACTCCAGGTACCTATCAAGATGACAAGGTGAGTATTTCTTGTGATTTATCAGAAAATTTAATAGAGGTACCATTTGTTGATTTTATTAGTTGTGATTCATTTCTTGACATATCTTCTATCAAAACTAATACTCTCCTATTTTCATTTTACCCCACATGCGTGTGGGAGTTGTTTTCCTTTATTGATGTTGTAGGAGAGTACAAGCTTCCGGAGTGGATGCTTAAACTGAACCGCCTAAGACCTCCAGAAAGAATTTGCAATGGAAAAATGGTCAATAAAAAGAAATTGATTGCAACCAAAAGTACTCCATTCCCGGTGTGGATTTTGTTGCTTAATCTTCTTCGACCGCCGGAATTTAAGGGGAGTTGGTTCTAATTTTGCTTTATCTTGCATTTTAATTCATGCTTTGTTAATAAATTCTTTTTGATGAGACTTTCTTTATTTTCATACTTACATTTGCACATTTACTGCCATACTTTGCATTTTTGTTTAGTATATAGCATTTCATTTGGATAAGATTCTCCATGGGAATTTTCTAAGTAATATTTTTAAGATGGTAAAAGCTTCTTAAATTTGATCATCAATTTAGGTCATGTGACATGATTGAATGCTCTACTTACATGATATTGGTTAATTTAGTGGTGGATTCCAATTTGATCAATTAGGCATGATTGCATAAAAAATTACCTAGTGAGGACCACTTTAAGCCTAAGCACTATTTTATCTTTGTGTGGCATGCACTCATAGTAATTGAAACTCTAGAACTTGCTTAGTTTTTTTTCAAAATCATAATAGCATATGTATACATGGAAATGAACGATTGATCTCATTCTTCATCCCTCATAATTTCCAATTTCTTTCTCCACAATTTTCTTAAAATTTTCTCATCTAGAATTCTAATTCTTTATTAACTTTGCTTGTCATAACTTCATTGAGAGTATTGGTTGAATTCTTGATGAGTTAGATTTTGCAAGATGACAAAGTTTTAAGTGTGGGGGAGATTTATAGAGCTTTTGAATGCTTGGATTCATTTGTTAATTTACAGCAACTATCAATTCTAAAATTGTGTAATTTGAAGCAATTGAAGATATTATCATGTGGGAATTCTGAAGTTGAAAATTCAGGTTGATGGATGCATTGCTTGAGATTAAAGGATGCTGGACAGTTTCAAAGGAAATAATTTTCCTGAAGTGTAAATCTGAGTTCTGGAAGTTCTCTGGAATTGAATTCTGAATTTACAAATTTCCATTCAGCATGAAGATTTGATGAAAGAAGATGAATTCACCTTGAATATTAGAAGATGCACAAAATTCAGAAGTGAGGATTTCTGGATAGCAGTAATAAAGATTCAGTTTTGAATATAAGTGTATAGCACATTTAATCCTTGGGGAGATTAGTTGAATTTTGAGATGTATGCAGAATTCTGCGACTCATCAATCAAATCCGGAAATCAGACTTGATCAGAAAAAAATTTAAATTCTGCACTGTGCAGAAATCAGATGCTGGATTCTGGAGCAAGATTCTGGAACTAAAGTGCAGAATTCAGCAAAATCCAGCAGAGTATCAATGATGTATCAACTAAGCACTGATTATTTTAAATTCAGTGAAGAATCAATTGAAGATGCAGTAGAGCCATAAACAAATGTGTTCATCATGTCTGGAAGTGCTTAAAGAACAAGAATTGAAGAGTGATGAAGTAGAAATGGAAATGGAAGAACCCTATTTTTTGTATGCAGTCCTCTGAATATTAAGAAATACTAAATTCAGCAATTGCAGAAGGAAGTCAATGAAAGGAGAAGTTTTCAGTTTGAGAAATCTGACTAATTATGTAGCTGCTGATTTCTGAGTTTGAAGTTGCTGGAAAGGAAAGAGATGGAAGTGAATCTATTCAGAACTAGACTTGTTGCTGCTTTGAGCTGAAAATGGAACTTTTGTTTTACCTTGAACTGCTGCAGGAATTTATTCTGTGCAAGGCTGCATTAGTTGGATCAAGTGGTTGTAAACAGAATAGAAGTGTTGAATTGCAAAAATAAGCAGGAGCTGGGTTTAGAGTTGTGTTGAGTTTTAATTTTGTTTGTTTCTTCAAAAGAAGCAACGAACTGATACTGAAAGGATTTATGGAAGTATACAATTTTAGGATGAATTGTAGAGAGTTTTAGAGACAGCTATTTTAGGATTCTGTCAAAACAGTTTGGATACCTTGTTGCAATTTTCCTGATAGAAGAAATGCCAGAAATTCTTATTACAAGGGTGGTTGAAAACAAACAAATTGGTTCATGATTCTATGGGAATTGAGTATTAATTGGTTGGAATATATGCAGTCATCAATGTAGCAAATTGTTTCTGTTAACAAAGAAATAAATAGAGGCACAAGGGATGTTGTATTAACTATACTGTTTTGTAGGAAATTTCTGAGCTTGAGTTTATTGAACTGAATTATCAACTTGGAAAGCTTTCGATTATGAACTAAATTTTGTTGTTGAACTGTAGCTGCTGATTTCAATTGCTTGGTCCAGATTTTCTCTAATTCGGGTCTGCAAGAACAGAAATTAAGAAGAGATTTTGCAGAATGTTGGAATGCAGTAAATTATGAAATTCTGCATATAGAACTAAGATTTTATTGTCTTCTTCCAGAATTTTCAAATTGGAGCTATGTTTGTTAAAGCTGAATTCTGTTGGCATTGAATTCTAAGTTGTTGATTTTCAGAATCAAGATTTTAAACTGATAAATTTTGCAACATTTGATTCTGCAGAGATGACACTAATAGAACAACAATTACATGTTGGTTTAATAAATCTGATGATGTTTGAATTTAGATTCAATGTTTCTTGTTATGTATCCTTCTGGAAAGATAGTATTTGTTAGACAATGAAATCAGTGGTTGCTGGAATTAGTTCTGCATTTTCCAGTGAAGATCCAGAAATCTGGAATCTAGATCTAAAAAGTTGTTGAGTTGTGATGCAAGATGAATAAAAACTTCAAGTTTGCAAAAGAAAAGTGATACCTAAGGAAAGAAACTGAACATAATGTGCCGTTGAAGTCTGAAAAAGTTTGAAGGCTGCATCACAAATCAGTAAGTATCAGTAGTTTTCAAAGCATGCAATTCCAGTATTGATTGCAGGATGAATTGGAGCTACAACTCTTTAATTTCTTACTGAATTTTGAATCAAATTCGAGCAACTAAATTCTGAAACTGTAAGTTGCAGAATTATCAGCAACAATATGAATTTCAACTTCTATCCATTCAGTGACAGATGCAACTTTCTTTCAAATTGAGTCTTGGAAGATTCGAGCTGGAATCTTTACACCTGAGCTTAATTACATTGAATTCTAGAGATGCAAATTCTATTCAATAGCTGGAAATCTGGAATTTTACAGAATTGTAGAACTGAGATCATGAATGCAGATTTGTGGAGCTATTAATTGTTATCAAGGAATTTGGAGTTTCAAGAAGTTGGTGCCAACCTTTCACCAAATTTCTATCTAGTGCTAATTCTGAATTAGTTCTTATTTTAGGTGTTTGAGAAGTTGACTCTACCTGGAAGTGTTTATAAATATCCTTAACTTGAATATCACAGAGGATGATAAAGATTAGATTCTGCAGAATTAAGAATGAAAAAGAAAGAGGCTTTGAGTGTGTTAAGTAAGTGGATGCATGTTGTGTTTTATTGTCCGAGACGGCCAAGACTTTAAGTGTGGGGGTGGGAATTCTTCTCCATGAGATGATTTGAGGTTATTTTTGAGTTTCAAATGGTGGAATTTAAGTGGAAAAATGGAAAACAGTGAGAGAAAAAATTGAAAAATGGCACATCAAGAGAGTATCAAGTGGAAGATAGAGTATCAAGATTCTTTGTTTGCCATCAAATTGAAGGAGAGGTTAGCTTAATACTTTGAAGTGGTAATAACATATGGTATTTATCTCTTTTCACATCAAAATGGTCAACTCATCAAGTATATTCCTCCAATACTCTTATCTCCTTATTTTTTCATGAAAATTCTTTTCTTTTGCCATTTTATCAAATTTTGGATGCTTATGGTTAAATGTTTGCCAAGATGGAGAATTAGCCGAATGTCACATGTAACCATCCTTTGTACGGGATTCAGAATGTCATCTCATATGGGATGCTGTTTTGGATGACATAAACAAACATTGTAATCTAAGCTTTATTGGAAAATACCATAAAACCTTACGTGCGATTTTTCTCTTCTCACCAGTAGGATCATTTTTAGATGTTTCCCATCTAAGATCACTACATATTTTGCATTGAATTCTATCTTTATCCAACCTCCAAAACAAAGTGCAATCATTAGGATAAGCATCAAACTTTTCATAACCAAGTCCTAATTGCTTCATCAATTTTTCTGCTTCATAGTACGACTTAGGCGAATCATCCATTGCATTTGGAAATGCTTCTCTCAATAAATTTAAAAGCATATCAAAAATCATGTTGGTCATTTTCCCTAGACACTTCAAGTGAAGCAAACGAATAATAAATACAAGTTTTGAGAAATTCTTACAACCTGGATATAATTCTTTTTGTGAATCATCAATTAATTTATAGAATTTCTCTGCCTCTCTAGTTGGAATCTCCTTATCATTTTCAAATGCTGATGTACTGATAATACTATCATTATGCTCTGGAATCCCAAATGCCTCGTAAACTAATCCTTGCACATCATTTACATCCTTTCGAGATTGGACAAAATCAGAGTTTGTAGATGCACTATATGCTATTTCTCCATGAGCTATCCAGTGAGTATAACCTTTGATAAATCCATCAACCGTCAAATGATCATAAGCAACATCTCTTGAAACAAATATACCAATCTTACACCGCACACAAGGGCATAAAAGCATTTCATTTATGTTAGCATTAGAAAATGCAAATTGTAAGAAACACTCAACTCCATTTCTATACTCTTTCTCTCGGTAAAACCATCCAACTCTTATCCATAAGGATTCTAAAAAAAATTATTCAAATAAGTTTAACATTATATATAAATTAAAAAATTTTATCATGATAGAGGTAATGCAAGTGAAATGCATGTCTAGATAGTATAATCTTTATTTTAAAATGTGCTTTGGAAATATTTTATAAAGCAAGGTATATTGTTAGGGAATAGTATATCCTGTGATGCTTAATAGGAAAAATTCAAGGTGAAGTAAAATTGAAGAACCATACATTTTAAAAAATATATTACATTTCCTAATATAATTACCACAACCAAATGAATCAAAATTAAAACATTGTAATTAAGCCAACTTGATCGCTGATAAAACTCAATTGTGGCATTGAGTTTTATCAGTGATCACTGATAAAACTCAAGCACATTACTAAAGTGATATTTTGTTGGTTAATGGTATAAGCAAAACAAAAAAAAATTAAGATATAGAAAACCTAAAACTCTATCACAGAATTCTTATCCTAATTGTTAGAAAGAGAGGGAGAAACAAGAGAGGATTAGTAATAAATCAATTAATGATTTCATCAAAGGATCCATATAATTTGTCCTTGATATCCATAATGCTCATAAGCCAAGAACAAGATAATAGAATAATGATCTAAATATAGCAAACAAATTCAAACAAAAATGCAAATTTGACTTCCAATTGGGTAACAAAGATATCCGAAATACAACAAAAGAAATTATTATCATAGACATAGGAAGATACCATACATAGAGATAGTAGGCAAAAGGTCAAAACCAACACAAATCAGTGCATCAGAGAAAAACAAAATAACGTGTTTAGCAGGTTAGTTTACCATTAGAGACAAATCAGGGACTTCCGATTATTTACATGCACAAATGCAAGTTAGTTGGAACCAAATTCAGAAGATAATAACATTATGGTGGTGGATTTAGAATTCTCCTAAAATAAATGAAAAATAGGAGGGAAATATTGAACATGTTTAGCAGAACAGATTACTCTACTTACACATAAATGTAACATTAAGCAAAATAAAATAAAACAAAATCTGCAAAACCTAGAAACAAGAGAGGATTAGCACATACGCAAACCTAAGACGATGAAGGGTGGGTTCGACGCCTGCAAAAAATAGAAATCTTGTGCGTCGTGACCGAGAGGTGTGGTGTAGGGAAAAGAGGAAATCTAAGGACAATGAATCAAATGTGCGAAAAGCAAAACCTTGCCGTGTGCGGTGTGAGGAAGAAGTTCGACGCAGGAGAAAGAGGTCTGTGCGATTGGCGACTTGCGGCGTGCGACGTAGGGAAAAGAGGAGATCGATCGAAGGAGAATGAGCTCGATCAACTTGACCTACCCGTGTCCGTAACAGAGGTGTTGCGCGAAAAGAAACCTAGCGGTGTGAGAAAAAAGATCGACACAGGGAAAACAATATAGTTAAGGATTTTAATTAAGTTACGTTAACACAACATATACTTATAAATTAAACTAATTGTTCCTATATCAATAATGACATTTATTACAACTGTCATAAGAAAGGGTCTAATATGTTATTTAATTTTTTTTTTGTTTTTGATAAATGTCACTGTAAGGTATTTATTATGATACTTATAAATAAATATCGTTAAGATAATGTCACACTCACAATAGATTAATTTTCTGGTAGTGAATGTGATATTTCGGTCGATTCTTTCAATAATACTTTAACATCTCCAGAGAAATCGAAATAAATAATGGATAATATATTTGAACTCCTTACAATCTCATAAATTCATTGGACCTAAAATGAGTACAATTAGAGCTCTCTAGGTCAATCAGTGGATTTTGACTGAAATTCATTGATTGATATAAAGAGTTCTGATTTTATTTATTTCATGTCCTATGAATTTATGGAATTATAAGAAAATTAAATATATTATTTATTGTTTATTTTAAAAAATATTAAAATATTATTGAAGATTGAACTGAAATTTAATGTTGGGATATGCGTCAGATGAGATTTCAACATATTTCGATCAAAATCTATAAATTAATTTAAAAAATTTTGTTATATTTATTTCCTGAGATGACATTGCATGTGATTGGGATAGCCGGATAGGTAGAATGAGACGATTAAATAAATTAATGTGACCTTTAATCATTATTAAAATTTAATATATTTTTTAATGAGAAAGTGAATGCGTCTGGCTAAAGTATGAAAAAGATATAGCGATCCGTCAATTCACTGTTCCATGACATGACAGGATGTACATTAGTGTCGGTCATAGGAACAAACAGATGAGTGCAATGGAAAAAAGGACGAATAGTTGGATCGATGAAATTTATCCAAATCAAAAAATTCATGTAATAGATCATCTTTTTCGAATTCATAATTTACGGATCAAAAAATTTTTATTAGAAAAAAAAAAATGGACCAAAGAAAATGACTATCGCCACATAGGTGTTAGGTTTGCTCTGGCGCCAGTGACCTCATTCAGCACGAGGATAGATTCTCTGATTCATAATTTATGGATTAGAAGATGGTTCACTATTATAGATCCTTAATTTTGATGAACCCTATCAATTTAAAAATAGACTCTATCCAAATTAATAATCCTCATATAATGAATCATTCACTGATTCATAAATTACAGATCAAAAAATCCGGATCCCATTCAGCACCGCCGATTTAAGGCATCCCCTCGGCTTCGGCTTCCAATAAAATTGATTCAGAAAACGACAGGGCATCTTGTATCCCAAGCCAACAGCTTCAGAAACCAAAAAGGCATTTTGGTTTCAAGAAAATATGCGTTATAGTCCGTGAATAAATATTCAATATGATCCATTTTATGAATCAAATTTTTAATTTTTTAAAAACACTTATAACTTTTCCGTTATAATTTTTTTTACATTCATCATTTTTACTAGCACAGGTCTACTGGATCATTTCTTTATGATTCAGGGGAAAGTATCATTCGTATTTATGATAGGATCATAGTCACGATATGACCGTAAATTATTACGATTCTTTCCTGGATTCATCGTCCCTATCAGATTATAGTTTTTATTCGGAGCGGGCGGCCGGAGGTCGTCCGAAGACTTCCGGTGGTGGATAAGTGGTCAGATTACTGGGTGCCGAGTGAGGGTATCCTCCGAGCGGCCTTTGACCACCCGCTCCGAATAAAAATCATAATCTGATGGGACGATGAACCCAAGAAAGGATCATAATAATTTACGATCGAATCATGATCACGATCCGACCGTAAATACGAATGACACGTCTTCTAGACCATAAAAAGTGATCTAAGAGATCCTGCCTTCATTTTTAATACTCCTTTATAAATTTAGTGATCTGAATTAATGTTCGAAGACATTTTCATTTTAATTGATTCGAAATTCTCTAAGTATTAATTAATTTAGAAATTCATGAACAAATTGGCTAGCGCATTTAGAGAATTTTAAATCATTTCAAATAAAAATTAATAAATTTTTAAATTTACAACCATTGATAAAATTTATCATAAACTCATTATAAAATTAAAATTAATAATACTCACTAATCAATACCACTAATAAATTTTTATGATTTTTCTTATTTGAAAACATCAAATTTTTTAAATTTTGAATTGTACAAATCTAAAACTTAGTTTTATCTAAAACTGATCAATGAATCTAAAAAATTTTAAATCATTTGAAAAAAAAATAATATATTTTTAAAAGTCTTTTAAATGTATTCATATTCTTATATCTAAATTTTGATAATATAAATTCAGAAGATCATATTTTTTAATGAGTTAGGGAAATATTTATGTGTAAAAAGATTTAAATGTGAAAAATAGAAGAATATAATAGAAAAATATTATATATTTTTAGATTTAAAATTTGAATAAATGGATAATAATGAAGTTAAGATTTCCATATATTTTATGAAATGGATAATAGTGATGTAAAAGTTGACTCCATTAAACTCGTACATTTCTTCAGTATATTTCTACAGTAATAAAAAGTTATTATGTTTATCTTCTTTTAAGTGTCTCTCACAATTAATTTTACGATTATTTGAAAGGAAATAAATGATAAAAAAATAATTTATAATCGACCTCTTAAATAATTAAAAGGTGGAAAAAGTGTTTTCCTAAAAACATATATCTGTTTGTCAAAAATTAATCTTTGCCCGTTATAATAAATCTATCCTCCACTAGTTAACTGAATGCTCCTATAAAAATCTCTTCGGGACCTCCTGTACCAACTGTACTCTATATGTGTAATTATTTGTATGATCATTGATACGGGTTATAACGAGCGGATTTTGAAGATGACGTGATGGTTAAAGTCAAGATAAGGTGTGAGTCAAAGTTAGAATAAGGGGAGGGGGTGCTTCCCATATGATCTTGTCGATCACTCCGTATTAAAACTCTAGGGTCCTGCCCGAGTTGTTACAAAGTAGGACGTTCGAATAAAGTCGATTGACCATAAAGCCGGTCGGATATAAGTGTTGGTGCGGGAAGTATCCGACGATCGAACCGGTGTTTTGATTATGTCAAAGGGTTCAAGTTAAGTTGTTTTGTTATCTAATGTGCTTGAATAAGCGTGTAGGAAAGTCCTAAGTGTTCTTAGGCAAAAGCACAAGCTGTGGTTAGGCAAGGTGAAAACTCTAGGGGGTGGTAACCCTAGGTCCTAGGGGGTGGTAACCCTATGTGAAAGAAAATCCTAAGGGGCGGTAACCTTAGGTCCTAGGGGGCGGTAACCCTAAGTGGAGGAAAATCCTAAGGGGGGGGTAACCTTAGGTCCTAGGGGGTGGTAACCCTAGATGGAGAAAAACCCTAGGGGGCGGTAACCCTAGGTCCTAGGGGGTGGTAATCCTAGGCGGAAAGTTCAGTCGGTCTGGAGAACCGGACTGACATTAGGTAACTCTCCTGAGAGGAGTAAGTGAGAACGCATTCCCCGTGGAGGAAACAGTAGGCGTCGGGTCGACCTAGGGTTTCCGGTTGAAAATTGCAGGACAAAATAGCACATTTGGCCTCGGATGAACAGTGTCCGAGGCGCCTCCATGGAGCTTGGAGGCGCCTCGGGTGCGAACCAGAAGAAGCCAGCGTAGCAGGCCTGGAGGCACCTCGGACCAGGCTGGAGGCGCCTTGGACCAGGCATTGGAGGCGCCTTGGAAGCCTTGAAGGCGCCTTCAAGCAGATAGGGTGTGACCTGGCTCGATCTGATCCGTGCGGCTGACTCGGCGCGTTGGAGGCGCGTTGGAGGCGCCTTGGACATGCTTGGAGGCGCCTTCAGCACAGTATAAAAGAAGATCTCGAAGGCAGCAGCAAACACACGAATTCCAAGCAATCCTTACGCTACAAGCTGCTTACGAGACGATCCCGAAGTGCTGCAACAACTTCCCGACGACCCGAAGCTTCAGTTTCTATTCTGCTGTTGTCGGTATAAAGTTCACTTACATCTTATTTGCACTTAGCTTGTAATATATTTTACGAAAAATAGTTGTTGCCCACCGTAAATGCTCAACGAGCGTCGGCCTTGGAGTAGGAGTCACTCAAGGCTTCAAACAAAGTAAATCTTGGTGTGTTTTTGTGTGCTTGTCTTTATTTCATTTCCACTGCTTTATTACTCGAACGATTTACGAACGTCTTTACGAATCCGAAAGAAAGTGAAAGCCACGAGCGCTATTCACCCCCCCTCTAGCGCTTTTGATGTAACAATTGGTATCAGAGCGGGGTTGCTCTGAATTGGTGCAACTACCGTTCGAGTATTTTTTCGTCCCTTTCTCGTTCGTTTAGGGTAAAAATTCTTTCTGAAATGGTACGCCTTTCGTTTTTTCCCTCCAAAATTATTTTCGAAAAATTCATTCTCATCTCTTCACCACTCATTAGTATTGATAAAATATCACATTTAGCAAAATTTGATATAATATTTTTTTAATATTTTATTATTTTTTCTCGAAACTCGTAAAGTTTTATTTATATCTTTTTCCTGCACTACTAATCCAAGACCAAGTCTTGGAACAAGTTTTGTTGTTTTTATTTTTGCGAGATTCCTTCTTAATGGCCTACGAAGATGGGTACATCTCCACATGCCTACCACTTCTGTCTGGCGAAAATTTTAGATACTGGAAAGACCAGATGGAGCACCAATTGAAGACCGAAGCAGAAATATGGACCATAGTCCATATTGGATTTATTCTCCCCATCGAAGAAGGTGTACCCATCACCTGTGACAAATGGGATGCACAAACAATAAGAACATTTGAGGCAAATGCAAAAGCAACATGGACTCTCCTATGCGGCCTAACAAATTCAGAGCTTGATCGAGTCGGAAAATTCAACAATGCTAAGGAGTTTTGGGAGAAATTGCTCAAGCTTCATGAGATTCCTTCAGAGTCAGAAGATCAAGATAAACCAGAGTTCGAATTCGAACACGACTTTCCAGAACCAACCTTTGAACCAGACTCAGAAGAATCGGATCAGACCGATTTCATAACACTAATGGCCAGAGAAGAAATTGCTAAATCTAAGTCTGAATTCGAGACGACAACAATCAAAGGGGAGGATCCTATCACGGATCTAAAAGGTAAAATTATAAATTCAAATTGTAAATCTCTCATAACCTGTTTTAAGTGTAGGGAGAGAGTGCACTATAGAAATGAATGCCCCACTCGTAAGACTCGACCGACATAATCGGAGGAGAAGGAGAAAACGATCAGGAGAGGGAAGAAACACATTAAATGCTCCAAATGCAAACAAATGGGTCACTGCAAAAGACAATGCCCAGAAAGAAGATCCAAGAATCCAGAGAGAGAAATCAAGGTTAGTACATTTACATTATATGAAAATCCAGTTTTTACAACACATGATTGCACTAGTTTAACTAATCCTGCTTGCTCTAGTATAGATTTTTCATCAAAATTAGATATGCATGCTAATAATGTAATGAATAAAATTAATTCAAATAAAAATAAGAAATTAACTCTTAGAAAATTAGAAAAACAAAGTAATATCTTAAAAGATAAAATAGATAAGTTAGAAAAGATTATTAATAATTTAACTAATCAACAAAATCTAGACTTGGGTTATAAGTCTAAAGTAAAACTTAAATACTACAAAAGAAGCTATAATCAAGTACCTTTTATTTACTAAACATAATTTAAATATAACTCAAATCTAATTTATAAATGTATATAAAATTATCAATAATTTAGGTGGAGGCTCCAGAATAGCTGGCACCTCCAAAACTAACCTACCCGGCAGGGTAACCCAAACGAAACTACCCGACAAGGTAATTAGAATTAATTAGAAAGGGAACAAGTTTAACTTGACCTATGGTACTGGTGAAATTTTGGATGATAGTACGTTATGGAAGCTTAGTCTATGCATGTCTAGGAAGATATGACTTCGACCTGGTGCATTTGACAAAGTGGAACTAACCGAAGCTACCATTTATGAATCCTAACCAGTTAGAACAAAGTTTTGTATTAAGTTCAGTGGATAGAACTATTTGGAAAACCTCGAAGGCATGATTACTCTAATGATGTCCAAGTGACTCACCATAGCCCAGAAGTTTATCCAAAGAATGACTATTTGTTGAGCCCAAAATTAAACCTGAATCTAACACAAATTTAAACCAAACCCTGTAATTGAACCTAATTCATCTCACAAAATTATATGATTCCCTGATTTAAAATTTAGATTGGGTGAGATGACTAAAGGTTATATTAAATTGATAATTAATAATTTAAATCTAATTAATAATTCAAATTAAATTAATAATCAAAATTCAACTTAAATTAAAAATTAAATTAATTTAATATTTAAAAATTCTTTTAAAAACTTATTTAAAAATTCTTTTAAAAACTTATTTTGAAATCCTTTTAAAAATTATTTTAAAAATTTTTTTAAAATTTTTTTAAAAAAAATCCTTTTAAAAATCATTTTAAATCCTTTTAAAAATAATTTTAAAAATCTTTTTAAAAAAAATCCTTTTAAAATTCATTTTAAATCCTTTTAAAAATCTTTTTAAAAAATCCTATTAAAAATCATTTTAAATCCTTTTTAAAAAAAAATCCTTTTAAAAATTATTTTAAAAATCCTTTTAAACATCTTTTTAAAAAATCCTTTTGAAAATAATTTTTAATTCTTTTAAAAATCATTCTAAATTTTTTTTTTTTTAAAAATCCTTTTAAAAATTATTTTAAATCCTTTTAAAAATCATTTTAAATGCTTTTAAAAAAAATATTTTAAAAAATATTTTAAAAATCTTTTTTAAAAAATCCTTTTAAAAATCATTTTAAATTATTTGAAAAATTATTTAATATTCATTTGAAAAATTATTCAAAAATTCATTTGAAAAATTATTTAATATTCATTTGAAAAATTATTTAAAATTCATTTGAAAAATTATATTTTTTTTAAAAAAAATTAATTTTGTTTCAAAATCATGATCGCACTTAATATTTTCAAAATAATGATCTCACTTAATACTTTATTTACTTTCGAAATCATGATCGCACTTAATATATTAATTTAATTTCAAAATCATGATCACACTTAATATTTTAATTAATTTGAAAATCATGATCGCACTTAATATTCTTACACTTAATCATTCTCAAAATCTTACTTAATTCTATTTTAAAATCATATTTGGTTTCCCTAATCTTAATCAATTTTCAAATTATAATTTCAGCTCAATTAATTTTTAATCTTCAAAATGTTAAATGTTTACTTATTTGGAATTCTAACTTATATTTTCAATATTTTTTGAAGTTAACTCCATCTTGCACTCACTCATAAGCTAAACATGCTTGATAACCTAGAATGGGTGAGATGAAAAATTAGGAAAATAATAACTTTTAAATACATGCTTGGGCTATAAGCATTAATTCAGGGGGAGTGAAATTTTTTTTTCCCAAGTCAGTTTTTTTTAAAAAAATAGTTTTTGACTTATCTTTAAAATAAAAATTATTTTTGATTTGACTTCAAAATTAAAAACTATTTTTGACTTGTCTTCAAAAATACAAACTATCTTTGACCTGGTTTTAAATTTAATTATCTGTGACCTAGATTTAAAATTAAAACTTTTCTAAACGGCTAAATATTTTCAAAGCTAAGTACTTAAGCTAAGCTCTTATGTATATCCTTTTAAGTTAAGTACTTAAACTAATACTTTTATCAAGAAAAACATTTCAAATTTAGCTTAAGTTTAGTTAAGTATTTTTACGAAGCATTTTTTTTTTAAATTCAGCTAAGTGTTTCTTAAAGTAATTATTTTCAAATGCTAAGTTTTGGTGAAAATGCAAAGTATTACCCAAAGCACTTTCTAATTTAATGTATTTTTTTAAAACAATTCTTTTTGAAATGCTAAGTCATTTTCACCTGTAAAGCGCTACTCTTCAGGGGAGCTTAAAATTAAATAGATTATTTTTCTATTTCTCTCTCTACTTATTCTTTTTTATTTATGTCAAAAGTAGAGAGAAAAGTCAAAGTTAAAGAAAATTAAGAATTAAGAATTTAAACATAAAGAGGAGCATAAGTTTTACAAATTTTTACATTCATGCTCATGTTTAAATTTCTTAATAATTTCATATTTAATTGTCATATTTTTACTTAACTTTGAACCGTGTTGCCATAATCAAAAAGAGGGAGATTATTGGTGCGGGAAGCATCCGACGATCGAACCGGTGCTTTGATTATGTCAAAGGGTTTAAGTTAAGTTGTTTTGTTATCTAATATGCTTGAATAAGCGTGCAAGAAAGTCCTAAGTGTTCTTAGGCAAAAGCCCTAGTTGCGGTTAGGCAAGGTGAAAACCCTAGGGGGTGGTAACCCTAGGTCCTAGGGGGTGGTAACCCTAGGTGGAGGAAAACCCTAGGGGGTGGTAACCCTAGGTCCTAGGGGGTGGTAACCCTATGTGAAGGAAAATCCTACGGGGCGGTAACCTTAGGTCCTAGGGGGCAATAACCCTAGGTGGAGGAAAATCCTAAGGGGGGGTAACCTTAGGTCCTAGGGGGTGGTAACCCTAGGTGGAGAAAACCCTAGGGGGCGTTAACCCTAGGTCCTAGGGGGTGGTAACCCTAGGCGGAAAGTCCAGTCGGTCTGGAGGACCGGACTGACATCAGGTAACTCTCCTGAGAGGAGTAGGTGAGGACGCGTTCCCCGTGGAGGGAACAGTAGGCGTCGGGCTGACCTAGGGTTTCCGGTTGGAAATCCGAAGTCAGACCCGGATAGTCCGAAGACTGTCAAATACTAATTCAATCATATTTTCATGTGCTAACTTTATCTTGCAGGGTATATGTGCACTAACACATTGTGCAGGGACAAAAGAGCACATTTGGCCTCGGATGAACAGTGTCCGAGGCGCCTCCATGGAGCTTGGAGGCGCCTCGGGTGCGAGCCAGAAGAAGCCAGTGTAACAGGCCTGGAGGCACCTCGGACCAGGCTGGAGGCGCCTTGGACCAGGCATTGGAGGTGCCTTGGAAGCCTTCAAGGCGCCTTCAAGCATATAGGGTGAGACATGGCTCGATCTGATCCGTGCGGCTGACTCGACACGTTGGAGGCGCCTTGGACATGCTTGGAGGTATCTTCAGCACAGTATAAAAGAAGATCTCGAAGACAGTAGCAAACACACGAATTCCAAGCAATCCTTACGCTGCAAGCTGCTTACGAGACGATCCCGAAGTGCTGCAACAACTTCCCGACGACCCGAAGCTTCAGTTTCTATTCTGCTGTTGTCGGTATAAAGTTCACTTACAGTTTATTTGCACTTAGCTTGTAATAGATTTTATGAAAAATAGTTGTTGCCTACCGTAAACGCTCAAGGAGCGTGGGCCTTGGAGTAGGAGTCGCTCAAGGCTCCGAACTAAGTAAATCTTGGTGTGTTTCTGTGTGCTTGTCTTTATTTCATTTCCGCTGCTTTATTACTCGAACGATTTACAAACGTCTTTATGAATCCGAAAGAAAGTGAAATCCACTAGCGTTATTCACCCCCCCCCTCTAGCGCTTTCAATCCAACAATAAGGACTTTAGTATTTTACTCTTGAAGTTAGGAAATAATGTACGTGATTAGTCAAGTAGATGACTGAATGCAAGGGAGCCTAGTCCGGTGAAAACCTGACCGATCTCTAAGTGCTTAGGCCTTATAAAACTCTTAGTATAATACTGGCCGGACAAAGGCCAGTCGAACATAAGGTTCTCCGTATACGTCTTGTCAGATAAAGACCGGGCAGGCTTAAGTACACTTGGCCTTATAAAAATCTTAGTATAAGACATGTCGGGCAAAGACCGGTCGAACATAAGGTTCTCGATGTACGCCTGGTCGGGTAAAGACCGGGCGGGCTTAAGGACACTTGGCCTTATAAAACTCTTAGTATAAGACTGGCCTGACAAAGGCTGGTAGCATAAGGTTCTCTGTGTACGCCTGCCCGTGTAAAGACCTAGCGGGCTTAAGGACACTTGGCCTTATAATACTCTTAGTATAAGATTGGCCGGACAAAGGTCGGTTGAACATAAGGTTCTCTGTGTACGCCTGGCTGTGTAAAGACCGGGCGGGCTTAAGGACACTTGGCCTTATAAAACTCTTAATATAAGACTAGCCAGACAAAGGTTGGTCAAACATAAGGTTCTTCGTGTACGCCCGATCGGGTAAAGATTGGGTGAGTTTAAGGACACTTGGCCTTATAAGACTCTTAGTATAAAACTGGCCGAACAAAGGTCGGTCAAACATAAGTCTCTCCGTGTACGCTTGGTCGAGTAAAGACCGAGCAGTTTTAAGGACACTTGACCTTATAAAACTCTTAGTATAAGACTGGTTGGACAAAGGTCGGTTGAACATAAAGCTATATGTGTACTCCTAGCTAGGTAAAGACTAGGTGGGCTTAAGGACACTTGGCCTCATAAAGTTCTTAGTATAAGGTCGGCCGAATAGAGGCGGGTTGAGTATAAGGATTTCTGTGTAAGTCCGACCGGGCAAAGACCGAACGGGCTTAAAAAAACTTATCCTTAGAAAACACTACATATTTTCTTAGTCGAGCATAGGTCAATCGAGTTTAAGTTACCTAATGTCACATTGTCCCTAAAATAAATCTCCAACATACATAATCTATCATATAACTTCTTGAACGAAATTTTGACATACTATGGGTACTATATTAGTCTCTAAATAGATCTCTACAGTATTTAACATATGACAGAGCAGATTGGTACAATGGCAAGTAATATGGCCGGCCTTGTGGACCGGCCGAGATACATTTAGCAGACAAGCAACAGACAACATTTTAACAGTCTGTCATAATTGTCGAGGAATATTCCTTCGGAACCTCCTTCGAAGTCTATCTTATAAGTACCCCGTGGTGATTTTGATGTGGTCAACCAAGTTAAGTTAGATCCTATTATTTTTGATCCTTATGTCTAAGTGTGCAAGAGTTTAGGAACACAAGAAGTCGAGCAGAAGACACAGATAGCGAGAATGATGGCACGGGAAGGGAGTCGACAGGCTCGATGCATCCGAAGGACGAGATGCTACGGAAGAGTACACCGGTGAACGAGAAGGACGTGCGTGGCGGTTCGAGGGATGAGAAGCCGAGAAGGAAGGCTACTTGAGGAGAAGGTCAAAAAATGTGTTTAGGTGAGTCCTATTCCAAATAGCCGAAATTACCCAAGCGAGCGGAACAGCGGAAGAGCCAATGGAGAAGTGTGGAGCTCGGTAGCAGCTGTTGAAGGCGCCCTTGCACCTTTCTAGTGGAAGGTGTCTTTAACTCTTGAAGACACCTTCACGCCTTTATAGAATGCGCCTTCAACCCCTTGAAGGCACATTAGATTGGACAAATAGTAGTCATTAGCCGAAGATAAGACTTTAGCCGAAGATAAAGACCGGGCGGGCTTAAGTACACTTGGCCTTATAAAAATCTTAGTATAAGACTGGCCGGACAAACACAGGTCGAACATAAGGTTCTCTGTGTACGTCCGACCGGGTAAAGACCAGGCGGGCTTAAGGACACTTGGCCTTATAAAACTCTTAGTATAAGACTGACCGGGCAAAGGCTGGTTGAACATAAGGTTCTTTATGTATGCCTGGCCGTGTAAAGACCTGGCGGGCTTAAGGACACTACACTTGGCCTTATAAAACTCTTAGTATAAGATTGGCCGGACAAAGGTTGGTCAAACATAAGGTTCTCCGTGTACATCTGGTCGAGTAAAGATCAAGCAAGTTTAAGGACACTTGGCCTTATAAGATTCTTAGTATAAAACTGGCCGAACAAAGGTTGGTCGAACATAAGACTCTTCGTGTACGCCCAGTCGAGTAAAAACTGGGTGATTTTAAGGACACTTGACCTTATAAAACTCTTAGTATAAGACTGGCTGGACAAAGACCGGTTGAATATAAGGCTATTCGTGTACTCCTGGCCGGGTAAAGACTAGGCGGGCTTAAGGACACTTGGCCTCATAAAATTTTTAGTATAAGGTCGGCCGGATAGAGGCGGGTCGAGTATAAGAATCTCTGTGTACGCTCGACCGAGCAAAGACGAAGGGGATTATAAACACTTATCCTTAGAAAACACTACATATTTGCTCAGTCGAGCACAGGTCAATCGAGTTTTAAGTTACCTAATATCACATTGTCCCTAAAATAAAGCTCCAACATACATAATCTATCATATGACTTCTTGAATGAAATTTTGGCATACTGTGGGCACTATATTAGTTTCTAAATAGATTTCTATAGTATTTAACATATGACAGAGCAGATTAATACAATGACAAGTAATACGGCCGGCCTTGTGGACCGACCGAGATACATTTAGAAGACAATCAATAGACAACATTTTAATAGTCTGTCATAATTGTCGAGGAATATTCCTTCGGAGGCTATCTTCAGTATCTTGTAAGTAACCCATGGTGGTTTTGATGTGGTCAACCAAGTTAAGTTAGATACTATTATTTTTTATCCTTATGTCTGAGTGTGCAAGAGCTTAGGAACACAAGAAGTCGAGCGAAAGACACAACTAGCGAGAAGGATGGCACAGGAAGGGAGTCGACGAGCTTGGTGCATTCGAAGAACGAGATGCTACGGAAGAGTATGTTGGTCCCTTTGGAGGCCGACAAGAGGGGAGGGGTGAATTGCCCTACAAAAATAAATCACACCTTTCTCGAATTTTCAACTAATTAACAAATACTTGTAATAATAAAAGGAAGATACTAATTAAAGAAATCAGACACAGAGGGTTTACTTGGTTTGCAATCAGAGAATTGCTAATTTAAGGAAAGGATGGCGAACTATCTGATGATCTCCTCTGGACGGAGTAGCCTCTTACAGCGTTGACAGCACAAAAAGAAAGAACAGAATTGAAAGCATTGGATTACAAGTTGAGTCAAAACTCGATCTGGTCAAAATCTTCGCTCTGGGCGCCCCATACCCCAAAAGTCAACTATGGTTGACTTTTTCCGTCCAATAGCTCTGCTTCGGTTCAGCTCGTCTCAGTCCGGGTCTTCAACTCCGGCTCTGCTAGTTTGGCTGATCTCGGCCATCCGGAATAGGGCTCACCCGAACCTAAGTTCCGACCTTCTCCTCGAGCAGCCTTCCTTCCGGTTTCTCGTCCCTCGAACGTCGCGTACGTTCTTCTCATCCACCGGGGTACTCTTCCGCGGTCACCTCGTCCCTCGGATGCACCGAGCCCGTCGGCTCTCTCCCCGTGTCGTCCTTCTCGTTAGCCGCGTCTTCCGCTCGATTTCTTGTGTTCCTAAGCTCCTGCACACTTAGATACAAGGGTTAGACAAAACAGGACCTGACTTAACTTGTTTGATCACATCAAAACACCTTGGGATTTAAACAATCTCTCCCTTTTTGATATGAGCAAACCAAGTTAAGCTAGGGTAAACAAATGCAATAAAAACAATTGATTTTGCAAATAAATCCAAAAAAGATTTTCAGTTTATCTTATACCACCCCCTAGACTTAACATACTTATCCCTCTTTGATCACATAAAAAATTGGAGTTCATTTTAACAAGTCTAAGGTAAATTCTAACTTAAAAAAAATGAAGTTAGAAAATTTGAGAATTTTTCAAAAGTTTAAGTTTTGTAAAATTTCTAAGTAAGAAAAATTCATAAGTAAAATTTTTCTAAGGCAAATTGCAAAAATAAAAAATTTCTAAAACCAAATTTCCAAGTTTTTTGAAAACATACTTTTTAGGTTTTAAACATAATTTTCAAAAATATAAGTTTCAAACATAATTCAAAATTTTCTTTAGAAGAAATTTTCATAATAATATTTTTTTAAAAAAAAATTTGCAACAGAGACATTTTCTAAGGTAAACAAAATTTTCAAAGCAAATGTTTAAAAACTTTTAAGAATTATTTAATTCTAATTTTAATACTTTTTCCAGAAAGTTAATTAAATATTTGATTTCAATATTTTGACTTCCAAGTAGTGGCGAGACACTAGACATTCTTGGTTATTGGAGCAACAACCACTTCCTTAGACAAAGACTCATAAAGAAACTATCTGTTTAACTTTCTCGCTGAAAATGCTAAGTTTAATTTTAAATTCAAGTTAAACATGTTTTCGGAACCCAAAGAGGTTCCTACCTACAGGGTTAATCAAGTATTTCCTAGGTACATAGGTTTTTGATATTTTTCTAATTTGACTTTGGTGAAACCTATAGTACCAGTTTAGTCCTCTATAATTTTTAAAAGCAGAAATATTTGAATAGGTAGACTTTTTCAAATTTTCTATTTCCTCTTTTAATTTTTCATTTTCAAGTTTCAATTTATCAAAATCCTCTATTAGACATGATTTTGCCAAAATTCTTTTGGTTTCTAAAATTTTATTTTTTTAATTTGGCATTTTTATTTTCTAATTTATACATGGATTTTGACATAACCTTAATACCAAAGTAAAGCTGATCAGGAGGTAAGAGTCATACCTTACTTACCATATCAGACTTGAAGCCTGATTCTCCCCCTGCTTCGCTGCATTCATCTGACGTCCCTCCCCCTTCATCGATGCTGGGTTCTGATGTACTTTGCCCTTCATAGCTTGACATCAGTGCTATCCCGGCATATTCTTGAATCTTGGACTCAGATGATGAACTATCGTCCCAAGTTGCTTTTAGATTCTTGTGCTTCTTGGGTATATTGACTTTGTCCTTCTTTAGTTCTGGGCAGTCTTCTTTTAAGTGTTATTCTTTTTGACACTGGTAGCAACGCATCCTTCTTCTATTTCTTGGATTCTTTTTATTCTGCATTTCTTTAAATTTATTAGATCTAAAAAACTTTTTAAAATTTCTTACCATATACGCTTCCTGATCCTCTTCTGAGTCTGACTCGGGTTCATCCTTCTTGGTTGTGTTTAGTGCGATCATTTGGCTTGATTCCTTTATTGTCCCTGCACACCTGGTTTCATATAATTCAAGAGTAGAGAACAATTCTTCTAAAGTACTTACCTCCGGGTCTTTTGAAATATAGTAGGCGTCGACGATTGATGTCCATTCTGGTGTTCTGGGAAACGCATTAAGTGCGTAGCATATGGTGTCTCGGTTTGTTACCGTTTCACTGAGGTTCTCGAGACCAGTAATCAATTCTTTTACCTTCGCGTGTAGATCGGCTACCTTCTCACCTTTTTCTAGACGGATGTTCGTCAGTTTGTTTTGAAGGATGTCTCTTCTTGCTAGCTTGGCTTCGGATGTTCCTTCGTGGAGCTCCAAGAACTTCTCCCAGAGTTCTTTGGCCGATGAGTAGCTTCTGATGCGGTTGACTTCTTGAGGCGGCAACAAGCTCAACATGTGATATTCCGCACGGTTGTTCGCTACGGAATCATTCTGCTCCTTCATTGTCCACTGGCTCTCTTCTTTTTCTTCTCCATTCTGATCCGTTGGAGCTACAAACTCATACTTTATAATTAATCGAATTTCGAAATCAGTTTTCAGGGATACCTCCATACGATGCTTCCAGTGTGCGAAGTCCCCCTCGAATTTTGGTGGAGCAATGCTTGGTCCGACCATCTCGTTGCTTCGATTGGCGGTTAGTCCTCCTGAAGCGACTTGCTCTGATACCACTTGTTGGTCCCTTTGGAGGCCGGCAAGAGGGGAGGGGTGAATTGCCCTACAAAAATAAATCACACCTCTCTCGAATTTTCAACTAATTAACAAACACTTGTAATAATAAAAGGAAGAGACTAATTAAAGAAATCAGACACAGAGGGTTTACTTGGTTGACAATCAGAGAATTGCTAATCCAAGGAAAGGATGGCGAACTATCTGACGATATCCTTTGGGTGGAGTAGCCTTTTACAGCGTTGACAACACAAAAAGAAAGAACAGAATTGAAAGCACTGGATTACAAGTTTATTGAAAAGACTGTGCAGATCAATGCTATATTTATAGCACTGTTCGGAGTGCTCTGAAGGGTCCGGGCGCCCTAGGGGGATAAAATTTTATCCCCCAACGTTTAGATCGAGTCAAAACTTGATCTGGTCAAAATCTTCGCTCCGGGCGCCCCGGTATGTTCCAGGTGCCCCGGACCCCAAAAGTCAACTATGGTTGACTTTTTCCGTTTGGTAGCTCTGCTTCGGTTCAGCTCGTCTCGGTCCAGGTCTTCAACTCCGGCTCCGCTAGCTTGGGTGATCTCGGTCATCCGGAATAGGGCTCACCCGAACCCAAGTTCCGGCCTTCTCCTCGAGCAGCCTTCCTTCCCGGTTTCTCGTCCCTCGAACGTCGTGTACATTCTTCTCGTCCACCGGTGTACTCTTCCGCGGTCACCTTATCCCTCGGATGCACCGATCCCGTTGTCTCTCTCCCCGTGCCGTCTTTCTCGTTAACCGCGTCTTCCGCTCGACTTCCTGTGTTCCTAAGCTCCTGCACACTTAGGCACAAGGGTTAGACAAAACAGGACCTAACTTAACTTGTTTGATCACATCAAAACACCTTGGGGTTCCAACAGAGTACATCGGCGGATGAGAAAGACGTGCGCGGTGGTCCGAGGGACGAGAAGCCGAAAAGGAAGGCTACTTGAGGAGAAGGTCGGAAAATGTATTTAGGTGAGCCCTATTCCGAATAGCCGAAATTACCCAAGCGAGCTGAACGGCGGAAGAGCCAATGGAGAAGTGTAGAGCTCGGTAGCAGCTGCTGGCGCCTTCAATGGTATTGAAGGCAGCCTTGCACCTTTTTGGTGGAAGGTGCCTTCACGCCTTTATAGAAGGTGCCTTCAACCCCTTGAAGGCGCATTAGATTGGACAAATAGTAGCCGTTAGCTGAAGATAAGATTTTATCTTCAGTGATAAGCTTTGCCATGTTGGAGGCACCTTCAACCCTACTGAAGGCACCTTCTAAGCTCGGATAAGATTTTCCAGGGACTATAAAAAGATCCCTGGACCTAGAAAAGTAATAACAACTTCTGTATTACCTTTCCTAGTCATTTCTGAGCTATCAACGTGTGTAAAAGGCTTCTCCGCCTTCAACGAAGGAGTTTCTTAGTGAGCTTTTAAACACCTTGGATTAACAAGCATGTAGGTTATAACCAAGTAAAACTCTGGCCTTTTACCTTATCCTTTAAGTTGTTTTCATTAATGGTTATTGTGTATATATTTGTTTAATTTAATTGTGCATCCTTGCTAAGCAAAGCAAGAGATTCATTTTAACTTTGATCGTAGGCAATTCACCCTCCTCTTGTGGGCCTCACTACACCAACATATCTTGCTTCCCATGGGCGATTCATCCATAACGACATCCTCCTCCAATGATCTCAGAGAAGGTTTATATTATAAATGACAAAAGAGGTACATCTGTAGGTAGAAAAAAGATTTATCAGAAGCTCTTTGAGGAACAACCTAACAAACTCTGATGCATAAAGCCACCTCATGATCACGGAGATTGTGAGAGGTGGTATAAAAAGGGGTCCTCTCCGTTGGCAAAGTACGTAATTTGGGCATCTAAGACATTCATTCACACATCTAATACTGTTCTTCTTCTGTACTAACTTGAGCGTCGGAGGGCCTTGTTAGGGACTCCTTCCTTAGTCTTTGGTCATTAACGCTTAGTGGGATCATCTAGTTATGCGCAGGATCATTGAGGAGCTTCATGACAAATCGAAGAGTCAACTATTCATCAACAAACTATTCACTTGAACCAGTATATCATCTCCTCAGCTTTTAGACAGGATCAATCATCTAAACATCCTTTTATAATTGGGTTGCATATAAGATGATCTTCTAGCATGCACGAGCATGAAGGAGCAAGCAATAACGCTACTTAGGAATCGATATATTATACACAGTGCTCTTGTGACCAGAGAAGAGCACAATAATGAAAATATTCAAGAGAACATTCTATCATCTCACTAAGTCACGATTGTTAACTATATATATTATCGTACGGTACTTTTGAGTAATTAGGAATTGATATAATTTTGATAGCTTCTCCCCTTTGTTTATGGAAGCTTCTCAGCTTTGTTCATGAAAACCTTCAGTATGGTATCGGTTGCACAAGATGGTAAGTGATGTATACAAATTTGTAAATGTATAGAAGTATCGTTAAGTAATAAAAGATTTAATTTAAAGTGATTGTAAATTAAGTACTAGTCAGAATGACAAAATAGATTATCTAGATGATCACATGTATGTATGGTCATAAGAATAAAAAAAATGATTAACTAGGCTTGGTAACGGGGTAAATCAGAAAGCCTAAGGTGATCGACCCAATCCCACGGAATTTTTCCACTGGCCACCAGGGTAAATCTAAAAGCACGCACGGCGGGCAACCCTAGTGCCCAACATCTTTTGGTTGCACACCCCATTTAGAGAAAAAATTCTTGCAAATATGTCATAACTGGGGATCGAACCACGGGTGCCTAGGTGACAACCTGAATATCCTACCTCAGCATCATAGCCCCAGGGACATGTGGTTACAAGAACAAGAGAGCAAGAGAGAAGGAGAGAGAAAGAGAGTTAAAAGAGTTGAAAGAGTTTAGATAGGTTTGAGGGAGAGATAGAGAAGAGAGTTGAGTCAGGAAAGTGAGTGAAGGAGGAAGTGATTCTAGGACTTCAGTTTCACCCAAATAATTGTAAACACCTAATCTATGTTGATTTCCTATCCTCAATGGGTATTTATGTAGGTAAACCATCCTATGATATCCAATGTGAACTTTTGGTACTACAATGACGTATCAACCCTAATTATTGTCTACTTTTAGAAAGATTGTAACTAGTGATTGAAACCTAGGGGATACCCTGTCACAAGATTCCTCGACCTCTAATTAACCATTTTTTCTACTATGTGACAATGAATTATTTGATACATTAAGTTCTATGATGACCTAGGGTTCCTCATGGCATACTGGGTTGCACTTTTGTATCTGACTCTCTCCGCGTCTCAATTTTCTACAGGTCAGAGCGCCGGGTTCTCCTTTCGGTTTATCCCCAAACCCTCGTACGATATGAATCTTGTGCGTTTGGCATCAATGTCATGTTAATACGATTGATTTGGACCATACACGCACATTTCACTGAAAAAAAAATGCAAACTCAGTAATTTAAATGAAAAGATATTCACATATCAAAAGGGCTACTCCCTACATCTTAAAATCAAGAGGGTCACTCCATTGCAAGGAAATTATAAACTAAAGACACTAAAATAAGCATTCATTCAGTCCAAAATAGATAATAGAGATAAGAAATGCTTAGGAAAAAAATTCTCGGTGTCTTTAGAGTAGTTCCTTGCGCTGGAGGTGAATGAATCGTCAGAGTGAAATGCTTAAATGCTCTAGGATTTCTCTTAGAGGGGAAAACCCTCTCCCAAGGAGGAGAACGAAGTCCTCTAATCCAAGATCCCCAATCTAAATGAGGAGAGCTCCTTTTATGGTGCAGAAAATCGGACGCCCGATAAGGGTCGTGCCAGTGGACATGAGCGCCCGTGTCGAGTGTGAAGACCTTTGATCTGGCTGAGTATAGCCCGTGAGGCTGGGCATGGGTGGTTGTGGTGAGAGACCAAGCCGAGCACGGGTCGTGGCCACCATAGCCCATAGAGTGGGGCACGACCCGTGCTGTTGGTCATAGGCAATCGTGGCAAGTCGACCGAGCTGGGCACATGCACCCATGTCCAGCTGTACATGTGGAGTCTCCAATCTCAATCTCCTTTCGATTTTGCTCCAATTCAAGCTCTTGCCAACAAAAATACACAAGAGCAGTACATAGGAGTAATAAAATCCGAAAATGAAGTAAAAAGTTAAGATATCCTGAATCCTTGCATACAAAAGTAGGTCAAATATAGCATGAAAATAATATGAAAATTTTATATATTTCATGTTTATCAATAAGCATTTAGTTAGATAGCAATGCTTGTGCATGTAAAAAGCCTTACCAAATGAAGTTGTAAGAGGAGTCAAGACGAGATTAAGCCTAAATTTGTAAAGTAACCCTCCTCGAGTAGAAGGTTGTTGTCGAGTTGCATATCTTGCAGCTTATGGGAAGCAGCAAAATAGTCCTGCTCTAGATGATAATTTTTCAAAGTCGGGGCTACAGGTAACTTGAGTTGCTATCGAGTAGGCCAATACACTAGAATCGGAGGCTTCACAAATAAAAAGTGGGATTTCCACCCCTTGTGAGAAGACAAGAAGTTTCTTAGGAACTTCAACCCAGTTTTGAAGGAAAGGAAGAATACCATGTCTTTCATTTTCTTTGGATAAAATAAATAATGGAAGATTTGTGGAGATAGAGGGATTCGATAAAGTTGAAAAAGATGACTACACTGATGAGGCTTCAGAAATTTTTTTGACCAAGCTAGGACAAAGGCATATGAAAATATTGAGACACCTCGGAAAAGAAGATTGGGATGGGTAAGTGTAGTCCACTCAACAAATGCCTTCAGAAGAAAGTCACACAGCTAGGGGAGGACGATTGGGACGATCGTTACCATTCAAAGCTATTATGTGGTGGTCAGCAGAGATCATATAAGCCATCCTTATTTGATACAATTCACCACTGGTAAAATTTAACTCAATGGATCTATACCAAGGAGCAGCAGAAAACTCCATAGCCATAGATAGGTGCAATACAGGACAACAACCACTACAACCTCGAACTAGAAGCTAAAAAAGTGATCAGAGCAAAAGGTGAAAATGGAGAACAAAGCCACTTATAGAAAAATAGGATGTGAAGCTCTCGAAGACGAGGAAGACGAATACAGCGAGCATAGAAGCAAGGATTACGCGATAAAGGAAACAACGTCTTTCTTTAACCTAATATAGCTCCACCCACTCGATTATGACCGTTGGATCTCTATAGCCATAAGGGTGAAATAGACTTTTAGTTGCTCGATCAAACACATGGATCTAACTAAATCTTAGCAATCATTACGATTCGGATGATGCTTCGCCTTCTCTGCAGATGGTCACATCACCTTAATGAAATGCTACCTCAGATGCATATTGGTGAACTCCAGACTCAAGGATCAAGAGAAATTGTGAATGATATGCATTTAATAAGTGTGGGTGCATTTAAATTTACTCTGTGATATCATATGAAATATGCATGGAATTCGTCACATGACAGACCATTTGACTAACACAATAGTCTAGTTAATCAAACTGTAACCTCTCTGGACTAGATTTGAATGGGAGACTGGTAATACAGGAGGTAATTAGAAGATGTCACATGGTTAAGGGGTCAATGGTCTTGCTGAGGTGATGGTCAAAGTCAACAGAAGGTCCATGTCACCCTCGGCTTTGAGTCGTCCCCGACTCCGCATTAGCACCAGCTCCATGATTGCCCCGACTTCACGCTGCTCCTACCACTTCATGCTGTTCCCGACTCCACATCGGCCCCGACTCCACGTCGACCCCGATTCCACGTCGACGCCAACTCCATGTTACCCTTGACTCCACGTCAACCCCGACTCCACGTCAGCCCCGACTCCGCTCTCCCAGCTTTAGAACCATCCTCGACTCCGTGCCACTTCTGGCACTGAGCCAACTCCGTATGTGCACCGTTGCTTACGGAAAATACGAACAACGTAGTTATTTTCTTCAGAGAATATGGGAAATGTGACAGTTTAGACTGAAAGAGGTGGACAACATAGCTATTTATTTCAGGAAATATAGATAACGTTAGCGGACATCTCAAGAATACATGGAGAACATAAAGGCATAGGCATAGCCACCACTCTATAAAAGACCGTCCGCTCTTGCAAGCATATGTATATGCACAAACATCCAAAAAGCTCAAAAATACTGTTCAACTTCTCTTTCATTCTCTATTAGAAATTTACTTGAACGTCGGAATAATTGCGATGAAAAACTCCTGGACGTCATTCTAATTATCTCTTTCTAATATTATCTCCATAGGTTCTGACGGATCTCCCTACACATCTTTGCGGTGTCGAAGTGACTGGCGACAAAGTTAACATCCACGTCAATTCACCATTGGCTCGTTGATTGACAATGTCAAATAGAACAAGAAGAAAAGATAAGAGACTCGTCACGTGTAGGCTTGCATTTGAGATGGTGGGAGTGAGGCTGCGCATGGAATAAAAAAGAGTGAAAGGAGACCAGAAAAGAGGAATACAATTTCTAATGTTAGAAGAAAAAAAGGGAAGAATAAAAATAAAAGAGGAATAAAAGAGAAAGACGATAGAAGAGCAGTGTTCGTCGTCAGTGTCCTCGTTAATATGTTCTAAGACTAATATGGACCAGATAAATAACGACTGTAAAAGTAAATGAACGGAGGTGAGTTATATGAGGTGTTAGGATTTTATGCCCGGTCAATTTTGAGGTTTGATGCATCAATTTTAAATGGTAAATATCTACTCATTTACCATCTCATGGCTGTGGGCGCAACAAATAGGAGAGCACAGGGTATGGAAAAGAGGAGGGGAAGGAAAGATGGAAGAAGGAAGGAAGACGCCGCTGGAAGCTTCAACGAGTGTCTGGCGATGGTAAAAGCTCCATTTCTCTATTTTTATTCACATATCCCTTGCTAATCTTTTATATTTTTTTAAATTTTTTTATTTCTTATTTATTTTATTTGGTATTCTTTTAAGTTTTCGTAGAAAGAGACAACGATGCCATCAGTTTGCCACTCCATGTCACGACAAGAACATCTCATGTTTCTAGCGTGAATCAGACAGATAAGTACGAGGGAAAATACATGCGGTATGGCCCCCATGGACACGACGTGCTACTTGCCCGCGACGAGACCAAAGAAAACAAAAATTACCACCGTCATGGATCCATGGACACGCCCTGCTACATGCCAACGGGGAGACCAAAGAAAATGACCATCGTTATGGATCCATGGACACGCAGTGCTACTTGCCAACGAAGAACCCAAGAAAATGGTCATCGCACGGCTCTATTTACTTGGGAGAGTGGAAAATAAAATTAAGAAAAAGTTTTCACGGTGGAAAAGTTTCCGCTGTTTACTTCATTAAAATTTTCCGAAGGAAAAGTAACGCAATCCATCAACGGATAATTTTGGAGCCAAAATCGATCACTTCAAAATCGGACGGAAAGCAGCGGATGGAAAAAAAAATGACGCATGTACCCCTTTTGCATTCACAAAATTACACCATATACCAAAAAAAATGACGCATGTAACCTTTTTAACTCACAAAATTACATTATGTACCAAAAAAAATGACGCATGCACCTTTTTTTATTTATAAAATTACATCATAAGTATTCACCTTCCTTTATCAAGGTAAACAAGTGTGCAAAGGAAAAGATTTCTTCACCCTTTCTTTTCTCTTCCTCCAAAGATAACTTTCTATCGTTGATTCCTTTCCTTTCCTCATCCACACTCTAGAGTAAACATAGCATTAGGCTCCCAAGAAAACTGATTCAGAAAACAAGCAGCCATCTTGGCTCCCAAGAAAACCTATTCAGAAACTAACAAAACATAATGATAAGACGGTAATTGAGTGATTTTGACTTTCAGACGCCTATACCAGCTATGCGACGTAAGGGACCTCAAAAGTCAGGTCGGATCGTTAATAATTTTGGTTATTGAATTAAGATTATATTATTTAATCATGTTTAATTTAGATAATAAATAATTAGATTACCACTGAAATAGATGTTTTTTAGATTTTTGGATACAGATGCAGATGCAGATGATTAGAGCACTGGAAATCGCAGTCAAGGGAATACATCATTCCATGATAGATGATTTCTCGATTCTTCTTTCTAATTTAGAGCTCGACATTGGTTTTTCTTTCATTGTTTACTGTTGTTACTATTTTTTTTTTTTTGAGTGTGCATTATTCTGATTTAACATGTTGATCATCCTTGAGCAATTTAGCTTTACAGACATTAATCAAAAATCAAATTTATTTAGTTGAAAAAATATATATAACTAAGGGTAATTTAGTAAATATGGAAATAGGTTATAATATTATCTAAGATAATCAAATAATGTTAACTTATATTTTATTTCTTATAATCTTAATTAGTAATAATATAATTAAAGTTATTTTTAAACAAGGGTTCAATCTGACTCATATAACAAGGGTTCAATCTCACTCTAGTTATTTTTAAACGTTCGCTTCACGAACAATGATATTGGAGTGTTATGCCATAGTTTATTCATGTTTTTCAAATTTATTTGATGGCCGATTTGTATGATCGAACTGTCCATCCTCAAATTAATTGAACTCATACCTGAATTAAAATAAAAATGACTGAGCATGAGAGATAGCACAATAAAAAAATAATATTATGAATGTTCTAGAAAACATTAATATGAGAGATTTAACATCTCGCTAAGACACATTTAATTTCTTAATGGTCATATCCGGTGTACCTTCTGTGACTAATTAAGAGCTGATATAATTTTAATAATAAAGTACTAATTATTGATAAAATATTTTTTATAAAGATCAAATGCATATATTTTAAAATTTAAATTAGTATGTATATATATTTTTTTAATTTATTTTGTATAAAATAAATTTCTAAAAAATAAAAATGATCTTTTAATAATTTTTATTTGGTTAAAAAAATATTAAAATTAAACTCTAATATATCTTTATCTAAAAAATACCTATATCTTCTAAAGGTTATAATCGGTTTAAAAATTATTTTATTTTATTAATATTTATTATATTAAAAATATTATTTTCTTTAAAATTGTTCAAATTTAATAAAAATAATTTTGACTTAAAAAATCAATTTAATACAATATATATATATAGAACTCGAATTGGCTCCTCTTTAGTTTCTATCCGAGGCTCTAACAAGACCAAGACATGGGGTGCTCAACCAAAGCTCATCTCGTGTGCATGGCAGCCCCTGCTCAAGGCCACATCAACTCCATGCTCAACCTCGCCAAAGTCCTCCACTCCAAGGGCTTCTTCATCACCTTTGTCAACACCGAGTTCGTCCACCGTCGCTTCCTCAGGAATCCTGAGGCACTCTCCTCCCTCGACGGTCTCCCCGACTTCCGCTTCGCCAGCATCCCCGACGGGGTCCCGCCCGCCAACGACGGCGACGAATACAAACAAGACATTCCTAATCTCAGTCTAGCAATCAAAAACAACTGTCCTGCACCTTTTCTCAAGCTTTTATCTGCAATGAACGATCCGAACTCTGGTGTGCCGCCCGTTAATTGCGTGATCTCAGACTCCTTCGCCAGCTTTACCCTTGATGCCACCACCAAAGTGGGGATCCCTAATGTATTTTACTGCGCATGTAGCGTGTGTGGCTTCATGGACTTCTACTACTGCAAGGAGTTGATGGCAAGGGGAATCATCCCATTGAAAAGTAAGTAAAGCTAAAGTTGAAAGAATAGCTCTACACAGTCAACTAATGCGTCATGGTCAAATTAATAATAGTAATAATTTGTTCATATTAGGCGAAGATGATATTACTAATAATTGTAATAATTTGTTCATATTAGGTGAAGATGATCTTACAAATGGCTACCTGGACACCGTCATTGATTGTATTCCAGGAATGATAGAGGTCCGTATGAGAGACTTGACAAGTTTCATACGAACAACCAACCGAGATGACATATTGCTCAACCATATCATTGATGAGACTCACGCATCTCACCGAGCCACAGCAATGATCTTCAACTCGTTCTCTGAATTAGAATCACCACTGCTTAACGCATGCTCATCGATGCTACCTCCGGTGTTCGACATCGGCCCCATGTGCCTACTATCTCAGTGCATTCCCAATGATTCATCAATCACATCGTTCGGTAGATTAAACCTGTGGAAAGAGGACTTGGGTTACGTGGAATGGTTAGACGAAAAGGAACCGGGTTCTGTGTTGTATGTCAACTTTGGTAGCGTGGCAAACTTGACGAGTGAACAGCTCTTGGAGTTCGCATGGGGTCTGGCCAACAGTGGATGTGCGTTCCTTTGGGCTATTAGACCTGACCTTGTTGTAGGCGGCACGACGTTGTTGCCACAAGAGATCTCGGAGGTGACCAAAGGAAGGAGCTTCATTTCAAGCTGGTGCCCGCAACAGAAAGTGTTGTCTCATGCTGCAGTTGGAGGTTTCTTGACACACTGCGGATGGAATTCTACAACGGAGAGCATATGCGCAGGGGTTCCCATGATCTGTTGGCCATTCTTTGCGGATCAGCAAATAAATTGCAGGTACATATGCTCAGTTTGGGGCATTGGGATGGAGATCAATGAAGATGTAAAGAGGGAAGAGGTGACGAGATTAATCGAGGAGCTGATGAGAGGGCAGAAGGGGAAGGAGATGAAGAAGAAGGCAATGGAGTGGAAAGAGAAAGCATTTGAGGCAGCCAAACCTGGTGGAGTATCTTGGATAAATTTGGAGAGGATTATCAAGGAGATAATTTCAAAAGAGTGAAAGAAAAGATATATATATATATATATATATATATATATATATATATATATATATATATTATTTATGTTAATGGAATTGTATTTTCTTAAAGTTTATCAGTGTAATCCGAATTTCTACATTGAATAAATATTGGAGTACTTATTGAATCCTGAGCATACTTCTCCCATATCCTGTCGGCTCCACGGAAAATTTTCTAGAGTAAATAGTTGGGGATCGAAACCTGAATAATAATTTAGATGTTCTATCGCGACACTATACCCCAAGGACTATACTATTACTTATCATATTTTATTACTATATTATTTAATAAGATTAACTAATTTTATCATTTCATTATCATGTTGTCATATGTTTATTTTCTTTTTGAGAGACTTGCATCAATTATCACATGTTTTTGCCCCCGACGCCAAGATATCAATCGATCTTGAATATAAAGGGAATGTTTAAAAATTTAAAACCACAAAAACGTTGCAGTCCTAATACAAAGAGCATAGGGAGAGATCCATCATCCCATGGCAACTGGCAAGCCCCACGCTTTGTGCTTTCCATTGCCAGCCCAAGGCCACATCAACGCCATGCTCCACTTCGATGCCCTCCATTTCATGGCCTTCCACATCACCTTCGTCAACACCATGCAAATTCAACCACCGTCCCATCCTTAAAACCGGCTCAATCTCTATTGAGACAGAAGGATGTTATAAATAATATAATATTTTTTATTTTAGACTTAGGCCTCATGACATTATTTTTAATTCTATGTAAAAGAACTCATACCAATAAAAATATTTTACATTATTTTAAATTCATCATTTTTTCTAAATCTTTCAAATATGTGGGGCTTTGACGATTGAATCCCTAACAATTTTCCTTTCAAACAAAGGGTCACCATTATTTTCATGGTCTGAACTTTCCGACGAGTATCCGATCATCTTGACCTGCTTCGAACCTCCTCGCGAGCATCCAGTCATTCTCACTAGCTCTGAGCCTCCCCGTAAGTATCTGGTCACTCTAATATGTTTCAGGTCTTTTCAGGTCTCCCTGTAAATATCCGTATCCAATCACTCTTAACCTAGTTCGGGTCTCCCCGTAAACATCTGGTCAACCTAACCTGTTCCGGGCCTACCTATTTCAGGCCTCCTTGTAAGTACCCACATCCGATCACTTTTGATCTATTTCAGGCCTCCTGTAAATATCCAGTTAACCTGACCTGCTCCAATCCTACCGGTTGGGACCCTAAGATTGTTTGGTGTGATCAAAAAGTTAAGTTAGGTCATGTGGTATTTTAACCTTGTGTCTAAGTGTACAGGAGCTTAGGAGCACAAGGAGTCAAGCAGAAGACGCAGCTAGCGAGAAGGATGGCACGGGAGAGTGCGTTTGAGGGACGAGGCACTGCGGAAGAGTACACCGGCAGAGGAGAATGAAGCGTGCGATGGTTCCGAGGGACGAGAAGCCGGAGCGGAAGACTGCTCGAGAAGCAAGAGACGCAGCTAGAGAGAAGGTCGGCACGGGGTGCGACCGAGGAACGAAGACTGCGGATGAGTACGCTGGCGGACGAGAAGGAAGCACGCAACCATTCCGAGGGACGAGAAGCTGGAGCGGAAGCCTGCTCGAGAAGGCAGGAAGTTGGGTTCGGGTGAGCCCTATTTCGGATGGCCAAGATCACCCAAGCGAGCGGAAGACCTAGACTGAGGTGAACGGAGCCGGAGCATAAGACCCGGGCTGAAAATGTCAACGAGGTTGACTTTTCCACCCGGGGCGCCCAAAACAGTCCGAGGAGCCAGGAACAATCTGGGGAGCCCGGAACAGCCCAGGCCGCTCGGAACAGCCTGGGGCGCCCGGAACCATTCCAGGCGCCCGGAGTTGACTTTTGACCAGAATCGCGTCAAACGCGATCCGTTGCAAAGGGATAAAATTTTATCCCCTCCCAGGCGCCTGGAACCCTTCCAGGCGCCCCCGACCAAGGCTATAAATGCAGCCTTGGTCCAGAAGCTCAACAACGAACAAGAAACTGTGTATTCAACACTTGTGCGCTTCCCTGTTAGTATAGCTTCTTTCTTTTTGCGCTTTTACTGCTGTAAGAGGCTTCTCCGCCTGAAGGAGATACTAATGCGACAACTTCCTTGGATTAACAACTTCTCCGGTTGTAACCAAGTAAATATCCTTGTGCCTCCACTTTTACTTTCTATTTATTTAATTATTATACAAGTGTTAGTTTAAGAAGTTTGAGAAGGGTTGGTCTTTATTTTTGCAGGGCTATCCAACCCCCCTTCTAGCCGGCCCAACGATCCAACACTATCCTCAACTTTGTTTAAGGTCACCCTCAAATCCAGTCACTCTTGGCCTACTACAGGTCTTTCCACAAGTATCTGATTATCCTGACCTTCTTTGGGCGTCCCATAATTTCGTTCAAGATCATCTGACATGACATTTGGTTTGAATTATGGCTCTGATATCATTTGTTATGACCGAAAGATGTTCATATATTTTCATAATGACATGATATTTTTCACTTTGACCTAGACTACCGTGGCTTTATTATTGGTGTCTATCTAAAAGGACTCACGCCAATGAAGATATCTTATATCATTTTAAATTCATGATTTTTCATAAATTTTTCTAATATATAACTTTGATAGAATCTCTAATAATCTTCCTCACCGACCTCTTGAACTTCCGCTTCGCCACCATTCCCGATGGCTTATGGTCTCCGGATGATGACATGGATGGGGTCAAGACCTCGCCGCAGTCAACCTATCCATCAAGCGCCATGGTGTCAGTCCTCTCCTCGACCTCATAACGACCCTAAACTACCCTTGCTCCGGAACACCATGCGTCAGTTGAATGACCTCTGACGCCTTTTCCACATTCACACTCGCTGTCACAACTGAATTATCCATCCCTAACATCTTCTTCTGCTCGCGAAGCCCCACCGGCTACCTAGGGACCATTTTTGTTGCACATAAAGTACACAATGTTCTCATTACTTTTGTGTATCATGGGTAAGGTCCCATTTGGCTTCTCCTTGCCCTTGGGTGCCACTTGACCCTTCTTCTTAATTAATTTTTGACACTTGCTCTTGTAGTGTTCATTCTCCCTACACTCAAAGCATATAATATGATTTTTATTTTTACAAATTGAAATAGTTATACCTTTTCTTGTAGGGGTGACACATGATCTTTCTTCAGTTGACCTGGAAGTAGAAGCTTCTTCTTGCTATGGTGTCAATGAATTACTCTCCCTCTCAATCCTTAAGGTGGATGCTTCTTCAATTTCCTCCTTGGATCTTGAATGCTTCTCAACCTTTGAATCCTCATGCACATAAAACAAATAGTTTCCTTCTTTACCTTTGTCATTGCTTTCCGTTGAGGATGGATCTTCATGAAACTTTACCAACTTGCTCCATAGCTCCTTGCCATCTTGATATTCTCTAATTTTGTAAAAGATGGTGTTTGGCAATAAGTTAACTAATAATTTAGTTACCTTATAATTTGCCTTGCATCTCTTAATTTGTTCTTTCATCCATTTCTTCTTCTTGAGGAGCTTCCCGTTTGCATCAATTGGAGTTTGAAATTCCGCCATTAGAGCAAACCATTGCTCTATTTCTATCATGAAAAAATTTTTGACCTTTGATTTCCAAAGATTGAAGTTTCCAATTTTGAATGGTGGAGGTGCTCTAATATTATATCCGAATCCATCTCTAAACTCTATTTTTGAACTTGAGCTCTTTTGAACGATAAGTTCTTGACATGTTGAAATTAGGGGTTCAAGCTTTAATTTCTTCTTATTCCTCTAGCTTGTTTCTCTTTCGGTGATTAGTCCAATGAAGAACGATTCACCCTGATACCACTTGTTATGACACTTTGGAAGCTAGAGGAGGGGTGATTACCTCCAATAACCTTATTGATGATTTGTTACAGTGGAAAACTCAAAGAAATTCACAAACACTCAGATTTACTTGGTATTCACCTCCTTAAGGTGAGTAATCTAAGGATCCACCCAGTGCACATACTCCACTATGAAAAACACTTCTTCTAGAAAATAATCTGATGGTGGAAAAACCTTGTACAATCTCATAATAAGAATGCAATGAAAGCAAGAAGTAAATATACAATACAAATGAAAACTTTGATTTCTTGATCTCTTGTTACTTGTAGATGCCTCTTGACGACTCGGAAGTGCAACAACACTTCACCTTGAATCATCCAAGCATAGGAAAATAATGGCAGAGAAGGCTGGAGAAGAAGAGTGTGATTTAAATCTCTGTGAACACTTTTATGTTGGATCGAGACGCACTTGAGAGGAGGGGCGGGGGGAGGTGGAGTGAATCATGTGGTTTTTAAAAAACTTTTTTTTTAAATCTTTTATAAAAAATAAAGTATGCACAGTGGAAAAGAAAGAAACATGAAAGCACACAAATGTAAGTAGTTTTATTTGGTTCGAAGGCTTCGACGATTCATACTCCAAGACCCAGGTCCCCCGAATCTATCACAGGTAATTCACTAACTTCTCTTCCGAAACTGTCGGAAGAGGGGATCGAGTACAAAAAGAGTTAGAGAAGTGTAACACGCTACACTTCCCATTTGCTGAAATTAAGTACAGAAATTAACTTTTGTTACCCAACACTATTTGTAGTTGATCAATTTGCATTCGATGTTTGGGTGGCTTCTCAGCATTAGTCGGGTATAACAGAGTTGTAGTAGGGCAACAACATAAAGTTGGAGTAGTCAGAACCTCAATCGGACGAATAGAAGCTTGTATGGAAGTTATATCTTGAAGTTTGGTCGAGCACTGCTTTTATAAGCTGTGGAAGGCACCTTCCATAGGGCTGAAGGCACCTCTAGTGTGTAAAATCTGAACTCAAAAAGTGCTGATCCTTATCGCCGAAGAAGCCATATTTTATCCATCGGAAGACGTCTTCCATAGCACTTGAGGCACCTTCCATGAATAGTGCGAAGACGCCTTCCAATGCTTGAAGACGCCTTCTATGAAAGGGCCTTCCCTCTCCTGGAAGGCGCCTCAGGTACTGTTCACCCGAGACTTTTTTTTGCTCTTCTTGCCCTACAAAATGTGTTAGTCCAATAAACCAAATAATAACCTGCAAGACAGTGTTAGCATATTAATAGGCAGTAATAATTAGTTCCTATCCTCCCAGGACCAGGAACTAGTCAAGATTTTAGTTTAGGGATCCAAAATGGACCTAAACTAGACTGAACCCTACTATCCCTCAACCAAGACGCATACTCACCAAGTCACTCTTCTCAGTGACTTAACTTCACTTACCAACTTAGAGTCGATTGAATAGACTCTTGACCCACTAGGTCTTCCCTCCAGTTGTCAAGTCCGTAGATCTAACTGAACTACGACTCGCTGTTAGGCCCCTCGGACCTAGCCGGACTTCCCGCTAGGTATCAAGTCGACCTTTTGACCTATTTGGGCTTCGTACCAACTATCGGGTCCTCAAACCTAGTCGGGTTTTATCCTGGTGTCAGGTCCTCTAGATCTGTCAATCTCTGCACACTCAGTATATGTATTAGATCATAAAAATACCTAACTTAACTCACTTATCATTTATCAAAGCCTAAGTTAGATCATTAGTGTAAATTACACCAACAATCTCCCCCTTTTGGATGCAATGATAACCTGGATTAGAGTTAGGAAAAGATATGCAATAATAATAACTAATTTTTTCTCTTAATCATTTTAGGGTTAAGGGTTTTCAAGGATCTCAAGTTAAAGGTTTAATTTCTTTTTCTTACTTAACCCTAACCCTCCCCCTTTGGCATTTATAAAAAATGTACAGATAAATGAAAAATATAGGAAGTCTGGCAAAGTAAGCATGGAAAGTAATAAGGCTTTGACAAAACAAGTACAAAATTTTTAGGTTTATTGGAGGGAGGAGTTTAATGTAGAAAAAATTTCACTTAATTTAAAAAAGGTTTACAGATTTTAAAAAATAATTTTAAAGTTTAAGTAGCTTCTAAGATATTTCCAAGTATACTAACTTTTCAAAATATTTGAAGAGTGGGTTACAAAGTACTTTTAAAAATAATTTTCAAAATAAGTATTTTTCAACCATTTCAAAATAAGATTTCGTTAAAGGAAATTTCTAAGAATTCAAAAGATTTTCAAAAGGTCCTTTAACTAAGAATTTTGAATAATTTTAAAGTATTTTAAACAAGAACTTGGAATTGGTTTCAAAACAAGTTAGTTTGTCTTAGAAATATATAACTTAGAAATATTTTCTAAAATACTTTGAACAAGATTTTTGAACTTAGAAATATTTTCTAAAATACTTTGAACAAGATGTTAAAATTTTAGGAAATTATTTTTCAATATCCTGCCCTGAACCTATTATTATTATTATTATTATTATTATTATTATTATTTGAAAATATTCATTTATAAATTGTCCTTAAATGTCTAACTCACTACAACAAAAAGATTAAAAGACAACGGTTAAAAACCGTTGTCGTAGGCCATTTAAAACCGTTGTAATTGGTAGTGTTGTTAAAAGTGGGGAGCTACGACAACGGTTTTAAACTGTTGTCTTTGAATGAAAAGACAACAGTTTTGCAACGGTTTTAAACCGTTGTCTTTGAATGAAAAGACAACGGTTTAAAACCGTTGGTATTTAGAGCATTTTTACTGTAGTTACAACCGTTTTTGGGGCTACGACAACGGTTTTTAACTGTTGTCTTTGAGGGTGATAGACAACAATAACAGTTTTAAACCGTTGTCTTTTAAATTATTATCTTTTAATACTAATATATCAAAATTTCAATTTAAATATATAATAAAGAATCATAATCAAGAAAGAATATTCCCCACATTAATATCATTCAAAATGTTAGTTATACAAGAATTACAATCACAAAAGAAGAAACATATCTGATGTTTAAATAAAATTTATCCCAATACAAATAAACAAATAAACTCCATTTATAACTAATGAACAATAGCTAAAATACTAGAAACTTGTGATGGTGGTTCATGTCATGTAGGATTGCACTTAATTATTTTCAACCCAAGTCCCATCACAATCTTCAACTTGTAGGATTTCTTGATGGGCCTGAGCATAGACTAATCCAACATATTTTGTCACCTCGAGCTAGTCTTGAGACGCAATAACCTGACAAACCAAATATAATCAAGATAGTAAAGATACATCAAGGCAACTATACATAGAGCAAGAAATGAAGATTGACAAAATTACTATTAATGGCGGAAAACCATTCATTTCGATACAAGAAAAAGATTTCTTCTTTGGAGGGAACAGAGGAGCACCATTCATGCTTGAGGTGATCTCCATTCGCTCATCTCTTGCTAGAACAGTTAGTTGCCTGCAATAAAACACCATATCCGTTGAATTGGGTGGAATTAATGGCGTCAAAATAAAATTCATGAGTTTAGGCAGCACCTTTGGCCGTGGTCATCACTATGTACGTCAAAACCAAGCAAACCATCTTCATCACTACTGCATGCCTGCAAATTACAATAAGGCAAACGTAAGCTATTTCTTAAAGAATTTTGGTAGATGCATTGAACATATCACAAATAATATATATGAATATGATATAATTTCAAACGAACTTTATTAGCATTACTTTTAAATTGTTTTCTTTCGTCTCAATTGCACAACTACCACAGAGAGTTGAGATGGCCCCAGAATGCCAGTTGTTATTAGCCTAGAGACTCAGACTGATTCAGAATACAAATCAACAACTAATTGTTGTAGCATAGTCAGAAGATATACCAGGAAACAAAGAAAGATGACATGAAACAATAGCTTGTCTTTATTTCTTTCAAAAAATTGTTCTCAAATCTGCATGCAAATCTAAGTTAACTATTAAATTATGCATCATGAAGCAATGTCTTGCAGCATTTGATAATGAATGCAAAGTTGGATTAAGAATTATGCAAGAAACAGATAGAACTACTAAGGAGAGTTAGACTTGGGAGTACAATCTCATCTATTTGGAGGAGTTCTTACTATCTGATAATAATATTTCTGGTCAAATACTAGAAAACATGGGTAATCTTCACAACTTAAGATATTTTGATGCATCAATGAATAACTTGATGGGGGCAAATACCATTGAGTTTGGGTGATCTATGCAACTTGGAAACTCTTGATTTGTCTTTGAATAATATTGGTGGAGAACTAACAAATCTACTTGATGGTTTGTCTAAATGTCCACAAGGATCTCAGTTATGGAACTTTAACATTCATGGCAATAAGTAAAGTGGGTCAATCCCTTTCAGTCTTGGGCAATTATCTCAACTACAATTCTTGGATATCTCATGGAATTTATTACAGGACAATATTCCAAGTTGTTTCTTGGATTTCATTTTCAATAATAGCTTTAGAGTGCAGCATCTGCATTTGCAAAGGGGGAAGTAACTCATCTTGCAACCCAGATAGAAATAATGCATGGACAAAATTAGTAGGATATTACTAATGCATGGACAAAATTAGTAGGATAATTACTTAAAATGTTTTTTCATTTACAATTTAATAAATTGAGAACTTTTACTAAAATTGTTCTAGCATTCAACTCACCTTGACAATTTGTGCACATTTAGTTGCTTCACCGAGACCAATCATGCTTTCTGCAGATATCTAATAATGAGAGGATTTAATCATCTAACATGATGGTATTGACGTAATTATTTTTCTTTCATCAATAATATCACAACTTACCATCTTGACATATGGGAAATCACTCTCTATATATACCAATTGTAGCTGCCATTGAAGTTTTGCCACTGACATAAAAGAATAAATAGCAGATTGAATCGGCAGAAAAGTCAGATTAATCAATTAGAAAGTTGGTTGTAAATTTACTTGCCAGTTGGACCTTCCAGAAGGTATGTAACAAGTGGGCTCTGATTGTCTTTGATTTGCTCCACAAGAAGCAGGGCTCTCTCATGGATGTGTTTGTGCCTCTCACCACAATCGATAATCCCATTAAGCCTGAAAGCCATTTGCACATTAAAGATAATGCCACATTATGTAACATTAAGAAAATTCAGAGCACAAAAATCTGTAGGCCCTCCTGAACATCCCCAAGTAGAATTGCTTTCAAGGATGTGTAATCAGCTTCAACCGAGACAATGTCAAACTTGAACATACCTGCGTCGTTCAAGATCATCCATTGATGCACCAAAAACTGGTCCAACCTCATGAAGAGCATTCAAAAAATCATCCATAGTGACTTTTATGCTCTCCTCATCCAAGGGCTTGGTCAAATCATCGAAGCTTATCTGTCGATTCAAGGCATATGAGACAGCACTTCTAACAACACCTTCCAGTTTAGCGCCACTGTAATTTTTAGTTCGTGCAGCTGCAGTAAGTACATAAAAATATGTAAGGAAATATGCAGCTTAACAAGTCTGTCATTTAACCTCCAAATGATCTGAAAATGTATGCAACCAAAAATAAAACTGGAATACCTAGATGATGAACAAAACAAGAACAAAAACTGCAATATCTGAGTATCCAAAACAAAAGAAAGCATGAAGAAAAGTTTGCCTCTAATTGAATATAAGTAACCCAATCAGAAGGCAACAACTACAAGAATAAAAGTTATTAAAATTTAAGACATCAATCAGCAACAAAATATAGCCTATGAAAGTCTCAAACTATTTGAACAATGAGATTTTAAAAACAATATTGGCAGGTTCTCTTATCCATTTGTAACAGTTTCACTCCTTCAGTAAGCAAAACACTCAAACTCTTCACAAGGATGCTGACATTCTCTAACAAATATCACATTTACGGCAACAACTGAACTCCAAAAGAAGAAAACAAAGAACAAAAAATATTCATCATTGTTCACCAAACAAGATTAAGTGTAAGACAACTCACCTCAAATTTGACATTTCCCTTCCTCACAACAATGTTTTCGGTCTAAACCTCCAGATTTCACTTCTCCTTCCAGTAGAACTGGGAAGCGATCTCTGACCAAAACCAGCTGGATCCTCTATCAATTTCTGTACATGTTCCGATACTGAAGATACATGATATTAATGTTGAGAAAAAAAGGCAAAACAAGTTTATCCAAGAAACTAAACAACGTTCCATTTTAAAGTTTTCGCATTCTTCTGAATTGGGAAAAAAAGCACACAACTAGTTCTGTACAATAGAAAATATCACAATCTACAAGTTTCCACAAAAGAATAAAACTTACATAAACCTAAACAAAGCCAAAACTTACTTACAAAAACAACAGAATGCCCAACAAAGGAGGAACCTTCAAGCCCATAAAATGGAATTAGCCCAAGAAAGCTCGAACCGAAGAGTTCAAGTACAAGCAGCACGCACCTGTTCGGGAGAGGAGATGAGGGCCTGGCTGGAAAATTCTTGTGAGGGGAAGATGAGGTCGTTCTCCTCATTCTAGGGACTCACCGAGGATGACGGCGTTAAGGTGTGAGATTCGACCAGCGCCCGAGGGGTGCAGGGACAAGGATTCCACGTGCCGGAGGCGGTTGGAGAACGTGATGCCCACCTTCGGAGATGCCACCGCCTCACCTGTCATCATCACACACCGATCACGACACCCTTCGGACGAGGAAGAAGACCAACGAGGAGGGAAGAGGTTTTGGCGAAGAGGGACCAAGCACAAGCAAGGAGACGAGTCACCGCCGAGATCTGAGACACCCTAAGCCCTTCACATCCTCTTCCAGGATGAAGAAGAGGAGAAAACAAAAGAAGCGCAGATTCATTCTGCCTTCCTCTTACAGGATGAAGAAGAGCTCGTCGGGGAAGTTGGGTGGATTTTGGTGGCAGCGAGGTGGGATCGAGAAGAGATCAAGAAAGAAAAACGTGAAGTAGATGAAGAGATCGTAGGTTGGACGGAAATGCTTAGGGATCGAGAAGGTAAAGGGGCGGAATCGGCGGCAAAAAATTTCGAGGAGAGGGAAAGAAAAACTCGGCGGTAAAAAATGACGAAGGGAAAAAAAATGGTGAGGGAAAAAAATGGTATTCAACAACACTTAATAGACAACGGTTTTAAAAACCGTTGTCGTAACCCCCAAAAAAAGCGCACATAGACAACGGTTTTCAAAAACCGTTATCTTAGTCTTTAAAAACTGTTATCGTAGCCCCAAAAAAGCATAAATAGACAACGATTTTTAAAAACCGTTGTTGCAGGTCAAAAACATTGCTAAAAGACAACAGTTTTTGTTAAAACCGTTGTTAAAAGGTAAAAAACAACAGTTTGGTATAAAACTGTTGTCGTTTGAGTGTTGTTGAATGAGGATTTTCTTGTAGTGACTGTTTGTTACTAACTGACTATCAGAAGATAATAGTGTTCACTTGGTTAGTCAAGTTAAGTAAATGTATCTAGTTAGTGTTTGAGTACGATAAATTACTTAACTTGATCACTGTAGTTTGGTATTTCACGCCCAAACTTGTGTTGATGCACTGGTATAAGCATCTTAAGTTCAAGTAATTTGTCTATGTATCTCATGTCGTTCTAAGTTTTTGAATACACAATCAAGGTAGAGCTAGTGTGTTTGTGAGATGCTCAATACCTATAATTATAGGAATATACTTTCTATGGATTTGAACTAGTTTAGGGCCAAAATAATTTTGCAACTCTAGATAAATGAGAATTTTTATAAAACTTAACTAAAGAATTTTCCTAGAATTTAGAAATCATTTGAAAATTTATAATAGATGTCCTAATCTATGAAGTACATTTCTAATTGTAGACATATATTGCTAAATTCACTTTCAGAAAGTGGTTTGGTAAATCTGTCAGCTAAGTTTGACTTGGACTCAATGTAATTGAACTCAATATCTCTTTTATTTATATGATCCCTGATAAAGTGGTACTTAACTTTGATGTGTTTGGTTCTTGAATGATGCACTGGATTTTTTGTTAAGTTGATTGAACTAATATTATCAATTAATACTTTTGTATTTTTAAAGTTTAGATTGAAGTTTTTTAGGGTGTGCATAATCAATAGTAGTTGTGCAACACATTCTTCTATTGCTATATATTCTATCTCAGTAGTATATAATGTGATGCAATGTTGCTTTTTACTAAATCAGCTGACAAGTGATGGTCCAAGTAGTTGACAACCACCACTTGTACTTTTTTTATCTAGTTTACAGCTGGCATAATCTGAGTCAGAGAACCCTATAAGTTTAAAATTGACTGTTCTAGGGTACCACATTCTTATGTTGGACGTGCCTTTTAAGTATCTAAAGAATCTTTTAACATTAGCTAAGTGTGACTCCTTAACACAAGTTTGGTACCTAGCATACATACTAACTGCAAATAAAATATTAGGTCGACTGATAGTTAGGTATAGTAGACTTCCTATGACACTTCTGTAATATTTGAGGTCTCTAGGTTTTCCATTTGGATCACTGTCTAGGGTTACATTGGTGGTCATTGGGGTTTTAATGTCTTTGGAGTTTTCTATTCCAAATTTCTTAAGTAATTTAAGTGTATATTTTTATTGATAAATATAATTTCCTTCATTTGTTTGTTTGATTTGTAGACCTAGGAAGAATGTTAGTTGTCCTACTAGACTTATTTCAAATTCTTATTCCATCAATGTTATAAATTATTGTAGAAGTTTTGAATTAGTTGACCCAAACATTATATCATCTACATAGACTTGAGTTATAAAAAAATCTTGATAAATTATTTTTACGAAGAGGGTTGGGTCTACTTGACCTTGTTTGAAGCTTTTTGAGATTAAGTATGTGGTCAACCTTTCATACCAAGCTCTAGGAGCCTATTTTAAACCATAAAGGGCTTTCTTTAGTTTAAACACATGGTTAGGGTGTTCTAAGTTCTTAAACCCTGGGGGTTGACCTACTTATACCTCTTCTTTAATTAATTCGTTGAGAAAGACCAACTTTACATCCATTTGATATAATTTGAAACCCTTATGGGCCATATAACTCAACAACATTTTAATTGATTTGAGTTTAATGACAGGGGAATAGGTTTCATCATAGTCAAGTCTCTTAATTTGGCTAAATCCTTTTGCTACTAATCTGACCTTATTTTTAATAACTTCCCCCTTTTCATTTAGTTTGTTTCTAAAGACTCATTTCGTTTCTATTAATTTTTTTATATTTTGATAATGGAACTAGATCTCACACTTCATTTCTTTCAAATTGGGTCAGTTCCTCTTATATAGCTAAGATCCAATCTAGGTCACTTAATGATTCTTCTTTTATTTTGGGTTCGATGTTAGAGATTAAAGCTATTTGGCTTAAGTTTCTAAAAGATGATCTAGTTTGGACTCTTAGGTTTGGGTCACCAATTTTTTGTTCAAGTGGATGGCTTGGGTTAACCCTTATGGTTCTAGTTTGTTCATTTTCCTGTGGTTGATGTTCTTCTTCATGTTCCTAATTTTGGTTTTCACTTGCTCCTCCTTGACTAGTGCTACCTCTAACAAAATCAATTGTTTGAGTCTGAGTTTGTTCTAAGTTATGGTTAGATTCTTCAAATTTACATTTGTGGTTTCTTCGATTCTTAGTATGTTTTGTTATATACTTTGTAACCTCTATTATTTAAAGAGTAACCTACAAAAATTCTCTTATCTACTTTTGAGGTAATTTTTCCTAAGTATTCTCTGGTATTTAATATATAAACTGAGCATCTAAATACTTTAAAGTATTTGATATTGGGTATTTTATCATAATAGAGTTCAAATGAAGTCTTGTTATAATTTGTATCTATTGTAGTTTTGTTTTGTACATAGCATGTTGTACTAACAGCTCCTGTCCAAAAGTATTTTGGAAGTTGATATTCATTTAGCACTGTCTTGGAGGCTTAAAGTTGGGTTCTATTCTTTCTTTCAACTGTTTCATTTTGTTAGGGTATTTTAGGACATGAAAATTCATAATGATAGCCATTTTCTAGGCAAAATATATTAAACTTATGATTCTTAAATTCACCTCCGTTATCACTTCTAATTCATTTGATTTTTTGGTCTTTTTTATTTTTAGTTTGTTTGTAAAAATTACTGAAGACTTCAAATATTTCATCTTTATTTTTTAATAATTTCACACAGGTGAATTTTGAGTAATCATCTATTATTACTAGATAATAGAGACTCTCATTTATTGATTTGATTCCATGAGAGTTGAATAGGTCCAGGTGCAACAATACTAGTATAGAATTTATTTGAGTTTGATTTGTTGATTTGTGAGTTGATTTGGTTTGCTTTCCTTGTTGACAAACATTATAGATTGTTGAATCTAAGTTAGATAATTTTGGTAAGCCTCTAACTAAGCCATTTAATTTTGTTACGTTTCTAAAGTTTGTGTGGGATATTCTTCTATGTCATAACAAGATTTCTTCTTTCTGTGTCAAGTGACACTTAAGTGAAGAGATAGTTAGGTTAATTGCATAGATATTATCCTTCCTAAATCCTTTTAGGTTTATGTTAGGGTTATCTATGTGCTTGATTAAGCATTCAGAAGATAGAAACCTAACCCTATATCTAGAATTATACAACTAACTAATGCTAAGTAGATTGTATTTAAATTATCAATAAGTAATATCTTTTTAACAATAAAATCAATTTTGAGTTCGATATACCTATCCCAATTACCTTAAGTTTGCCATTGTATCAAAAAGCAACCATTCGTAGACTTTTGTATGTTAGTTGAGTAAACTTGGTGTGATCCCTAATCATGTGTCGAGAACAATCACTATCCAATATCCACTAGGTTTCCTACAAAAGGTGGAAGTCATTATTAACTAGATTGATTGATTTACATTTAATTTAATTTAATTTAAATTCTTAGTCATCTCATCCGATTTACATTTGCAATGAGGGAATCCTATAATTTTGTGAGATGAGTTAAGTTAAATTTCAGGGTTTGGTTTAATTTTGTGTTAGATTCAAGTTTAGCTTTGGGTTCAACAAATAAACATTCTTTGGATAAACTTCTAAGCTATAATGAGTCACCTGGGCATCATTGGAGTAACCACGCCTTCAAAATTTTCTAAATAGTCCTATCCACTGAACATAATACAAAACTCTGGTCTAATCAGTTAGGATTAGTAAAGTGAAGCTTCAGTTAGTTCTACTAAGCCAAATGTACCAGGTCGAAGTTATGTCTTCCTAGACATGCATAGACAGAGTTTCCCTAATCTACTGTCATCCAAAACTTCACTAGTACCGTTTATCAAGTTAAACTTCTATCCCTATTTAATCTAGTCTTAATTACCCAACAAGGTAAATTATTATTTTTGGATGTGCCAACTAATTTGAAGTCTCCCCTGAATTATTAGACTTTGGGTCTACATTTTGGGTTTGTGTTAATTTGCTTTATAGTTATAATAAACTTGGTTGTATTTTACATTAATTTTGTTTAATTTGAATTTATTTGATTTTAGGTTTGAATTTATTTTTAGAGGTTTAGTTTTCGAGGTTGAGAGTGATTTAGTTGGTTTATTTAGATTTATATTGTGAATTTTATTCTTTGGCACATAGTATTGATTGAGTCCTACTTGCGTGGTTAAGCACGCTTTTGGAATCCAAGCTTTAGTTAATTTTGAATTTTAAGTGACTAGAGATATAAATGTTTTATAAGTTGAGCTAGACTTGTATCCGAGTCTAGACTTATTGTACACAACTCTTCGTGATCCAAGTATCATATCAAGGTACTTGAATTTGTAAATTTTTCTAGTAGTTATTTTAGTTCAACTACTTCACCTCTCAATCTGTCCTCTTCAAGTTTTGCAACTTAAGTTGAAATTTCAGCTCGAATCATCTCAGTCATTGAGATTGATTTTAGTTGTTCGTTAAGTGTTTTATTTTCTATACTTAGTTCGTTTATTTGATTTTCATACATAGTTAATTTCATATGTAAACATGCAATTATTTAAAAAACTTTTTACTTAAAATAGATTGTACCTTGTTGGAATCTTCGAAAACGAGTGCAAATTCATGGCTCGATTTGGGTTCAGACTCATCTTCCGATTCACTTTTAGATTTTGGTCTGTATGCCATTAGCGCGAGGTAGTTGGTGTGCTTTAGTTTGTCGCTATATGATTCCTTTGCGAATGATTCATCCCAAGTCACCTTGAGGGCTTTCTTCTTCTTGAGATTTGGGCAGTCGTGCTTGTGATGTCCTTTCTTGTTACATCCGAAGTACGTGACATTTGTCTTGTTGTGGTTAGGAGTGGACTTGATCTTCTGTAGATCCTTTTTGGTGAAGTCTCTCTTTCTCCTAGTGAACATCTTTCTTACGAGGTTCACTAAGTATTCTTCATCGTCTGAGTCTGGGCCAGACTTATCTTCTGGTTCTGGTTTAGGTATAGATTTTTCTTTTGACGATTCTCCAATAAGAGTAATACCTTTCTCGGGTTTGGTGTTAGTCTATTCGTGTAGCTCTAATTCAAAGAAAAGTTCATCTAATCTTAATTTAGATAAATATCTCAAGATTTTATTGGCATCCACGATGGATGCCCACAATGCATTTCGAGGAAATACGTTTAGAGCATACCTTATTAGATCTCGATTCTCCATCTAATGGTCGATTGTGTGGAGTCCGTTGAGGATGTCCTTAATCCTTACGTGCAACTGACTGACAGACTCTCCTTCCTGCATTTTGATGTTAAATAATCTATTTAAAAACAAGTCTCTTTTAGTTACATTTGCGTCATTGGTTCTCTCGTGTAATTCTGTGAGCTTATCCCATAGCTCCTTTGTGTTTTCGTGTGGGCTGACGCGGTTTAGTTCTTCCTTCGTTAGTTCGCATTAGATTGTGTTGAGGGCCTTGAAGTCAATCTGGGCCTTCTTCTTCACATCCATATTCCAATTTTTCAGGTCCATTGGAATTCCGGTGTTATGGTCGTCTGGGGCCTTGTATCCTTTGGTGATGCTGAACTACTAGTCAAAGTCGATCTTCAGCTATACTTCAACTCATCTCTTCTAGTAGGGGAAGTCATCTCCTTTGAAGAGAGGAGGACGAGTAGTGTTGTATTGCTCAAGTTGGGTCATTTATCACTGAAATAGAGAACTAAAAGGAAGTACCAAGACTTGGTCTTGGATTAACAGAGTTTGAGGAGAAAAAATATCGAAAAACTTGTGTGTTGTTGTACCAACTTTGATTTAAAACCAAACAAGAAATAATTATATGAAGAAGTAAATTTTAGCAATTCAGATAAGATACGAAAGACCAAAAAAAATGATTCCCCTGGGTTGATTGGTGGTTGCACCAATTTAGAGCAGAATTTGCTCTGATGCCACTTGTTGGATCGAGACGCACATGAGAGGGGAGGTGAATCACGTGGTTTTTTAAAAAACTTTTCTTTTAAGTCTTTTTTAAAAATAAAGTATGCGCAACGGAAAAGAAAGAAACACGAAAGCATAAAAACGCAAGCGATTTTACTTAGTTTAGAGCCTAAAATAACTCCTACTCCAAGACCTAGGTCCCGTGGATCTATGAATGGGTAATTCACTAAAACCTCTTCCAGAACCATCGAAAGAGGGGATGGAGTACAAAAAGAGTCGGAGAAGTGTAACACGCTACACTTCCCATTTACTGAAATTAAGTACAGAAATTAAATTTTATTTCCCAACACTGTTTGTAGTCGGTCAGCTTGCGTTCGATGTTTAGGCGGCTTCTCAGCGTTAGTCGGACGTAGCAGAGTCATAGCAAGCAAACATCAGAAAGATGGAGCAATCAGAACCTCAATCGGACGCGTAGAAGCTTGTATGGAAGTTATATCTTGAAGCTTGGTCGAGCACTGCTTTTATAAGTTGTAGAAGGCGCCTTCCATAGGGTTAAAGGTGCCTCCATCATGTAAAATCTTATCTCGAAAAGTGTGATCCTTATTGCCCAAGAAGTCATATTTTATCCATTGGAAGGCGCCTTCCATAGAAACGAAGGTGCCTTCATAGAAGACGTCTTCCAATGGTTGAAGACGTCTTCCCTCTTTTGGAAGGCACCTCGAGTACTATTCACCTGAGGCTTTTTGTGCTATTCTTACTTTGCAAAATGTGTTAGTCCAATGAATCAAATAATAATTTGCAAGACAGTGTTAGCACATTAATAAACAGTAACAATTAGTTTCTGTCCTCCCAGGAATAGGAACTAGTCAAAGTTTAAGTTTAGGGATCTAAAATGGACCTAAATTGGACCGACGCCTACTATCTCTCAATCAGAACACGTCCTCACTGAATCACTCTCCTCAGTGACTTACCTTCACTTACCAACTTGCAGTTGGTTAACTAGCCTCTTGATCTACAAGGTCTTCTCGCCAGTTGTCAAGTCCACAGATCCAACTGGACTACGATCACCTGTCAGGCCCTACGGACCCAACCAGACTGCTTGCCAGATATCAAGTTGGCCCTTTGACCTATCTGGGCTTTGTACCAACTATCGGGTTATTAGACCTAGTTGGGTTTCATCCTGGTGTCAGCTCCTCTAGACTTGTTAATCTCTGCACGCTCTATAGATGTATTAGATCACAAAAATACCTAACTCAACTCACTTGTCATTCATCAAAACCTGAGTTAGATCGTTGGTGCAAATTGTACCAACACTTTATATCTCACAGATTAGGGCTCCTAATCGATTGATCTTACCCCCAATTTATTACCATGTCAAATCCAATTAAATCTAACTATCCAAACCTCACAACGACTCTTTTCTGCTTCTCACAATTGATTATGAGGCTTCTTAATTAATCACTCAATTGATTAGGAACCTCACTGTTTGCTCACGAACTTCTCCCAATTGATCACCTGATCGATTCAGAAGTCACTGTTTGTAGTAAACTTTTTCTCCCATTTGATTACCTAATCAATTAACATGGATTCAATTGATCATTTGAGTGATTTATAAACCCACTATTCGTCACGAAAAACATGTCCAATCGATCACCTGATCGATTGACATAGCTATTGATCAATTACCCAATCAATCTAGATACCCTCTGTGTCATGAATACATTCTCCCAATCGATCACTTGATCGATTAGTTTTGACACAATCGATTGTCCAACCCTAACTTGTTCAACCCAAGTCTAGGGTTTCCTTGCCCAACTTCCGGTCAACCGTGACCTGTTGGGACTTCTTCACCAAGTGTCCGGTCAATCTTTTGATCCACTTAGACTTTCTCCTGTGCCAACTTTCTGTTGGACTTCTGATTACCAAGTGTTGTTCTCCTTGATCCCCTTGAATTTTCCTCTTGTCTAACCACAATTAGGGTTTTTCTCTTGCCAATGTGCAGTTCTCTTTAATCCACTTGAACTTTCTTTTGCCTAACCTTAATTAGGTCTTTCCTTTGCCAACGTGTAGTCCTTCCTAATCCACTTGGACTTTCTTTTACCAACGTGTAGTCCTCCTTGACCTACTTGGACTCTCCTTTATCTAATCACAGTTAGGACTTTCCTTTACCAATGTGTGGTCCTCCCTAACCCATTTGGATTTTCCTTTGTCTAACCACAGTTAGGTATTTCCTTTGCCAATGTGTGGTCATCTTTGACCCACTTGGACTTTCTTTTACCTAACTGTACCTAACCCTTGAGTTAGGACTTTGTCTTGCCTAACCTCCCGTTAGGACTTTCTCAGTCAAGTATCTGCTTGACTTTCCTCTCACACATGGTCAAGTATCCTGTCAACCTTGATCTCTTCTTCACATATTGTCCAAATATCGAAACTCAAGCTCGAACCCACTCGAACTTATTCAAACTAGTTAACCTTAACCCGAGGACAATTGCACCAACAACCTCCCAATACTTCTGAGTCGATTGTCAAACATTGAGTACTCTGGAAGTTTCCCATGGCGATCGAGATGCTTGAGTGCTCCAACCAAATAGAGAGTGTTACCGAATCAGGGAAGACGCGTGCCTGACTCCTAATTGTTGCCTAAGTGCCAAGTGCTTGAGAAGTATTCCTTAGTGGTTGTCATAGCTAAATCGGAAAGACATGATGTCAAGGCATGCGTATGATGCAATACCCTTAAATAGATTTGTTCAACCTCCGACTGTGCTTCAAGGTTATCATACAATGGTAAACTACAATCTCCACCAAGCACTGATTGTCATGATAAACTGAGAGGTATTCGAATGTTATCACAGGTATTCTATAGATGCATGACATAGAAGATGAGAACGAGAGGGAATGTAGGTGGGTGTAGACTCTCTTTTTTACTATAATTTTCGCTAGTTCTTGTATTACTCAAGATCTCGCCTCCTGATATATGAAGTCTCACTCCTTTCTGTGTTGAATTGTCAAGTAATAACTATTCAACGTCTTCAAAAGCACAATAGAATTCCAATATGAGATTAAAATTTCCTTACACAATAAAGTTCCAATGCTTCTCAATTAAACCAACAACCTTACCGTAAAACTTTAAACGTGAGACTAAAATTTCGTACACAATAAAATTCTCAAATCATTCAAATATTTATTTCCATTTACATTACCATCTGATAAATACGAACTGTTTATATTTTTATTCACGTGTAACTTACCGTTCTTATTTCGCAGTGAATTTCCTTTTGCTGGTATATAATTCTTGTGTTATCATCCATCTTCTTTTCACTATTTTAAATTTTAATTTTTATATTTCCTAGTTTTTTAAATGAATTTTGTTTTAAGTTCCAGTAGAAAGAGAAATAGGGATCCTTAGCGGCGCTCAGTCCATGATGGGACGAACCAACGGTTTGTGGTGGGGGTTAGGTTGTCTATGATGGATTAGTCATTTGGCACGGTAGGGAGGGGCGGATCGATTCGTTATAGATGGATTGAGAAATTTCTAACTCAATCTAATTTAAAGTGGGTTATGGATTAGACAGACCAATCCATACACGATTAATCTAAAATTTTTTTTTAAACAAATCATATTTTCAAAATTTTAGTTGAAAATATTTTATCAATCAAATATATCTAGACATGAATATTTTAAATATAAATAGATATATATTATGAAAAATAAGTACAGAAAAAAATATAATAAATTGATATAAAACTTGACTTATAAATATTTCTCAATCCATCAGTCAATCCAAGCCCATCACGAATCAACTTATACAGATTTCGAGCTTAGACGGATCGACTTATGACGGATTTAGATTGATAAAATCTCAACATAATCTAGTTAAATTGATAGATCAACCTATAATAAAATAAAATTGATAAAATTTTAATTCAATCCATTGTCGAATGGACACAGACTAATCCGATATACCCTATTGAAATTAACAGCTCTAACTACGGACTAATCCGATATACCCCCATTCAAATTAATAGCTCTAACTACACTACAGTGCTGCATATATCATATATGTCATGCCAGGATGCCACCATATGCCACCGTAACAAATAGCTTAGATACTTTAATCCGTAAAATGTAAATCAAAGGATGGATCATTCTCTATTATCGATGAAAAATGATGACCTTACGTATAAAATAAATAAGAATCATACTCTCTATCAATATTAGTCTATGTTTTACGGATGTGAGGATCCACGCACCGTAACAAAAACATCTACTTTTACTCACGTGAACCAAAATTGATCTAAGTTTTACGGATGTGAGGATCCGCGCTCCGTAACAAAAACATCTACTTTTGCTCACGTGAACCAAACAGATGAGTACAAAGGAAAAGAGATGCGTTTTGGATATGACACGTAGTGCTACTTGCCAACGACGAGCCCATAAAAAAATGACCATTGTTATGGTCCATGGACCCGCCGTGCCACTTGCCGGCGAGAGGACAAGAAAATAACCATGGTTATGGATCCATGAACACGTCGTGCAACTTGCGTGCCCACGAAGAAACCAACCAAAATGGTCATCACACGCAAGCCTTAGATTTGCACTGGTGCGGTGGTGCCCACTCACTTCATTCAACACCACAGAGTTGAGGGAGGCATCTTGGCTGTCAAGAAAACTGATTCAGAAAACAAGCAGCCATCTTGGCTGCCAAGAAAACTGATTCAGTAAACAAATATTTTTATTTCATTTTATTTTATTAATATTATTACATATAAATTATTGTTATATTTAAATATTTTTATTATTTTATTTAAAAATTGTTCAGATTTAATTAAAATAACTTTAACTTAAAAAAATCAATTTAATGCAATATATAAAGCTCGAATTGGTTATATCCCTTGAGTTTCTATCCAAGGCAAACCAGACATGAGGTCCTCAACCAAAGCTCATCTCGTGTGCATGGCAATCCCCGCTCAGGGCCACATCAACTCCATGCTCAACTTCGCCAAAGTCCTCCACTCCAAGGGCTTCTTCATCACCTTTGTCAACACCGAGTTCGTCCACCGTCGCTTCCTCAAGAATCCTGAATCACTCGCCTCCCTCGACGGCCTCCCTGACTTCCGCTTCGCCAGCATCCCCGACGGGATCTCACCCTCCAACGACAGCGACGAACACAAACAAGACATTCCTAATCTCGGTCAAGCAATCAAAAACAACTGCCCTGCTCCTTTTCTCAAGCTTTTATCCGCAATGAACGATCCGAACTCTGGTGTGCCGCCCGTTAATTGCGTGATCTCAGACTCCTTCGCCAGCTTTACCCTTGATGCCACCACCAAATTGGGGATCCCTAATGTATTTTACTGTGCATGTAGCGTGTGTGGCTTCATGGTCTTCTACTACTGCAAGGAGTTGATGGAGAGGGGAATCATCCCATTGAAAAGTAAGTAAAACTGAAGTTGAAATATAGCTATAGACGGTCAGCTAATGCGTCATGGTCAAACTAATAATAGCAATAATTTGTTAATATTAGGTGAAGATGATCTTACAAATGGGTACCTGGATACCGTCATTGATTCGATACCAGGAATGATAGAGGTCCGCTTGAGAGACTTGTCGAGTTTCATACGAACCACCAACCGAGATGACATATTGCTCAACAATATCATTGATGAGATTCATGCGTCTCACCAAGCCACAGCAATCATCTTCAACTCGTTCTCTGAATTAGAATCACCACTGCTTAACGCATGCTCATCGATGCTACCTCCCGTGTTCGACATCGGCCCCATGTGCCTGCTTTCTCAGTGCATTCCCAATGATTCATCAATCAAATCGTTGGATAGATTAAACCTGTGGAAAGAGGACTTGGGTTGCGTGGAATGGTTAGACGAAAAGGAGCCGGGTTCTGTGTTGTATGTCAACTTTGGTAGCATGGCAAACTTGACGAGTGGACAACTCTTGGAGTTCGCATGGGGTCTGGCCAACAGTGGATGCGCGTTCCTTTGGGTTATTAGACCTGACCTGGTTGTGGGAGACACGGCGTTGTTGCCACAAGAGTTCTCGGAGATGGCCAAAGGAAGGAGCTTCATTACAAGCTGGTGCCCGCAACAGAGAGTGTTGTCTCATGCTGCAGTTGGAGGTTTCTTGACGCACTGTGGATGGAATTCTACAACGGAAAGCATATGCGCGGGGGTTCCTATGCTCTGTTGGCCATTCTTTGCAGAACAGCAAATAAATTGTAGGTACATATGCTCTGTTTGGGACATTGGGATGGAGATTAATGAAGATGTTAAGAGGGAAGAGGTAGCGAGATTAATCGAGGAGCTGATGAGAGGGCAGAAGGGGAAGGAGATGAAGAAGAAGGCAATGGAGTGGAAAGAGAAAGCATTTGAGGCAGCCAAACCTGGTGGAGGATCTTGGATAAATTTGGAGAGGATTATCAAGGAGATAATTACAAAAGAGTGAAATAATTTCAAGAGTGAAAGAAAAGATTGTAAGAAGAACCCGATTTGAATATATATATATATATATATATATATATATATATATATATGAACGATTATGTTAATGGAATATTTTCTTATAGTTTATCAGTGTAATCCGAATTTCTACATTAAATAAATATTGGAGTCACTGAATCTTGAGCATACCTTCCCTCATATTTTGTCACTTGTACTAATTGATTAATAATTATTCATGATTTAACTTCTCTTTCATATTAGTCTAGGACGGTTGACAAAAATACTTACCATATTTTATTATTATATTTTCTAATAAGACTAACTGAATTTACCATTTTACCATCATATTATCATATGTTTATTTTCTTTTTGATAGACTTGCATCAATTATCACATGTTTTTGCCCCCGCGCCAAGATATCAATCGATCTTGACTATAAAGGGACTGTTCAAAAATTTAAAACCACAAAAACATCGCAGTCCTAATACAAAGAGCATAGGGAGAGATCCATCATCCCACGGCAACTGGCAAGCCCCACGCTGTGTGCTTTCCATTGCCCGCCCAAGGCCACATCAACGCCATACTCCAGTTCGACGCCCTCCACTTCATGGCCTTCCACATCACCTTCGTCAACACCAAATTCAACCACCGTCCCATCCTCCTTAAAACCGGCTCAATCTCTATTGAGACATAAGGATGTGATAAATAGTATAATATTTTTTATTTTAGACTTAGGCCTCATGATATTAATTTTTAGCTTTATCTAAAAAAGATCTCACGTCAATAAAAATATCTTACATTATTTTAAATTTATGATCTTTTTCAAATCTTTCTAATGTGTGAGACTTTGACGATTGAATTCCTAACAATTTTCCACTCAAACAAAGGGCCACCATTATTCTTATAGTCCGAACTTTTTCACGAGTATCCGATCACCTTGACTTGCTCCAAACCTCCTCGCGAGCATCTAATCATTATCACTAGCTCTGAGCCTCCCCGCAAGTATCCGACCGCTCTGATATGTTTCGGGCCTTCTCAGGTCTCTCTCTAAATATTCATGTTCAATTACTCTTGACTTACTTCGGATCTCCCCGTAAACATCCAGTTAACCTAACTTGCTTCGAGCCTACCTATTTCAGGTCTCCCCATATGTACCTGCATCCGATCACTTTTGATCTATTTTGGGCCTCCCGAAAATATCCGGTTGACCTGATCTGCTCCAGTCCTACCCTCAACTTCGTTCAAGGTTACCTTCAAATCCAGTCACTCTTGACCTACTACGGGCCTTTCCGCAAGTATCTAATTATCCTGACTTGCTTTGGGCATCCCACGACTTCATTCAAGGTCATCCCACATGACATCTGGTTTGGATCATGACTCTGATACCATTTGTTGTGACCGAAAAATGTTCACATATATTCACAATGACATGATATTGTTCGCTTTGGACCTAAACTCCCGTGACTTTATTATTGATCTCTATCCAAAGTCCTCACGCCAATGAAAATATCTTATATCATTTTAAATTCATGATTTTTCATAAATTTTTCTAATATATAACTTTGATAGAATCTCTAATAATCTTCCTCACCGACCTCTTGGACTTCTGCTTTGCCACCATTCACGATGGCCTATCGTGTTCGGATGATGACATACACGGGCCAAGACCTCATCGCAGTCAGCCTATCCATCAAGCGCCATGGTGTCATGATGTCGGTCCTCTCCTCAACCTCATAACGGCCCTAAACTACCCCTGCTCCGGAATACCACGCATCAGCTGAATAACCTCCGATGCCTTTGCCACATTCACACTCATCGTCACAGCCGAATTATCCATCCCTAACATCTTCTTCTGCTCGTCGAGCCCCGCCGGCTACTTGGGGAGCTTCTATATGAAGGAGTTGATTCAGAGAAACATCATCCCTTTACGAAGTAATTAAACACTTTTAATTTATATTCATTGATATCAATCATTTATGATTAATGAAGCTTATTATTTTTAATGAATAAATAGGTGAAGAAGATCTTACACATTCTTTCCTTGACACCGTCATAGATTGGATTCCAGGGATGTCAAACATCCGTTTGAAAGATCTACCAAGTCTTTTATGGACCACCAATCCGCACCACATCATGCTAAACTACTCCTGGGAGCAAACACATGCCTCGCGCAACGCCTCGGCTATCATTTTCAACACTTTACATGACCTCGACGCCCCGGACATTGAGGCGTTGTCACTTGTGCTAACTCCGTCGGTGTACGGCATCGGTCCCGTGTCTCTGCTTTCTCAATACATTCCTGATCATAATTCACTCAGAGTAAACCTGTGGAAGGACTCAACTTGTATTGAGTGGCTGGATGAGAAGAAACAGGAGTCTGTGCTTTAGGTCTAATAACAATAATGAAAATAATTTCTAATTGATTTCAATCAATTAGGATTTATTATATTTAGTACATAATCAGGATCGACATGAATCAAATAAGAAAAATAATATTTTCAAATCTACTATATTACTATGTTTATAATTATTATGATTGTATGTCTTATTTAATCTTTTCATTATTATTTTAGATAATTTGTATAAATAAGCCTATTGACTTTAGTAATATGATGATCAAAAAATTTTATATTATTTATTTCCTCTACCTATTATTTTCATCATGATATCAGAGCTAATAATCCATCATCTTTTTTTTTCTGTTTCCGCTAATTCTTTCTTTGGTCTCTTTCTCTTTTCTCGTTTTTAATTATTCTCTCTTTCTTCCCTTGAAGCTTCGCATGTCCCTTTCTCCATTCTTTGCAAAAGAAAAAAAGGTTTTTTGTTTTCCTATTCTCCACTCCTCCTTTTTCTTCCTTCGCCGGTCACAAAGTAAAAAAAAAGTGAACCTCTCAATTTTCTTCTCCATCTTTTATTTTTCCAGTGATTTGATCAACTACCCTCCTTTCTCTGCTGCCCCAGATTCCAGTAGACTTCTTCCTTGTTCTTCTTTCTTCTCTTTTCCCTTTTATCTCTTCTACGTGCATCCACATTTTTTTCTTACAGAAAGCCAATATCAACAACAGCAGGTTCTTTCAGCAGGAACCTCTTCCTTTAGCCAACAGTAGTTACTTCCATCGCAGGCCAAGGGGTTGTGTTGTCGCTAGCCAAAGAATTGACGCCTACAACAAGTGGTAGTCACCATCCACCAAGTTTCTGATTTCCAACCATTAAAAAATTCTTCCAGCAAGGTCTATTATTATCGAGGGACAAGTTATTTATTTTTCGATGTCAGATACTCAACGATATCAAGATTTAGACCGATGTCAAATTTGTCACATCGTTGGTCATACTGATATTCATTACTCTAGAAGATTTGATTGATCTTATAGTCGGAGAATATGTCAAATTTGTCTCAGAGTTGGACATATTGGTATTCAATATTCTAAAAGATTTGACTCAAATTTTGTTGGTGGTCCTGCTGTATTGGGACAACCAACTATTTCACAAGGAGCGCATGCATCTTCAAATCAACCACCACCTTCTTGGCATTCTACAGCCTCGTTATCTCATTCGGAGCATTCTCACATTCTATCTCTCCTAATATAGTTTCATCGACTCTTAAGAATCCAGAATGGCATCCGGATTCTGGAGCAACTCATCGTGTTACACCGGAATATAATATTCTCACAAAAGCTTCACCTTATGATGGACCTGATATGGTACAAATAGGTAATGGCTCAGGTTTGCAAATTACTCACATTGGAAACACATCTTTTCACTCATGCAGTCGTACTTTTCGTATGCGCAACATTCTTCATGTTCCTTCTATTACTAAAAATTTATTTTCCGTCCGTCAGTTTTCTCTTGATAATAATGTGTTCTTTGAATTTCATCCTCATCATTGTCTTGTGAAGGATCCCACAACAAGAAATATTCTACTTCGAGGAAATATTAAAGACGGTCTTTATCATCTTCAGCCCACCTATACTAATGCGTTTATTGGAGAACGCACTGATAAATTCTCTTGGCATGCACATCTTGGTCATCCGTCTTTACGTGTTGTTCAGAATATCATTAACCAGTATGGTTTACCAATTTCTTTAGCCTCCTCTTCTCATTTATGTGAAGCTTCATAAAAGTAAAATCTCATAAATTACCTTTTGTGTCTTCTTCTCGCACTTCTAGTTTTCCTTTAGAAATTATTTACTCTGATGTGTGGGGTTCTTCTCCTATTCTATCTAATCAATGTTTTCTTTATTGGGTTATTTTTATTGACAATTTCCGTAAGTTTACTTGGATTTTTCCTATGAAAAGAAAGTCTGATCTTTTTGATATTTTTTGTCACTTTCAAAAATAAGTTGAGTGCTATTTTGATCGTAAAATCCTCTCCATTCATTCTGATTGAGGTGGAGAGTATCAAGCATACTTCCTCTGGCATCATCCATCGAGTCTCTTGTCCCCATACTCCTAAACAAAATGAATCTGTCGAGAGAAAACATCGTCATGTGGTTGAAACTGTCTTAGCTCTTCTTAATCATGCCTCGGTTCCACTTAAATTTTGGCATGATGTCGTCCAAACCACAATCTACCTTATCAATCGTTTACCCACTCCACTACTTCAAAATAAGTGTCCCTTAGAAAGACTTTATAATTGTCTTCCAGATTACTCCTTCTTTCGTATCTTTGGTTGCACATGTTATCCTTGGCTACGACCTTACTCTAAGCACAAGTTAAACCCTTGCTCTTTACAATGTGTGTTCCTTGGTTATAGCAATTTGCATCATAGGTACCGTTGCCTCCATATTTCGACAGGTCGGATATATATTTCTCGACATGTTACTTTTGATGAATCTCTATTTCCATTTGCAGTTGCTACCTCATATTCTCTTTCAAATAATCAAGGAAACTATCTAATATCACCAAGCAAGAGTCATCCTTGTCCGTTTGGAAACTTGCATCTGTATATCCGCGTATGATTATATCATCATCTCCATATACCAAGAACATATCCTTAGTTCTTCTCAAGTACTTAAGGATCCTCTTGACAGTCGTCCAGTGATCCATTCCTAGATCAGACTGGTATCTGTTCGTAACACTCAGGGCATACAATACATCAGGCCTTATACATAACATAACACACATGATAGATCCTATTGCTGACACATAAGGTATCTTATCCATACAAATCCTCTCATTTTCTGTGTGTGGGTACATAGACTTCGAAAGGTGAATTTCATGTCTCATAGGTATGAAACCTTTCTTAGATTCAGACATGGTAAACTGTTTTAGCACTCTGTCTATATATGTTGACTGTGAAAGACCAAGCAACCTTTTCGATCTATCTCTATAGATTTTCATCCCGAGGATGTAAGTTGCTTCTCCCATGTCTTTCATAGAGAATATTTTGGACAATCAAACTTTAACTGACTGTAGAACTAACACATCGTTTCCTATAAACAATATGCCATAAACATATAATATCATAAATACGACCACACTCCTACTAACCTTTTGATACATATAAGAATTGTCTGGATTTTATGAGAAATTAAATTCTTTAATTGCCTCATCAAAATGGATATTCCACCTCCTGGATGCTTGCTTTAGTCTATAAATGGATCGTTGAAGCTTGCATACTTTGTTTTTATCAATAGATGTGAAAACTTTGGGTTGTATCATATACATATCCTCGAGCAGATTTCCATTAAGGATAGTTATTTTCACATTCATTTGTCATATCTCATAATCATGATGAACTGATATGACTAAGAGTATCTGAATAGATTTAAGCATGCATACAGGTGAGAAAGTTTCGTCATAGTCAATGTCTTGCATTTGATGTTAGTTTTTCGCTACTAACCTTTCCTTGTAGGTAATTACATTACCATCCATGTCGATTTTCTTCTGAAAAATCCACTTACACCCTATAGACGTTATGCCCTCAGGTGGGTCCACCAAATTCCAAACTAGGTTTTCGTATATGGAATTCATTTCTTACTTCATGGCTGTAAGCCACTTATCCTTTTCTGAACTATTAAGAACCTCTTTGTAATCAGCAGGTTCCTCATCCACAATGAGTAACACGTCATTCAATTCTCTTATAAGAGATCTATATCTCTCAGGAATATTGTGTGTCCTACCTATTGGAACCCTAAGGTTGTTTTGGTGTGATCAACAAGTTAAGTTAGGTCCTGTGTGTTTTTAACCTTGTGTCTAAGTGTGCAGGAGCTTAGGAGCACAGGTAGTCGAGCGAAAGACGCAGCCAGCGAGAAGGACGACATGTAGTGCGTCCGAGGGACGAGACGCTGTGGAAGAGTACACCGACGGACAAGAAGGAAGCGTGCGGTGGTTCTGAGGAATGAGAAGCCGGAGCAGAAGACTGCTCGGGGAGCAAGAGAGCAGCTAGCGAGAAGGTCGGCACGGGGTGCGACCGAGGGATGAAGACTGTGGATGAGTACGCTGGCGGATGAGAAGGAAGCATGCGACGATTCCGAGGGACGAGAAGCCGGAGCGGAAGCCTGCTTGAGAAGACCGGAAGTTAGGTTTGGGTGAGCCCTATTTCGAATGACCGAAATCACCCAAGCGAGCAAAAGACTCGGACTAAGGCGAACGGAGCTGGAGCAGAAGACCCAAGCTGAAAAAGTCAACGATGTTGACTTCCCCATCCGGGGCGCCCGGAATAGTTCGGGGTGCCCGAAACCCTTCCGGGTGTCCGGACAGAAAGTATATCCAAATCTCGGTCAAACCGAGATCTGTGCGTTGGGGATAACGTTTTATCCCCCCCAGGGCGTCCAGAACACTTCGGGGCTCCCCGACCAAGGCTATAAATACAGCGTTGGTCCAGAAGCTTTCAATCAACTCAAGAATTGTAATTCCAATACTTGTGTGCTTCCTTTAGAGTTTAGCTTCTTTCTTTTTATGCTTTCATCGTTGTAAGAGGCTTCTCCGCCTGAAGGAGATACTGGTGCGACATCTTCCTTGGATTAACAACCTCCCTGGTTGTAACTAAGTAAATCCCTGTGTGCCTCTTCCTTTCTGTTTTAATTTACTGCTTTTATATTTTGCCAGTGTTAGTTTAAGAAAAGTCGAGAAGGGGTTCGTGTTATTATTTTTGCAGGTTATTCAACCCCCCCTTCTAGTCAGCCCTAGTGGTCCAACAAGTGGTATCAGAGCCAAGGCATTTCAGGAGGACTAATCGCCGAATGAAGCAACGAAATAATGGTCGGACCTAACATCTATCCACCAACGTTCGAGGGAGAATTCGTATTTTGGAAGCGACGGATGGAGGTTTATTTTAAAATCGATTTTAATTTGTTATTAATAATGACCTATGATTTTGATATGCTCAAAAGCAAAGAAGGAGAAGAACTTGAGGAGCATCAATGGACTGACGAGCAGCATGACGAATTCATAACAAACGGTAAGGCTGAGTCTTGCCTTTTGAGCGTACTGCCTGCCCAAGATCTCGACAGAGTCGGAAAATACAAAAGTGCAAAAGAACTTTGGGAAAATTTCTTGAAGCTCTACGAAGAACAACTTGAAGTCGAATCCAACTCCTCGATGGACACCGAACCACTGTCAGAAGAATTCAAGACGGAGGAAATTGTTGGAACAGCACTCAACACCGAGTATCTACCAGAAGATGCAATCAACTATTCCTCAAAAAGCATCGAGAGCATCGATGAAGGGGGAGCAACGTCAAGAGAAAGTAGCTCAACAGGAGGAGAATCAACAGCCGACAAGGTAAGTCAGGTATGGTTTTCATCTCCTGACCAACTGCTTAATTCGATCAATAAATTATCGAATGATTTTTGTGTGTTAGAATTTATATTATCAAAATATTTTTTTGAATTAGAAATTCAAAATAAAACAAAGAATAGTGAAATAAAAGAAACTCTAGCAACATCTTGTCGATTAAAGGATTTAGACAAGCTAAAAATAGAAAATGACATGTTAGAGGAACAAATACAGATTATACAATTTTTTTCATGTTCAAAATTCTCTGTTTTAGATATGAGAAATTATGATAAACTAAAATGGAAATTTAAATATCACAATATTAGAGAATTTGATCTAAATTTAAAACTTAGACTTAGCATTTTCAGTGAAAAAATTAAACATTTAATTTCTTTATGCGACTTTGTCTAAGAAAGTGGTTGTTGCTCCAATAACCAAGAAGGCCTAGTGTCTCGCCACTACCTGGATGCCAAGTATGGAAATAAAAAAATTTTAATTGACTAACTGAAAAAGCATTAATTTGAAATTGAATAATGCTTTAAAGAGTTACTCAATTTGTTTTAGAAAAGTCTCAAAAATAATTTTTGCTTGCAAAAACTTAGAAAATTTTTTTGCTAAATATTTTTTTACTTACTTAGAAATTTTGTTTAAATTTTCATTCACTTAGAAATGTCTTCTAAAATTCATTGAAATAATTTTCAACATTTTCTAAGTTTTAACCCTTAGATTTTTTCTTGGAACCCCATTTTTTTTATATGATCAAAGGGGGAGAAGGAAAAGTATAAGTCTAGGAGGAGGTAGACCTACAATTTTTTTTCTATCTTTTTGCACTTTATTACAATATTAGTTATTCTATGTTTATGTCTATTTACCCTAACTTAACTTGGGTTGCTCCCAACAAAAAGGGGGAGATTATTGGAACCCCAATGTTGTTTTGGTGTGATCAACAAGTTAAGTTAGGTCCTATGTATTTTTAACCTTGTGTCTAAGTGTGCAGGAGCTTAGGAGCACAAGTAGTCGAGCGAAAGACGCAGCCAGCGAGAAGGACGACATGTAGTACGTCCGAGGGACGAGACGCTGTGGAAGAGTACACCGGCGGACGAGAAGGAAGCGTGCGGTGGTTCCGAAGGACGAGAAGATCGGAGCGGAAGCTTGCTCGAGAAGACCGGAAGTTAGGTTTGGGTGAGCCCTATTCCGGATGGCCGAGATCACCCAAGCGAGCAAAAGACTTGGACTAAGGCGAACGGAGCTGGAGCAGAAGACCCAGGCTGAAAAAGTCAACGATGTTGACTTTCCCCATCTGGTGTGCCCGGAACAGTCCAGGGTTCTCGGACCGAAAGTATATCCAGATCTTGATCAAACAGAGATCTATACATTGGGGATAAAGTTTTATCCCTCCCAGGGCGCCCAGAACACTTCGGGGCGTCCCGACCAAGGCTATAAATACAGCCTTGGGCCAGAAGCTTTCAATCAACTCAAGAATTGTAATTCCAACACTTGTGTTCTTCCTTTAGAGTTAGTTTCTTTCTTTTTACGCTTTCATCATTGTAAGAGGCTTCTCCGCCTGAAGGAGATACTAGCGACATCTACCTTGGTTTAACAACCTCCCCGGTTGTAACCAAGTAAATCCCTGTGTGCCTCTTCCTTTCTGTTTTAATTTACTACTTTTATATTTTACAAGTGTTAGTTTAAGAAAAGTCGAGAAGGGTTTCATGTTATTATTGTTGCAAGCTATTCAACCCCCCTTCTAGCCGGCCCCAGCGATCCAACACTACCTGATCTACGAGGAGGTTGTATCATAATTGGTTGTGGTTCTTGACTAGGCATCTTGTTAGTGTTTATTAGAGTCTCTTGAACTTCATCAAGTTTAACCATACTCCCACCTGCTTCCTGTAAGAGAAATTATTTCTCTAGGAAGGTAGCATGTCTTGAAACAAACACCTTTTATTCTAAGGGGTGAGGACATCCCTATATTTTCAAATAAGATATGAAGGGTTTCTTACTAGTCCATACCTCATATGGAGTAGTTGAGATTGTCTTCGTTGAGACTCTATTTAGCAAGTAAACAGCTGTCATGAGTGCATAATCCGAAAAGATTTTGGAAAGATTTGCACTATCCATCATTGACCTAACCATGTCCAACAAGGTTCGGTTACACCTTTCTAATACACCATTATATTGTGGTGTATATAACGGAGTCCATTGAAACAATATACCATTGCCCCTTAAATAATTTTGAAACTTTTGGCTTAAATATTCACTATCTCGATCGGATCGAAGTATCATGATATTTTTACCAAGTTGTTTCTCTACTTCATTTCTGAATTCTCTAAAATTTTCAAAGACTTTAGACTTGTGTTTTATTAGATACACATACCCATAACGAGAGTGATTATCAATGAAAGTAATGAAGTAGCTATAACCTCCTAGTGCATGAGTTGGCATTGGTCCACACATCGATATGTATGAGCCCAAGCAACTCATCAACTCATTCACCCTTTCCAGAAAAAGGTAACTTTGTCATCTTGCTTTTTAAACATGAATCACATGTATCAAATGTATCTAATTCAAATGATTCAAGAACTGCAATCTTTTACAATTCGGACATGTGTTTCTTGCTTATATGGCTAAGGCGACAATACCATGAGTAAAATATTAATTGATTATCTAATCGGGTGTGTTTATTGCTCGTATCAATAGTGGATGCTTCACTAGATATATCTAACACGTATATGTCATTGCATAAAGTTCTAGTGCCATAAAGAACACCATTCAACGTTATAACAACAATTGTTACTAAAAGTCAAATAGAAACCTTTTCTATTTAAGCAAGAAATAAAAACAATGCTCTTTATTAATGCGGAAACAAAATAACAATTATCTAGTTCTATGACAAGTCCACTAGGAAGCTGTAACAAGTATGTTCCGATGGTGACTGCAACAACCTTTGCTTCATTCCCAACTCACAGACTTATTTCTCTCTTGACGAGTCTTCTGCTATTCCTTAGCCCCTGAATGTCATTACATATATATGAGTCACACCTAGTATCCAATATCCAAGTGTTTGAGAAAATTACATGACAACCAATAACGAAAAATACCTGAAGAGGATGGGGCATCAGATGTCTTATTCTTCTTCATGGACTCAAGATAGATCTTGCAGTTTATTCGCCAATGTCCCATCTTGCCACAATGATGGCATGGGCCCTTTTGTGTCGGTTCTACTATCTTGGCCTTTTTGCTCTTTCCCTTAGCCTGATATTTTAGTTTCCTCTTAGAACCTTTTTTGGAGGAGTCTACTAACATCACAGTTTTCTGTTCACCTTTAACAGAAGGCTTTACACTCTTGAGCATATTAATCATCTTAGGAATGGTCGATTCTAAATTATTCATCCGATAGTTCATTACAAATTGTGAATAATTTTTCGGTAAACTATATAGAATTAACTCAATACTTAACTCATGATTCATTGTAAAACCAAGTGATGCTAAACACTCTATGTAGTCGTTCATCTTTAGTACATATTGTACTGCGGACAGACCCTCTGCATCTTTGAGCAAAGAGAATCTTAGAGATCTCGAACCTTTCGGATCTAGCTTGCTTATCAAATAGCTCATGAAGAAGATAGACAATATCATAAGCATTTAAATACTCATGTTGTTTCTGTAGTTCAAGAGTCATAGCAGCTAGCATGATACAACTTGCAAATATAAAATCATCCTTATGTTTCCGAAGGGAAATAATTAGTTCGCAGTTGCATCGACATCAAGACTTGTAAGAAAAGGCTGTTCAAGGGCACAAGTTAGTTTCTCAGCTTTGAGAATAGTTCTCAATTTTTGAAACCAATCCAAAAAGTTCAGGAGTTAGTTTATTCGAGTTCAAAATCAAACGTAGATTAACAGAAGTCATAATTAAATGATTAACTTAGAAATACAAAAATGAGAATGTATGAGAGACATGATATTATTTATGTAAATAATTTACATAAAAGCCCGCTTATTTATCAAATTCAAACACCCTTATTTTTAAATTTGAGAGATGGTAGGTTTTCTACAAGTGGATTGATATCCACTATAGATAAGAATAACCTTGACTTTAGCCAACAAGTCATTCTTAGTTATAGCGGTAAGTAACAAATTTACCGATTGCATATCACTTATATGCAAATATCACATTATGTTAGCAACTGATTGATCTTTCCTTAAACATCAAGTTGTAACACATTAACAAGTATACATCAAATGCATATCACCCAATTTCACCTCTATCCACATTGATCATAACTTTGGCGCAACAAATCAACACTTCAAGTTTAAAACGGATCCGTTAATTATGAGATTATATCTCTATGGTTTAAACATATTTAATTTCAAGTTTGAGCTTAACTTTAGCCAACAACTCAAACAAGAATATAAACTCTAGTTCTTAACATATTAACGGAAGGTGTAAGTTTTAATATTGAGTAAGGGATTTGGTCTCATCTACATCATGCAAATATTCTATCTACATGACATTACACGCATGACATAAATGATGACATGAAACATCGTACACATGGTATATATGATGACATGACATATCGCATGCATGACATAACATGACACATCACACATATGGTAAAATCTAATCACATCACATGCATGACAAAATCTAATCATATCATAATTAATGCATCTACATGCATACAATATAGTATGAACATGACATAAATTTACATATGTTATAATTCTATTTTGAAAATAAAAATATGTTATAAATCTGATTTTAATAAATCAAGATTTATCTAATCAAATTAGAAAACTAATTTCTAAATTTAATTAACATATTTTATCTAGAACATTTCTATCGAATCTTTAATTATTTTGGAAATAAATTTTCAAATTAATTTCCTAACCATTTAGGAAATAAATAATTAATATTTCTTAATTTATTATAAAATTATTTAAATCTAGATTTTTTTTATAATTTTGCAAATCTTTCTAAATTTGGTATTTCTTAACAATTTAGAAAATTTTTCAAAAATAGATTATTTTAATAAATCTGAAAATTCTAGAAAAAAATTAATTCTTTAATTTAATTTAGAATATCTCAAATCTGAATTTTTAATAATTTTTCAAATATTTCAAAATTTAGTATTTCCTAATAATTTAGGAAATTTTATAAAAATAAAATATTTTTAAAAATCTAAAAATTCTAAAAAAGATTAATTCTATAATTTAATTTAGAATATCTTATATCTGGATTTTTTTTATAATTTCAGAATCTTTATATATTTGGTATTACATAACAAATTAGAAATTTTTTTAAAAATGGAATATTTCTTAAAATTTAAAAAAATTCTAGAAATAATAATTTATAAATTAACAAAATATTTTTAAATTTAATTTTCTAAAATTATATTAGAATTTTTTCAAAAATAAAATTTCTAACAATTTAGGAAACTTTTAAAATAGAAAAAGTCTTAATAATTATAGAAAAATTCTAAAATTAATTACAATACTAATTATGAATCGTAAAATTATTTTACGATCATGTCGAAGCACGATCAAGATCTGATACCACTGTTGAGATATGCTCGATGCGGGTGCGTGGTAAAACACGTTTTGTAAACATGTGCAGTGAAAAATAAAATATTAATAATTCATATTTATTATATCACACATACCACACTCATACAAGGATACAACATGACAAACATGATCGCATAAATAAAATTTTATGGAACTAAATTTACGCTAGGTATACCTTACAGATGACCTACAATGAGAAGAGCATCAACCATAGCGACGTTGTCGAGCCTCGCTTCTATTCGTATTCACGCCGAGCTCCTCAAGAAAACTCCTTGAGTATAAGCCTCTCCTTCAGAAGTTACTAGCCACGAGCGAAGAAGAGAGATCAAGTGGAAGAAGAAGAGAAGCACACAAGGGAGAGTTTTTCTCCCTTGTGGTGGTCACAAAAACAAGAGGGAGCACCCTCTTGTTGGCAACAGGAGAGAGAGGAGGAGGAGAGGAGGATTGAGTTTCCAAAAGCTGATCAATCAAATAATGAAACTTGTATCTAATTCTCTCCCAATTATATCTATATATAATCCTCTTTAATGAGTTGGATTAGAAAGTCCAAATCCAATCCATTATCTCTTAATCAAAAATTAGTCCATTAACCCCTTGGTTTGGTTCACAATTAAACCAAGTTGGTTTATGACTAATTCATGATTAAATTAAATATGATTCAACTCTACCATAAGAGATGTAGCCCATTTGAGCTTTTATTATGACAAATATTTCTATATTTGTCTTATGTATGGTCCAACCAAACATTTATCTCTTGATCTAAGAAACCTATTCTTTAACTTATTTTATATCTTTTAGAGGCTCGTTAGTGCGTGTGACCTAATAGGTTCCCGATTTATCTTGGTCGTCCATAATTAACTACTTAATTATAGAACGATCATGAGTGTCACCTAGTAATACATCATGATTCCCAATTAGCCAGAAAATCATAGTTGATCTTAGAACTAATTATAAACCCTTCAGCAGTTATAGTGAGTCATGCATTGTTCCTTTCACTCATCTTATACTCACTTGATTCAAGACATGATCTATGTGTCTGTCTTCACTTGACTGACTACGTCACACCTAGCCCAAGTAATACTTCCTCGTTCTACGGATTCAAATTACTCGTACATGTGTACAAGAATCTCGTACTCTTAACATGTGATGTTTTGGCCAAAGACTTTGAGTAATAATCCTAACGAGTGACCATAGGGTACACATCTCCTCTCAAGGAACGATGAATCCTCTGTGGGCTATCCAAATATCTTCGGGCATTTCGACTTATACCACTACAAGAAAAATCCTCATAGACATCGGTGGAACAACAGCGGTTTTAAGCAAAAACCGATGTCTTTGAGTATTTTACACCAATTTTTCCAAAAACCGGTGTATATAAGCACATATTTTCGCTCATAGACATCGGTTTTTTAAGCCGATGTCTATTAGCACATTTTTTCGTTAATAGACACCGATTTTAACAGCGGTTTTTAAAACCCAGTGTCTATGATACAATAAAATAATTTAATTTTCCCACCAATACTTAGCTGAAATTTGCAACAGTTTACTCTTCTTTCCAAACCTAAATCTATATCGCGTCGTCCCCTTCCTCTCCCGATCAGGATCAAGACGCCCCTTGCTTCGTCCAACCACACCGCTCCTCCAACTCCTCCCTCTGGGTAAGAAGAAGATGATCCCTTCTCCGCCCTCGCTTCTCCCTTGCTTCTCCTTACTTTTTGATGTTTATCGTCGAAATCTGAAGACTTAGTGGAGACTTAGCAGCTAAGGCTTGTTGGAGACAGCAGCCTTTGGTCAGGTCCTCAAGCTAAGGTTGGAGCCGCCCAATCTGTTTGCTTTTATGTCTTGCTTTTGTTGGTTATTGTGGAGCTGCATTATGGAGGTGATGGTCGAGTTGGATCTTTTTGTTGGGCTTTTCGAATCGACCATTTTTTTTTGTTTCCAATATGGTGATTTTATGAGAGAAAGCTGGGGTTTTTGTTTGATTTGCGGCGGTGTTGTGGTTCTTGCTGTGGATTTTAGGTCTGGCGGCTTGTTAGGGCAGCAGAAAGAGTTGATGATTGTTAGATCCAACTTGATCCACCACGAACAATGCAGGTAACAACGTTGCTTCCGTGCTCCACGTTCTTTGCTAATCGTTGGTAGAAATGCTTGTTAGAGCTTTGATACGTGTCCTTCCGTTGCACATTTTGTGTGGGAGGTTTTTTTCCCCTTCTGTTACCCTTCTCGATTTGCTAAGAATCCCACATTCGGGTCAATTTTTGATCTCTGCTTTTATTGGTTGTCATTAGCACATTAAATTCATTTATGATGTATGAGTCTATAACATAGGGTTTCTTGGAATGTTTGGTTGCAGTTTGGTAAGGAAAGGTTTGATTTCACCGCGTCTTAGGAGAAAAGGGTCGTGTTAATATAGATGACCTGGGTGAAGATTGGTTGTGAAATGGAGCAGTATGAGGTTTTGGAGCATATAGGGAAAGGTGCATTTGGGTCAGCTCTACTGGTGAAGCATAAGGTCGAGAACAAGAGGGTGTCCTTTTGTCTCCGAAAACCTAACCGACTCACTCGTCGATTTCAAGCTACGGGAGCTTGCCTCCGTCGGAGCGGGACCTTCTCGTTCTGCCAATTCCAGCGCCGAGCACGAGGAGCTTCTCGAAATCTCCAGGGGCTTCTCTGACTGCTCCAGCTTTGGCTCTGACATCTCCGGCGAGCTCCAGAGGCTGGCCTCCTTTTCCATATCTGAGGTGCCGCGGAGCATTGTGGCATCCAACGTCGAAGGTTTCAAGGAATCCGGGCTCAGCACGTCGTCGGAGAGCCTAGAGTACGCGTCGATGGAGGGCGTCGAGCCGGTGGTGTGGTGTTTACCTTTTTGCATGTCACGAGGCACTCCAAATTAATAAAGATTGAGATCCATTTAAGCTAAAGACGAGCATTGTAGTAAGGAGTCCCAAGTCGTATTTTTCCAAGGCAACTAATAAATGTGTGAGTGTTTTAGAATTGATTCACATGAAATTCTCTCGTAAACAAGGTCAATTAACTGTGAGAACTAAATGTAAACATGTGGGTGTCTGACCTAGAATAATGAAATGATACCATGTATCTACTGAACAAGAAACTAAACTACCAAAATTCGAAATAGAGATAAGAATTACAACTACTTATGTAGCTCAAACAAGATTGGAATTACAAAAGTGCATCGAAATCAGGGGTTTCAAGTAAAGAAATAGGAACAGAATTGCAGGAAATAAATTCTAACAGAATGAAATAGAAAAGGAACAAGGAATCTGAACACAAAATCTGAAGAAATAAAAAAATATGCAGAAATAATAAATTGCAGAATTTGAATCTAAACCATCTCTACTCAAATCTACTCTTCTAATGAGTCTTTCCTTGCCGTCACACAAGGAACATGAATGAAGAAGCTCTCAAACACTTAACTCAGTTCAGAATTCCCCAGCACCGAAGAAAATCTTCCCGGAAAAGCTGGTGAAGAATGAATCTGCCAAGCTCGAAATTCTGCAGATCTGAAGTATGCAGTCTCTGAATCGATGCTCTCTGATAGAAGGCGAGCCACTGTCACCAAGGAATTCCTCCGATGATGGCTGAAGCAGAGGAAACTCACGGACAGATCTGAGCTCCGGAGAGATGTTCGCCGGCGCATGCAGATGATCAAGACTTGGAAGCCAACGGATGGAAGCTCCAACACCAATGAGACTCACTGAGAAGTAGATCTGGAAGAGGATGGTGGTCGGAATCCACTGGAAATCTCGCGGGATGCGGCGCTGTGCGCGGAGGAGTCGACGAAGGAGCTGTACTGTAGCTTCTCAGATTTAAAACAGATCTCAGATTTGATCGGACGGCTGAGATGATTTTTGGGCTAAATCAACGGTGAAAAGTCATCCAAAATCCGATTCGAAGGTACTGATGTTGATGTAGGGTCTGGATCTACTCTCCTGTAGGTCGGATCGATCAGATCATCACTGGATGGCCCAGATCCGCCTAGTCTTCAATAAACGGTCCAGATTAAGTCGGGCTGGATCAATAGCTAGATGAACTCAGATCTGCATAAAAACTTATGGATCTTCATCAATGGCTGAGATCTGCTCTCCATTAAGTTGGATCGGCCAGATCTTCAACGGATGGTCCAGATCTGTCCTATTCTTGATGAACGGCCCAAAACGACCCAAAACTTGATCTTCTTGTTTGAACTCCGATTCGAGCCCAATTTCAATCCAAATAGATCCACATCCAAGATCCTTTGATGCCTACAAAATAAGAATTAAATATTAGCACCAAATAACACCAAAAATAAGATAATTTGCAATTAAATCCAAAAATACCCACAATGTACAAAATGTGATGTAACCATGATTTAAACTATGAAATCAACATCAAACCATGCATATATGAATCAAAATAATGCAATGAAAACCTAACCGACTCACTCGTCGATTTCAAGCTACGGGAGCTTGCCTCCGTCGGAGCGGGACCTTCTCGCTCTGCCAATTCTAGCGCCGAGCACGAGGAGCTTCTCGAAATCTCCAGGGGCTTCTCTGACTGCTCCAGCTTTGGCTCTGACATCTCCGGCGAGCTCCAGAGGCTGGCCTCCTTTTCCATATCTGAGGTGCCGCGGAGCGTTGTGGCATCCAACGTCGAAGGTTTCGAGGAATCCGGGCTCAGCACGTCGTCGGAGAGCCTAGAGTACACGTCGATGGAGGGCGTCGAGCCGGTGGTGCGCGCTTGCATGGAGCGTCTGAGGTCGGTGTCGGTGGAGGCGAAGCGCGGGCGCGATCAAGCCGCTGGTGTACGCCCTGCGGACAGGGACAGCCTCTGCGAAGCAGAACGCTGCGTGCGCGTTGCTGAACATTTCGATGATCCAGGAGAACCGGGCAATGATAGGAGCATGTGGAGCGATCCCACCGTTTGCTTGCTACCTCATCTATATAGAAAAAAAGTCAATAGCCATCTTGTTCATATGCTCGTAATAGCATGTGTTCTGTATAGTGTTTGCATGCTATTTATTCATTTTGTTTATCTTTGCCATTATTACAGATGGAGCTAATTTCAAAAGTAAGAAGCCCATTTATTGTGGATTATAAAGATTCCTGGGTTGAAAAGGTTTCTAAAAGTTTACTTCCCCTTGATTTATTATGATAAGTTTCTTTTCTATTTTAGCATTTAGATTGTAAATGGATGTTTTATGACTGCATGTTATATGTATTAGAACTCTAGTTATTTAATCCATGTTTATTCATTCAGTCAATATTCTATGATTTCTTAAACTAGCATTGTTCTTGCAACTGAAAAGATATTTTACATGCACTCTTTGATTAATAACTATATTGGTTATAGGAGCAGAGTGAAGAGCTTGCGCATACTTTTGTGGACTAGATTGACTCTGAGAATAGTTGCCTAGGCTATATGGTTTCAGGGTCTTAAGCTAATAGTGCTTCAATTCATCAAAGTGCTGCTATAAATAGCAGTAGAGTTGTCCATGCCCAAGAGTTTGATGTTTCAATAACAATGTTGAATATTGTATGTAGTTCAACGGATTTTGTCAAAAATTTTCTTTCCATAATTAGTGAATGAGTTAATAAATTGCTCTCTTCTTAGTATTTTTGTTAATTTGGTTCTTCACAGGCAATCATTCTCTACCATATCCATGAGTATGCACATTCATTATCTGTTCTCAAAAAATTGTTCCAGAATATCGAGCCAATTAAAGAGGTATGCCTTAATTTAATCATCTTATGAGTTATTGATAAGATGATTCTTTTTATTCTGCCTTGCTATTTTTTCCTATGCAGCAAATAGCTCTCCGTGATGCCTTCTGCTAAGGTCAACTGCATCTCGTCAATTTGTAGACGTGTATCTCATCTTCTATGGATGTAAACACTAAGCAATGTGATGTTTCTTTTCTGTTTAACATGAAATCTAATAAGTTGTATGTATCTTTTTTTTTAATATTTTCTAGACATAAAGGAAAAATTATGGAAGCAGTTCCTGTAACGCCCGAAAATTCTCAAAACTATTTTAGAAATATTCTATGATTTTTCTAAAATTTTAGGATATTTTTACAGAATTTTTAGAGTAACGGAAGTAGCAAAAACAAATAGAAAACGAAAATGTTAGTAACCAGTTGAACCCAGCAGGGCAGTGCTGAAAGGAAAGGGAGGCAATTAAATTTATATTAGAGTTGGGCTGAAATTACCCACTTAATATAAATAGGGAATTTAATAGGTGAAGAGTTATTTTCCCTTAGCGTGATTTTTCCTCACCCTCACCATAGCCACGCCGACTCCCTCTCCTCCTCCTTCTCTCGGCGCCAACCACAAGAGGGCCTAGGGTTCCTCTCCTAGGACTCCAAGGGCACTTTCCGGCGACGACTTCGACACAAGGACGCTCCCCTCCGCCGAAAGGATCGTCTCCTCCGGAAATCTAGCGATTAGAATCGTAAGAAAATCCGAACAGGAGGTAAAAAACCCCTCGCCTGTAGTATAAGTAGCTTTTCGTACGATTGAATATTTTTAAATTAGCTATATGTAGACTTTTCGACGCATAGGGTGTATTTAACCCTCCTTTTCAGGTTTAGGGATCTAGTTGAGCACCTCTAGATGGGCCAGACACGTTTTCTCCTTTCAGTTGGAGATTCTAGACGTTGTTGGGTGCCTAGAGGTGGTCTCCCTAATAGAGAGGAGAGTTGGAGCACACCAAGTGTTCGATAAAATGCTTAGCTCAGTAAAATGCTACAGTAGACATTTCTAATAGCTCAGTAAATGCAATAGAAGCATTTAAATAGTTTAGTTAATCTTGCTACAGCTTATATGGGACTACGGTCCAATGGGTGGGCACCCACAGTCGCCTCTAGGTTCAGATAACCTAGTAGAAGCAAGGTAAATTAATTAGCTATGATTCAGTATTTTATTTTCAGTAGTGGCACTGTACAGGATTAGATATCCATTGGACTGGGCTCCCATAGTCGGTCCCTAGGTTTAGATAACCTAGTAAACCTTGCTAAATTCGGGATTTACAACCCCGGGTTTAGTTGAGGGTGCGCGCATAGCATGTACAGTTGCCGGGCCCATTAGCAGTATGATTATGTATTTTAATCTATTATATTATAGTTTTTCAAAACTCACAAAGATTAGTTATGTTAGTTAAGTTTGAATTCAGTTCCAGACTAGCTTAATTCATGTTCAGCTCAGTTTTCCTTGTTGTTACACATGATAGTTATGGTTAGCTTTGTATTCCATACTTTGGTGTTCATGTTCAGCTTTTATTACATATGTTTAGATGATAGTATGCCGTGACTAGCTTTGATTTCTATGTATGATAACATGCCATGTTTCAGTCTAATCAGTGCACTTTCAAACAGCATGTTTTAAAAGCATATTGCATCGAATGCATGTCTTAGTGAGGTAGATGGTTTCTTACTAAGCGAAAGCTTATAGATACTTTCTTTTCCTTATACTGCAGATAAAGGTAAAGGAAAGATGGACTAGCGGAGGCTGGAGGACAATGCTACGAGGATGTGTGTGGGCAGGAACTTGGAAAGAAGATCTTAGGGAACTCTAGCAAGCTTTGTTTAAACATTAGTACTTTTTAGTATTTTAGCAATTTGCACTTTAGTATGTTGATCGCTATGAATTAGTTAACCATGCACTCTATTATGCTTAGAACATTGTTCTTTATGATGTTAGAATGGTAGTTGTGGTTGTTAGAGTGTTTCCTAGCCATCTTAGAACATGTAATGTGATTGAGGCACGAAATAGTGCTGAAATCAGGGGTTCTGGTTCGAAATCAGAAACTCGATCCATCCGCATACAGAAGCAGTGAGCCACTGGATCGGTCAGCCGACCGATCAGTGTACTCCTGGATCGGTCGGTAGACCGATCCAGCCACATACAGAAGCATTATGGCTTATGGATCAGTCAGCCGACCGATCCAGAGGTTTTCTCCGTGCCAGTATCAAGCTGGATCGATCACTGGATCGATCCGATAGCCCAATCGATTCATGGATCGATTGAAATGCCTGATTACAGCTAGCAGGACATCCGAGAGGCATAGATTATCTTCCCTAGCATGTGTACAACTCCTAGGTACACCTAGAATATTAAGTTCAGATTTTACAGTAATCAGTTTAGTAAAATTTAATCAATCCAGATTTCCGCAATAGTAATTTAGCACAGCATAATGTAGCGATCGGCCTCACAGCCTAGTCAGTAGGAGGTGGGTCGTTACAGAGTGGTATCAGAGCAGTTTCCATACTTCCTACACACACATCAGTATTGTACCTGCAGCTTCCAAGTAAGAATACCTCTCACTTTATATGTTTATTGCTTTTCTGTTAGAAATAAATGAAGCATGTTTATTTATGATAGTAGTTAACATGATAACAATAGTTTCTCTATTTATGCTTGTGTTAGTCATGTATGTCCTGCATGTCTTTAGAAATGGCACGAGGACGCCCAGCTAGAAGGGCACCAGCCACAGCAGGCAGCTCAGTGCCTCCTCCGGACCTTACAACATTAGTGGCTCAATTACAGCAGCAGCTAGTTGAACAATAGGAGATAGTCACCTTAAAGGCTAATCAGCCCCCACCGTCACCCCGGAGCCTAACTTAGCGACACCGGTGGTCTTAGAGGTTCCACAACTGGGCAGAGAAGCCTATCGATCCAAAAGAGTCAAGCCGAGAATTTCTCAGGCAGAATGAACCATGAGATGCTGCATGGTTCAAAACAGAAAGTACGATGGAGCCCGAACATGAGAAGGTGAAGCCTCGCGTTGACCAGAGATGCACGTATGTGGTGGGAGAGAATCGGGGAAGGGAATGAACCGATGACATGGACTGACTTGAGAAGGAATTCTTTGAGGAGTTCTTTCACATGCGGGTCACCAACCGTCACTACGAACTGAGTTTCGTCGGGGCAACCTATCAGTTGAGGAAGCCGTAAAGAAACGTTAGCACAGAGAAGGAACGAATCCGATTGATGCTCAAAATGCTGAGGCAATGAACGTGGCTGGTAGCGTTCATAGGCCACAAACCACTGAAGAATTAGTGAGCAGTGCTCTAATCACTGAGCATTACCAGCATCAGCAGAAGCAAGTCCTCTCGGAAGCTAAAGGTCAAGGAGGCTCGGCACTCGAGAAGCAGGTGGCTCCCATGGCTCTAGTCGAAAGGAACTCCAACAAGCGCAAACCAGGAGTTACCCAAAGGAGGGAAGCACCAGTTATCCAAAGTGTGCTACTTGTGGGAAATTCCATCCGAGTTTGTCGTAAGGGCACACGAGGATTCTTTGAATGCGGACAGGAAGGGCATATGGCCAAGCAGTGTCCAAACAAGACCCGTCTTCCTCAGCCACAGCAGATTCAGTATAGAGGCCAGCCCGCTCACCATATGCAGGCTGCTTTAGATGGTCCACATATCAGCCAGGGAATATTAGAAGCCCCTCCAGCCACGACCAATGCGAGGATCTACTCACTCACCGGAGAGGACGCAGCAAATGCCTCGACAGTTATTACAGGTCGATTAGTATTTTACAGTAAAGTACAATTATACTGGGGCAACCCATTCATGCATATCCAGGGCATTTGCTGAGAAGTTAGCCAGAGGTACTCGGTGGCGATTCCTTACGACGTTACCCTCGGGAGAAATCATGGCATCTACGCATTGGCTCATAGCAGGCAGAGAGCTCTTTTGCGATCGATAGTGATTAATATGACCGACTACGACGTCATCTTCGGATGGACTTCTTGATCAAATGGTGCCTCCATCGAGTCGTAAGCGAAGGCATATTCCAAGCGGAAGCATTCGAGTTCATCGGAGAACCCAAGAGAAAGGCCAAGAAGTTTCTCTCAGCTATGAGAGGTTAATGGATTCGGGATGTACTGGATTCTTAGCACGTAGTTCGACTACATGACAAGGACCATGAGAGAGTCCAAAATGTGACTACCAGCCTTCCCGAAGAGTTACCAGCCTAGCACCGACAAGGAGATCGAATTTGAGATAGAGCTCATTCCGGTACAAATCCTATCTCCAAAGCACCTTACCGGCTCGAACTGAAGGAACTTCATGAGAAACTACTGGAAGGGCTTCATTCATCCTAGTCACTCACCATGGGGGTATTGTTCGTGAAGAAGAAAGATGGGAGCATGCGCCTATGTATAGACTAACCAAGTCACAATCAAACAGTATCCTCTTCCCGAATAGATGACTGTTTGATCCTAAAGGGAGCGTGTTCTCTAAAATAGACCTCGGATCATGTTATCATCGGTGAAGGTTAAAGAGGACATACCCAAGACAACATTCAGACTAGATACGGACATTACGAGTTCGTAGTCATGCCCTTTAGCGTGACAAATGCTCCAGCTACTTTTATGGACATGGTATTCAGAGAATATTTAGATAGGTTCGTTATCGTGTTCATCGATGACATCCTTATCTATTCGAACTCGGGAAGAACACGTAGAGCACACGAAAATAGTATTGCGGACCTTTCGTGAATCGCCAAGTTCACCAAATGTGAATTTTGGCTAGATCAGTGTCCTTCTTGGGTCACATCATCTCAAAGGATGGTATCATGGTAGACCCGAGTAGAAAAGACCCAAGAACGCCGGTGAGATCGAAGCTTCACGGGATTAGTAGGCTATTACAGAAAATTCGGATTTCTCCAGATAGCCTCCCCCTGGCGACCCTTACCGGAAGAGCAGAAAATTTCAAAGTGGGAGAGGGTGAAAAGGAGATTGACCGATGCACCTATTCGACTCTACGAAGCAGATAGCTTTGACATATATAGTGATGCCTCGAAGTTGGGACTAGAAGGCCGATGCAAGATGGCAAGGTGATCGTCTATGCCTCAGACAACTTAAGGATTATGAGAAGAACTATCCTACTCATGACCTTGAGCTTGGTGTTCGCTCTCAAGATTTGGAGATATTACTTGTATGGAGCTCGGTGTAGAGTGTATACAGATCATCGAGAAGGATCTTAATATGCGACAGCGTAGATGGCTAGAATTGGTCAAAGACTACGACATAGATAACCTCTACCACCCAGGAAAAGCGAATAGGGTAGCAGACGCCCTCATTATCTCTAGTAGCCATGTCACCGCCCCTACAGAAGGAGATCTCAGATTTCGGTCTCGAGCTCATAGTCGGACAGCTCTCTACTATGACATTAGAGTCTACCTTGCTCGGTGACATCCAGACAGCTCAGGAGCAGGATCCTGAAATTCAGAGAATCAAGCAAGGTTTAGCAGAATCAGAAAGTGGAGAGTTCAGAATATCAGATAGCGGGGTGTTGTATTTTGGTGACAGGCTATGTGTTCCGGATCAGGAGGAACTACAAAGGAAAATCCTAGACGAGGCTCACAAGACTCCATATGTGATGCATCCTGGCTCCACCAAAATGTACCAGGACTTGAAGAAACGTTTTTGGTGGCCTGGGATGAAGAGAGACATCGCTCGATATGTCAGCACCTGCCTAACCTGTCAGAGACCAGGGGGGGTTTTGCAGCCCATACAGATACCAGAATGGAAGTGGGAAGACATTTCTATGGATTTTATAGTGGGATTACCCAGAACCACAAATGGTTTTGATACCATCTGGGTAATAGTCGATAGATTGACTAAATCAGCCCACTTCTTAGCTATCGGGATATCCTACTCCATGGAGCAGCTAGCTCAGTTGTATCTCAAGGAGATCGTTAGATTACATGGAGTCCCACGAACCATTATCTCAGACAGAGACAGGAGTGTGTATAGACAGCTTTGGGCACGGTTAAAGTTTAGCATGCCTTCCATCCGCAGGACGGAGCCAGTAAATCGGTACTCGAAGATATGCTCGAGCATGTGCCCTATATTTCAAGGAAGTTGGTGCAAATATCTAAGTCCAACAGCTATCAGGCCACTATCGGCATGGCACCTTACGAGGCTCTCTATGGGCGGAGGTGTAGATCTCTATGAGAGTGGTGAGCAGAAGAACTAGAACTTCAGACGGATCTAGTAGCGGATACCACAGATCCGGATCCAGCGAGGAAAGCACTTTTCGAGCCGCAAAGCTATCACGATACAGACCTTTAGAGTTCTCGATTGGGGATTCTGTTCCTCGAGTAGCTCCCATGAAGGAGTAATGCGGTTTGGGAAAAAGGCAAGCTAAGTCCGAGATATGTGGGACCGTATCAATCGAAGAGTGGGCAAGGTAGCATATGAGCTAGAGCTACCCGAAATGTTAGTCGTCCATGTATTTCATGTCTCTATCTTGAAGAAGCATACCCCATGCCACCTGTGATTGGATCCAGATCCGGCCTGATCGGCCTATTCGGATAATAGACCGAGATTAAGGAACAAGGAAGTACCATTAGTCAAAGTTATTTGGCGAAATCACACAGCAGAAGAGGTACCGCAATTATTCTAAGTTCGAGGATGAACTTTTTATAAGGTATGGGGGATTGTAACGCCCGAAAATTCTCAAAACTATTTTAGAAATATTCTATGATTTTTCTGGAATTTTAGGATATTTTTACAGAATTTTTAGAGTAACGGAAGTAGCAAAAATAAATAGAAAATTGAACCCGAGACCTACGGTTTACGGATAATGCTAGTAACCAGTTGAACCCAGCAGGGTCGTGCTGAAAGGAAAGGGAGGCAATTAAATTTATATTAGAGTTGGGCTGAAATTACCCACTTAATATAAATAGGGAATTTAATAGGTGAAGAGTTATTTTCCCTTAGCGTGATTTTTCCTCACCCTCACCCTAGCCACGTCGACTCCCTCTCCTCCTCCTTCTCTCGGCGCCAACCACAAGAGGGCCTAGGGTTCCTCTCCTAGGACTCCAAGGGCACTTTCCGGCGACGACTTCGACACAAGGACGCTCCCCTCCGCGAGAGGAACGCTTAGACGCGAGAAGATCGTCGAAAGGATCGTCTCCTCCGGAAATCTAGCGATTAGAATCGTAAGAAAATCCGAACAGGAGGTAAAAAAACCCCTCGCCTGTAGTATAAGTAGCTTTTCGTACGATTGAATATTTTTAAATTAGCTATATGTAGACTTTTCGACGCATAGGGTGTATTTAACCCTCCTTTTCAGGTTTAGGGATCTAGTTGAGCACCTCTAGATGGGCCAGACACGTTTTCTCCTTTCAGTTGGAGATTCTAGATGTTGTCGGGTGCCTAGAGGTGGTCTCCCTAATAGAGAGGAGAGTTGGAGCACACCAAGTGTTCGATAAAATGCTTAGCTCAGTAAAATGTTACAGTAGACATTTCTAATAGCTCAGTAAATGCAATAGAAGCATTTAAATAGTTTAGTTAATCTTGCTACAGCTTATATGGAACTACGGTCCAATGGGTGGGCACCCACAGTCGCCTCTAGGTTCAGATAACCTAGTAGAAGCAAGGTAAATTAATTAGCTATGATTCAGTATTTTATTTTCAGTAGTGGCACTGTACAGGATTAGATATCCATTGGGCTGGGCTCCCATAGTCGGTCCCTAGGTTTAGATAACCTAGTAAACCTTGCTAAATTCGGGATTTGCAACCCCGGGTTTAGTTGAGGGTGCGCGCATAGCATGTACAGTTGCCGGGCTCATTAGCAGTATGATTATATATTTTAATCTATTATATTATAGTTTTTCAAAACTCACAAAGATTAGTTATGTTAGTTGAGTTTGAATTCAGTTCCAGACTAGCTTAATTCATGTTCAGCTCAGTTTTCCTTGTTGTTACACATGATAGTTATGGTTAGCTATGTATGCCATGCTTTGGGTGTTCATGTTCAGCTTTTATTACATATGTTTAGATGATAGTATGCCATGACTAGCTTTGATTTTTATGTATGATAACATGCCATGTTTCAGTCTAATCAGTGCACTTTCAAACAGCATGTTTTAAAAGCATATTGCATCGAATGCATGTTTTAGTGAGGTAGATGGTTTCTTACTAAGCTAAAGCTTATAGATACTTTCTTTTCCTTATACTGCAGATAAAGGTAAATGAAAGATGGACTAGCGGAGGCTGGAGGACAATGCTACGAGGATGTGTGTGGGCAGGAACTTGGAAAGAAGATCTTAGGGAACTCTAGCAAGCTTTGTTTAAACATTAGTACTTTTTAGTGTTTTAGCAATTTGCACTTTAGTATGTTGATCGCTATGAATTAGTTAACCATGCACTCTATTATGCTTAGAACATTGTTCTTTATGATGTTAGAATGTTAGTTGTGGTTGTTAGAGTGTTTCCTAGCCATCTTAGAACATGTAATGTGATTGTGGCACGAAATAGTACTGAAATCAGGGGTTCTGGTTCGAAATCAGAAACCCAGATCGATCTACTGATCGATCAGAATTGGGTTGTGCCACTGGATCAGTGAGCCACTGGATCGGTCAGCCGACCGATCAATGTACTCCTGGATCGGTCGATAGACCGATCCAGCCGCAAACAGAAGCATTATGGCTTATGGATCGGTCAGCCGACCGATCCAGAGGTTTTCTCCGTGCCAGTATCAAGCTGGATCGATCACTGGATCGATTCGACACCCAATCGATTCATGGATCGATTGAAATGCCTGATTACAGCTAGCAGGACATCCGAGATGCATAGATTATCTTCCCTAGCATGTGTACAACTCCTAGGTACACCTAGAATATTAAGTTCAGATTTTACAGTAATCAGTTTAGTAAAATTTTAATCAATCCAGATTTCCGCAATAGTAATTTAGCACAGCATAATGTAGCGATCGGTCTCACAGCCTAGTCAGTAGGAGGCGGGTCGTTACAGTTCCAAAGACAAGAGGAAGGTCAAGAAGTTGTAGCCCTCGGCCTAGGTAATGGTTTTTTATGTCAATCAGAATTGACATTTTACAATTTTTTTTTTTGGAAGTTTGTGTACCTTTGTGGTTTTTCTCTTAGTTAGCACTTCAACTCACATAGTTGATATGGAATGGCTATTATCTTTTTTAGAGTTATCCCTCCTGAAAAAATACAGAATATTTCAAATTTCTGTTCAAGTTATTGCAAGATTACCTCAGTCATATAGATTGATGTCATTTGAACCTAATCTCAGAAATTTGCTTGATCAACGCTACCACATATTCAAGCTATGAGCAAAAGGAAAGTCCTTTATGATGAAAAATATATAAGATTTTGGGGCTTAAAAATGGTGAAAAGATGAATAGAGCTTGCACATGGCTTAATGACCTAAGGATATCTTTTATGAAATTGCAGCAAATGCATGACGGATGTAATTCTGCAGTGAGACCAACAAGTAAGAGTAACAGGATTTTAACTTTCTCTATGGTCAACCTTGCATAACGGAACTTTTAGTTTCCTACTCTGTGTTGTTTGCTATGTAGAAGAGTGTACTGTAATCATGTGTGAACTGTGGATATTGTAGATTTCAGAGTCAAAGTCATCAGCCCGCATTAACTTTAGCGTCCAAATACTAGATGCTAAGTTGTTAAGATTAAACCTCAAGGGGCCCTCCTCACCTTTTCTTGCACCTGACCATTCATAAGACTTCAACTCCTAGGGTGTTTAGCATTTGCATTCCAGATTCATTATATTTCATGCGCAGCATGTTTAGATTCTTTACCACAAATAAATTCTTAGATTTAGTGTTTTTAGAATGTTTAGGTTCTGTGAACTGTTGTGATAATGGAACCTATTGTCTACTTGTTTATTTCTTCACTTTGATTATCATTTGTCATTGATTTAATCTATATTTTAGTTGAAATATAATTCGACTTCAACTCATAAGGATTTTACACTGACCATATTTTACTTGGTTCTTCTCCATACGAAGATCAATTGACCAGTTATTATACAAATCAAGAATGTAAAATTCCTCAAATTTGTTCTATTTTAATTGAAATCTCATTACTTCCCAAAGATGACAGTGATCCAATGATTCTTTGTTGGGTTTGATATGAAAGAAGAAATTGCATATTTGGTATCCACACTTCTACTTTTTGTGTGAAGACTTTTACACTGTTTGTCTTTAGGTCTCCTTAATAGTTGCAACTAAGGGTTTGATGTTGTTTCTCCATGTCAAAATGTATTAATTGGCTGCTATATGAAACATGTCTATTTTTTCCTCTAATTATTTCTATTTTAACTAATCTCTTACTCATTTTTAAAGTACATGATGATTTGTTGTTGACTTGCATACAAAAGAAGAGAAGTTTATTTACTATGTGTAGTTCTTGTTTGTGTGAACTCTTAATCATTTTCTATTTATTTCAGGTTCTTCATAACATTGCTATTGCAGAATATTTTCACTGGAATATGCTACGTAATTCAATAACTCCTATTTTTCCACTGAACTGTTAATCTCTTTTTGATTTTGTGGATAACTTTGCTGCAAACTATGCTCTGAAGAGAGTTTATTATGTCAACTATGCATTGGGGATATCTGGATGCAGGAAACCTTGCTGGCATCTATTATGAACAAAGTCAACTTGACATGACAATTCTACATTACAAGCAAGCTATCAACTGTGATTCTACCTTTATTGAAGCTTACAATAATCTGGTAAGTTGATAATGGTCTAATATGTCAAAATGTGGTATCCTTCTTGATGGTGAGCCAGGTTAGTTAATGATCGACTTTCTTGCACATTAAAAGGGGAATGCTCTCAAAGACGCTGGACATGTGGAAGAGGCTATCAACTTCTATAGGGTGACTTTTTAATTTGGATATTTTTATTCTCTTAAGTTTTTTTTCCTTGTTGAATAACTTCATTTTAATAATTTTTCCCAAGTCATGCCTTGCTTTACAACCTAACCATCCACAAGCATTGTCAAGCCTTGACAACATATACAAGGACTGGTAAGCTTTAGAAATGTTTGATGACAATTATGCGGATAGTTTATTTTTGTTCCTTAATGAAACTTCTCTTCATGCAGCAACATGATGAGTGTTGCTGCATCATTCTATAAGGCAACTTTAGCAGTTACAACAGGACTATCTGCGCCCTTCAACAACTTGGCTATTATATACAAGCAACAGGTAGAGTACTATATCTACCTTTTTCATCGCTAGTTTGAGAGTTACTGCATATTGCCTCATGTAATGGAAGAAAGTCATATAATTTGTCTATCTTCTTCTTTGCTGTCTTTGCTCCTAGTTGGAAATTGATAGTTCTCTTGTATTACACCAGGGAAATTATGCAGAAGTGATAGCCTGTTACAATGAAGTTCTTCGATTGGTAGAGTTACTGAAGCAATTCAGGATTATATACGTGCTGTGAATATCAGACCAACTATGCCTGAAGCCCATGCAAATTTGGCTTCAGCTTACAAAGATAGGTAATTTCTTCTTTGAATTTGTGCTGGTGTTGGACTATATCAGTATCTTACATCATTGATTCTTCTTTCTATTTATTTGTGGTTGAGATAATTGATGTGCATTTCTCTTTTTAAGCATTCCAATTACTCATCTTGTTACCTGGTGCTCTTACTGCTTTTTCAATTATGATTTTTGGTCTTGATTTACTAATATATTATTTATGTGTTTTTACAGTTTACAAATCTCAAGTACTCCAGAGTTGAAATTGATGAAGTGCAGTTCGAGTGGGCTGAATGCATGCTAGATTACATTTAAGTAGGAAAGGTATTTGATTGTTGAAAACTTTAGATGATGCATGCATTTGCATGGAATGTAAATTGTGAATATTACCTTGATGTGTACAATATCTATTACCTTTTGATGTTGTAAAAAGAATATTTGTGTATTTTATGGATACTGTTGTAAGAAGAATATTTATGTAATTTGTGAATATTTGTGTATTTTATGGATACTGTTGGAAGAAGAATATTTGTGTAATTTGTGAATATTTGTGTATTTTTTTTGTTATTGTCGATTTTTCACTGTTTCGGAAATCAAATTTGTGCTGTTAAAAAATACTGATATTACATCGATTTTCCACCGCTGCAAAACCGGTGTTATTAACTAATATTACATCGGTTGTATACCGCTGCCAAAACTGGTGTTATTAGCATACAATATTACATCGGTTTTACACCGTTGATGAAACAGTGTCGTTAAGTGATACTACACCGGTTAATAACCGATTCGAACACCAGTGTCGTTAAGTGATACTACACCGGTTTGAACCCGATGTCTAAAATGGCAGACCTTTTACATCGCCTTCATAGACATCGGTCGAAAATGTAATAGACCGGTGGAAAACGGATGTCTATGAGGGTTTTTGTTGTAGTGCTACCCAATCATCCTAGGTTCACACCTCAATGAGGTGCTTACTTAAGATGTCAAAATATAAGTCTCCATGACTAAGATGACTTGTATACCTCAAGTTGAAGGAAAATTACACTCGAACTACAGTAAGAGCTTTATGGATATATCTATATATATAAATTATATGAAGTTTTACAGCGAGTCACTCTAATGAACTAGTTATCATAACTAGCATCCATGTTTAACTCTTGACATCTCATTGTCTCCAGCCAGTGAGAAAACAGCTGCTTGGCAAACCAAGGAGTATAACCCATGCTTGTCTTACAGAATTGATGATGTCCGAAGGCATCAATTCGACGACTAGGAAAATTCCAATACGTTCATAATTGCACATGTAGAGATAATCGCTAGCTATAATCCAATAACAATTTCTCTCATACTATGAATTGTATTACATACATTTAGTAAATGAGTTTAAGACAATCAAACATATAATATGTACTCAAATAGTGAATCTATATTTAGTAAAAATCATAAGGCGATTGTCTTAGGACATCCCTCAAAATATAATAGTTCCCCTTTAACTTGAGCTTCCTCTCTTGTTAAGCCTTCCCTTTGAACATTGATTTCGGTAATGCCCATTTTTGTTGCACATAAAGTACACAATGTACTCATTGCCTTTGTGTATCATAAGTAAGGTCCCATTTGGCTTCTCCTTGCCCTTGGGTGCCACTTGGCCCTTCTTCTTAATCAATTTTTGACACTTTCTCTTATAGTGTTCATTCTCCCTACACTCAAAGCATATAATATGATTTTTATTTTTACAAATTGAAATAGTTATACCTTTACTTATAGGGGTGACACATGATCTTTCTTCATTTGACCCGGAAGTAGAAGCTTCTTCTTGCTATGGTGTCAATGAATTACTCTCCCTCTCAATCTTTGAGGTGGATGCTTCTTCAATTTCTTCCTTGGATCTTGAATGTTTCTCAACCTTTGAATCCTCATGCACGTGAAACAAATAGTTTCCTTCTTTACCTTTGTCATTGCTTTCCATTGAGGATGGATCTTCATGAAACTTTACCAACTTGCTCCATAGCTCATTGGCATCTTGATATTCTCCGATTTTACAAAAGATAATGTTTGCCAATAAGTTAACTAATAATTTGGTTACCTTATCATTTGCCTCGCATCTCTTAATTTGTTCTTCCATCCATTTCTTCTTCTTGAGGTGCTTCCCGTTTGCATCAATTGGAGTTTGAAATTCCTCCATTAGAATAAATCATTGCTCTATTTCTATCATGAAAAAAATTTTGACCTTTGATTTCCAAAGATCGAAGTTTCCAATTCTGAATGGTGGAGGTGCTCTAATATCATATCCGAATCCATCTCTAAACTCTATTTTTGAACTTGAGCTCTTTTGAATGATAAGTTCTTGACATGTTGAAATTAGGGTTTCAAGCTTCAATTTCTTCTTATTCCTCTAGCTTGTTTCTCTTTCAGTGATTAGTCCAATGAAGAGTGGCATCACCCTGATACCACTTGTTAGGACACTTTAGAAGCTAGAGGATGGGTGATTACCTCCAATCACCTTATTAATGCTTTGTTACAGTGGAAAACTCAAAGCAATTCACAAACACTCAGATTTACTTGGTATCTATCTCTTTAAGGTGACTAATCTAAGGATCCACGTGGTGCACACACTCCACTATGAAAGCACTTCTTCTAGAAAATAATCCAATGGTGGAAAAACCTCGTACAATCTCACAATAAGAATACAATGAAAGTAAGAAGTAAATATACAATATAAATGAAAACTTTGCTTTCTTGATCTCTTATTGCTTATAGATGCCTCTTGCCAACTTAGAGTCGGTTGACTAGCCTCTTGACCCACCTGGTCTTCCCTCTAGTTGTCAAGTCCATAGATCTAACTGGACTACGACCCGCTGTCAGGTCCCTCAGACCCAGCCGGACTTCCCGCCAGATATCAAGTCAGCCCTTTGACCTATTTGGGCTTCGTACCAACTATCGAGTCCTCAAACCTAGTTGGGTTTTATCTTGGTGTCAGGTCCTCTAGACATGTCAATCTCTGCACACTTAGTATATGTATTAGATCATAAAAATACCTAACTTAACTCAGTTGTCATTCATCAAAGCCTGAGTTAGATCATTAGTATAAATTACAACAACAATCTCTCATTTTTGGATGCAATGACAACCTGGATTAGAGTTAGGAAAAGATATGAAATAATAATAACTAATGTTTTCTCTTAATCATTTTAAGGTTAAGGGTTTTCAAGGATCTCAAGTTAAAGGTTTAATTTCTTTTTCTTACTTAACCCTAACCCTCCCTCTTTGACATTCATAAAAAATGTACAGATAAATGAAAAATGTAGGAAGTCTGGCAAAGTAAGCATGGAAAGTAATAAGGCTTTGGCAAAACAAGTACAAAATTTTTAGGTTTATTGGAGGGAGGAGTTTAATCTAGAAAAAATTTCACTTACTTTGAAAAAAGTTTACAGATTTTAAAAAATAATTTTAAAGTTTAAGTAGCTTCTAAGATATTTTCCAAGTAAATTTCAAGTATACTAACTTTTCAAAATATTTGAAGAGTGGGTTACAAAGTACTTTTAAAAATAATTTTCAAAATAAGTTTTTTTCAACTATTTCAAAATAAGCTTTCGTTAAAGGAAATTTCTAAGAATTCAAAAGATTTTCAAAAGATCCTTTAACTAAGAATTTTAAGCAATTTTAAAGTATTTTAAACAAGAACTTAGAATTGGTTTCAAAACAAGTTAGTTCGTCTTAGAAATATATAACTTAGAAATATTTTCTAAAATACTTTAAACAAGATTTTTGAACTTAGAAATATTTTTCAAAATACTTTGAACAAGATGTTAAAATTTTAGGAAATTATTTTTCAAATATCTTCCCCCTGAACCTGATATTATTATTATTTTTATTATTATTATTATTATTTGAAAATATTCATTTAGAAATTGTCCTTAACTGTCTAACTATTTATTACTAACTGACTATCAGAAGATAACAGTGTTCACTTGGTTAGTCAAGTTAAGTAAATGTATCTATTTAGTATTTGAGTAAGATAAATTACTTAACTTGATCACTGTAGTTTGGTATTTCATGCCCAAACTTGTGTTGATGCATTGATATAAGAATCTTAAGTTTTTGCTTATGCATCTCACATCGTTCTAAGTTTTTGAATACACAATCAAGGTAGATCTAGTGTGTTTATGAGATGCTCAAACCTATAATTATAGGAATATACTTTCTATGAATTTGATCTAGTTTAGGGCCAAAATAATTTTGCAACTCTAGAGAAATGAGAATTTTTATAAAACTAAGTAAAGAATTTTTCTAGAATTTAGAAATCATTTGAAAATTTATAATAGATGTCCTAGTCTATGAAGCACATTTTTAATTGTAGACAGATTGCTAAATTCACTTTCAGAAAGTGGTTTGGTAAATATGCCAACTAAGTTTGACTTAGACTTAATATAATTGAACTCAATATCTCCTTTAGTTACATGATCCCTGATAAAGTGGTGCTTAACTTCGATGTGTTTGGTTCTTGAATAATGCACTGGATTTTTTGTTAAGTTGATTGAGCTAATATTATCAATTAATACTTTTATGTTTTTAAAGTTTAGATTGAAGTCTTTTAGGGTGTGCATTATCAATAGTAGTTATGCAACACATTCTCCTATTTCTATATATTCTGCCTCAGTAGTATATAATGTGACGCAATGTTACTTTTTACTAAATCAGCTGACAAGTGATGGTCCAAGTAGTTGACAACCACCACTTGTACTTTTTCTATCTAGTTTACAGCTAGCATAATCTGAGTCAGAGAACCCTATAAGTTTAAAATTGACTATTCTAGGAAACCACATTCCTATGTTGGAGACGCCTTTTAAGTATCTAAAGATTATTTTAACATTAGCTAAGTGTGACTCCTTAGCACAAGTTTGGTACCTAGCATACATACTAACTACAAATAAAATATTAGGTCGTGATAGTTAGGTATAGTAGACTTCCTATGATACTTCTATAATATTTGAGGTCTCTAGGTTTTCCATTTGGATCACTCTCTAGGGTTACATTGGTGGTCATTGGAGTTTTAATGTGTTTGGAGTTTTCTATTCCAAATTTCTTAAGTAATTTAAGTGTATATTTTTGTTGATAAATATAGTTTCCTTCATTTGTTTGTTTTATTTGTAGACCTAGGAAGAATGTTAGTTGTCCTAATAGACTTATTTTAAATTTTTGTTCCATCAATGTGATAAATTCTTGTAGAAGTTTTGAATTAGTTGACCCAAATATTATATCATCTACATAGACTTGTGCTATAAAGAAATCTTGATAAATTGTTTTTACGAAGAGGGTTGGGTCTACTTGACCTTGTTTGAAGCTTTTTGAGATTATGTATATGGTCAACCTTTTATTCCAAGCTCTAGGAGCCAGTTTTAAACCATAAAGAGCTTTCTTTAGTTTAAACACATGGTTAGGGTGTTCTAAGTTCTCAAACCCTGAGGGTTGACCTACATATACCTCTTCTTTAATTAATCCGTTGAGAAAGACCAACTTTACATCCATTTGATATAATTTGAAACCCTTATGGGCCGTATAGCTAACAACATTCTAATTTATTTGAGTTTGATGACAGGGGCATAGGTTTCATCGTAGTCAAGCCCCTTAATTTGGCTAAATCCTTTTGCTACTAATTTGGTCTTATTTTTAGCAACTTCTCCCTTTTCATTTAGTTTGTTTCTAAAAACTCATTTTGTTTCTATTAATTTTTTTTATGTTATGGTAATGGAATTAGATCTCACACTTCATTTCTTTCAAATTGGGTCAGTTCCTCTTGCATGGCTAAGATCCAATCTAGGTCACTTAATGATTCTTCTTTTGTTTTGGGTTCGATGTTAGAGATTAAAGCAATTTGGCTTAGGTTTCTAAAAGCTGATCTAGTTTGGACTCTTAGGTCTGGGCCACCTTATTTGTTCAAGTGGATGGTTTGGGTTAACCTTTATGGTTCTAGTTTGTTCATTTTCCTGTGGTTGATGTTCTTCTTCGTGTTCTTAATTTAAGTTTTCACTTGCTCCTCCTTGACTAGTGCTACCTCTAACAAAATCAATTGTTTGAGTCTAAGTTTGTTCTAAGTTATGGTTAGATTCTTCAAATTTTATATTTGTGGTTTCTTTGATTCTTAGTATGCTTTTGTTATATACTTTTTAACCTCTACTATTTAAAGAGTAACCTATAAAAATTCTATTTTTTACTTTTGAGGTAAATTTTCCTAAGTATCCTCTGGTATTTAATATATAAACTGAGCATCCAAATACTTTAAAGTATTTGATATTGGGTGTTTTATCATAATAGAGTTCAAATGAAGTCGTGTTATAATTTGTATTTATTGTAGTTCTATTTTTTATATAGCATGTTGTACTAACAGCTTCTGCCCAAAAGTATTTTGGAAGCTGATATTCATTCAGCATTATCATGGAGGCTTAAAGTAGGGTTCTATTCTTTCTTTCAACTGTTTCATTTTTTTAGGGTATTTTAGGACATGAAAATTCATAATGATAGCCATTTTCTAGGCAAAATATATTAAACTTATGATTCTTAAATTCACCTCCGTTATCACTTCTAATTCATTTGATTTTTTGGTCTTTTTTATTTTTAGCTTGTTTGCAAAAATTACTGAAGACTTCAAATATTTCATCTTTATTTTTTAATAATTTCACACAGGCGAATTTTGAGTAATCATCTATTATTACTAGATAATAGAGAATCTCATTTATTGATTTGATTCCATGGGAGTTGAATAGGTCCAGGTGCAACAATTCTAGTATAGAATTTATTTGAGTTTGATTTGTTGATTTGGTTTGCTTTCCTTACTGACAAGTATTATAGATTGTTGAATCTAAGTTAGATAATTTTGGCAAGCCTCTAACTAAGTCATTTAATTTTGTTAGGTTTCTAAAATTTGTGTGGGATATTCTTCTATGTCATAACCAGGTTTCTTCTTTCTGTGTCAAGTGACACTTAAGTGAAGAGATAGTTAGGTTAATTGCATAGATATTGTCCTTCCTAAATCCTTTTAGGTTTATGTTAGGGTTATCTATGTGCTTGATTAAGCATTCAGAAGATAGAACCTAACCCTGTATCCAGAATCACACAACTGACTAATGCTAAGTAGATTGTATTTAAATTATCAATAAGTAATACCTTTTTAATAATAAAGTCAGTTTTGAATTCGATATTACCTATCTCAATTACCTTAAGTTTGCCATTGTATCAAAAAGCAACCGTTCCTAGACTTTTTTATGTTAGTTGAGTAAACTTGGTATGATCCCGAGTCACGTGTCGAGAACAATCACTATCTAATATTCACTTAGTTTCCTACAAAACGTGGATGTCATTATTAACTAGATTGATTGATTTAAATTTATTTTAATTTAATTTAAATCCTTAGCAATTTCATCCGATCTACATTTTCAATAAGTGAATCCTATAATTTTGTGAGATGAGTTAAGTTAAAATTTAGGGTTTGGTTTAATTTTATGTTAGATTCAAGTTTAGCTTTGGGTTCAACAAACAGACATTCTTTGATAAACTTTTAAGCGGTTGTGAATCGCTTGGACATCATTGGAGTAACCACGCCTTCGAAAATTTTTAAATAGTCTTATCCATTGAACTTAATACAAAACTATAGTCTAACCAGTTAGGATTAGTAAGGGATATCTTCAGTTAGTTCCACTAAGCCAAATGTACCAGGTCGAAGCCATGTCTTCCTAGACATGCATAGGCAGAGCTTCCCGAATATACTATTATTCAAAACTTCACTAGTTCCGTTTATCAATTTAAACTTCTATCCATATTTAATCTCATCTTAATTACCCAACCAGGTAAATTATTATTTTTGGAGGTAACAACTAATTTGGAGCCTCCCCTGAATTATTGGACTTTGGGTCTAGGTTTTGGGTTTGTGCCAATTTGCTTTATAGTTATAATAGACTTGGTTGTATTTTACATTAATTTTGTTTAATTTGGATTTATTTGATCTTAGGTTTGAATTTATTTTTAGAGGTTTAGTATTTTAGGTTAAGAGTGATTTAGTTGGTTTATTTAGATTTATATTGTGAATTTTATTCTTTGGCACATAGTATTGATTGAGTCCTACTTGCGTGGTTAGACACGCTTTTGGAACTCAAGCTTTAGTTAATTTTGAATTTTAAGTGACTAGAGATATAAATATTTTATAAGTTGAGCTAGACTTGTATTCGAGTCTGGACTTATTGTACAAAACTCTTTGTGATCCAAGTATCATATCAAGATACTTGGAACGAGTTGTGAATTTTTCTAATAATTATTTTAGTTCAACTACTTTGCCTTTCAATCTGAAATTGTCCTCTTCAAGTTTTGCAACTTAAGTTGGGCTTCAGCTCGAATCATCTTAGTCGTTGAGATTGATTTTAGTTGTTCGTTAAGTGTTTTATTTTCTTTACTTAGTTTGTTTATTTGATTTTCAAGCATAGTTAATTTCCTATGTAAACATGCAATTATTTTAAAAACTTTTTACTTAAAATAGATTGTACCTTGTTGGAACCTTCATGTATATCTAATTCACAGAAAAGTTCATCTAATTTTAATTTAGATAAATATCTTGAGATTTCATAGACATCCACAATGGATGTTTACAATGCATTTCGAGGAAATGCATTTAGAGCATACCTTATTAGATCTCAGTTCTCCATCTAATGGCTGATTGTGTGGAGCCCGTTGAGGATGCCCTTAATCCTTACGTGCAATTGACTGATAAACTCTCCTTCCTGCATTTTGATGTTAAATAATCTATTTAAAAACAAGTCTCTTTTAGTTACATTTCCATCATTGGTTCCCTCGTGTAGTTCTGTGAACTTGTCCCATAGCTCCTTTGTGTTTTTGTGTGGGCCAACGCGGTTTTGTTTTTCCTTCGTTAGTCCGCACTGGATTATGTTGAGGGCCTTGAAGTCAATCTGGGCCTTCTTCTTCATCTCCATATTCTAATTTTTCAGGTCCATTGAAATTTCGATGTTATGGTCGTCTAGCGCCTTGTATCCTTTGGTGACGCTAAACCACTGGTTAAAGTCGGTCTTCAGCTATACTTCCATTCGTCTCTTCTAGTAGGGGAAGTCATCTCCTTTGAAGAGAGGAGGACGAGTAGTGTTGTATCGCTCAAGTTGGGTCATCTATCACTGAAATAGAGAACTAAAAGGAAGTACCAAGACTTGGTCTTGGATTAGTAGAGTTTGAGGAGAAAAAATATCGAAGAACTCGTATAGTGTTGCACCAACTTTGATTTAAAACCAAATGAGAAATAATTATCTGAAGATGTAAATTTTACCAATTCAGATAAGATACGAAAGACCGAAAAAAATGATTCCCCTTGCTTGATTGGTGGTTGCACTAATTCAGAGCAGAACCTGTTCTGATACCACTTATTGGATCGAGATGCATGTGAGAGGGGGGTTGAATCACGTGGTTTTTTTAAAAAAAATTCTTTTAAGTCTTTTTTAAAAATAAAGTATGCGCAGCGGAAAAGAAAGAAAAACGAAAGCACAAAAACGCAAGCGGTTTTACTTAGTTTAGAGCCTAAAATGACTCCTACTCCAAGACCCAGCTCCCGTGGACCTATCGATGGATAATTCACTAAAACCTCTTCCGGAACCATCAGAAGAGGGGATGGAGTACAAAAAGAGTCAGAGAAGTGTAACATGCTACACTTCCCATATGCTTAAATTAAGTACAGAAATTAAATTTTATTTCCCAACACTGTTTGTAGTCGATCGGCTTGCGTTCGATGTTTAGGCGGCTTCTCAACGTCAGTTGGGCATAGCAGAGTCATAGCAGGGAAACATCATAAAGATGGAGTAGTTGGAACTTCAATCAGATGCGTAGAAGCTTGTATGGAAGTTATATCTTGAAGCTTGGTTGAGCACTGCTTTTATAAGCTGTGGAAGGCGGCTTCCATAGGGCTAAAGGCACCTCCATCGTGTAAAATCTGATCCCAAAAAGTGTTGATCCTTATCACCGAAGAAGTCATATTTTATCCATTGGAAGGTGCCTTCCATAGAAACGAAGGCGCCTTCATGGAAGGCACCTTCCAATCGTTGAAGGCGTCTTCAATAAAGGCACCTTCCCTCTTTTGGAAGGCACCTCGGGTACTATTCACCTGAGGATTTTTGTGCTCTTCTTGCCTTGCAAAATGTTTTAGTCCAATAAATCAAATAATAACCTGCAAGACAGTGTTAGCACATTAATAAGCGGTAATAATTAGTTCCTATCCTCCTAGGACCAGGAACTAGTCAAGGTTTAAGTTTAGGGATCCAAAATAGACCTAAATTGGATCGACACCTACTATCTCTCAACCAGAACATGTCCTCACCGAATCACTCTCCTCAATGACTTACCTTCACTTACCAACTTGCAATTGGTTGACTAGCCTCTTAACCCACAAGGTCTTCCCATCAGTTGTCAAGTCCGCAGATCCAACTGGACTACGACCACCTGTCAAGCCCCGCAGACTCAGTCGGACTTCTCGCCAGATATCAAGCTCGCCCTTTGACCTATCTGGGCTTTGTACCAACTATGGGGTCATTAGACCTAGTTGGGTTTCATCCTGGTGTCAGGTCCTTTAGACTTGTTAATCTCTGCACGCTCTGTAGATGTATTAGATCACAAAAACACCTAACTTAACTCACTTGTCATTCATCAAAATCTGAGTTAGACTGTTAGTGCAAATTGTAGCAACACTTTATATCCCACAGATTAGGATTCCTAATCGATTGGTCTTACTCCCAATTTATTACCATTTCAGATCCAATCAAATCCAACTATCCAAACCTCACAACGACTCTTTTCTGCTTCTCCCAATCGATTACAAGGCTTCTTAATCAATCACTCAATCGATTACAAACCTCACTGTTCACTCGCGAACTTTTCCCAATTGATCACCTGATCGATTCAGAAGTCACTGTTTGTAGCAAAACTTTTTCTCCCATTTGACTACCTAATCGATTAACATGGCTTAAATCGATCGTTTGATTGATTTTTAAACCCACTGTTCGTCATGAAGAAACATGTCCAATCAATCACCTGATCGATTGACATAGCTATTGATCGATTATCTAATCGATCTAGATACCCTCTGTGTCACGAATAAATCTCCCAAACGATCACCTAATCGATTAGCTTTAACACAATCGATTGTCCAACCCTAACTTGCTCGACCTAAGTCTAGGGTTTCCTTGCCCAATCTCCGGTCAACCGTGACCTGTTGGGATTTATTCTCCAAGTATCCGGTCAATCTTTTGATCCACTTAGACTTTCTCTTGTGCCAATTTTCCATTGGACTTCCTATTACCAAGTGCGGTTCTTCTTGACCTCCTTGAATTTTCCTCTTGTCTAACCACAATTAGGGCTTTCCTCTTGTCAATGTGTAGTCCTCTTTGACCCACTTGAACTTTCTTTTACCTAACCTTAATTAGGTCTTTCCTTTGCCAACATGTAGTCCTCCCTGACCCACTTGGACTTTCTTTTACCAACGTGTAGTTCTCCTTGACCCACTTGGACTCTCCTTTGTCTAACAGCAATTAGGACTTTCCTTTACCAATGTGTGGTCCTCCCTGATCCATTTGGACTTTCCTTGTCTAATCGCAGTTAGGTATTTCCTTTGCCAATGTGTGATCGTCTTTGACCCACTTGGACTTTCCTTTACCTAACTATAGTTAAGACTTTACCTTATCTAACCTCTAGTTAGGACTTTATCCTTACCTAATCCTTGAGTTAGGACTTTGTCTTGCCTAACCTCCAGTTAGGACTTTCCCAGCCAAGTATCTGCTTGACTTTCCTCTCACACATGGTCAAGTATCCTGTCAACTTTGACCTCTTCTTCACATATTATCCAAATATCGAAACTCAAGCTCGAACACATTCAAATTTAGTCAAACTAGTTAACCTTAACCCGAGGATAATTACACCAACAACCTCCCAACACTTCTGAGTCGATTGTCAAACATTGAGTACTCAGGAAGTTTCCCATGGTGGTCGAGATGCTTGAGTGCTCCAACCGAATAGAGAGTGTTACCAAGTCAGGGAAGACGGGTGCCTGACTCCTAACTGTCGTCTAAGTGCCAACTGCTCGGGAAGTATTCCTTAGTGGCTATCATAGCTAAATCGGGAAGACACGATGTCGAGGCATGCATATGATGCAGTGCCCTTAAAATAGACTTGTTCAACTTTCGACTGTATTTCGAGGTTATCATACAAGGGTAAACTATAATCTCCACCAAACACTGATTGTCATGATAAATTGAGAGGTGCCTGAATATTATCATAAGTATTCTAGAGATGCATGACATAGAAGATGAGAATGAGAGGGAACATAGGTGGATGTAGACTCTCTTCTTTGCTATAATTTCCGCTAGTTTTCTTTACTCAAGGTCTGTCTCCTGATATTTAAAGGCTTACTCTTTTGTGTGTTGAATTGTCAAGTAATGACTATTCAACGTCTTCAAAAGCACAATAGAATTCCAATATGAGATTAAAATTTCCATACACAATAAAGTTACAATGCTTCGCAATTAAACCAACAACCTTACCGTAAAACTTTGAACGTGAGACTAAAATTTCGTACACAATAAAATTCTCATATCATTCAAATCTTTATTTCCATTTACATTACCATCTGATAAATACGAACTGTTTATATTTTTATTCACATGTAACTTACCGTTCTTATTTCGCAGTGAATTTCCTTTTGCTGTTATATAATTCTTGTGTTATCATCCATCTTCTTTTCACTATTTTAAATTCTAATTTTTATATTTCCTAGTTTTTTAAATGAATTTTGTTTTAAGTTCCAGTAGAAAGAGAAATAGGGATCCTTAGCGGCGCTCAGTCCATGATGGGACGAACCAACGGTTTGTGGTGGGGTTAGGTTGTTTACGATGGATTAGTCATTTGGCACGGTGGGAAGGGTGGATTGATTTGTTATCGATGAATTGAGAAATTTCTAATTCAACCTAATTTAAAGTGGGTTATGGATTAGACAGACCAATTTATACATGATTAAACAAAAAAATTTTAAAAAAAAATCATATTTTCAAAATTTTAATTTTGAAAATATTTTATCAATCAAATCTATCTAGACATGAATATTTTAAATATAAATAGATATATACTATGAAAAATAAGTACGGTAAAAAATATAATAAATTGATATAAAAATTGACTTATAAATATTTCTCAATCCATCAGTCAACTCAAATTCATCGCGGATCAACTTGTATAGATTGCGAGCTTAGGCGGATCGACTTATGACGAACTTAGATTGATAAAATCTCAACATAATCTATTTAAATTGATAGATCAATTTATAATAAAATAAAATTAATAAAATTTTAATTTAATTCACTTAAATTGTTCGAATGGCCACGGATTAATCCGATATACCCTATTGAAATTAACAACTCTAACTACGGACTAATCTGATATACCCCCATTCAAATTAATAGCTCTAACTACACTACAGTGCTGCATATATCATATATGTCATGCCAAGATGTCACCGTATGCCATCAAAACAAGCAGTTCAGATATTTTAGTTCGCAAAATGTAAATTAAAGGGTGGATCATTCTCCACTATCAGTGGAGAATGATGACCTACGTATAAAATAAGTAAGAATCATACTCTGCGCTCCGTAACAAAAACATCTACTTTTACTCATGTGAACCAAAATTGGGATACGTTTTACGGACGTGAGGATCCGCGCCCCGTAACAAAAACATCTACTTTTGCTCAGGTGGACCAAACAGATGAGTACAAAGGAAAAGAGATGCGGTTTGGATATGACACGTAGTGCTACTTGCCAACGACGAGCCCATAAAAAAATGACCAACGTTATGGTCCATGGACCCGCCGTGCCACTTGCCGGCGAGGAGACAAAAGAAAATAACCATGGTTATGGATCCATGAACACGTCGTGCTACTTGCATGCCCACGAAGAAACCAACGAAAATGGTCATCACACGCAAGCCTTGGATTTGCACTGGTGCCCACTAACTTCGTTCAACACCACAGAGTCGATCGAGGGAGACATCTTGGCTGTCAAGAAAACTGATTCAGAAAACAAGCAGCCATCTTGGCTGCCAAGAAAACTGATTCAGAAAACAATCTGTCATAATGAGAAGACGCTAGGTGAGTGTTTTTGACTTTCCCAGATGTATTTCATATGCTAATAACTTCTATGACTAACTAAAATAGATATAATTTTAACAATGAAGTCCTAAATATTGATAGTCATCCTGTCCGAGAACTGAATCGATGGATGTTGGGGGTGTGACGTTCCTCTTGACTAGTCGAAGACTCTGAAGACGCAGATCCCTCACCGCCATGAACCTGAAAACACAGTGCCGAACCAGGAAGAGTTTCCCGACGTTGACCCTCCGACGCTCAAGTCAAATCTCTGATGGAAAAGAAGTAGAGCCAAGAAGGAATGAGAACTGTAGCTACAGTAAAGATGTAAACATACCTCCGTCGAAGTCTGCACGCTCCTCAAAGTATACATGGAATGGACGTGTTAGAAAAGTATGCCCGACACCCTACCCTAATAACACGAGCATATCTCTGATGTGACAGTGAAAGTTTCCACCGTACGATTCTCTGTCTGACCAGGCTGTCAGTCATGCCTCTTGTCAGCGATACTAGTTCCTAGGAAGATCTCACTACCTGCTCCCTCTGTCCTTTACCGGGCCGAGCGAAGGAACCACTCGGCTAGCTCCTGTCCTGGGCCGAGCGGGGGCCACGTCGGCTGATGCCCTCCAGGCAGATGCCCGCTCGACCGGATACTGTGTCTACTGTCAGCCGAGCGAGATGGCCGCTCGGCCTCCGTTTCTTCCCGCTTTGCCTTACAAGCATCGGAAACTCGGCGTCAGGCCGAGCTGTCAAGATGCCAGATCGACTAATCCTCCTGCTGATCAGGAAGGTAATCCGCCCGGTCGAACGTCTGCCGGATGATGACCACTTTGACCTTCTGTCGGGCGGGCCCCCTCCTCTTACCATCGGATCACATATCTTCCCTTCAAGTCTAGTCAAAGGAGGCTGAAAGTCCAACTGACTGGACAAATAGCCTGACAAGTAGTTGGCAGGTCGACCATTAGATGAGTGGGATCCTGCTTGGTCTCCATAAGACTGATCTTTTTCCCCCGGTCGGCGATTCGTGCCTTTGCACTTGGCTATTTTGGATACTTTTCCTTACCTCTGTTGAAGGGGCGCGGGTTGGTCAGCTAATGCTGACGCCGCCAAAATACCCTCGTGATGCGTGCAAATCCCCTCCATTAAGGTCGAGCACGCACCCATTAAATGTCATCCAGTGGGATGATGTCATGTGTCATTGGCGTAGTCGCCGCACGTCCGAGGTGATAGCTGCTGATGTGACGTTTGGCGATTCGAATTCAACGGTCGGATGTGCGCTCTGATTCCTATGACCTAGATCGGACGGCCCCGATCGACCGCGCCCATCTTTATAAAGCTTCAGCGTCACCGCTTCTTCCTTCGCGTTCTATTTCTTCTCTCCGACCATTTGCTCCGGCGACTCTGCTTGCTTCCAGCATTCCGTTCCAGCGTTCCGGTGACTCCCAGCTTTCTCCTCTGGCAATCCATTTTCCTGTAAGCTTTAACTTCTGTTTCCTTGTCTTTTCTCCTGGCCTTTACCATTTTCCGGTGTTCCGTCGCCCCGTTTAGCGAGTGCCTCGTCGATCCTTCTTTGATTTTCCGTCAACTCCCTTAGCAAATCCTTCTGTTTCTCTATTTTCCAGCTATGGCCAATTCCTCTCAGCCAGTCGACCGGGCCCCTGGTCCCTGGTACACCACCATGGAGATCAGGTTTGATGCGGGCGACGCGGCGCATCTCATTAACGTTTTTGACCTCCCGCCCGACCATGAAATTGTCCTGGCCGGACCGTCCGATCAGCCACATAACCCGCCGACCGGCACTATTTGCTTCTTTCGGGTCCAGTTCGTGGTCGGTCTCCGGTTTCCTATTCATCCGTTCATAATCGAAATTTGTAATTTTTTTGGCATCCCGCTCGCCCAGCTCGTCTCTAATCCCTTCCGCTTGTTATGTGGTGTAGTTGTGCTATTCAAAGTGCACAACATCCCGCTGACCCCACGGGTCTTCCACTACTTCTACTATCCAAAACAATCCGAGCTGGGCACTTACTTATTTCAATCTCGCATTGGCCTAGTCTTTTTCGACAAGATGTCTTCCTCCAACAAACACTGAAAGGAGCACTTTTTTTATCTGAGACTCCCCGAGCTGCCATACTTTCGCACTCACTGGCAGACCGCCCTGCCACCTCCGCCCGAGCTGAAGAGGTATAAGACTCAGCCAGATTACCTCCACGCTGCAAATATGTTGGCTGGGCTGAAGTTCAACATCCACAAGCTGCTACCAGAGGGCGTAATGTACATCTTCAGGCTGAGTTCAAGCCGAGTGAAGCTCCCGAGCAGCTTAGGTATAAAATTTCTTACCTTTTCTTCCTTTGAGTCTAACTGATTCTATTCTTCGTTTGCAGCTGACATCATGATGTGTGCCCGAGCAGCTGGCATAATGAAGGCTAAGCAAGCCGAGATCGAAGCATCAACTGCTAAGGAGATGGAGCGGGTCGGCCTGACCCTGGTCTGCTCGCAAGAGGGCACGGCTAAGGAAAACACAAACGCTGGAGAAAATATAACTGCGTGTGACGAGACCGTCGAACGGACGCCTAGCGTGGGAGTCGCAACCGAGCCAGCCTCGGTTCGCGGCGTGTCGCCCATCATTCCTGCTGAGGGATCGGGGTCCTCGGGCGACGAAGTTCTGCTCTCCCACAAGAGGCACCGAACAGAAGCGCCATCCCGATCTGCTACTTCGGTCGTCCAAGCTCCTGCAGAGGGAGGCGTCCAGTCCCCGCCCCCGTAACAGTGGACGCTACTTCCTCCGATCGGACTCCATCTATGGCTGAGCTGCACGAGCCGCTCTCCGTTCAGCCACTCACCTCCCTTCCTCCGGCTGGGCGGAAGATAACCCGTTCAGCCATTCTTCCCGTCCTTCCTGCCCAATCCTCCGGTCCGTCTGCCTCTTCCCAATCGGCGTCGGGCAAGAGACGATTCGTCACCGCCACCCTTTGTCTGCCGACTAAGGATCTTCATGCGCCGGGCGACCAGCCCAGCTCTCCCCAACATCAAGATTACATCCGGGGTCGGCTCGGCCGTGTCTGGGAGGAGGCGAGGGTGCAAGCGGCCATGAAATCCCCGGGCACGCTGGCCGACAATTATCTGGAGATGTCCACCGGGGTTAGTACTTTCAGTTATCACTTCATAAGTTATCTCCAGTCGGCACTAATATTTGTTTGCAGTACTGGGTGGAAAGCATCGTCATGTGCCAGAGGCTAGCACAGGTGGAAGATGAGCTGAAGAAGCTCAAATTTCGGGAGAAGGTTCTTCCTCCCGGGGGCCGCCGCCCGCTCAGTTGAAGGTCGAGCTAGAGAGGGCCCAACAACTTCTGACGGAGGAAAAGCAGAAATCGACCGAGCAAGCCAGCAGGTTGGGCCAAATAGAGGCACAGTTGAAGACCTATGATAGGAAGCTTGAGCTGGCCTCCACGAGGAAGCAACGAACCATTGCCAACTTAGAAGAAAAGAACAAGGAAGTCAGGCGGTTGGCCGAGAAGCTGAAGGAAGCGGAAAACTTCCTGGTTGTTGAGCGGGATAGCCGCTCGGCCAAGGAGACTGAACTTCAAGGCCAAGTGAAGCGCCTTGAAGAAGAGCTGAAGGCTTCGCGTGCAGCTCTGAAGACCTACCAGGAGGCCAAGCCGGTTCTCTTTGCCGCCATGAAACATCAATACCTCCGCTCGGAGCCATTTTTGGAGAAGGCGACCAACCGGATCGTTCACTCGTTCAAGCTAGCCATCAATGCTACGCTCGTCCAGCTGAAGGCGTACGGCCATCTCCTTGAAGCTTTGTTCGACCGGGACGTCGACCGAGTCCTGCTCCTTGAGGGTATTCCCGATGAGGCCTTTGACTGTATTGAGTGAGCGATGAGCCGATAGTATTTTTTGTAAGCCTTGTCTTTTGTGAACCTTAACTGTATTCCTGCCGTTCGGCATCGTTTATTAATGAAATCCCTTTGCACATTTTTCATATGTCATTTGTTTACTAAGTATTTGGCTGGGAAGCCCCGATCGGCTGTGGCGCTCCTGTTATTATTAAAATATTCGCTCAGGATCATACCTCGGGTTTATAGTCGTCGCTCGACTTTAACTTTAGTGTCTTCACTAGATGATTTTCCAAGGTTGGGGTTTAACGTTGCCACTCGACGGTCTTCAAAGCGGGGTTTTTATAGTTGCCGCTCCGACTCTAGGGTTTAACGTCGCTGCTCGACGGTTTTCAAGGCGGCGTTTTTATAGTCGCCCCTCTGACTCTAGGATTTAACGTCGTCGCTGGACGGTCTTCACGACGGATTTTTATAATCGCCGCTCCGACTCTAAGGTTTAACGTCGCCGCTCGACGGTCTTCACAGCGGGGTTTTTATAGTCGCCGCTCCGACTCTAGGGTTTAATGTCGTCGCTCGACGATCTTCACGGTGGGATTTTTATAGTCGCCACGTCGGCTCTAGGGTTTAACGTCACCGCTCGATGGTCTTCAAGGCGGGATTTTTATAGTCGCCGCGTCGACTCTAGGGTTTAACGTCGCCGCTCGACGATCTTCTGAGCGGGATTTTTATAGTCGCCGTGTCGACTCTAGGGTTTAACGGCGCTGCTCGACGGTCTTCAAGGCGGGGTTTTTATAGTCGCCGCATCGACTCTAGGGTTTAACATCGCCGCTCGACGATCTTCCGAGCGGGATTTTTATAGTCGCCACGTCGACTCTAGGGTTTAACATCGTCGCTCGACGGTCTTCAAGGCGGGGATTTTATAGTCGTCGCGTCGACTCTAGGGCTTAACGTCACCGCTCGACGGTCTTCCAAGCCGGATTTTTATAGTCGCCGCGTCGACTCTAGGGTTTAACGTCGTCACTCGACGGTCTTCAAGGCGGAGTTTTTATAGTCGCCACATCGACTCTAAGGTTTAACGTCGCCGCTCGACGTCTTCAGCGTGGACTAGCCACTCGGCAATAGCTTTGTGAATCCTTGGTTTTGATTTGATCCTGCAGCCGAACGATGCATAAAAAATGAGGATTACATGGTAGTTACATCAGCGCACCTTTCATCCAGCTCGATATGGCTGGAGATGGTTTGCACTCCATGGTCGATCTAACCTCCGCCCTTCCTCATCCTCTAGGTAATAAGTGCCCGATCGGAGCTTTTCCACGACCTTGAAGGGTCCTGCCCAAGGAGCCTCTAGCTTGGTGACGTTGTCAACCAGCTTCACTTTCTTCCATACGAAGTCGTCAACCTGAAAAGATCTAGGTATTACCCGTCGTTTGTAATTTTGGCGCATCCTCTTCCGGTAGGCCGTCAGCCGAACGATTGCTTTGGCTCGCGCCTCGTCCACCAAATCTAGCTCCAGGAGTCTTCGCTCGGCGTTGTCCTCGCTATATTGCTGCACCCGGTCGGACTCGATTCCGACTTCAACAGGGACGACTGCTTCACCTCCATAGACTAAGTGGAATGGTGTTACTCCTGTCCTCTCCTTTGGAGTCGTGCGGATAGCCCATAGCACACCCAACAGCTCATCTGCCCAACTGCCTTCGACGTGGTCGAGCCGAGCTCGAAGAATTCGTAAAATTTCCCGATTGGTGACTTCAACTTGTCCGTTGCTCTGTGGATATGCTACGGAGGTGAAGGTATGCTGAATCCCGTAGCCTTCGCACCATTCCCTGAGTCGTTGTCCGGCGAACTATCTTCCATTGTTGGAGACGAGCCGATGCGGGACTCCGAACCTGCATATGATACGCTGCCAGAAGAATTTCTGAACCATTTGCTTAGTTATTCTGGCGAGTGGCTCGGCTTCGACCCATTTGGAGAAGTAGTCTACTGCGACGAGCAAGAACTTTCGCTGGCCGGTCGCCATGGGGAAGGGCCCCACTATATCCATGCCCCATTGATCGAGCAGGCAGGATACTGTGGATGCTGTCATCTCTTCCGTGGGCCGGTGTGAGAGATTGTGGTACTTCTGGCAGGACAGGTAGGTAGACATTGTCCGAGCTGCGTCTGCTTGGAGGGTTGGCCAAAAATATTCGGCCAACAGTATCTTTCTGGCCAATGACCAACCGCTTGGGTGTCCTCCGCAAGTTCCTTGATGCACCTCCTGCAGAATGTAGTCAATGTCTTTTGGTCTGACGCACTTGAGTAGGGGTCGAGAGAAAGATTTTTTGTACAGCTAATCTCCAATCATCGTGAACCTCCTTGCTTTCCTTCGCAACATGTGGGCTTCCTCCCAATCGGACGGCGTAATTCCCGACCGCAGGAACTCTATCAACGCTGTCCTCCAATCGTTCGGGAAAGTGAGCCCTTCCATCCGATCGATGTGCACCACCAGAGATACCTGCTCGATCGGCTGTGATATAACAATTGGCGAGATGGAGCTGGCTAGCTTAGCCAGTTCGTCCGCCACTTGGTTTTTCGCTCGGGGTATCTTCTAAATAATTACCTCCCGAAAGTTGGCTTTTAGCTTTTCAAAGGCCTCGGCATAGAGCTTGAGTCGAGTGTTGCTTATTTCGAATGTCCCAGTGAGTTGCTGAGCGGCTAACTGGGAATCCGAGTGAATCAAGAGTCTGATCGCTCTGACATGCCGAGCAGCTTATAGGCCTGCTATGAGCGCCTCGTACTCAGCTTCGTTGTTAGTTGCCCGGTATTCTAGCCGAACGGATAGACGCATCTGTTCTTCCTGAGGAGAGACCAGCAGTACACCGACTCCGTGTCACGCCCCAGGTAGTCCCTGTCCGAAGAAATTTCGGCAGCATCTCCCCTGTACGGGTGACAATATGAATCTCAGTATACATATATCTATACCTCGGCCACACTCGGCCGGAACAATACACACAAATAGTAAACAATCCACGCAGTTATATTCAACATTTCTACACAGATATAATATGAACAATCCACGCAGTTATATAACGAAAAGATGATATAGAAATCAATGAAGATATACGTACACATCCTACTCCACTACAACGAAGAAATGAAACCCACGAAGTAATGAAATATTCGCAGCGGAAAACAAAGTAGCAAACCCGAATGTTCGACATAAAGTCCACAATACACACCCACATCACAAGTATACGTATAAAAGCGAATACAGAAAACGATATCTAGACATCCTCGCGGCAAAGGGGCTAGCGACTGGAATCTCTCCTGACGGCCTCAACCTGAAAAATAGTAACAACGGGGTGAGTTCAAAGAACTCAGCAGGTAAACCAATAGACATGTACAACAATATATATATCCACCAGTAATAGCCTAAGGTACGCTCCCAAACCATGGGATCAAGATTCAGCCATTCAATCTAGTTATTTTACAATCTACAGAGATGTCTAGATAAGCTATAGTTACCAACAATGTAAAGACACAAAAATATATGAATGAGCAAATAATAAGAAAATGCATAACTGAACGACTACCATGGAGTCAATACTGCATTAAAAAGATAACGCATTATAGTAATGTTGATCATATCAAGATAATAAATCATAACAATTTCTACAAAGGTGAAATCCGTCACCCGCCATTGAGAGTGACACAATCAGGTACCGAACAAGCCCCACAGTGCATTTTTCATCGATTTCATCGTGATTCGACCCTGCTCCACCTAATCCAAGAGAGTGGGTATTGAGTGGACATTCAGTACTATCCTCTGCCCGCCCCTGAGAAACTAGACAACCTCTCATCTCAGCTACAATGGAGCCCGTTAAGCATTACCCACTAAGGCGGAGCAATCGGACAAGTACAAGGACGACTTAGAAACCCTGCAATCTCAGTTTCGGTCGGCCACTACCCATGGTGAGCAGTTGTCATCCAAGTTGGAGAAGCAAGCTTCTGAGGTCGACCAATCGTCCCATGCAATCATGCAATATGGTGCATGCGCTACAGTATGTCATACCGAACATAGCCTCCTCCATATATGTGTGCCCAAAAGGTAAACGCATATATATAACCATGATATAAACAGCATAAATCCAAAGACATCACATATAACAATGATGTAAGTATCATGAATCCAAGAGCATGTATCACACATGTAAAGCAACTAATCCAGTAGAGTAAAGCACTATAGATATGCATCTCTATGAACATATATACACATGGCAAGAGATAAAATATCCAATCCTGAAGTAAAGCAACTAGCAGATGAAGCATGTGATAGGTATCAACTAGCTAAGACCAGGGAAGAAATAATCTACTATCTACCACTAGTAAATATATATAAGCTACACATATCATAAGACATTATCAAAAGATAAGTCAAAGGGTACCCGCCTCAAATAGAAGGTACAATCACGCCAAATCCAACGTCGAGACGCCTGTCTCGAATCAGAGTCCTGTATCAAATAATATATATATTTTATTTAGCCAAATCCAAATGAATAGCTAAATAAAAATCCCTAAAAATAAATTAGGGAAAAACCCTAATCAACCCAATCACATCCTACCTGAATAAATCTAACAGTCAATTAGGGTTAGTTACCTAATCCCTAATCACCAATTAGATTAGAATTCTAAACTTAAATTAAACCCAATAGTTGACTAGGGTTAGTTACCTTAACCCTAATCATTCCATTAGATTAAATCTAAGTAAATAAATCTAATCACAGTCAACAACTAGTAATCCAAATACACCTAATTCAAAACAAACAGAACCCTAGTTCAAATCTACACATGATCATATATCAATTCCTTGTTCCTTACCTCAATCTCAGCTACTGTAACTACTAAAATCAGAAGAGCTGCTGGATGAGGTGGCTACCGTAACCAAGGTGAGCTGCTACTGGAGCCAACCAATCCACAAAACAGGACAGAACAGAGCTTCACAGCCTACAGATCCTCTCTGCTGGGTTCACCTCACAATCCAGAACTTCACCTCACTGGTAGATTCATTTGGATCAAATAGTAGCTCAAACCATGGAAATCAAAGATCACACACCCTAATCTTACCTCGACAGATTAGTTAGCGACAAGGAAGAAGAGCAAGAACGGACAACAAGGAATCGATCCTTGCCTCAAGGATCACAGCTAGGGCACAGTCGGTAGCTCCGGCCCTAGATGGCGTCAATCAAATACCACCGGCATCCATGAAACCGAGAAGAAGAAGGGAAGAAGATTCAAGAATCGATCAAGGGAGAAACCAGCACGAATCTGATCTGAACCCTTCCCCACACCAGAACAAGAAGAGTAAACGCTGAGAATAATCCTAATCTAGCTAACCTTTAATCGATAATGATCCGACGAAGCCTTACCTCCCTAGATCACCTCCTGAGGGCGTCGCTGTCCGATCTGGCTAGAGAAGATGCGGATCACTCCGGGAGCAACTCGAAGAAGATGAACGAGGGAGTCGACGTGAACCTTGGTCCTCACCGTGCCCTAGCCACCAAGGGGTCGTCGTTCGGCCGCATGATCCGCCGAACTGAGACTCCTTAGTGGAAAAAGACTTGGAGCCTGCTGATTTCCGTCGAGCTCCGATGATTCCAATGGTTCTGTCGAGGTCGACGGTCGCCGGAACCCTCGCTTGCTTCGTCCGCAAGAGAGATCAAAGGAAGGGGAGAAGAGAGGATCGGGAAGGAGGAGAAGGTTCGGGTGAATAGGGTTCGGCGATGGGTTTGGGTAAGGAAAAGAAAAGAATTTATAATTTAAAACTTTTCCTCACTTAAACAGGTATCCAAAACAGGCTTTATCCGCGCCCGAAATTGATCCCCTCAAAACTCGTCGTACGAGCTCCGAAAAACTCCCAGAAAATTCCTAAAAATTCCGGAAAAATTTTGTAAGGCTATTTCTCAAATAACCCTATTATTTAAATTTTTCCGAGATCTCACACTCCGCTTCCATGCCGAGTGGACGATCCATCCACATATATCCTCCAAGTGGCTTCTGGCTCATGATTCTGTACTTCGGTGACGAAATCCGTCAAGGATTGGGCCTTGATGGTCGTTCGGGGTTGATACTATATGTCGAACTCACTAAGTTCCGTTGTCCATTTGATCAGCCGCCCGGATGCTTCTGGGTTGAGGAGGATTCAACCCAGAGGGCTGTTTGTCATTACGACAATCATATGCGCGAGGAAGTATGGTCGGAGCCTCCGAGCGGTGAGCACCAGCGTAAAAGCAAGTTTCTCGAAACCAGTGTAGAGGGACTCAGCATCTTTTAAGATATGGCTCAGGAAGTACACTGGTTGTTCCTCGCCGTTCGGCTGTACCAGCGCCGAGCCAACAGCGCGCTCGGTCGAGGATAAGTAGATGCGAAGCGGCTCGCTGGTGGCTGGCTTAGCCAATACAGGCAGAGAATTCAAATATGCTTTTAACTCTCCAAGTGGCTTGTCGCATTCTTCGTCCCATTGGAACTTGGTGGCTCGGCGCAATATCTTGAAGAAAGGGAGGCTCCGGTCGACGGACTTGGAGATGAATCAAGACAGGGCAGTTATTCGACCGGTGAGGCGCTGAACTTCCTTCAAATTTCTTGGCGGCGAAATATCTTGCAGTGCCTTAACCTTACTGGGGTTCGCCTCGATACCCCGCTCGAGGACGATGTAGCCGAGGAACTTTCCACCCTTCGCACCGAACAGGCATTTGTTCGAGTTCAGCTTAATTCTATATGTGCAGAGTGTCTGGCAAGTTTCTTCTATATCCGTACAGAGGTCGGCAGCTCGGAGGGATTTGATGAGTATATCGTCGACATAAACCTCCATGTTCCGTTGATCTGCTGCCGGAATACCTTATTCATGAGCCTTTGGTAGGTAGCCCCAACATTCTTTAACTCGAACGACATCACATTGTAGCAGTAGGTGTCATCCGCTGTTATGAAACTCACATTCTCTTGATCCTCCCGAGCGAGCAGCACTTGATGGTACCCCTGATATGCGTCTAGCATGCATATCAGCTCGCACCCAGCTGTGGAATCCACCGTCTGGTCGATCCTCAACAGTGGGTAGAAATCTTTTGGGCAGACCTTGTTGAGGTCTCGAAAGTCGATGCAGACCCTCCACTTGTTACCAGGCTTGGAGACCAGCACCACATTTGCGAGCTAGCTCAGGAACTGCACCTCTCTAATGTGGTCGGCCTCCAACAGCTTCTCTACTTCAGCTCGGATGATCTGATTCTGCTCCGCGCTGAAGTCCCTTTTCCTTTGCTTTATCGGCCTAGCATCCGGCCGGACGTGAAGCTCATGCTACGCTATGATCGGGGAGACGCCGGGTAGTTCATGGGTGGACCAGGCGAAGACATCATGATTTCGTTGAAGACATCTGATCAGTTCGGCCTTCTGCTCAGCTTGCAGGTCGGCTACTATGAAAGTCGTTGCCTTCGCTCAGCTAGAGTGTATCTGCACCTCTTCTTTCTCTTCATAAACTAGAGTAGGAGGTTTTTCGGTTATGGCATTTACCTCGTGTCAGGGAACTTTCCGAGAGAACTTAGCCTCCGCCTTTACCATCTCGACGTAGCAGCGCCGAGCAGCCAGTTGATCTCCTTTGACTTCCTCGACCTGGTCCTCTACGTGGAACTTGATCTTTTGGCAATAGGTCGAGACTACTGCCCGGAACTCATTGAGGGCCAGCCGACCCAGGATGACATTATAGGCTGATGGGGCGTCTACAATGATGAAGGTGGTGGTCCTGGTCCTTCGGAGCGGATCCTCCCCGAGTGATATGGACAACCTTGTTTGACCGATCGGCTGGACCTCGTTGCCAGTGAACCCGTACAAAGGGGTTATCATCGGTAACAACTCGGCTCGGTCAATCTGGAGCTGGTCGAAGACCTTCTTGAAGATGATGTTGACCGAGCTCCCTGTGTCAATGAATATGCAATGAATAGTGTAGTTGGCAATTACCGCACAGATAATGAGGGTGTCGTCATGCGGCACTTCGATCCCATCAAGATTCCTGGGACCAAAACTGATCTCGGGCCCATTCGCCCTCTCTTGGCTACATCCTACAGCATGGATCTCCAGTCATCTAGCATACGACTTCCGGGTCCGGTTAGAGTCTCCGCTGGTCGGTCCACCATCTATGATGTTGATTTCACCCCGAGCGCGCGTTGCTTCAGTTTTCCTCCTCCCGAGCGGGGTTCCTACCTCGCCTATGCAAGGCTGGGGCACGGTCGTCACTCCTTGTTTGATGGTGATGCCGCCGCTCGGGTGACTGCCTGTTCTCTTCTCACCATCTGGTACTGGGCCGCCTGTATCGTAGTTCGGGGGAAGGCGACCGTCGCCGATAACTCCTGGGAGTTGGCTGAGCGACTACAGGAACTCCTCGGCAGTCGCGGGTATTGTGGGTTGCGGACTGATGGAAGAAACAGAACATAGGAGTCTATACCTTCCCCTTGGGTCTGGGACGTTCGGCTGCCACGTGCTGGACGGCGTGTGGTCTTGCTTCCTGATGCGGTCGTGCCACATTTGCTCGAGGTCCTCTTGGTGGCTGGTTGCTGGTTGGCGGCTTTCGTTCGGCATGCACAGACAGTTCTGATGGCGCTTCTTTCCTTCGGGCTGCCTGAGCTTCCTCCACATTGATGTATTCATTGCCCTTCTTTAGCATATGGTCGTAATCGCAGGGCGGCTTTCGGATGAGCGAACGGAAGAAATCCCCATCAACGAGCCCTTGGGTGAAGGCGTGCATCATTGTTTCGGACGAGACCGTGGGGATGTCCATGGCCGCCTGGTTAAAGCGTTGAATGTAGGTCCGAAGAGTCTCTCTCGGCCCTTGCTTCATAGAGAACAGATTGACGCTGGTCTTCTGGTAGCGCCTGCTGCTCGCGAAGTGGTAGAGGAAGGCCGTCCTAAAGTCCTTGAAGCTCTGAATCGACCCATCCGGCAACCTTCGAAACCAACGTTGTGCTGAACCAGACAACGTAGTGAGGAAGACTCGGCACTTAACTCCATCCGTGTACTGACGAAAGGTTGCAGCGTTGTCGAACTTGCCGAGGTGGTCGTCTGGGTTAGTCGACCCGTTGTACTCGCCGATCGCCAAGGGTGCGTAGTGCCTTAGCAGAGGATCTTGCAAAATTATCTCGGAGAATTGGCGATTGATCCGCTCGGGGGATGAGTCAGCTCGGGGCGCTTTGCCCTTTCTTGCATCCCGAGCGGGAGCTTCATCTGAAGAAGACCGATCTCGATTCGTTTGCGTGATCTCAGAGGGTGTCTGGAACAAGGCCCAATGGAAGGGGATCGGGGCGGGCGGTGCCTCTTGTGTGTCAGTCAGACCTTTGTTTTGACCCCATATGGAGAGCTGTTCGGGCCGGTCCTCGTGCGCTACTCGGCCTCCAGATGCTGATGTTGCTTGTTGCGCTAGCTGCTCGGCTAGCACCTTCTGTTGCTGCTCTATTATCTTGGTCACTCGCGCCTGTAGAGCGCGTCCAGCTCCTCTTGAGAGAGCGTCACAGTGTGTTGGCGCCCAGCTTCTTCCATCTCCTTGACTAGGATTCAGGTGCGTTCCCACAGACGACGCCAATTTGATCCTGTCCAAGAGCTGAGTCGATGGATGCTGGGGACGTGGCGCTCCTCTTGACTGGTCGAAGACTCCGAAGACGCAGATCCCTCACCACCGTGAACCTGAAAACACAGTGCCGAGCCAGGGAGAGGTTCCCCGGCGATGACCCTCCGACGCTCAAGTCAAATCTCTGATGGAAAAGAAGTAGAGCAAAGAAGGAATGAGAACTGTAGCTACAGTAAAGATGTAAGCATACCTCCGTCGAAGTCTGGGGGGTCCTTATATAGGGCGCCCCAGGGGAGCGTGCACGCTCCTCAAAACATACCTGGAATGGACGTGTCAGAAAAGCATGCCCGACACCCTACCCTAATAGCACGAGCATATCTCTGATGTGACAGTGGAAGTTTCCACCGTACGATTCTCTGTCTGACCAGATCGTCGCCCATGCCTTTTGTCGGCAACACTAGTTCCTAGGAAGATCTCACTACCTGCTCCCTCTGTCCTTTACTGAGCCGAGCGGAGGAACCGCTTGGCTGGCACTTGTCCTGGGCAGAGCGGGGGCCACGTCGGCTGACGCCCTCCAGGTAGATACCCGCTTGGCCGGATATCGTGTCTACTGTCATCCGAGCGAGATGGTCGCTCAGCCTCCGTTTCTTCCCGCTTTACCTTACGAGCGTCGAAAACTTGGCGTCAGGCCGAGCTGCCGAGATGCCGGATCGGCTCGAGATGCCGGGTCGACTAATCCTCTTGCTGATCAAGAAGGTAACCCGCTCATTCGAACGTCTGCCGAGGTGCTGACCACTTTGACCTTCTGCCGAGCAGACCCCCTTCTCATACCACCGGATCAGATAGAATATCTATGAAATGGAATGCATATATTTTAAGATTCAAATTAGTATGTGTTTTTTTTCTTCATTTATTTATTTATAGAAAATATTTTAACAAACAATAACAGAGAAATTAAAAAATAACTTTTTATAATTTCCCTTTTTTAAAAAATATTAAAATAAAACTCTAATATATTTTTATCTAAAAAACACCTATATCTGTTGGAGTATAATAATCGGTTTAATATTTATTTTATTTTATTAATATTATTACATATAAATTATTGTTATATTTAAATATTTTATTATTTCATTTAAAAATTTTTTAGATTTAATTAAAATAATTTTAACTTAAAAAAATCAATTTAATGCAATATATAAAGCTCGAATTGGTTATATCTCGTGAGTTTCTATCCGAGGCAAACAAGACATGAGGTCCTCAACCAAAGCTCATCTCGTGTGCATGCCAGTCCCCGCTCAGGGCCACATCAACTCCATGCTCAACTTCGCCAAAGTCCTCCACTCCAAGGGCTTCTTCATCACCTTTGTCAACACCGAGTTCGTCCACCGTCGCTTCCTCAAGAATCCTGAATCACTCGCCTCCCTCGATGGCCTCCCTGACTTCCGCTTCGCCAGCATCCCCGACGGGATCTCACCCTCCAACGACAGCGACGAACACAAACAAGACATTCCTAATTTCGTTCTAGCAATCAAAAACAACTGCCCTGCTCCTTTTCTCAAGCTTTTATCCGCAATGAACGATCCGAACTCTGGTGTGCCGCCCGTTAATTGCGTGATCTCAGACTCCTTCGCCAGCTTTACGCTTGATGCCACCACCAAATTGGGGATCCCTAATGTATTTTACTGCGCATGTAGCGTGTGTGGCTTCATGGACTTCTACTACTGCAAGGTGTTGATGGCGAAGGGAATCATCCCATTGAAAAGTAAGTAAAGCTAAAGTTGAAAGATAGCTCTAGACAGTCAACTAATGCATCATGGTCAAATTAATAATAGTAATAATTTGTTCATATTAGGCGAAGATGATATTACTAATAATTGTAATAATTTGTTCATATTAGGTGAAGATGATCTTACAAATGGCTACCTGGACACCGTCATTGATTGTATTCCAGGAATGACAGAGGTCCGTATGAGAGACTTGACAAGTTTCATACGAACAACCAACCGAGATGACATATTGCTCAACCATATCATTGATGAGACTCACGCATCTCACCGAGCCACGGCAATGATCTTCAACTCGTTCTCTGAATTAGAATCACCACTGCTTAACGCATGCTCATCGATGCTACCTCCAGTGTTCGACATCGGCCCCATGTGCCTGCTTTCTCAGTGGATTCCCAATGATTCATCAATCACATCGTTGGATAGATTAAACCTGTGGAAAGAGGACTTGGGTTGCGTGGAATGGTTAGACGAAAAGGAACCGGGTTCTGTGTTGTATGTCAACTTTGGTAGCATGGTAAACTTGACGAGTGGACAACTCCTGGAGTTCGCATGGGGTCTGGCCAACAGTGGATGCGCGTTCCTTTGGGCTATTAGACCTGACCTGGTTGTGGGAGACACGGCGTTGTTGCCACAAGAGTTCTCGGAGATGGCCAAAGGAAGGAGCTTCATTACAAGCTGGTGCCCGCAACAGAGAGTGTTGTCTCATGCTGCAGTTGGAGGTTTCTTGACACACTGCGGATGGAATTCTACAACGGAGAGCATATGCGCAGGGGTTCCCATGATCTGTTGGCCATTCTTTGCGGATCAGCAAATAAATTGCAGGTACATATGCTCTGTTTGGGACATTGGGATGGAGATTAATGAAGATGTTAAGAGGGAAGAGGTGGCAAGATTAATCGAGGAGCTGATGAGAGGGGAGAAGGGGAAGGAGATGAAGAAGAAGGCAATGGAGTGGAAAGAGAAAGCATTTGAGGCAGCCAAACCTGGTGGAGGATCTTGGATAAATTTGGAGAGGATTATCAAGGAGATAATTACAAAAGAGTAAAAGAAAAGATGGTAAGAACAAGACTTGAATAAAAGAACTATTTTCAAGTTTTATATCTGTGTTATCAGAATCTCTATATTAAATAAATATAGAAGCAGTTTGGATCGCTGCAGTGACTTTTTTTTTTTTTTTGCCAAACTAATTCTGAAGTTCCTCTTCTTAGTTCGTCCATAAATTCGAAGTAAAACTTATACAAAGTTTTGTTTTGTTGTTGCCACTGTAGCATTAGCGCATGCCCACCTGGCCCAATATGTTTGTTTATGTCAGAACCACCGTAACACGCACCCTCCAATCTGAACCAAACCATTACCCTAATTAATTTAATTAATTAATATAGCAAATTAGCAACCAGTTAATTCTTTTATTTTTTTAATCTATAATTTACATCAAAATTTAATACCCATTAACTCACTACTTATCCACTATTAAACTACTAACATCACATCTTTAACTCAGCAAACACATCATCAGAGAAGATGCTCACAATTAAATTGACACAATGCCATATAAATATCACCATTTTTAACAGGGGTAGTGCTAAATGGCCAGAATCTGGCCAACTAGAATGTATACATGCATATATGTTCAGGGGCATTTTAGTAATATCAGATATGTATATTAATTATATGCATGCACATGCATGTATTATAATTGGGTGATACAGATTTCTAGCTGGCCAGATTCTGGCCAACAAAATTTACTGTTTTAACAGTGGTGCTGGCGCGCGCGTTCGTGGGACGCCCAGTGGGCTTCATGCACTAATTAATTGTTTGGTATAAATGTGATCTAATCTGAAATCATGAGAGATTATACGTTGGATTGGATAGATAGCTTTAATGTAGATCGTGTGAAGACTTTGACGTAGATTGTGGGAAGACTTTGAGGCAGAAGAAAATGATTTTGAGTGCTGCTTTCTGTGCATACTAGAAAGAGTAAAGAGAAGTATTAGAGTGAGAATCAAGAAGAGAATCTTTGGTACAAGTACTCCAATGTTTAAGTCAGAACAGTGGCCAAAAATAGAAAATAAATAGTAGCGTAAATGCATGTATGCATGTAAAAGATTCAACTTAAAGTTATTTGGCCAACAAAGAGGACATACTCTTTTTTATACTAACCCTCAGAACTTCTATAATGATGAGATGTTAGAGAATATATGGTATTAGAATATGTCGAGTAATGTAAGATGTACAATCACCCTTCGAGGAATGCTCCATTATATGTATATGAACCGTCTTTCATAACTTTCGCAATAATGAGAAGGCTGAGAATATGTCAAGTAACGTCATGTAACGAAAGATGTACAACCAACCCTATAGGAAGGTTCTCTTGCATGTATATGTTATGGTAACAAAATATTCCCTGACAAATAGCTGTTATACTCTGATAAGTTGTTATGATTCTCTGAAAATATTATTTCTAGGAGGCGCCTCAATGGTAAAGAGGCGCCTTAGTGCACAAGGCACGGAGGTGCCTCAGGTGGAAGGAAGCACCTCCCTACGCAGATAAAGATTGTGGCCGTGAAGGATAAAGCCTTAGCAAACCAAGGAGCCTCTAGTAGGAAGGAGGCATCTCCGCACAGATAAAAGTCGCTGTCTTAGACAAGAATCAAATTGACCGGAGGCGCCCTCACAGGAAGGAGGCACCTCAAATCATCTATAAAAGATAGTGCCTAGCTGCAACTGAGCAACAACTCTTCTATACGCTACAACGCTCATTCTGTTGCTTCGTCTTCACTCCAATGTTCTGTTGTTCCACTAAAACGTTGCTCCGCCCAACACCCGAGCTCAATCCTATGATCTTCAAAAAGTGTTGGGTAATAAATTTACTATTAATTCTTTAATTACTGTTTAGAGAAAGTGCAGAGTTGTTACACTTTCTCCAATCTTGTGTATTCAATTTTCTCTTTCGGTGGTTTTCTGGAAGAGAGATATAGTGAATTACCCATCGATATAGTCCGAAAGATCGCGAGTCTTGGAATAGAAGTCGTCGAAGGCCCTGAACCAAGTAATCGACTTGTGTTCTTGTCTCTCAATGACTTGCATTTTATTTTCCGCGGTGTACTTTGAATTTTTGAAAAAAAAAATAAAAAACAAAAAGTTGTAACCACTTAAGCTCATTGATCCTATAGAATGGTCATCTTGTTTAGCCTATATGGCATTGTCTTAACCCCACGTAACCTTCACTATTTCTCATATCCTAAGAAATCAGAACCTAGGGGTTTCTTGTTTTAATCTCGTCCCAAGATAGTTTTCTTTAAGAAACTATGCTACTATAATAACGGATGAAAATCTCACTTCTTTTTCATCCAAATGCTTGATTCTGTGTCATGGCCGATTGAATGACAATTGGACCTTCCTCCCCTTCCAGAGTTAGGGGATTACAAGCATGATTCAACATTTATTTTTTGCTTCTAAGAGGTTAGCCGGCCAGCAATTCAACATTTCCCTACTGTTGCATGAAGGCCTCCTCTACTAATTTGGACTGAGCCCAGTCTGAGTAACTCTTCCTTTTTTCCTTCAGTAAAGATTGATAACTTATGCTTCATGTTATTACTAACTAAGGTGCTCTTTTTTTATGCAGTGGACACCTTTCTCCTGGCATTAGCTTCCAAGTCTCTTCAGTTGGAAGTAGCCAACTTAGATTGGCAAGAGCAACTTCTTTTGGCCAAACAGGAAAATCAACAGGCTGGTCCTTCTGAATCTGACTCGCCACCGAGGATTAGATGCAAGAGACGTCGTCTCATCCCTACTATGAGACACCACCTCATCCCTACTACACGACCTTCCTTAGGGTGGACGTCTCCAATTATTGCACCTTCCCCCCGACCTATAGTGGCCAGGGAGGGCACTCTGGCTCCATATTCCAAGCGAACACCTTCATCTCTCCCTTCCAGTAGCCTAGTTCGAGGGCAGTAGTCTTCCAATCAGGCGGATCTCCTATCGGTCCAATTCCTCGATCACCCTCCTGCCACTCTGTCTACGGGGGCTTCCTCTAGCAGGCCAAAGAGCTGTTATTAATTCTCCATCAACTTTGACGTGCCCTCTGCTCAAGGGTAACTTCGCCCTCGGATCCACCCCAGCCTGTGGATGGGTGCTGCTAAAGGGCTTGCTAACTGAGACATGAGAGTTAACAATGACTCGATCGGAAGGCCACTCTATAGCGAGAAAGGTAGATGGATTTGCCCAAGACTTAACTATGGTAAGCTTCTATTGTGTCACCCCCTCTTATCTGAAACATTGCTGATAATGATTTTTCTCTAGTTTTAGGGAGTCAGGATGCACATAATCCAAACCTTGGTAGACCTGACCCATGAAAATGAGGCATTAAAGGGGCGACTATTAGAAGTGGAATCTTTTCCAGCCCTGATCCAGGCACCACAAGGAGCTCAGGCCCAGACTATCCAATTAAGTAAACTATAAGGGAAAATCTAGGAGGCTTAGGAATTGGCTAGGTCTGAGGAGGTGAAAACATAAAAATTGGAAGTCGCGCTAAAAACAAACGAGGCCAAGCTCTGGTCTAAAATGACTAGGAGGACCTAGGTGGTAGCTGACTTGGATGAGAAAATTGCTAAAACTCAGGACCTCACCACTAAGTTAAAAGAGTTAAAGACCACCTATACCTCAGAGCTTGTTACGAAAGATGCTGATATGGTGTCCAAAATTTTATTGATGTCTGATCAACAAAAGAACATGGATGCTCAGAGAACGAAATAAGAGTCCTTGCGAGTGAAATTGGAGGCTATATGGTCCGAACTAACTGCTTCCAAATCTGAGTTAGCGAGGACCACATCTAAGCTGGTAATCTCTCGGCCGAAGCTGAAAGCTACCAAGTGGAGGAGGACAAGTGCTTCGAAACCAAGAAGCATGCCTACCTCCAATCCCGCGACTTCAACTTGCAGCTCAACTCCTCCATTAAGAAGACATTCCTTCATAGGGTCGAAGGAATTGTTAAGAAACTTCATAAGGCTGACTACCTAACATTTGAACCCCCGACTAGATTTTTAAATTGCCAAAGGCTTTTAGAGGAGCTCCTGCCTAGCTCCCTTCCCAACTTTAAGTAATGTATTTTGCATTTTAGCCTCTCCGGTAAGTGAAGAACTTTCTATATGTAACTAAACTTATTAAGCTCTACTTGGTCTTGTTCCATGCCTTGTCTTTTCATGCTATTATTTTTTTAAGTGAAGCTCCTGCTCTACTTTTGAAAATTATTATTTCTTATTAAAATATTCATATTGATAAAAATAAATATTTATTTGCGGTAAAAAATTTTACTCTAAGTTTTTTGTTTCTGTTTGATTATAAAAAATTTTCAATATTTTTCAAAACTTAAAAATAATTTTCAAATTATTTTTGCTAAATTTGGTTTCTAATTTTTAGAAATTTAGATATTTAAAAAATAATTTTTGAAAAAATTTCTTAAATTTGGTCACTATTTCAGTCATCCTTAGAAAAATTTACAAATTTTTTTATATATACCCCTATTTGTTTAATGTGATCAAAGGAGGAGGAGATTAAGTTTAGGGAGAGATATAGGTTTTAAAATTTTCTTTACTTGTTACAATTGCAAAAAAATTATTTTTTGTAGTAAATTGTAAAATTTATATTACTTATATTATTTTTTGGTTTACCCTAACTTAACTTGGGGTTGATACATATCAAAAAGAGGGAGATTGTAAGTATCCCAAGTTGGTTTTGATGTAGTCAACCAGATTAAGTTAGGTCCTGTTGTATTTGATACTTGTGTCTAAATGTGCATGAACTTAAGAATACAAAGAGTCAAGCGAAAAATACAGTGGACGAGAATGATAGCACGGGAAGCAAGTTGATAGGCTTGGTGCATCCGAAGGACAAGAAGCTGGTGAAGCAAGAAGGATGCGCCGGGCACTTTTGAGGGATGAAAATCTAGAGCGGAAGTCTTGTCACGCCTTGGGGGAGTCCCTGGCAGAAGAAATTTCGACAACATCTCCCCTATACGAGTGACAATCTGAAACTTACTACATCATCCAGATACCTCGACCAACACGGTCGGAACATACATATATAAAAATAAGCAATCACCACGCAGTTTAATAGTAAAATTAAACTAATGCAACGATAAAGAAAAGTCATCTCAAAAATCCTACTCAACTACACTCACAAAGCTCAAATTCGATATCCTACTCCACTACACCTATAAAACACAAATCACAACGAACTCACCTCTTCTGCCATCCATGCAGGCATGTAGCAAAACATATCCAATAAAACCCCTCAACAATAAAACCATACAATATCCAAGTGTCAAAAACCAAAACAAGTCTAGATAGTAATAAGAAAACTAACAGATAAACCACACATCCTCGCGATCTACAGGGGACTAACGACTAGAACTCCTCCGGACAGCCTCAACCTGAAAATAGTAAATATCCACGGGGTGAGCCAACTCCTCAGTGGGTAACTACTGATATGCATAATAAAGAGAATAACAAATAGCACTAATCATACGTATAGTCTCCTGATATAAGAAGGATAAATGCAAACTGAAATAAATATGAGAACAACTGTACTAACCAGGACCTGGTGTATGGATAATAAATCGAGAGGTATAGGAATCTTGTATGCTTGTCAAACAAATGCATCCATCTAATATACAGTATACAAGTGCAGCAAACACAAGCAATAAATGTATCAATGCGTATGATGCAAATGACATGTCCTGGTCACCCCTACTGCCAGTCAGCCATCTCACACATGATGGTGAGATCGAGTGGGTAGGGCTGTGACAACCATGCACTCTACCATCATTGCTCCTGATAAGTGACCGAGTGGACGGGATGCTGTCAGAGTACATCTATCCTCCTACCCCAAATCATAAGTGGGGGAGCTCAATGCTCTCATCTCCCTGAGCAAGTCTAGAGGAGGGATCCCTGCCGGCTACCACGCTGACTCACACTACCCATGAGCGGACCAACGGAGCCAAACAGAGCAAACTGTCTGCCGGCTACCACGCTGCGTCTCCAGACCAGCAGAGCCTAACAAAGCAGAACTGTCTGTCGGCTACCACGCTGAGTCACCGGACCAGCGGAGCCTAATAGCAGAACTGTCACACACCTGCCTGACATACCACTAACCCATGAGTCATGGTGTGTGCAGATCTATGTAACTGATGATGTGCTCAATAATAATGGAGCTGACTATCGCACAACATGCAATCATGCGAGATGATGCATGATACTAAGCATGGAAATATCCTGGTCCTGACCATATCTACCTCCATAAAATATGTACAAAAAATATACATGGATCAAATAAAAAAATCTAGGTACACAGGTCAAAAATGGTATAAAATAAGTCTGGTATATCCTATGGCATGGTATGTCATTACCTTTATGATCATAAGTAATATGGAAGGTATAAACATGAATACAAAACAGGAAACAATCACAGCATGCACAGGTAATGGATAATGACATACCGATGCAGATATAAAACATAATCATTACTATTTGTTAAAAATCTACTATGCACATCAAATGACAAATCTAAAAGATAAGTCAAGGTACCCGCCTCCAATAAGAAAGATCCAACTTCGACGTCAAGATACTCGTCTCGCGTCAAAGTCTTGTGTCACCAATATATATACATTTTTATTTAGCTACAATTCTTATAAATAGCTAAATAAAATCTCTAACCCTAAATTAGAGCAAAACCCTAAACCATAAACATCAACCTACCGAAATTAAATCCAACGATTAATTAAGGTTAGTTTCCTAATCCCTAATCAATCCTTAGATTTATAATCCAAAAATAACTAACCTAAATTCCAATTACACATGAACAACTAATCATGTAGCCCATAACCTACCCAATTCAACACATATATTAAATCCCTACCCTTACCTCAAGTTCACAGCCGTTCTTGCTGCTGGAATCAAAGAGTTGCTGCCCAATTAGGGCTATTGGTTGCTGGAAGGAGTGACTGTCGGATCCAAGAGCAGAGCCGCTGCTGGAAACCAGAAATGCCAATGTGATCAATTAACCCACTAGCACAAGAATTGGGAAAGCAGAACCCTACCTTCCTTACCCTAATCTTTTCCTCTCTGACAGTAGACAATAACCGGTCGGAACCAAAAACTTGTGGCCGGCAGATAGGGCACAGAGCCAACAGACCTGGGGTGCTCGGCTTCTGTCAGCTACACCTTGGCTGGCACTGGCGATCAGGCGGACCCAATCTAGGGCACGACGCTAGGGCACAAAGTCGACGGCGACGCTAGGTCGGACCTGGTGGTCGGAGACAATGCTAGGAGGCGAGATGAGGTCGGCGGGGTTGGCGATCTAGAGCAGAGGGGAGGCGCTCAGCACTGTGGCTCGCGGCGAGAAGGAAGACTAGGGCACGGCGGTCGACGTCGGCACGTAGATCCGAAGAGGAGAAAGAGGTCGTCGGCGGCACGTGGAGAGTTTAGGGCTCGGGTGGGGGAAGAGGAAGAGAATAAAAGGAAATGAGAACTCCTCGGCCACTGCTTTAATTCACGAGGCAGGCGACGATTTTGCGGCGCTGGTTGGGAAAGGGACGGTTAGGGCAAGGGAGGAGACGGCGGCTCGGCGCGAGGAGGAGGCGTCGGGCACGCGGGGAAGGGAAAAACGAAGGAAAAGGAAAAAAAATAAAAAGAAATAGAAAAAGAAATATAAATATAAACATTTTCTCGTTAAACGGGATAGCTCAAACAGGCTTTCTAAGGGCCCAGTTTTTATCCTTGTAACCTAAGTCATACGAGCTCCGAAAAATTCTCGAAAAATTTCTAAAAATTTCGAAAAAATTTCGTATGGTTATCCACCCTTTTTCGATATTTTACAAGTCTGCTCGAGGAGAGAAGGTTGGAGTTGGGTTCAAGCTCAACTCTAGATGACAAGAGAATCACCCACGCGACCGAAGCAGAAATCGAACAAGTCAACATGAAGTTGACTTGTCCAGGCGCCTGGACCAAGTTCGGGCGTTGGACTGCCTTGGATCAGAACAGGTGCCCTTCTTCGAGACGTTGCCTTGGATAACTGTTGGTCCATGTCAACAATACTCTAAGCGCTCGGATCAATCTAGGTACCCAGGTGAGAATAAAAAGTTATCATCGAACCATTGAAGAGTCATTATGAGTAGATAACTTGCACCGCTCGGGGCGCCTTTATCGGGTCCAAGCACCTAGGAGTGTCATGTCATCAAAACAGCTATTTCGACCAGTGAACAATAAATAAGCCATGGTTCTCTTCATTCTTATAACACACTTGCTTTAACTTATGTAATCTTCATTTTTAAGTGTTCGTGCTTTCAACACTGTAAGGAATTTCTCCGCCTCCAAGAAAGAATACTTTTAATAAGCTCAATTCTTCCTTGAATTAGCAACCACCCATGTTGCAAACCAAGTAAATTCCTTGTATCCCTTACTTTCTTTTATGCTTTTATTAGTTGTTTAACTAACGTGTATTCATTGTTAAGCTATAAAGTAATAAAAGTTTTAAATTCTTACTTGCAGGCAATTCACCCTCCCCCTCCCCCCCCCCCCCAATCTTGACAACCGCACTGGGATCAATGGTCTTGTGGTAGTGTCAACTGCTAGCAAAGTGATAAAGAAATGTCTTACAAAATTCTTTGAAGTAGCAGATGGATTCGGTTGGGAGCCGATTAAACCATCTCTACGCTGAGCCAGAGAGAGTTGTAAGAAACACCTTGCACTTTATGTTATCTGTATACTGGTAAAGAATGATTACATTTTTAAATTTGAGGAGGTGATCCTCTGGGTCAGTTGCCCCTCCATATTATCCGATCATCAAGGGTCAGAAGTGTTGGGGCAATTTTCCTAGGTCAAGTTTGACCAGTTTGACTAAGCTTCAGTTGAGTCAAGCTTGAGTCGGGATTTGAGTTTTGATGTTTGACAATATATGGAGATTACTAGGGCAATCGTCCGGTTGACAATATATGGAGATTGCTAGGGTAATCGTCCGGTTGACAATATATGGAGATTGCTGAAGCAATCGTCCGATTGTGGAGATGGTCAAGGGATTGACCAGGTTGATGAAAAGATAAGTCAAGTGGGTCAGTGTTGACCGGAGACTTGACCGGGTAAGTCCTAACTGGAGTTTAGGAAATGGGAAAAGTCCTAACTGGAGTTTAGGCATCCGGGAAAGTTCTAACTGAGGTTAGGCAATAGAGAAGTCAAGTAGGTCAAGGTTGACAGGAGACTTGACTGGGAAAGTCCTAATTGGAGATTAGGCAAAGGTAAGTCCAACAGGAAGGTTGGCAAGAGTGAAAATCCAAGTAGGTCAGTGTTGACCAGACTTGGTGGTGAAAGTCCACGTGTGATCTTGACAATTGGGAAGTCCTGATGAGAAATCAGGCAACGGAAAGTCCAAGTGTGATCTTGACAAAGGTTGTAAGTCCAAGCATGTGGTCTTGGCAAGGTAAGTCCAAGTGTGATCTTGGCAAAAGGAAAGTCCTGGTGAGGAGCCAGGCAATTGGAAAGTCCAAGTGTGATCTTGGCAAAGGGAAAGTCCTGGTGAAGAGTCAGACAATTGGAAAGTCTAAGTGTGATTTTGGCAAAGGAAGTCCTAGGGTGATTTGGCTAGGAGAACCCGACAACTAGGATGAGGCCGATAGAAGCTCTAGAAAGCAAGGCGTGAAGGATGGAGAGATATCCGAGGGACGCAAGGCTGATAGAGGAGGCTAGAAGGCTAGTTCGAGGTTGGTCGGGAGTGACCAAATGCTAGGCATGGAGACTCAACAGGTCACGGTTGACCGAGAGTTGGGTTTGGGAGTTTGGACTTGAGTTTGAGTCAAGTCCAGACTGGTCAATCGATCGATCGATCGATTGAACCAGGGTCCAATCGATCAGTGGATCAATTGGCGTGTGCTGCGAAGGAAGGAATGACCCAATCGATTGGTCGATCGATTGTGACCATATTTCGTGAGCATAGAGCCCTTCTCAATCGATCGGCCGATCATTTGGGAGCTGCCAATCGATCGGTCGATCGATTGGGCAGGGGTGTTCTCACGCTATCGCGTGAAGCACAGAATGCTTCTGGATCGATCCAGATGTTCCCAATCAATCGGTCGATCAATTGGGATTCGACTGTTGCGCAGGATGCAGGTGATGGACGGTTGGGATTGTCCGAATGTGACGTGGCAATCGATTGGGGATGAATTCAATCGATTGGAGCCACTGTATAAAGCCTAGGCGGAGCATTTTCTCAGCAGATCTCTTGCGATCTTTTGCGGCGTTCTTCAGGGATTCACAGTGAGCTTCTCCGATCTACTCACGCCAGTTCTTGAAGGCACTTGGGGAGTTTCTCCAAGGTTCAAGAGGCGACGACAAGCACAAGTAAGCAAGAAGAATGGTGTATTACATTGTATTTTTGTTTCTTCTTCTTGTGTTCGTGTTTATGTTTATGTGTGAGTACTGTACGAGGCTTCTCCGCCTCTGGCTGCGACCGAGAATGAGGTTTTCATTAGTGGAGTGAGCGTGTCATGTGGATCCTTAAATTAGTCACCTCTTCTAGAGGTGGATACCAAGTAAATCCGTAATGTTAGCGTTGTGTGTGTCTTGTGTTTATTTCCGCTGCACATTATCAAGATGAAGCAACCGACAATCGTGATAAAATACTATTCACCCCCTCTAGTGGGCATCACGGTCCTAACAATTGGTATCAGAGCGAGGTCGCTTTTCTGAGGACTAATCGACAAGAGAGCAACCGCTAGAGGAAGAAGGAGATGGACTTGGGAGGTCCACTTGGATGGGACATCCGGATTCCTCCGTCATACGACAAGGAAGACTTTGCCTTTTGGAGGTATCGGCTGGAGACATGGTTCCAAATGCATTGGAACCAATGGATTGTCTTGAGTGACCCATTTGAAGCTCCTACGGACAAAAAGGGTAAACGCCTCCGACCTCGGCATTGGACCGAAGAGCAACGAGAACAATCGGAGGCGGACAAGGAGGTAACGAGAATTTTGCATAATTTACTACCTTCTAATATTTTGTTGAGTGTAGGTGAAACCACAAATGCAAGTGATCTTTGGAAAAAGATTATTACCTATCATGAAGACCCTACACAAGTCCAAGGAGTGGAAGAGCCCAAGGAGAAGGGCTCATTGGTCCAAGAAGAGAAGGACCAATCCGATGTTGACACAAGGTCAACATCCGAAGAAGAGGAGGAAGAAAAGATGCAATACGATGTTGACGAGAGGTCAACATTCGAGGAAGAAAAGAAAGAGAAGGAAGAGGTGGAAAAGGAGAGATCTTCCACATCCTCAAGAGATGAGGAAGTGGAAGAGTCCACATCCTCAAGTGAAGAGGAAGAAATAGAAGATGATGCCATCTCAACATTGTAAGAAAAATCAAATGAAGGATCAAACATCAACCCTACAAGCAAAGGTATAAAGATTTCAATTATTAAAGATAAAAATCATATCATTTGCTTTGAGTGTAGGGAGCATGTGCACTACAAGAGCAAATGCCCCAAATTGGCCAAGAAGAAGGGCCAAGTAGCAACAAAGGGCAAAGAAAAACTCAAGGAGACAATCCCCACAACAAAGAGAAGCAAGGAACATATTGTGTGTTTCTTGTGCAACCAAAATGGACATTATCGAAGTCAATGTCCAAAGGGGAAGAAGTCGGTTAAAGTCAAAGGAGGAAGCACCAATCAAGGGGGAGCTTCTAAGAGCAAACCCAAGGTAACTTTTAATAGTGCAATTCTTTTGAGTCATGATAAAATGCATGTTAGAAATAATTCTTATCACTTTAATGCAAATTATCATGAAAATAGAAAGCATGATAGCTTTAAGGGAAAATACATTCCTCCTCATGCTAGAACTACCACACCTAAGGTTAGGAAGGTAGATAACAATTTAGGCAATAACTCTAAGGATTTTAGATACATGCCTAAATATAGAAATGCTCAATGATTCAATGAAAAATCAAAATCTAAGGATTTATGGAGTGAAAACCAAGTCTTGAGGACAAGACTTGATAGCTTAGAAAGGACCTTAGCAAGAATGGAAAACATGCTTAGGGTTCAAAATGAGCATCACCTAGGGAAAACTAGACAAGAGTCATCCAATGGCTATAGAGGTTTGAGATACAAACCCAAAGCCAAGAAGGATGTGACTTCCTTTCATAGGGTTCCATATAGCTATGGAACCAAACCTAGGACTAGTGGTCAAGATAAAAGTACAAGGGAAGTTGTCCCTAAGAGTACTTTTGCAAAGACCAATGTGACTAAGACTTCTAAGAAGTCTAATAATGTCACAAAGAAGGTCACAAGGAAAGTCATCCTTAGAGTTGACTTAGTAAAGGTGACTAAGGCCCCAAAAAGGGCAAATAAAGTCACAAAGAAGGTTACAAGGGAAATTATCCCTAGGAGTGACCTAATAGAAGTGACCAAGGCTTCTAAGAAGCCTAGAAAGGTCCTCAGGAAGGTATCTAGGGAAGTCATCCCTAATGAGTACCTAGAGCACCCAAGGAGCACCAATAGGTATTGGGTTCCTAGGAGCATATTCTCTACACCCTAGATGGGTTTAGAGAGTGTCAACTCTAATCGGAAGGGTAGTCAACCCAACCTTGATGAAGTTGGCACTTGGAGAGCATTTTCAAAGGTATATGTGCCAAAATTTGAAGAGTTGAACTCAATTTAAATTGGCATACTTAAGAAAAGTATAAAAAAAATTGAGTTAGAATTTTGATAATTTCTTAAGGAATTAAGAGAAAATCCATGCTTTAATCAAATGTGATTAAGCCTTGAAGGGTAAAAAGGTGCCAAGTGTGAGGATTTGAATTTAATTTAAATTGACACACTTGAGAGAAGCAAAAGTAATGTCAATTTGAAATTCGGCATTCTCTTATGGAATTAAGGGAAATGTAAATCTTAATCCAAATTGTCACTCTTGGAAAGAGTAACATGTGCCAAAACCTAAGAAAACTGGATTTAATTTAACTTGGCACAATTGGGAAGACATAAGAAATACCAAATTGGGGTTTTGGTATTTTCTTAGGGTAATTAAAGGAAAATGATAAGAAATGTCTAGTTGAGATATTAGTATGTTCTTAAGGGATTAAGAGCAAAATTAAGTCTCAATCTAAATATTTGATCCTTAAGAAGAGTAAAATGTGTCAAACTTTGAGGTTTTGAACTTAATTTAAATTGACACATTTAGAAAAGGATAAGAAATGCCAAGTTGGGATTTTGGCATTTTCTTAGAAGGTTAAAGGCGAATCTAAGCCTTAATTTGACTTTATTTACTCTTTGAAAGAGTAAAATGTGTCATACTTTGAGGAATTTGTTTAATTTAAAATGACACAAATTTAGAAAGAGAAAAAGAAATGTCAAAATTGGGTTTGGCATTTTCTTGATGAAATTGGGCAATCTAGGATTTAATTTTAAGGTTTAGCTAAGGTTTAAGGATACTTAGATAGATTATCTAGGTATATTTTGTTTATGCTAAAATGTCATGTTTGTTTGCCCATAACATGTCATGACATCATATTTATTTTTGCATTCATGATTATTATGAAAAATACAAAAAATATCATATCATGTCATACATACATCATGTAGCTATACCATTTTTTTTTTATTCTTTTGAAAATTACTTATTTTAATGTATGTTATGTAACATCATGCATTATGTTAATTTCCTTGTAATTAAGGATAAAAGGAATTTACTAAGAATGGTAAATATCTCAATAAGTGGGATTATACCAAATGACATCCTAGATGGATGATCATGATTTTTACAATGCCTAGATAGAGATGCATGATCCCTTAGTTTAGGGCAAAACCAAATATACATCTTACAAAGAATTATATGGTGACTTGTATGTGTTTTAGTACACATTATATACAAGTGAGATGTTAGGATGGTGAACAAAACTCAAGATGTTGATTTAGTACATCTTGTTGAGTTTTAGGTTCATCAAAACACATAGTTATGTGTCTTCCAATCATTGGGAAAGCTAATGTACAAGTCATGTGCATTGAACTCAAAGAACATGGTTGGATATTAGTTTTGAAAATATTTTTAAAATACTGTTGGAAAACCTTGGTGAAGACTATCTTTTGATAGTGATCATTATTGAATAGTTAGACACAAACTTGAAGAAAACACTAAAGTTTTTACAAGTTTTCAAATTTGTGTCAATCTTTGAAAATAAGAAGTATTTTCATAGAAAACTATTTTTCCTTGATAAAGTATACCCTAAATAATATCTACATGAATTTTTATGATTTTTAGAATTTTGTAAAATTTTTGGGGAGTTTCTGAATTTCGCTGAAATGAAATTTCAGGAAATCAGAAACCCAATCGATCAGCCGATCGATTGAGATGGGTTCGATCGATTAGCCGATCGATTGGGAAGCCATTTCCCGCGAATAGAAAGGTATTGAATCGATCAGCCGATCGATTGACCCAGGCTGGATCGATTCAGAGGGTATTTCTGCGAGCAGTAGCTTGCGGAATCGATCAATAGATCGATTGAAGTGATTTCAATCGATTGAGTCCCAACTTCAATCGATTGGGAAGTTTGATTTTGACATGAAAAGCCTGATTTCAGCACTTCAAGTCACTTCGAGTCCCAATAACTATTCCAAACCCCTTGGAATATATTTGTAGACATTTAGGGGGAGTTTTCATGTTGAAAACAAGTATGGATTGGTTAAGAAAAACCAAAGTGAAGTTTAGGATAAGGTTTAGTTTCAATTCTGAATTTTGGAACCTTCAAACTTCAAGTTTTGGTTTTTAAGGGTCATTAATCATTCCTAACCCTTTGGCATACATTTGTATACATTTAGGGGGAGTTTTCATGATAAAACAAAGCATGGTTTGGTTAATGTAGACTTAGATGAAGTTTAGGTTGAGGTTTAGTTTCATTATTGAATTTTGAACCTCAAAACTTTGAGTTCTGGTTTTCCTACTTATTTAGGAACCCCAAGTCATTGTTGGTGCAATGATAGAAGTTTGACCATATTTTTAGGGAGAGTTACTCTTTGAAAACATAAAATTCTTTTCAAAGACCTTGGAAGGGGATTAAACCTTCGTGATGAATTAATACTCAGGGTCGAGTATTTGGGAGCAATGAGAGATTGGTTATCTTCATTGCTAGGATGATAAATGCTCTCGGATGAGCATTGTGGAGTAGATTACGGCTCAAGGGGGAGCATTGGGTTAATGAAGGGGATCAGACCTTCATTGGTAAAGTGAAAAATGCTCTTGGATGAGCATTGTGGAGTAGATTACGGCTCAAGGGGGAGCATTGAATACAATGAATGGGAGTTTCATTGGAAAGTTGATGCATGCTCTAGAATGAGCATTGTGAAGCGAAATAGAGCTCAAGGGGGAGCTTTGGCGACAATGAAGAATATGAGCTCTTCATTGTGGGGTTGTTAACAACATATGAGGTTGTCAACAACGTAGACTTAACTCTTATGGAAAAGAGTTTGTGTTCAGTTTTTGATGTGTGACAAAGGGGGAGAATGGAAGGTTAAGTTAGGTCTTCATCCCAAGTAGGGGGAGTTTGCCCTCTAGGGAAGGGAGAGAATGAAGGAAACCTTCAAGGCTATGGGATTTAGTCTTGTGATTATGAAGAGGTTAAGGCTATGAGATTTAGCCTTGTGATTAATAGAGAGATTAAGGTTATGCGATTTAGCCTTGGTATAAAGAAGAGGTTAAGGCTATGAGATTTAGCCTAACTTAGAGGAATTGTTAAACATCAAAAAGGGGGAGATTGTTGGGGCAATTTCCCTAGGTCAAGTTTGACCAGTTTGACTAAGCTTGAGTTAAGTCAAGCTTGAGTCGGGATTTGAGTTTTGATGTTTGACAATATATGGAGATTGCTAGGGCAATCATCTGGTTGATAATATATGGAGATTGCTAGGGTAATTGTCCGGTTGATAATATATGGAGATTGCTGAAGCAATCGTCCGATTGTGGAGATGGTCAAGGGATTGACCAGGTTGATGAGAAGAGAAGTCAAGTGGGTCAGTGTTGACCGGAGACTTGACCGGGTAAGTCCTAACTGGAGTTCAGACAATGGGAAAAGTCCTAACTGGAGTTTAGGCATCCGGGAAAGTTCTAACTGGAGGTTAGGCAAGAGAAAAGTCAAGTTAGGTTGGCAGGAGACTTGACTGAGAAAGTCCTAATTGGAGATTAACAAAGGTAAGTTCAACAGGAAGGTTGGCAAGAGTGAAAATCTAAGTAGGTCAGTGTTGACCAGACTTGGTGGTGAAAGTCTAAGTGTGATCTTGGCAATTGGGAAGTCCTGATAAGAAACCAGGCAACGGAAAGTCCAAGTGTGATCTTGGCAAAAGGAAAGTCCTAGTGAAGAGCTAGGCAATTGGAAAGTCCAAGTGTGATTTTGGCAAAGGGAAAGTCCTGATGAGGAGCCAGACAATTGGAAAGTCTAAGTGTGATCTTGGCAAAGGAAGTCCTAGGGTGATTTGGCTAGGAGAACCCGACAACTAGGATGAGGCCGATGGAAGCTCTAGAAGGCAAGGCGTGAAGGATAGGGAGATATCCGAGGGACGCAAGGCTGATAGAGGAGGCTAGAAGGCTAGTTCGAGATTGGTCGGGAGTGGCCAAATGCTAGGCATGGAGACCCAACAGGTCACGGTTGACCGGGAGTTGGGTTTGGGAGTTTGGACTTGAGTTTGAGTCAAGTCCAGGCTGGTCAATCGATCGATCCAATCGATCAGTGGATCGATTGGCGTGTGCTGCGAAGGAAGGAATGACCCAATCAATTGGTCGATCGATTGGGACCATATTTCATAAGCATAGAGCCCTTCCCAATCGATCGTACGATCGTTTGGGAGCTGTTAATCGATCAATCGATCGATTGGGCAGGGGTGTTCTCGCGCTATCTCGAGAAGCACAAAATGCTTCTGGATCGATCCACCGATCGATCCAGATGTTCTCAATCGATCGGTCGATCGATTGGGATTGGACCGTTGCGCAGGATGCAAGTGATGGGCAGCTGGGATTGTCCGGATGTGATGTGTCAATCGATTGGGGATGAATTCAATCGATTGGAGCCACTGTATAAAGCCCAGGCGGAGCGTTTTCTCAGCAGATCTCTTGCGATCTTTTGCACCGTTCTTCAGCGATTCACAGCGAGCTTCTCCGATCTACTCACGCCAGTTCTTGAAGGCACTTGGGGAGTTTCTCCAAGGTTCAAGAGGCGACGACAAGCACAAGTAAGCAAGAAGAAGGGTGTATTATATTGTATTTTTGTTTCTTCTTCTTGTGTTCGTGTTTGTGTTTGTGTGTGAGTACTGTACGAGGCTTCTCCGCCTCCGGCTGTGACCGAGAAGGAGGTTTTCATTAGTGGAGTGAGCGTGTCATGTGGATCCTTGGATTAGTCACCTCTTCTTAAGGTGGATACCAAGTAAATCCGTAGTGTTAGCGTTGTGTGTGTCTTGTGTTTATTTCTGCTGTACATTATCAAGACGAAGCAACCGACAAGTGCGACGAAATGCTATTCACCCCCCCCTCTAGCGGACATCACGGTCCTAACAAGAAGTGGTTCGATAGCTCATCCTCTGGTATTTCTTGAGAGAATGCCATGTTGATATGTTCGGCAGAGCCACTAGGGACCTAAGATTTTCCCTTACATGGATCTCGAATGGCGACATCTCTAGAAGAGGATTCTTGGGGCCTCTTCGCTCGACCTATATCCTCAAAAGGCGTGCGGAAAATACCTGTTGGTACGTGACTGGGGATGGAGGCACAGGTAGAAGGTTGATTGGTTGTGCAGGCACTTGCATGAAGCCAACTATTGGTGGAGAAGGAACTGGCTGGAACCCTGTCAAGCCTTCCACTCGAGTCCCTCACTCAGTGTGAGGGCATGTTATTGATGCAGTCGATCATTTAGTAAAGGACCCCCGGTAGCTGCTTGTTGTTGCTATTGTTGTACTAACTTCTACGCTCAAGTTGCTATCAATAACTCTAAATCTTATTGTGATAGGATAAGTGTGGTAAATCATCTAATTTCTTCTATCTCCGTATTTCAGATTTAGACGTGATTCCCACATACGGCGCCAAATTTGATCATGTCTAAAATCAGGCGAGATGGCATGTTGGATAGATGACTCTGATGTTGACCATGTGAAGATTTTGAGTGGAAGAAAATGACTTTGATTGCTCCTCTCTACACACACTAGAAAGAGCAAAGGGAAACGTTAGAGCGAGAATCAGAGAGGGGGTTCCTAGCGCAGACATTCCGACACTCAAGTTAGAACAGTGGCAAAAAATAGAGAATGAGATGAATAATAGCATAGATGCGTGCGTGTGTGTAAAAGATTCTAGTTAAAGTTACCTGGCCAACGGAGATAACCTCCATTTTACACTAACCCTTAGAACCTATGTAATGATGAGGTGCCAGAGAATGTCTGGTATTAAAATATATTGAGTAATGTAAGATGTATGGTCACCCTTCAAAGAAGGCTCCATTACATGTATATGAACTGTCTTTCATAACTTCAGCAATAATGAGGCGGCTAAGAATATGTCAAGTAACGTCAGGTAATGGAAGATGCACGACCATCCCCAGAGGAAAGTTCCATTGCATGCATATGTTATCGTAACAGAATATTTTCTGACAAATAATTGTAATTCTCTGATAGGTTATTGTGATTATCTGACAATGTTGTCTCCTGGAGATAGCCCGACCGACCTTGTTGTCGACCGGCTATATGATGAGAGATTGACATATGAGAAGTGGGAGCTTAGCCCCATAGGTCCAATCAGCATTTTGGATTGATTGGTCGTATGATAGAGACCTTGCCCTTGAGTGAGGAACGGAGCCCATCCCGTATGTTCGACCAACTCTAGGGTTAATTCGCTATATGCTAAGAGAGGTCCGACTGATATTTTGGGCAGACTAATTATATGCTAAGAAACTCGACACTGGAAAATAGAGAGTTGAGCCCCATAAATTCGACCAACTATATATTATGAGTTGTACTGTAAAAGTAGGAGAATTGTACCCTAAAAATCCAACCGATGATTGAAACAACTGGCTTTTTATTGAATGCCTTAACGTTAGGGAGCTGAGTCCCAATAAAAATGACTGATTCAATTATATTTATCTTAATTTTAACTGTCACATTGACCATTGATCCTATATTATTAATATAGAGTCACTCGCACACCGTATCAGAATACAATCACAGCCTTTGGCCAGTGTGGAATTCGGCTAAAGATATTTTGATGAAACTGATGTTCATCACTTTCATGGCAGACACAACTGCACACTCGATCGGTCTAATGTCAAACTAAGCAACTCTTTGGAGGAAAAGATCGAGCCACAAACATCGTTTTGGTCAATTATGGCGGCGGTTACAGAGTGCACGCTTTCTAGTATTTTCATCAAGGGAAGCTATGAGCCAAACATCATGATATCTCGTTTTATGCTTCTCAGAGATAAGGATCAGATTTATTGTGAATAAGCACAAGTAAAGAGAGATGAAAATGAATTTGATTCAATTTAAAGTCAACTCCTTGTGAATAGTAGCAATCCCATCTGCAGAGGTTGAGGGGAAAAAAAATCGACGAGGTACTTCTCTTCCTCCATGGCAAAAGCCAAGCCCCATGCAGTCTGCGTCCCCTTCCCGGCCCAAGGCCACATCAACGCCATGCTCAACCTCGCCGAAGCCCTCCACTTCATGGGCTTCCACATCACCTTCGTCAACACCGACTTCAACCACCGCCGCATCCTTCGCAGCCGCGGCCCCGCCTCCCTCGCCGGCCTTTCGGATTTCCGCTTCGCTTCCATCCCTGACGGCCTCTCGCCCTCCGATGATGACACTGACAAGAACCAAGACCTTGTTGCGCTCTGCCTCTCCATCAAACGCCACTCTGCCGCTCCTCTGCGCGACCTCATAAACGCCCTCGACGACCCGAGCTCCGGCGGACCGCGTGTCACCTGCGTGATCTCCGACGCCTTCACCAGCTTCACCCTTGCTGTCACCGACGAACTGGCCATCCCCAATATTTTCTTCTGCTCGGTGAGTGCCTGCGGTTTCTGGGGCTTCTTCTACTTCAAGGAACTGATGCAGAGAGGGATCATCCCTTTAAAAAGTAAGCACGTCTTTAATTAGTTTTCTTTTATTTCAGTTTTTCGAATCGTTGGATTAATTGTATGATCTGGTTTTTGAATAGGCGAAGAAGATTTTACAAATGGATTCCTCGAAGCCGTAATAGATTGGATTCCGGGAATGCCAAATATGCGTTTGAAAGACTTGCCCAAACCCTTGCAGACTACTAACCCGAACGACGCTCTGCTAAACCACACCAAGGATGAAGCACAAGCGTCGCTCCATGCCTCGGCAGTCTTGTTCAACACTTTCCACGACCTCGACGGCCCCGTCCTGAATGCCATGTCGTCGGTGCTGCCGCCAGTGTACGATATCGGCCCCGTGTCCTTGCTCTGCCAGCACATCCCCGATCCTAATTTTCTTACATCAGCTGATGGCGGAGCGAATCTGTGGAGTGAGGATGCGAGCTGCATTGAGTGGCTGGATGAGAAGGAGCCTGGCTCCGTGCTTTATGTCAACTTCGGCAGCCTCGCCGTGTTAACGAGTGAGCAGCTTAACGAGTTTGCTTGGGGGATGGCGAGCAGCGGCTATCACTTCCTTTGGGTGCTGAGACCCGACATTATGGTGGGCGACCGGGCGGTTCTGCCGCCGGGTTTTGAAGATGAGACTAATAACCGGAGTTTCGTCACGAGTTGGTGCCCGCAGGAGAAGGTGCTCTGCCATGCCGCCGTCGGTGGTTTCTTGACGCACTGCGGATGGAATTCGACGTTGGAAAGCATAGGCGCAGGAGTTCCCATGATCTGTTGGCCTTTCTTCGGAGATCAACAACCGAATTGCAAGTACATCTGTTCGGAATGGGGCATCGGGATGGAGATTGGGGAGGAGGTGAAGAGGGAGGAGGTAGAGATGTTGATCAAGGAGTTGATGGGAGGGCAGAAGGGGAAGGAGATGAGGAGGAAGGTGCTGGAGTGGAAGGAGAGAGCAGTAAAGGCTGCCACACCCGGTGGAAGCTCGTGGAGGAATTTGGAGAAGGCCGTTGAGGATATAACAATGAAATAAATTGAATTAAAGAACCGTGATCGTGTTGCTTGATCAATTAGAGATCGAGGAATTAGCTTGCTGTCCTGAATCTTTCTAAGGAGAGAAAGCCAAGCAAAACACTGCAAGCTCTTCTTTGTTGCTAATAATCTGGCTCTTCTTTGTTGCTAATAATCTGTTTAAATTGTATCAAGCTAATTTTTGCTATGCGATATCAAATCTGGCAAAAGAACAGTTGTTTTGACGGCATTCCTTAGCATATGTGATGATCCTGTCCGAAAATTATGAAGATTGTTAGTTTAGGATGTGACTACTATGTTGATTGGATATAGAATTCACTATGATTTGCAATACAAGAAACGTCAGTGTCGGACCGGGAAAGGGATCCTCGGCGTTGGCTCTCTACGTTCAAGTCAGTCACTGGAAAGTTGGAAGGAAACGGAGCAACAGCAAACAAAGGCGTGAATACTGAATAACGTGTACCTCCGTCGGTTATAGTGCTCCAGTGGGCGATGTGCACGCTCCTCGAGACATGGGCATGCTCTCCAATTTGTCCTATGAAAGGACTTGTCAAGAAAGTGTCTCTTGACATCATACCTTAACAGGATATACATATCCTGGACAAGATAGTAGAAGCTTCTGTCGTATGATCTACCTGTTGACCATGCCTTATGTCAGCGGCACTATCTCTCAGAAGGATATTAAGAGATACATCAATGATCCCTCTGATCGGCCGGGCGGGATAGCCACTCGGCTGGGAACTCCTCAGCTCGATCAGACTCGGCTGCTCTTCCTTGTGTGACTCGACTCGGTAGCTTGTTTCTGCCCGACCGGACTAACGCTTCGGTCGTCCCAACGTTCCTCTGCTCTATGATGAGCGCATGATGATCTTGGCTATACGGATGTTCTATTTGGACCAGCCCTTTGTCGGTCGGGCGGTTCATGCCCGATCGACCACTGTAGGAGAGCTCCGCCCGGCCCCCCTTTGGTGAGCTCATTGGTTCTCTGGCGTTGACCTCCTTGACTTTGACTTCCATGTCGATCGCTATCTCCGTCCTTTGACCTGCACTTAGTTAGCCCCCCATTATCGCCATATCACAAGTCTTCCCCTCAAGTCTAGTCAAAGATGACTGCAAGTCCAACTGACTGGAAAGTAGCGTCTTTAGTAACCTCCACGTTCGATCGGACCTTCTATGTTTTAAAGCTCCTAATCGGATCACATAATCTTCCGCATTCGGCTTCATTTTGCTGACCTGGGTGTGTAGCTGCCGCTTGGATCATACCTCATAAGGTTGGTGGTGGATCGGCTACTCAACTATATCATAGTCAAGTATCTGTGTCGATCGGGATGGTTGACGACAACGCTTAGCTAATTTTTCTACACTTTCTCGAATGAGCGCCCAATGATAGTGGTTGATGTCATCTCAATTTCTAAAAGACCGTGGAAATATTTGATTATTATGGCCGAGCACGCTACCCATGCTTGCTAATTAAGTCCCATTAATGCTTTCCCGTAGCTGGTTGCCACGTGCCCCACTCACTACCGTTGCACGCTCGAGGTGACAGGTAGATATCCTCAGATGATGTGACAGACACCTTTTCAAATTCTACGGCCAGATCTTATCCTGATTTTGCGCAAACCATGATCAGACGGCTCAGAACGATCGCCCGCGAGGTTTATAAACCCTCATTTGCTCGCCGTCTCCTTCATATTGCCTTGCGCTTTTGTTTTCGTTTTTTAGCACGCTCTGTGACGCTTCTCCTCCTCATCTTCGCTGATGACCTTTCTCAGTAAGGTTTTTCTTTCTTTCCTTTGTTGAATCTGTGCGTTCCTTCTTCTCGATTTCTTTGTTTTCGATGGTTGATTCTTCGCAACCTCCTGTGTTCGTCCCTGGGCTTTGGTACACTTCCACCAAGTCCAAATTTAATAGGGACGAGATAGACCAAATGAAATCTACCTACCATTTCACCTCTGACTATCAAATAGTCATTCCCTCCGCCTATGATCGGCCCCATGAGCCTCCAGTCAGCTTCCTGCCCTTATTTAAGAACCAATTTTGTGTCAGTCATCGATTTTCCTTTCATTCTTTCTTTTCTATCATCTATAAATATTTCCACATCTCCCTACATCAATTAGTGCTGAACTCGTTTAGGTTATTGTGCGGGGTTGTCGTGTTATTTCGTCTGCACGGAATCCCTTTAGTGCATCGGGCCTTCCATTACTTTTATTATCCTAAATTGTCCAAGTCGGGGACTTTTTTGTTCTAAGCCCGAGTCGGCATCTTCTTTTTTGATAACATGTCTTCCTCCAATAAGTGAGAGAGCACTATTTTTTCGTTCGCTTTCCCATTTGACTAGCAAATGGAAGTGATGCAGCCTCAATCGCTCGCGAGATACTGAAGCTGATTGGACTATCTCCAAGCAGCCTCCAGTTTGGTCGGTTAGAAGTTTCACATCCACTGGCTGCTGTTAGAGGGTGTCCTATATGTGTTTAGACTGAGCTCGATCCGCACGCGGCTGCCGTCCAGCCTAGGTATGCTCTTTCTTCTCCTGATCTTTGAATCTAACTGATTTTTCTTCCTTTATGCAGCCCAAATCATGTTAAGGGCATGTCTGTGCGGCAAGAGCAGGCTTGCAGACGCCGAAATCAATGCTACGGGTGTGGTCGAGCTGGAGAGTAGTGACCTACAGTCGTTCACCCACTCCGACGATTTGCTCAGCTAGGCTAGAGGGGCACACGTTGGCCAGCGAGGGTGGAGCGAGTCAAGCAGCAGCTAGTGGAGTTGGGACTACTACAATTGACCTGCCTCCCAAACGGCCTACCATGTTGCCGATCGCGGTGCCCTCAGAGTCGGCTATCTCCGACGAACCTTTGATACGATGCAAGAGGCACCACGGGGAAGCTTCCTCTAGCTCAGCCACTTCCGCCTTGCACACCCCCTTTCATACCAGTTCGCGCCCTTCCTGTGAGCAGGATGAGACGTCATCGCCCGCCCTTTCCAAGCAAGGAGCCGTCGCCCTTCATACTTCTCTATCATTCGATCGGATACCTTCGCTATCCGAGCTGTCGTCAGGAACATCTGTGCACCGTCAATCACATACATGCCACCACACTCCTCGCCGGCAGCACAAGTATCCATCATTCGGCAATCCCCGATGCCCAAGTCCACGGGCAAAGTGACTTCTGAGCCCTCTGGTCCGAGCGGCTAGAGGCATATAACGGCCATTATCTACTTGCCCACTGATGAGTGGCGCCACCCAGACGAGGTCGAGGCTCGTTCCCCCGAGCATCAAATTCGGATACAAGGGTTGCTGGCACAGGTGTGGGACGATGCTAAGGCCCGCGCGGTGGTCATCTCCCTAAGGGAGCTTACAGATAGTCATACTCAGATGGCCATTGGGGTATATATATTGCTTTTAGATTTACTTGGAAATTCCTGCTTGACACTTACTAACTTATTGTCACTATAGTTTTGGGTCGAGAGTCTGACCATTTGCCAAAGGCTAACTTTTCTCGAACACGAGATCCAGCAACTTTGCGCCCCGAGTGGCGTCTCTGAGGCCTCTCATGCTCAATTTAAACAGTTGACCACTGAGGCGGCTCAGTTAAAGGCCATTCTGTAGAAGAACTTCGAGCTGCTACAAGTGGAGAGGAGTAGGAGCGTCGAGCAGGCATCGCAACGTGAGAGGCTCAATAAGCAGGTCAGCTCCTTTGAGGTGAAGATCAATTCCGCCAACACCCGAAAGCTCCAAGTCATTGAGGACTTGGATATTAAGAACAAAGAGGCTTGGGTCTTGGCTCAGAATTTGAAGGAGGCTGAGGTAGCCCTGAGTGCCAAGCGGGAGAGCCGATCGACTGAGCAAGCTACGGTGTAGGTCTAGCTCACTGCCAAGGATGACGAGCTAGCCTCTCTGAGGACAGAGTTGGAGGCATCCCGATCGACCTTCCAAATTTATCAAGATGTAGAGCCTCGTCGATTTGAAGTCTTCAAGCATGACTATCTCCGGTCTAACCCCTTCAACGACCAGCTCACTGATCGAACGCTCCGTCTTTTCAATTTTAGCATAGATGAGACCCTCAACCAGCTAAAGGTCAGTGTCTATCTCCCTACCACAATTACTAACAAGATCATTAATCGGGAGAAATTGACCGAGTCGCTGCCAGACGACATGCTAGATTATCTCGAGTGACCTCCCCTCTCTACTTCGCAGGTCTCATTTTGTACTCTCTCTAGATGTTATGTATAAAATTTTCTGAGTATTAATGAATGAACGTTCGTCCGACGCTTCTTCTTTCTGTCAAATTTTGCAAGTGTTAATGAATGCATCATCGTTCGGCTCAAGTGGGGCTATGTACCACTTAGCATTTGCGACAATGTTCTGAGTATGATTCCCCGCCATCCCGATCGTCAATGTAACTGGTCGCTGAGATATCAAGTGATCACTTCAACCTGACCGAACGACCATATTTTAGCGCAAAACTGCTGCTTCTAGCCGCAGCTTAACTTCTTATCAGCTGTATTCTCAACTTGTATAGCCGTCGATTGATTTTATTTATCGTAGGCTCGGGTTTTATAGCCGCCGCTCGACTGAGAATCTGAGTGGATGAGGACTCTTATGGCTCCTACATGCCGAGCCGCCTGTAATCCCGCTATCAAGGCTTCATTCTCGGCTTGATTATTTGTAGAATGATAATCCAGCCACACGGACAACTGCATCATGTCTTCCCGTGGCGAGATCAAGAGAACACCGATCCCGCTACCTTGGCAAGTAGATGAACCATCTACATATATTTTCCATGTCGCATATTCTGGCTCGATGTTTTGAACCTCGGTAATAAAATCAGCTAAGGTCTGGGCTTTGATCATCGTTCGGGGTTGATACTGAATGTCGAATTCGCTCAACTCAGTGGTCCATTTGATCAGTCGTCCGGACACTTCTTGGTTAAGGAGAACTCTTCCTAGTGCACTGTTGGTCATCACCACAATTGGATGTAAGAGAAAGTTTGAATGAAGTCTCCGAGCAGCGAGTACCAATGCGGAGGCTAATTTTTCGAGACTGGTGTAGCAGAATTCTGTATCTTATAATATATGACTTAGAAAACATATAGGTTGTTGCTCAGGGGCATTCTGTCTTACCAATGCTGAGCTAACCACATACTCTATTAAGAACCGGTAAATCCAGAGCGGCTCGCCGGTATTGGGTTTCTCAAGTAGAAGTAGGGAGGGAAGGTACTATTTTTAATTGGCATGGAAAAAATAGTGTCCATTTAAAAGACTCCAACCAAACAAAATAGCAAATATTTCAGGAAAATACCTAAATTAACTTGTTTTCCTAATGTTCAAAGCGTACAAAATTCAGGCTTTCTGGAGAATACCTAAATTAACTTGCTTCCACACTGTGCCAAGGATGGAGGTCGTTGGAGAATACCTAAATAGGTTTGCTGGAAACAAAACAGGAGGCGGCGCTGGAGGTCGGCAGGAGGTGGAGGACGGGAGGTCGCAGGCAACAAGGGTGGCGCTGGAGGTCCCCGACGTTGGGGGGAGGGTGGCGCTGGAGGTCGTCAGGAGGGAGGCAGCGCTGGTCATCGAGAGGGTAGGGCCTTTGTGTGGAGGTGGCACTGGAGGGCGGTGGCTTCGAAGGGAGGTCGTAGGCGACGAGGGATTTGGCTGCGGAGGCGACGCCGGAGAAGGAAGGAAATCACGAGGCTAGGGTTTGTTTTTTTATGAGTTGGTGTGTGCACGCGCTTTGCACGTGAGGGACTTTTATATGGGATATGTGGTCCAGGAGGGGACTAGGGATTTTGGGTCCAGAAGATCTGCCCCCCATGGCTCATGGTCATGCATGGTTGACGACCAAGGAAGGGACGTAATTTAGAGTACAATTTAGCCTTCCTTTCATATACGTATATGCATATACAGTTGGCTACTCAAGTTTAATCACTCAAATACGAGCCCATGGCTACTTTATTCTCCACGAGCATAGTAACATATTTATTAGCTACTTAATCTCCTATTTATTAAATACGTGCCCATGGTTGCTTCCTCTGTTATTCACGATCAAGATCTGTACTTCTCCGTCTTGGTTTTCACCCCTGTCCCTGGTCCTCCTCTCATCTCTCCTCTCTTTGTAGTCCTTCACAACAATACCCCCGCATACTCTTCCTCGTTCCCCAGTATCCCCTCGTCCTCAACTATCACAAAGGTGTCCTCTTAAAGGGCAACTACACCCTCAACCTGCTCTTCTATGGCCGATTCTGTCCCAGCGTTCCATCGTCGCCGACTTCATCAGCTCCCTCTCTGCCTTATCCATCCCTGCCCCCTCTATCACTTCTTGGTGGTCTGCCACCTCCCTATACTCTCCCGTTAGCCCCACATGCCTCTTGCTCGGACGTGTCTTCCTCGATGACGCCTGCTCCCAGGCAAGTCCCTTTTGTAAAGATAACTAGTCCAGAAAAAAGAGATAATAAAATAAATTTCTTGATTAATTTATGCATATATATATAGAGAGAGAGAGAGAAAAGCTACCCTACGACACGCTGCGTGCGATTTAATGCGACACACATCAAAATTAGTGCTGGATCGATCCACTAATCGATCCAGTCGGTCGGGGCTGAATCGATCAGTGAATCGATTCAATCCCGCTTCGTCTTCTCGCGCCTACTGGATCGATCCAGTAGGGTTGAATCAATCAGTGGATCGATTCATCCCTACTTGTTTTCTCATGCCCGTCGTGCCAGTCGTGCCCTCCCACCGTCAGCGGCCTCCGGCCGCCTGCCCCCGAACTTTACATCCAGCGGGGCTGATGCCCCGCTTCGTCTTCTCGCGCCTGTTGGATCGATCCAGCGAGGCTGAAGCCCCGCTTCGTCTTCTCGCACCTGCTAGATCGATCCAGCAGGGGTGAATCGATCAGTGGATTGATCCACCGCTATATATACGAAAATATTATCCTACGGCACACATCCATGCGGATCGATGCGGTGGATCGTTCCACTGATCGATTCACCCCCGCTGGATCGATCCAGCATGCGCAAGAAGACGAAGCGGGGCTTTAGCCTCGCTGGATCGATCAATTGATCGATCCAGTAAGCGCGAGAAGACGAAGCGGGGCTTTAGCCTCGCTGGATCGATCAATTGATCGATCCAGCAAGCGCGAGAAGACGAAGAGGGGCTTCAGCCCCGCTGGATGCCGGAACCCCTTGGGTTCACCTTCCCCTCCGATTATAGTAAAGTTCGGGGGCAGGCGACCGAAGGCCGCAAACGGTGGGGGGCACGACTGGCACGACGAGCGCGAGAAAATAAGCGGGGCTGAATAGATACACTGATCGATTCAGCCCTGCTGGATCGATCAGTGGATCGATCCAGCAGGCGCGAGAAGACAAAGCGGGGTTGAATCGATCCACTGATCGATTCAGCCCCGTTGGATCGATCATTGGATCGATCCAGCACTAATTTTGATGCGTGCCGCACTAAACCACATGCAGCGTGCCGCAAGGTAGCTTTTCTATATATATATATATATCAAGGGGGATTATATTACATGTTTGGTTAATTAACAAAGTAATAAAAGAAAATTAGTTAATTGATTTATTCTAATAATTATTGTACATCTTGATTTGGTTTATTGAATAATTTCCTTTTACCTCCCAACAAATTCAACAAAAAATCTTTGACGTTGAATTTACTTGCTAACTTGTTAAAATATTATTTGAATAATGGTTTAGTATCACTAATTTGATTCTCCATAGAAATATAAAAAACCTAATAATTTAAGTCGCCAATAAAATAAAAATTAATTTTCATATATTTATTGATTATAAAACAAACTGTTGACAAAAAAAGAAAGATAATAAAATAAACTCATTGATTAATTTGTCTATAAAATATCCAATATATATAGAGATATCATATATGGTGAATTAATAACCTAATAAAAGAAAATTAATTAATTGATTTATTCTAATAATTACTGATCCAGCGGTTAGAACAGGGGGCCCCCATTCTGAGGGGTCAATGCCACGCTGGAGTCAAAAGGCCAAGGGGCCGATCGGAGAAGGAGGGGCCGATCGGAGAAGGAGGAGCCGACCTCCCGACCGGCCCCGGCCGGCCCCGGCCGGCCGACCGGTGAATAACCGAGGGCAAAAGGTGCCCCGACAGAAGTCGGGGTTCCGACGCTCAATGGAACAGTAGCAAGGAGCCGAGCGAAAGGCCTAAGAGAAGGTGACATACTGCCAACAGTCCCTACATAGTACCCTTCCGAAAATATCCCCAGCATATCGATATCAACGGCAGGTCGGACGGACTCCCCGTCCAGCCGGCCTGCCGGACGCCCCGGCCTATGGTCAGTAGAGAAGGACAAGAACATCTTATGACAGTTATCAAGTCCTATGGCTAGGCCATACTCCAAGTCTGACAACGAGGTGTTCTGTTGTCCCATCGAGGACATACTTGGACTGTAGCAGTATGGCGTCAGGTAAGCTTTCTGACAGACACATACCGAGGTATGGGCTGCGGACATGTATGAGCCTCAGTGGACGTGCAGGAGCTCTCTCACCACTCTATATAAAGAGCCTCATACTTCGCCAGAGGTACGCGTTCTACACCTTTGGGGCCACTTCTTTCACTGCTTGCTTGCCTGACTTGAGCGTCGGAGGGTCGCCGCCGGGAACCCCTTCCCGGCCCGACTTCTGTGCAGGTCCGCCGGAGCGCCGTCCGACCGGCCGAGGATCTACGTCAGCTGCCAGGAGAGCGCCACGTGCCCAGCGTCCGTTGGTTCAACGATTTGGACAGGATCAATTTGGCGCCGTCTGTGGGAACGCTCCTGCATCCGATCGGAAGCAATGGACGAGGTTGGACGACCGCCCACGGCGATGCTCTCCACGAAGGAACTCGACGCTCTAATCAAGGCAAGAGCAGCTAAGCTCGTGGAGCAACAGAGAGAGAATGCGCAAGCCGAGCGGCTGAAGCAACAAACAACGTCAGCATCAAGTGGTCGAGCGGAGGCAATTATCCCCGAGCGAAGGCAATGATCCCCGAGCGGACGCCTCCCCCGAGACAATGATCCAACCGGCATTCAAGGGGGAGCACCGCCGAGCGGATGAAGATGGATTAGGACTTGGATCAACCATGAAGCGCAAATCATCTCCAGCCGTACCGACCTGAGTGAGAGGTGCGCTGATGTAATTTTATATATGTTTTGGTCGCCTATGTCCTTGTAATGCAGGAAGCAGAAATAATTAAAGGATGGCAAATAGCTTCGCCGAACGGCAGTATAAACGACTGTCGAGCTCCGACGTTAAATATCGAGAGACGAGCCGGCGTCTATAAACCCTCCGAGCGGAAGACCGTCGAGCTCCGACGTTAAATATCGAGAGACGAGCCGGCGTCTATAAACCCTCCGAGCGGAAGACCGTCGAGCTCCGACGTTAAAAATCGAGAGACGAGCCGGCGTCTATAAACCCTCCGAGCGAAAGACCGTCGAGCTCCGACGTTAAAAATCGAGAGACGAGCCGGCGTCTATAAACCCTCCGAGCGGAAGACCGTCGAGCTCCGACGTTAAAAATCGAGAGACGAGCCGGCGTCTATAAACCCTCCGAGCGGAAGACCGTCGAGCTCCGACGTTAAAAATCGAGAGACGAACCCGCCGAGCGGAAGACCGTCGAGCTCCGACGTTAAAAATCGAGAGACGAGCCGGCGTCTATAAACCCTCCGAGCGGAAGACCGTCGAGCTCCGACGTTAAAAATCGAGAGACGAGCCGGCGTCTATAAACCCTCCGAGCGGAAGACCGTCGAGCTCCGACGTTAAAAATCGAGAGACGGATCGGCGTCTATAAACCTTCTGATCGGAAGGTAGTCGAGTGCCAAGGATAAAATTCGATGTTAAAAGACGGGCAATCGGAGCCTATAAGGTCGTCGGACGAATGGCTCTATGCGTGGTCCTTGGTTGAAAGGGTCGAGCTGTGATCGGGCCGGCTGTACTAGCGAAAAGGAAGCCATCATATGGCCGGGCGGCTCCTTTACAAAATGTACTTAGACGCGAAAAAATTATGACCGAGACGAAAGTTAGAAATTGGACGCTGGGTAGGCAAACAAATAACAAAGGAAGAAATTCATTCACGCCAAGCGGCGGACAGACAAAATTTATAACACTTGCCCCGAGCGGCAAGTATACAGAAAATCGTAGATACTGGAAAGAGACTTCACAGACCCTCATTCAGAATCACCGAAATTAAAGGACGGACAGCTCGGCGGGTATGTGGCCCTTGGTCTTCATGTAGTCCACTGCCACTTTGATCGCCTCTTCAAAAGTTAGGGACAGCTTGTCGCTGAACTTTTCGCCAAATTCGTCCGAGCGGACGTATGCTTTGCACGCTTCTTCCGCCCCGCCGGGCTCTCCATCTTGATACTCTTTGAGAGTAACTTTGGAAGCGTCAAGGGCATCTTGAAGGTCCTTCAAAGCCCCCTCTACTTTAGCCTGGTCGGCGGAGCGGCCCTCCCGTTCGGCAGTCAGCGAGGCGTCCAACTCCTTAACGTGCTGCTCTAGTCCCCGGTTCTCCACCTTCATCAGGTCCATATCCTCGATGGCTTTAAGCTTCCGGGTGGTCGCGGTCTTCACTTCTTTGTCGGCTTCCAGCAACCTTTTGGCCTTCTCCAGAGCGGTCGTCGATTGTCTGCTCTCTCCCGCGGCTTTGAGCTTTTTCAGCTCGTCCTCCAGCTCGGCCAGTCAATCGCTGATGGCAATCTGCTCCACCCAGTTCTGCGAACGGATATGAACAAGTTAGAAACTCGAGCCCAAAATAATCAACGAAGCAAAAGAACATACCCCGGTCGCTTGTTGTAAATTACTGTCGGCTAGCTGACCGGGAGTCATCATTGCGATCCTGAGCCGAGCATCCTCCCAAGCTTTGGCTAGGGGACCCGTGAGTGTGATTTGCTGCTCGGGGACCACAGGCTGACCAGCGGCCGCCATGTATTCTTCTGACGGGAGGCACAGAACGGTTTTTATTAACTTGGGGCCACTCGGATCACCCTTCGAAGCAGCGGCCTTACCGGACGGCTCACCGGTGGAGGAAGAAGGACGGTCGCCCAATCGTTTAAGACGCCGCAGGGTTCGGGGAGGACTGGAGAGCGGCACCTCAGAAGTAGCCCTTGGAGAGCCGAGTGGCGTCAGGGTACTCTCTATAGAGACCGTCCCGGATAACACCGAAGCTTCATCGCCCCGCTCGGATTGCGGTTCGTGAGACGGAGTTGGTTGAGAGGTTGCCTCCGGCTGTTTGCGCTTCCGAGTTGTCAGAGGAACGTCGTCGGCCGAACGACCCTCTACCTCGGCTTGAGCAGAGGGTTCTATGTCACCCGCGGCCTCATCGTGAGAAGCAGGAGCGTCTAAGGCTTCAGGGATAGTTTGCGTCCCCTCATCCTCTTCGCTGGCCGGACCAGCTGAAGCCGAGCCCCGCTCGGCGACCTCCCTATTCTTTGCCGCTTCGATCTCGGCGGCTCGCAGTTTCAGCCGCTCGGTAGCCTTGGCGCGCCACATGACTTCAGCTGTAGAAGTAAAAAATAAATCAGTTAGAACAAAACAAACGGGATGATAAGGGAACTTACTCGCTGCATGAAGGTAGGCCGCATCACCTCTAAACTTGCCGAGCTCTGGTTGCGCTAGCATCGCCGTCTGCCATTTGATACGGAAGGTCGGCGGCTCGGGGAAACGCACATAGAAAAAGTGCTCCTTCCAATGTTTATTGGAGCTCGGCATGTTATCAAAAAGAACGAAACCTATCCTAGATTGAAAAACAAAAGTTCCCCACTCGGCCTGCTTGGGGTAGTAGAAGTAATGGAAAACTTTGGGGTCTAGGGGAATGCCGTTCAGTTTGAATAGAATTATCACCCCGCTCAGCAGCCTTATGGAATTCGGAACTAGCTGGCCGAGCGGGATGCGGAAGTATTTGCAGACTTGCAAGAAAAACTTATGGGGTGGAGGCGGTTCATGAGGCCGATCGGCCGGTGTGGCTAGTACTATGTGGTGGTCGGAAGGAATGTCGTAAGTCCGAGCGAGACGCAACGCGTCCTCCTCGTCAAAACGGCTCTCCATGGTCGTGTACCATAGACTAGGAGTGCCGCCGGTCGACTGCGAGGTGCTAGTCATGGTCGAAAGATAAGAATGCGGGACCAAAAGGGAAGGTTCGAGCAAGGAATGGAGGGAAACCGACTGAATGAAACGATTAACAGAAAGAAGAAAACGTAGGGAGCGAGAAAAAGGGTCTTACGAGCAAAAGAGATGATCGACTGGGGCCTGGGGGTTGCCGAAGAGTTGAGGGGCAAGGTCGCCGGAGAAGGAAACGAACAGAGGGGCGCTGGAGGAGGGTGAAGCAACAATGCGGCGGAAAAGGAGTCGTGGGCTTTATATCGCCGCCCGGGAGCAATCTCCACTGTCCGATCCAGGTCGTGAAAACGGCGACTGTCCCATCGGAAGTGACGCCACCGCCATACGCTGACAAGCGCATGAACGCCACGTGTCAGCAGGATACTGGTCGCATTTAATGAGCGCCCCTTACCCTGTGCAGCACACGTGATGGGTAGTAGGGGAGAAAATTGGGCATGGATTCCAAGAGAATACAAGGCACGAACAAGATATCGCCGAACGGATGAGCATCCCTAAGCCTGGCCGAGCGGACTAATGTAGCGGTCGTTACTCAGTCAGATCGGCAGTCCAGTCAGTCGGACTTCGCCTCCTTCGACTAGACTTGAGGGGGAGGCAAGTGATCCGGCGGTTAGAACAGGGGACCCCCATGGAGAAGGAGGGGCCGACCTCCCGACCGGCCCCGGCCGGCCGACCGGTGAATAGCCGAGGGCAAAAGGCGCCCCGACAGAAGTCGGGGTTTCGACGCTCAATGGAACAGTAGCAAGGAGCCGAGCGGAAGGCCTAAGAGAAGGTGACATACTGCTAACAGTCCCTACATAGTACCCTACCGAAAATATCCCCAGCATATCGATATCAACGGCAGGCCGGACTCCCCGTCCAGCCGGCCTGCCGAACGCCCCGGCCTGTGGTCGGTAGAGAAGGACAAGAACATCTTATGACAGTTGTCAAGTCCTATGGCTAGGCCATATTCCAAGTCTGACAACGAGGTGTTCTGTTGTCCCATCGAGGACATACTTGGACTGTAGTAGTATGGCGTCAGGTAAGCTTTCTGACAGACACATACCGAGGTATGGGCTGCGGACATGTATGCGCCTCGGTGGACGTGCAGGAGCTCTCTCACCACTCTATATAAAGAGCCTCATACTTCGCCGAAGGTACGTGTTCTACACCTTTGGGGCCACTTCTTTCACTGCTTGCTTGCCTGACTTCTGTGCAGGTCCGCCGGAGCGCCGTCCGACCGGCCGAGGATCTACGTCAGCTGCCAGGAGAGCGCCACATGCCCAGCGTCCGTTGGTTCAGCGATTCGGACAAGATCAATTACTATATCCAATTCTTGCATAATTATCTTTTACCTCGTCCCCACGGATGGGTCTAGTGGCTAGCGCATGAGATGTTTCCACCATAAGGTCTGGGGTTCGAATCTCGGCAAAGTCGAGGTAAATGTCTCCCTTATGTGTTAGTCACTATTCCAAAGGCTAGTAGCCACTCGTGATTTACCTCCTCCGTGTTGGTACTGGGACAGGTTGACAGGGGCACTGGGGGCGAGCGTATTCACCTTTTGCCACCATAATTATCTTTTACCTCTCCAACTCCAACCTCGTCACCCTTGCCCCCTGCCACCCCTCACCGCTTCTCTATCACTACCGTCCTTACCGCTCCTGACATCCTCGTCGATGGCTTCTACATCAGCCGACATGGCTTCCATGATTCCGCTTGCAGAGGGCTGCAAAGCCGCTCGCGATACGCGTACATGTGGGTGGGCAACCCAACAACACAGTGCTCCGGTGAGTGCACTGGCCTTTCGCGCTGCCCATCTAGGGCTGCAAAAGACGCCCAAAGGAGGCGTCGGCACTGACGAGCTCGTCATCAGTCTGGCCACGCTGCTGGCCGACATAGTGAGCAATCCCTACAGCGACGGCTACTCCAAGGCCCACCGACAATGCCAAACGAGGCATATTTAGACCCGGAGCCAGCTACAATGCCGGAGGATTGGCGGGGAGGAAGTACTTGCTTCCTGCCATGTGGGACCTGGAGACGAAGCAGTGTAAGCCCCTAGTCTAAGCTGCTGAAGCGGCGATGGAACATCAACTTTTATAATTATTTCCTGTATTAATTTGGAAGAAGAATGTTCTTAAGAAAGTAAAACTTTACCTCATCGTAGAAACAGAGAAAATGAATTTCATAATTTATTATCAACATTAACATAATCCACCAAACCAAGTGGCAAAAGATGAATACGCTCACCAAGCGCCTCGTCAACCAATCCCAAGATCAACACGGAACATAATCCACCAAACACGCATATATAAATTCGACATCATGAAGTAGAAATTATGTGGAAAACCTGGAATTAACTCGACACCAAGCTTCCCACATTTTTCTCTACGGCAACTTAAGCATTCTTTCAATTCATAAAGTAGGGGAAGGAAGATTATGTACCTCACTTACCAAGATGTCCGAATCCGAAGTTTGACCTCCCCCTTCAGTTGAGCTCCCTTCTTCTTCACTTGAACTTCTTTCTTCTTCTCTTTCGAATGAAGTAGAGGCAACATCATCAATTCCCATTAGAGCAAAATGGGAGACATGATGTTCTTCTTCCTCCAATGATGATGGATCATCCCATGTTGTGAATAGACTTTTGACTTTCTTCTCTTTTTCTTTTGTCTTCTTCTCTTCTTCCTTCTTCTTTCCTTCCGTCTTCTTCAAGAGAGGACATTCATCCCTCATGTGTCCTCCTTAGCAATTATAGCATTTGATTTTCCTTCTTCTACTCTTTCCCCTTGAACTTCTCCTAGCATGTGATTTGTTAGAATTAAAATTCTTAAATGCTTTTCTCATCTTCCTTACCATATATACATTGAGGCACTTGACTCCTCGAAATCGAAAGATGGTGAAGATGGAGATTTCTTCTTCTTCCCCTTTCCCTTGTTTGCCACAAGGACTACTCCTCTTGATCTATGAGTTTCTCCATCTAATCCTTCAACTCTTATTTCGTGGAGCTCCATTGTTGAAAAAAATTCATCTAGACAGGATTTCTCTAGATCCCTTGATATGTAAAATGAATCTACAATGGACATCCATGTAGTAATTCTTGGGAAAGCATTGATGGTTTTCATTATGATGTCTCAGTTTGTAAGTGTCTCACCTACACTTGTTAGTCTATTTAAAATTTCCTTAATTCTATAATGTAAAATTGATACATTTTCTTCTTTTTCAAGCTTGATATTGTTGAGTTGAGTTTGAAGGAGGTCTCTTCTTGCTAATTTTACTTCCGATGTCCCTTCATGAAGTTCCACTAGCTTTTCTCATAATTCCTTGGCGCTTGAGTAGTTTCCAACACTTGTTACTTCTTGTTGGGGAAGGACATTTAGTAGATGATATATGACTTTTGAATTTGCTAAATGCTCTTCCTTTGCTTCTTGCTCCACCTTATTTTCTCGAGTGGCTCATTGTTTTGATCACTAGACATTTCAAAACCATTTTCCATAATTATCATAGTATCAAAGTCGATTTCGAAAAATACCTCCATTCTCTTATTCCACCAAGAAAAATCTCCTTTGAATTTAGGTGGATGGATGTTTGAGCTGGCCATTTTGATAGAGTGCTCTTCTCGGCGATTAGTCTATTGAAGGGCGTCCTTGCTCTGATATCACTTGTTGGAGATCTTGTGGTCGGCTAGAAGGCGGTTGGATAGGCCAGGTCACTCCCAAGTTGATTTCTTCTCTATAAGGTTAGTGTGCAAGTAGAAATACAACTCACTAAAGAAATCAATAAGAATAGAACACAAACTCTAATACGATCGATGTAACGTTGTTCAGAGATTGCTTGCTCCTACTCCACGGCTTGTCCTTGAGGTGGGCAAACCCTTAATCCTTCGGTGGATTAGTCCTTGGCAATCTTCGGCTAGAGCTTTCTGCTTCTCGGTGGAGCAAACCTCTCACAATGCTCTCTTCCTCTTTACAAGATGAAGTTTAGGTTGAGGAGGAAGAGAGTAGGTTTTGGAAGCTTAGAGTAAACTCTAGGAGAGTTTTAATCAAACCAATAACCTCCTTCAATGCCCCAAGCTTCCTATAAATAAGAGGATAGAGTTGAACAACAAATCAACTCATCTCGACACTAGTCGACTGGTGTAGCCGTTGGACACAGCCAACGTCACTCCGCAGAATTCGTGATCCTTCAAACGGCCATCTACCAGTCGATTGGTATTCTTAGTCGACAAGCACAGAACCTTACATTCATTCATACTCATCCTTTCCGGAGTCGCTCTTAAAGCACTCTTTCTCGGCCTTCGTCCCTCAGATGCACCCGAGCCCACGGCTCCTCTCCGTGCCATCCTTCACGTTGCCTTGAAGTCCGCTTCCCTCACTCCACTCCATTTCCCCTCATCCGGCAATCCCTCGGATGTCTTCCACACCATCCTTCATGGACTCACGGATCCGAGCTCTTGGATGGGTGATAACCATGATTTTACTGTATTATTTTGATTCATACATGCATGGTTTGATGTTATGTTCATAGATAAAACCTATATTTACATCATATTTCATGCATTATCTTTATTCTTTGGATTTAATTACAAATTATCTTATCTTTTATATTATTTGATGCTAATATTTGATTCTTATTTTGTAGGCATAAAAGGATCTTGGATTTGGATATATTCGAACCGAATTTGTGCTCGAATCAGAGTTTAAACGAGAAAATCAAGCTACGGAGCATTATGGAACGTTCATCAAAGATCGGAGGGATCTGAGCCATCCATTGAATATCTAGTCCATCCAACCTAAGGGAGAGTAGATCCAGCCCCTAGATTAAGATTAGCACCTCCGGATCGGAGTTAAAGCGACTTTTCATCGTTGATCGAGCTTCAAAGCATCCCAGTCGTTCGTTCAGATCTGGATCTGATTTAAAACAAAAGCTACAGTAGCTTTGTTGGGGTCGATCTACTCCACAACTCTAAGCTTCGCGTCGCACGACATCTGCAGCAAGTTCCGACCTCGTTTCCCTTCTCCGATCAACTTCTCAAGCTTCGATATCAGTGCAGAGCTTCACAGTAGCTAGTTCCCGATCATCTGGAGCCATCGGTGGGTGTTCCCTCTGGCGGAATTATGCTCTCGGTAATCCCCTGTTCTCCTCAGATTCGGCGCGTTCCTCCAATCTGTGAGTCCATCTTCCATCAGCAACATCTGGTGGCGTTCCTCCAGTGTTCCTGAGCTTCATTCGATGACAATCCAGTATCCGCAACCACATTCTAGATTCAGAGATTCATGTTTGTAGATTTCCAGATTTTGGGCCGGTTATAGGTTTTGGGTTGTTTCCAACTTACCGGAGGCGTTCCACCGGTATTGTTGAGCAAACCTAGAACCGAGGCACAGCTGAGACTCTCCACTGATGACCGGAGTTGGGTGTTCTCGTCTCCGGCTTCTTGCGTGACGACAAGAGTGTGAAGTTTGTTTAAATTGATTGTGAGATTTGAACGGTTTACCATTTAGTTTCTTTTGTTACTATTTTAGAAGCTAGAATAGATTTCACTTATGTTTGTTATGTTTTAGCAAGTAATCTAGCATTTCATTACCTTGTTGAAGTTTAATTTGTTTTTAATTTGTGCTTGGTTAATTGTTAGGTTGTTAAGTTTAAGTTAGGGTTTAAATTGAAGCTTTAGATCAGATTTATCCTCTGTCTTGTTATTTGATTTTATGCTTAAGATTAGATTTAATTATGTCTTGTTATTTCATTCTTTAGTATAATTGTGTTGATGATGAAACTCATGGCGTAGTGTGACAATGCGATGTGGATTAATTGTTGGTATTTAGTTAGGTTTCATTTATGCATTAGATTAGCTTCTTAATTGTTGTGCTTTTCATTTGTTAGATTTAGATTCAAAGCTTAAACCCCCATTTATATATTAAAACCCCAAAAATAGGAATAACATGCAATCCTAGATTATCATCCTATCATTGCATTCGTTGGAAGACGACCTGAGTCATTTCTATGCTACATTAGCTTAGAAGGGGTTCGGTACTAAATTCTTTTGATCTCGTAACACGACAAAAATGGGCACATCAAATTTTGGCGTCGTTGCCGGGGAACTTTAGCGGTGTTTGATAATCTTAGGATTGTTCTTTATTTTGAAAACTTAAAAATTTCTGTTTCAATTATTTTCATACTCATATATCCATGTGTTTGATTTTATATGTTCCTGAGTCTTCTGATTTTATTTTCTAATTTTCAGTGTAAGAACAGGAAATCTATTTGACCATGGATCCATATTATCACCATTTTGGAGATTGGAGGGAGAGTTATTACTATCATCCTTAGACTCAGTTTTATCCGTCTGAATATCAGTATGAGAATGTACAAGGACAATTTGCAGAGTCAAGTTGGAAATTCAATGAAATTATGCAATAAATGAGAGAGCATTAAGAGCAACAATTTGTAAGGATACAGAATATACAGATTCAGTTAGATGAAATTGCATCATCCATCAACCAGTTACAAGCATAAAATTGCAGTGGAGAGATGGATAGTAGAGATTCTGTTAGGCCTGACCTTACTTCTATTTCTTCGCAAAATTTCTCTAGTTTAATTTTTGATGATGATGTAGTTGTTCAAATTTCTGATTCTACTAATTTTGTTGCTTTAGATGTTAGAAATGATGCAGGTATTGATGTTGAATGTAATTTAAGTGTAGGGAAATGCTTATTGGAAGCATTATCTCAAGAATCACCTGGATTTGATGATGATGATGAATAGAGTGTAGGGACTTGTGCTATGGAGCCAAGCACCCAAGAATCACTACCTTTGGTTGTACATTTTTCTGAACCAGAACCTGAGCCATTACTTGCTGAGGAAGAGGTAACAAACACCACTCTAGGTACCTTTCAACATGATAAGGTTAGTATTTTTTTATGATTTTCCAAGAAATTTCTTTAAGGTACCTATTTTTGACTTTATAGCATGTGATACTCATTTTTATACATTTGATTTAGACACTAATTGCATTTCATTTTCTCCTAATCATGTGAGTGCACGGGAGGTGTTTTTCCTTGATCTTGCAGGTAGTCATAGGATTTTGAAATGGTTACTTGATCTGAACCGCCTCCGTCCTCTAGAAAGAATTTTGAAAAGAAAAATGATGAATAAGAAGAATTTGATTGGGACCACAATGACACCTCTACCGGCGTGGATTCTTTTGCTAAATCTTCTTAAACCACCAGGAATTAAAGGGGAGTTGGTTCCAATTTCATTTTCTTATGCAATTCGTGCTTTGTTAATAAATTCTTTGTGGGCAATTTTCTTTAGTTTTATATTTTACATTTGCACTTTGTTTCCATACTTTGAATTTTGTTTAGTATATAGCATATCATTTCGAATAAATGTCTTCATGGGAATGTTCTAGTAATATTTTTAAGATGGTAAAAGTTTCTTAAATTTGACCATCAATTTTAGGTCATTTGACATGATTGAATGCTCTACTTACATGATATTGGTTATGTGGTGGTGGATTCCATTTTGATTAATTGAGTTAGATTACATAAAAATACCTAGAGAGGACCACTTTAAGCCTATACTTTATTATTGTCTTTGTGTGACATGCACTTACAACAATTGAAACTCTAGAACTTGCTTAGTTTCTTTTCAAAGTCACAATGACATATGTATGCATGGAAATAAAGGATAGTTCTTATTCTTGTTATATCATAATTTCTAATTCCTTCTTCCCACAATTTTCTTAAACATTTTCCTCTAGCATTCTAACATTTGATCACCTTGCTTTGCCTTCATTATTTTGAGAGTTTGGTTGAATTTTTGATGAGTTGGCTTTACAAGATGTGGATAAAGGATTAAGTGTGGAGAAGGGAAATGTGTGTTTGTGTTTGTTGAAAAATTATGAGGAAAGGATTGGAGTAAAGTTTTGATTACTCAATGCTACTGGTAGTAGTTCTTCATTGATCTAAACCATACAAATTCCTTTAAAACTTCTTATTAGATGTAAGTTTTGAGGATTCAATTCAGACACAGTGTGTTCGGTTGGAGACTTGAAGCAGTGAACAAATTGAATTCTGCATTAAACTGTAGTGTTGTTGAGGAGTTGTACCAATTCCATACTAATAGCTCTCAATTCAGTGAGAAATTTAGTGAAGGTCCTATACTTTATGTAACAAATGGTTAGCATTTTATTTAATGCCTTTATCTAACTGAATTTTACAAAGTCTGTAAGTATCAAGTTGCTCAAAATAGTGAGGGAAATGCAGAATTCTGCAGGAAAATGAATTTGACATTTCTGTGCTAATCTGAAAAATGAATTTGGAATTCAACTCTCTATTAACTCAGTGCAAATGATGGTCTTTACTGGCTAAGTTTTAAATAAGTCAAGCCAAATTCCAATTTCTGAAATTATGTACCAATTCTGATCTAAAGTTCTGTGAATCCCCTTGAAATTAGATTCTGAAATCATTGAGCTGGAATTGGAAAAGCTGAAAGAAACGGAGGTATAGTTGTCATCAGTGAGCTATTGTGGAGACTGGAGTAATAACAGAAAATGGAATTGAGAAGAATGCAAAAGCAGAAAAGGTAACAAATTCATCCAGTGTGGAAGCAATGGTGTATCAAAAATTCAGAAGCAGTATCAAGAAAAGGAGAAGATCTGGTGAAGTTTTTAAGTGTGAAGGAACAAATGGTAATCTTGCATCAAATTACTGAAAGATGTAGTGGGCTATACGAACTGGAATGTGCAGCAACATGTGGAAGCCTAATGCTGAAAAATCTATTGTGAATTTTAGAAATTTGGTTGCTGAACATTGAAATACAAATGCAATTATGCAGAAATGCAGAGCCACAATTGAAATAGAAATGAAATTGAAGAAGTCTCAAGCAATAGATTTAAGAAATACAATTTGTAACTTGGAATTATGAAGTTGAATCTGGAAGTGTTTGCTAAATCTGGATACCATAGATTGGTTTAGAATTGGTTGTAAAAAGCTACTGTGGTGATCTTAGAAGTAAGTTGAGCCAATTTAGGAACTCAAACTGAAGTAGTTCAATTCAGAAATGCACAGAGGAATTGAAGGTTGGCTGAGCCTAGATATTGCTATTATGTAGTGATTTCAGAACTTACTTGAAATGAATATTGGTAGTTTGTTTAAATCATTTGAAGTAAAGTTGAGAACATGGAGTATGGAACAGAAATTGTTTGGGTGCAGAATTAAATGAATGTATCATGAAGTTTTAAAGCTGAATGTATCAACCTCAAATTGTTTGTGCCATAGAGAAGTAAAAATTGCAAGTTCAATAATCTAAATTCTGAAATAAGTTCATAATCTCTTTTGGTTCAGAATTAGTAAATTTGAGAAGTTGAATTCTAATTTCGAATAAGAACTCAATGGATTAGCAACTTTAGCTTGTTGTAACTTATTTCTGAAGTAGGCACATCAAGTTGCAACTTCCTGAAATTTCATTGATTTACAATAGCTTCACAAGCAATTGCTACTAATACAGATTTGAAGAGTATCAATATATGCAGAATTTTTGATGCTGGATTTATGGTTGTTGCAGCACATATGTGATCTGTCAGCTTCTTCAAGTTCTGGAATCTGATATTTTCAAGGACTAAACGTAAGTTCTGGAAATGAAGCACCTGCCATTTCATTACTAATTGGCATCCTTACCTTTGGAAAATATTTCTCATGATATGGGTCTACGATTTCATAGAATCTGAATTCCTGAAATTGAATCCAGGAAGTTATATCTATTCTTACTGCTATATGTATTCAATGAAGCTTGACTTCAAAATTATTTGTAGCTAAAGATGTTGATTCCAAGAGCTGTATGAACAGATGAGCCAAGTTGATGTTCTTGCTATTGTTAGAATTAGAAATGCAAGAAATTATTTTTGATGTTTGGACACTTGTTCAGAATTTTAGTACTTAAATGCAGGAATATTCAGTTTTGTGTTGTCCTACTCTTGAGGAGTAAAAATTGTGCCAACTTATTCCGAAATTCTCTAACTGGAAATGACTTCAATCAAACCTGTTACTACTCCAAGGTCATTGGTTGTCCTTTTCTTTCTAAGATGTACACGGCTCAACACATATAATTTCAGTGGACTTGATTTATGAAACTGTCCAGTTTCTAGATTTTCTAATCAGTGGCATTCTGGAATTTGAATTCTGAAATTATCTTAAAGCAATTGGAACATTTAACAACTCCTACATCTGATACAACAAGATGACATCTTCAATAGCTAAACAAATGATGAATTTTGGGTCTATACCAAGTATATACAATTAAAATCAGTAAGAAGACTGAAAATGATGAATCAACATGTTGCATGCCCAGGTCTTGTTATTAGTTCTTAATTAGCAAATAGGCCAAGTGAAGTCATTTTTATCTCATTGATAAGTAATTTGGATGAATTAAATCTAGTTTCCGAATGATGGAGATGCAGAAATACTTTAGCTTGATTCTGAAATTGATATCAGAAATTTTGAAATTCTGAAATTCTTACAAAACGAAGATTTTCTTAGTTATCTTCGTGCCAAAGTTTATGGGGATCTATGATTTAGTTCTGGACTTTACATGAATTGCTGAAATTGCTGAAACAGAATTTTGTGAAGCTGACTTCTTTGTCCAAATTTCTAAAACCTTATCAGTATTATTGGAGATCTAATAGGAGTTGTAATGTTCAGAAATGGAGAGTTTTCTATTGCATTGTGAGAAACTTGTACCTACAATACACCACAGAAACAGAGGGAGAAATGAAGAAATTCTGTAGAATGCAGAATGAACACAAGAAAGTGGTTTCAAAATGTATCAAGTAAGTGGATAACATGTTGTGTTTCATTGCCCGAGACGGCCAATGTTTTAAGTGTGGGGGAGGTAACTCTTCTCCATAAGGTGATTTGAGATTGGTTTAGTCTCCAAGTGATGGAATTGAGGGGAAAAACAGTTAAGAAAAAATTTTGGCAAATCAAAAGAGTATCAAGATTTTTGGATAGCCATCAAATTGAAGGAGAGGTTAGCTTGATATTTGGAATTGGTAATGACAAATGGTATTCATCTCTTTACACATCAAAATGGTCAACTCATCAAGTATATTCCTCCAATACTCTCATCTTCTCACTTTCTTTATTGAATTCTTTTCTTTTGCCTATTTCATCCACTTTAATTGTTTTTTTTATTCCATTTCAATTCTTGATGATAAATCCTTTTGATTCATGTATGCTATGTTTTATAATGGTGGAGAATTAAAAAATAAGCAAGCTTATGATAGTGAAATGTTGTGAGTGACATTAAGTGAGCTCCACTTATACACATGTTGAGTGTGAGAGATAGAATAGGTGATACCTTGTGAGATTGCAACTTGCTTAATTTTTTAATTGGATTGAAACTACCATACCTATTGATTATTGTTTGGATTGTATTCATGATTGTTTGTGATCTTTAGATGGTCTTAGTTAAATTCCTTTTACTATCTTCTAAGTATTGCTAGGTAATATTTTGTGGAGATGATTTTTAGATTTTCTTTACTTGCATGGGACCTTCAAGACTAAGTGTGGGGATTTGATAACCATGATTTTACTGTATTATTTTGATTCATACATGCATGGTTTGACGTTATGTTCATAGATAAAACCTATATTTGCATCATATTTCATGCATTATCTTTATTCTTGGACTTAATTACAAATTATCTTATCTTTTGTATTATTTGATGCTAATATTTGATTTTTATTTTGTAGGCATCAAAGGATCTTGGATTTGGATATATTCAAACCGAATTTGTGCTCGAATCGGAGTTTAAACGAGAAGATCAAGCTACGGAGCATTATGGACCGTTCATCAAAGATCGAAGGGATCTGAGCCATCCATTGAAGATCTAGTCCATTTGACCTAAGGGAGAGTAGATCCAGCCCCTATATTAATATCGTCACCTTCGGATTGGAGTTAAAGCGACTTTTCAACGTTGATCGAGCTCCGAAGCATCCCAGCCATTCATTCAGATCTGGATCTAATTTAAAACAGAAGCTATAGTAGCTTCGTTGGGGTCGATCTCCTCCACAGCGCTAAGCTTCGCGTCGTGCGGCATCTCCAGCGAGTTCCGACCCCGTTTCCCTTCTCCGATCAACTTCTCAAGCTTCGACATCAGTGCAGAGCTTCACAGTAGCTAGTTCCCGATCATCTGGAGCCATCGGCAGGCGTTCCCTCCGCGGGAATTCTGCTCTCAGTAATCCCCTGTTCTCCTCAGATTCAGCGGCGTTCCTCTAATCTGTGAGTCCATCTTCCATCAGCAACATCTGGCGGCATTCCTCCAGTGTTCCTGAGCTTCATTCGACGACAATCCAGTATCCGCAACCACATTCCAGATTCAGAGATTCATGTTTGTAGATTTCCAGATTTTGGGCCGGTTATAGGTTTTGGGTTGTTTCCAACTTACTGGAGGCGTTCCACCGGTATTGTTGAGCAAACCTGGAACCGAGGCACAACTGAGACTCTCCACTGATGACCGGAGTTGGGTGTTCTCATCTCCGGCTTCTTGCGTGACGGCAAGAGTGTGAAATTTGTTTAAATTGATTATGAGATTGGAACGGTTTACCATTTAGTTTCTTTTGTTACTGTTTTAGAAGCTAGAATAGATTTCGCTTATGTTTGTTATGTTTTAGCAAGTAATCTAGCATTTCATTACCTTGTTGAAGTTTAATTTGTTTTTAATTTGTGCTTGGTTAATTGTTAGGTTGTTAAGTTTAAGTTATGTTTTAAATTGAAGCTTTAGATCAGATTTATCCTCTGTCTTGTTATTTTATTCTATAATTAAGATTAGATTTAATTATGTCTTGTTATTTCATTCTTTAGTATAGTTGTGTTGATGATGAAACTCATGGCGTAGTGTGACAATACATTATGGATTAATTGTTGGTATTTAGTTAGGTTTCAGTATGCATTAGATTAGCTTCTTAATTATTATGTTTTTCATTTGTTAAATTTAGATTCAAAGCTTAAACCCCCATTTATATATTAAACCCCAAAAAATAGGAATAACATGCAATCCTAGATTATCATCCTATCGTTGCGTTCATTGGGAGACGACATGAGTCATTTCTATGCTACATTAGCTTAGAAGGGGTTCGGTACTAAATTCTTTTGATCTTGTGACACGACAAAAACGGGCACATCAATGTGTTCACCAAGTCCTGCAAGACTCAAACACATATGAAAGTCGAACTTAAACTCTTTAACACACACATATCAAAACTATGATCGTTCCGATCAAACCTAGGTCGATTGCACCAATAGTTTTGATGTAATCAACCAAGTCAAGTTAGGTCCTATTGTGGTTTAACCCTTGTGTCTAAGTGTGCAGGAGCTTATGAGCACAAGAAGTCGAGCAAAAGAAGCAGCTAGCGAGAAGGACGACACTGGAAAGAGTCGATGGGCTTGGTGCGTCCGAGGGACGAGGCGTTGAGGAAGAGTACGCTGGCAGACGAGAAGGAAACACACAGCAGTTCCGATGGACCAGAAGTTGGAGTAGAAGGTTGCTTGAGAAGGCCGGAAAATGGATTCGGGTGAGCCTTATTCTAGATGGTCAAAATCACCCAACCGAATGGAGCCGGGGCGAGAGCCTAGATTGAAAAGTCAACACAGAGGTTGACTTGGTCTGGGCGCCTGGACCAAAAACCTTATCGAAACTTGACGTGATGTGATCCGTTTTGAAGATGATAACATTCTATCCACGTCCAGGCGCCTAGAATCATTCCAAGCGCCCGATCAAGGCTATAAATATAGCCCTGATCTCATAAGCTAAAAGGAACACTTGTAATCAATTCTATTTGAGTTTAGCTTTGTAATTCAGTGCATCAACTGCTGTAAGAGGGTTCTCCACCCGAATGAAACTTTAGTAAGCTTTCAATGTCTTGGATTAGCAATCTCCTGATTGTAAACTGAGTAAACCTTGGTGCCTCTTTGTCTTTAATTAGCTATTTAAATTCTATTTATGCAAGTGTTAGTTTTAATCAAGCTGTAAAGATCGAGAAGGGTGTTCATTTTTTATGCAGGGCAATTCATCCTCTCTTGCCGGCCTCCAAGGGACCAATAGTAAGGAACACTCGGCACTTACTCCATCTGTGAACTGATGGATAATAACTGCCTTTTCAATTTGAGCAGGTTATCCTCAGGAACGGTCACTCATCTATATTCTCCAATTGACAGAGGTCGAAAATGAACCAGCAATTTATCTTCCAAGATTTTTTGGGAGAACGGTATGCTTGCTCGCTCGAGGGAGCTACTGACCATCGGGGCTTTACCTTTACGAAGGTCATGGGCAACTGTATTTTTAGAAGACGATTCTTGAGGCATTTATGCTCGGCCCATGTCATCAAGGAGCGTGTGGACAGGTGCCTGCGGGAAGGCGGCCGGGAGAGGATGGATTGGTTGGAACCAGATCGGGCCTTCCACTCGGGTCCCATGCTTGGCTTGAGTGTCAGTCATAGATATAGTAGGGTCATTAGGAAGAGGGCACCTAGTCGCTGCTTGTTGCTATTGCGCCATTATAGTGAGTCGTCCAGTCTCCTCCATCTTCACGTTTCAGATACAGGTAAAGTTTCCACAAATGGCGCAAAATTTGATCATGCTAAAAATCGAAGAAGATGAACTCTGATGTTAACTGAGTAAAGACTCCTCGCTGGAAAAAATGACTCCGAATGGTCCTGTGTGTCCAAAGGAACGTCGACAAGCAGGCCAGGGAAGAAGTCCCGGCGCAGGTACTCCAACGCTCAAGTCAGTGATCGAGCTAAGGGCAATGAATAGTGGTGAACAGTAGTAATAGATGAGTAGAATTACGTAGCCTCATGTACCTGCCCTTGTAGATGGAGACTCCCTTTTATAGTGTTATTATTTGCTTATACACGAATCTCAATTCTCAAAGTGTTTTCAAAAAATGACATATCATAAAGATACTCTAACACTTTTCCTAAAATGGACTTGCAATATCTATGTTTGGCATGATGGAAACTTCTAGTGTACAGCTTACATATGAAATATTCTCTGTCATCTATCGCACAAAACGTCAAAAAGGAATATGAGGTCATTGGGTTGAGGGACCCTTAATATGTTTAGTTAGCAAACCAACTTAGTTCCTCCTATAGTCCAATCAGCTATCACTTGCAAGAGCAACCAGGTCGAATTTGAGGAATATTGTTGGACTCATCCTTTGCTCGACCTCTCCGTGTGGCCCTAGATTTTGGTCGGACCAAGTGTCTAATTTATCAGATCGACTAGATTACTTAACCAAAATAATTAATCGTGTTAGTCCCAAGTAATGAAAAGGACTTTGTTATGAATAATACTGATTCAACTTAAAATTTTATCAATATTAAAAGACTCAGGTCCGATCGATCTAGAGATCCGATTAAAAGATCCAACTCCCTTAACTTTTATCTTACTCGAAGGCCCTATCATAAGTTCTTTTTTTTTTTAACATTCCTTGCTTTTCCTTGCCGATTGACGACGAGCACCGTCCAGAAGTTTTATGATTCTGCATTTGGACTACTGTGAAAGCAAATGGAGTTTTAAATGGGTCATCGTAGCCTTAGAGAATCTATAATAATTATCCTATTAAAAATTTTACCTTAAATTTTAATCATCAGCTATTCTATCTATGTTTTTAAATTTACATTTAATAATGATTATTTAAATTTAAAAATAAAATTTTTATTTTAAAAAATAATATTTCTTTTCTACTCATTTTTTTTAATCTTTCTTTTTTCCATTCATTCTATAAGTATAATAATAAAAAATAATAAAAAAATTAAAGATAATAAAAATTTTAGGATAATTAATATAATATGTAATGAAAAATAATTATCTAAATTTAATAAAATAAATTTATTTATTTTAAATTTTAAATATAATAATAAAAAAATTAATATGACACCAGAAACAGTGGGAACAACCGCAAGTTCTTTGAGATTATTTAATGGAAACAATAATTTATAATTAAGAACAAATCCAAGCACAGATTATAATACAAAAAGTTTGTCCACTCGTTCACGCCGAACTAATGCTGATCATTCTGCAATAGTATGTTTTCTTTTCTTTTGTGTATATCAACACAAATTAATCTATAAAGATTTCATGGTTATAGGGCTGATAATGTGTACTTTATTTGAGTAAACAAACACATAAAATGGTCACTAGGCTATAAAAATACTTTGATAATTCAAGAAAAAATTAAAGAAAAGATATCTTTGGTTGTGCGAATGGTTTGGACCTCCACGGCCCGACCCAACAGGCCAGAGTCATAACTAACGCATGTCTCTCAGCTTTGGCGCCGAGAATGGCTTGGTCCTCCACGGCGTGGGCTTTATTTAGACCAACTGCAAGAACTCGCCTCCATCCCTCTTCTTGTCCGGAATGACCGATCCCGGTAGCTCCTCCGGCGCACCTCCTCCCTCCTCTCCCGGTCCGCCTTCGATGCCAGTTCAATGTCCATCCTGCATTGTTTGCGGTGGCACCGCGGCCTCCGGGTTAGGCACTCCGCTGTGCTCCAACTGCCGCCTTACACCGACCCCGGCCATCGACGCCCCCATGGCTACGCCTTCTATTTCTCGCATTCCAGTCCCCCAACCTCTTCCCGTTCCCCGTGCCGAGCCACCGTATCATTTCCATGTCCCGTGGAGGCGCATTTCCTCCCCTGACGACATCCGCCGCTTTGACGCCTCCACCTCTGGCCGTCACTTCCTCGGCTTCATCGCAGCCCTTTCCCACTCGGTCTGCGGCCGCAAACTCTCCGACCCTGTTCCTTCCCCACTTTCCGACACTGTCGTCGGCCTCCTCTCTCTTCTCCAAACCCTCACCCGCTGGATCGACGAGTTCCCCCCTCTCGCCCACGCCTTACGCATCTGCAATCCAGCCTACCGCTTTTGGCACGCACGCCTCACTGACAAGGGCTATGACCTCGTTCTTGCTCTCCTAGCCAGTACGACGAGCTCCGTCCCGCTGCAGACGAACTCCTTCCGTACCTTCTTGACTCTTTCGGAAACGTCTACCGCATCGACTACGGAAATGCCCATGAGAACAACTTCGCCGCCTTCCTCTACTGCCTCGCCCGCCTCGGGCTCATCAAAGAAGAGGACTATCCCGCTCTCGTCCTCCGTGTCTTCTCTACCTACCTTGATGTTATGCGTAGACTGCAGATCATCTACAACCTCAAACCGGATGGAGGGCACGGAGTGTTGGCGATCGATGACTACCACTTCCTCCCTTTTATATTTGGATCGGCTCAGCTGATTGATCACAAGTACATGAAGCCGAATTCGATTCATAACGACGACATTCTTGACTATTTCTCTAATGATTACATGTACTTGGCGTGCGTGGCGTTTGTGAATAAGGTGAAGAAAGGGGTCTTTGCAGAGCATTCTTTCATGCTTGATGGTTTCAGTGAAGCTGCGTCATGGAAGAAGGTGAACATTGGGATGTTGAGGTTGTACAAGGGCGAAGTACTCGAGCAAGTATCCATCATGAAGCATTTCCTCTTTGGATCCCTCATAAGATGGTATCTCCGTATTCCTCCTATGGCATTCCCAATACTTGTATTTTGTCCAAATTTTTAAAAACTGTTTGTAGTTTCCTATTTCTGTTATCCCAATTGAGGTGTCTGCTGTTATGGTTAAGTTGGTCAATTTAAGAGCAGATGGAAGATTCAGAACTTCAATTTCTTCTTAATTTGGAAATGTAACATTAAATTGAGATTCAAACTTCACCAGAGCCATCAGTTAGTGCAATCAGAAATGCATAGCTTTGCAATTAAGAAATTTCATGGCAATCTACCCAAAGGTGTTTGTCCAAGTATCTTCTTGATTGGTTTTGAGGTCATAAGGTAATTAAGTAGCAGCAAGAATTAGATAGTTTCTTCAGATCATATTTCTACATGCATCGAATATTAGAAATCATATAGTGAAGAACCATTCCTCAGAGTTGTGATCATGATTTATGATAGTTTTTTTGAAGCCAACAGTCACCTTAATCAATCACTAGATGTTTTGTAAAAGAACCATTTGTTAGTTTATTTTTCCAAAAATACTTGTTGCTATGGAAGTTTTGACCAGTAATATGATTTCAATTTGTCAGTGTGAAGAGTTTTGCTACCAAATTTATGTGGTTATTAACACAGTGGGATAAATGTAGTTCATGGTGGACATTTATGAGCTACTTGCACTTCATTGTACATGCCAGCAGTGGAAAGTTGCTTTAAAAATTTTCGCTCGTGTAAGGTGATGCTATTAACAAGCTAACATAGTACTTGATTTTGAATTCTTAAGTTCATTTGCAAAACTAGAAGTGTCAAGTGGGGCGGGTTGTAGCCCCACTTGGAACTGTGCCCGACCTTGGCATAGACCAATGCCTGACCTGTCACATACCAATGCTCCTTCTTAATGGTCTATAAATACTCCAACTCTCATAAATCACAACTCACAGCATGCCAACATCTTCCTCTAAACGCATAGCATGTTTGTAAAATTGATTAGTTCTGTGTTATCATAGCCATTGTTGCGTAGGCAGCCACCTTGGTGATTTCAACTAGCCTCCACCTCACCTAGGTAGAAGGTGGTCCGCATTAACGAACCATTAAAAAGGTCCAAGTAGTCCACCTAGGCTAACAAGGCGGTTTGGTAGGAAAATATATACATACATTATGATTGGTTCACTTATTATAGATAATATGAAACCTATCTATCTCTACTTGAAAACCTTTGGCCTTCTATATTAAATGTTTGTCATGTGATATGATTTATTTGCAATAGAATTTTGTGGAGTTGGGATGTCTGTCATGTGACCATGAATGAGTTCAATCAGACATAATAACTGGAAAGTTTTAGATAAACTGTACAAAGAATTGGGAAGTTCAATTCTTATCCTTGATGTCTACAAATGTTGCTTAAGTTCAATTCTTAGCTTTAACCGTCCACTAATGACTTCTCGATCTTTAATGTTAAAAAACTATCGTTGAACTGCATCCCATGCTGACTTGTTTTTTTTCATCTGCCAACTTTGCAGGGAGTGAGGTTCGAGCTCCGTCCTGTAGGCTCTTACCTTCAAAATGCTCTGGAGGTTCTCGTAACATTTAATGAACTCAATTTGTGTGTTTGCTATGGTTTTTCTAAAATCTGGTTGCTGTGAAACGTCAAAGGAGGTGACTAGTAGTCTAGTCATATTGTTTTTCAACTTGTATAATACCTTGTTTTCTAACATCTTCTATGTCCATCATATCCGAATGTAGAATATCCATCTGGACTCTATTTCCCTTTTTCCCCAACATCTTCTATGGCGTGTTATCATATCCGCATGTAGAGGAGCTCTCATCTTTCTTCTATCCTTTCAGCCTTATTAAACAACAACACTGTAAATATTTTGTGGTTTGTAAAAGGATATTAGCCTCTAGATTTGCCGTGAAACTACTCCAAAGCACTTTCTGTTGTTGCTGCAGAGAAACTTTCCTAGTTAAGAACCATCAAATTATTCTAACTATTTCAAAAAGAGTAGCTTCATGAGAGAGAATGCAGCAAATCTACTATTGCCTTAAGACTGTCCTTATTTCTGCTGTTATTATGTTAATTCCTTCTGCAACTTTGTTCCCATAGTTTCTGCTAATGTCGCCAAGCTGGGCTGTGAAGCTAGAAACAAACAGAATTTATGAAGATACATTTAAACACTTTACCGATCATCATGAGTCATCGTTATGGACCGCTTCTTTTTCATTTGATTGGTGTAGTTGTTGCAGAAATATATGGTCACAGTCTCACAATGCACTTCGAAATATTCAAACATTGTTTGTATAGATCAACCTCAATGTTTTGGAGCAATCGGTCATAAAATTAATGGATTCTATATTGTTAAGAAATATATATATATATATATATATATATATATATATATATATATATATATATATATATATATATAATCCAAAAGTGACCAGCAATATAATAACTCATATAATAGTCTCATAAACCTTTTTTTAACAGTTAAATGAGACACAACTATTACATAAGATTTTAAGAGTTCATTTTAAATTTAAGCCCTCAAATTTTCTTTCATCAATTAGATTTTTGGCATATAGGTACTTCATCTGCATCTATTTTACTAATCATTAATAATTTTTTTTTAACGAATTACATTTATATACTAATTCCTGTTCTATTTATTTTAAAACTAGAAAAAAATAACTCAGAAAACAGGTTCTAAAACAAGTCAAAGTGCTATTTGTTTCTGTTCTTGTCTTCGTGAGACAATTTTGACTTCAAGCAATGGTAGATTCCTCCTATTCAAACTTTAGCTCATATTCGTCAGATGCTGCTTCAAATTTTTCTATCGCCCTCTTTAATGAAGCCTTTAAGCTTTCTGCTTCAGCTCTTACTTTAAGCCTTCAAGCAGTGGTCACTTTGGAGCTTTTGTATGTTTTTTCTTTTATTTCTACAAATACATTTAAAGGAATAAGATATTAACACTTATGTCGAACACAACAATACAATAATCTATTAGTGAATTTATGCTAAAGAGCCATGGAAAGTTATCCAAATGATTGCCTTACAAACCAACACTGATTTCCAAAGCCCCAACTTCTCAAAGTTGAAGTGGGGGATTCTTTAGGTTTCATTCATTGCTAGTTCAACGTGTTTGCGTAGCCCAACCTTAGCATCAGGTGTGTAAGCGGGCTGTACGGCGGAGACAAGCTTTTTCTAGGTCTTGAGCAAGATAAAAAGAGTGGGAGCATTCATAGTGTGGATGATCAAAATCTTCCAGTCTAGGTGCTGTAGACACCTTAAACTTGTTCATTACTTTAAATAGTGCTCCTGACATCAAAGACAATTCTTAATTTTTCATGGAAAATCCAGGCTTCCCTTATTCCAAACCAACATATAATGAAGTATACATTTCCTTATTAAATTAATTCTTTTTAATCTTCTCAAAATGATATGCGATTCCTGCACATTTAAGGACACTACTTCCGCTCATATACCCAGATTAGGCAGGGAGTCTAACTTTTTGAATGGATTGGGGTACTGCGATGCAATCCTTCTCTTTCGCAATCGCTCAGCGATGATAAATGCCAACTCAACCGACTGGGAGGCATTGAGTCGACTGTCGAGGGTTGAGTATGGTAGCGAGAAGACATGTCATTGAAAGTGACAATCACATATCCACTTGTTTCTGTCTTAGTTTGCAATTTGGTAAATTAACGGGAAGCAAGAGGTGGAGATCTTGGATGCTTAGGTTATAAAAAAATACCTAGTATACCTATAACGTTCAACCAGAAGTTAGAAAGGGTGTCGAGACTGGAATCGGCGTAACTACTCCCGACACTTAAATCAGCATAGGGGCTAGAGAAAGATAGAAGTTGTGAAGTTGTCAAAGAGTTTAGATGGTTATATGTACTTGTGCTGGGTGACCTTTTAAAGAGGGGCAAAATGTATCCGTTTCTCTGAGATATACACATCTATTTAACATGTTTTTTTAGACAGGTGCTGACGTTCTCCAGGAAAAACAATCCCATGAATGAAACGGTTATGTTGTCTAGCTCCCACGTTTTTAACGGGTCACGTAAGGTAGGGGACGGCTGAGATCGACAAGGCTGGAGAGGTCAGGGAGATCAAGTCAAAGAGATTTGTAAGGTTGAGTCACCAAGTCTAAAGGAGTCTGAGAGATCGAACCCAGATGGCCGAGCTAGAGAAGTTTAGGAAACCTATATTGAGGGAGCACAATTGTGTCGAACTAAGTGAGTGGCGTATGCAGAACTGAGAAAGTCGAGTGTCCCGAACTAAGGAAGTCAAGTGAACCAAACTGAGAAAGTCGGGTGTACCGAACTGAAGAAGTCGAGTGTATCGAACTGAGAAACTCGAGGGGACTGAACTATGGGAGTTGGGTAACAGAGCTAAGAGAGTTGGGGGTCGGCTAGGTTCCAAACCCGATCTAATATATGTCATGACCCAATTTAATTTTTCTAACTTATACCCTGGCTTGACTTTTGACCCAATGGCTTGACTCTTGACCTGGTCTTTCCACATGTAGGTTCTTATATCCACCATATCATAAGCCTTCCCCTCGAGTATAATCGAAGGAGCCCCGAGTCCGACTAGGACTAGTGTACTTTGGCCCAATTACTGACTCAGGTTCTAGAGTTGACGTTGTCGTGCCACCTTACCGCCTTACCGTTGAATGTCTCTGGAATCTACGTGTTAGGCACCATTAAAACCCATGGTATGCGAGATCACGTATCTCGGTCATGATTGGTTCATCCCATCTAGTCATTAATGTTGTCCTGTATGTGGTTGACGTGTGTCGAGACCATGCGGGGAGGTTGGCTTGAGGTGTTAGTCAAGATCTCATAGATTCGGGTGCGAATCCGATGGCCCAGTACCTTAGCCCACCTTTTCGTCTGTGAGATCTGACAGCTGAAAATATTGAGCCCTAACTATATTAGGGCCGATGATGGAGGAATACCATCATATTCGTCATTTCTTTCTTCTTCGTTCCTCGACAACCTTCTACTTTCACCCACGATTCCCTAGTGTAAGTTGTCACCTACCTCTCGTTGTTTTCCCAATCGGCATTGTTTTTCCTAAAATTTTCCATCTGACCATGGCCTCTGAAGGCCCATCCACCTTCTGGTATGAGCAGTTGAGTCGAACTTCAACAGCGGTGACCTAGACCAACTACGCTTGCAGTTTGAGATACCGACCAACCACCACATTGTAATCCCGAACTCACTTGATCGTCCCGTTTATTCGCCTATCGATTTTGTAACCTTTTTCGGAGTCAAATGTTGAACGAGTTTCGCTTTCCTATCTCGACCTTCTTCTCCAAGATCTCCGAGTACTTTCACATCCATCTTCAACCGCTAGGCCCGAACTAATTTTGATTACTTTGCGGAGGATAATCATTCTCTTTTACCTATAGCGAATGCCCCTGTCCCCCCACCCCCTTCCATTATTTCTTTTACCTAAGGAAAATGGAGGTCGAGGTTTTTTACTTCACTACTAGATCTGCATGCAGTTTTCTAAAGAAATTCCTAACTTCCTGTAAGGGGTGGAAATTTCATTTGTTTTTTATCCAACCTCCAACCCTTGTTACTTAGCCAACTAATTGGCAGATGGAACCGTGTGAGCCACCAAGTCTGAGTCAATTCAAGGCAGAGCTGACTTACTTGGAGGCCGCTAACAAGTTAGTCGATCTCAAGTTCAACGTCAACTTATTACTTGAGAAGGGGCTTCTTTTCTAATCTAGGTTGAACCCAATTGATGTTGAGCTCCGGTGCTCATTTTATAAGAGTTTACTTCATTCCACTTATGCGATAACTAACTGAAGGTTCTTTTTGTTCTACAGTTTAGACAATATTTAAAGTCTCCCTGAATAAAGTTTTAAAGATGAGTGAGTCCGAGTTGGAAGAGTGAGTTGAATGATTGAAAAGAAACGATAGAACGAGGGTGAATATCGTTCATTTAAAAACTTTTATATTTTATCAATGTAAGCAACGGAATTAAAAAATAAAAGCAATATAAGTGACTTATTTAGTTACTTGGTTTGGAACATATGTTGACTCCTACTTTAAGATCCACGATCCTTGATTATACCATCCGACAATTCACTATAATCCTTCTTTCCGAAACATTCAGAAAGAAACAATTTGTACAATGAAAAGAATGATAGTGACACAATACTATATTCTTATAAATAATACAAACTATAATGTAAAGTATATTGCCAAAGAGTAAAAGATGAAGCTCATCAATACTTCTTTGCGTAGCAACTTACACATGTAGTTTGAGGCATAGAATAGCAGAAGCACGAGCAAAGGGTTGAATAGAAAAAGTTGTTCTTTGACACTAATCTTGAGGTTCTTTTATAAGCCACATTCGGTCAACCGAAAAGATATTCGGTCAATTGATCAATTCGGTCGACCGATTATCCTATCGATCGACTGATCAATCAACCTTCCTTCTACATCAAAATCTGATCTATATGTCATTAATGTCATTTAATGTTCGATTGACCAATCCCTGAAACTTCCTTCTTCACTGTAATTTGATTCTGCCACTACATATACTAAAATTAGTTCGATCGACTGATCCCTGTGTTCGGTCAACCGATCCACCTTGAATACCAAATGTGCTCTACTACTTAATATGAACTCTATTGCCAAGTCAGCTTGGTTCGGTGGACTGATCCTTCAGAATATGCAAAATAGAGTTAGGTGCATAGTATATAAAAGATATCTCTGCACCACAAAATTAACACAGAGATATGATGCATGAGTAATAATAGACAATAAAATCTGTCTTAATCTCAACTTTGAAAACCTCCTGATTTTTTTGGTTAGATATGTTGGTGCAATATCCCTAGGTCAAGGTTGACCAAGTTAACTAAGCTTGAGTTGGCTCAAGCTTGAGTCTTGATGTTTGGGTTTCGATATTTGACAATATGTGGAGATTGTAGGTGCAATCGTCCGATTGGAAAGATTGTTGGTGTAATTCCCCTCTGGTCAAGGTTTGACCAGTTTGATGTGAAGAAGAGTCAAGTAGGTCAAGGTTGACCAATTACTTGACTGGGAAAGTCCTACCTGGAGGTTAGGCAAAGGCAAGTCCAATAGGAAGGTTGGCAAAAGTAAAAAAATTCAAGTGGGTCAGTGTTGACCGGGCACTTGGTGGTGAAAGTCTCGGTGAGTGAAGTCGGGCAGTGGGAAAATCCTGATGAGTGAAGCCAGGTGAAAATTCTAATGAGTGAAGCTAGGTGAAAGTCCTGGTGAGTGAAGTCAGGCAGGTGAAAGTCCTGGTGAGTGAAGTCGGGTAGTGGGAAAATCCTGGTGAGTGAAGCCAGGTGAAAATCCTAGTGAGTCAAACTAGGTGAAAGTCCTGGTCAGTGAAGCCAGGTAGGTGAAAGTCCTGGTGAGTGAAGCCAGGCAGGTGAAAGTCCCGGTGAGTGAAGCCGGACAGTGGAAAAATCCCAGTGAGTGAAGCTACTGTTGGTTGCTACTCGGAATATCATACCAGTTCCCCTGTACAAAAATTTTGTATAAGTCCTGAACCTTTCCTAATAACCTATTGTGTTCTTTAGAAATTAAATTTGGAATCGCAAATGGAACTTAACATTATTATTCCAAATTCAACTTATCTGTTCTTAGAGGTTTAGACTTGGATCGCAAACGATGTTTAACATTATTGATCCAAATCCACCCATGTTACAAATTCGATTAAATATTTATTTCAGAGATTGGCTTCCAGGTTAAACATGGTGAGGCACTAGGCCTTCTTGGGTATGAGATCATCCACCACTTCCTAGACAAAGTCTTTCAATGAAATTCAATATTTAATCTCCTTATAGTAACTCTAGGTTTAACCAAAAAGAAACTATATAAGGAAAGATTTAATTTAAAACTCTCTTTTAAATCATGGCTTCCACATAAGGAAAGATTTTAAAATAAAATCCTTTTAATTTTATTGTGACTGGCCACCTAAGCTTGGATTCAAGCTAGGGTCGGCCACCACTTGGTCCATCCAAGGCTTATCTTGGACGACCCTTGCTTGGGCTCCAAGCTTGGCTTGGCCGGCCACCTAAGGATGGGTAAGAAGGTGGGTATAGGTGGGTATAAGACTTTATAAATAAGAGGCTATGACAGGGACCGAGAGGAGGAATTGGTTTTGGTCTCCCGATGAACTTGAGCTTCCCGTGTTCGCCCCGAACACCCAACTCGAGTTCATCGATAATAACTCATTCCACTAGAGAGTTATTACCGCACTACCGCACCAATCCCAAATTACATTATGGGCTCCTTCTTATCATGAGTGTGTTAGTCTCCCTGTGTTTAAGACTATGAATGTCCACTAATTAAATGAGTTACTGACAACTCACTTAATTAATATCTAGCTCCAAAAGTAGTATCACTCAACATTATCGTCATGTCGGACTAAGTCCACCTGCAGGATTTACATGACAATCTTTATGAGCTCCTCAAGGGGACATCATCAACCTAGATTACTATGATACAATTTCATTATATATAATCAACAACACACCATATAAATAATATCATTTCCCAACTTATCGGGCCTATTGATTTAACGAGCTAAATCACACCCTTTGATAAATTAAAGAAATAAGTATTAAGTATATGTGCTTGTTATTATATCATGATTAAGAGTACACACTTCCATAATAATAGAGGTATTGTTCTTTTATATAGTCAGTATAAAAAGATACTACCTCAAATGGTCCTGCTCAATATATTCAGAGTGTGCTAGTGTAATTTTATAATTAAGATAAACTAATACTAAATTACACTACGACTATTCCAATGGTTTGTTCCTTTCCATCTTAGTCGTGAGCTACTTTTTATAACTTATAAGGAACTGATAACATGATCTTCTGTGTGTGACACCACACACCATGTTATCTACAATATAAATTAAATGAACAACTACACTTAGCATATAAATATAGACATTTGACCAATGTGATTCTTTATTTCAAAATAAAATATTTACAAAATGCTAGGCTTTTAGTATACACTCTAACAGCTATGTGAAAGCCCTGGTGAGTGAAGTCAGGCAGATGGAAAGTCCTGGTGAGTGAAGCTAGGCAGATGTAAAGTCCTACTGAGTGAAGCTAGGTAGATGGAAATACCTGGTGAGTGAAGCCAAGCACGTGGAAATCTAGGTGGGTCAAGATTGAGCGAGCACCTGGTGTTGGGAAGTCCAAGTAGGTCAAAGGATTGATCGGATATTTGGCACAAGAAAATCCAGATGGGTCAAGGATGACCGGACATCTAGTGGAAGAAAGTCCAAGTAGGTCATGGAGAACTAGACACTTGGCACGAGACGGTAAGTCCAAATGGGTCAACGTTGACCGAACACTTGGCACAAGGAGAAAAGTCCAAGTGAGTCAAAGGATTTACTGGACACTTGGTGAAGAAGTCCCAGCAGGTCAAGGTTAACCGAATGCTGGGCATGAGGAGTTCTAGCAGGTCACGGTTGACCAGATGTTGGATTTGGGAACCCTTGAGCTTGAGTTAAGTAAGTCAAAGGTGGTTAATCGATCAACCGATCGATTGAACCAAAGCCCAATCGATCAGTCGATTGATTAGGAGAGTGCTGCAATAAACAATATCTCAATCAATCAGTCGATCGATTGGGAGTCTGAATCGTGAGCACGGAATGCAGTCCAATCGATCGGTCGATCGATTGGGCACCGCCAATCGATCGGGAGATCGATTGGGGGTTGGAAATCTCGCACGACGCGATACGAGGAACGCTGAATCAATCGAGTAATCGATTCATGCCTTTTTCAGCAAAGCACAGAGGTGCTCTGAATCGATCGATCGATCGATTCAAGCATCCCCAATTGATTGATCAATCGATTGAGATATGACCATTGCGAAGGAAGCATCGAGTTTAAAGCCGTGATGAGCCTTCTTCGTTCGCAACTCTCCACCTCCTCTTCTCACGATTCTCCCAAGTGATCTCACTAGTTCTTGAAGCTCTTGGAGCAAAGTGTTGCTGCACTTCCAAGGTCAAGAGGCGTTCCACACAAGAAGAAGAAGCTAGCTAGGGTTTTCATTTGTGTAAATCTTGTAAGAGATTTTTTGTATTCACTTCTTCTTTTCTTCTTGTCGTATTGAGAGTTTGTACAAGGCTTCTCTACCTTCGGTAGTTACCGAGAATGAGTATTTTTCATAGTAGAGAGTGTATCATGTGTGGATCTTTGGATTAATCACCTCTTCTTGAGGTGGATACCAAGTAAATCTACGTGTTGGCATTGTGAGTCTTGTTTCGAGTTGTTTCCGCTGTATATTAACAACACCGAAGCAATCCCACAAAGCGCAACGAGCTATTCACCCACCCCCACCCTCTCTAGCTATAAATCAACCCTAACAAGTGGTATCAGAGCGAGGTCGTTCTTCACCGGAATCATCGCCGGAAGGGCAACAAGCTAGAGGAAGAAGATGCCACGCCTCAGAGGAGTCCCTACCGACTAAATTTTGGCAGCATCTCCCCTGTACTGGTGACAATATGAATCATAATATACATACACAACTATATACCTCAGCCCACATGACTAGAATATACTCAACCACGTAGTTATATACTCAGCCCACTAGGCTGGAACAAAATAATCACAACCACGCAGTTATATATATTAAACAGCCCACACGGCTGCACTAAAAACACAGCGAAAAACAAAAGAAAAGCCCACACAAACCAAATAGATACAATGCATGTCGGCACAGCTTAAACACAAATACAACACCCAAAAATAATAAAATAGCCACATGGCTAAACACCAATATAATGCCAAAATAATAAAGAATATATAAAGAAACAAGGGCGAAGTAAAATCATCTTCTGATGTGACGTAGGACCGGCAGACAGGATACTCCAAGCGACTCCACAATAATTTTTCTACTACCTGAAAACATAAAAATACAAACGGGGTGGTGAGTGTGGGTCACTCAGCGAGTAATAGACAAGATAGTGCATGGTCTATATAAAATAAACATGAAGATCAAAGTATACAGTCTCGGTAAGGAATAAAAAACATGATCATACTATCATAACCTATGCACCTAAACATATCTGACATAATGACCATACATAATCATAACTGACATATAAACTGCACAAACCACAACTGATATAATGATAAGTACATACCCATGTTAGAGTGTATACTAAAAGCCTAGCTTTTGGTATAAACATTTATCTAGAAATAAGAATCACATTGGTCAAATATCTACATTTATGATAAATGTAGTTGTTCAATTAATTTATATTATAGATAACATGGTGTGTGGTGTCACACACAGAGGATCATGTTATCAGTACCTTATAAATTATAAACAGTAGCTCACGACCATAATGGAAAGGAACAAACCATTGGAAGGTCGTAGTGTAATTAGGTATTAGTTTATCTTAACTATATAATTACACTAGTACACTTAGAGTGTATTGAGTAGGACCATTAGAGGTCGTTTCTTTTATACTGACTTTATAAAGAAACAAAGACCTCAGTTATTATGGAAGTGTGTACTCTTAATCCTAATATAATAACAAGCACATATATTTGATATTTATTTCTTTAATTTATCAATGGGTGAGATTTAGTTCGATGAATCAATAAGCCCGATAAGTTGGGAAATGATATCACTTATAGTGTGTGTTGTTGATTATAGAAGGAAACTGTGTCCTAGTGATCTAGGTTGAGAATGTCCCCAAGAGGAGCTCATAAGGATTGTCATGTTAAACCCTGCAGATGGACTTAGTCCGACATGACGATGAAGTTGAGTGGTACTACTCTTGGAGCTAGATATTAATTAAGCGAGTTGTTAGTAACTTACTTAATTAGTGGACATTTGTTATCTTAAACACAGGGAGACTAACACACTCATAATAAGAAGGAGCCCAAAATGTAATTTGGGATTGGTGCGGTAGTTCAATAATAGTTCTTTAGTGGAATGAATTATTATTGATGAAATTTAGTTGTGTGTTCGGGGCGAACACGGGATGCTTAATTTCATCGGGAGACCAAAACCAATTCCTCCTCTCGGTCCCTATCGTAGCCTCTAGTATATAGAGATTTATACCCACCACATACCCACCTTCTTACCCATCCAATGGGGCCGCCAAGCTAGCTTGGAACCCAAGCTAGGGCCGGCCAAGACCAAGTGGATGAGCCAGTTGGTGGCCGGCCAAAGCTTGGGTCCCAAGCTTAGGTGGCCGACCACTAGAATATTTAAAAGGATTTTTATTAAAATTATTTCTTATGTGAATATCATGATTTTAAAGAGAGTTTAAAAATTAAAAATTTCCTTTTATAGCTTTCTACAAAGATTAAGAGAAGAGATTAATCTCTTTCCTTATTTGTAGATTAAAAGGATGGTTTTAATTTTGGTAAAAACTTTCCTATTTGTAAATCATCTACATGTTTAAAGAGAGTTTAAAATTTGAAATCTTTCCTTATTTGTTGATTAAAGGAGGATTTTAAATTTTAAGAAAACTTTCCTTTTAACCATGTTCATGATTTAAAGAGAGTTTAAAATTAATAATTCTCTTTTATTAGTTTCTACAAAGATTGAGAAAAGATTTGATATCTTTCCTTATTTGTAGATTAAAAGAGATTTTAATTTTTAGAGATAACTTTCTTTTATCCACATGTTTAAAAGAAAGATTTTAATTTATTAAATTTCCTTTTTATAAACCAATCATGAAGGATTAAATTATTGGAGAAATTTTATAAATTTCTGGAAACAAATTAGGAAGTTTTAATTAATTAAAACTCTCCTTGTTTGTAGCTTTGGTGTGGCCGACCATGTAAATTGAGAAAAGGAAAATTGTTTTAATTAAATAAATTTTTCCTTTTCATGGCAAAAGAATTAAGGAAGTTTTAATTAAATTTCCTTATTTGCCAAGACCAAGGATTATAAAAGAGGGGTAGAGAAGGCTTCATTGTGAACAACCTCTATTATTTCTCTCCTCTTTTCCTTGGTGTTGTGGACCAACCTCTCTTCCTCTCTTCCTCTTGGTGGTGGCGGAACTTCTCTATTTGCTTGGAGCTCTTGTGGTGGCGGATACTACTTGGAGAAGAAGAAGAAGAGAGAAAGCTTGTATCCTTGGAGCTTGGTTGGTGGAAAAGATCTTCATTTTTGGAAGCTTTGTGCTTGGCCGAAACTTGAAGAAAGGAGAAGAAGGTGCTTTGGTGGATTCTCATCTCGGAAGATCGTTGCCCACACAACGTCCGAGGTTAGAAGAGGAATACGGTAGAAGATCAAGAGGTCTTTCTAAAAGGTATAACTAGTATTTTTTCTTTCCGCATCATACTAGTTATTTTTGGAAATAATACCAAATACAAGAGGCTTACGATTCTAGTATTTCGAATATGTTTTTCAAAGTTGTGTTCTTTTGTTTTATTTTTCCTTGTGATTTGATTGTTCTTTTCGGTTAACCTAAAGTTATTTTAGGAAATTAAATATTAGATTTCTATAAAAGGTTTTGTCTAGTCGGTGGTGGTTGCTCCCATATCCAAGAAGGCCATGTGCCTCGCCACGTCAGTACTGGGAACCAATTATGGAAATTAATATTTAATGGAATTAATAACTTAAGGTGATTTGGGTCGAACGTGTTAAGTTCCGCAGGAGATCCAAGTCAAAACCTAAAAGAACAAATAGATTAAGTTTTGGATCAAACGTGTTAAGTTCCGCAGGCGATCCAAAATTTAATTTAAAAGAACACATGGTAGCTAGGAAAAGGTTCAGACCTTTGTACAAAATTTTTGTACAGTGGAACCTCTAGGCTTTCCGAGTAGCAACCAACAATTGGTATCGAGCTAGGGTTTTGCCTCTCTGTATTTGGTATTAGTTTAATTATGCACATGTCATACATAATTTAGGCAGGTTAATAGTAGGATGTGCTAACTTTGTGGATGCAGGATCCAACTATTATGGCTTTTAGTTATTATGTGTGATTGGACCCTTGGACATGTCAAGGGCATTTATATGTGTGTGCATGATTGTATTATAAAATACAGAGGGGCAGTATTTAGTTTTATTAGGATTTTATTTTTGATCTAGATACATGTACATTCCTTTTATGGAATATAGGATCAAAATGTAAAATTCTATTTATGTCACGGATCGAATCTTGCAAAGCGTGGAACCTTCTAAGGACCAGAGGCGCAGCGGAACTAGGAGCAAGATGGATGCGACAGCTAATCCCGGTGGCGGTGGCCAAATATGGCAGCAGCTTGGGATGACAACACACGGAGGACAACTAGAGATAAAAGCCATAATAGTTGAAAATTAGATTTTCTATTTATTGCTTTTATATTGTGCTGTGTGTGCATGTTGGTTTACATATTTAGTAGGCTAGCATAGTTAAAATTCCTCATTTATAAATAACTAAGTGGGAGAGGGATTTTTAAGTAAATCTCATGGTCTCCATTACTGGTTTGTAAGTGATACAAACAAGCTTGCGCGTTGGCTCTGAGTGCCTTCCTCCATAACGGATGAGCTTGTTTGTGGATCACTAGAACAGACTTCCATTTTTGGATGACTATAGGAAGTTAATTAAGAGCGTGTGATCTTCCCCAACGGAAGGGGCATAATCTTATTAATGGACTTAGTGTCAAGTAATGGTATACACTTAGACACATTTAATAGTATCCTCCCAACGGAGTCACTACTATCACTTGTGTGACCAAAGGAAACCAACTATTGATTTGTCATAAAACTAGATTGGCAATATAATAAAATTAATAAACTCCTCTTACAAATGTTTGAATTTGTATACGTCCACACTAACGTGGCATACAAGATTCATGGTGTTTGAGGTAATTTTATTTGTCAAAAGTTATATTGACAAGATAGTCAATGGGTAAAACTCTCCTCTTACAAATGATGAATTTGTATACGTCCACACTAACGTGGCATGCAAAATTCACGGTGTTTGAGGTGTTGGTAAATTTAAATAATATTGTTTGAGGAATCAATGTTATTTTAAATTCAAAGAGCTTTGACCAAATATTTGATCAAAGACAGATCAACTATTAATTTTATTCGTCATAAAGTAAAGTTGACGAGATAATAAAATTAATGAATAAAATCTCCTCTTCGATTTTGTATACACAAAATTCATGAAGATTTTAAGAAGTTGATCTTGACCAAATATTTTTGTGATTCTTAGGATGGTTGTCAAATCCCTAGTAGTCATACTATAGAAAAAGACTTAGTAGTCTCAATTGTAATGATTGGAAATAGGACTTGGACATTAAGGTAGACTGTCTTCTTAGAACTAAGAACAATTTAGGTGTATTTAATTCATTAGTTGAAACATGTCTAATGGTGTTATCTACCAGAACCTGGAGTGTAGATACAAGATGCCATTAATCATGTATGCAATTCATTGCAGGGTTCCAGGAAACCCGACAACTAAATGAAAGGTAAATCACCGTCCACATGGGCACTACTGTAAAAGTGGTAGCTGTTGCAGTGGGAGATGTTTATCCTTTGATAAGAATAAAATATGGATTATTAGAAATTGTCTTTACGTACTAAGTTTAGAAAGAACCTGATTTCAGTTTCTAAACTATTATAGAATAGATATTGTGTCTATTTTGATAACAAAGTTGTTATCAAGAAAAATAGAGAAGTTATCTATTCTGGTATGTTGGTTGACAATTTATAATCCAATAACTCCTACGATGTAATAAATGAAAATTATAACACATCTTCTAAACTTTAAGAGGAAGCAACCTTCGGAAATGAACTAATATATCTTTGGCATCTAAGGCTAGGTTATATTAACTTGAGTAGGATTCATTGGTAGCTGATGAACTTTTTGGTTCATTAGTAGTGGAAATCTTTCCAACTACGAGTCTTACTGAAGGAAAATAACCAAGAAGCTTTTAAGTCTAAGGGGTATGAAACCAAAGATATGTTGAAATCGGTTCATTCGATTTGTGTGATCCTATGACTATCCAAGAGGTAGTATTGAATGTTTCGTCTATTTTATAGACAACTATTCAAGATACAAATAAATTTATTTAATGTACCATAAGACTAAGTACTTTGATTAGTTCAAAGAGTACAAGGTTGATGCGGAGAAATGTTAAAGTAAAAAGTCATTATGGAAGATCGTAGTGGCAAGTACCTCCGAGAGATTTTAGAGTCACTTATCGAAGTTGGATTTCAATCCCAACTAATCGCATCTGGTACACCCCAACAAAATGGTGTAGTAGAAAGAAGGTAAAGGACTCTTATGGAATAATTAGATAGATGATGAGTTATTCAAAAAATTACCAAATTTGTTTTAAGGATAAACTCTGAAAACGAAAGTGAACATAGTACCTTCCAAGTTAGAACTTTCTACTCATATAGAATTGCTGAATAGGTGAAAACCTATTTTGAAGCATATTCGGATTCGGGTAATCCAGCACATATGTTAAAGAGAGACAATGATAAGTTGGATAGGAGTTCACTTGTTTGTAAGTTATCCTAGATAAACAAAAGTAGGTTTATAGTCTTAAAATCAGAAGGTCATTGTTAGCATCAATGACTGATTTTAGAAAAGGAATATATAATGAACCACGTGCTCATAAGTAAATTTGTTCTTAAGGAAATAATAAAGGACATGTCTAACCTAGTACCAACTGTACAAGATGAGATACCACAAGAAAACTGCAACACGTATCACAAATGATACACAATTGCAGAAAGTGCCTTGTCGTAGTGGGAGGGTTGTTAGGCAACCTAAATAGGTTCATGTTTTGGGAGAGTTTTTGGATTCGATCCCTGGAGGACATGAACCTGATCTCCGGTCATATGATGAAGTACTCCAAGATAAAGATGCAGCATCTTGGCAAAGAGTAATGAATAACAGAATTAGAATATATATATTCTAATAAAATCTGGAAGCTTGTAGAATCACCAAATGGTGTAAAAGTCGTTGGGTGTAAAAGGTCTATAATAGGAAAAGAGGGATAGACAGGAAGGTAGTAACTTTCACAGCAAGGCTTGATGAAAAAGGAAACTTTTTTATTGGTAGCCATGCTTAAGTCTATCCGGATTCTTTTATCTATTTGGCAAGTGGATGTCAAGACAGCATTCCTTAATGGAAGTCTTGAAGAAAGGATCCATATAAAGCAACCAGAAGGGTTCATTGCAAAGGGCTAAGAGCATCTTGTGTGCAAGCTCAATCAGTCTATGGACTGAGGTAAAGCTTCAAGGTCTTGGAACATCCGGTTTATCAAAGTGATCCAGATCTATGGATTTAGTAACCGGATAAGTCTTGTGTATACAAAAGGTGTGATGAAAGCGTGGTGGTATTTTTTGTACTATACGTAGATAACATTTTTGGTAGTTAGAAACAATATCAAAATGTTGTCAGAAGTAAGGGTATGGTTGTTCAAACAATTCGATATAAAGGACTTGGGAGAATGTATATATTCTTAAGATCAAAGTAATAAGTGATCGCAAGAAAAGAATATTTTACTTATCCCAAGCTTCATATATCGAAAAATCCTTGCTCGTTTTAAGCATGCAAAACTCCAAGAAAGGTTTCTTACCTTTTCAGGATGGAGTAACTTTATCTAAAGATATGTCTCTGTAGACATCAAAGGAGATAAAGGAAATAAAGGCAGTTCTTTATGCTTCGGCTGTTGGAAGCCTAATGTATGCTATGCACGAGATCAGAAATCTGTTTTGCCAAGGGCATAGTTAGCAGATATCAAAGTAACCCTAGACAAGGACATTGGACTGCAGTAAAGCATATATTAAAGTACCTTAGAGGCACTAGAGATTATATGCTAGCTTACAAGGCAGTTAATTTGGTCCCTGTGGGCTGCATGGATTTTGACTTCCAATCGGATAGGGACAATAATAAGTCGACCTCGGGGTTTTGTGTTTACTTTAGGAGGTAAAGTCATAACTATGGAAGAGTGATAAGCATAGGTGTTTTTCTGGACTCCACCATAGAAGCTTAGTATATGGCAAGCCTCTGAGGTAGCCATAAAAGCTGAATGACTCAATAACCTCAAGATAGACTTAGATATGATTTCTGGTTTGTCCAAAGATTATTACAATTTATTGTAATAATGTTGGTGCAGTAGCAAACTCGAAGAAACCATAAGTCTATAAGGCAAGTAAACACAATAGAGCGTAAAGTACCACCCAATGAAAGCTTTTGATCGGCATGTGGAAGGCATGGGAATCAGATGTATGGCAGCAGATATGGCAGCTTAGTCTTTTAGTATAAGTGGGAGATTGTTAGAGTGTATACTAAAAGCCTAGCTTTTGGTATAAACATTTATCTAGAAATAAGAATCACATTGGTCAAATATCTACATTTATGATAAATGTAGTTGTTCAATTAATTTATATTATAGATAACATGGTGTGTGGTGTCACACACAGAGGATCATGTTATCAGTACCTTATAAATTATAAACAGTAGCTCACGACCATAATGGAAAGGAACAAACCATTGGAAGGTCGTAGTGTAATTAGATATTAGTTTATCTTAACTATATAATTACACTAGTACACTTAGAGTATATTGAGTAGGACCATTAGAGGTCGTTTCTTTCATACTGACTTTATAAAGAAACAAAGACCTCAGTTATTATGGAAGTGTGTGCTCTTAATCCTAATATAATAACAAGCACATATATTTGATATTTATTTCTTTAATTTATCAATGGGTGAGATTTAGTTCGATGAATCAATAAGCCCGATAAGTTGGGAAATGATATCACTTATAGTGTGTGTTGTTGACTATAGAAGGAAACTGTGTCCTAGTGATCTAGGTTGAGAATGTCCCCAAGAGGAGCTCATAAGGATTGTCATGTTAAACCCTGCAAGTGGACTTAGTCCGACATGACGATGAAGTTGAGTGGTACTACTCTTGGAGCTAGATATTAATTAAGCAAGTTGTTAGTAACTTACTTAATTAGTGGACATTTGTTATCTTAAACACAGGGAGACTAACACACTCATAATAAGAAGGAGCCCAAAATGTAATTTGGGATTGGTGCGTTCAATAATAGTTCTTTAGTGGAATGAATTATTATTGATGAAATTTAGTTGTGTGTTGGGCGAACACGGATGCTTAATTTCATCGGGAGACCAAAACCAATTCCTCCTCTCGGTCCCTATCGTAGCCTCTAGTATATAGAGATTTATACCCACCGCATACCCACCTTCTTACTCATCCAATGGGCCGGCCAAGCTAGCTTGGAACCCAAGCTAGGGCCGCCAAGACCAAGTGGATGAGCCATGTAGGTGGCAGCCAAAGCTTGGGTCCCAAGCTTAGGTGGCCGACCACTAGAATATTTAAAAGGATTTTTATTAAAATTATTTCTTATGTGGATATCATGATTTTAAAGAGAGTTTAAAATTAAAATTTCCTTTTATAGCTTTCTACAAAAGATTAAGAGAAGAGATTAATCTCTTTCCTTATTTGTAGATTAAAAGGATGGTTTTAATTTTGGTAAAAACTTTCCTTATTTGTAAATCATCTACATGTTTAAAGAGAGTTTAAAATTTGAAATCTTTCCTTATTTGTTGATTAAAGGAGGATTTTAAATTTTAAGAAAACTTTCATTTTTAACCATGTTCATGATTTAAAGAGAGTTTAAAATTAATAATTCTCTTTTATTAGTTTCTACAAAAGATTGAGAAAAGATTTGATATCTTTCCTTATTTGTAGATTAAAAGAGATTTTAATTTTAGAGATAACTTTCTTTTATCCACATGTTTAAAAGAAAGATTTTAATTTATTAAATTTCCTTTTATAAACCAATCATGAAGGATTAAATTATTGGAGAAATTTTATAAATTTCTGAGACAAATTAGGAAGTTTTAATTAATTAAAACTCTCCTTGTTTGTAGCTTCGGTCATGTAAATTGAGAAAAGGAAAATTGTTTTTAATTAAATAAATTTTTCCTTTTCATGGCAAAAGAATTAAGGAAGTTTTTAATTAAATTTCCTTATTTGCCAAGACCAAGGATTATAAAAGAGGGGGTAGAGAAGGCTTCATTGTGAACAACCTCTATTATTTCTCTCCCTCTTTTCCTTGGTGTTGTGGCCGGCCAACCTCTCTTCCTCTCTTCCTCTTGGTGGTGGCCGAACCTTCTCTATTTGCTTGGAGCTCTTGTGGTGGTCGGATACTACTTGGAGAAGAAGAAGAAGAAGGAGAGAAAGCTTGTATCCCTTGGAGCTTGGTTGGTGGAAAAAGATCTTCATTTTTTGGAAGCTTTGTGCTTGGCCGAAACTTGAAGAAAGGAGAAGAAGGTGCTTTGGTGGATTCTCATCTTGGAAGATCGTTGCCCATACAACGTCCGAGGTTAGAAGAGGAATACGGTAGAAGATCAAGAGGTCTTTCTAAAAGGTATAACTAGTATTTTTCCTTTCCGCATCATACTAGTTATTTTTGGAAATAATACCAAATACAAGAGGCTTACGATTCTAGTATTTCGAATATGTTTTTCGAAGTTGTGTTCTTTTGTTTTATTTTTCCTTGTGATTTGATTGTTCTTTTCGGTTAACCTAAAGTTATTTTAGGAAATTAAATATTAGATTTCTATAAAAGGTTTTGTCTAGTCGGTGGTGGTTGCTCCCATATCCAAGAAGGCCATGTGCCTCGCCACGTCAGTACTGGGAACCAATTATGGAAATTAATATTTAATGGAATTAATAACTTAAGGTGATTTGGGTCGAACGTGTTAAGTTCCGCAGGAGATCCAAGTCAAAACCTAAAAGAACAAATAGATTAAGTTTTGGATCAAACGTGTTAAGTTCCGCAGGCGATCCAAAATTTAATTTAAAAGAACACATGGTAGCTAGGAAAAGGTTCAGACCTTTGTACAAAATTTTTGTACAGTGGAACCTCTAGGCTTTCCGAGTAGCAACCAACAACCCAAATCTAGAATCGACACATGGTACAATGATCAGTAAACTCATCGGTTCAGTAACAGATCTGCTCGTAGCACCTGTGCAATATATACGACAGCATATACATGTATAATAAATGACATGTGTTAGAGTGTATGCTAAAAGCCTAGTTTTTTGTAAACATTTATTTTTGAAATAAAGAATCACATTGGTCAAATATCTATATTTATATGTTAAGTGTAGTTGTTCAATTAATTTATATTGTAAATAACATGGTGTGTCGTGTCACACACAGAAGATCATGTTATCAATTCCTTATAAATTATAAACAATAGCTCACGACTAAGATGGAAAGGAATAAACCATTGGAATAGTCGTAGTGTAATTTGGTATTAGTTTATCTTAACTATAAAATTACACTAGTACACTTTAAGTGTATTGAGCAGGACCATTTAAGGTAAGTTCTTTTTATACTGACTAAATAAAAGAACAAGACCTTTGTTATTATGGAAGTGTGTGCTCTTAATCCTGATATAATAACAAGCACATATATCTAGTATTTATTTCTTTGACTTATCAAATGGTGCGATTTAGTTCAATAAATCAATAGGCCCGATAAGTTGGGAAATGATATTATTTATAGTGTCTGTTGTTGATTATAGAAGGAAATTGTGTCCTAGTAATCTAGGTTGATGATGTCCCCAAGAGGAGCTCATAAGGATTGTCATGTAAATCATGCAGGTGGACTTAGCCCGACATGACAATAATGTTGAGTGGTACTACTCTTGGAGCTAGATATTAATTAAGTGAGTTGTCAGTAACTCATTTAATTAGTGGGCATTCTATATCTTAAACACAGGGAGACTAACACACTCATGATAAGAATGAGCCCAAAATGTAATTTGGGATTGGTGCGGTAGTTCAATAATAATTCTTTAGTAGTATGAATTATTATTGATGAAATTAAGTTGGGTGTTCAAGGCGAACACGGGAAGCTTAATTTCATCGAGATACCAAAACTAATTCCTCCTCTCGGTCCCTATCGTAGCCTCTTATTTATAAATTATTATACTCACTCATACCCACCTTCTTACCCATCCTTATGTGGTCGGCCAAGCCAAGCTTGGAGCCCAAGCAAGGGCCGGCCAAGACATGGCTTGGATGGGATGAAGTGTGGTTGGCCCTAGCTTGAATCCAAGCTTAGGTGGCCGACCACAATAAAATTAAAAGGATTTTATTTTTTTAAATTTTTCTTATGTGGAAGCCATGGTTTTAAAAGAGAGTTTAAAATTTAAATCTTTCCTTTTATAATTTTCTACAAAAGATTAAGTGAAAGGTTTGATATCTTTCCTTATTTGTAGTTAAAAGGAAGATTTTAATTTTTTATAAAACTTTCCTTTTGTGTAACCATCCTCATGATTTAAAAGAGAGTTTTAAAATTAAATCTTTTCTTTTATAGTTTCTACAAAAGATTAAGAAAAGATTTGATATCTTTCCTTATTTGTAGATTGGAAGGAAGATTTTAATTTTAGAGAAAACTTTTCTTTTTGTAAATCATCCACATGTTTTAATAGAGAGATTTTAATTTATAAAAGTTTCCTTTTATGACCAATCATGAAGGGAATTTTTTAAGAGAAATTTTTATTTTAAAAATTTTCGGAAACAAATTAGGAAGTTTTAATTTATATTTAAAACTTTCCTTGTTTGGAGGGATTGTGGTGGCCGACCATGAGAAGTTTAAAAGGGAAATTTTTTATTAAACTTTCCTTTCATTGGCAAAGAGAATAAGGAAGTTTTTATAAAACTTTCCTTATTTGCCAAGACCAAGGAATATAAAAGAGATGGTAGAGGTGTCTCACCTCATAACAATATCTCTATTATTATTTCCTCTCCTCCTTGGTTGGTGGCCGACCCTTCACATCCTCTCCCTCTCCTATTCTTCTTCCTTGGCAGGCGGCATCTTCATCTCTAGGAGCTTGGTTGGTGGTCGGATCTTGCTTAAGGAAGAAGGAGAGATAGGAGGTCTTGTTTCTTAGCATCCCTTGGAGCTTGGTGGTGGTCGAACCTCATCTTCTCTTGGAGTTCTTGTGGTGGCCTAAACTTGCTTAGAGAAAAAGGTAGCTTAGGTGGTTCTCGTCTTAGTAGATCGTCGCTCACACGACGTCCGAGATAAGAAGAGGAATACGATAGAAAATCAAGAGGTTGTTGCTTACAAAGAAAGGTATAACTAGTAATTCTATTCCACATCATACTAGTTTTCTTTGTATAGATTTTGAAATACCAAACACAAGAGGCATATGATTCTAGGTTTCGAATTTGTGATTCGAGTTTGTGTTCTTTTGTTTTTTTTTTTTATCTTGTGATTCGATTGTTCTTTTTGGTTAAACCTAGAGCTACTATAAGGAAATTAAATATTAAATTTCTTTAAAAGGCTTTGTCTAGGCGATGGTGGATGATCCCATACCCAAGAAGGACTAGTACCTCGCCATGCAGTCCTGGAAGCTAATTTTAGAAATAAATATTTAATCGACTTTGTAACATGGGTGAACTTGGATTAATAATGTCAAGCATCGTTTACGATCCAAGTCTAAACTTCTAAGAACAGATAAGTTAAATTTGGAATCAATAATGTTAAGTTCCGCTTGCGATTCCAAATTTAATTTTTAAAGAACACAATAGGTTGTTAGGAATGGTTCAGGACTTGTACAAAATTTTTGTACAGGGGAACCAGTACGATATTCCGAGTATCAACCAACAATTGGTATCAGAGCTAGGGTTTGCCTCTGTGTGTTTGGTTTTCACTTTAATTATGCACATGTCATACATAATTTAGGCGGGATAATGGTAGGATGTGCTAACTTTGTGGTTGCGGGCTCCAACTATTATGGCTTATAGATATTGTGTGTGATTGGACCCTTGAACATGTCAAGGAAATTTTATGTGTGTGCATGATTGTATGTATTAAATACAACAAGAGTTGTATTAGTTTTAGGATTTTATATTTTTGTTTCGATCTAGAATATATGTACATTCCTTTGTGCAATATAGGATCGATAAATGTAAAATTTTATTTTTGTCGCAGATTGTATCCTTACGAGGCGTGGTACTTATTTGTGGACCAGAGGCGCAGCGGAAAAAGAAGCAAGAAAGATGCGGCGACTAGACCCAATGGCGGTGGCTAAAGATGGCAGCAGCTAGGATTGGCAGCACGCGGAGAACAATGATGGAAAAGGCCATAATAGTTGGAAAATTATTTTTCCATATTTGTTGCTTTATTTGCTGTGATGTGTGCTTGTATAGTTAAAATTCCTCACCTTAAATAACTAAGTGGGAGAGAGATTAGTAAATAAATTTCACGGTCTCCATTACTGGTTTGTAAGTGATGCGACAAACTTGCGTGTTGGCTCTGAGTGCCTCCCTCCCCATCGAATGAGTTTGTTTGCAGATCACTAGATCAAACTTCCTTTATGGATGATTATAGGAAATTATTTAGGAGCGTGTGATCTTCTCCATCTGAAGGGGCACAATCCTATTTAATGGACTAAGTATCAAGTAATAGTATACACTTAGGCACATTTAATAGTATCCTCCCCATCGGAGTCACTGCTATTATTTGTGCGACCGAAGGAAAATCAACTATTAATTTTATTTGTCATAAAGTTAGGTTGACAAGAATAAAATTAATGGGTAAAACCTCCTCTTACAAATATTTGATTTTGTATACGTCCACACTATCGTGACATGCAAAATTCACGGTGTTTAAGGTGTTGGTAAATTTAAATAGTATTTTTTGAGGAATCAATATTATTCTAAATTTAAAGTATTGGCCAAAGTTTATTTTGTGATTCTTAGGATGACTTTCAACCCACTGGCCATTATACTGAAAGAGAACAAACTTACTCGTCCCAATTACATAGATTGGAAAAGAAATCTGGACATTGTCCTAACTACTGAAGACTATAAGTTTGTACTGTCAGAGGTCTGTCCTGATGTGCCTAATAGTGATTCTAGTGAAGAGGAGATTGAGTATCATAAGAAATGGGTAAAGGCAGATGAGATGGCGCGGTGTTATATTTTGGCTTCGATGTCAAATGTGCTGCAACATCAGCATCAGGACTTACCAACAGCTTATGATATAATGAACAATCTCAAGGAACTCTTCGGACACCAGAATCGGGCTGCTAGGCAAGAGGCAATGAGAAAATTGATGACAGCCACCATGATAGAGGGTACTCCCGTAAGGGATCATATCCTCAAGATGATGGCTTACTTGAACGAAATACAAATACTTAGAGCTGAAATCGATAGGGAAACCCAGGTCGATATTATTCTCCAAACGCTACCTAGAAGTTTTGAGCAGTTCCGCCTGAACTATAATATGAATAAAAGGATGTATTCATTGGCAGAACTACTGACAGAACTTCAGGCAGCAGAAGGGTTATTTCGTCATAATTCGCAAATTCACTTTGCTGAAAATGTTTCTACTTCTAAGTCGAAAGGTAAGAAGAAGAAGAAACAAGCTGGCTCAGCAAAGAAGGTGAAAAGATCTATAGGTACTGGACCTAAAGCTGGAGTGAAGAAGCCGAAGGGCAAGTGCTTCATCTGTAAGTAGACTCGACATTGGAAAGCGGACTGTCCTCGTAGGAAAGAGAACAATAAAGGTATATCTTATTCTCTAGTAGTTGAAACATGTTTAGCGGTGTTATCTACTAGCACCTGGTGTGTAGATACAGGATCCACTAATCATGTCTGCAATACATTGCAGAGGAAACCCGTCGACTATATGAAGGAGAGATAACTGTCTACATAGGCAATGCTAAAAAGGTGGCGGTAGTTGGGAGATGTCTACTTATCATTCGATAGGAATAAAAATTTGATTTTGAGAAATTGTCTTTAGAAAGAATTTAATTTCAGTTTCTAAATTGTTTGTGGATGGATATTCTGTTTCTTTTGATGATAAAGTAGTTATCAAGAAGAATATGGTTATTATCTATTCTGGTACATTAGTAGGAAATTTGTATACTCTAAATCCAATTTCTCCCACAAAGCAACAAGTGGAAATTAATAGCACATCTTCTAATTCTAATAAGAGAAAGGAACCTTCGGAAATGAACCAAACATATCTTTGGCATCTAAGGCTTGGTCATATTAACTTGAGTAGGATTCAAAGGCTTATAGACGATGGACTCTTGGGTTCATTAGTGTTGGAAAATTTTCCAACTTATGAATCTTGCTTGGAAGGTAAAATAACCAAGAGACCTTTTAAGGCCAAGAGGTATAGAGTCAAAAATGTGTTAGAACTGGTTCAATCTGATTTGTGTGGTCCTATGTCTATCCAGGTAAGAGGTGGTTATAAATATTTTGTCTCTTTTATAGACGACTATTTGAGATATGGGTACATTTACTTGATGCGCCGCAAGTCTGAATGTTTTGATAAGTTCAAAGAGTATAAGGCTGATGTGGAGAAACGTCATGGTAAAAGTATCAAGACACTACGGTCTGATCATGGTGGCGAATACCTCTTTGGAGAGTTTAGGAATCAGTTATTTGAGGCTAGGATTCAATCCCAATTGTCTGCACCTGGTACACCCTAACAGAACGGTGTGGCAGAACGAAGAAATAGGACTCTTATGGAAATGGTTAGATCGATGATGAGTTATTCTGAATTACCAAATTCGTTTTGGGGATATGCCTTGGAAACGGCAGCACACATTCTAAATTTGGTACCTTCTAAATCAGTACCTTCTACTCCCACAAAATTATGGAATGTGCGTAAGCCTACTCTAAGACACATTCAGATTTGGGGTAGTCTAGCACATGTACTAAAGGGAGACACTGACAAGTTGGAATCATGAACAAAAGTTTGTCTGTTTGTAGGATATCCCAAAGGAACGAAAGGTGGTCTGTTTTATAATCCTAAAAATCAGAAGATCATTGTTATCACCAATGCTCGATTTTTAGAGGAAGATTATATAATGGACCACAAGCCTATGAGTAAAATTGTTCTAGAAGGAATGAGAGAGGGCACGCCTAACTTAGTACCAATAGTACAAGATGAAATATCACAAGAAACTGCAACACGTATCACAAATGATACACAGCCACAGACAGTGCCTTGTCGTAGTGGGAGGGTTGTGAGGCAACCTGAAAGATTCATGTTTTTGGGAGAGTCTTCGGACTTGATCCCTGGTGAACATGAACCTGATCCCCGGGCATATGACGAAGCACTCCAAGATAAAGATGCAGCATCTTGGCAAAGAGCAATGAATTCAGAAATAGAATCTATGTATTCTAACAAAATTTGGGAGCTTATAGAACCATCAAATAGTGTAAAAGCTATTAGATGTAAATGGATCTACAAAAGGAAAAGAGGGACAAACGGGAAGGTGGAAACCTTCAAAGCAAGGCTTGTTGCGAAGGGGTATACTCAAAAAGAGAGAATCGATTATGAAGAAACTTTTTTACCAGTAGTCACGCTTAAGTCTATCCGGATTCTTTTATCTATTGTCGCTCATATGGATTATGAGGTTTAGCAAATGGATGTCAAGACAGCTTTCCTTAACGGAAGTCTTGAAGAAAACATCCATATGAAGCAACCAGAGGGGTTCATTGAAAAAGGCAAATAGCATCTAGTGTGCAAGCTCAATCGGTCTATTTATGAACTAAAACAAGCTTCAAGGTCTTGGAACATCCAGTTTAATGAAGTAATCAAGTCGTATGGATTTATTCAGTGTCCGGATGAGTCTTGTGTATACAAGAAGTGTGATGGAAACGTGGTAGTATTTCTTGTACTATACGTAGATGACATTTTGTTAGTTGGAAACAATATCAATGTGTTGTCGGAAGTAAGGGTATGGTTGTCCAAGCAATTCGATATGAAAGACTTAGGAGAATGCGCACATATTCTTGGGATCAAAGTAATAAGGGATCACAAGAAAAGGATGTTGTGCTTATCCCAAGCTTCATATATCGATACAATCCTAGCTCGTTTTAGCATGTAAGACTCCAAGAAAGGTTTTTACCTTTTAGGCATGGAGTAGCTTTATCTAAAGAGATGTCTCCGAAGACATCGAAGGAGATAGAAGACATGAAGGCAGTTTCTTATGCTTCGGCTGTCGGAAGCCTTATGTATGTTATGCTGTGTACGAGACCGGATATCTGTTTTACCATGGGCATGGCTAGCATATATCAAAGTAACCCTGGACAAAGACATTGGACTGCTATAAAGCATATATTGAAGTACCAGAGAAGGACTAGAGATTATATGCTGATTTACCAAGCAGATGATTTGCTCCCTGTGGGTTACACGGATTCTGACTTCCAATCAGATAGGGACAATAGTAAGCCTACATCAGGCTATGTGTTTATTTTACGAGGTGGAGCTATTGCATGAAGGAGTGTTAAGTAGAAATGCGTTTCAGACTCAACCATGAAAGTTGAGTATGTGGCAGCCTCTTAGGCAGCCAAAGAAGCTGTGTGGCTTAGAAACTTCCTAATGGACTTAGATGTGATTCCTGATTTGCCCAAAATCATCACAATTTATTGTGATAATAGCGGTGCAGTAGCAAACTCGAAGGAACCACGAGCCCATAAGGCGAGTAAACACATAGAGCACAAGTACCACCTAATACGATACATTGTAAAGCGAGGGGAAGTTGTTGTCGCCAAGATTGCATCAGCAGATAACCTGGCAGATCCTTTCATGAAGGCCCTTCCGACGAAAGCTTTTGATCGGCATGTTGAGGGGATGGGGATCAAATGTATGGCAGCGTTTATGACAGCATAAGTCTTTTAGTATAAGTGCAAGATTGTTAGAGTGTATACTAAAAGCCTAGCTTTTTGTAAACATTTATTTTTGAAATAAAGAATTACATTGGTCAAATGTCTACATTTATATGTTAAGTGTAGTTGTTCAATTAATTTATATTATAGATAACATTGTGTGTGGTGTCACACACAGAAGATCATGTTATCAATTCCTTATAAATTATAAACAGTAGCTCACGACTAAGATGGAAAGGAACAAACCATTGGAATAGTCGAATTATAATTTGATATTAGTTTATCTTAACTATAAAATTACACTAGTACATTTAAGGTAAGTTCTTTTTGTACTGACTACATAAAAGAACAAGACCTTTGTTATTATGGAAATGTGTGCTCTTAATCCTAATATAATAACAAGCACATATATCTAGTATTTATTTCTTTGACTCATCAAAGGGTATGATTTAGTTCGATAAATCAATAGGCCTGATAAGTTGGGAAATGATATTATTCATAGTATGTGTTGTTGATTATAGAAGGAAACTGTGTCCTACTTATTGGTTGGTCCTAGGAAGATCGTACCGGTTCCACTGTACAAAAATTTTGTACAAGTGTCGAACCTTTCATAAAAACCTATTGTGTTATTTAGAAGTTAAATTAGGAATCGCAAATGGAACTTAACATTATTGATTCTAAATTTAACTTATCTGTTTTTAATGGTTTAGAATTGGATCGCAAGCAGAACTTAACACTATTGATCCAAATCAACCAATGTAACAAATTCAATTAAATATCTATTTTAGAAATTGGTTCCCAGGACAAATATGGCGAGGCACATGGCCTTCTTGGGTATGGGAGCATCCACCACTGCCTTGACAAAACCTCTTAACGAAATTAAATATTAAATTTCCTAAAATAACATTAGGTTTAACCAAAAAGAACAATCAAATCACAAATTCAAAAAACAAAAAAAAACAAACTCGAAACAAATTCGAAACTCTAGAATCATATGCCTCTTGTGTTTGGTATTTCCAAAAATAATTATACAAAGAAAACTAGTATGATGCGGAAAATAATTACTAGTTATACCTTTCTTTGTAAGTAAATAACCTCTTGATCTTCTACCGTATTCCTCTTCTAATCTCGGACGTTGTGTGGGCAACGATCTACCAAGATGAGAACCACCCAAGCCCTTCTCCTTCCTCCTTGCAAGTTTGGGCCAAACCAAGAATTCTCCAAGGATGTAGAATTTCGGCCACCACCACCAAGCTCCAAGGGATGCAAGAAACAAAGCCTCCTTTCTCTCCTTCTTCTCCTACCTAGAACCGGCCACCATCAAAAGCTCCAAGAGAAGGATGAAACCGGCCACTAAAGAAGAAGAGAAGAGGAGAAGGAAACCCTCTAGGGCTGGCCACAACCAAGGAAGAAAAGAGAGGAAGAAATAGAATAGAGCTCTTGTCTTGAAGGCACCTCTACCCCCTCTTTTATAATCCTTGGTCTGCAGGAAATTTTAATAAAAACTTCCTTAATTCTTTTGCCATGAAAAGGAAATTTTATTTAATTAAAAATTAATTTCCTTTTCATTATTTCAATGGTCGGCCACTTTAATCTCCAAAATAAGGAGAGTTTTAATTAACACAAGAATTAAAACTTCCTAATTTGTTTCTGAAAATTTATAACAAATTTCTCCAATAATTTTTCCCTTTATGGTGGTTTAAAAAAAATTATAAATTAAAATCTTTCTTTTAAACATGTGGATGATTTCCAAAAAGGAAAGTTATCTCTAAAAATTAAAATCTCCTTTCAATTTACAAATAAGGAAAGATATCAAATCTTTTCTTAATCTTTTGTAGAAACTTATAAAAGAAATATTTAATTTTTAAACTCTCTTTTAAATCATGAACATGGTTAAAAAAAAGAAAAGTTTTCTAAAAAAATTAAAATCCACCTTTCAATCTACAAATAAGGAAAGATTTCAAATCTTTTCTTAATCTTTTGTAGAAAGCTATAAAAGGAAAGATTTAAATTTCAAACTCTCTTTTAAAACCATAATATCCACATAAGAAATAATTTTAATAAAAATCTCGTTTTATTTTCTAGTGGCCGGCCACCTAAGCTTGGGACCCAAGCTTTGGCCGACCACCTAAAATTGGCTCCACCATTAGCTTTGGCCGGTCCTAGCTTGGCTCCAAGCTAGCTTGACCAGCCACCTTAAGGTGGGTAGATAAGGTGGGTATAGGTGGGTATAATTCTCTATATACAAGAGGCTACGATAGGGACCAAGAGGAGGAATTGGTTTTGGTCTCCCGATGAAATTAAGCTTCCCGTGTTCACCCCGAACACACAACTTAACTTCATCAATAATAATTCATACCACTAAAGAATTATTATTGAACTACCGCACCAATCCCAAATTACATTTTGGGCTCCTTCTTATTATGAGTGTGTTAGTCTCCCTGTATTTAAGATGTCAGATGTCCACTAATTAATTAAGTTACTGACAACTCATTTTAATTAATATCTCAGTCCAAGAGTAGTACCACTCAACCTTATCGTCATATCGGACTAAATCCACCTGCAAGGTTTAACATGACAATCTTTATGAGCTCCTCTTGGGGACATTATCAACCTAGATTTCTAGGACACAGTTTCCTTCTATAATCAACAAGACACACTATAAGTAACATCATTTCCCAACTTATCGGGCATTTTGATTTATCGAGCTAAATCTCACCCTTTGATAAGTCAAAGAAATAAATATTAAATATATATGCTTGTTATTATATTAGGATTAAGAACACACACTTTCATAATAACTAAGGACTTATTTTTTATTAAGTTAGTATAAAAAAAACTGTCCTTAAATGGTCATGCTCAATACACTTAGAGTGTACTAGTGTAATCTATTAGTCAAGATAAATTAATACCTAATTATACTACGACTATTCCAATGGTTTGTTCGTTTCCATTTTAGTCGCGAGCTACTATTTATAATTTATAAAAAACCAATAACACAATCTTCTGTGTGTGACACCACACACTATGGTATCTACAATATAAATTAATTGAACATCTACATTTGGTATATATAAATGTAGACACTTGACCAATGTGATTCTTATAAATGTTTATACAAAAGCTAGACTTTTAGTATATACTCCAACAATCTCCCACTTATACTAAAAGACTATGCTGTCATACATCTGATTCCCAATCCTTCAACATGCCCATCAAAAACACTTGCCTTAAGGACCTTAGTGAAAGGATCTACAGGTTATTACTTGATGCAATCTAGGCGACAACAACTTCTCCTCGTTATACGATGTCTCGTATTGGGTGGTACTTATGCTCTATCGTGTTTACTTGCCTTATGAACTTATGGTTCCTTCGAGTTTGCTACTGCACCACTATTATTATAATAAATTGTAATAATCTTTAGACAAACCAGAAAATATATCTAAGTCCATCTTGAGGTTACTAAGTCATACAACTTCTATGGCTGCCTCAGATGCTGCCATATACTCAGCTTCTATGGTGGAGTCTGAAAAATATCTTTGCTTAACACTCCTCCATTGTTATGGCTTTACCTCCTAAAGTAAACACAAAACCCCGAGGTTGACTTACTATTGTCCCTTATCTGATTGGAAGTCAAAATCCATGTAACCCATAGGGAGTAAATCATGTGCTTAGTAATCTAGCACATAATCTCTAGTCCTTCTCAGGCACTTCAATATATGCTTTACAGCAGTCCAATGTCCCTGTCCAGAGTTACTTTGATATATGCTAACCATACGGCGAAATGAGTATCCGTCTAGTTCATTAGTAGATTCATACATTAGGCTTTCGATAGCCGAATCATAAAGAATAGCCTTCATGTCCTCTATCTATTTTGATGTCTTCAAAGACATCTCTTTAGATAAAGATTCTCCATGCCCAAAAGGTAGAAAAACCTTTCATGGAGTCTTGCATGCTTAAACGAGCTAGAGGTATGGCTTGGGATAAACACAACATTCTTTTCTTGGATCCTTTGATCCCGAGAATAGTGCATTCTCCCAAGTCCTTCGATTGCTTGGACAATCATACCCTTACTTCCGACACTTTGATATTGTTTCCAACTACCAAAATGTCATCTACGATATAGTACAAGAAATACCACCACGCTTCACACTACTTGCATAACACAAGACTCATCCGACACTGAATAAATCCATAGGTCCGGATTACTTCCTTAAACGTATGACCAAGACCTCTTCTTTTCTCCCATGACTAAACTTGCACAAAGATGCTCTCTTACATTTGCTTATCCTTTGCGTTTATATGGATATTTTCTTGAAGACTTCATTAAGGAAAGTTGTCTTGACATCCACTTACTAAATCTCATAGTCCATATAGATAATAAAATGTATCGTAGTAAGCTTGGCTGATGAAGTTTCCTTTTCAAGCTTTCTGCTTTTCTCCTCTCTGTTTTTTCAATCTCTCTATTAACAACACTAGACCTCATGCATGGAAGCCATCCAATTTATTAGAACATATACTAAACATTCATTGCTGTTTACTTGATTTTATCTTTGCCATTGTAGTTGCATCATAGATTTTTGGAATTAGGTTCATTTCACAAGTTTTATTAGGTCCAAAGACTCTCCCAAAACATGAATCTTTCAGGTTACCTAACAACCCTCCCACTACAACGAGGCACTTTCTGCAATTGTGTATCATTTGTGATACGTGTTACAGGTTCTTGTGATATTTCATCTTGTACAGTTAGTACTAGATTAGACATGTCATTTATTTATTTCCTTAAGAACAAATCTACTTATGGGCTATTGGTTCATTACATAGTCCTCTTTTAAAAATTAAGCATTGGTGCTTAACCATGACCTTCTGATTTTTAGGACTATAAACCTTATTTCGTTTCTCTAGGATAACCCACAAACAAGTGAACTCCCGTCCAACTTCTCAGTGTCTCCTATCAGCACATGTGCTGGACTACCCCAAATCCAAATATGCTTCAGATTATGTTTGCACTTATTCTGCAATTCTATGGGAGTAGAGAGTTCTGACTTAGAAGGTACTATGTTCACTTCCTTTTCCAGAGTATATCCTCAAAACGAATTTGGTAACTCATCATCGATCTAATCATTTCCATAAGAGTCCTATACCTTCTTTCTACTACACCATTCTGTTGGGGTGTACCAGGTGCAGTTAGTTGGTATTAAATCCCGACTTCTGATAAGTGACTCCTAAACTCTCCTAAGAGGTATTCGCCACTATGATCTCACCGTAGTGTCTTAATACTTTTACCTTAACATTACTCTGCATCAGCCTAGTACTCTTTGAACTTATCAAAGCACTTAGACTTGTGACACATCAAGTAAATGTATAGTTGTCTATAAAATAGACGAATTATTCGAAACTACCTCTTTCCTGGATAGTCATAGATCCACACAAATCAGAATGAACCAATTCCAACACATCTTTGGCTATATACCCCTTAGACTTAAAAAAGCTTCTTGGTTATTCTTCTTTCCAAGTAAGACTCGCAGGTTGGAAAGGTTTCCACTACCAATGAACCCCAAAAGTTCATCGACTATTATCCTTTGAATCCTACTCAAGTTAATATAACCTAGCCTTAGATGTCAAAGATATGATTGGTTCAAATCCGAAGGTTGCTTTCTCTTATTAGAGTTAGAAGATGTGCTATTAATTTCCATTTGTTGCATCGTGGGAGTTATTGGATTTATAAATTGCCAACCAACGTACCAGAATAGATAACTTTCCTCTTTTTCTTGATAACAACTTTGTTATTAAAAGAGGTAGAATATCAAGTTCTTTGAATAGTTTAGAAATTGAAAAACTAGTTCTTTCTAAACTTGGTACGTAAAGATAATTTCTCAAAAATCCATGTTTTATTCCTATCGAAGGATAAACATCTCCCACTGCAACAGCTGCTACTTTTTGCAACAGTGCCCATGTAGACGATGATTTATATAGTTGTCGGGTTTCCTGGAACCCCTGCAATGAATTACAAACATAATCAGTGGTTCCTGTATCTACACACCAGATACCGGTAGATAACACCACTAAATATGTTTCAACAACTAATTAAATACACCGTTATTGTTCTCAGTTCTGAGAGGGCAGTCTACCTTAATGTCCAAGTTTTCCAATCATTATAATTGGGACTACTAAGTCCACTCTATAGTATAACAGCTAGGGGATTGACTAACATTTGAAATCCTAAGAATCACTAAAATATTTGGTCAAGACCAACATCTCAAAAATCCCTGTGAATTTTGTATGTCACGTTAGTGTGGACGTATACAAATTCTAAAAGGAGATTTTATCCATTAATTTTATTATCTTGTCAACCTATGACAAATAAAATTAATAGTTGGTCTGTCTTTGATCAAATATTTGTTTAAGACTCTAAATTTAAAATAATATTGATTCCCCAAACAATACTATTTAAATTTACCAACACCTCAAAACACCGTGAGTTTTGCATGCCACATTAGTGTGGACATATACAAAATCAACATTTGTAAGAGGAGGGCCCATTAACTATCTTGTCAACCTAACTTTATGACAAATAAAATTACCTCAAACACCGTGAATTTTGTATGCCACGTTAGTGTGGACGTATACAAATTCGAACATTTGTAAGAGGGATTTTATTTTATTATCTTGTCAATCTAGTTTTATGACAAATTAATAGTTGGTTTCCCTTTGGTCACACAAGTGATAGTATTGACTCCGTTGGGGAGGATACTATTAAATGTGTCTAAGTGTATACCATTACTTGATACTAAGTCCATTAAATAGAATTGTGCCCCTTCAATTGGAGAAGATCACACACATCCTAAATAACTTCCTATAACCATCCATAAAAGAAGTTTGATCTAGTGATCCGCAAACAAACTCATCCGTTATGGAGGGAGGCACTCAAAGTCAACACGCAAGCTTGTTGCATCACTTACAAACCAGTAATAGAGACCGTGGGATTCATATACAAATCTCTCTCCCACTTAGTTATTTAAAGTGAGGAATTTTAACCTATGCTAGCATACATTACATGCACACACACATCACATTAAATAAAAGCAATAAATATAGAAATTAATTTTCCAACTATTATGGCTTCTTTTATCACTGTCCTTCGCGTGCTGCCAGCCTTCAGGGTCATGTCGTCGGGTCCATAGAGCTTCCTTTTTCCACTGCGCCTCTGGTCCTCCAATAGCACTACGCCTCGCAAGGATACGATCCGCGACAAATATAGAATTTTACATATATCGATCCTATATTCCACAAAGGAATGTACATGTATTCTAGGTCGAACAAAAAAGTAAAATTCTAAAACTAATACAGCTCCTGCTGTATATGATACATACAATCATGCACACACAAAATAATGCCCTTGACATGTCCAAAGGTCCAATCACACACAATATCAATATGTCATAATAGTTGGAGCATGCAACTACAAAGTTAGAACATCCTACTATTATCCTGCCTAAATTATGTATGACATGTGCATAATCTATTTGAAAACTAAACACACAGAGGCAAACCCTAGCTCTGATACCAATTGTTAGTTGGTCCTAGGAAGATCGTACCGGTTCCACTGTACAAAAATTTTGTACAAGTGTCGAACCTTTCCTAAACAACCTATTGTGTTCTTTAGAAGTTAAATTAGGAATCACAAACGGAACTTAACATTATTGATTCCAAATTTAACTTATCTGTTCTTAATGGTTTAGAATTGGATCGCAAGCAGAACTTAACACTATTGATCCAAATCAACCAATGTTACAAATTCAATTAAATATCTATTTCAGAAATTGGTTCCCAGGACAAACATGGCGAGGCACATGACCTTCTTGGATATGGGAGCATCTACTACTGCCTCGACAAAACCTCTTAATGAAATTAAATATTTAATTTCCTCAAATAACATTAGGTTTAACAAAAAAGAGCAATCGAATCACAAATTTGAAAAAAAAAAAAACAAATTCGAAACTCTAGAATCATATGTCTCTTGTGTTTGGTATTTCCAAAAATAACTATACAAAGAAAACTAGTATGATGCGGAAAATAATTACTAGTTATACCTTTCTTTGTAAGTAAATAACCTCTTGATCTTCTACCGTATTCCTCTTCTAATCTCGGACGTTGTGTGGGCAACGATCTACCAAGATGAGAACCACCCAAGCCCTTCTCCTTCCTCCTTGCAAGTTTTGGCCAAACCAAGAATTCTCCAAGGATGTAGAATTTCGGCCACCACCACCAAGCTCCAAGGGATGCAAGAAACAAAGCCTCCTTTCTCTCCTTCTTCTCCTACCTAGAACCGGCCACCATCAAAAGCTCCAAGAGAAGGATGAAACCGGCCACTAAAGAAGAAGAGAAGAGGAGAAGGAAACCCTCTAGGGCCGGCCACAACTAAGGAAGAAAAGAGAGGAAGAAATAGAATAGAGCTCTTGTCTTGAAGGCACCTCTACCCCCTCTTTTATAATCCTTGGTCTTGGCAAATAACGAAATTTTAATAAAAACTTCCTTAATTCTTTTGCCATGAAAAGGAAATTTTATTTAATTAAAAATTAATTTCCTTTTCATTATTTCAATGGCCGGCCACTTTAATCTCCAAAATAAGGAGAGTTTTAATTAACACAAGAATTAAAACTTCCTAATTTATTTCCGAAAATTTATAACAAATTTCTCCAATAATTTTTCCCTTCATGGTGGTTTAAAAAAAATTATAAATTAAAATCTTTCTTTTAAACATGTGGATGATTTCCAAAAAGGAAAGTTATCTCTAAAAATTAAAATCTCCTTTCAATCTACAAATAAGGAAAGATATCAAATCTTTTATTAATCTTTTGTAGAAACTTATAAAAGAAATATTTAATTTTTAACTCTCTTTTAAATCATGAACATGGTTAAAAAAGAAAAGTTTTCTAAAAAAATTAAAATCCACCTTTCAATCTACAAATAAGGAAAGATTTCAAATCTTTTCTTAATCTTTTGTAGAAAGCTATAAAAGGAAAGATTTAAATTTCAAACTCTCTTTTAAAACCATGATATCCACATAAGAAATAATTTTAATAAAAATCTCTTTTTATTTTCTAGTGGTCGGCCACCTAAGCTTGGGACCCAAGCTTTGGCCGGCCACCTAAAATTGGCTCCACCATTAGCTTTGGCCGGTCCTAGCTTGGGCTCTAAGCTAGCTTGACCGGCCACCTTAAGGTGGGTAGATAAGCTGGGTATAGGTGGGTATAATTCTCTATATACAAGAGGCTACGATAGGGACCGAGAGGAGGAATTGGTTTTGGTCTTCCGATGAAATTAAGCTTCCCGTGTTCGCCCCGAACACACAACTTAACTTCATCAATAATAATTCATACCACTAAAGAATTATTATTGAACTACCGCACCAATCCCAAATTACATTTTGGGCTCCTTCTTATTATGAGTGTGTTAGTCTCCCTGTGTTTAAGATATCGAATGTCCACTAATTAATTGAGTTACTGACAACTCACTTTAATTAATATCTTAGTCCAAGAGTAGTACCACTCAACCTTATCGTCATGTCGAACTATGTCCACCTGCAGGGTTAAACATGACAATCCTTATGAGCTCCTCTTGGGGACATTATCAACCTAGATTTCTATGACATAGTTTCCTTCTATAATCAATAAGACACACTATAAGTAACATCATTTCCCAACTTATCGAGCATTTTGATTTATCGAGCTAAATCTCACCCTTTGATAAGTCAAAGAAATAAATATTAAATATATATGCTTGTTATTATATTAGGATTAAGAGCACACACTTCCATAATAACTAAGGACTTGTTTTTTTATTAAGTCAGTATAAAAAAAACTTTCCTTAAATGGTCCTGCTCAATACACTTAGAGTATACTAGTGTAATCTATTAGTCAAGATAATCTAATATCTAATTACACTACGACTATTCCAATGGTTTGTTCCTTTCCATTTTAGTCGCGAGCTACTGTTTATAATTTATAAAGAACTGATAACACGATCTTCTGTGTGTGACACCACACACTATGTTATCTATAATATAAATTAATTGAACATCTACATTTGGTATATATAAATGTAGACACTTGACCAATGTGATTCTTATAAATGTTTATACAAAAGCTAGGCTTTTAGTATACACTCCAACACTAGTAATCTAGGTTGATGATGTCCCCAAGAGGAGCTCATAAGGATTGTCATGTAAATCCTACAGGTGGACTTAGTCCGACATGACAATAAGGTTGAGTGGTTCTACTCTTGGAGCTAGATATTAATTAAGTGAGTTGTCAAACTCATTTAATTAGTGGGTATTCTATATCTTAAACACAGGGAGACTAACACACTCATGATAAGAATGAGCCCAAAATGTAATTTGGGATTGGTGCGGTAGTTCAATAATAATTTGGGATCGTCCGACTCTGGTTCTTCTTCTGACTCTGGTTCGGTTCTGCGTTTTGTTCTTGATTCACGCCCTCTACCTGTACCTGCAACCAAAGCCAACCCTTTCTCGGCAGGGCGTGCATTAATCTACTCATGAAGTTCAAATTCTGTAAAATGTTCATCTAATTTAATGGTAGATAGATCCTTGGATACCTTATAAGCATCTACCACTGATGCCCACAAGGTATTCCTCGGAAAGGCATTTAGTGAATACCTGATGATGTCCCGATTATCTACCTTCTGTCCAATTGCATGAAGCCCGTTGAGCAGATCTTGTATCCGGGCATGGAGTTGGGCAGCCGTCTCACCTTCTTGCAATTTAATATTAAATAATTTATTGAATATTAGGTCTCTTTTACTTACTTTGGGGTCAGACGTTCCTTCGTGAAGTTCGATAAGCTTCTCCCACAACTCCTTGGCACTGGTGAAGGGACCGATGCGGTTAAGTTCTTCTTTTGATAGGCCACACTGGAGGGTACAGGTCGCCTTGGCATTTGCTTCCACCTTCTTAATCAGTGATGCGTCCCAGTCCTCGTATGGTAGTGGCTTGCCGACGCTATCAGTTGGTAGTTGGAGCTCGGTTTTGACAATCATCCAGACTTCAAAATGAGTTTGGAGATACGCCTCCATTTGACCCTTCCAGTACCCGAAGTCGTCTCCGGTGAATAGCGGGGGCGGGCTATACTGTATCCTTCTTGAAGGGTCATTTTAGATCTAATATGAAGAAAATAAACAACAAGAAAATTCTAGGACTTGATCCTGGATTAGTAGTGCGGGAAGTATATGAAATAAAACACGAACTCGGGTGGTGTTGCACCAACCTCGAGCAAGAAATCCGATTACGAAAAAAAACGGATTGGAAAACGGCAAGAATACCGATTCTGATCGACTCCTAAAAATAGAAAATACCACGAAAGATGCTTGATTGGTGGTTGCACCAAATCAAAGCTACCCCGCTCTGATACCAATTGTTGGATCGAGAAGCGCTAGAAGGGGGGTGAATAGCGCTCGTGGCTATTTTTTTTCGTATTCGGAAATCGTTCGAGAGTGTTAAAGCAGCGGAAATAAAAAGAACAACACACAAAGGCACAGATTATTTACTTGGTTCAGAGCCTGTGGCAACTCCTACTCTAAGGCTCACGATCGTTGATCGCTTTCGGTGGAGAACAACTATAATATCGTAAATGAGAGTACAACTTTGAAGTACAATATTAAAACTGGAATACAAATTATACCGACGATGAAAATCACTATCTTGAAGCTTCGAGTCGTCGGGGTCTTGCCGTAGCTCAGCCAGATCATCTTGTTAGCAGCACACAGGAGAAAGAGCTCTAGAGAATTGATTGCTTGAGTGCTGCCTTGACAACCCCTTTTATACACTGCTGAAGGCGCCTCCAAGCACGTCCGAGGCGCCTCTAGGCTGCCCGAGTCGCACGCGTGGATCAGCACAGAATTGATCGCACTTATCTGCTTTAAGGCGCCTCCAAGCCTCTTTAAGGCACCTACCAAGCTTCTTCAAGGCGCCTTCAAGCCTTGGTCCAAGGCGCCTCCAGCACTGCTTCGCAGCCAACTCCCGCTTTGCACCCGAGGCGCCTCCAAGCTCCATGAAGGCGCCTCGGACACTGTTCATCCGAGGCTTAAGGTTGGTTTTTTGTACCTATAAGATGCGTTAGTCCAAAAACAACAGCATACCCTGCAAGACAATGTTAGCACACATAAAATATAGTAAAAACAGTAATTGACAATCTTCGGGCTGTCCGGGTCTGACTTCGGATTTTCGACCGGAAACTCTAGGTCGACCCGACGCCTACTGTTCCCTCTACGGGGAACGCACCCTCACCTACTCCACTCAGGAGAGTTACCTGATATCAATCTAGTCCTCCAGACCGACTGGACTTTCTACCTAGGGTTACCACCTCCCATTGATGCCCACAAGGTATTCCTCGGAAAGGCATTTAGTGAATACCTGATGATGTCCTGATTATCTACCTTCTGTCCAATTGCATGAAGCCCGTTGAGCAGATCTTGTATCCGGGCATGGAGTTGGGCAACCGTCTCACCTTCCTGCAATTTAATATTAAATAATTTATTGAATATTAGGTCTCTTTTACTTACTTTGGTGTCGGACGTTCCTTCGTGAAGTTCGATAAGCTTCTCCCACAACTCCTTGGCACTGGTGAAGGGACCGATGCGGTTAAGTTCTTCTTTTGATAGGCCACACTGGAGGATACAGGTCGCCTTGGCATTTGCTTCCACCTTCTTAATCAGTGATGCGTCCCAGTCCTCGTATGGTAGTGGCTTGCCGACACTATCGGTTGGTAGTTGGAGCTCGGTTTTGATGATCATCCAGACTTCAAAATGAGTTTGGAGATACGCCTCCATTTGACCCTTCCAGTACCCAAAGTCGTCTCCGGTGAATAGCGGGGGCGGGCCATACTGTATCCTTCTTGAAGGGTCATTTTAGATCTAATATGAAGAAAATAAACAACAAGAAAATTCTAGGACTTGATCCTAGATTAGTAGTGCGGGAAGTATATGAAATAAAACACGAACTCGGGTGGTGTTGCACCAACCTCGAGCAAGAAATCTGATTACGAAAAAAAAACGGATTGGAAAACGGCAAGAATACCGATTCTGATCGACTCCTAAAAACAGAAAATACCACGAAAGATGCTTGATTGGTGGTTGCACCAAATCAAAGCTACCCCGCTCTGATACCAATTGTTGGATCGAGAAGCGCTAAAGGGGGGTGAATAGCGCTCGTGGCTATTTCGTAATTATTCGGAAATCGTTCGAGAGTGTTAAAGCAGCGGAAATAAAAAGAACAACATACAAAGGCACATATTATTTACTTGGTTCGGAGCCTGTGGCGACTCCTACTCCAAGGCTCACGATCGTTGATCGCTTTCGGTGGACAACAACTATAATATCGTAAATGAGAGTACAACTTTGAAGTACAATATTAAAACTGGAATACAAATTATACCGACGATGAAAATCACTATCTTGAAGCTTCGAGTCGTCGGGGTCTTGCCGTAGCTCAGCCGGATCGTCTTGTTAGCAGCACACAGGAGAAAGAGCTCTAGAGAATTGATTGTTTGAGTGCTGCCTCGACAACCCCTTTTATACACTGCTGAAGGCACCTCCAAGCACGTCCGAGGCGCCTCTAGGCTGCCCGAGTCGCACGCGTGGATCAGCACAGAACTGGTCGCACTTATCTGCTTTAAGGTGCCTCCAAGCCTCTTCAAGGCACCTTCAAGCATTGGTCTAAGGCGCCTCCAGCTTCATCTAAGGCGCCACCAGCACTGCTTCGCAGCCAACTCCCGCTTTGCACCCGAGGCGCCTCCAAGCTCAATGAAGGCGCCTCGGACACTGTTCATCCGAGGCTTAAGGTTGGTTTTTTGTACCTGCAAGATGCGTTAGTCCAAAAACAACAGCATACCCTGCAAGACAATGTTAGGACACATAAAGTAAAGTAAAAACAGTAATTGACAGTCTCCGGACTGTCCGGGTCTGACTTCGGATTTTCGACCGGAAACCCTAGGTTGACCCGACGCCTACTGTTCCCTCTACGGGGAACGCGCACTCACCTACTCCACTCAGGAGAGTTACCTGATATCAGTCCGGTCCTCCAAATCGATTGGACTTTCTGCCTAGGGTTACTGTTGGTTAGTCCTAGGAAAACGTATCGGTTTCACTGTACAAAATTTTTTGTACAAGTGTCGAACCTTTCTTTAAATAACCTATTGTGTTCTTTAGAAATTAAATTAGGAATCGCAGACGGAACTTAACATCATTGATTCCAAATTTAACCTATCTGTTCTTAATGGTTTAGATTTGGATCGCAAGCGGAACTTAACACTATTGATCCAAATCCACCTATGTTGTTAATTCCATTAAATATTAATTTCTAAAATTAGCTTCCAGGACTGCATGGCGAGGCACATAGCCTTCTTGGATATGAGAGCAACCACCACCGCCTAGACAAAGCCTTTTAAGGAAAGCTAATATTTAATTTCCTTAAATAACTCTAAGTTAACCAAAAAGAACAATCGAATCACAAATTCTAAAAATAAAAGAAAAGAAACACATCTTCGAAACAAATCTGAAAATCTAGAATCTAATGCCTCTTGTGTTTGGAATTCATACAAAAGAAATACAACTAGTATGATGCGGAAATTAATTACTAATTATACCTTCCTTTGTAAACTTTAATACCTCTTGATCTTCTACCGTACTCCTCTTCTAACCTCGGACGTTGTGTGGGCAACGATTTTTCGAGATGAGAACCACCAAGCACCTTCTTCTTCCTTCTAGGTTTCGGCCACCAAGAGTCCTTCTTGATGGATAGGTTCGGCCACCACCAATGAACCAAGGGATGCTAGAGACTAGGCTTCCTTTCTCTCCTTCTTCTCCTTGCTTGATCCGCCCACCAAGAAAACTCCACCAATGAAGAAGTTTCGGCCACAATAAGGAGAGGAGAGAAAGAGGAGGGGCCGGCCACACCCAAGGAGAAAAAGAGAGGAGAAAATAGAATAGAGATTATCACCCATGAAGGCACCTCTACCCCCTCTTTTATATTCCTTGGTCTTGGCAAATAAGGAAATTTTAATAAAAACTTCCTTAATTTCTTTGCCATGAAAAAGAAAATTTAATTGATTTAAAATCAATTTCCTTTTCTCAAACCATTTGGCCGGCCACTATTCTAATCTCAATCAAGGAAAATTTAATTCATAAAAGAATTAAAACTTCCTAATTTGTTTCCAGAAATTTATAAAAAAAATTCGCTAATAATTTTTTCCTTCATGGTGGTTTGTAAAAAGGAAATTTTATAAATTAAAATCTTTCTTTTAAACATGTGGATGATTTCCAAAAAGGAAAGTTATTTCTAAAAAATTAAAATCTCCTTTTAATCTACAAATAAGGAAAGATATCAAATCTTTTCTTAATCTTTTGTAGAAACTAATAAAAGAGAATATTTAATTTTTAAACTCTCTTTTAAATCATGAACATGGTTAAAAAAGGAAAGTTTTCTCAAAATTAAAATCTACCTTTCAATCTACAAATAAGGAAAGATTTCAAATCTTTTCTTAATCTTTTGTAGAAAGCTATAAAAGGAAAGATTTAAATTTTAAACTCTCTTTTAAAATCATGGAATCCACATAAGAAAAATTTTAAAAATAAAATTCCTTTTTATTTTAATAGGGTCGGGCACCTCATGAACCCATGAACCATGCCTTTGGCCGGCCCTAGCTTGGACTCCAAGCTAGCTTGGCCGACCCCTATAGGATGGGTAAAAAGGTGGGTATAGGTGGGTATAGTACTCTATAATTAAGAGGCTACGATAGGGACCGAGAGGAGGAATTAGTTTTGGTCTCCTGATGAAATTAAGCATCCCGTTTTCGCCCCGAACACATAACTTAATTTCATCAATAATAATTCATTCCACTAAAGAACTATTATTGAACTACCGCACCAATCCCAAATTACATTTTGAACTCCTTATTATGAGTGTGTTAGTCTCCCTGTGTTTAAGATGTCGAATGTCCACTAATTAAATGAGTTACTGACAACTCACTTAATTAATATCTTTGTCCAAGAGTAGTACCACTCAACCTCATCGTCATGTCGGACTAAATCCACCTACAGGGTTTAACATAACAATCCTTATGAGCTCCTCTTGGGGTCATTCTCAACCTAGATTACTAGGACACAGTTTCCTTCTATAATCAACAACACACACTATAAGTAATATCATTTCCCAACTTATCGGGCTTATTGATTTATCGAGCTAAATGTCACCCATTGATAAGTCAAAGAAATAAATACTAAATATATGTGTTTGTTATTATATTAGGATTAAGAGCACACACTTCCATAATAAGTAAGGTCTAGTTCTTTTATAAAGTCAGTTCAAAAAGAACTTACCTAAAATGGTCCTACTCAATACACTTGGAGTGTATCAGTGTAATTTATTAGTTAAGATAAACTAATACTTAATTACACTACGACTACTTCAACGGTTTGTTCATTTCCATTGTAGTCGCGAGCAACTGTTTACAATTTATAAAGAACCGACAACATGATCTTCTGTGTGTAACACCACACACCATGTTGTCTACTATATAAATTAATTGAACAAATTACATTTAACAAATAAATGTAGATATTTAACCATTGTGATTCTTTATTTCTAAATAAATATTTATACAAAAGCTAGGCTTTTAGTATACACTCTAACAGTTACCACCCCCTAGGACCTAGGGTTACCGCCCCCCTAGGGGTTTTCTCTACCTAGGGTTACCACCCCCTAGGACCTAGGGTTACTGCGCCCTAGGGTTTTCCTCCACCTAAGGTTACCACCCCCTAGGACCTAAGGTTACCGCCCCTTAGGATTTTCCTTCACCTAGGGTTACCACCCCCTAGGACCTAAGGTTACCGCCCCTTAGGTTTTTCACCTTGCCTAACCGCAGCTAGGACTTTTGCCTAAGTGAACTTAAGACTTTCCTGCAATCTCATTCAAGCACATTAGATACCAAAAGAACTTAACTTGAACCCTTTGACATAATCAAAACATCGGTTCGATCGTCGGATGCTTCCCGCACCAACAGGAAGCACACAGCAGTTCCGAGGGACTAGAAGCTGGAATGGAAGATTGATTGAGAAGGTAGGAAAATGGATTCGGGTGAGCCTTATTCCGGATGGCTGAAATCACCCAACCGAGTGGAGCCGTAGCGAGAGTCAAGATTGAAAAGTCAACACAGAGGTTGACTTTGGTCCGGGCGCCTGGACCAATTCCAGACGCCCAGACCAAAAACCTTATCGAAACTTGACGTGATGCGATCCATTTCGAAGAGGATAACATTCTATCCGCGTCCAGGCGCCTAGAATCCTTCTAGGTGCCCTGATCAAGACTATAAATATAGCCCTGATCCCAGAAGCTAAATAGAACACTTGTAATCAATTCTATTTGAGTTTAGCTTTATAATTCAGTGCATCAACTGTTGTAAGAGGGGTTTCCACCCGAATGAGACTTTAGTAAGCTTTCAACGTCTTAGATTAGTAATCTCCTGATTGCAAATCGAGTAAACCTCGGTGCCTCTTTCTCTTTAATTAGCTATTTAAATTCTAGTAATGCAAGTGTTAGTTTTAATCAAGCTGTAAAGATCGAGAAGGGTGTTCATTTTTTATGCAGGGCAATTCACTCTCTTTTGCCGACCTCTAAGGGACCAACAGTAAGGAACACTCGGCACTTACTCCGTCTGTGTACTAATGGAGGATAACTACCTTTTCAATTTGAGCAGGTTATCCTCAGGAACGACCACTCCTCTGAATTCTCCAATTGACAGAGGTCGAAAATGAGCCAGCAATTTATCTTCCAAGATTTTTTGGGAGAACGGTATGCTTGCCCGCTTGGGGGAGCTATTGACCATCGAGGCTTTACCTTTACGAAGGTCATGGGCGGCTGCATTTTCATAAGATGATTCTTGAGGCCTTTCTGTTCGGCCCATGTCATCAAGGAGCGTGTGGAACAACTTCTAGTGATATGTAATCGACGATGGGGGCACAAGCGGAAGGCTAGTCGACTGCACAGGTGCCTGCGGGAAGGCGGCCGGGGGAGGATGGATTGGTTGGAACCAGGTCAGGCCTTCCACTCGGGTCCCACGCTCGGCTTGAGTGTTGGTCATAGATATAGTAGGGTCATTAGGAATAGGGCACCCAGTCGCTACTTGCTACTGCTGCGTCAATCTAGTCGCTCGAGCAGCTATTAACAGTTCCAAATCTTCTTGTGACAAAGTTATTATAATGAGTCATCCAGTCTCGCCTATCTTTATGTTTCAGATATAGGTAAAGTTCCCACAAATGGTGTAAATTTTGATTATGTCCAAAAGCGGAGAAGATGGCGCACTGGGCAGGTGACTCTGATGTTAACTGAGTAAAGACTCCTCGTTGGAAAAAATGACTCCAAATGGTCCTGTGTGTCCAAAGGAACGTCATCAACCAAGCCAGGGAAGGAATCCCGGCGCAGGTACTCTAATGCTCAAGTCAATGATCGAGCTAAGGGCAATGAATAGTGGCGAACAGTGGTAATAGATGAGTAGAATTGCGTAGCCTCACGTACCTGCGCTGGTAGCTGGAGACCCTCTTTTATATTGTTATTGTTTGCTTGTACATGAATTTCAAAGCGTTTTCAAAAAAGGGCATATCATAAAGATGCTCTGACACCTTTCCTAAAATGGACCTACAATATTTACATTTGGCATGATGGAAACTTCTAGTGTACAGCTTGTATATGGAATATTCTCTGTTATTTATCGCACAAAACATCAAAAAATAATATGAGGTCATTGAGTTGACGGACCCTTAATATGCTTAGTTACCAAACCAACTTAGTCTCTTCTGTAGTCCGATCGACTATCGCTTGCAAGAGCAACCAAGTCAAATTTGAGGAATATTGTCGGACTCATCCTTCGCTCGGCCTCTCCGTTTGGACCTAGATTTTGATCGGACCAAGTGTCCAGTTTATCAGATCGGCTAGATTACTCGGTCGAAATAATTAACCGTGTTAGTCCCAAGTAATGAAAAAGACTTTACTCTTGATGACGCTGACTCAACTTAAAATTTCATTAATATTAAGGCACTCAGAATCCGATCAACCTAGGATCCGATTAAAAGATCATATGCACTGGTCCCATGCAATCTTCCAACTTTTATCTTTACTCGAAGGCCCATCTTTTGGCCGTATCATAAGTTTTTTTTTAAAATTCATTGCTTTTCCTTGCCGATTGACGACGACCATTGTCTAGATTTCTGATTCTGCATTTGGACTACTGTGAAAGCAAATGGAGTTTTAAATGCGTCATCGTAGCCTTAGGGAATCTATATTAATTATTCTATTAAAAATTTTATCTTAAATTTTAATCATCAGCTATCCCATCTATGCTTTTTATTCGATCACTACTTATACTTTCCAATCTTTCTCCTTCTACTCATTCTATAAATATAATAATAAAAAATAAATAATAATAATAAATTGAATATAATAAAAATTTTAGAATAATTTATATAATATGTAGTGAAAAATAATTATTCAAATTTAATAAAATGAATTGTTTATTTTAAATTTTAAATATAATAATAAAAAAATTAATATGAATATTTATATTTTAAAGACACCAGAAACAATGGGAACAACCGAAGTTCTTTGAGATTATTTAATGGAAACAATAATTTATAATTAAGAACAAATCCAAGCACAGATTATAATACAAAAAGTTTGTCCACTCGTTCACGCCGAACTAATGCTGATCATTCTGCAATAGTATGTTTTCTTTTCTTTTGTGTATATCAACACAAACTAATCTATAAAGATTTCATAGTTATAGGGCTGATAATGTGTGCTTTATTTGATTAAACAAACACATAAAATGGTCACTAGGCTATAAAAATACTTTGATAATTCAAGAAAAAATTAAAGAAAAGATATCTTTGGTTGTGCGAATGGTTTGGACCTCCACGGCCCGACCCAACAGGCCAGGGGCATAAGTAACGCATGTCTCTCAGCTTTGGCGCCGAGAATGGTTTGGACCTCCACGGCCTGGGCTTTATTTAGACCAACTGCAAGAACTCGCCTCCATCCCTCTTCTTGTCCAGAATGACCGATCCCGGTAGCTCCTCCGGCGCACCTCCTCCCTCATCTCCCGGTGCGCCTTCGATGCCAGTTCAATGCTCATCCTGCGTTGTTTGCGGTGGCACCGCGGCCTCCCGGTTAGGCACTCCGCTGTGCTCCAACTGCCGCCTTCCCCCGACCCCGGCCATCGACGCCCCCATGGCTACGGCTTCTGTTTCTCGCATTCCCGTCCCCCAACCTCTTCCCGTTCCCCTTGCCGAGCCACCGTATCATTTCCATGTCCCGTGGAGGCGCATTTCCTCCCCTGACGACATCCGCCGCTTTGACGCCTCCACCTCTGGCCGTCACTTCCTCGGCTTCATCGCAGCCCTTTCCCACTCGGTCTGCGGCCGAAAACTCTCCGACCCTGTTCCTTCCCCACTTTCCGACACTGTCGTCGGCCTCCTCTCTCTTCTCCAAACCCTCACCCGCTGGATCGACGAGTTCCCCCCTCTCGCCCACGCCTTACGCATCTGCAATCCAGCCTACCGCTTTTGGCACGCACGTCTCACTGACAAGGGCTATGACCTCGTTCTTGCTCTCCTAGCCCAGTACGACGAGCTCCGTCCCGCCGCAGACGAACTCCTTCCGTACCTTCTTGACTCTTTCGGAAACGTCTACCGCATCGACTACGGAAATGCCCATGAGAACAACTTCGCCGCCTTCCTCTACTGCCTCGCCCGCCTCGGGCTCATCAAAGAAGAGGACTATCCCGCTCTCGTCCTTGGTGTCTTCTCTACCTACCTTGATCTTATGCGTAGACTGCAGATCATCTACAACCTCAAACCGGATGGAGGGCACGGAGGGTGGGCGCTCGATGACTACCACTTCCTCCCTTTTATATTTGGATCGGCTCAGCTGATTGATCACAAGTACATGAAGCCAAATTCGATTCATAACGACGACATTCTTGACTATTTCTCTACTGATTACATGTACTTGGCGTGCGTGGCGTTTGTGAAGAAGGTGAAGAAAGGGGTCTTTGCAGAGCATTCTTTCATGCTTGATGGTATCAGTGGCGCTGCGTCATGGAAGAAGGTGAACATTGGGATGTTGAGGTTGTACAAGGGCGAAGTACTCGAGCAAGTATCCATCATGAAGCATTTCCTCTTTGGATCCCTCATAAGATGGTATCTCCGTATTCCTCCTATGGCATTCCCAATACTTGTATTTTGTCCAAATTTTTAAAAACTGTTTGTAGTTTCCTATTTCTGTTATCCCAATTGAGGTGTCTGCTGTTATGGTTAAGTTGGTCAATTTAAGAGCAGATGGAAGATTCAGAACTTCAATTTCTTCTTAATTTGGAAATGTAACATTAAATTGAGATTCAAACTTCACCAGAGCCATCAGTTAGTGCAATCTGAAATGCATAGCTTTGCAATTAAGAAATTTCATGGCAATCTACCCAAAGGTGTTTGTCCAAGTATCTTCTTGATTGGTTTTGAGGTCATAAGATAATTAAGTAGGAGCAAGAATTAGATAGTTTCTTCAGATCATATTTCTACATGCATCGAATATTAGAAATCATATAGTGAAGAACCATTCCTCAGAATGTGATCATGATTTTGTAAAAGAACCATTTGTTAGTTTATTTTTCCAAAAATACTTGTTGCTATGGAAGTTTTGACCAGTAATATGATTTCACTTTGTCAGTGTGAAGAGTTTTGCTGCCAAATTTATGTGGTTATTAACACAGTGGGATAAATGTAGTTCATGGTGGACATTTATGAGCTACTTGCTCTTCATTGTACATGCCAGCAGTGGAAAGTTGTTTTAAAAATATTCGCTCATGTAAGGTGATGCTATTAACAAGCTAACATAGTACTTGATTTTGAATGCTTAAGTTCATTTGCAAAACTAGAAGTGTCAAGTGGGGCGGGTTGTAGCCCCACTTGGAACTGTGCCCGACCTTGGCATAGACCCATGCCTGACCTGTCACATTCCAATGCTCCTTCTTAATGGCCTATAACTCCAACTCTCATAAATCACAACTCACAACATACCAACATCTTCCTCTAAACGCATAGCATGTTTGTAAAATTGATTAGTTCTGTGTTATCATAGCCATTGTTGCATAGGCAGCCACCTAGGTGATTTCAACTAGCCTCCACCTCACCTAGGTAGAAGGTGGTCCGCATTAACGAACCATTAAAAAGGTCCAAGTAGTCCACCTAGGCAAACAATGCGGTTTGGTAGGAAAATATATACATACATTATGATTGGTTCACTTATTATAGATAATATGAAACCTATCTACCTCTACTTGAAAACCTTCGGCCTTCTATATTAAATGTTTGTCATGTGATATGATTTATTTGCAATAGAATTTTGTGGAGTTGGGATGTCTGTCATGTGACCATGAGTTCAATCAGACATAATAACTGGAAAGTTTTAGATAAACTGTACAAAGAATTGGGAAGTTCAATTCTTATCCTTGATGTCTACAAATGTTGCTTAAGTTCAATTCTTAGCTTTAACCGTCCACTAATGACTACTCGATCTTTAATGTTAAAAAACTATCGTTGAACTGCATCCCATGCTGACTAGTTTTTTTTTCATCTGCCAACTTTGCAGGGAGTGAGGTTCGAGCTCCGTCCTGTAGGCTCTTACCTTCAAAATGCTCTGGAGGTTTTCGTAGCATTTAATGAACTCAATTTGTGTGTTTGCTATGTTTTTTCTAAAAATCTGGTTGCTGTGAAACGTCAAAGGAGGTGACTAGTAGTCTAGTCATATTGTTTTTCAACTTGTATAATACCTTGTTTTCTAACATCTTCTATGTCCATCATATCCGAATGTAGAATATCCATCTGGACTGTATTTCCCTTTTTCCCCAACATCTTCTATGGCGTGTTATCATATCCGCATGTAGAGGAGCTCTCATCTTTCTTCTATCCTTTCAGCCTTATTAAACAACAACACTGTAAATATTTTGTGGTTTGTAAAAAGATATTAGCCTCTAGATTTGCCGTGAAACTACTCCAAAGCACTTTCTGTTGTTGCTGCAGAGAAACTTTCCTAGTTAAGAACCATCAAATTCTTCTAACTATTTCAAAAAGAGTAGCTTCATGAGAGAATGCAGCAAATCTAACCATCACTTTGGAGCTTTTGTATTTTTTTTTCTTTTATTTCTACAAATACATTTAAAGGAATAAGATATTACACTTATGTCGAACACAACAAACAATAATCTATTAGTGAATTTATGCTAAAGAGCCATGGAAAGTTATCCAAATGATTGACTTACAAACCAACACTGATTTCCAAAGCCCCAACTTCTCAAAGTTGAAGTGGGGGATTCTTTAGGTTTCATTCATTGCTAGTTCAACGTGTTTACGCAGCCCAACCTTAGCATCAGGTGTGTAAGCGGGCTGTACGGCGGAGACAAGCTTTTTCTAGGTCTTGAGCAAGATAAAAAGAGTGGGAGCATTCATAGTGTGGATGATCAAAATCTTCCAGTTTAGGTGCTGTAGACACCTTAAATTTGTTCATTACTTTAAATAGTGCTCCTGACATCAAAGACAATTCTTAATTTTTCATGGGAAATCCAGGCTTCCGTTATTCCAAACCAACATATAAATGAAGTGTACATTTCCTTATTAAATTAATTCTCTTTAATCTTCTCAAAATGATATGCGATCCCTGCACATTCAAGGACACTACTTCCACGCATATAGGAGTCTAACTTTTTGAATGGATTGGAGGACTGCGATGCAATCCATCTCTTTCGCAATCGCTAAGCGATGATAAATGCCAACTCAACCGACTGGGAGGTATTGAGTCGACTGTCAAGGGTTGAGTATGGTAGCGAGAATATAGGTGAAAGTGACAATCTCATATCCACTTGTTTCTATCTGAGTTTGCTATTTGGTAAATTAACAGGAAGCAAGAGGTGGAGATCTTAGGGGGTGTTTGGTTTAAGGGAATAGGAGTGGAGAATGGGAATGAGAATCATTGATTACCATTGTTAATGTTTGGATTATAGGAATAGGAATGTAAATAAGGGAATGAATCCTTGAAATTGGGTAATAACTCATTCTCATGTACCTCCCCTTCAATGAGTCATTACCTTATTTTCATCAATCAAAATATTCCCTTATTCCAAAAATACCCTTGACCTAAAATTAAAATTTTCTCCCTTAATACCAAATATCAAAATATATTTATTTATTTTTTCTTTCATATCACTTCTCTCTCCTTGTTCTCTCTCATCATATTTTCTCTCTCATCATTTTATCATACACTTTCTCTCTCCTTAATCTCTCCTATCACACTCTCATTCCTCTTTTTTTCTCATTACACTTTCTCTCTCATCATACTTTCTCTCTCCACAATCTCTTCCATCGCACTCTCTTCCTTCTTTTTCTCTCATCATACTTTCTCTCCTCAATCTCTCACATCACACTATCTTTCTCTTTTTTTTTTCTTATCACACTTTCTCTCTCCTCAATCTCTCTTGTCACACTCCCTCCTTTTTTTCCTCAACACACTTTCTCTCTCATCATACTTTCTCTCTCCTCAATCTCTCTCATCACACTCACTACTCTCTTTTTTCCTCATCACACTTTCTCTCTCATCATACTTTCTCTCTCCTCAATTTCTATCATCACACTCTCTCCCCTCATTTTTCTCATTACATTTTCTCTCTCTTCATCCTCTCCCATCATACTTTCTCTCACATCATATTTTCTCTCTCATCTTCTCTCATCATGATCTCTCCTATCACACTCTCTTTTCTCATTTTCTCTCATCACACTTTCTCTCTCTTCATTCTTTCTCATCACACTTTCTCTCTCATCAGACTCTCCCTCATCATTCTCTTTCATCATATTTTTCTCTCATTCATCTTTCTCTCACATCTAATTTTTTCTCTTATTTTCCTTTAAGGGTAAAAAGGGAAATTTTGATTTATTCCGATAGAAAATATGCAACTAACCAAACATTGCTTTTAAGAGTGATATTCATGCTCATACCCATTCTCATTCCACAATACAATGATTCTCATTTCGATTCTTATTTCTAGGAAAGAACCAAACACCCCCTTAGATGCTTCGGTTATAAAAAAAATACCTAGTATACCTATAACACTCAATTAGAAGTTAGAATGGACGTCAAGACTAAAATCGATATAACCATTCCGACACTCAAGTCAGCATAGGGGCTAGAGAAAGATAAAAGTTATGAAGTAGTGGAAGAGTTTAGATGATTATATGTACTTTTGCCGGGTGACCTTTTAAAGAAGAGCAAATTATATCTATTTCTTCGAGATATGCGCATCCATTTAATATGTTTTTTGAGATATGTGCTTGTTAATGAGAGCTCTAGAGCCGATCATGTGATGATTATTGTATGGACTCGATGTATCATATATATATATATATTTATAAAGGCATTTCTTTATGGTTATTATACTTACTTGTATTGATGTCAAATAACTGAGTATAATAGCGTCTTTGAGTAGAAGGTTCTTATCTATATCAATCGATTGGTTGAATTGATAATGAGATGATATAGAGAACACTACTCAATCATTCTTAGTCAAGTATTAACATTCAGGGACAATGTTAATGCGATGAGACTAGCATGTAGGTCAACTCGATGACTTGATCTCACAAGTCATGGATATTAGATATCAAGTTGACACATGAGTATGTATTGGAGAATGTATACTGAATGACCCGCCATGAGAAAGTATCATGGATCGTTATATGAGTGTCATATACTTTCTCATGTGACTATTAGTATAACTATTAGTCCTTGGACCTGAAGTCACCATGGTTCCCTACATAAGGAGTTACATACTTTGACTTCGTCAAACATCACTCGTAAATGAGTGGACTATAAAGGCGACTACTGGGTATGTAACAAATTATGTGGAGAGATGTGAGTGATGTAGAAGAGATCTATCCCTCCTATATGACGGGAGTGATATCATGATTCTTGATAGAGTGAGACCACTAAGTACATGGTCATGCCTAAATAAGTCAATATGAGATATTGAGCTCATTTGATTAGAGTGAGTCTACTTGGAGTTCAAGACATAAATTGATTAGAGGATGACATGATCTATGCCTCAATTGATCAATTTAGATATCAAGGACAAAAGGACATTGTCACATATTGTGAGAGTCACAATTAGTAGTCACAATGGTAATGTTGGATCTCAAAATTCTTGTAACTTGGGTAGTAATGATGTGTTGCTAGATACTGCTCATTGCTTATGTTTCTAAATGGGTTTAGGAGCATTGCCAACGTTACAAGAACCTATAGGGGCACACACAAAGGGCAGTTAAATGGAGATTAAGTTCATATGATGGACCAAGAGGATTAGGTTCATGTGATGAACCAAATTAGATTAAAAGTAATCCAAATTAGACTAATTGAGTTGGACTTAATTTGATTCATTTGTCGAATGAATCTAATTTAGACTTTGATTCATTAAGTCAATTTAAACCAATGAATAGAGATTCATTAAATTAAATTGATTTGAATCAAAGGGTAGATTTGATCAACCATGAGAGATAAGAGGTCAAGTTTGACTTGACTTGAGAGGGAAGATGAAGGGTCAAGTTTGACTTGACCAAATGCCACTTCATTATGACTTGGCATGGGTCGGCCAATGATGATGTTCCACATCATCAATGCTACATCATTGTGTGACACCTCATGAGGAAGACCAAGAGCCATGGCTCTTGGTATTACAGGAGGTATAAAATGCTCTAATAGTGGCCGGCCATATGTATGAAGCAAAGGTGTGCTTATTCAAGGTCTCTTCTTCCTCCTCTCTTCTTTTCTCTCCTTCTCCTCCATTGCCGATACCTCTCAAGAGTGCTACCACACTCTAAGTGGTTCTCTCCACCTTTTGTCCATGTGGATACGTGTAGAGGAGTGTACACTTGACACTCTACGAGATCCGGCAACCATTTGGACGAGCGGGATAAGCGAAGGGCATTGCTACAAGGGTAATACTTCCTTTTCATGTAGATCTAAGGTAGATCTAGTGTAGACAAACATGTACATGAACTTTTATTTATCTATCTTCGCACGGATCCGTGGCTAGCTTCGAGGTTTCCGCAAACGCAAAAAGCGATTTTTGCGGCTCGAAATTGCTAACAGTTGTATCAGCGTCACGTATGAAGCTTGTACATATTTGTATTTATTATTACGAAAAGGTTTCAGATCTGTAATTTTCTATAATTGTTCTACTTTTATGGATTTGTGAGTATTTTCTTGTAGAGGCGAAGCAACAAGTGCTTGGACACTTGTAGGCTTCAAATACTGAGAAAAATCTTCCGAAACGGCAAGGTCTCGCCCAAACAAAATTATTATTTTTTGAATAGCGACTTAAGGCGCTATTAGATCAGTTTGGGACACTCGCGATTGTTAGGATCGACGGTCGAGGCTAGAGAGGGGGGTGTGAATAGCCGACCCCAAATTCGCGTTTCTTCCTACATTTTAGTTAGCGCAGCGGAAATACAATGTAGAAATGAAACAAAGAATAACAAACCTTAAACTCGACGATGTAACGAGGTTCGGAGATGAAACTCCTACTCCTCGGCGTGTCCGTAAGGTGGACGAAGCCTATCAATCCGTCGGTGGATGAGACCCCGGAAAACCGGCTAATAGAAACTCCTTCTGGGTGGAGAAACCTCGCCACAAACTTCTTGCAACAGCAAGATAGGAGTACAAAGATACAGCACAATACAAAGGCAGTAAGAATGTAAAAAACACAGCTTGCCTTCTCGTCGACTGGATGAAGCAGCAACTTCACGAAACACCTACAATACCGAGCCCTCTCCGACTCTATCTGGTCCAGAGAACGAGCTACCGAGCCCTCTCTGACCACAGTTCGGAGAACGAGCTCCCAAGCCCTCTCCGACTTCCCATGCCAAGTTTCCATACTTGAACTTTTCCGTGCCAAGTCTCCATACTTGGACTTTTCTCATGCCAAGCTCCTTGCTTGGACTTTTCCGTGCCAAGTCTCCATACTTGGACTTTTCTCGTGCCAAGCTCCCTGCTTGGACTTTTCACCAGATGTCTGGTCAACCTTGACCTATCTGGATTTCCCTTGCTTGGCTTCACTCACCAGAACTTTCCAACTGCCTGGCTTCACTCACCAGGACTTTCCCTTGCCTGGCTTCACTCACCAGAACTTTCCAACTGTCTGACTTCACTCACCAGGACTTTCACTTGCCTGGCTTCACTCACCAGGACTTTCACCTGGCTTTACTCATCAGGATTTCCCGAATCAGGTCGACTCACCTCGGGTCAACCAGGTCAACCTTGACCAAAGATTGCACCCACAATCTCCCAAGTTTGTATTCTGTCAAACATCAGAATACAACTTTTCTACTCTCGTCAAACATCATAATAGAACTTTCCTATTTTTGTCAAACATTAAAATATACCTCGAGTCAGGTCAACTCGAGTCGGGTCAATCAGGTCAACCTTGACCTAAGGTTGCACCAACAGCGATATCATATACAACACGCACAATACTACTTGATTGAGTGATTTCATCCATCCAGTTTGGGGCGCTCTGGCTCCATCCCAGTCCAGGTGCCCGGAACAAAGTCAACCTTTGTGTTGACTTTTTGGTCTAGGCTCTCACTCTGGCTCCGCTTGATTGAGTGATTTCGTCCATCCAGAATAAGGTTCACCCGAACTCATTTTCTGGCCTTCTTGAGCAACCTTCCACTCCTACTTCTCATCTCTCAGAATCGCCACATGCTTCCTTCTCATCCGCCAGCATTCTCCGCTTGATTGGGTGATTTCGGTCATTCAGAATAGGGCTCACCCGAACCCATTTTTTAATCATCTCAAGCAACCTTTCGCTCCAGCTTCTCGTTCCTTGAAACCACTGCTCACTTCTTTCTCGTCCGCTAGTGTACTCTTTCGCAACGCCTTGTCCCTCAAATGCATCGAGTCCATCGACTCTCTCCCGTGTCATTCTTCTCGCTAACTACATATTTTGCTCGACTTTCTGTGATCCTAAGCTCCTGCACACTTAGATACAAAGGTTAAACCACAAAAGGATCCAACTTGACTTGGTTGATTACATCAAAACTACCTCGGGGTACTTATATTAGGGTTACCTCCTCCTAAGATTTTCACTACCTAACTTCATTCACCAAGACCTAGGGTTACTTCCCCCTAGGGTTTTCCCGATCTGACTTCACTCACCAAGACCTAACATTATCTCCCCATAGGGTTTTCACCACCTGACTTCACTCACCAAGACTCAGCATCGGATCGACCCACCAGGGATTTGATATCGATTTCTCTAGACCTACTGAATCCTACCTAGTTTTCATGAACTGCCAAGATTTTCCTTGTCTAGCCGCGACTAGGACTTCCCTTACCTAACCATAGTTAGGACTTCTCTTACCTAACCATAGTTAGGACTCCCCTTGTCTATCTACAGTTAGAACTAACCACTCGGTAGACTTCTCACCCTACCCTTGCTAGTCATTAAGTCAACCTTGACCTGACTAAACTTTATTAAACATATTATCAAACAAACATCAAAACCCTGGAGTCGATTGCACCAACATGAGGTGCTCCTCCCACTAGCTCCTAGAATGATATTGCTACTAACACAAGGGAGTTATCACCATCTTACCCTTCAATGAGGATTGTGTTTACTTCCTTCGAGGAATCGATAGAACCATTGAGGATAAATAGAAAAAGTCATCATTGAGGATAAATATAAAAAGGCATCAACCTCAAGGGCCTTTGACTGACCCAAGCTTGCTGATTGTAGCTTTGACTACTCCACGTCCCCTTATGGCAGAGTCTCCACTAGCCGTGTCAAGTGCCTATCCAAGCGAGGTGGGGTCACAACAGGTAGAGTGAGTTGTACTCCTCAACCTATAGACTCGAGATCGTCTCATTGGCTTGACACTCTTGTCTCCCTAACCTCTTCACACGGCGTCCCCCATGGAAGTGATTGCCCAAGTGTGCCCTGGGGACATGACCTCTCTTCAGAACCTTAGTCCTTTGTTATGGTAAGATTAACCAACTGTATGGCGTGTATTTGGGTCGATGCTAATGAAGCAGTGAAGCATAAGTCTAGTCGTTTTCTCTATACATAATCGGGGTAAGAATCTAATTGACTTTAATGTGTTAGGGCGGGATGATTACTCAAGCTTATTCTGATTAAATTTTGATACTTATGGTAGGTGTGGGTCGAGGGCATGAAGCTAACCTCTCGATTCCTTGACTTTCTTCGATCGCACCGAGCCATGCAAGCTCGGTTAAATGAATTAGAGGCTCAACAAATTCCTCCTAGTTAAGAATTGGAGGAAGTGAGGGATGACGTGGAGAATATAAGAGTCGAGTTCTCGACCCAAATGGAGCAGATGTGCCAAACGTTGCGTCTAAGGTGGTCTCCCTCGAGGTACAAGCATAAGGGCAACCCAAAAGCTACATCTCCAACCAGCCTTCTTCACGATTTTCTAATAGGAGCAATAAACTATATCAAGTTGATAGTGTTCCAATTCAAATGTCAAAGCATGAATTTCTTCTTGAGTGAAATCAACAGGATAAAATTTTGATGCAAGCTTGCAAAGGTCGCCCATATTAAATTTTTTAAATGAATTAGTAAGATCTAAAGCTGAACAAAGAGCAAGAAATTCCATTGTTGCCTCACTAAATTTATAATTTAGTTTTATCACTTGAAAATCTATTACAGTATTTAAAATATCATAGTGATAATAATGCTCAACTATGACATGATTGTTATTGACAATAATGACTAACTTTATAACCAAGTCTCATATTAGTCATCTCAATATTACATCGTTCACAAAAATCCTTTACTTTCTCAAAAAAAAATCATCCCAATCATCTTTTTTAAGTTTTAGAAAGATGCCTTTTATAGCTGGCCAAATTTTAAAGCATTCACAATATCTTGTGATTTATTTTGTAGAGTTTGACAAAGAATATCAGTGGTTTCTAAGATATTTTCCATCAAAAACAATACAAATACAAATTCATAATTCATAATATGTTGCATAAACAACTAGCTTCCCAACATATTGCACTATTTAGCCCATTTTCACTAAGATTTTCAAGGATCTTACAAGTTGTTGCATACATGTCTATCAAGTTCCTAACAAAATCATAATGAGAGCTCAAACAAGTAACACCAGGTCTATGCATTGTACTAATTTGATTAGCCCATGTACTAGACTCATGCTCACCAATAGCCAATATATATGCAATCTCTTCTTGTTGAGCATATTGTACGAGGTAATGAAGTTTACAATAGAAGTCAAATAAGAAAAGAATTACCAAATAGAAGACCCATCCTTAGCAGTTGCAACCAATGTTAACTACAAACGATGAGCAAAATAATATACATAATAGACATATGGTCAATATAATGCTTGAAGCTCATTTCATTCATCATGCATATTACTAGCATCATCATACTCTTGTCCCCTCATGTCGTGGATTTGAATATTGTGTTGAACAAAGATATCATAAGTTGATTTCTTAAGGCTTGCCAATGTTGTGTCTTCAACACTCAAAATATCAAAGAAACATTCCATCAAAAAATCAGAATTATTAACAAATCTTAAAATAAGGGTCATTTATTCCTTTTTAGATTCATCTTGAGCTTCATAAATAAGAATACAAAACTTGACATCTTCCAATTCATTTTGAATCATTGTTCTCACTTTATTAGCAAAAATATGCAATATTTCCTTTTGAACTTGTGGAGAAATGTATTTAACATTTTGCGGGGCATTATGTAACTCAATTTTTGTAATTTCATCATTTAAATGTGCTTGAAATTTTAACAATTCAATAAAATTTACAAGGTTTAAGAAACTCTCTGACTCATCATACTATCTGAAAAAGCATCCTTGAGTTACAAGCCATAATAAACCTTCAATTGTTGCCTTTAGACACACCCTATTCTTCACAATTTCTTTCGTAGATTAGGCATTTATCACTTTGCCAATATTTTGTTTGGTTTCATCAAATCCTGAATGCACTTTACACATCTATTATGTGATGAAGATAATGAACCAATATAAATAAGAAATGCATATTGTTCTCTATCATTAACTCTTTTTCTATGGTTAAATCCTTCAGAATCAAGTGTAGAACAAGTTAATTGATTACTTGTATTCTCAAAAAGAAAGCATGAAAAAACAATATGCTTGTCCTTTGAAGGTGAATCTTCTAGCCAAGGAAATTGTTTGAACCAAGCATATTAAAATCGACGATTTTGCTTTCCAATTTTTGTTCTTGGATACTAACAAGTTTCGGTTGATAAGACCCTACTTTGATATATGCTCTTCTAATCTCATCTCACTCATCAACAAGGTATTCACAAATCAGTTTTCGTAATCTTGTATCTTATTCAATTGAAGAAATATCAAATTCTTCCTCTCTTTGTTCTATTGATACATAATGATGTTGTGAATCGGAAGTAGAGAATCCAACTGCTAATCTAAGAGATATATCACATTGCGATTGATTATCATATTCAGATTGATCATGTCTCTTCCTAAAAAATGGCAGTAATGTTTTTTACTTTTTATTTGAAGGTTGTTGGTGTTCTATTTATAATCTAAGGACAGAAAACAACTACAAATTAATTATTTATAACCTAAGAACAAAAAACAACTACGAATCAACTATAACAAACTCAATCATATTATTCATTTTATAACCAACTCAAATACAATAGTAAACAATTTATAATATCATAACATTCCTAATATTAGAGTCATAATTTTTAGATAATTTAAAAAATTTAAATAAAATCGCAACTACAAATCCAAAATTATCTATAATTTGCCACTTCAAGATAAGAAAAGCTAACTGCCTACTTGTAAAATCTAGTGTAGTACTGAAATTTGAAATATCTGAAACAAAAAAAGACTTAAAAAGAAAACAAATATGCAAATTGAAAATGTAAATATAGTCATAATGTCAATTTGCCTGCCTACACCTACCTATTTTATATTTTCTCTTTAATGTAAATTTTTCAATAAGGGAGTAATGTAATGCTTCTCTTTAATAGGGTAGCTAAGGGGAAATGTAAATGGAAAGAAAAAAAATAATAGTAAACATCAAAACTTGCCACGACGGCTATAATTGAGAAAAAGGTTGTAAAATAAAACTCAATTGCTAAACTGGAAAAAGGAATAGAGAGGAAAGGAGATGACCTTAGACTTATTAAGTTGAATAGCTTGAAAAACGAAACCCAATTGAGCGGCCCCTATTATTGTTCTGAGATTGTATTTTTTGCGATTTGCTGCTCCTTGGTGTGTGGAATGACAAACAAAAGAAAGCCCTTTTTTCTTCCATTAATTGAAATGGCATCATTTAGTGAGTAGGACTGGGTTGACTTATGATCGACTTGGTTGTTTTTAACTAGACTAGGCTATTTTAAAATTTTGAATTTGGGTTCAATATATTAACCTAAAACTTGCTGCTTGGAGTCTAGTGTAGCCTAACACTAGTTACACCATTGCCAACGATTAGCTATGCGTTAGCCAGTAAGCTAGCCACCCTCCCTTGCTTTAAGTCAACCAGTCAAGGCGGTGAGGAAGTCGAAGAAGATATTTCGTTGGAGCCATCATCATTATTGAAGTACAACGGTTAAGAGAGCATGGAAGAAGAGAGCATTGGAAATTTGAATGGAAAAGAGGTGGATGGAAGGGAGGGACTCCATGGGGTTTTAGTTACACATTGGAAATTTTTTGCTAGTTGGTCGATTACTTGATTTATATTGATGCACAAACATGTGAGTTGTGAACAACGAATAGGGGTAGGTTTTCTCACTTGTGGGTACGTAAAAGGTGTAAATTTAAGGTCTAAGTTGTACTAAACCAAGTTGCATGTGTCGAATGTCGAATTGGTGGGGGCTAAGCAACATTAATGAGAATTCGTATTCGCCGACTGAAACAACCGACGAGTGGCTAGTGTTTCAAAGCTAACAAGTAAATCAACTAACATTTTACCATATGAATAAATTATTCTTTTTTGCATTAATGAGAATCCGTAATCACTGACTGAAACAACCGATAAGCGGCTAGCATTTCAAGGCTTGCGAGTAAAGACATTGAATGCCCGTTTAGATTATTTGATTTGTCATTTGAATAGAATTCTTCCACTCTTAGGATATATCTTACTATTTAATTAAAAATATGGACATTTTGATAACTAATTTTGGTGAAGTCTAAAATGAAATTACGTTAATATCTTTTTTTTATACTAAAAATAATTTTAAGACTTATTAGTGATTTCCTTAGTTGTTTTTTATATAAAAAATATGTACTGCCATTATTCTCTTTGGTTCCAGATCTTAGGATTGACAATACTGATCCTGTCCGAATGCTGAATCAACGGACGCTGGGCACGTGGCGCTCCCGGCTGCTGACGTGGATCTTCGACTGGTTGCACGAACCTCCGGCAAACCTGCACAGAAGTCGGGCTGGGAAGGGGTTCCCAGCGGCGACCCTCCGACGCTCAAGTCAGGCAAGCAAACAGTGAAGAAAGTGGCTCCAGAGGCCTTGAACGCGTACCTCCGGCGAAGTATGCGACTCTTTATATAGAGCGGTGAAAGAGCTCCTGCACGTCCACCGAGGTGCATACGTGTCCGCAACCCATACCTCGGTATGTGTCTATCAGAAAGCTTACCTGACGCCATACTGCTACAGTCTGAGTATGTCCTTGATGACTCGGAGCATGGCCTAGCCATAGGACTTGACGGCTGTCGAAGGTGTTCTTGCCCATCTCTACCCACCACAGGTCGGGACGTCCGTCCATCCGGTTGGACGGGAGTTCACGCCCTGGCCGGATGGAACTCCCCTCCCGTCCCGACCGCCATTTACTTCGATATGCTGGGGAGAATTTCGGTAGGGTGCTATGTAAGGACTGTTAACAGTATATTACCTTCTCTTAGGCCTTCCGCTCGGCTCCTTGCTACTGTTCCACTGAGCGTCGGAACCCCAACTCCCGCCGGGGCGCCTTTTACCGTCAGATATTTCTCGGTCGGCCGGCCGGGAGGTCCCGACCTCTCGGCTGCTACTTCTTGAACATGAGGTCCTGGATCACCATGAATTGCCTCGGCCCGTGGTCCTCTGGGCGGCTGATGAGCAGCGAGCGCTTTTCGTTCGGCATTAGGGATCCGTTCGGCGGTATCTTGTCCGTGCCTTGTATTCTCTTGGAATCCATGCCCGATTCTCTCCCCTGTTGCTTATCACGTGTGTTGCGCCCGATAAGGGGCGCTCATTAAATGCGACCAGTATCCTGCTGACACGTGGCGATCGTGCGTTTGTCAGCGTATGGCGGTGGCGTCACTTCCGATGGGACAGCCGCCGTTTGAAATAAACGGCTGGATGATGGCCTCATTTTTCACGACCTGGATCGGACGGTGGAGGTTGCTCCTGGGCGGCGATATAAGGCCCGCGACTCATTTTCCGCCGCACTGTTGCTTCATCCTCCTTCGTCTTCGCGCTGCTGTTGCTTCTGCTCCGGCGATCGTTATTCCTCGCCTGTTTGGTGCGCTCGTCCTCTTCCTCCTTTCCTTGATCTTTCTCATACACGTAAGCCTTCCTTTTCAGCTCCCCTTCTCCTGCATTGCTTTCTTTTTCATTCGCGCGGCATTTTCTTTTAGTTTTTCTGTCGATATCTCTTCTGTTTTATACGACTATGGAGAGCCGATTCGATGAAGAAGACGCCTTGCGTCTCATTCGGACGTATGAAATTTCGGCCGACCACGAGATAGTTGTAGCCACTCCTTCCGATCGGCCCAATGATCCGCCGCCCGGCACCATTTGCTTCTTCCGTGATCAATTTTTGGCCGGGCTGCGCTTTCCTCCACATCCGTTCATCATCAAAATATGCAACCACTTTCGCCTCCCGCTCGACCAATTAGTCCCGAACTCGATTAGGTTGCTGAGCGGGGTGATAGTCCTTTTCAAATTGAACGATATCCCCTTGGACCCCCAAATCTTCCACTATTTCTTCTACCCAAAACAATCCGAGTGGGGAACCTTCATATTTCAATCCAGGTTGGGTTTCGTTCTATTTAGCAACATGCCGAGCTCCAATAAGCATTGGAAGGAGCACTTCTTTTTCATGCGTCTCCCCGAGCGGCCGGCCTTCCGAACGAAGTGGCAGATGGTGGTGCCGAATCAACCGGGCCTTGGCAAATTCAAGAGCCATCCGGCGTATCTTCATGCGGCAAACCAGCTGGTCGGCCAACGTTACGATATTGACAAGTTACTCCTTCCTGGAGTAATGTACATATTTGGCTTGTCTCCCATTGAAGCCGATCTGCCTTGTAGCATGAGTAAGCGATTCTTATCCCCCTTTTTCTTTTGTTCTAACTGATTTATTCTTTGTTTCTGCAGCTGAAGTTATGTGGCGTGCTAAGGCAACCGAAAAGCTCAACAAAGAGGTAGCCGAACGGGGTTTGGTTCCGACCGGCGCTGTGACTGAAGGGAGCGAGGGAACTCAAGTTGCTCCTGAGGCATCGGCTGCCCGCGTCTCCACTGACGAGGCTGCGATCAATATCACAACCTCTGCCCAGGGCGAGGAGGAAGGTCGATCGGCTGACGAGACACCTTTGGTGACTCGAAAGCGCCGTCGGCTAGAGCAAGCCGCTCAACAGCCTTCACTGAGGGAACAGCTTGTCGAGCGGAGTGATGAGGCTCAAGCGGTTTTGGAGGCGGTCTCCTCGGAGCACACTCCGACTCAACTTGACTTGTCGTCGACCATCCCTGAGGCGCAACCTTCCACCTCTCGGACTATACGTCGCCTTAGGCGACTGGGCGACCGTCCGGTTCCGATCGGCGAGTCTTCTGGCCATACCGCTGTATCTCAAGATGATTCGAGCGGCCCGAGGGTGATTAAAACCATCCTAAGATTTCCCTCAGAGGAATACCTTCAAGCCACTGATACGCGTCGCGCTCATGTCCCCCAGTCAGTTAGGGGACAGTAACCTGCAGCAGGCGACCGGGGTATGTCTTTCTGCTTTACTGATGCTTTTTGTTTTAGCTTTTAGCATAACTTCCTTTATTCGCAGAGTTGGGTAGAGCAGATTGCGGTCAGCAATCGACTAGCCGAGCTGGAGGAAGAAATGAAAAAACTCAAGCTTTCCGAGGCGAACCAGGGGCAATCCACGGCTGCTCTGGAGAAAAGTAAAAAGCATCTGGAAGCCGAACGGAAACGCGCTTCCGATCTGGCAAACGAGGTCGCTCGGCTTGAAGTTGTGGTCAAACAACGGGATAAAGAAATCAAGACGGCGACCACTCGGAAGCGCAAGGCCATCGACGACATGGACCATATAAAGGTGGAGATCATAGGGCTAGAGCAACGCATCAAGGATCTGGATGCCCTTCTGGCCACTGAGAAGGAGAGCCGCTCGGCGGATCTGCTCAAATTTGAAGGGGATTTAAAGGATCTCCAAGCTGTTAACGATGCTTCCCTAGCCGCGCTCAAAGAGTATCAGGATGGGGAGTCGGCTCTGTTGGTTGCTACTCGGAAAGCCTAGAGGTTCCACTGTACAAAAATTTTGTACAAAGGTCTGAACCTTTTCCTAGCTACCATGTGTTCTTTTAAATTAAATTTTGGATCGCCTGCGGAACTTAACACGTTTGATCCAAAACTTAATCTATTTGTTCTTTTAGGTTTTGACTTGGATCTCCTGCGGAACTTAACACGTTCGACCCAAATCACCTTAAGTTATTAATTCCATTAAATATTAATTTCCACAATTGATTCCCAGTACTGACGTGGCGAGGCACATGACCTTCTTGGATATGGGAGCAACCACCACCGACTAGACAAAACCTTTTATAGAAATCTAATATTTAATTTCCTAAAATAACTTTAGGTTAACCGAAAAGAACAATCAAATCACAAGGAAAAATAAAACAAAAGAACACAACTTCGAAAAACATATTCGAAATACTAGAATCGTAAGCCTCTTGTATTTGGTATTATTTCCAAAAATAACTAGTATGATGCGGAAAGAAAAAATACTAGTTATACCTTTTAGAAAGACCTCTTGATCTTCTACCGTATTCCTCTTCTAACCTCGGACGTTGTGTGGGCAACGATCTTCCGAGATGAGAATCCACCAAAGCACCTTCTTCTCCTTTCTTCAAGTTTCGCAAGCACAAAGCTTCCAAAAGATGAAGATCTTTTCCACCAACCAAGCTCCAAGGGATACAAGCTTTCTCCTTCTTCTTCTTCTTCTCCAAGTAGTATCCGCCACCACAAGAGCTCCAAGAATAGAGAAGGTTCGCCACCACCAAGAGGAAGAGAGGAAGAGAGGTTGGCCACAACACCAAGGAAAAGAGGAGAGAAATAATAGAGGTTGTTCACCATGAAGCCTTCTCTACCCCTCTTTATAATCCTTGGTCTTGGCAAATAAGGAAATTTAATTAAAACTTCCTTAATTCTTTTGCCATGAAAAGGAAAAATTTATTTAATTTAAAACAATTTTCCTTTTCTCAATTTACATGGTCGGCCACACCAAAGCTACAAACAAGGAGAGTTTTAATTAATTAAAACTTCCTAATTTGTCTCCAGAAATTTATAAAATTTCTCCAATAATTTAATCCTTCATGATTGGTTTATAAAAGGAAATTTAATAAATTAAAATCTTTCTTTTAAACATGTGGATAAAAGAAAGTTATCTCTAAAAATTAAAATCTCTTTTAATCTACAAATAAGGAAAGATATCAAATCTTTTCTCAATCTTTGTAGAAACTAATAAAAGAGAATTATTAATTTTTAAACTTTCTTTTAAATCATGAACATGGTTAAAAGGAAAGTTTTCTTAAAATTTAAAATCTTCCTTTAATCAACAAATAAGGAAAGATTTCAAATTTTAAACTCTCTTTAAACATGTAGATGATTTACAAATAAGGAAAGTTTTACCAAAATTAAAACCATCCTTTTAAACTACAAATAAGGAAAGAGATTAATCTCTTCTCTTAATCTTTGTAGAAAACTATAAAAGGAAATTTTTTAATTTTAAACTCTCTTTAAAATCATGATATCCACATAAAAATAATTTTAATAAAATCCTTTTTTATTTTCTAGCTAAGCTTGGGACCCAAGCTTTGGCCAGCCACATGACTCATCCACTTGATCTTGGCCGGCCCTAGCTTGGGTTCCAAGCTAGCTTGGCCGACCCCATTGGATGGGTAAGAAGGTGGGTATGCGGTGGGTATAAATCTCTATATACTAGAGGCTACGATAGGGACCGAGAGAAGGAATTGGTTTTGGTCTCCCGATGAAATTAAGCATCCCGTGTTCGCCCCGAACACACAACTTAATTTCATTAATAATAATTCATTCCACTAAAGAACTATTATTGAACTACCGCACCAATCCCAAATTACATTTTGGGCTCCTTCTTATTATGAGTGTGTTAGTCTCCCTGTGTTTAAGATATCGAATGTCCACTAATTAAGTGAGTTACTGACAACTCATTTAATTAATATCTAAGTCCAAGAGTAGTACCACTCAACCTTATTATCATGTCGGACTAAGTCCACTTGCAGGGTTTAACATGACAATCCTTATGAGCTCCTCTTGAGGACATTATCAACCTAGTATCTCTAGGACACAGTTTCCTTCTATAATCAACAACACACACTATAAGTGATATCATTTCCCAACTTATCGGGTTTATTGATTTATCGAACTAAATCTCACCCATTGATAAATTAAAGAAATAAATATCAAATATATGTGCTTGTTATTATATTAGGATTAAGAGCACACACTTCTATAATAACTGAGGCCTTTATTCTTTTATAAAGTCAGTATAAAAGGAACGACCTCAAATGGTCCTACTCAATACACTCTAAGTGTACTAGTGTAATCATATAGTTAAGATAAACTAATACCTAATTACACTACGACCTTCCAATGGTTTGTTCCTTTCCATCTTGGTCGTGAGCTACTGTTTATAATTTATAAGGAACCGATAACATGATCTTCTGTATGTGACACCACACACCATGTTATCTACAATATAAATTAATTGAGCAACTACATTTATCATAAATGTAGACATTTGACCAATGCGATTCTTATTTCTAGACTAATGTTTATACCAAAAGCTAGGCTTTTAGTATACACTCTAACAGGCTCGCTCTGACGAAGTGAGGAAGGCGTTTGTCCGCTCGGACGAATTTGGAGAGAAATTCACCGACAAAATTTCCCTCACTTTCGAAGAGGCGATCAAGGCGACAGTGGATTACTTGAAGACTAAAAGCCACCTTCCCGCCGAGCTGAACATCCCTCCAGAGGATCTGACTACCGTGATGGGTGCCATTCCTGATGCTCTTTTTGACTTTGACGCGTGAGGAGGGTTTTTTATCAACTTTTTTGTACCCTCGCCGTTCGGCCAAACTTATTTCTGCTGTAACATCTTTTGTTTGCCCAGTGTTTGCCTTAAATAGATCATCTTTCCGTTCTCGCAACTTTTGTTTTGGCAAGAAATTTTTCTTTCGTCATGTTTGAAGTGTTCTTTAAAATTTCAAAAAACGCCTTTCGCCATGCGATTGCACAGCCGCTCGGCGCGCGAGCATTATTCTCTCACGCGGTCCCATCTTTAATTCGTATCAACCATCTTTTGCTTTGCACCTTACCTCAAAGGGGTTTTTCATCTATTTTTGCTAAGCGAGCCGATCGCCCGTATGTTGGCCTTAAAGGACCGGATCTGTCGTCGACCAGCTCTTACCGCCGGAATATATCACTTGGATGGCTATCCACTCGGACGTTTATAGACGCCAGCTCGTCTCTCGATATTTAACGTCGGAGCTCGACGGTCTTCCGCTCGGACGTTTATAGACACCGGCTCGTCTCTCGATATTTAACGTCGGAGCTCGACGGTCTTCCGCCGGATGATTTATAGACGCCTCTCGATATTTAACGTCGAGCTCGACGGTCGCTTATAGACGCCGCTCTCTCTCGATATTTGATTATCGCTCGATATTTAACGCCGGAGCTCGCGGTCTTCCTTCCGCCGGACGCTTATAACGCCCGACTGTCTCGATATTTGCCTGCTCGACTTCCGCGGTTTATAGAGGCCTCGATATTTAACGCCTGACGCCGCCCGCTTGCTCCGACATTTAACGTAGCTCGTCGGTCGATATCCGCCGAGCCTTCCCACGCGTCTCGATAACACGCCTTGCCTCTGACGAGCTTACACACGGTCTCGACATTTAACGCCGAGCTCGGACTCACGGTGCCGCCTCTCATACTAGCCATCCTTTTAATTCATTTCTGCTTCCTGCATTACAAGGATATGGGCGACTAGAATATACACAAAAATGAATTACATCAGTTCACCTTTCACCCAGCTCGATAAGGTTGGAGATGATTTGCGCTCCAAGGTCGGTCCAGCTGTCGTCCGTCTTCATCCTCCAAATAGTAAGCGCCCGAGCGGAGCTTTTCGATGATTTTGAAGGGACCCGCCCACGGAGCTTCAAGCTTGCCGACGTCGCCGACTGGCTTGACTTTCTTCCAGACAAGATCGCCGACCTGGAATGATCTGGGGATTACGCGGCGGTTGTAGTTTTGCTTCATCCGCTGCCGGTACGCCATCAGCCGAACGGACGCCTTGGCTCTTTCTTCTTCGACCAAATCCAGCTCCAGGTTCCTCCGCTCGGCGTTGTCCTCATCGTAATTTTGGATCCGAGCGGACTCTACGCCGACTTCAACAGGAATGACCGCTTCGCCGCCATATACCATGTGGAAAGGCGTGACGCCCGTCCCTTCCTTTGGAGTCGTTCGGATGGCCTATAAGACGCCCGGCACTTCATCCACCCAACTTCCTCCCGAATGGTCGAGCTGAGCGTGCAGAATACGAAGAATTTCCCGATTAGCTACTTCAGCTTGACCATTGCTTTGGGGGTATGCTACGGACGTGAAGTGTTGCTCGATGCCATAGCTTTGACACCAATCTTCGAGCAATTTTCCAGTGAATTGTCGTCCGTTGTCAGAAACAAGTCGGCGAGGGATGCCAAACCGACAGATGATGTTCTGCCAGATTAACTTTTTGAATATCTGTTCGGTGATCTTGGCTAGCGGCTCGGCCTCCACCCACTTGGAAAAATAATCCACCGCTACTAACAAAAATTTCCGTTGCCCGGTCGCCAGAGGAAATGGACCAACGATATCCATTCCCCACTGATCGAACGGACATGAGACTGTGGATGCCTTCATTTCCTCTGCCGGTCGGTGGTAGAAGTTATGGTACTTTTGGCACGAAAGGCACGTCGACACGGTCCGAGCAGCGTCCGCTTGTAAAGTTGGCCAAAAGTATCCTGCTAGCAGGATCTTCTTAGCTAGTGATCGTCCGCCCGGATGCCCTCCGCACGATCCTTGATGTACTTCTTGGAGGATGTAAGCCGAGTCCTCCGAGCTCACGCATTTCAACAGCGGGCGCGAGAAAGCCTTTTTGTAAAGCTGATCGCCGATGAGTGCGAACCGACCGGCTCTCCTCCTTAGCAGCTGGGCTTCATTCTCATTGGATGGTGTGGCGCCCGAGTGGAGGAACTCTATGATGGGTGTCCGCCAGTCACTTGGAAACGTGAGGCCTTCCATCCGGTCGACGTGCGCCACCAACAATACTTGTTCAATTGGCTACTGAATAGCGACTGGCGTTATTGAGCTCGCGAGTTTGGCTAACTCATCGGCCGCTTGATTTTCTGCTCTGGGTATTTTCTGGACAATAACTTTTCTAAAATTGGCTTTAAGTTTCTCAAACGCTTCAGCGTAGAACTTGAGCCGAGCGTTGTTAATTTCAAAAGTGCCAGAGAGCTGCTGCGCGGCCAACTGCGAATCTGAATGAAGCGTTACCCGACCGGCGCCAACATGCCGAGCTGCCTGCAAGCCGGCTATGAGGGCCTCATATTCTGCTTCATTGTTTGTAGCTTTATAATCCAGCCGGACGGATAAGTGCATCTTTTCTTCTTGAGGGGAGAGCAACAATATTCCGATCCCGCTTTCGACCCGAGTGGACGACCCATCCACATATATTCTCCACATAGCTTCCAGCTCCGGCTTTTGCACCTCAGTCACAAAATTGGCCAAGGACTGCGCTTTGATCGCCGAGCGAGGTTGGTATTGGATGTCAAATTCACTTAACTCCGTCGTCCACTTGATGAGCCACCCGGATGCTTCTGGATTCAGTAATACACGCCCGAGCGGGCTATTGGTTTTGACAATGATGGTATGCGCCAGTAAGTACGGGCGAAGGCACCGAGCGGCGAGGATCAGAGCAAAAGCCAGCTTTTTGAGCCCAGTGTAGCGAGATTCAGCATCTTTTAAAATATGACTAAGGAAATACACAGGCTCCTCTCCGCTCGCCCTCACTAGTGCCGAGCCGATTGCTTGCTCGGTAGATAGTAGATGCAAAGTGGCTCACCCACAACTTACCAGGAGGGAATTCAGATATGCCTTCAAATCTTCGAAGCCCGATCACATTCTTCATCCTGAAATTTAGTGGCCTCATGAAGATCTTGAAGAAAGGCGTTGTCTGGCGGTTTTGATATGAATCTGACAAAGCGCTTATCCGACCGTCAAGCACAACTTCCCCTCATTTCTGGGGGCATGTCTTGTAGGGCTTTTACTTTGCTGGGATTTGCTTCAATACCCGTCGGTCACTATGTACCCCAAGAAACACCCTCCTTTTGCTCCAAGCACTTCGAGGATTTAGCTTGACTCCATATTTGCGTAGCGTCGGAAAGTTTCCTCCATGTCCTTGAAGAGATCCGCCCTCGGACGGACTTGATGAGAATGTCATCCACGACACTTCCAGATTTTACCCGATCCGCTCTCGAATACTTTGTTCATCAAGACGATATGTGGCCCCGCATTCTTCAATCCGAACGGCATCACATTATAGCAATAGGTGCCGCCGTCGCCACGGTCGACTTTTCTTGATCTTCGTGGGAAGCGCGACTTGATGATATCCTTGGTAGCCAAGCATACATATTAATTCGCAAGAGTCCACCAACTGATCTATCCCGGGCAGAGGATAAAGTCCTTGGCAAGCTTTGTTGAGATCCCAAAATCTATGCATACTCTCCACTTGTTGCCCGGCGAGACTAACACTACGTTAGCCGACCACATGAACCGCTGCACCAGATATGGCCTCCCGTGGCTTCTCAACTTCCGCCGGATGATGGCATTACCATAATCTCTTTCTCTGCTTCATGGCCGAGCGTCCGGCGGACGTGAGCTCATGCCATACACTTGGTGAAATCCGCATGGTCGCTCACAACAAAGACATCATGGTTTTTGAGGCATTTGATCACTTCCTCCTTCCGTTGGCCTCCGGATCGGACGCAATAAAGGTAGTGGCCTCCGATCGGGTTGGATGAATCGCACTTCCTCCTTTTCTTCATAAATTAAAGAGGGTGGCTTCTCGCCATGGCGTTTACCTCGATTGGTGCCTTCCGAGCGAGTTGATTCTCGCTCGGATCATCTCGACGAGCATCGCCGAGTTGATCTCCTCTTCACCCACTTTATCCTTCACGGGAACTTGATCTTCCGATAGAAGGTGGAGAGGTGCCCGAACTCGCTGAGCGCTGGTCGTCCTAAAATAACGTTGTAGGACGAAGGAGAATCGACCACCACGAGTTTGCCTGTCCTCGTCCTCGAGCTGCTCTTCCCCCATGGAGATAGCCAGAACGATCATAAACACCAGTTAAACCCGTATAGTGGGGTTATCATTGTCGATGATCAATTTGTAGTGATCGAACGCCTTCTTGAATATGATGTTGATGACGAGCTTCCGTTCAGAACAAATCGGCGATGAATAGTATAATTGGCTATTACCGCTTTGATGGAGAGCGTCGTCGTGTGGTACTTCAACTCCTTCCAAGTCCGGTAAATGGATTTGACGGTCCGCTCCTTCGCTCATTTCTCGCAGCCGCATGGATTTGGAGCTGCCGGACGCTTGCCTTCCTTGCTCGGTTAGAGTCACCTCCGGTCGGCCCGCCTGCTATGATGTTGATCTCGCCCCGGGAAGCAGTGCTTCTATTTTCTTCTTCCCGAGCGGACGATCGGGGGCGTTCCCTTGACATCCGGAGATTCTCCTGTCTCGGGGAGCGATGCCGCTCGGGAGTCTGTCGTTGTCTCCTGTCAGCTACCTTCCGCTCGGCTTCACGAGGCTTCAATCGTCTGTCGACTGATGGCGACCGACGACTGCCACCTCTAGGAGCGGGGTGGGCGATTAGTGGAAGGCTCCGACAATCTCTGGTGTTATGTGTGTCCGTCCGGTGAAAGGAGCAGAACATTGGAGTCCATCTCTTCCTTGTCCTTGGCCGCTTGGCTGCTACTTCTTGAACATGAGGTCTTGGGTGAGCACGAATTGTTTCGGCCCGTGGTCCTCTGGGTGGCTGATGAACAGCGTGCGACTTCCGTTCGACAGGGGGAGCCCGCTCGGCTGGAGTTTCTTTTTTCCGGGCCGCTTGCGCTTCCTCCACGTTGATGTATTTGTTGGCCCGGTGTAGCATGTGATAGTAGTCTCGGGGCGGCTTCCGAATGAGCGATCGGAAGAAATCCCCGTCCACGAGGCCTTGTGTGAAGGCATTCATCATGGTCTCCGAGGTGGCCGTTGGAATATCCATGACCACTTTGTTGAACCGCTGGATGTAAGCTCGGAGCGATTCGTGGGCTTCCTGTTTGATGGCAAACAGACTAACGCTAGTTTTCTGGTAGCACCGATCCGCGGTGGTGAAGGAAGGCCGAAGTCTTCCGGTGATGGATCCGTCCTCAGCCTCCGAAACCACCGTTGAGCCGATCCCGAGAGTGGTAAGAAAACCCGACACTTCACTCCATCGTATATGATGCGGTGGTTGCAGCGACATAAACTTGCCCAATGATCATCCGGTCGGTTGTCCCATTGTACTCCCGATCGGAGGTACGTAGTGCTTGGGTAGAGGGTCTCGTAGAATAGCCTCCGAAAATTGACGATTGATCCGCTCGGGCGATGAGTCCGCAAGGGGCTTTTCCTTTCCCGTCATCCCGCTAGGCATTTCATCCAAGAAGATCCCGATCTCTATGAGTTGCTACGGCTCGGGTGCGGAATAGGGCTCGATGAAATGCAACGGTTTGTCAGTGCTTCCGCCGACCACCGAGGACCGCTGCTGTTGCTCGTCCGCCGCCACTTGTCGCTTTTGCTCCACAAGGAGGCCCTCCGCCACCCGAGCGTCAAGTTCCTCCGTCGAAAGCGTCACTGTGTGTTGTCGTCCCCACCCGTCCATTGTTTTTCGGATGCGAGGCGTTCCGCGACGGCGCCAAGTTGATCCTGTCCCGTTGGAATCAACGGAGACGCTGGGCACATACGGCGCTCCGACGTGATCTCGTGGATCTTGGTTGCACGAACCTCGACCTCCAGACAGAAGTCGGGGAAGGGTTCCGGCAGCCGACCCTTCGACGCCAAGTCAAGCAAAGAAGAAAGTGGCTCCAGAGGTCTTGAACGCGTACCTCCGGCGAAGTATGCGACTCTTTATATAGAGCGGTGAAAGAGCTCTTGCACGTCCACCGAGGTGCATACGTGTCCGCAACCCATACCTCGGTATGTGTCTGTCAGAAAGCTTACCTGACGCCATACTGCTACAGTCCGAGTATGTCCTTGATGGGACAACAGAACACCTCGTTGTCAGACTCGGAGCATGGCCTAGCCATAGGACTTGACAGCTGTCAGAAGGTGTTCTTGCCCATCTCTACCCGCCACAGGTCGGGACGTCCGTCCGTCCGGTTGGACGGGAAGTTCACGCGCCGGCCGGATGGCCATCATCTCCTAACTTGACAGTTGAATCCGCCGCCGCTTACGATACTTGAGAATTTGATGGGATGTATTTAATCCGCAAATATTACCTCTCACCTTCCGCCGCTCCTTCCTCTGCTCAATCCCGAACAGCTGAATCCCTAACTCGCTTTTTTTATATTTCTCGGTCGGCCGGCCGGGAGGTCCCGGCCGACCCATCCTTCTCCGGTCGCCCGACTGGCCCTTTGACTTCCGTGGGGCGTTGACCCCTCAAAATAGGGGTCCCCTGATCTAACCACCGGATCAAACACTATGAGCGAAAAAGTTTTTATAAATACTTTGGACCGATCATGTTAGGAAATATTTTTTTTTATATTTTGGTTAAGATCAAATATAGTATCTATTTTTTATTATGAACTTAAGATTCAAGGTTTTTATTTCAAGAACATAGTAAAACTTTAAATTTATTTTTTTTCAAAATTAGTAATGTGGGTGTGATTGTTCGAAATGAAAATATGTCATTTGATAATGTAGGATAAAAAAAATATAGGATTTTTTTTTTAATTGTGAAGAGAGTAATAAATTTTTATATTTTTTTTATATAGTATTAATGTGATATATATATAGGATTGATATGCTGTGCGTCTGGATAGTGTGTGACTGTGCGCACAGCATATCAATCGACGTTTTTTTTTATTTTTTTATTAGTTTTTAAATTAAAAAATAATTAAAAAATTTCACATTTCCTTATATAAATTTTTAATAGCTTAATATATCCCCTTAACATATTACAATATTCAATAAATGCTTAAATTAATTTTATTTTAATTTTTTTTTAAAACCAAACACTATAATCTAATTGGGAAACCTAAATCCCAGAGGTAAAATCTAAAAAAAAATTAGCTTTAACACTATAACCAAAGCCTGAACCCTAGAAATAAACTCTTAAAAAAATATTTTTTTTTATTTTTTTTAATTCATAAATAAAAAAAAAAAAATGAAAACAGTTGTTATCCTGCGCGGCACGCACAGTCATGCACTGTAGCGTCGCGCAAGATAACAAATCCTTTTATATATATAGATATATATATATATATATATATATATATAAAAGATCTAATTACCCTCTAGAATTTTTTAAATATCAGATTACTTTTTAATAATTCTGAAATCTGAATCCATCTCATTTCGCCGCATAAGGTCGCTTTTTGATTAAACAGGGACAAAAATATTAAAGGCAAGATAAAATGAAACGCTAAACAGGGAGCAAAATTGATATTCTTAAAACTATGGGAGTAAAGAAAAACAATCGGGAAATCTCCCATTTCCTCTTCCCGCTCGCCTCGAGAAAGCAGCGACACTCCTGCTTCGGCCTCGTTGCCCTCTTCCACCGGCGGAGGACGAATAATGATGCCGCCGGGAGACTGCGACGACCGTGATGACATCGACGCTTTCGCTCGCTTTCTCATCACTCATCACTCCCCTCAACTCCGTTCCATCCTCCTTTCTCCCGATCCCAATCTCCATTACCCGATCGTCGTCGAGTAACCCTTGATTCTGAATCCCTCGATAAATATTAAATTATGCTTAGCGCAAAACGTTTTCATGCTTGGCTCCTTTCTCCCAGATTCGCGGAACTATTGGAATTCGATCCTCCCCTCGCTCACCTTCTATTCTCCCAGCCCTCCGATCACCTCCCGCACTTTGATGAAGCCGCTCGTCGCTGCCAGGTACTCTTACTTTTATGTTGTGTCCTCTCCTTCGATTTGGCAGTTGTGTGTTTTTGTCCCTTACTTAGGCTCTACATTGTTTGTGACAGGATGTCATTCTTCAAGAACCCGATTTTTCGGGTCATAAGTCCAGCAAGAAGTATCACGTTCATATCAGAATCAGCACAGCAGGATCCCCGCTGGAATCCCCAGGTCCACGGCTGTCCTAATTTTGTTTTGTTTTTTTTTTCTTTCCTAGTGTCAGTCCTCTTGTTTAGTAGATGAAGCTAAAGAGGAAGATATTTTGGTAGTGCGTCTATGCTCTTTTCTTTTATTGAATCTTGTCTATGTATAGAGACGTTTCCAAGCATTGGGCGGGTGAGGGTTAGGCATCGAGGAATCCTTCTCACTCTCAAGGGGACTGTTATCCGATCAGGGGCCATAAAGATGATTGAGTGGGAGCAGATTTACGAGTGTAGGAAATGCAAGCACAGGTATGGTTAAATATTGTTCAAAACTCACCTTAATATATTTCCTTTGTCTGTGTTGTGTTGGGTGGTTGTACCTAATATACATGTCATTTGCCATGTAACTCACCATGAGATTGACACACTCTTCTTCCAGCTGACAATTATTCTCCTAAGTTGTTATGTGAAGAAAATAAACTTTGTTCCATTTTAGAGGAAGCCTTACCACACCCAGACATGTTCTGCTGCTTGTGTACTACTTAATTACTTATGGAGTATATCCATTAGTTCTGGTGATCAATGAGTCAGCAAAAAGGAAATAACTCATATCTGTTTCTAACTTCTCCAAAATTATGCTATTCTTTCATGCGGTTTCATGTGGTGCACAAGAATGCATAACCTTTCAGCAAATTTAATATTGAATTATACATACTAGTCTATATTGTCTTTTTAAAAAGGCTAGTTAGTTACATTGAGAATTGAATCTTGTGACTTCATGTGATGGAAATTATCATACTTTCTCTACTGGTTAAACTTCTAGCTTATAGAGTGGACAGTCTCTCTCTCTCTCTCTGTATATATTTCTGTTTCTAGAATAAATTAAAGTTGTTATAGTATGTACGTTATTGTTGTGTACAATTAGGTTCAAAGTTCATCCTGAGCTGGAATCTGGAAAGTCCATAAAACCTCCCACCTCTTGTCCTTCTCGGGTATGTTCTGTTAAATCATCTTTTATTTCTTATATCAGGCTTTCCGATTCATTTATTTTCATTCTCTTAGGTTGTAAAGTTATGTTCTGTGGCATGATTGAATCAGCTCAATTCATCTTTTTGTGTGTAGCAATAATATACATGCTATTCACATAAACATCTTGAGAATTCTGCATCTATTTCCTTTAATTACACTACTCACAGTCACCTGTGTTCTTTCCAACTGATGATGGTACAGTGGTCTGAAAAGAAGTTACCTTTGCTTTTGCAGAGGTCTAAGAGTTGTGAAGGAACCTACTTCATACCTATAGAAGACAGTAAAGTATGCCAAGATTTCCAAGAGATAAAAATTCAAGAAAGCACACAACTGTTAGGTGTTGGATGCATACCACGTTCAATTTCAGTTATTCTAATGAATGACCTTGTTGATATGGTCAAAGCTGGGGGTAACACAAAGCATTGGCTCCTTATTTTCAATCTCAGTTGTCCTGTTTTTCATTTAACTCGTTTTTCTGTTAGATTTTTCTTTGTTATCTTTGTAGATGTATACATTAAAATATGATCAAATATGAGGCATCACACAGTACTTTACGCAATGACACCAAATATTTAGTACTAGTCCATATGATTTACCAGTGTGTGAATTATGGATATCTGACAGAAAATGTGAGTTAAATATTCAAACTTTATAGGCTCCATAACATGCAAAGAATTGGCAGACAACTTAGTTAGCAGATGATTGACAATTCAAACTTCAACATTAAAATAGTATGAACAATCTTCAAACTTTAACGTTATAATAGTATGAGAAAAAAATCCATTTTGCCCTCCTAGTTCCCTCATTTTCAATGATGTCATTTTGCCCCCACACTTAAAAACCTTTGTCTAAATCCCCTTCCCTCGTCACTAACTAATAGTGGCCATTATTTCTGACAGTCACACATAGCATGTGACAGGGAATGAGGGGCTAATTTTTGATAGCTTACGGGCATTCTATGCCAGTTTTGTCACTTTTCATGGCTCAATATGTTAGTTTGTGGTCTGAAAATTAATGATTTTGGTCACTTACCCTCTGTTTGGATGGAGTGAGGGAATGCTCATTAAATGAAGGGGAAGGGAGGGGAAGGAAGGGGAAGTGAGGGGAAGTAAAGTGTTTAACTTCTCCTTGTTTGGGAGGGAGGGAAGGTTCATTAACGTAACATGTGTTACTTTGTTTGGGAGGAAAGGAAGGGGAATAAAGGTTAAATAGATAAAGTTACAAAGATACTCTTACTTTTTAAATTAGACATTTTTCATAATATTAATATTTGTTTTATAAATATAAATTAGATATTTTTAATAATAAAATTAATTTTTTATATTATCATTTAAATTAGTTATTTTTAAATAAAAAATTAATCTTTTTATACTATTCATAACAAAACAATGAATTATCGATAATCAAGTAATTAAATGAGAAATAATGAAAATAATGATTCTAGAAACTTTAAATAAAAAAATTTGAAAGATAACGCTAAATTCCTATTCTTTAAAAACTTATTAAATTTTGATAGAAAAATTAAAAAATAGTAGATATCCTCTTAAATTTTGATGACAAAAATGGTTTCTCCCTTCAATTCAGTTAGAAGACGTGTCGGAGCCCCTCCTCTAATAATTTGGCAACAAACGAGCTATGAAGAAGGCAAGGAAATTGGACTCCGACGACATAGCAAAATTAGAAATTGGAACATTTCTTAAACTATTAAGAACAGGGATAAAATTGGAATAAAAAATCTTTTGTTTTCCCTTCCCCTTCCTTACACCCCAATTCGGGGTGTAAGAAAATCTCTCTTTCCATGGGTAACGAAGGTTAAAGCTTACCCTTCCTTACCTTTCCTTCCCTTTCCTCACTCCTTCCCAAACAAGGTTCAAAGTTTCCCTTCCCCTTATTTCCCCTTCCTTCTCCTTCCCTCACCTCCTCCCAAACATATCGTTAGGGACTGCCAACACCATTAATGGACAAACTAAAAAATTTTGTTCCAAAAAACCTAGTTAGAGAGGCATATCATGATTTTTTTCACCTAAGAAAACCTTATTATCATGAAAAATTCTACTGCAAGCTGATTTGCAACTTTCAGTTGTTGGTAATCTGTGTGACTGAGCCTTCGTTAGTTGTCTTGGAGGGGGTATTTTGACAAGGTTTTCAAAATTTGGGGTTAAATGATAATTTTAAAAGTATTCCTGACTACAAAAAAAAAAAGTAGATCCGCTACCTTAGCTGCCCCCCTAGTGTCGGCCCCACAGATATGGAGGGAGGTAAATGCAAGTACACAGGTCATAGACACATGGTGGGGTAAACCCCAAGTCGTCAGCTCCTGAGAATTGACTCTTGGCCATTACGCCCGAGATGCCATGCACACACCTTCCACGCTACGCCCTGGGGGCATATTCCTGACTACAAAGATTGCATGATGAGATGATTGTGGGAGAAGCCAGACATTGATTAGCATAGACATGCATCCAGCAGGATGCAGTTATTTCTCTGACATTTCAACTTTACAATAACTGATCTGCCATGTGGTATCATAGATTTATCTATGCTTGACATTCAGTCTATACATTCCTTGTCAAAATCAAAGTCGCCAGATGACCAAATATTTGTACGTACAATAAATGGGAAGATACTAACCTTAAAGTCAAATTCAATTGATGACTCATCAGTGAAAAATGCTATTTCAAATTTTGCTCCATACCTTTCGTACCTAGTTTCTCCTCCTTGTGGAAGTAATGTACTAAAAAAAAAAAAGGCAGCCTGGTGCACGAAGCTCCTGCTATGCGGGGTATCAGATAAGGATCCATTGTACGCAACCTTACCCTGCTTTTTGCAAGAGGTTGTTTCCAGGATTCGAACCCGTGATCTTTTGGTCACAAAGCAACAACTTTACCATTGCGCCAAGGCTCCCCTTCTGTGGAAGCAATGTACTATTTGATAAAATAAGCAAGTTTGACTTAACCAAGGTAGATCATGGTGTAAGTTATCTTCTGATGTTTTGCAAGTTAATGAGAGTTTATTTACGTTAAATTCTAATGATGTGAGGCAATATCCTAAAAGTTTTTAAGGAAATAAATTTGAATATTTCACATTTAAGTTTATCAATAAGAAAGGAAAAAATTAAGGAGGTTTTTTCTTGATTTATGATTCAACTACAAAAAGTGATTAATGAAGATGTCCTTTTGTAAGAAAACAGATGTTGGGTTAAAATGCATATGGTGTCTGGATTTTAGTGCAGTTTTTGCATATCTTAGGTTAGTAGAAAAATTATATAAGACAATCATATGATCAACTGTCCTTTATGGGATGGAACATTGAACAATTAAGAAGCAATGCTTGCAAAATAGCTAGTATATAATAGGTCATACAGAGAAAAAAGACATGTTCACAGAACGTTATAGCACCCCATAAAAATAAATGAGGAAATAAATTAAGATGGATGAACTTGTTAAAATGACCAATAATTCAATAGTTGATAAATTTATTAGAGTTGAAAGTGTGATGTGTAGAGGAGGTTAAGAAAACTTAACTAGAATAATTACTAGGGTTTCCAATAGTCTGGGTATGGCCAAGAATGGCTTACATAGAGAACAATGATAGGATCTATTTGCTTCAAATAGTTGAGTCATAAGGCTTCTTGTTGCTTATGTTATGTACTGAGCGAGTATGGGTATGCTTACTTGTATTGTTGTTTGCTCATGTTATCTTGCTAAATATGCTAATGCTATGTCTTAAAATATTTACTGCTTTTTTCTCATGGCTTTAGATGATGTAATAGTAACCGGCATTTTGTCAGCAAAGTGGTCTTCAGATTTAAAGGATGTCCGCTGTGATCTGGACCCTATTTTACTTGCTGATTTTGTAAGGTAAATATAATTTTGTATTTTTGGAGTAATCTGGTCAGGACAATTTTAGGATCAATATGATCTTATTCCATTTATCATAAATTAACAAGCTGTATGGTAGTCATCAGAACTGGATTACTATGTAAAGTGTTTTTGTAAATGTTGTTCTAGATTTTAATTTTTCTGTGTCACTTTGGATTATATATGATATATCTACTATTCATAAACAATAAGCATTGGTTAAAATTGGGCAGAAAATCTACATACCTCCTCTTATTATGTAGAGATATTACATCTTTCTAATTTAAAAGCAAAAAAGAGAATCGGTAAAATAGAAGTATTAAAAAAAGACATTTGTATATCTTTTTCACTTCTCTATACAAAAAATATTTTTATATTGAGGATACTTGATCTTCTCCCATGATAAGGAAATAAATGATGATGAATATTTTCCATAAACAATATCAAGAATAACAACAACCAAGTCTTATCCCACTAGGTGGGGTTAGCTATATAGTTCTTTTTATGCCATTGAGTTCTATCTCCTAGTATATCATCATCTATAGTTAAATAAATTTTATCTTGTTTTATTGTTGCTAACCAAGTCTTTTGTTTGTTTTCTTCTTCCTCGTTTGATATGTGTGTTTGTCATAATTTCACATCGCCTAACTGGAGTATTTATTGATCGTCTAAGTATATGCCCGTACCATTTTAAACGTGTCTCTTGGAGTTTTTTCTCAATAAATGTAACTCCGACTTTCTCTCTAATGTCTCATTTCTTATTATGTCCATCCTTGTATGTCCACACATCTACTTTAATATCGTCATTTCTACAACTCTCATCTTCTGCACATGCTCAAGTCATAGCCCAACATTCAGCTCCATATAACATAGCACTAACTGTGGTTTTGTAGAACTTTGATTTAACTTTTAGAGATACTTTATGATCACATAAAATACCCGACGTTCTCCTCCATTTCAACCGCTTGTATTCTATGTAAGACATTTTTTTCAATCCCTCCATCGTTTTACAAAAATGATCATAAATATTTAAAGCTCTTGGTTCCGCGCAACTCATCATCTGCTATCTTAACAATTGTCTCATTACATCTAATATTACTAAATTTAAATTTCATATATTCTGTCTTTATTCTACTAAGTCTAAAACCTTTCCCTTCTAGTGTTTTCTGTCAAGATTTTATTCCATAAACAATATCCTTATAAAAAAATTGAAACTGGGAAATTTTTTCAAAAATAAACAATCTTAGTTTTATTCTTGTTTTGACGTCAACCCAGGACCTCCACTTGTGATATGGATCTGCATGAGTTGGAGTGTTGAATCATGTTGACTATTAGCTGCAACAAATACTACTCATCAGAACTGGTTTTGCCTTGCACAGGCTGAGACTAAAGCCCATACCCGTGTCATTCTGGTCTTGGTTCATGTTCCCTGTAGGAACTTAATCACCTTTAGTGCTTGATATCTAACAGATCGATGGGTCTCGTGTTTTCTTTTTCTTAATTTAGCAGAAAAGGGAGGATGTGTAAGGCAAGTTAACTATGATTTCTCCTCAATTATGCCTGTTGTGTATCATGTAATAGGTTAGGCCTCATTCTAGATTATCTTTTATTTTTTAACATGTATATTAATATAGGAGGGAACGGATAAAACAAGTATGATTAATTCCTTGATAGCAAATCCCAAGTAAACTGAGATTGGTGAATTTTCTCCCTCCTAGGCTAACTTATATCTCATTTCCACCATGCATCTTAGGTAGGCCGAGAAGAGTGCATCACAATGTGCAGGAATACATCAAACTTGTGCTACTTGCTAGTGTCAAAAATCAATTCCTGCAGCCACTTTAACTCCTATAATCTCTTTTGGTTTCTGTTGAGACATGAGTTGACCTTTTTATGATTTATTGAAGGCCTTGCTTTGCTTGACAAAACAAGATATTTGTGGTCATAACTTGTTTATTTGAGTTTGCATGATTTTGCCGGTGCCTTATTGTTACATCTGAAGTCCATGTCACCAACAACAATCCATTTTTCACAATGCATTTCTAGACTGAATATTGCAGCCGTACAAGTGGGTAATAGCAGGGTGAACTAGAAAGTTTGGGTAGAGCTGGATCTAATGTTGGCTAGGCGAATATACTATAGAGTAACTATGAACCCTCTAGACCACTAAGACTATCCCCAGTAGGCGCTGAGAGGAGATTTGTAAAGCATATATTCAACTTGAATTTTTGATCAGTCGAGCATATAGTAGGAAAAAAAAACCCACAGTCCATTGAGTTTTCTGATTAGTTGAAGTTCTATTCAGCTTACCACCTGCAAACAGTTGGTGAAATTCTGGGTGTGAATGCGCGGGAATGCATTTGAGCTGTATTTCTACCGATAAGCCTGCCAAACACAGGTTTTCCTTCAAGTCTAAATACTATCATATATGAAATTGTCTAAGACCTTTCCCTGTTATCCACATACTACTCTTTTCGTACAACCTGCTCATAGGTCGTTTATCTTGAGTTTTGTGAGCATGCAAAGATCTAAAGGTGTTTTATGTCTATGGTTACCTATGACAACATATGCTAGAACATAGGTTGCAATGGAAACTTGTGTTGATGCCAAGAGGCGCAATATAAAACTCTCAGTTAGCATTAATTACACACAAGCTGCAATGATAGCATCGAGTACCACTGATCAATCAAAACATGAGCCATTTTGAGCCTATATCCCTTTCTTGATGGAAGGCAAACTCCTTGCTGAAGCTTTTTTCAGTCATTCAAAATTTATGGTACCCCATCCTAATTCATTGGGTAGATGTCTCTTGAAGGTGTTTGCACAAGCCTCAATGTCTGTCTAATTGACACCTTAGATGTAATTGACACCTTAGACGAATGGTTTCCTTTCAAATGTAACATGTGTGCTTACTAGATTTGAACTTATGAAGATTATTAGATTTAATTTTTATGGTAATTGAAGTGACTCATATGGTTAATTATAATATTATATAACAATTAACAATTAATTGTCTCTATATTCTTTGCAAGGTATTTTTGTTGAAAGATGAGATAATGCATGATCTTTCTATAATGTTCTGAAGCTAAATATAAATTATAAAATATGCTTTTCAATTGTAGAATCTTAAGATCTGTTCCTAGGAAGGATATTGATCTGTTGTTGTTGTTTCCTGAGAAAAGGATTGTGAATGGATCAGAGGACCATTTGGTTTTCTAGACCTTTAGAGTTGAGACCAGATTACAGTAGTTCAAAAACATCTAATTTGATACACTCGATAGAGATTGACCTTACTGCATTACAAGTTTTATCAGTCAGTTGATACACTCAAACACTCGATAGAGATTGGACCCTGAAATTTTGAAACTCCACACCCAAGGAACCCTCGCCAAATCTGCAGAGGACAAAGTGAGTCCGGACTGCCTGATGAAAATACAATGGAGCATCTTGCAATATAAATAGCATACATCCAAGCTAGAGCAAAAGTGCAAAAATTCCACTTTTTTGACAGTATTGTTTGAAATGAATGATCTTTTGATCTGTGCTTGTTAAAGATTTTGTGTGTGTTTCCTGAATTTGCACAATAATTTGTTTGCAGACGAACAAATGATCTGAAATCTGAAATTGACATACCTGATGAAGCAATTAAGAATTTTGAGCAATTCTGGTCACACTACAAAGCTACGCCACTTAGAGGTGCTTTTTGAGATGGAAATATTCATGTTATTTATATGTTGGCATCTTTATGTTAATGTATTTCTATGTTTGCTGGTCACAGGAACTTTATGTTAATATATTTCTCAAGTTTGTCGGTCACAGGAACTATATAGTAGGCATGAAGTATAAGCATGAGTTATCTTTAGTGATTCCATTTATTTATATAATAAAGCTTAAATTGAACTTTATTAATGTTATATAAGTGCAATGCTAAGGCACATGAGATAGATCTTCCTGGTTTGTTTATCATCTCAAAAGCCCTTTTTTCTCTGTTGACATTCTTGAGAGAGATGTGGATAATGCTATTCTACTACTGGACAGGAAGATGGCTTGTGTTTTATGTTTAGATTTGTTTATCTGAATTAACGGGCTGCTTTTGTGATGTTGGGCGGAAAGCATTGTGTGCAATTCCATTTTGAGGAGCAGAATTGATAGACAACGGCTGAGAGATGGGATATTTTAGCTGAATGAGGAGGGAGAGTTTGTTGAAACAGAAGGCGAGGGAGGTGCTTTGCAGACTTCCCTGAAATGATAGGAACCACAGTTTGAGGTGGATTTGTGCACCAATTAAGGAAGACAACAAGCAACATGTATGTGGTTGGGCTAATAACATTTCACAAGAAAATGAAAAAAATTCTCAAGAAATTTATAGCATAGATTGAATGAGCTAAACAATGAGATGGGTCCCTCTATGTTTTATAACAAGGCGGTCTCATACGACAAAATATGTGAATTGTATTGTAACTAGTAAAAGCAAAAAAAAAAAACTTTGGCCCAAGTAGAAATAAAAAACTAAATTATTAGTCTAACCCAATTTATTTTATTTGACTGATTTTTCTTAAGGTGATCTATTGTATATGCATCACACTCCTGTTCATCAGAGTGCATTTTAGCAGTCGTCTTTCACTTTGATACATCTACAAAACTATGTAGGAAGAAATGCCATTCTACAAGGAATCTGCCCACAAGTTTTTGGTCTGTTCACTGTGAAGCTTGCAGGTGAAGTAGAAATCCTGTATTTCAATTTGTCTCCATACAAGAAAAGAAAAAAAAGGCCAACTTGCTTATTTAAAACAGTTTTGCAACTCAGTTACTCTGACACTGATTGGTGGTGTCCAACATGTGGATGCTTCTGGAACGAAGGTTCGTGGAGAATCTCACTTGCTTCTTGTTGGAGATCCAGGTAAATGGTAACTTTACTCTATGGTTACTGACTTTTGTTAATTGGAGAGCAATATAACCTTTTATGTTACAGAACACTTACTTGAACTTTGACGATTTAAGCTTGAGGTTTAACATTTGTTTCATTCTCTACTTTTTAGCATCACTAGAATGTTTACATATTTTGTCACATCCTGTTGTATCTTTGTGTTGTTTTTAAAAGTACATTAGCTATACAAAATTGTATACTGCACCTTAAACTTAAAGGACCCCGTAATATCAGTTTTAGTTGAAGTTAAGAAGGATCAATAACTGATTATTCATCCCAAAATCTTAAGATGTTTGGAGTACCACCTTGCACATGTATACTCATAGTACTTATCCTCACGCATTGGCATGTGGAATTTTTGTAGATTTCTTTAACAAATTTATGTTCTCTTCCTTATTCTCTTATGTTCCTCATTATTCCCTCTAAGTCTCTTTAAACTCTTTTGTACCTCTAATCTTGATCATTGCCATCATTCAGAGGATCAACGAGGGGGCTAAATGAAGGATCACAATCACTTATCATGGATCAACCAGAAGATTTCTACAAAGAATGCCATGGATTTATAGGTCTCAGATCCTTTCTTTCTTGCTAAAACCTTGTTTTGCAGGGGTCCTAGTACTCCAAAGAACCTCCTGAAAGCACTTCTCAAATTAAGCTCCTAACCCGCTTCTCTTTCTTGTTAACTCTCTCTCTCTTTCACATATTGACACACCCAAACCAATAAATAATCCGTCTGGACCTTGTTAGTGGATACTGAAGTTGTTTCCTAATTTAGCGTACATGGTTAGGCATCGCGTAGACTCAGCTTAAGTCAATCAAACCTCATGCATATGAAGTTTTGGTGTTAAATTCACATGATACATCCTCCATTCTCACTACCAGGACCCTAGAACTTATGCCCCCGTGCATAAATTATACTATAAATTAATGCAGAATCAATTCTTTAATAGTTAAAAAAGCTTGGACACAACTTATAAAATATGTATATGTTAGTGCAAATAGTGGTATGATTTTTATAGATGCATTTGTTAATCCAGAAAACAGAGACGAGGCCATGTGATATATGCGCTTTTAGTGCACATGCCATGAGTGGTATTGTGGGAGGTGTCATGGAATAAAGAAGAATCTAGAGAACTTAAGGTGAGTTGAAATTGTTACTTCTGATAGACCCAGATGGTTGTCTAGAGTCATTTGGTTTTGAATCATATAAATATTTCTATTCAGTTTTTATCAACCACGGTGCAGTTCATTGTCACATGAGTATGTGTGGTTCTATTTCTTCTTTGCATAGCTAAATCCTATAATTCAGCAGTTTGTGCACTGACAAAATTCTTACTGTAGTGTCTAGGAATTTCCACCCATGTCATATCATTTACTTCACAGTTGTATCTAGGCCACTATTTAGATAAGTTTGATCATCCAGGCTTTTGATATGTTGCCAAGTAAACTGCTAACCAATTTCACCTTGAATTGCAATCTAAGATTTGACATTTCTAGACCTGGTTTTAAACTAACACTTGTGCAACTGTTTATGACTTTTAATTTTATAAATAGATTGTAATTGTTTTTTTTTGTATGCTTGATTTGGAAAGTTACAAAATGTGCCACCACTATCAGTTACCTTTGTATTTATTTCTCTTAAATCTAAGATTATTATCCCTGTAAAACTCAAAGTCTTGCATGTAGTCCCTAGTGTTGATGCGGCGGAAGCGGTTTGGATCACTAGAGGGGAGGGGTGAATTGTGACCTATAAGTTAAAATCGATCTTTTTCTCTTGCTAATGATTCAACAAGGACACACATATTAATAGAAAAATAAACACAACATAAAAAAAAGAGACACGAAGAATTACTTGGTTATAACCCTCAAGTTGTTAGTCCAAGACTATGAAGAGCACTACGAATATTTCCTTCTTCGAACACAAGTCGTAAGCGGAGAAGCCCCGTACAACAATTGAGCACTAGAGGAAAGTAAAGAATTGAATACAAATACAGAGAGTTAAACGAGTGTATTGTCTTAAACTTTGAACATCATTCATCCTTTTATAGCCTTCGTGGTTGATGTGATCGTTTGTTGACGTGGCACCTTCTAGGCGCCTGGACTCGTCGAACTCGATCCACTTGACAATGATCCACTCAACGACTCTGGATGACTTCGGGCATTCCGGGCTCCTGGAAGGGATCCAGGTGCTTGGATTTTGTTGACGTGGACATTGTCTTGATCCATTTCGGCAACAACTCCCGCTGACGTGGCCACAATCTAGGCGCCTAGAGTCCGGGCACTTGAAAACATTTCAGGCGCTTGGAATGGTCAACTTATGAAGTTGATCTTTTTCTTCTCCGGTCGTCGTTAACTTGATTTCGTTCTTCTCGAGTAGTCTTTCTCTTAGCTTCTCGTCCTTCGGATGCAACCTTGCGTCCTTCATGCTCCAACAGAGTACTCTTTCACAACTCCTCGTATTTCAGCTGCACCGAGCTCGTCACCTCATTTCCTGTGCCATTCTTCTCGCCCACCTACATCTTTTTTCGTCTCTGATGCTCCTTAGCCATCAGGTCCCTATATGTTCTTAAACATACATATTAGATCTACAAGGTCTAACTTAATCCGTGTTATATCATGGCTAGACCACTTGGGCCTTACAATCTCCTCATTTTTTTATATGAATCAATATAGATTAAGTTAGAGTAAAAATAAATAAAATACAATAAATATTTTCAAAGTAGCAAAGTAACAAATATTAAAAACTCCCCTTAGAGTTATGCATTTTTCCTTCTAACTTTTTTATTTTCCCCTTTAATCATATCAAAAATTGTTTAAGTGTAAAAAAAAATTAAAATTTTTACCAGTTGTAGCCCAAAATATTTTCTATCATAGAAAATTAATTTTAATTGCTTTTTATTTTAAATTTTTAGGATTTTCTTTGAACAATTATTAAAAAATATTAACAAGTCAAAAATTCTGAAATTTTAGATCATTATAGGACACATGTCATATTTTTACAGAAAAATAATTGTCATAAAAATTTTTGTCCAGTTTATTCGAAAAAAATGATTTATTCATGCATATCAAATCAATCATATTTAAAAACTAAAATTTCCTTGGTTGACCAAAAAAAAAATTCTAAATGATCAAAATAGATTTTGGTACTCTGAATAAATTCTTACGATTTATCAAATATTTTTGCAGGATCCAATATTTTGATACTTTTCTAATTGGGCCCCTAGCATTTTGAAAATTAAGTTTTGGTCCCCCTCTTTCAAATTTTGTTATGTGGTTCTTTTCTAAATTTGCTTTAAGGGTTTCTACTTGTTTCCTTAATTTTGTATTTTCATTTTTAAGGTTTTCAAAATCTTCTTTTGCGCAAGAATTGTCCAACTTATTTTCTAAGTCTAATTTGACCTTTTTCAATTCTATGCACCTATTTCTAACTTTGCATAAGGAACTAGAAAGCATTTTTATTGCCTCGTAAAGTTGATCTTAGGGTAGATTATGTATCTCACTTATCATTTCAGATTCGTGGATTGATGCTCCCCCTACATGGTTGCTTCACCTAATGAGTTGTACCCTTCATTCTAATGAGTCACCATCATTGCAAGCCCCACTATTTGTTTTGACTCCGAATCTTCTGAGGAGCCGTCTCAAGTTGCTTTTAGATTCTTGGATTTATCTTGTGTAGGCTTCTTGTCCTTGCCCTTTTCTTTGGTCTTCTTGAACTTGGGGCAATTGTCCTTGATGTGACCTTCCTCGTTACAATTGAAGCACCTTACCTTCCTTTTCTCTTTTCTTCTTAACAATCTTGAAGCCGGTTTCTTATCAAGCTTATTAGATTTAAAAAATTTCTTCATCTTCTTTACTAGATAAGCTTCTTTATCTCTGTCCAAAGATGTGTCAGATTTTGAGTCGTCCTTCTTGGCTTGTAGAGTGTGTCGTGGTTCGTCATTCTTGTTTCTTTCATACCTGCACATGTAGATTCGTGTAATTCTATAGTTGAAAAGAATTCATCTAAACTACTTACCTCGAGAGTCTATTATTGATACCCATTCTTGAGTTCTTGGAAATATATTGAGTGCAGATCTAAGCATGTCTCGGTTTGTAATTACTTCTCCGAAGTTGCTGAGGCTAGTGAGGATCTCTTTTAACTTTGCATGTAATTGCGCTACTTCTCACCCTTTTCTAGTCGAAGGTTGCTGAGTTGATTTCTGAGCAGATCTCGCCTTGCCAACTTTGCTTCCAAGGTTCTTTTATGGAGTTCTAGGAACTTCTCCTAAAGATCTTTGGTAGAGTCGTATGCGCCAATCCAGTTGAGTTCTTATACGGGTAGTACGCTTAGCAAGTGAAATTCAACCTTATGCATAAACTCATCTTGTTGCTTTTTGGTCCATTGTTGTTCGTTGATTTCTACTCCATCTTCATTCCTGGGCACTTTGAAACCATGGTTTATACAAATTATAATTTCAAAATTAGTCTTAAAAAATACCTCTATTTTCTTTTTTCTCATTGTGAACTCGCCCTTGAACTTAGGTGGGTGGATGTTCGATCCGGCCATTCATCCCGATCTAGTTGCTTAGTCTGTGGTTAGTCCTTCTAAGCAGTTCGACTCTGATACCAATTGTTGGTACGACGGAAGCGTTTTGGATCGCTAGAGGGGAGGGGTGAATTACAACCTGTAAATTCAAACCAATCTGTTTCTCTTGCTAATGATTCAGCAATGACACATATTAATAGAAAAATAAACACAACATAAAAGAAAAGAGGCACTAAGAATTACTTGATTACAATCCTCAGGTTGTTAGTTCAAGACTATGAAGAGCACTACAAAAATCTCCTTCGTCGAACATAAGTCGGAGGCGGAGAAGCCTCTTACAACAATTGATGAAAGTAAAGAACCAAATATAGAGTTAAACGAGTGTGTTGTCTTAAACTTCGAACATCTGTCCTTTTATAGCCTTCGTGGTCGATGTGACTATTTGCTAGCATGGCACCTTCTAGGCGCCTAGAAGTAGTCATGGCACCTGGACTCGTTGAACTCGATCCACTTGGCAACGACCCGCTCAACAACTCTGGATGACTTTGGGCATTCCAGGCGTCTGGATTTTGTTGACGTGGACACTATCCTAATCCATTTTGGCAATGACTCTGGTTGACGTGGCCACTCAATCCAGGCACTTGGAATGAATCCAGGCGCCTGGAGACTCTGAGCGTGGAAATGTTCCAGGTGCCTAGAATGGTCAACTTGCGAAGTTGACCTTTTTCTTCTCTGGTCGTCCTTAGCTTGATTTCGTTCGATTCAAGTGGCCTTCCTCCTGGTTTCTTGTCCCTTGGATGCAACCTTGCCTCCTTCACGCTCCACCGGAGTACTCTTCCGTTGTTCTTCGTACTTCAGATGTACCAAGCCCATCGATTCCTTTCCCGCGCCATCCTCTTCGCTCACCTGCTTGCGTCTTTTGTCGTCTCCAATGCTCCTTAGCCATTGGGTCCTTGTATGTTCTCCTAAGTCCTGCACATTTAGACATACAGATTAGATTTATAAGGTTTAACTTTATTTGTGTTCAACTCACATAAGAATTGTGGCTTACCACTTGGGGCTTACAGCTAGCTTTTAATCATCAATAGTTGAGTATAAGTTGACTTTGAGTGAAGATATTTTAATTGTAAAACTGAGAGTAAAACCTTTCGTATTTTGTGTTTTATTAGTAAGAATGTTGAGAATTTCTTCTTTTTGATTTGAAATAACTGGTAACTATAATTAGTTGAGTTTTACCATCCATGCTTAGGAGGAAGACATCTGTGGTGTATCTTTACGCTTAGGACACATATGGTGTGCAATTTTTAGCATTTTCTTTTGGGGAATCTGCATTTTCTGATCTTTGCAAAAAAATAAATAAATAATAATAATAATAATTAGGTCCACAAATTTAGGATAGGAGGCAAATATCTTAGTCTTCTTTATATTTAAATGTCAATCAAGGTCAGTAAGTTATTTCATGCACTACCCTAATTATGCAGGTACTGGTAAGTCCCAATTTCTAAAGTTTGCGGCAAAGCTAAGCAACCGATCTGTGATTACTACTGGACTAGGCAGTACCAGTGCAGGCTTAACTGTTACTGCTGTGAAGGATGGAGGTCTTTTTTGGTTCTCATGCAGCTTATTACCTTTTGTAACACCAGATGAAATTTTAGAGATCGGAGTTTGTTCTTTTTACATGTTTTCTTTGATGAATATGATATTTTTCAGATTCATGACACATTCAAGTTGCTTATGACAGCTCAAGCTGTAAGGTTCTAACAGTTGCAACTTAAAACTAAGATATTTGTATTGATGGTACACTTGATAATTGGAAAACATTTATCATTGCTATCCTGAGGGATGATATTTAACAAATATAATTCAGGTAAATTGAAGAACTTGGTTGAAACTGATATTTAAGAATACAAGCCAGGTAAATTGAAGAACTTGGTTGAAATTGATCTAACAAGTTAAACAAATGATTTCTAGCTAACTTGGAGTTGTTTGATAAAAACACAGATTGTAACAAATATGTCATCCTTATTACTTTCTATATTTTTTCTTCTACTTTTATTTTTCATCTTTTTGTTATTGTTCTTTTAATAACTTCTCAGTTGTCTTTCTTTTTAACTTTCTCTATTTATGTGATCTTTTCATGATGAGTTTTAGCTACCAACAAAATACCTCACAATTATAAGTCAGAATAGCTTGAAGGCTGATATCTTGACATTGCATTAGCTAATAACTACTTTTCAGTGGTTGGATGTCCTTGTGTGAAAGGAATTGCTTGATAACTTTGGCTGTGACAGAATATTGTCTGAACCGAGCTTTTTGCATTTAGTTACTTAAGACTTTGGCTGAGATAGAATATTGCCTTGCATATATTGTAAAGATAGAATTATGCAGAAACCATGTATCTTAAATACCAATGAGGGACTAAATACTAATACTTCTAACAAGATAGAAGGGACAATATTGATTTTTTCTTTGGTTACACAGTTTGTAACTTGTGTCGTAGCTTAAAATTTTCTCAAACAAGGAAATTAAAATTTCTCTAAGCAACTCATCCTCGTAAGAGTTCGTGTGCTAAATGTCTGCTTTTGTTCCTACGTCAATCTAATGTCTGTCTTGAAACTTGAATCACACTTCTTGTTTTACCTTATCTTAAATTGGAAGACTTATCATAATATCATATGCCTATTTTTTTTATTTAGGCATTCTAAGACATTCCTTTGGGAAGTTGTATGGGAAATGAAAACTTTGGAATACAATTTCCCTTAAAATGAAGAAATATATAAAATTGTACTTACAAAACTACAGGCTGAGTACCACTATATTCCATAAGATCTGATCTCAGAGTTACTATTCTTGTGACCAGCCGATAAAATTATTTAAACAAGCATTTAACAGTTTATCACTGATTGGCTTGGTTTGTTTTCATGTAATATGCAATAGTATGTTTATTGTGAATGTATATCTTTAACAATGAACTATTTTGTTCTATGATTCTTTTGAGTTTATAGTGAAAATAGAAACATGAAGAATTATATATTGCAGATTAAACATGAACAATATGTTTAAAGGGATCGATCCAGTTTCAGCTATCATTATAATGTGCGTGTATTATTGGTTGACCTCTGTGCAAAGTTTTACATATGAAATTCATTGAAATTTATGTGGGACTTATTCTCTTGTTATTTTATACTCGTATGACTTGTGCCATCTCACATGGATGCTTATTGGCAGGGGAATGGATGTTGGAGGCTGGTGCCCTTGTCTTGGCTGATGGAGGGCTTTGTTGCATAGATGAATTTGATAGGTTTCCTTTCTTTTTATCATCATTTTTCTTTATTTAGGTATAATTTTAAAGTAGACCTTTTCTTTGGTTTATTTTTAGTTCGTCCCTTGCTGACACTGTCGACTGTTTTAAAATGGGACCTTTATTAACTTAATATCAAGAACATCTTCTTTTGTGCTACCTTATTCTGAAGAGGTCTATGTGGAACAAATTCGTTAGCTTTGTTGCTCAAGTCGAGACACACCTAGTGTGGCATGCTTAAGATATTTTTAATATGATCTGAAGAATTTATTAGATTATGGTTTGAAAAATTTACTTCTGCCATTCTTCACTTTAAAATGAATAGGAAGTATATCTCTCATCATTTCACCTCACCACTTAAAATGTTAGAGGAAGGAAGTATATCTCTCATCATTTCACCTCACCACTTAAAATGTTAGAGGAAGCGCTTCTTTACAAACGAACTAAGATAATGTACAAAAGAACTTGAAAGTACAAGACTTAAGTGTGTAAGAAAGGAAGCTTGGAATTGAAATTTAGAGAGCAAACTTACAGAGAACTCAAAGTAAGACTTGTGTCGCGAACTCGACTTGTGTCTTGCAATGAGATTTCTAAGGACTTATATAGAGGATGAATGGAGAATCAGGTGCTCATTGGGCCCCATCGCCATTCTGTCATCTCCCCTATAATAGTTCTTTTACAGACAAACTAGTGGTAGGCTTACTTAGCAACTAGTGGTAGGCTTACTCAGCTTCTTATCCTTTGAGATAGGTGGACGGCTCCCCGGGGCTCAATCCATCGAATCAGGGGAAAAGTTGCCTTTATTAAAGGAAATTGTACAAGTCTAGAAGACATCCTTTTTCTATATAGATGATATCATTATGATGATATAACAAGAAAAAAAAACTTGGTTAGTAATAATAAAATAAAATAAAATTGATTTAAATATAAATGATGATATAATAGAGGATAGAGTCCAATAGCGAAGAAGGATCCATATAACTGACCCCACTTAGTGGGATAAAGTTTGGTTGTTGTTGCTATATTATCACTTGAGATGATTTCTTTGGGATCACATTGATTGAACCATCAACATTTGATATTGAATACTCTAGAAGACATAAAAACTCTCGAGTACTTTTCTTAGATAGAGCCCACTTAGGAGGAAACAGTTATACTTGTCAAGGGAAGTATGTGTTTTATATGCTAGAGTAGGCTGGTATGCTAGGAATGGTTTACCATGTCAGGGATAGTGTAGTAAGATGCTAGTTTCCTATGATCCTATTATCTAAAGTGAGCTGAGTGATCGATTTTTCAAACAAATCTCGTTCTCAAAGAAAGTATGTCGTATGTTCCTTACTGTTGATTTATCCTCAGTAAAGAAAATGATATGAGCTAGCTGAATTGTCTAGAATATAAACTGCCTAGGAAGTAAGAAAGTTACTATGATCAGCATATGTAGGGTCTGGAAACACTTGGATCTAGAACTTAATGCTGGTAAACAAGTTGAAGGGCTTGTGGAATTGCATCCATTGTCTTTGATGTATAGCATGTTTTTACAGGGCAACTCTTTAATGCCAGTTTTTTTTCCTGGTTTGTCATTGTCCATTTATAATTTTTATCTTGTGGGATACAAGAAAAGTCATGAGTTGATAATTCCTATGTATGCAATTTTAGCATGCGAGAGCATGATAGAGCAACCATACATGAAGCAATGGAGCAACAAACTATCAGTGTGGCAAAGGTATCTTCTATTCTCCTTTTCTCAGTTACATGATTTCCATGGCCATCTTTTGCCTTGGGGAAATGATGAAGTTGCAAAATTATGCCTTAGGAGATCAGAGTTCAAGTTACAGACAAGGACCATTGCTTCTTCACTTTGCAATAGTCAACCTGTTTTGACTTACCCTCTCAAGAAGTCCCCCTAATGGGTTAGAGATTCATCCAATGCTACCACCTGGGATAGACACCCTTTGAGATAACTAGCATTTGTCAATAGAGAAAAGAGCAAAATTTCTCCTTGGAATCTACGGAAGGAAAGAACTTTGATGTTAAACTTGCTTGCCATTGACAAAAATGCATATATGTACCTTTCACATCTCTTCATTATTACTCAATCAACTATCCTAATTCTAACTAATGGGTGTGGCACTAGAGACTGCTTGTGTTGCCATAAATGCCTCAGCCAATGATTGTACAAGACTAAATCAAAGGTCATGCATTTGTTTTGCTCTACAAAGAATTGTGGTGCCGTGGTTTTCCTATAAATCTATAACATGTAAATGATGAGTTTTATTTCTTCTCCTCCTTTGTTCTTTCTTAATTGTCCACCATGGACTTATTGATGTAAAGGTCTTGCATTTGTCTCACACTAATATGGAATTTGATTCTTGAGTATGTTTAGTTGCTCCTGAGCATGAGATTTAAAGTCTATGAATTGCAGCCTCATAGGTTGTTCTTTTCAGTGGATGATGACGGTTGACTTTTGATATAGATAAAGCGATAGAAAGTAAAATGCTCTAAATAGGTAAGAGCAGCAAAAGATAAGCATATAACGGGAAGAAATTTAATATAATTTCCTGAAATTCATCAGTAATGGGAATTTCAGAAAGACAATGCATATGTTAACAATCTGATTAATGGCGTGTCTGGGGTTGTCATGGTCAAAATTTTCTATTTTGTATCCATTATCATTTTAAGATTCAAATCACCATGGCGTGATTTAGGGATTAGTTGTCAACACTATAACTAGTTGAAATCAACCATCAAGGATACTGCAAGATTTGAGAGTATTAATTGAAATAAATGTCTTAATTGTCCTTATTGGGAAGATATTGTTTCGGTTCTGGCAATATATATAGTTAATTGTTCTAATTGATAAATCAAAACATTCCTTGACTGTACACATTTGAGATTAACTCTTTCTTTATTTTTCTAGTTTTTTTTCTATCTTTTCCTTTTTAAATAGCCCATATCAGTTAGATAATTAATTATTTTGAGGTACTCCAGGTATACAAGGTCTAATACTTATTTAAAATTGTGAGTTTAAATTAAGTACTGTTTTGTTTAACAGGCTGGTCTCGTGACTACTCTGAGTACCAGGACTACAGTATTTGGTGCAACTAATCCGAAGGGACAATACGATCCTATCCAACGTATGTCATTTCCTTATATTTTTTAAAGCAATTTTGCGTTGGTTCATAATCTAGGACATTTAAACCACGCTCTGGTCAAGTAGTTGTGATATATGAAGATATGATCTTTCTTTGCAAATCTAGTCTGATTTTATCACAGCTAATGTTTCACCAAAATTACTAGTGTTGGTCTCAAGGAAGATTAAGTCAGATGTTAAGTTTTTATTTTCTGTAGATCGTGTGTTATTATTGAAGTAAAAAAAATATGAAGAAATAGCTTCATCTTTGCTCGTGGTATTCATGACATTATCAATATCAGGAAATTATTCATGAGTATTGAACTTATTTCCGTCTCTCTTTGGATATCTTTGTTAGGTTCCCATAATTTTCATTGAAGCATGCATGAGTGTTATTCATAATTTGTAATTTGTATATATAATTGTATTGATGTTTTCTTTAAAATTTTGATTTTTAAGGTATTGTCTAATGTTTTCAGCATTGTCTGTCAATACAACTCTGTCTGGACCACTTCTGAGCAGATTTGATATAGTTCTTGTTCTCTTGGACACCAAAAATCCTGAATGGGATGCCATCGTATCATCTCATATTCTAGGAATTGTGAGTATCCTTCTAAACTATGATAATTAAGGAATTCTTTTCTTACCTCAACACTACGTGTTGATACGATGATATCTATCTCCAGAATTTCTGTTGCTTTAAATCTTCAGAATGTAAATGAGTTTGTGTGTTGTTGACTATCTAGAAAGGAGAACCAAGAAGTGAAAGTGATGAACCTGAAACAAATATCTGGTCATTAATGATGCTTCGGAGGTACATTTCAAAATTTTTGATTCTCTGTTTATACAATTGAAGAGAAGATTGATCAATTAAATGTGTATGCTTTCTGAACATTTAGGAGGAAAAATATTCAGTGCCTTCAAAAAGGCACTGGAATAGCTACTTGGTGTAATTAAATTAGTATATACGGAAGAGTAGATGACTATGCATAAATGTGAAAGGGGGCATGAGATATGGAAAATTCTGTGCATGATTGGTTATTCTCGAAATTTTGTTGATTACTGCTTTGTAGGATGCATTAGTTACATCAAAATGAGATTGAAAACATATTCCAGGCATTTGTAATAGAGCTGATCAATCACAACGGTGTTTTTCTTTTCTTGATTGGTCTAAGATTTTGTCTTTCATTAACTGAGGGGATATTGCAGGTATATTTACTATGTGAAGGAACATTTTAAACCTGTGTTAACAAAGGAGTCAGAAAGAATTATTTCAAGTTATTATCAACTCCAACGAAGATCTGCAACACATAATGCAGGTCAGTAGGGAATATTTATGCGTTATCATAAAACATTCACTTGCTCTGAGAAATATATGAATTTGTAGCTAGGACAACTGTGCGAATGCTTGAGAGTTTAATAAGGTTGGCACAAGGTATGTTAAACAACAATTTCCTTTAACTTAAATATTCTCTATAATATGACTGTTTTCTGTTGTAGCACATGCAAGACTCATGTTCAGAAATGAGGTTACTCGTCTTGATGCTATTGCTGCAATATTATGTGTTGAATCATCAATGACAACATCAGCAATTGTGGACACCGTTGGAAATGCTTTGCACTCCAACTTTACTGATAATCCTGATGAGGAATGTATCCTTCACCACGTTCAATCACCTTATGTATTTATTTTGAATTTTTCAATCTTTGCCTGCCTAAAGAGTGCTAGTGGCAATGGTTCTTGAAAGCTAAAATTCTTACATTTTCCATGTGATTTTCTTTCTTATGGATTAAGATTTTGTTTCTGTTTTTTGGGTCATAACATGGTTAGCTCCTGATTTGGTGTAGATTAGATCCAAGTATTGAATTTCCTTTGCCAAGTCGTGGATTTCTTGACATGGTATAGATGCAAAGCAAGAGGAGTTAATTTTGGAGAAGCTTATTGCGGTAGAATAATACAAATAGGACAAGGTACATGCAACTTGCTCTCGGAAGAAGGCACATGCAGCAGTTGGGCCTCTGTAGAAGACTGGAGAACAATGAATTGGTGAAATTCTGATTATAAAAATGACTTTGTATCATTAGATTATGTAGTCATACCCTGTTTTAAGTATACTTATATTTAGTAGATAATTAAGGGGTACTCTTTTACCATCCGATTAACCTGATTTGGAATTAAAAATGGGGCAGGGATTAAATCGTGACGGACGCATTGGCACAGTTAATTTCATGATTTATTTATTTTTTAAATATAATTTGGAGATAGATTGTGATAGACATTTGAGATGAGCGAAATGACTTGGTTGGTTCCGTTGAACCTTGTGCCACGTTTGTTGTCCCTCTTGACCCTGCTGCTGCTCTCACTGCGTAACAATTCAAAATCACTACCAATGGTGCAGTGGCACGTTCATTATAGGATGTGGAATCCAATGCAGATGTCTTTTTATTTATTCACTATTTTCTTTCCTGCCATTTGATTACGATAGCTACCCACTGTCGCGGTAGGCCGGTACCTACTCCATCGTTGGCCGATGCAATGTGATGTGATGCATTATGGACCACAACTGGATGGGATTGAAAGCCTGGAATTTGCCACTTCTAGGTTTTTTTTTCTTTAAACTTTGTGGGTATTCGCATGGCTTCATGAGTAAACTAATCGATGATAATAACTATTAAATCTGTTAATTTATGTGTACATGAATATAAATAGACATTTAAAAACTCCTCTATACTTTGAAAAAAAGAATGACATGATCAAATTAGTATTGATAAAAAAAATTCCCCACATCAATTCAAATAATTATTTATATACATTCTAAATTCTAAAACATCTAAAAAGGAAAGAAATTCTGATTAAAAGAAAAAAAAATAAACATACTAAAACTCTAAAATATCCTAAATAAATTTAAAATCTAAAAATATAAAAGACATAAATTATCAAAAATATCCTAAATACCAAATTCAATAAAAATAATAAAAAGATAAAAAAATTATTTTTTCTTGTCCCGCATCATTCTTCTCATTGTGGAGAAAATTTACTCTCGAATTACTGGTCATATTATTATCAGAAGCGATGTCGACGCGTTGCGATCTTCTTGGTGTGATATTGCAGAAAGTTATTAAATCCATTGATTCACATATGAATATCAGAAATAATCTTCTAAATTTTATTCATTCATGTACAAATATCATAAAATAGAAAACCAAAACTCGTCGTTCTTGAAGGAGATAGTGAGTCAGCGACTGACTCCATAAGATCAATTTCGCTCTGATACTAAACTAACTCAACAAATAGTTATCGGTTTCGTTGATTCGCGCAAGAATACTATAAGTGACTATCGAATTTGTTAATTCGCGCATGAATAGTAAAAATAACCTACACTTTGTTGATTCAAAGGGAAATACTAGGAAATAAGAAAAATACCATGTTTCAAAAAGGAGACGACGACTAAAAATATGAATTATGACACTTATATAAATCCCATACTCTAAGACTCGAAGAAAGGAAAGAAATACTCATATATAGACCTCAATTTTATCTTTTATAGAAAGAAAAAAAATTACCAGAAAAGAATTTTTTTTAAAAGAAATCCTAATTAACAAAATAGGATGGTAACATAAATAAATCCTAACCCATATATATCAAAAATACCCTAAATACTATAAAATAAAAATTATTAAAAATAGTAAACATATGTTCGGAGTCTTAGTTGAGGGTTTAAACGGTAGATTTTGGACTCGAAATTTGGCGGTTACTAGTTCCCCTTAACAAACGTAGATATTTGAATTCTGTTCTGCATGCGTGACCATCGACAGAGTCTAATTCCGAGTCACAAGTAAAAAGTTATGACTTTTAGAAGATTGCGTTGTCAAACTCGCATCTGTTCATCAATCATCTCTTGAACTCATTGCTCCATATCACAATCAAAATCGTAGTCAACTCGTTGTTGTCTTCTCGTCGACATGCTTTTACAAGAATGACTTGGCTCTTATACCAAATTGATTCGTGCACGAATACTGAAAGTGACTATCAAATCCGTTGATTTACACAGGAATATCGGAAGCGATATTCTAAATATATTAATTTGTCCACACATACTAGGAAATAAACATCCAAAAACTACTCGAATTTCTAGGGAAGAGAACAACATGACCGAATCAATATTGATAAAAAAAATCCCTTGTATCAATCTAAATAATTATTGATATAGACTCTAAATCCTATGACCCCTTATTTAATAAAGAAAAAAATTCTAAACTTATTAAAAATAAAAACATCCTAAATAAATTTAAAATTTTAAAATATAAAAGATAAAAATGATAAAAATATCTTATATATCAAACTTCATAAAAATAATAAAAAGATAATTTTTTCCCGCATCACCTGTGTGTTTTGATTGGCTTGGACCTCAGAAACATTATTTATCCCATGGTTAAATTATTTTCGGTTTTTAATTTTATTCATTCTTGACATTAGTTGTCAAGAATTAAAGATCCATGACACTTGTAGTTTGCCTTTACACGGTAAAAGACGATTCATTCATCTCCGTGTCATCGTTAACTCGTCCCTAAATTAACACGAAAGAAGTAAATTATGAATGACTACTAGTTATTAGTACAGATAATCAAGACATAAGGAAAGACATATTCAGACGCGTCAAATTTCGATTCCTAAATCTTATGTGATAATAACCATGTTTCAATCACCATATCATTCTGAAAGAACCACTTGTAGTTTGTCTTTAGCATTGACGCATGGAGTAAATTTTAATTTATTTGGCTGCTTTCAACAATATGAATGAATAATGTGGGTGTTTATTGTAACGGTAAATTAGAGAAAAATTTTCAATGGTAATCATAACTTTGCATGCAATCCCCATACCTAAAAAACTTTGTTTCCACTCCCTGCATGCAAAGTATTACTTGTTTCAACTCCCTCATGCAAATATTGATACCTAAATTGTCCCTAAGATTTTTTAGGTACAAAAAGTCCAAAATTGAGTACAAAAAGTCTGAAAACGAGTATAATTTTTCTTAAAGTCAGTACTTTATATTAAAAATCGAGTATATTTTCTATCAAAATTATCCCTCTTATTTTTTAGGTATAAAAAGTCTAAAAATAAGTATAATTCATGTTAAATTCAGCACTTTACACTATAATCCAGTACTCTATACTAGGATCGAGTATATTTTCTATTGAAATTAACCCATATTTTTTAGGTATAAAAAGTCAAAAATTGAGTATAAAAAGTCTGAAAATGAGTATAATTCTTCTTAAAGTCAGTACTTTATATTAAAAATCGAGTATATTTTCTATTAAATTTAGCACATTAAACTAAAATCGAGTATATTTTGAGGTGAAAAAAGAATCGTACTCAATTTAATAGAAAATATACTAGATTCTAATTTAATATACTGAATTTAAGAGGATTTATACTGATTTTTGGACTTTTTGTACCTATAAATATCATGGGCAATTAGGTAAATATGTTTGACTGGGGAGTGAAAAGAAAGTTTTTCATGGATGGAGACTGCATGTAAAATTGTGTTTATCAATGGGGAGTACATGTAAATTTACCCTTATTGTAACTTATTAAGCATCATTCGAAATTTACATTACCATTTTATCTTGCAATGTACGGCAATTTACCAACAAACGTATCCAGGTGTTTAAATTTACCAAAAGGCATTCTATACTTTGGCAATTACTAAAAGACATACTAATTTATTTAATTTTTTCATTTTACCCCTCTGGTCAAATGTATGCAACCACAATTTCTCTCCTTCTCTCTCCACTCCCTCGCTCAACTCGCTCTCTCTACTATACGTGGAATCGGACTGGTCACTTAAGGGATAGCCAATAAATCTAACTAGGATTATCATTTTTTTCGTGGAAACCTAATCTCTCTCACTTATCGATTTATACTACTCAAATTTATTTTTTTTCGAAACACCTTCACAAGGAAAGACCAAAAATAATAATGGATAACATATTTGAACTACTAACCACCTCAGAAAATCCACAGGACCTGAAATGAGTGCAATTGAAACTTTATAGGTTAATTAGTGAGTTTTGGTTAAAATCCACTGATTGACCTAGAGAGCACCGATTTCACCCATTTTAGATCTTGTGGATTTCTGAGATTGCAAGAAGTTCAAATATATTATCCATTGTTTATTTCAGCTTCTTTGAATGTATGAAAATGTTATTGAAAGAATTGATTGATATCTTACAAACGTTAGACCTGATATAAAATACCACCTTCGGAGAAACTGAAATAAATAATGGAGGACATATTTGGATTCCTTGCAACCTCAATAATCCACAAGACCTGAAATGAGTGCAAATAGAGCTCTCTAAGTCGATTAATGAATTTTGACCAAAATTAACCGAAATCCCATGTTAGGCCTAATATGAGTTCATATCAGGCCCATGTTGGACCTGATATGAAATGATATCAGGCTCACGTTGGGATTTCGATCGATTTCGATCGAAATCCATTAATCGACATAGAGAACTCTGATTACACTTATTTTAGTTCCTATGGATTCCTGAGATTGCACGGAATCCAAATATACACTCCATTATTTATTTCGGCTTCTTCGAATGTGGTATTTTATATCAGGCCCAACGATTGTAAGATATCAACCGATTCTTTCAATAATATTTTAATATCTCCGGAGAAGCCGAAATAAATAATGGATAGTATATTTGAATTCCTTGCAACCTAAAAAATCCAAAGGACCTGAAATGGATAAAATTGGAGCTCTCTAGGTCGATTAATGGATTTCAACCGAAATCCATTAATTAACCTAAAGAGCTCCGATTGTATCCATTTCAGGCTCTGTGGATTCCTGCGGTTGCAAGGAGTCGAAATATGTTCTCCATTATTTATTTCGGCTTCTCCGGATGTGAGATTTTATATCATACCCAATGTATGTGAGATATCAGTTGATTCTTTCAATAACATTTTAATATCTTTGGAGAAGCCAAAATAATTAATGAATATCATATTTGAACTTATTGCAATCTCAGAAATCTACAGGACCTGAAATGAGTGCAATCAGAGTTTTCTAGGTTAATCAGTGGATTTTGATCGAACCCCACTGATTGACTTAGAGAACTCTGATTGCACCCATTTAAGGTCCTATGAATTTTTTAGGTTATAAAGAGTTCAAATATGCTATCCATTATTTTTTTGGCTTCTTTGGATGTGTTAAAATGTTATTTGAAAAATTAGCTAAAATCCAACAATTGGGCCGATATAAAATCTCACCTCCGGAGAAGTTGAAATAAACAATAGAGTACATATTTAGACTCCTAGCAACCTCAGAAATCCACAGAACCAGAAATGGATACAATTGGATCTATCTAGGTGATTAATGGATTTCGACCGAAATCGGTCGAAATCCCACGTTAGGTTTGATATAAAATCTCACATTCAAAAAAGTCAAAATAAACAATGGAGGGCATATTTAGACTCATTGTAACCTCAAAAATCTATAGAACTGAAATGGGTGCAATCGGAGTTTTCTAGGTAGATTAATGGGTTTTGACCAAAATCGATCGAAATCTATTAATTGACCTAGAGAGCTCCGACTGCACTCATTTCAATTCTTGTGGATTCCTGAGGTTGAAAGGAGTCCAAATATGCCTCCATTGTTTATTTTGACTTTTCTGTAGGTGGGATTTTATATCAAACCCAACGTGGGATTTCGACCGATTTTGATCGAAATCCATTAATTGACCTAGAGAGCTCCGATTGTATCCATTTCAGGTTCTGTTGATTCCTAGGGTTGCAAGGAGTCCAAATATGTCCTCCATTGTTTATTTTAGCTTTTCTAGAGGTGAGTTTTTATATCAGACCAAATGTTGGATTTCAACCAATTTTTCAAATAACATTTTAACACATTCGGAGAAGCCGAAAAAATAATGGATAACATATTTGAACTCTTTACAATCTAAGAAATTCACATGACCTAAAATGGGTGCAATCAAAGTTCTCTAGGTCAATCAGTAGGTTTCGATCAAAATCCACTAATTGACCTAGAGAACTCTAATTACACCCATTTCATGTCCTGTGGATTTCTGAGATTGCAATGAGTTCAAATATGCTATTCATTAATTATTTTGACTTCTCTAGAGGTATTAAAATGTTATTTAAAGAATCAGTTGATATCTCACAAACATTTAAAGAATCGGCCGATATCTCCATTTTAGGTTCTGTGGATTCCTGAGATTGTAAGGAGTCCAAATATGCCCTTTATTGTTTATTTTGACTTTTTCGAAGGTGGGATTTTATATCAAACCCAACGTGAGATTTCGGCCTATTTCGGTCAAAATTCATTAATCGATCTAAAGAGCTCCGATTGTATCTATTTCAAGTTTTATGAATTCCTGAGGTTGCAAGGAGTTCAAATATGTCCTCCATTGTTTATTTCAGCTTCTTCGAAGGTGAGATTTTATATCAGGCCAAATGTTAGATTTTAGCCAATTTTTCAAATAATATTTTAACACATCTGGAGAAGCCAAAAAAAAATAATTGATAACATATTTGAACTTTTTACAACCTAAGAAATTTACAGGATCTGAAATGGGTCCAATCGAAGTTCTCTAGGTCAATCTGTGAGTTTCAGTCAAAATCCACTGATTGACCTAGAGAACTCCGATTACACCCATTTAAATTCCTTTAGATTTCTGAGATTGTAATGAGTTCAAATATGTTATTCATTAATTATTTTGTCTTCTCCAAAGGTATTAAAATGTCATTAAAAGAATCGGCTCATATCTCACATACGTTGGGTATGATATAAAATACAATCTCCAGAGAAGTCGAAATAAATAATGGAGAACATATTTGGACTCTTTGCAATCTCAGGAATCCATAGAACCTGAAATGGATGTAATCAGAGATCTCTTGGTCAATTAATGGATTTCAACCGAAATCGGTCGAAATCACACGTGGGGCCTGATATGATTTCAAATCAAGCCTAATGTGGGATTTCGATCGATTTTGGTCAAAATCCATTAACCGATCTAGAGAATTCCGATTGCACCCATTTCAGGTCCTGTGGATTCCTGAGGTTGCAAGAAGTCCAAATATGCAATTCATTGTTTATTTCGATTTCTCCAGAGGTGAGATTTTATATCAGGCCCAACGTATGTAAGATATCAGCCGATTCTTTCAATAGCATTTTAATATCTCCGGAGAAACCGAAATAAAAATAACAATGGATAGCATATTTAAACTCTTTGTAACCTTGTAAATCCACAGGATCTGAAATCAGTATAATAAGATCTCTCTAGGTCAATCAGTGAATTTTGACCAAAATCCACTAATTAACCTAGAGAACTCCGATTACACCCATTTCAGGTCTTGTGAATTTCATAGGTTGTAAGGAGTTCAAATATACTATCTATTGTTTATTTCGACTGCTCTAGAGGTATTAAAATATTATTAAAAGAATCAGTTGATATCTTACATATGTTGGGCCTGATATAAATTCGGAGAAGCCAAAATAATCAATGGAGGATATATTTGGACTCCTTACAACCTCAGGAATATATAGGACCTGAAATTGGTGTATTGAAGCTCTCTAGGTTGATAAATGGATTTTAATCGAAATCGACCGAAATCCCACGTTAGGCCGAAATAAATAATGGAAAGCATATTTAAACTCTTTATAACATAAGAAATTCATAGGACCTGAAATGGGTGCAAATACATCCACAGCTCTCTAGGTCAATTAATAGATTTTGACCAAAATCGACCAAAATCCCATATTGGGTCTGGTATAAAATCCCACATTTGGAAGAGTCGAAATAAACAATAGAGGGTATATTTTGACTCCTTACATCCTCAGAAATCCACAGGAACTGAAATACGTTCAATTGGAGCTCTCTAGGTTGATTAATGGATTTCAACCGAAATTCCACGTTGGGCCGAAATAAATAATGGAAAGCATATTTAAACTCTTTACAACTTAAGAAATTTATAGGACCTGAAATGAGTGCAAATACATCCGGAATTCTCTAGGTCGATTAATAGATTTTGATCGAAATCGGCCGAAATCCCATATTGGGTTTGATATAAAATCCCACCTCCGAAGAAGCCGAAATAAATATTGGAGGACATATTTGAACTCCTTGTAATCTCTGGAATTCACAAGAACTTAAATGCGTGTAATCGGAGCTCTCTATGTTAATTAATGGATTTCAACCTAAATCAGCCAAAATCATACGTTGAGCCTGATATGAAATCGTATCAGGCTCAACGTGAGATTTCGACCGATTTTGTCCAATTTCGGTCGAAATCCATTAATCGACCTAAAGAGATCCGATTGCACTCATTTCAGTTCCTATGGATTTCTGAGATTACAAGGAGTCCAAATATGTCCTCCATTGTTTATTTCGTTTTCTCCAAAGATGTGATTTTATATTAGACCTGACGTTTATAAAATATCAACTGATTATTTCACTAACAGTTTAATACCTTTGGAGAAGATGAAATAAACAATGGATAGTATATTTGAACTTCTTGTAATCTCAGAAATTCACAAACCTGAAATAAGTGCAATCAGAGCTCTCTCGATCAATCATTGAGTTTCTGTCAAAATCCACTGATTAACTTAGAGTGCTCTAATTACACATATTTTAGATCCTGTCAATTTTTGAGGTGGTAAGGAGTTTAAATATATTATCTATTATTATTTTTGATCTTCTCTAATGGAAACATTTTGAAAAAAAATAAATTTATATAGAATAAATCGATAGATAGATGAAAGAGAGATTAGCTTACTCGTGAGAGATTAGCTTCTCACGAGTAAGAGAGGGTGGGAAAGAGAACGAGAGAGACACTGGCTGTATGCGTTTAACAGGAAGGGTATAACATTAATTAGAAAATCAATAAAATTAATATGCCTTTAGATAATTAACAAAATATATTATGTCTTTTGATAAATTTAAAAAAGTTAGATACGTCTTCTGATAAAATTGTCCTTTTATCTTGCCCCTTTTTTAAAGCAATAAATATATATTAAAAAATCCATATATCTTGGTTGCGATTTATGACAACAAAATACTAATCTCTTTTTTCATGATAAACTAATCGCTTGCAATATTGAAAATTAGAAGAGCATTATACAATACATATTTAATTATGAGTTTTACTCTCGCCATCGTTGTCGCCGACCACTCAATTCCAATACAACCAACTCAGACATGGCGTCGGCTCGTCGTCGGCGAAGAAGCTATTGCACTGCTCCTCTTCCATCTTGATCACATGATTCGGAAAATAGTAAATCCCACCTCCTTCTCCGACTGATTTTATCGTTCTTGAATCCAGGTTGAAAAGAGGCGGCGGCGGCGGAGAATCCGGGAAGGTGGCATCGATGCCGACCGAGAGCAGGTTGGCGGCCGATGCCGATGACGACTGCCCTCGCGGGCTGTCATCGTCGTTTAGCATGGCGTCGTTCAGGACAGCGCTCGAGTCGCTATCCCACGACCCGTCCTTGCACGCCAATGGCGGAGCAGGTGGTTCATCCGTCGCCGCAATCGCCTTTTTCTCGGCCTCTGGTGCTACTGGATCCGCCTCTGCCAACTTGGCCTTCAGCTCTTTGATCTGCATCGGATAGAGAGTCAAAATCCCCCTTTGAGGACTTCCGCCTAATTTTGAGAATTAGGGTTTTCCCCCTTCCCACCTTAAAGCCAAGATCGGTTACCTCTGCAAGCAAGGAATCCTTGTCGCGGACGAGGGCGTCGCAGTCGAGCCGGAGGGCATCGTGGCTGGCCTTGAGTGCGGCGTAGTCGTGCTCCAGCTGCTTGGTCTTCCACCGCGCGCGGCGGTTCTGAAACCACACGGCGACCTGCCGCGGCTGGAGCTCGAGCTCCTGCGCCAGCCTCACCTTCCTCTCCGGTTCCAGCTTGTTGTCCGCCTCAAAACTCTTCTCCAGCGCTCTCACCTGCTCCGTTCTTAGTCGCCGCTTCTTCGCCCCGTGCCCTCCGCCGCCGTACACCTCCTCCTCCATACTCTCATCCTCCTCCAGACCGTCCATGAACGACGTGAACGCGCTCCTCTCTTCTCCTACACCAATCAATCACAGGTTAGACACCAATTACACTAGAAAGATGCCATCTTTCCATGACGTTTCATCATAATTTAGCTACAGGCAATTGAATTGTACCAGTAGGGATCATACGATCCGAGAAACTGAGCGACCTCTTCATGGTGCCCCAACTTGGAGGTTTAAGAAGATGTTTAAGCAGTTCTCGACGAGCAAATAGAGTCTCTTTAACTGTACAACTAAGCTTAGCTAGTTCTAAAGGAAGAAAGGTAGTGGGTTGACGCACAGCAGCTGAGAGAGCAGCTGTGTGGGGAACAGAGGAAGAGCAGAGGAGGGCGGTCTCTTCCACGTTCCCTTTTCTTTCTCATTCTGGTCCATCTCCTCTCCTTCAGAGCCCATCAATGGACATAGATAGATCTATCCGTGGTGTGAAACTGGAGGAGACGTACTCATGGATCAGTGATGAAGGAGAGGAAAATGGAGTCGAAAGAGACCGATACAGAAAGGAGGAAGGTGGCAGAACAGATCAGAGAGCAAGAGATTTCCTTCCTGTATAAATAAAAGATGTCTGTAGACTTTAGTTGGTTGTGGACTTGCGAGGAGACTTTGGATCACAATTCGCAAATGAAATGGGAAATGAAATGAAATGAAACGAGGATCAAATGTATATCCCTTTCCTATTACTCTCCTATCTTACGACGGTTATTTCTAGTCGTTCTCATGCAAGCGGTGAGAAAGAAAAGAACAGAATAATTGGGCTCCGTCAGTTCGGGTTAAGGGAATGAACAAGTTTAATATTTGATCAAGACATTTAATATTTAATTTGATAAGAGATTATTTATGTTCATTTAATACATATGAAATTAACTAAATAAATAAATTTAAATAATTAAATGAATAAACTTAATATAATATGGTAATTATTTGTAAATAATATTTATGATGTAAAAAATCTTTTATGAACGTGATAAATAAATAAATAAATAAATATTGTTAAGTTTAATAATCAATAAAATGAATTTAAATTTATAAAAATTTTATACAACTAAATAAACTTAAATCGAACACTTGATAACATTTAAATAAATTAAGTTCGGTTGAATCATGTTTAAGTTTTAAAAAAAATATCAAATCAAGTTTAATTATTTTAATAATTTAATTTAACGTGATTTAATTACCTTACCAAATAAATTTAAATACTATCTGATTGAATTTTTATATAATTTTTCAATAAATATCGCCATTTTCTCCTCTATCCTCATCCAAAGATGCTCCACGTTTATCTTCACAGCTCATACTCGATTAAATTATGTGAAGCGCCTCAACAGTGAGCATTTATATATATATATAAAAAAGGTAATAATATATTTTTTAAAAAAAAACATAAGTTTTGGAAGGTAAAGTAGAGAGATGTTTTTTAAATTAGTGTCAGAGCCGATTGATTTCGGAGAAAAATTTTTGATCATCCATAAATCTAAAAAAAATAATTAATTAGATTGGGTAACGTCGAATCTGGGATGACCGATTCGGTCCCATGAAAATTTTTCACCGATCATCAGGATAAATTGAGAAGTGCTCATAACAAACAGTCTAGGAGATCAGTATTCTTTAATTGCGTGTCCTATTTAGAGGAAAAATTCCTATAAATTCATCATAATTATGACTCAAACCATGAATGACGGGATGATAACCTGAATATCCTACCACTATATCATAATCCCAAAAATATTGATAAATCTGAAAGTACTCATAATAGATGACTCAATAGTCTAATATTCTAGATTTATCATGTCACTCAACTAAAGAAATTTTGGACATGAGACTAGGGAGGGAAGGGATGAGTTATTCATAGAAAATTATATGTCTTGTAATATTTTTAAATTTCAAGCCTATTTTGATGATTAACATATCGTTATTTTTTTTTTATCTTTTTAAAATTTAAAATCATTTAAAGGCTATAAGAGTGCATTGTATCTCAGGCGTTATGCGAAGGCTATAAGGATGCATGCACATTGATATGTTATTTAAGATATCTGTATGGAGATAGATATGTGGGCTGAATGCAAGTCTGGGCAGGCGTCACGGTGGTAACTAGTTGTGAATTCAATCATTATCGATCACATTTATGTTGTTCAATCCAGCCTTTGCGTTGGGTCCCTGTGTCCCCCCTCCCCTCTGGTGATTTCTTTCTGGCAGCCTTCTCTACACGTGAGCCAGTCAGCAGCCCCTTCCATGCCTGCAACCCATTCCTGCATGTCTTTATATGTTCCCTTTGTTGAATAATTGAACGATCATAGGGCTAAAGCTCTGCGAGTCCCCTTTATTTTTTTCCTTTTTGTGAAAAAAATAACTTTATCGTGGTCTCGGTCTGCCAGAAATGCTTTATTAAGATGTCTTTTCAAGGAAAAAAAAATCTATATATTTCAATCTGTTTTTTTTTACGATGCCCGGAAAGTTTCAACGGTTTGAACCGCATTTCATGGAAAAGTACTTGAATACTTTGCTTGCTGTTTGAGATTATGCCAAAGCCCCTATAGAGTGCCCATACAAGCTAATCTAAGTTTAGATATTGATCAACACTGGAAATCTATATCAGGATAAAACTTTTGTGCACTCAACTGCTACAAAAAGACAGATCCCTGCTACAATTGCAATACGAACAGCACTAGGCAACTGCACAATGACATAGCTAGTGGAGCAGACTCTATCATCATTTTATGGTGTCAAGGGACCACTTTCTTACGAACCTCTCCTTGCTATGGCCAAGTGAAGTCTAGTAAATTTAATTTACGATATAATTTGGTGTCGCGCCCCACATAGCCATTTATCAACAATATCATGAGCTGAGCCAATAGAAGGATGTTGGGGTGGTTGAGACCAAAGCCATGAAGTGCTGCTACCAGCGAATCTTCTACGTAAGGATATGCTATCAATACAGTTCCCAACCGAATGAAATATTATCGACATTAACTATCCACAAGTGATCAATTGCCTTCAAGCTTTCGGGTTACATGTCCTAAAGCAACATCCATAAGTTTTCCCACTACTTTGAAAGGTGAACGGGAAAGGGATGCCTCTTTTCTGCCATCGTTTTGGTAGAGCCCAAGGGAGCACACACCTAATAAAGGGGCTCCTCCCAAATGGAAGAGGAGCTCAAGGAAGTGGGCAAAGGATGAAAGGAAATTAAAGTAGAGAAAGTGAGAGTGATACTTGCTTCTGTTGATGCTTTGAGACATGAAATATTATGACCTAGAAGTCCAATAAGATGTTTATATTGGACTTAGAGCATCTATACCAACTTCATTTTTCAATATATCATATATTAACTTCCCAGTTTCTTCTCTCTTCTATAATATTTAGGGAATATAATCCATTCTCTAAATTTAGAAAAGTACTTTTTATAAATGTATAATTTAGGGAATGAATATGATAGCTGATGTAAAAATTTTAGCTACCCTAACTAAAATTTAAGATAAAATTTTTAAATAAGATATCTGATATGGACGCTCTTATCTTTGCTTTCAAAATTGAGTTTGCAGATGTCATGGCTCAAAGGGCATCCTAAACAGTGCGTTCATTGAGTGCTGAAAGCTTAAGAAAAGCTAGGGCCGTGCAAACTCGCTCAACACTATAGATCACCTCTGAATGACTGAAGCCTACATTCCTATTCTTCGAGTGATCCAATTTGTTGAAATTTCTAGTTTCACATGAATTCCTAACAAGTTTGTAGCAGAACGCTGAAATATATCACGAAGTGAAATTCTGAACGCAATATGACAAAATTGTAGCATTGAGCAAGTTTGTGACTAGTGCGTTGCAATGACTAGAACCTTCATTGCTTCTTGATATTATTAAACTGTATGCCACTTGATCCTAATCTTCATTGCTTCTTGATATTATTGAAACAGGTGTGATTCCACTCAGATCAGGCACAGGATCTCTGTAAATTTTACCTTTGGTTCTCCTTGGGTGATAAATTCTTTTTCCACAAACAATACTTTTTTCTCTACAAACACTACGGTGTCTCATAGTCTACATGCAGACTCCACGAGAGGTCTGATGGTCCCAGAATGAAGAGTTAGCAGCAGACAAAAAAGTGAAAAACCAGCCTTAGCCATCAAAATCATTATTTTTCTTTTTTCTGTATAATCTCTGAGTCTTGCTAAATCGTACTGATTCAGCCCAAGGCCCAAATAAAGCCCGATGACAATCAATCACGGATAGGAGCAAAAGATGGGTTAAATCAAATTATTGACCGGATTGATGGAATTGGGAAGTTCGGTCAATTTGGAAATTTGATTTTCATAAGAAAATTATTGATGCGGTGATTATGCGGCCGGCCCTACCTGTTGTCGCGTGGAGGTCAGAGTTAAGATGGTCAACGGATGGATGTTGTTGGCCGATCGGATGAGTTATACGTCGATCGGGGTTGAACATCGATCCATCGTCTTGGACACATGGAGTAATCAAATCGACGCTCAAGGGACGCGTAGAAGCCGAGCCGAGCGGCTCCCCCGCTCGGCCTAACAGCAGACTTGACATCAGCTGGGCACACAGACAGTGAGGTACTCGCCGAGCATGTGGACGGGGGACTTCATGCCAAGCGGCTATCCCGCTCGGTCCGACGGCGGACGACACGGACAGAGGACTTTCAGCCGAGTGGCTCTTCCGCTCAACGCGACAGTGGGCTTTCAACCGAGCGGTTATCCCGCTCGGCGTAGCAACAGATAACACAAGGATATCAGAATTCTAGCCGAGCGGGCATTCCGCTCGACCAAGCAACAGATACAGCGGGATATCCTTCGACATCCTTTTGTGAGCTAGTGCCGCTGACAGGCGGCATGGTCAGACAAAGGATCGTACAGAGAAAGCTTTTACTGTCACTTCAGAGATATGCTCGGCTCGTTAAAGTACTATGTCAAGGATACTTTACTGACATGTTTTTTCAGGAAAAATTTAGAAAAACGTCCCTGCTTTAAGAAGCGTGCACACACACTACAGGAGCCTTATATAAAGGAGAGTTCATACATCGGCGAAAGGAGGCTTTATGCGATTTCTACTGTTATGTTACAGTTCTTGCTTCTTATTTCTTCTTCTTGCTTCATCGAACACTGACTTGAACGTCGGAGGACCATCTCCGAGATCCTTTTCTTGGTTTGACACTAACACTACTTGTGTTGTAGGTAGGAATGAAGTCCACTGGAGGTCAGCAAAAGCGTCACGTTTTCAGTATCTGTCTTTTTGACTTTCGGACATGATCAATTATTATTATTTATTTATTCAATTCGATTTTAATTTTAAAATTTTAAAATTAGTTAAATTGATTATATCATAAGTAATTGACTGATATAGAACAACAATTACGCAGTTTAATTTATAATCCAACTATTTAATATCAATCGACATCGTCAATCTATTAGTTAATTAAGTAATTCACTAAATTAATTGATTTTATATTAATTCAGTTGGTTAGATTTTGGTAGTAAAATTTGATCTATTTAATATCGATTTCATTGTATTCATTTTGATCAGTAGCAGACAAAACTATCATCCCTTGATCCCGACAATAGAAAATAGGTTAAGAAAAAAAAAATTCTCTCATCCCCAAATCAAGTTAACGGTAGATTATAAACTAGTCTTATAATTTATATCCTTTCTTATAATATGGGAAACGACTGTAAAATTTTTGGGATAAGTGTAATCACCCCTGCAATAGAAAACCACCGGCTAATTCAATCATTTTCCTAGCGATAATTAATACTGACTTATTTTCCTAGATTTATGGCCACTTGCATTGCTCACACCTCTGGCATATTTTTCAATATGCCGCGGTAGCAATGTCTATAAATTCGAAATGATAATTTATAATTCTTCCTACAGTCTCAGAAGTACAACAAACTTATCGATTTAAATTGATTCAGCCTGATTAAGTTTATCGGATCGTAGATGCTCACCTTTGGTGTGGTGTGTTATATCGTCTTCGTAAAGTGAAATCGATAAACGGGTTATCGGATTCGGAGACCCCAATACGGGTTACCGATTCTCACAGTCTCTTCCATTGCGGGGGCGTGACGTGCAGTCTCAAGCATGGAAAAGGCGATTTCCCTTCATTTCTTTTTTCCTGATCCCTTCCTCCCTCTATTTAAAGCCGGTGTCATTAAAGGAAGTTTTTTTTCGTCTCCTTCTCTTGCAATCCTTGGTCCTTGCGTCGATCGCCTGCAACGCCACTGCGTTCATCGGCTTCTCGGATCCAATTAGGTGGTCTTGCGGTCTCTGGGACGAGGTATGCTTTGTTTGGTCTTTGGTGTCGATTTTTTTTCCTCTAAAACTGATGGAGATTTCTAGGTAATTGATTCAGGGGGCACTAGTTGTAACTAAAATGTGCAGTCGGGGTTGTGAAGCTAAAGTTTTCGAATTTGTTTTCCGGCCGTATGAGCGGGAAAACCGCCTTAGGAGTTAGGAAGTCATTGGTCGGACAAAGTGACCGTCAAGAATGGATTCTCTTGGATCTTCTTCTTCTATCGTTGGGATTCTTGTACCTCAGTAAGATCTCATTTTCTCTCACGACTTATTGATTTGTATTCAAATTTTTGTCGAATTTGTTCTACTAAATCCAAATCTTTAGTTAATTAGGTAGAGTTAGCTTTGATACGGATATTTCGTGATGTTCTGGTGGAAAATCTTGGAATGAAGTGATTTTGACAAACCTCTAATATTCCTACAACTGGATAGCTGATGTATCTATATCCTTGTTTATCTCCCCTCGTGTAAGCCAAGGTTTATCTGCTGTATTATTGAGGCTAGTTGCTTCTTATTTTAACAAACCAAATAGTATGAATCAGGACAGCAATATGTAGGTTGGAGTTTGTATGTACTCAATGTGCAAAGGCTGTTTGGCCATTATACTAGAAAAGTAGAATTATTTCTCATGGAATCATTCTCGGGAATACTTGAATATATTTGAATTTACACACCAAAAGCTGTGTAGCAAAACACTGTAAGCTCCATAGTGTTTCTTTAACTGACGCTTTATTTTGTTTTCATGATACAAGCAGGAAGAACATTGTTTTTCCGGGTTTTTACAAACAACATAAAGGTTCATACTATAATGCATTTGCATTAAACGACAGGACATTAAATCTCACATCCAATGGTTTCAAGAAGGCAAATGCGCCTCATCAAAAGCACATGGTGGGTTTGCAAGTAAACCAAATTTTCCTGAGGACAACACGCTAATACAACAAAGCACTATACAAGATGATTCAACATTTTATTCCATGCATCAATCAGATTCAATAGTCCTTGCTGAAGGTTTCTGATATCGCTACAATTCCTGAGAATTTTTCTGTCAATAGAAATGATCCTGATTTAGATTATCCTACTTAAAGATTCTCCTCTATCTCTGAAGCAATTGAGGACATTCGTCAAGGGAAGGTTTGTTTTGATCATATTGCTTTTATTTTTCGATCTTTGTTCTTCTTTAAATTTCATGCTCTACAATTGACATTGATCAGCTTCTGTAGTTTGTGATTGTTGTCGATGATGAAGATAGAGAAAATGAGGCAGACCTTATAATGGCAGCTCCTTGGTGACACCAGAGTCAATGCCATTCATTGTCAAACATGGAACTGGAATTGTTTGTGCAAGCAATATGAAAGATCAAGACCTCGAAAGATTAGATCTTCCTCTCGTGGTATCTGATCCTGTCTGAAAGCGGAGAAGATGGTTGATTGAGAATGTAGCTTTGTAGTTGACTGGAAGAAGACTCATCACTGTCCTGCAAAACTAGGAGCATTAGTGCCGGCCAAGGGAAGGGGTCCCGGCGTTGGTCCTTCGATACTCAAGTCAGTCTTCGGTTCAGTGGAGAAGTGCAGTAAACATGAACAGTAGCAATGAGCGTGTAGAAGGAAACTCCCTTTTATAGTGCCATTGCAGCTTCTGTGCATGCATCCCAAAGCATGTGCACATTTTCCAAAGCACCCTAGGAAAAGACAAGTCAAAAAGTGTCCCTAACAACTTTCCATAAGCAGGTAAGCAAATCTCTGATGTGACATACTAGAAACTTTTAAAGTACTATTTGCTTGCTGGACATTCTCCGTTGTCAGGAGTACAAACTTCTAAAAGAACACGGTGAGATATGTATGTGGGTCTCGTTATAGGTCAACCAAAAATCATTCGGTCGTACTGAATGGAGCTATCGACCTATTTTTCACTCAGCCTTACTGTTGTCGGAGAGACGTATTGCGTTCGATTGGACATAAGGTCCGATCGGCCAGGACGGTGGTCCTGGTAACTTAACATTGGGCTCGTAACCTCAGCTGCAGGTTGCGAAGGATTGCTGTTCGGACAGCCCGGTCGGCCTTTTACTTCCGATCGGCTCCGATGGCCCTGTCGGCCTTTTATGTCCGACCGGCTCCGCCAGTCCTCTTGGCTAACTTTGCATGATCGCACTCCGTGGTCTCGTAGTCCGCCCGTCCGACTTTAATCGTTTGACTTTGACCTCCATGTCAGCTGATTTTCACTGCTTTGACCTACTTTTGGGGGCCCATTTTCATTACCGTATCACAAGCCTTTCTCTCAAGTTTAGTCGAGGGAGGCCGCAAGTCCGACTAACTGGACAATTAGTATTCTTTGCAACTCTTCTCCCCGACCGAGCGCCCTAGGGTTTAGGGCCGCTGCTCGGCTTGCATAGTCACTACTCTTACGACTCTTCAAGAAGATGATCTCTCCCCGATCGGGAGACTCTGAGATTGATTCCACTCGAGCCCAACGTGGATGACACTTAGCCGTTTATCAGCTCTTTTCTGATTTCTTTCCTGAGCGGACACCCATACTCAGTGCCTTTTAATTGCTGCTGACGTCATCTAGATTTCTTGGAAGTCGCTCAAATCCTTTGCCATTAATTGTAAAGCATGTTGAGCATACTTTTTAATCATACGTATGCCAATAATTTTCATTCCTCATTAATGCCACCTATGATTAGATGCCACATGTTGCTTTTTTCTGCAGTCGAATATGTGATGTGACTGGCGATGGTTGGGATCTGATGTGACGACTGCCTTTTCAAATTCGACAGTCCAGATTAAGCCTCGCTTTTCTCAAGCCCTTGATCGGACAATTCAGGGCAATCATCTACAGGATTTTTAAACCCTAAATTTCTTTCTTCGCAGTATTGCACATTCGTCTTCGTCTTCTTTTCCTTTGCTTCTTTCTCTCTGTTTATTGCTAGCGATTTTCTTTCAGTAAGTCTTCTCTTTTTTCTCCTGTCGATCTTCAATTTTCATCTTCTTTCACATGGAGAGCTCTCCTTCCCCCCTCCCTACCCCCGGCTGTTCCCGGGTTGTGGTATACCTCCACCGAGTCAGACTTTAACGGCGACGAGGTGGACCAAATGAAGATAACTTATCACATTCTCGATGATCACCAAATCACAATCCCTTTTGCCTACGATCGCCCCCACACGCCTCCTGATAGTTTCCTTCCTTTCTTTAAGGACTAACTATATGTCAGTCTGCGTTTTCCTATCCATCCCCTTTTCCTTGAAGTTTGTAGGTATTTTCACATCCCGTTGTTGCAGTTGGTACCAAACTCCTTTAGATTAATGTGCGGGGTCGTGGTACTATTCTGTGTGTACGGGATTCCACTCCTGCCTCATATCCTCTCCTGCCTCATATCTTCCTCTATTTTTATTACCCTAAACTGTCGGAGTCGGGCATCTTCCTCTTTCAAGCCCGAATGGAAGCTGTCTATTTTGAGAAGATGTCCACCTCCAATAAGGGCGGGAAGTCACACTACTTCTATATCTGACTTCTCGACCGACCTGCTTTTTCGACCTGCTGGCAGATAGATCTACCAAACTCCCTCGGGCTGGGAAGATATCTATGGGAACCGACCTACCTCCAAGCAGCCGCACAGTTGGCCGGTCTAAATTATCACATCCACAAGTTATTATCGGAAGGGGTCTTGTACATGTTCGGGCTGAGTCCCATCCGAGCTCGGCTCTTTTGGTAAGTCATTTCTTCTTTTATCGTTTTTGAATCTAATTGATTTCTTTTTCTTTTTAGCAACCGAAGTCATGTTCAGGGTGTTGCTCAGCAGCTATAGTAAACTAAACAATGCGAAAGTCAATGCCCGAGGAGCGACCGAGCTAGAGAGCCATTGGCTCTTGTTGGTCGGGCCCTCCGAAGAGCAGACCGACAAAGCAGAAGTGAGCCGGGTGGTAGCCAGTGACGCCGCGGCTAACACTGCCGAGTTGCCACCTGAGCGCCCTTCCATGGCGCCTATAGCAGTTCCTTCGGAATCTGCTACCTTCGGTGAGCCACTGATTCATCACCAACGCCGAAAAAGGCTCCGATTGAAGGTTTCTTCCCGCTCAGAGGCTTTTGTTTAGCAAAGTTTTGCGATCGCGTTGGCTCCGCGACCCCATCAGAGCGGGGTGAGAGTTCTTCATCCGCAGTACCTGAGAGGGCAGTCGCTTTGCCAACTCCCCCATCCTCTGACCAGACTCCTCTGTCCGAGCTGTCGGCCGGGGCGACCATAACACAGCCAATCTCCTACCCGATGCCCCTACCAGCCAACCCAGCGACCACTGTATCTATAATCCGTTTAACCCCACAATCCAAGTCCAAGGGCAAGTCCACTTTAGAGTCTTCAGATTCGAGCGGCTGTAGGCATATCACGACCATTATCAAATTACCAACTGACGGCTGGCGCCATCTAGACAATGCCAAGCCGTGCTCCCCCAAACAAAAGATCAGAATATAGGGGCCTTTGGCCAAGACCTGGGCAGATGCCAGAGCCAAGGCGGCAACAATTCCACCCGGTGAGCTTGCTGACAACTTCAGCCAAAAATCCACTAGGGTAAGCTCATCCGGACTTTTCACATTTATGTTTCCCGATTGACCTTTATTGACTTCTTTTTCTGTCCTTATAGTTTTGGGTGAAAAGCCTGGCTCTGTGCCAGAGGCTAGCCTACCCGGAGCATGAAAATAAGCAGTTGCAAGCTCCGGTCGAGGAAATAAGCGCCTCGCGAGCTTTGTCCGAGCGATTAATCGTCGAAGTTAATCAACTAAAGGAAGACTTGGAGAGGACTTCTGAGCATCTGTTGAACTCTGAGCGGGCTCTGACAGTGAAAAAAGATAAAAACCACGATCAGGCTGTTGAGCTGGAAAAGCTTAGGAAGTAAGCCCACAACTTTGAGGCAAAAATCAGTGCTCAGAAGCTTAGGGTCATTGAAGATTTAGATATCAAAAACAAAGAGGCCCGGGTCTTGGCCAAAAAACTTGAGGAAGTAGAAGCCACCTTGGTCGCTGAGCAAGTCGGCCGTATTGTCGAGCAGGCGAGCCACGAACTCTAGCTCAGCGAGCACAAAAGAACAGTTGATGCAAAAGACGGCGAGCTGCGCTCATTGAAGGCCAAACTCACAATGTTCAAGGAGGAAGAGCCTAGCCGATTGGAAACCTTTAGGGTGGAGTACCTTCGCTCCAAACATTCAACCATATGCTGATCGATCGGACCCTTCGGCTGTTCAGCTATGGCATTGACGGGACCCTTGAATAGCTAAAGGAGGGCGACTATCTTTCTATAGAGGTCCCAACAACGTTCATCAAGACAGAGAAGATCATGGACATGCTCCCCGATGACGTAATTGTCGATCTGACGTAGTTTTTCTTTTAAGTTTGTTAACAACTCCTTGTAGCAACATAGTAATTCTTTGTAAAAATGTTCTAAGTTTAAGTTGATGCATGTCCGTTCTGTGTTTTAGAGTTCTCGTTATACAGACGCGCTAACTTTTACCTTTCGTCTTTGAGACTCAGCTTCTTTGATGTACTTAGCGTGAGAATGAGCTCACTTAAAACTCGTTCGAACGACACGAGAGTCTGAGACACTTAGCGCGAGACTTTGCTCGCTTATAACTCGGCCAAATGGCGTGAGAGTCTGGAAGCGTGAGAGCATGCTCACTTATAACCCGATCGCATGGCGCAAGAGTATGAGACACTTAGCGCGAGGGCTTTGTTCACTTATAACTCGGTCGAACGGCACGAGAGTCTGAAAGCGTGGGAGTATGTTCATTTATAAATCGGCCGAGCGGCACGAGAGTCTGGGACACTTAGCGCAAGGGCTTTACTCGCTTATAATTTGGCCGAACGGCTCGAGAGTCTGGAAGTGTGAGAGCATGCTCACTTATAACTCAACCGAACGACGCGAGAGTTTGGGACACTTAGTGCTAGGGCTTTGCTCACTTATAACTCCGCCTAACGGCTCGAGAGTCTGGATGTGTGAGAGCATTCTCACTTATAACTCGGTCAAACGACGCGAGAATCTGGGACATTTAGTGCGAGAGCTTTGCTCGCTTATAACTTGGTCAAACAACTTGAGAGTTTGGAAGCGTGAGAGTATGCTCACTTATAACTCGGCCGAATGATGCAAGAGTCTGGGACACTTTGGCGTGAGGGCTTTGCTCACTTATAACTTAGTCGAATGACTCGAGAGTCTGGAAGCGTGAGAGCATGCTTACTTATACTCGCCCGAACAACGCAAGAGTCTGGGATACTTTGGCGTGAGGACTTTGCTCGCTTATAATTTGGCCGAACGACATAAGAGTTTGGAAGAGTGAGAGCATGCTCACTTATAACTCGGCCGAACGACACGAGAGTCTGGGACACTTTAGCTTGAGGGTTTTGCTCACTTATAACTCGGTCGAACGACATGAGAAACTGAAAGTGTGAGAGCATGCTCACTTATAACTCGACCGAACGACACGAGAGTCTGGGATACATAGCGCGAGAGCTTTGCTCGCTTATAACTCTATTGGATGGTGCGAGAGTCTGGAAGCGTGAGAGCGTGCTCACTTATAATTCGGTCGAACGACATGAGAGTTTTTCATTTAAATCTTCTTGCATTCATTAAACAAATATTCTTGTAATTTACATAAATTCAATTGCAAACTTACTACCCGACCCGATGGGGCGTAGATGGTTGGCGCCCCAAGGCCGGTCCAGCTCCCTCCCATTTTCATCTTACAGATAATAAGATCCCAAGCTGAGCTTTTGTATTACTTTATACGGTCCACCCCATGGGGCATTCATCTTGCTAACGTCACCAACCAGCTCGACTCTTTTCCATACCAGATCACCGACCTGAAATGATCTTGGAATAACTCTTCTATTGTAATTCAGCTTCATTCTTTACCGGTACACCATGAGCTGAATGGTTGTTTTATCTCTAATTTCTTCTATTAAGTCCAGCTTCATAAGACACCGTTCGGAATTTTCTTCGTTGTATAGTTGCCTTCGATCTTACTCCATGCCTATTTCGACTGGCACCTGACTTCGTCGGTGTATTGGTGGAGCTTGGCTATGTACTCGAATTTGGTCCTTGGGATCAGTTGACCCTGTATGCTCTCTAATCGTCAGAGGTCTAAAGCGAGGTGACAACTGATCGTCGAAGATTTCTTAGGAGAACTACCTGTTGATCCGCTCCGGAGAGTCGTCGAGTCGTGGTGTTTTTCCTTTCCGCGTATCCCAGACGCGCACTTTCTCAGAAGATGATCTTTGCGTCCTTTCAGCTCGGCCATGCTCTTCCGAGGGTGTGCGGAATAGCACCCTATAGTACTGGATCAACGTGTTCGGTGCTTGCTGATGGTTTGACTTGTGGCCAGCAGGGTCTTCCACTCGGACTCTTTAGTCAGTTCGCTAGTCATTCGGCGCTCGGCAGTCGGCTACCGACTCCTGTTGTTGCTGCACCATCTTTGCGGCTCGGGCATTGATTAGTATCTCCAACTCTTCTTGGGTTAACGCCACCGTGGTGAGTCGTCCATCGTCTTCCATCATCACGTCTCTGATGTAGGTGAATTCTCACAGCGGCGCTAAATATGATCTTGTCTGAAAGCTGAGAAGACGATTGGCTGGGAACGTGGCTCTGCGGTTGACTGGAAGAAGACTCCTCGTTGTCCTGCAAAACCAAGAGCGTCAGTGCCAGGCCATGAAGGAGTCCCAACGTTGACCTCTGACGCTCAAGTCAGTCTTCTGTTCAGTGGAGAAGTGCAGTAAACATGAATAGTTGCAATGAACGTGTAGAATAACGAAGCATTGTAGACCTTTGCTTGTGAATGGAGACCCCCTTTTATAGTGCCAATGTAGCGTCTGCGCACGCATCCCAAAGTATGTGCACGTTTTCCAAAGTGTCATATAAAAGGCAAGTCAAAAAGTGTCCCGACACCTTTCCTTAAGCGGGCACACAAATCTATGTTGTAATACGCTAGAAGCTTCTAAAGTATTATTTGCTTGATGGACATTCTTTGTTATCGGTGTCATAAACTTTCAAAAGAGTACAGTAAGATATGTATGTGGGTTCCGCTATAGGTCGACCGGAAGCCGTTTGGTCGTACTGAATGGAGCTATCGGCCTATTCTTCACTCAGCCTTACTATTGTCGGAGAGGCATATTGCGTCTGATTGGACATAAGGTCCCATCAGCTAAGATGTTAGTCCGGGTAACTTAGCATTCGACTCATAACCTCAGCTACAAGTTGTGAAGGGCTGTCGTTTAGACGATCTGATTGGCCTTTTACGTCCGATCGGCTCTGATAGCACGGTCGGCCTTTTACGTTCGACTGGCTCGGTCAACTTTTCTTGATCCGTACTATGTGGTCTTGTAGTCCGCTCGGCCTTGCGACTTTAACTGTTTGATTCTGACCTCCATGTTAGCTGATCTCCATTGCTTTGACCTACTTTTAGGGGCCCATCTTCATCACCGTATCAGTATCGAATAAATAAAAATGAAGAGAAGTTGCAAACAACATTCACCGTCTCAGTGGTATGTTTATGTTTATTTTCATACTATTCTCCTGCCTATCAACTGGTTATCTCTATGAACCACATTCTTAAGCATATGGCAAAGATAGAAGATCATTTTATATGGTCATGATTTCCAATTTTAGCTTCTTCTAAAACGTATATAACTGAAGGAAGTGGTTTTTGGTGCTGTTGACTCAGTAAGTATCTAGTATAAGGAGTTGATTCCTCGGCGTCCTCACTATACAGTAGTGTTCTTTGAATATTCGCTTCCATCACTCCTTCAAGGTTTTGTTTAACAACATGAGATGTAATTTAGTCTCTTTGATACCTGAACTGTTCTCTTCTCTCCGTCCATCAGGTTTAGGAATTAATACTTTGTAGAAATTTGTCTACGTCACAGCACATAGTTCCCATATATTATCTTGAGTTTTAACCTGTTCAATCTTTGAAGTGGTGTTTCATTTACTTCCACATAATCCTTGTTTTCCTATTTATAATAAAAATTTGATATTTAGTTACTATATTTGTATTCTATCTTTGCCAAAAATTTAAATTTTAAACATGCTAGCATCTACCATCACTATCTTAGGCTTATATATTTTTTACTCAAAAGTTTCAATTTTTATCAATGCTTTGGGTAATTATAACTTTGTTGAAACATGATATTCTTTAGGATGCTAAAGAAGGCACAACCACTGGTGTTTCTGCTAAAGATAGAACAAAGACAGTTACAATGCTTGCATCACTTGATTCAAAGCCAGAGGACTTAAATCGTCCTGGCCATATTTTTCCACTAAAATACAGGGAGGGTGGTGTATTAAAAAGAGCTGGATATACAAAAGCATCAGTTGATCTGGCTATACTAGCTGGATTATCGCCTGTTGGAGTCTATGTGAGATTGTTAATGAAGCTGATGGTGCCATGGCTCGACTGCCTAATCTACGTCAATTTGCTGAAAAAGAGAAATTAAAGATAATTTCAATTGCAGATTTGATCAGGTATGCTACTGCATTATCTAGAACACCATGATACCAAACCTAACTTATTAAAATTTTGATTTTAAGTCAGTGTTAGTGACGTAGCACAACGGACGATTATGGCAAACGACCTCACAGAGAGGTCAACTCTTACACAGAAATTAAGTAGAAATTTTATTAATTGAAAAAAATAAAAATTTTCCGTGGATTTTGAACTTCTCAACCCTGTTGAATATTAGGAAATAAATAACCAGATTAGGAAACATGCTAGACTATAATTGGGAACACAATTGCCCCTCTAATTAATTATCAAAAGAGAAAAGATGTCATCCCTAAATTACCAAATAATTCAACAATTTACCAAACAAAAGAATTATTTACGATTTAAATGAACTCAAATAATTCAACAATAAACATCTCACATGGTTTGAACAGGGTGTCTAACAGAGGAGTGCTAGTCATCCTTAATCTACTGAAGGTTGCAAAGGTAAATTTAAACCATTGCAAGTCACGGGGGTCACAATGGTACTAGAGTACATAATTAAACGCCTATAAATGAAGCATGATGGTCTGATGTTCGTGGTACCCCCACACTACCATGCCTCTTTTTGACTGTCTTACTGTGCACTAATCTATACTCACTGAGTAACAAAAAAACATGTACAATTTTTACCTCTCGCTTTTGGATTGATCTAACTTGAATACTTCCAATTTCCAATATTAGAAAAGATATGGATTGTTAGAATTCTTTGCCAAGTACTAATATGAGCCATTTGCATAATGAACACCTATTGGGGAATTTATATCATATATTATAATGCATCTGATGCTCCTTGGTGGGTAAATGGTGTTTCAGTTCTGGCCTTATACTAGACTCCTATAATCTCTACCTTTATTTTTCCTAAAATATTGTGCGTAAAATATTACAAATAAGGAAACATGGAATAAGGTTACAATGAAACATGGAATATAAGATAACGATAAGCCATGAGCTGAGTCCAATTATTGGCAGGGGACAATTTGGTTTTATCCTACTGTTGAATTCTTCTTAGGTTATATATATCTTGAAATATGATCTGAAGAAAACATTTTTCAATAAATTGTGAAATATTCTTCTTGCAGTAGATTCAGTGTGTGTTCTTGGCATTATGCTGTTCTGGTCCTCTGACATTTTCATTCTGTAAAATAATATAGGATTATGCTAAGACCAGGGAGAAATGCATGCTGGATTATAGAACACTAGGCAGCCACTGTGATTTTTTCCTTGGGAATACCTTCTTTCATGATTTTCTTAAATACCTGAATATTCTAAGAAACTTTAGTTGTGATCATAATTGTTGGTACAATCATGCCCTGAAAGTTTCAATGTGTTGACAATTATTTAAGTTTAGGTTAATACGGTGGAACTAACATGCATTGTGAGTTTGCAGGAGGAGTTTCTTGCAGGTCAGAAGACCAGATGCAAGAGAAGACCAAGAAGGTCGAGGACTGGATTCTTGGCAAAAAGAGTTCTTGCAGGTCAGAAGACCAGATACAAGGCAAGAGAAGTCCAAGAAGGTCGGAGACCGGATTCTTGGCAAGAGAAGCTCCTGCAAGTCACAAGATTATGTGTGTGATAGGCTCGAGCAGAAAATCGATTCAGACATGAATTGAATCGATCAATCGATCGATTGAAGGTAAGGCAATCGATTGGCGATCGATTGGTAAAGTTCTGACCAGGAATGCGCGGATCGATCGATCGATTCAAGGTCTTGAATCGATCGCGATCGATCGTGTAACGCGGAGATCGATTCAAGATGAATCGATCGGCGGTGGTCGATCGAACGCGAATCACTCGAATCGATCGGCCGATCGATTCAAGAAGGCTCATGAGCAAGCGGCTAATCGATTCAAAGCGCCTCCAATCGATCCAAGTCAAATGGAAGAATCGCACCGTCGATCTTGACGCGATGGCTTCCAACGGATAGTTGTGAATCGATTGGAATATGACCTCAATCGATCCACGGCGACGCGGCGTGAGAAACGGCTAGTTTTCTCAACGTATAAAGCACGGAAAGAAACGGGAAAACATATACAACGAAAAACCTACTGTTTCATTGCTCTCCAAGCCTTTTGAAAGCTCTCAAGTGATCAAGATTCAAAGCAAAGGGTTCAAGCTCCTCTCCTCAACGTGCTGAAATCTCACCTGCAAAGAAGAAGCTGATTAAAGCTTGTAATCCTTCTCTACTTCTTCTTTGTATCGTTTGTGATATTTATTTTGAAGAAAAGGGAGAGGTGTATTTCTGTTAAGGTTTCTCCACCTTCGGTGTGATTCCGAGAAGGAGGGTTTTCGATAGTGAAAGAGTGTGAGTGGTGTGGATCCTTGGATTAGTCACCTCCTTGAGGAGGTGGATACCAAGTAAATAACGGTGTTAGCATTGCCTTCAGATTTCCGCTGTGCAAAACAAAGTTAATCAGAAAAAGAAGTGAGCCATTCACCCCCCTCTAGCTCAACCGATCCTAACAAGTGGTATCAGAGCATTGGTTTTCTTTTGAGGATTCATCGTCAAGAAAGCACAAGTTAAAGAGCTACAAGATGTCAATGAAGGAGGGACATAGTACTTCACGACCACCATTCTATGAAGGCAGCAATTTTGCTTATTGGAAGAGCCACATGGAACACTATCTCATGACCGAAATTGATATGTGGTTCTCAATCACGGAGGGATTCATGGCGCCAACTGAAAATGGAAAAATGCTTGAGTCATCCAAGTGGACTGTTGAACAAAAAATGAAGGCTCAAGCAAATGCAAAGGCGATTGTGACTCTTCAATGTGGATTAAGCTCGGAACAACTCAACAAAGTTGGACCCTTTAAGAGTGCCAAGGATTTGTGGGATAAGCTTATTGAACTAAATGAAGGCACCAAGGATTCAAGAATTGCAAAGAGGGATTTGTTGATAAATCAACTTCAAAACTTCACCATGAAGGATGGAGAAACGGTAAGCTCACTACATGGGAGATTCAAGGAACTCCTAAATGGTCTTCATTCAGTTGGAGAGAGTGTGGAGAACCGAGATCTCATAAGGTATGCTTTAAAATCTTTCCCAAGAAACTCTTTATGGTCATCCATGGTGGATGCTTATAAGGTTTCAAGGGATTTGTCAATAGTGAAATTGGATGAATTATTTTGTGAACTTGAATTACATGAGCAAGCTAACACAAGCCATAAGGAGAAAGGTATAGCATTGGTTGCAGGTGAAAAGAGCAAAAAGAAGCACAAGGAAAAGAAAAAGGAGAAGAAGGAGTCATCTTCAGAATCCGAACAAGATAGTGATAGTGATAGTGATGAAGAGTTATCATCAAGTGAAATGGCAAACTTCGTTCGAAGAATGATGAGACATTCAAGGAAGTTTGACAAAAAGGATGTTAAGAAAATCTTCAATGATGAGAAAAGAAAAGGTAAATCTCTTGTGGATTCTAAGAATAAAACTGATGTAATTTGCTATGAATGTAAGAAAAAGGGGCACTACAAAACGGAGTGTCCAAAGTTGAAGAAGCAAGAGGAAAAGATCAAGAAAAAGAAGAAGGCGTTGAAAGCCACATGGGATGACTCATCATCAAGCTCATCGGAAGAAGATGAAAGGAAGAGCTCAAAGCACATGGCTCTCATGGCCTTAAGCCATGTAGAAGATAGTGAAGATGAAGATAGTCATGAAGAAGATGTGGAGTCTTCAAGTGAGTCATCTTCTAGTGATGATGAGGTAATTTCTCCCAAGCTTGATAAGATGTATGCCACCATTGCATGCTTAACCAATGCACTAGCTAAATCAAAAGGGAAGGTCAAAAGATTGCAAAATGAATTGAAATCACTCAAAAATGAAATTGTGCCATGTGAAAGTTGCATGCTTCATGAAAATGACAAAAATGATGTTGATGATCTTGAAAAAGAAAATGTATCATTGAAATCACAAGTTGATGATCTTAGATGTGCTCTAGTAAAATTTACTTCAAGCTCAAAATACTTAGACATGATTCTAGGAGCTCAAAGAGGCGTGTACAATAAAGCGGGCCTAGGTTTCAAATCTCAAGATAAGGAAGTTAAATTCATGTCCCTAATTAGTAGAAATCATGCTTCAAGGGTTAAGGTTGTTCAAGCTTGGGTACCCAAGCAATTTGTTATTGATGCTATCGGACCCAAAGTGTGGGTACCAAAACATTTGGTTCATCGTGTTTAAACAGGCATGCGAAAAGGGGGAGCATCCAACAACATGGTTCGTAGATAGTGGATGCTCTAAGCATATGACGGGAGACTCATCAAAATTTTCATCATTTAGACACAAAAGTAAAGGTACCGTTTCTTTTGGTAATAGTGGTGAGCTAAAAGTTATAGGAATTGGAGATATTAGAATTTCCGAGAAATTTGTAATAAAAAATGTGTTACTAGTAAAAGGCATGGCTTTTAATCTCTTGAGTGTTAGCCAACTATGTGACTCGGGGTATAGAGTTGAGTTCAACTCATCTCAATGCCTAGTCAAACATAGTGAACTAAATACCAATGTTCTCATAGGCCATAGAAAAGAAAATATTTATCAAGTTGAACTATTTGGTGCTACTAATGTGTTTGCTAAGTGTCTCATGTCCAAAGAAGAGGAGACGTGGCTTTGGCACCGGAGACTCGCTCACACCAACATGAAGAATATCAAAAATCTCTCAAGGAAGGAGTTGGTGCACGGATTGCCAAAGTTGAAGTTTCAAAAGGACAAAATATGTGATGCATGTCAAATGGGTAAGCAAACCAAAGCTACTCATAAAGGTAAAAATGTTGTAAGTACTTCAAATGCTTTAGAGCTCATTCACATGGATTTATTTGATAGTAGCAAATATAGTTCTTTAAATGGTAGTAGATATTGCTTTGTAATTGTGGATGATTACACTAGATATACATGGGTGTTTTTCTTGAAACATAAGGACCAAACTCTAGATACCTTGATTGCTTTTTGTAATAGAGTAGAAAATGAAAAGGCTCATAAGATAAACAAAATAAGAAGTGATCATGGAGGTGAGTTTGAAAATGATAGATTCACAAGTTTTTGTATGGAAAAAGGCTACAAACATGAGTTTTCAACCCCTAGAACACCTCAACAAAATGGAGTTGTTGAGAGGAAAAATAGGGTGTTACAAGAGGCCGCTAGGAGCATGTTAAATGAATATTCGCTACATAGTTTCCTATGGGCCGAAGCAATCAATACGACTTGTTATGTCCAAAATCGAACTTTAATACATAGGTTTCTAGGAAAAACACCTCATGAATTGTGGTTTGGTAAACAACCTACAATTAAGCATCTTAGAGTATTTGGGTGTAAGGTCTATATTCTAAACACCAAGGATCACTTGGGAAAGTTTTCCGCTAAGGCGGATGAGGGGATTCTTGTAGGTTACTCAAGTCATAGCAAGGCATACCGAATTTACAACAAAAGATCAAAACTAGTTGAAGAATCACTAAATGTTGTATTTGAAGAAAATCCCTCTTTAAACGCTATAAGAACAAACAATGAAGAATTACAATTTGAGTTAGAGAAACTAACACTAAATGAGGTAAATCATCAAGGAGAAGAAAATCAAGAAAGTGATGGTGAGAAAAATGAACCTTTGCCACTTGAACCCGAAATTATAACAAATCAAGACTCAAGACCTATTAGGACTCATGTAAATCATCCCTTAGATCAAGTAGTAGGAGACATTACTCAAGGAGTGAGAACTCGATCTTACTTTAGAAATGAAGGAAGTCAAGTTGCCCTAATATCTCAAATAGAACCAAAAACCATTGATGATGCCTTGTTTGATCCGGATTGGATTTTAGCAATGCAAGATGAATTATCTCAATTTGAGAGAAGTCAAGTTTGGGATTTAGTTCCTAGGCCTAACAACAAATCAATTATTGATACAAAATGGGTTTTTAGGAACAAACTTGATGATAAAGGGATAGTGGTGAGAAACAAAGCTAGATTGATCGCTAGGGGTTTCAATCAAGTAGAAGGGTTGGACTATGATGAAACTTATGCACCCGTAGCAAGATTGGAGTCAATTAGAATGATGTTGGCCTTTGCTGCCCACAAGGGCTTCAAATTGTACCAAATGGATGTAAAATCAGCATTTTTAAATGGTGTAATAAAGGAAGAAGTATATGTTGAGCAACCACCGGGATTTGAAAATTTGGAGTGTCCAACCCATGTATATAAACTTAAAAAGGCCTTATATGGACTAAAACAAGCTCCTCGGGCTTGGTATGAACGATTGTCAACATTTCTAGTATCAAAAGGGTTTCATAGAGGAAAAATTGATCCTACTTTATTCTTGAAAAATAATGGTAATGATTTGTTTGTGGCCCAAGTATATGTAGATGACATTATTTGTGGTTCCACAAATAAAGATTTTTTAAATGAATTCATTAATCACATGGAGAGTGAATTCGAAATGAGTTTGGTTGGTGAGTTGACATTTTTCCTAGGATTACAAATTAAGCAAACAAAAGAGGGCATTTACATTCATCAATCCAAATATGTCAAAGAGCTATTTAAGAAATTTGGAATGGAAAATGCAAAGGAAATATCTACCCCATGGCCACAAATACTAAGTTGGATAAAGACATTGAGGGAAAGAAGTTGACTCCAAAGTGTATCGTAGTGCTATAGGAAGTCTTCTCTATCTCACGGCTAGTAGACCGGATATACTTTTCACCGTAGGTATGTGTGCTAGGTATCAATCTTGTGCCAAGGAGTCACATTTGAGTGCCGTTAAGCGAATTCTTCGTTATCTCAAGGGGACTCAAAATGTTGGTCTTTGGTATCCTAGAACCGAAACTTTTGACCTAGTGGGCTATACCGATTCCGATTATGCCGGATGCAAGTTGGATCGCAAAAGCACTAGTGGTAGTTGTCAATTTCTAGGGTCCTCTTTAGTAAGTTGGTCAAGTAGAAAACAACATTGTGTAGCTCTCTCTACAACCGAAGCGGAATATATTGCCATGGGAGAGTGTGTATCGCAATTATTGTGGATGACTCATACTCTAGAAGACTATAAACTTACCTATAACAATGTTCAAGTACTTTGTGATAATGTGAGCACAATCAACTTAACAAAAAATCCCGTTCATCATTCAAGAACGAAACACATAGAGGTTAAACATCATTTTATCCGTGATCATGTAACTCGAGGTGATATCATTTTAAATTATGTTGGATCAAAATCTAACTTAGCCGATATCTTCACCAAACCTCTTCCCGAAGTTGAATTTAGCTTTCTTAGAAGAGAATTGGGAATGTGTTGTATTGATTAAATCAAATCCTCCATGGTCACTTTATAGGTAGAGCCTTTGGGTTTTTCACCTTAATTTTTGCCTCTCACAAACACATAGGGTTATCTTCTTTGTGTGATTTAGATGGGGGTGAGAGGTTAGGAACATTTATCTTGGTCATAATGCTTGTTATGATGCATTAAGTTGGCCAAGAAAAATGATTTTCACATGAAACATTCATTTGTCCAATCATAGGGAAAGCAAGTGTACAACTCATGTGCCCGTTGCCCTACGATTATGATTGGAAATTTCCAATTGATCATGTCACAACTCACTTCTGAAACATTGGTTGAAGTGTGTTATTGGATGGGGATTATTATGAAAAAGATAGATACAAACTTCCTCATATCTTTGAAGTTTTCAATAATTTGTGGTTTTGTGTAAGTTTTCACTAAGACGAGTTTATTTTTATTAAACTTTATTTTTCCTTGATAATATGGGACATATATAGTGTCTATGCAAAATTTCATGATTTTTGGAGTAGTGTACAATTAGTTGTGCTTTTCCAAATCTTGGTTCCGAAAGTTTTTCAGACATGCAGAACTATCAGGCTTCCCAATCGATTGGTCAATCGATTGGGAGGCTCGCACTTGGCCACAGAAGGCACCTGAATCGATCAATGGATCGATGGATCGATGGAGATTGAGACGCTCGTCGGCTTTCACGAAGGCATCCGAATCGATCAATGGATCGATTCAGAGAACCTCAATCGATCAATGGATCGATTGAGACGCCTTTTCGGTTTTCCACAGAAGGCGTCTGAATCGATCTGTGGATCGGTTCAGACGTTCGTTCGATTTTCACAGAAGCATTGTGAATCGATCGACCGATCGATTCAATTACTTTCAATCGATCGGTCGATCGATCGAAGCCCTAAAACCCGTCTTAAACCCGTGGATCCGAATCGATCCCTTACTTTTTCCTTTTCTCTTTCTCTCTCTCGACGCGGTTTTTGCCCTAGGCGATTTCTCAGGCGACGGTTCTGCCTGTCTCGATCGTCACTCCGGCGTGCTTCTCCGGCGAAGAGGAGCTCTCCCACTTCTCTTCCAGTTCTCTCTCGACACACTGGACAGCTCCTTTCCTCTTCTCCGCGTCCTCACACAGAATGCGGACTCAAAACCCTAACCCTAGGTAAAACTCGTTGCTCTACTCCTTGTTGTTCCTTTTTGCTCCTATTCTTGACCTAATCTGTATTTTTGTGTGTCTTTGTGCATTATCCCTCATGCATTGCACTTATTGCATTACCCTTGAATCTTTGCATTACCATTCACTGTCCTTTTCTCACGCACTTTGTATTCCTTCCCGTTCACTGTCAACCCTGGGCATCTCGTGCATTTGTTTTCTATCCCACAGAAAGAAACAAAAGGTCCATGAATCGGGCGAAGGGTCGTCTGTCCCTTCCTCACGTCCTCAACCTCCCACTGACCCTAGGTTTCCAAATGCTGCAATGCAACAAGCTTTCACCAAAAATGCTTTCAAACTTATATCCCCTAGATCAGTGAATTTGCAATATTATAGATCATCTTGCTTTGATACCTATAATAGGTTCAAACATTATAAACTTGACTCCTTGTTGACTTGTGAGAGGGATATCAATATAGGTCTAGTCTCCGAATTTTATAATAATTTACACACTACAGATGGTGTACATTATCGTACTCGTGTAGCAAAACGGAGCCTAGACTTCTCCTATGAGATTCTTCAATCTTATCTTAAATGTCTACCTTCAGATAATGATTTTGTCTTTTATCCCACTCTTCCCGATGAGCTCCCTCCACCTTTTGAGCGTATTAGCATCGCATCCATGCATCAATTTCTCTTTGGTCGTCCGCGTCCGGATGGGCCAGATGCTCATGTCACCAAATTCTCTTCTCTTGAGTTATCGGCTGAAAATGCCGCTTTGTTTAAAGTGATCATCAACTGTCTCTTCCCCATTGCCTCTCGCGCCCTAGCCACTCTACGACCGCCTCATATGTTTGCTCTCTACGCCATTCGTCATTCCCTTGACATCAACATCACTCTGAATATCTTTCATTGCATCATCCATTTCACCCAGCCCGTGCAGCAGACGATACATATGCCTTTCGGGCATCTTATCACAGATTGGCTGGCGTCCCAGAAGGTTGATGTCTCCAGGGGACGTTTGGAGCACATGACCGTGGCTTATTCTCGGATTTCTTCACGCTCTTTCAAGAAGTCGGGTCTGATTGGTGGTCCAGCTGGAGTTAGATGGATTGATGGCCGTGCTTTTGGGGAGGGACCTCGAGCTCGCCACAGGGGGGATGCACAGGCCTTGGCTCCTGCGGAGGATGAGGCTGAGGAGGAGTTCCATGGGCCAGCTTCTCCGACTCTTGAGGAGACGGTTTCCACTCGCCTTGAGGAGCTGACCCTGGAGGTAGCCAGCCTGCGTACCACGTTGGACACCGTGGTCCAGCAGCAGACTTCGATGCAGGCGACTATGACTTTGATGCAGCGGACTCTGGATACATTGGTGGACTTAGTGGGCTCGTGGGTGACGGTTCACCCGTCTCAGTCTGGTCCATCCCCCGCCCCTGTTCCTCCTGCTGAGGATGCCCCTGATCCTGACTCTGCGGCGGTTCCTGCTCCGGCTACTACGTCTGCTCCAGCTGCTGATCCTGATCCCCCTCCTTCTGGAGACGAGCTTATCGAGTTTTATGTTCCTATATGATGTATTTTTATCTTGTTGTATGGATGGTTGTTCTGGGGTCCTTTTTGTGAACTCTCTTTTATTTTGAATGTATGATATACTTTTATGCTACCCTCTCCTTTTGATTCTACATTTCAGTGTTGTTCTGTTCTGTTGATATATGTGTGTTTTAGGGGGAGCATTCCTTGGATTTATCGTATTTGCTTTGTGCACTTATTGAGGGGGAGTTATTTGCTTTTGATTTTTGACAAAGGGGGAGATCTATGTTGAAGTTTATGCTTATTGCTTATGACTATCTTAGTAAATTAAAATCAAGCTTACTGCAATTATGAAATTATTATTTCAGCAAGCAACAATCATATTTATCATTGTATTAGAAATTAGCCTAAACTTAAATAGATTGTCAAACATCAAAAAGGGGGAGATTGTTGGTACAATCATGCCCTGAAAGTTTCAATGTGTTGACAATTATTTAAGTTTAGGTTAATACGGTGGAACTAACATGCATTGTGAGTTTGCAGGAGGAGTTTCTTGCAGGTCAGAAGACCAGATGCAAGAGAAGACCAAGAAGGTCGAGGACTAGATTCTTGGCAAAAAGAGTTCTTGCAGGTCAGAAGACCAGATGCAAGGCAAGAGAAGTCCAAGAAGGTCGGAGACCGGATTCTTGGCAAGAGAAGCTCCTGCAAGTCATAAGATTATGTGTGTGATAGGCTCACTGTCAGAGAACGACTGGAAAATCGATTCAGACATGGTGAGTTTGCAGAAGATCGATCGGTACGTCGATTGAAGGTAAGGCAATCGATTGGTCGATCGATTGGTAAAGTTCTGGCAGCACAGAATGATCCGGATCGATCACCGGATCGATTCAGAAGTCGAATCGATCGGCCGATCGATCGTGAACGTATACTGCGAATCACGAGAATCGATTACGATCGATCGTGATCGATTCAAGGATTGAATCGATCGGCCGATCGATCCGTGAACATTCTGCGAGTGCGGGATCACTCGAATCGATCGGCCGATCGATTCGTAATTGAATCGATCGGCGATCGATTCAAGAACCTTCTGTGATGTCGAGTAAACCGATTCAAACGCGCCTCCAATCGATCCAAGTCAAATGGAAGAATCTGCACCGTCGATCTTCGCGATGGCTTAGCGGATAGTTGTGAATCGATTGGAATATGACCTCAATCGATCCACGGCGACGGCGGCGTGAGAAACGGCTAGTTTTCTCAACGTATAAAGCACGGAAAGAAACGGGAAAACAGATACAACGAAAAACCTACTGTTTCATTGCTCTCCAAGCCTTTTGAAAGCTCTCAAGTGATCAAGATTCAAAGCAAAGGGTTCAAGCTCCTCTCCTCAACGTGCTGAAATCTCACCTGCAAAGAAGAAGCTGATTAAAGCTTGTAATCCTTCTCTACTTCTTCTTTGTAGCGTTTGTGATATTTATTTTGAAGAAAAGGGAGAGGTGTATTTCTGTTAAGGTTTCTCCACCTTCGGTGTGATTCCGAGAAGGAGGGTTTTCGATAGTGAAAGAGTGTGAGTGGTGTGGATCCTTGGATTAGTCACCTCCTTGAGGAGGTGGATACCAAGTAAATACCGGTGTTAGCATTGCCTTCAGATTTCCGCTGTGCAAAACAAAGTTGGTAAACAAAAGAAGTGAGCCATTCACCCTCCCCTCTAGCTCAAATTCTTCGTTTCTTCCTACGATTAGGGTTAGCGCAGCGGAAATAACTAAATAGAAACGTAAAAGAAAAAGACAAACCTCAAACTCGATGTATGTAACGAGGTTCGGAGATGAAAATCCTACTCCTCGGCGTGTCCGTAAGGTGGACGAAGCCTATCAATCCGTCGGTGGATGAGTCCCCGGAAACCCGGCTAATAATCACTCCTCTGGGTGGAGAAACCTCGCCACAATGTCTTGCAACAGCAAGATAAACAGGAGTACAAGAATACAGCAAGAAACTAAGTACAATACAATAATAACCCTAGCTTGCCTTCTTGTCATTAGATAAGCAAACCAGCGCTTCAACGGCAGGAACCAGCCGATGAAGCTCACACGAAGCTTCAAGCGAAGAGAGCTCGACAAAGCTCGGATCGGGGTGAAGAAGAGCAGAGCTCGAGAAGAAAGAAGAAGAAGTAAAACATGGCTCCTCAACCCCTTTATAACTGCGAAGAAGACACAAGAAACTAGCGGTTGCTACATAGCGGCTGAGGATCGTGAACCGATCGAGCTTCATCACGATCGGTCCACGAAATCTGATCGGTCACGGACCGATCGGGCCCTCTTCGATCGGTCATGATGACCGATCAGGTCCTTCCGATCGGTCCCATGACCGTGGGCCTTTCCTCCTTCGCCGCCTCCTTACGTTTCAGATCGGTGCGGATCGATCGGGAACTTCCTATGCTACAGATCGATCAACGATCGTCTCGATCGATCGAGATAACACACGAAGCTCAGCGTAGTCCGATCGGTCACCACACCGATCCGGATACCCGGTGTATCACGGATCGATCCAGATCGATCGAGCTTGGTTTCGCCCAAACCAAGTCCCAAGCCTTCAAACCAACATCCGGTCAACCTTGACTGTTGGTACATCATGCTTAGCATCCGGTCACTCTCTTGACCTGCTAAGACTCTCCACCAAGTGTCGGTCAATCCCTTTGACCCACTTGGACTTTTCTCTTCGTGTCAGTGTCGATCACTCCCTTGACCTACTTGACCTTCTCAACACCGGATGTCCGATCACCCTTGATCCATCTGGATTTTCCCTTGCCCGCTTTACTCACGGGACTTTCACCTAGCTTCACTCACGAGGATTTTCACCTGGCTTCACTCACGGGACTTTCCAACTGCATGGCTTCACTCACAGGACTTTCCACCTGGCTTCACTCACCGGGACTTTCACCTAGCTTCACTCACTAGGGTTTCACATGGCTTCACTCACGGGACTTTCCCTCTTCACTCACCGGGACTTTCACCTAGCTTCACTCACTAGGGTTTTCACAACTGCCTAGCTTCACTCACTAGGACTTTCCCATTTCCGGTCCAGAGAACGAGCTACCGAGCCATCTCTGACCACAGTTCGAAGAACGAGCTACCGAGCCCTCTCCGACTTCCACTTGCCAAGTTCCCATACTTGGACTTCTCCGTGCCAAGTCTCCATACTTGGACTTTCTCCCGTGCCAAGCTCCCCGCTTGGACTTTTCCGAGTCAGGTCAACTCACCTTGGGTCAACCAGGTCAACTTTGACCAAAGGTTGCACCCACAATCTCCCATCAAAATACAACTCTTTTGTTCTTGTCAAACATCAAAATACAACTCGAGTTAGGTCAACTTGAGTCGGGTCAACCAGGTCAACCTTGACCTAAGGTTGCACCAACAATCTCCCCCTTTTTGATGTTTGACAATACCTTTAAGTTAGGCTAATCCAATAGCCTCAACTTTCCTCATGCCACTAGGTAATGAAACATACGTTACAACCTTACATTCTCCTTCTAAGAAGGCAACCTCCTTCTTAGATAATGAAGGCCTAACTTAAACCCTTCATTCTCCCCCTATTGGCACACATCAACAAACTCTCCCCCTGAAGAGTAAGTTATCGTTGTTCACAACTTCACTCGTCGTGATCAACAAACTCTCCCACTAACTCCAATGTTCTTCCTTGAACATTCTCTAGACATTCTTCCCATTTTTGACACACATCAAAAGGAGTGAATCAAGGTCAAGAGTTTCTTCCTAATGAAAGTCCCATACCTTTCATTGAAACCCTTAATTTCCCCCCTGATACTAAATTCAACAATCAACTCAGAGATAATCCCATATCACTCATCCTCAAAAATTTCGATGAGTAAAAACTCCCCCTAAAAGTCAACTCCTCCTTAACTAATAGGTAAAACTCTCCCTAACGGTCAACTCCCCCTTGACCATTGCACCAACAATGTCTTGGAGAGTTTCAAACCTTTAGAAATCCAAAACACCAACTCCCAGCTGAAATTTCAGACAAACAGCTGAATTTCGACAACAGACTGAAATCAGCATTTGGCATGCCCTGATCGGTCACCGGACCGATCAGGGATTCTCTGGATCGGTCCTAGTGACCGATCCAGCATCCCCTGGACCGATCGGGGAACCTCCTGATCGGTCCACAACTCTGATTTCAGATTTTTGTTTTCTTCTCCCAAAATTCAGAAACCTCTAGAAAATTACAGAAAATTCTAAAAATTGTGAAATTTTGAGGATACATTCCTCATAACATATACTATCTTGGAAAACTAATTTTCTATTAAAATAACTTCCATTTTTCAATCTTGATACAAAGTTCAAAAGTCTTTGAAATAGCTCAAAGTTAACTTATCTTTGTATCAACTTGTTCAATGATGAATGCTATCACTAGAAAAGCTTCATCAAGGTTTTTCAAATCAATTTTGAAATGATTTTAAACCATTTAATTTAGGACCACAATCTTTGGGCTAAATGTACATGACTTGTACATAAGCTTTCCCTATGATCCCCAATTTTGAATTAGGCTCATCTAGGTACAAGAACTATGCACCTTGATCCTAACTCACAATCCTAATATCTCACACACATCTAAGGTGTATCAAACACATCCAAGTCAATTTTGATGTGAGATATGGGTTTAGGTTATCTTAGACTAAGGTCTCATGCATTTTCTAAACATCAATTTGATCTCCATATCAAATTATGTTTTTAACCTTAAATCAATTTCATTGATTATAAATGCAAGAAATGATGACATGGCATAAAATGATATCATACATAATAACATGTGCCAATATCATGATGTCATGGCATAAAGTATGAAACTTAACTAGAGCATGAAATATAAATAACCTAAGCATTGTCATGACATTTCAAATGATCATAGATTAAATATGATGTCATGACATGGCATATGGAAACCAATATATGGCAAATAGCACATAAAGGTATAGAAAATACCTAATTCTAGCCTTAGTTGCCATTTTAGATAATTTTGATCATTTTGCCATAAATTCCATATTCCTAAGTGTAATAGACCTAAAATCATATCCTCAAGACTTTTAGGTCACTATGTGCCAACTAGATTGACTTTAGAAAATTCCTCAAATGTGGTTGGCACATCCTAATTATCTTAGGGATAATTTTCACTTTCATTTTCAAGGCTTGATTGCACCTTGAAAATTCCTAAAGTGCCACCTTTTGCCATGATTAGGTTAACTACCTATTCAAGTAAGGTTGGCACACCCTAACTCATCTAGCGTGATGAAATCACGCTCCTAGGAACCCAATACCTATTTGAGCTCATTGGGTTCACTAAGTATTCACTAGGGATGACTTCCCTAGCAACCCTTCTAATGACCCTCCTAGGCTTTGAAGCCTTGGTCATTTGGGACTCATCAAGATCAACTCTAGGGGTAACTCCCCTTGTGACCTTGGTAATGGTCTTCCTAGCCCTAGATTTTGTTCCATAATCGAATGGAACATTGTGATAAGTGGGCTTGACCATTTGGGACTTAGGTTTGTGACCCAAACCTTTCTTGTCCTTGGACATTGGTTTTTGACCCTTAAACCCTAGAGATGACTTCTTCAAGTTCTTAAGAGCCTTTTCCAAAGTATCAAGTCTTGACCTCAAGACTTGATTCTTCTTCTCTAATACCTCAATTTTTAATTTTTCATTTTTCTTTGAGGTATTCCTAGGCATGTGTCTAGTTGATTTGGGATTTCTACCTAGGTTCTCCTTAGCCTTAGATGAGTTAGTCCTAGGGTTGGCTTTCCTAGTGTTATCCTTATCTAGGCTCACATGTTTGGCACCTAAGCATGTGTATTGATTTATATAATTAACATGCTTATCATTATTAGCAATAGCAATAAGGCTACTAGCATGTGTTCTATTTGAATTGCAAAAATGAGCCTTAGAGATTACCTTAGGGTTTGCCTAAGCTCCCCCTATTGATGTGCTCGTCTCCTTGTGAGGTTGCCTCCCCCTCGGACATTGGCTCCTATAGTGTCCCCTTCGCTTGCATTGGAAGCACACCACGTGCTCCTTGCCCTTGCGTGTTGGGACTCCGGCTTCCTTGACCTTTGGCGCCGGTGGAGTCTTTCTAATCCTCTTTGGACACTTACTCTTGTAGTGTCCATACTCCCTACACTCAAAGTACATTATGTGTAATTTATTTGAAATTGAAATGCTTGAGTTACCTAGGGTTGAGGATGGATGAAGACTTTCTTCTTCGTCCCTTCCGGAGGTAGAAGCTTCTTCCTCTTGCTCCATTCTTGAAGAAGAACTCTCCTCCTCTTCTTCTTTAGATGTTGAGTGGCCCTCAACTTCTAAATTCATTCCTTCATGAAGTGAACTCCTTGGCTCACTTGACTCCTCTTCATGGCTTGAAGTGGAGTTCCCTTCCTGGAACTTTGCCAAATTGTTCCACAACTCCTTGGTATTGTTATATCCACCTATCCTACACAAAACATCATTAGGTAAAGAAAATTCAAAAAATTTTAATACCTCATCGTTGACTAAGGATTGGTGGACTTGTTCCTTGGTCCACTCCTTCTTCTCTAGGGTTTCTCCTTTCTTGTCCATCGGAGGCTTGAAACCTAATTGAACACAACTCCAATTTTCAAGGTTAGTCATAAGAAAATACCTCATTCTTACCTTCCAAAACGCGAAGTCGTCGCGATCGTAGAAGGGTGGAATGATGATGTCTTCTCCAAGCCGATCCATCTCTAGCTTGTGCTCCCTCGGGTATTAATCCGGCGAAGAGCGACCATGCTCTGATACCACTTGTTAGGACCGATGATCGCGGCTAGAGAGGGGGGGTGTGAATAGACGCCCCAAATTCTTCGTTTCTTCCTACGATTAGGGTTAGCGCAGCGGAAATAACTAAATAGAAACGTAAAAGAAAAAGACAAACCTCAAACTCGATGTATGTAACGAGGTTCGGAGATGAAACTCCTACTCCTCGGCGTGTCCGTAAGGTGGACGAAGTCTATCAATCCGTCGGTGGATGAGTCCCCGGAAACCCGGCTAATAATCACTCCTCTGGGTGGAGAAACCTCGCCACAATGTCTTGCAACAGCAAGATAAACAGGAGTACAAGAATAAAAGCCTAACTAATACAATACTAACCCTAGCTTGCCTTCTTGTCATAACCCTAGCTAAGTACAATACACATCAGCAACTTAAACTAAGTACAATACACAAGCGTAATAAGCAATTAGCGTGAAGAACAGCAGCTCGAGAAGAAAGAAGAAGTAAAAAAAGCTCCTCAACCCTTTTATAACTGCGAAGAAGACATCGGAAACTAGCGCTCATCGCTGCGGATGACGATCGAGGCTTCATCACGATCGGTCCACGAAAGTCTGATCGGTCACGGACCGATCAGGCCCTTCCTCCTCACGGTCATGATGACCGATCAGGTCCTTCCCGATCGGTCCCATGACCGATCGAGGCCTTCCCTCCGATCGTCTCCTTCGATCGTTTCGACGTCGATGGCGACCGATCGTGAACTTCCATGTACTTGATCGATCAGATCTATCTCGTCCGATCAGATAACACGATGAATCTCATCGGTTTACCGATCGGTCACCGGCCGATCCGAGATACCAGATACCGGATCGATCCCTTGATCGATCCGAGCTTTCCAATCAAACCAAGTCCCAAGCCTTCCAAACCAACATCCGGTCAACCTTGACGTGTTGGTACATCATGCTTAGCATCCGGTCACTCCCTTGACCTGCTAAGACTCTCCACCAAGTGTCCGGTCAATCCCTTTGACCCACTTGGACTTTTCTCTTCGTGTCAAGTGTCCGATCACTCCCTTGACCTACTTGACCTTCTCAACACCGGATGTCCGATCACCCTTGATCCATCTGGATTTTCCCTTGCCTGGCTTTACTCACTGTGACTTTCACTAGCTTCACTAGGTTTTCACCTTCACCTAAGTTTCAATCTAGCTTCACTCACCGGGACTTTCAATCTGTGGCTTCACTCACGGGACTTCTTCAGCCTGGCTTCACTCACCGGACTTTCACCTAGCTTCACTCACTAGGGTTTTCACAACTGGCTTCACTCACGGGACTTTCCCCACGCCTGGCTTCACTCACGGGACTTTCACCTAGCTTCACTCACTAGGGTTTTACACCGCCTAGCTTCACTCACCAAGACTTTCCCATTTCGTCCAGAGACGAGCGAGCTCCGAGCCTCTCGACCACTTCGGAGAACGAGCTCTAGAGCCCTCTCTTCCACTTGCCAAGTTCTCATACTTGGACTTCTCCGTGCCAAGTCTCCATACTTGGACTTTCTCCCTTGAGCTCCCGCTTGGACTTTTCAGTCAGTCAACTCACCTTGGGTCAACCGTCACTTTGACCAAAGGTTGCACCCACAATCTCCCATCAAAATACAACTCTTTTGTTCTTGTCAAACATCAAAATACAACTCGAGTCAGGTCAACTTGAGTCGGGTCAACCAGGTCAACCTTGACCTAAGGTTGCACCAACAATCTCCCCCTTTTTGATGTTTGACAATACCTTTAAGTTAGGCTAATCCAATAGCCTCAACTTTCCTCATGCCACTAGGTAATAAAACATACGTTACAACCTTACATTCTCCTTCTAAGAAGGCAACCTCCTTCTTAGATAATGAAGGCCTAAATTAAACCCTTCATTCTCCCCCTATTGGCACACATCAACAAACTCTCCCCCTGAAGAGTAAGTTATCGTTGTTCACAACTTCACTCGTCGTGATCAACAAACTCTCCCACTAACTCCAATATTCTTCCTTAAACATTCTCTAGACATTCTTCCTATTTTTGACACACATCAAAAGGAGTGAATCAAGGTCAAGAGTTTCTTCCTAATGAAAGTCCCATACCTTTCATTGAAACCCTTAATTTCCCCCTTGATACTAAATTCAACAATCAACTCAGTGATAATCCCATATCACTCATCCTCAAAAATTTCGACGAGTAAAAACTCCCCCTAAAAGTCAACTCCTCCTTGACTAATAGGTAAAACTCCCCCTAACGGTCAACTCCCCCTTGACCATTGCACCAACAATGTCTTGGAGAGTTTCAAACCTTTAGAAATCCAAAACACCAACTCCCAGCTAAAATTTCAAACAAAACAGTCGAAAATCAGCAAGTTGGCACGCGCTGATCGGTCACCAGACCGATCAGCCTTCACTGGATCGGTCACCAGACCGATCCACACTCTCCTGGATCGGTCCTAGTGACCGATCCACACTGACCTGGACCGATCAAGGAACCTCCTGATCGGTCCACGACATCTGATTTCTGATTTTTTGAATTTTTCTTCTCCCAAAATTCAGAAACCTCTAGAAAATTACAGAAAATTCCAAAAATTGTGAAAATTTGAGGATACATTCCTCATAACATATACTATCTTGGAAAACTAATTTTCTATGAAAATAACTTCCATTTTTCAATCTTGATACAAAGTTCAAAAGTCTTTGAAATAGCTCAAAGTTAACTTATCTTTGTATCAACTTGTTCAATGATGAATGCTATCACTAGAAAAGCTTCATCAAGGTTTTTCAAATCAATTTTGAAATGATTTTAAACCATTTAATTTAGGACCACAATCTTTGGGCTAAATGTACATGACTTGTACATAAGCTTTCCCTATGATCCCCAATTTTGAATTAGGCTCATCTAGGTACAAGAACTATGCACATTGATCCTAACTCACAATCCTAATATCTCACACACATCTAAGGTGTATCAAACACATCCAAGTCAATTTTGATGTGAGATATGGGTTTAGGTTATCTTAGACTAAGGTCTCATGCATTTTCTAAACATCAATTTGATCTCCATATCAAATTGTGTTTTTAACCTTAAATCAATTTCATTGATTATAAATGCAAGAAATGATGACATGGCATAAAATGATATCATACATAATAACATGTGCCAATATCATGATGTCATGGCATAAAGTATGAAACTTAACTAGAGCATGACATATAAATAACCTAAGCATTGTCATGACATTTCAAATGATCATAGATTAAATATGATGTCATGACATGGCATATGGAAACCAATATATGGCAAATAGCACATAAAGGTATAGAAAATCCCTAATTCTAGCCTTAGTTGCCATTTTTGATAATTTTGATCATTTTGCCATAAATTCTATATTCCTAAGTGTAATAGACCTAAAATCATATCCTCAAGACTTTTAGGTCACTATGTGCCAACTAGATTGACTCTAGAAAATTCCTCAAATGTGGTTGACACATCCTAATTATCTTAGGGATAATTTTCACTTTCATTTTCAAGGCTTGATTGCACCTTGAAAATTCCTAAAGTGTCACCTTTTGCCATGATTAGGTTAACTACCTATTCAAGTAAGGTTGGCACACCCTAACTCATCTAGCGTGATGAAATCACGCTCCTAGGAACCCAATACCTATTTGAGCTCATTGGGTTCACTAAGTATTCACTAGGGATGACTTCCCTAGCAACCCTTCTAATGACCCTCCCAGGCTTTGAAGCCATGGTCATTTGGGACTCATCAAGATCAACTCTAGGGGTAACTCCCCTTGTGACCTTGGTGATGGTCTTCCTAGCCCTAGATTTTGTTCCATAATCGAATGGAACATTGTGATAAGTGGGCTTGACCATTTGGGACTTAGGTTTGTGACCCAAACCTTTCTTGTCCTTAGACATTGGTTTTTGACCCTTAAACCCTAGAGATGACTTCTCCAAGTTCTTAAGAGCCTTTTCCAAAGTATCAAGTCTTGACCTCAAGACTTGATTCTCCTTCTCTAATACCTCAATTTTTAATTTTTCATTTTTCTTTGAGGTATTCCTAGGCATGTGTCTAGTTGATTTGGGATTTCTACCTAGGTTCTCCTTAGCCTTAGATGAGTTAGTCCTAGGGTTGGCTTTCCTAGTGTTATCCTTATCTAGGCTCACATGTTTGGCACCTAAGCATTTGTATTGATTTCTATAATTAACATGCTTATCATTATTAGCAATAGCAATAAGGCTACTAGCATGTGTTCTATTTGAATTGCAAAAATGAGCCTTAGAGATTACCTTAGGATTTGCCTTAGCTCCCCCTATCGATGTGCTCGTCTCCTTGTGAGGTTGCCTCCCCCTCGGACATTGGCTCCTATAGTGTCCCCTTCGCTTGCATTGGAAGCACACCACGTGCTCCTTGCCCTTGCGTGTTGGGACTCCGGCTTCCTTGACCTTTGGCGCCGGTGGAGTCTTTCTAATCCTCTTTGGACACTTACTCTTGTAGTGTCCATACTCCCTACACTCAAAGCACATTATGTGTAATTTATTTGAAATTGAAATGCTTGAGTTACCTAGGGTTGAGGATGGATGAAGACTTTCTTCTTCGTCCCTTCCGGAGGTAGAAGCTTCTTCCTCTTGCTCCATTCTTGAAGAAGAACTCTCCTCCTCTTCTTCTTTAGATGTTGAGTGGCCCTCAACTTCTAAATTCATTTCTTCATGAAGTGAACTCCTTAGCTCACTTGACTCCTCTTCATGGCTTGAAGTGGAGTTCCCTTCATGGAACTTTGCCAAATTGTTCCATAACTCCTTGGTATTGTTATATCCACCTATCCTACACAAAACATCATTTGGTAAAGAAAATTCAAAAAATTTTAATACCTCATCGTTGACTAAGGATTGGTGGACTTGTTCCTTGGTCCACTCCTTCTTCTCTAGGGTTTCTCCTTTCTTGTCCATCGGAGGCTTGAAACCTAATTGAACACAAATCCAATTTTCAAGGTTAGTCATAAGAAAATACCTCATTCTTACCTTCCAAAACGCGAAGTCGTCGCGATCGTAGAAGGGTGGAATGGTGATGTCTTCTCCAAGCCGATCCATCTCTAGCTTGTGCTCCCTCGGGTATTAATCCGGCGAAGAGCGACCATGCTCTGATACCACTTGTTAGGACCGATGATCGCGGCTAGAGAGGGGGGGTGTGAATAGACGCCCCAAATTCTTCGTTTCTTCCTATGATTAGGGTTAGCGCAGCGGAAATAACTAAATAGAAACGTAAAAGAAAAAGACAAACCTCAAACTCGATGTATGTAACGAGGTTCGGAGATGAAACTCCTACTCCTCGGCGTGTCCGTAAGGTGGACGAAGCCTATCAATCCGTCGGTGGATGAGTCCCCGGAAACCCGGCTAATAATCACTCCTCTGGGTGGAGAAACCTCGCCACAATGTCTTGCAACAGCAAGATAAACAGGAGTACAAGAATACAGCAAGAAACTAAGTACAATACAAAAATGTAATAACCCTAGCTTGCCTTCTTGTCGACTGGATGAAGCAGCAACTTCACGGGAACCCAACCACAACACGAAGCTTCAAGCGAAGCGAGCTCAGCAAAGCTCGGATTACAGCAGTGAAGAAGAACGCAGCTCGAGAAGAAAGAAGAAGAAGTAAGAACGGTAGCTCCTCAACCCTTTTATAACTGCGAAGAAGACATAGAAAACTAGCCGTTCTATCCACAGACCGATCCTACGGTTCGGGCTTCGTGCTGATCTCTGATCGGTCACGGGACCGATCAGGGCTCCCTGATCGGTCATGATGACCGATCGGTCCTTCTGATCGGTCCCAGAGTCGGGGCCTTCCCCTTCCGATCGTCTCCTACGATCGCTTCGACGATCGTCTGTCACCCGATCGGAACTCCAAACGACTCTACTGATCGATCATTGATCCGTCTCGGTCCGATCGATAACACATGAATCTCCGTGCGTTACTTGATCGGTCACCGGGCCGATCCGAATAATCACGATATCCGGATCGATCCAGCGATCGATCGAGCTTGGTTTTCGCCCAAACCAAGTCCCAAGCCTTCAAACCAACATCCGGTCAACCTTGGCGTGTTGGTACATCATGCTAGCATCCGGTCACTCCCTTGACTGCTAAGACTCTCCACCAAGTGTCCGGTCAATCCCTGACCCACTTGGACTTTTCTCTTCGTGTCAAGTGTCCGATCACTCCCTTGACCTACTTGACCTTCTCAACACGGATGTCCGATCACCCTTGATCCATCTGGATTTTCCTTGCCTGGTTACTCACGGGACTTTCACCTAGCTTCACTCACTAGGGTTTTCACACGCTTCACTCACGGGATTTTCAATCGCCGCACTCACGGGACTTTCCAAGCGCTTCACTCACGGGACTTTCCAACTGCTTGGCTTCTCACCGGACTTTTCCACTGCCGCTTCACTCACCGGACTTTCACCTAGCTTCACTCACTGGGTTTTCCATTTGGCTTCACTCACGGGACTTTCCCACTGCCCGCTTCACTCACCGGGACTTTCACAGCTTCACTCACTAGGGTTTCCACACTGGCCTAGCTTCACTCACCGGACTTTCCCATTTCGGTCCAGAGCGAGCCTCGAGCCCTCTGACCACAGTTCGGAGAACGAGCTACCGAGCCCTCTCCGACTTCCACTTGCCAAATTCCCATACTTGGACTTCTCCGTGCCAAGTCTCCATACTTGGACTTTCTCCCGTGCCAAGCTCCCCGCTTGGACTTTTCCGAGTCAGGTCAACTCACCTTGGGTCAACCAGGTCAACTTTGACCAAAGGTTGCACCCACAATCTCCCATCAAAATACAACTCTTTTGTTCTTGTCAAACATCAAAATACAACTCGAGTCAGGTCAACTTGAGTCGGGTCAACCAGGTCAACCTTGACCTAAGGTTGCACCAACAATCTCCCCCTTTTTAATGTTTGACAATACCTTTAAGTTAGGCTAATCCAATAGCCTCAACTTTCCTCATGCCACTAGGTAATAAAACATACGTTACAACCTTATATTCTCCTTCTAAGAAGGCAACCTCCTTCTTAGATAATGAAGGCCTAAATTAAACCCTTCATTCTCCCCCTATTGGCACACATCAACAAACTCTCCCCCTGAAGAGTAAGTTATCGTTGTTCACAACTTCACTCGTCGTGATCAACAAACTCTCCCACTAACTCCAATGTTCTTCCTTGAACATTCTCTAGACATTCTTCCTATTTTTGACACACATCAAGAGGAGTGAATCAAGGTCAAGAGTTTCTTCCTAATGAAAGTCCCATACCTTTCATTGAAACCCTTAATTTCCCCCTTGATACTAAATTCAACAATCAACTCAGTGATAATCCCATATCACTCATCCTCAAAAATTTCGACGAGTAAAAACTCCCCCTAAAAGTCAACTCCTCCTTGACTAATAGGTAAAACTCCCCCTAACGGTCAACTCTCCCTTGACCATTGCACTAACAATGTCTTGGAGAGTTTCAAACCTTTAGAAATCCAAAACACCAACTCCCAGCTAAAATTTCAGACAAAACAGTCGAAAATCAGCAAGTTGGCACGCGCTGATCGGTCACCAGACCGATCCACACTCTCCTGGATCGGTCCTAGTGACCGATCCACACTGACCTGGACCGATCAAGGAACCTCCTGATCGGTCCACGACCTCTGATTTCTGATTTTTTGAATTTTTCTTCTCCCAAAATTCAGAAACCTCTAGAAAATTACAGAAAATTCCAAAAATTGTGAAATTTTGTGGATACATTCCTCATAACATATACTATCTTGGAAAACTAATTTTTTATGAAAATAACTTCCATTTTTCAATCTTGATACAAAGTTCAAAAGTCTTTGAAATAGCTCAAAGTTAACTTATCTTTGTATCAACTTGTTCAATGATGAATGCTATCACTAGAAAAGCTTCATCAAGGTTTTTCAAATCAATTTTGAAATGATTTTAAACCATTTAATTTAGGACCACAATCTTTGGGCTAAATGTACATGACTTGTACATAAGCTTTCCCTATGATCCCCAATTTTGAATTAGGCTCATCTAGGTACAAGAACTATGCACCTTGATCCTAACTCACAATCCTAATATCTCACACACATCTAAGGTGTATCAAACACATCCAAGTCAATTTTGATGTGAGATATGGGTTTAGGTTATCTTAGACTAAGGTCTCATGCATTTTCTAAACATCAATTTGATCTCCATATCAAATTGTGTTTTTAACCTTAAATCAATTTCATTGATTATAAATGCAAGAAATGATGACATGGCATAAAATGATATCATACATAATAACATGTGCCAATATCATGATGTCATGACATAAAGTATGAAACTTAACTAGAGCATGACATGTAAATAACCTAAGCATTGTCATGACATTTCAAATGATCATAGATTAAATATGATGTCATGACATGGCATATGGAAACCAATATGTGGCAAATAGCACATAAAGGTATAGAAAATACCTAATTCTAGCCTTAGTTGCCATTTTTGATAATTTTGATCATTTTGCTATAAATTCTATATTCCTAAGTGTAATAGACCTAAAATCATATCCTCAAGACTTTTAGGTCACTATGTGCCAACTAGATTGACTCTAGAAAATTCCTCAAATGTGGTTGGCACATCCTAATTATCTTAGGGATAATTTTCACTTTCATTTTCAAGGCTTGATTGCATCTTGAAAATTCCTAAAGTGCCACCTTTTGCCATGATTAGGTTAACTACCTATTCAAGTAAGGTTGGCACACCCTAACTCATCTAGCGTGATGAAATCACGCTCCTAGGAACCCAATACCTATTTGAGCTCATTGGGTTCACTAAGTATTCACTAGGGATGACTTCCTTAACAACCCTTCTAATGGCCCTCCTAAGCTTTGAAGCCTTGGTTATTTGGGACTCATCAAGATCAACTCTAGGGGTAACTCCCCTTGTGACCTTGGTAATGGTCTTCCTAGCCCTAGATTTTGTTCCATAATCGAATGGAACATTGTGATAAGTGGGCTTGACCATTTGGGACTTAGGTTTGTGACCCAAACCTTTCTTGTCCTTGGACATTGGTTTTTGACCCTTAAACCCTAGAGATGACTTCTCCAAGTTCTTAAGAGCCTTTTCCAAAGTATCAAGTCTTGACCTCAAGACTTGATTCTCCTTCTCTAATACCTCAATTTTTAATTTTTCATTTTTCTTTGAGGTATTCCTAGGCATGTGTCTAGTTGATTTGGGATTTCTACCTAGGTTCTCCTTAGCCTTAGATGAGTTAGTCCTAGGGTTGACTTTCCTAGTATTATCCTTATCTGGGCTCACATGTTTGGCACCTAAGCATGTGTATTGATTTCTATAATTAACATGCTTATCATTATTAGCAATAGCAATAAGGCTACTAGCATGTGTTCTATTTGAATTGCAAAAATGAGCCTTAGAGATTACCTTAGGGTTTGCCTTAGCTCCCCCTATCGATGTGCTCGTCTCCTTGTGAGGTTGCCTCCCCCTCGGACATTGGCTCCTATAGTGTCCCCTTCGCTTGCATTGGAAGCACACCACGTGCTCCTTGCCCTTGCGTGTTGGGACTCCGGCTTCCTTGACCTTTGGTGCCGGTGGAGTCTTTCTAATCCTCTTTGGACACTTACTCTTGTAGTGTCCATACTCCCTACACTCAAAGCACATTATGTGTAATTTATTTGAAATTGAAATGCTTGAGTTACCTAGGGTTGAGGATGGATGAAGACTTTCTTCTTCATCCCTTCCGGAGGTAGAAGCTTCTTCCTCTTGCTCCATTCTTGAAGAAGAACTCTCCTCCTCTTCTTCTTTAGATATTGAGTGTCCCTCAACTTCTAAATTCATTCCTTCATGAAGTGAACTCCTTGGCTCACTTGACTCCTCTTCATGGCTTGAAGTGGAGTTCCCTTCATGGAACTTTGCCAAATTGTTCCACAACTCCTTGGCATTGTTATATCCACCTATCCTACACAAAACATCATTAGGTAAAGAAAATTCAAAAATTTTTAATACCTCATCGTTGACTAAGGATTGGTGGACTTGTTCCTTGGTCCACTCCTTCTTCTCTAGGGTTTCTCCTTTCTTGTCCATCGGAGGCTTGAAACCTAATTGAACACAACTCCAATTTTCAAGGTTAGTCATAAGAAAATACCTCATTCTTACCTTCCAAAACGCGAAGTCGTCGCGATCGTAGAAGGGTGGAATGGTGATGTCTTCTCCAAGCCGATCCATCTCTAGCTTGTGCTCCCTCGGGTATTAATCCGGCGAAGAGCGACCATGCTCTGATACCACTTGTTAGGACCGATGATCGCGGCTAGAGAGGGGGGGTGTGAATAGACGCCCCAAATTCTTCGTTTCTTCCTACGATTAGGGTTAGCGCAGCGGAAATAACTAAATAGAAACGTAAAAGAAAAAGACAAACCTCAAACTCGATGTATGTAACGAGGTTCGGAGATGAAACTCCTACTCCTCGGCGTGTCCGTAAGGTGGACGAAGCCTATCAATCCGTCGGTGGATGAGTCCCCGGAAACCCGGCTAATAATCACTCCTCTGGGTGGAGAAACCTCGCCACAATGTCTTGCAACAGCAAGATAAACAGGAGTACAAGAATACAGCACGAAACTAAGTACAATACAAAAATGTAATAACCCTAGCTTGCCTTCTTGTCATTGGATGAAGCTGACAAACGCGCCTAGCCAACAAGGGAACCCGGCCGATGAAGCTCACAAGCGAAGCTTAAGGGCAGCTCGAGGCTTACGGTGAAGAAGAGACGGCGGCTCGAAGAAGAGAGAAGAAAGAAGAAGAAGTAAGCATGGCTCCTCAACCCCTTTTATAACTGCGAAGAAGACACTGCGCGAAACTGCGTTGAAGCTACTGGATGTGGACCGATCGAGCTTCATCCCGATCGGTCCACAAGGGTCTGATCGGTCACGGGACCGATCAGGCCCTTCCCTGATCGGTCATGATGACCGATCAGGTCCTCATGATCGGTCCCACGACGATCGGGCCTTCCCTCCTCGATCGTCTCCTTCGATCGTTTCACGATCGGTGCTGCGCACCGATCGGGAACTTCACCGATGCACGATCGATCGATCGTGTCATCTCGATCCGATCGGATAACACACGAAGCTCATCGTGTGATTCTGATCGGTCAGCCGATCCGGATACCGATGTATCATTGGATCGATCCACCGATCGATCGAGCTTTTTTGCCAAACCAAGTCCCAAGCCTTCCAAACCAACATCCGGTCAACCTTGACCTGTTGGTACATCATGCTTAGCATCCGGTCACTCCCTTAACCTGCTAAGACTCTCCACCAAGTATCCGGTCAATCCCTTTGACCCACTTGGACTTTTCTCTTCGTATCAAGTGTCCGATCACTCCCTTGACCTACTTGACCTTCTCAACACCGGATGTCCGATCACCCTTGATCCATCTGGATTTTCCCTTGCCCGGCTTTACTCACCAGGACTTTCACCTAGCTTCACTCACTAGGGTTTTCACCTGGCTTCACTCACCAGGATTTTCAATCTGCCCGGCTTCACTCACCAGGACTTTCCAACTGCTTGGCTTCACTCACCAGGACTTTCCCACTGCCTGGCTTCACTCACCAGGACTTTCACCTAGCTTCACTCACTAGGGTTTTCACAACTGCCTAGCTTCACTCACCAGGACTTTCCCATTTCCGGTCCAGAGAACGAGCTACCGAGCCCTCTCTGACCACAGTTCGGAGAACGAGCTACCGAGCCCTCTCCGACTTCCACTTGCCAAGTTCCCATACTTGGACTTCTCCGTGCCAAGTCTCCATACTTGGACTTTCTCCCGTGCCAAGCTCCCCGCTTGGACTTTTCCGAGTCAGGTCAACTCACCTTGGGTCAACTAGGTCAACTTTGACCAAAGGTTGTGTTGGAACCGTAAGGTTGTTTTGGTGTGATCAACAAGTTAAGTTAGGTCCTGTGTATTTAACCTTGTGTCTAAGTGTGCAGGAGCTTAGGAACACAGGTACTCGAGTGGAAGACGCAGCTAGCGAGAAGGACGGCACGCTGTGCGTCCGAGGGACGAGGCGCTGCGGAAGAGTACACTGACGGACGAGAAGGAAGCGCGCGGTGGTTCCGAGGGACGAAAGCCGGAGCGGAAGATTGCTCGGGGAGCAAGAGACGCAGCTAGCGAGAAGGTCGACGACCGAGGGACGAAGACTGCGGATGAGTCATGGCGGACGAGAAGGAAACACGCTGCAATTCCGAGGGACGAGCGGGAGGGAAGCACGCTTGAGAAGACCGGAAGTTGGGTTGGGTGAGCCCTTTTCGGGGGCGAGATCACCAAGCGGCGGATCCGGGCGGAAGAACCGGACCAGCGGGACTGAACTAGAAGCGGTCCCGGATGAAAAGTCAAGCGTGTTGACTTCTGAGTCCGGGGCGCTAAGGCGACCGGCGCCCGGACCCATCCGGGCTGTGCAATAAGTTACCAGTGATCGATTATCTCGTCAACGCGGAGAGTTATTTTCAGCACTGGAACTCCGAGCGCTCAAGCCAAGCCCACGCCTTGGTCCGGACTTCACATCGGTTCGGTAAATTGTAACAACACTTGTGTGCTTTCATTGCTTTGATTAGCTTCTTTCTTTTGTGCCTACTGAAGGAGTTTTTAGTGCAACAATCTTCCTTGGATTAACAACCTCCCGGTTGTAACCAAGTCAAATCCGTGGCCTCGTTTTATGCTTTATTTTTTGCTTAATCTATTTTTCAAGTGTTAGCTTAATTGTCAGAAAGGGTTGTGTTTTACTCAGGGCTAGCCGGCCGCATCGGTCTTACAAGTGGTATCGGAGCGAGGACCGCCGAACGAAGCAACAAGATGGCGGATCCAACATCCACGCACCAAAATTCGAAGGGGACGAAAAAGCGAATGGAGGTATTTCTTGAAGCAGATTATGATTTATTACTAACAATGGAATTTGGCTATGAAGCACCGGAGGGCAAAGCAAGAAATCAATGGTCAAAGAAGCAGGTGACCACGTGGCAAACAAGAAAGCGAATTTCATCCGCTAAGTGTACTTCCAACACAAGAAGTCAATCGAGTCGGTACCTACAACTCGGTAAAGGAGCTTTGGGATAAATTCCTTGAGTTACGAAGGAACATCCGAAGCCAAACTTGCAAGACAGGATTTACTTCGTAACTACTTACAAACCTCCGATTTGAAGAAGGTGAAACAATTGCACATCTACACTCGAGGATTCAGGAACTCATCGAGAAAAGGTAAGTAACCGAGATTCGCTAAGGTATGCCTAAATTCCTTTCCTAGAAACTCAAAATGGGCATCACTAGTAGATGCCTTTTACATTTCAAAAATCTAGAAAAATTTCATTAGGCGAATTCTTTTCAACTTTTGAAGTGCATGAGTCAAGATGTGCGGGAGGAGCCCAAGAATAATGTCGCCTTTAAAGCTTCGAGTCAGAATCTTCTCTCGACGAGGAAATGGTAATGATGGTAAGCGATTTAAAATATTTGTAAATCTAGAAAATCTAACCATCCGCAAGGAAAAGAAAATTCTACCATTGCGATGAAGAAGAGCACGTCAAGGACAATTGCCCTAAATGAAGAACAACGGGAAGGGTAAGAAGCCTATCCAAAATCGCAAGGCCCTAAAGCGGCGTGGGACGATCGTCGTCGGAAGAATCAAGGAGTTCTCCGGGCTCGCGTTAATGGCGAGTCATCAAGGCGACGACTGCGAATCAAGCTCTTCCGAAATGAGCATCGAAAGCATCAATGAAGAGGGAGTGCTCAGGGGGAGAAACCGACAACGAGATCGACAAGGTAAGTGACGATCTCTTACTCCTAATAAAATGTTTAAATTCATTAAAATTTTAACAAAAGATTCTTGCAAATTAGAAAATGAAAATAAAGATTTAAAAGCAATATTAGCTACATCTTGTCCGTTAGAAATGCTAGATAAATCAAATTTAGAAAATGAAAAATTAAAATTAGAAATTCAAAATTTAATTTTTCAAGTAGAAAATTTGAAAAACTCTGCTTGCTCATCTAAAACCAATTTTAGAAGGTTCAATAATTTGAATTGGTATTATAGATATCACCCGGGACAAATTAAAAATATCTCTAGAAAATATGTCCCTAAAACTTTTTTAGTTAATCCAGTAGGTTGGAACCTATATTGGGTTCCTAAATCATGCTTAAACTAAATTGTAAAATTAGCGCTTTAAGTGAGAAAATTAAATAAAGAATTTCTTTATGAGGCTTTGTCTAAGGAAGTGGTTGTTGCTCCAATAACCAAGAAGGCCTAGTGCCTCGCCACGACCTGGAAGCCAAAATATTGAAATAAATTAACTTACTAATGAAGCATTAATACAAGAATTAATTAGTGCTTGAAAAGGTTATTCAAAACATTTTATTTCAATTAGATTTATTTACTTAGAATTTCTTTATTCTCAAAAATTATTTTTTCCTAAGTTAAGAACTTTTTTTCTTGAAACTAGAAATCTCAGCTTTAATTACTTAGAAAAATTTTCTAAATTTCTTAAAAACTTAGATTTTTTTTAGAAATATTTTTTCTAAGTCTTTAACCCTTAGATTATTTTTCTTGGAACCCCATTTTTTTTGTGATCAAAGGGGGAGAAGGGAAAGTATAAAAGGGAAAGTATAAGTCTAGGGGGAGGTAGATAGAATTTAATTTTTTTTATCTTTTTGCACTTAAATTGCAATTTAAGTTAATTTACTTAATTCAATTTTATGTCTATTTTAACACTAGCTTAACTTGGGTTGATCACACCAAAAAGGGGGAGATTGTTGGAACCCCAAGGTTGTTTTGGTGTGATCAACAAGTTAAGTTAGGTCCTGTGTATTTAACCTTGTCTAAGTGTGGAGCTTAGGAACACAGTACTCGAGTGGAAGCACTAGCGAGACAGCTATGGAGAGTACACCAAGAAGGAAGGTGGTCCGAGGGAAGGCGGAAGATTGCTCGGGGAGCAAGAGCAGCTAGCGAGAAGGACGAAGACTGGGGATGAGTATGTTGGCGGACGAGAAGGAAACGGCAACGAGCAGCCGGAGGGAAGCCTGCTCGAGAAGGACAGGAGTTGGGTTCGGGTGAGCCCTATTCGGAATGGCCGAGATCACCCAAGCGGATGAAGCCGGAACGGAGGAGAATCCAGACAGTCAACCTGTTGTTGACTGTCCGAGCACCTGGACCAAGTCCAGGCGCCCGAACCCTCGGGCAACCCAAGGGCACCTCCTCGACGCGAATTGTTCGAAGCCGCGTCATCATGGTCCGGATGCCCGGAACCTTCCGGGCACCTGGACCAAATAAGATTTATCCTGTGCGGAAGCTTTACATCAGTTCAGAAATTGTAACAACACTTGTGTGCTTTCATTGCTTTGATTAGCTTCTTTCTTTTTGTGCCTACACTGCTGTAAACGAGGCTTCTCCGCCTGAAGGAGTTTTTAGTGCAACAATCTTCCTTGGATTAACAACCTCCCCGGTTGTAACCAAGTCAAATCCGGTGCCTCGTTTTTATGCTTTATTTTCTGCTTAATCTATTTTTTCAAGTGTTAGCTTAATTGTCCGAGAAAGGGTTGTGTTTTACTCAGGGCTATTCAACCCCCCTTCTAGCCGGCCGCATCGGTCTTACAGGTTGCACCCACAATCTCCCATCAAAATACAACTCTTTTGTTCTTGTCAAACATCAAAATACAACTCGAGTCAGGTCAACTCGAGTCGGGTCAACCAGGTCAACCTTGACCTAAGGTTGCACCAACAGCCATCTGTTATAGAGGTTCTTCAAAATTTGATTGATGATGGTGATCGTTCTTCTAAGGGTTTAAGTAGAACTTTGGTTGAAAGAATGGAGAGGTATGAATTTGTGTTTATTCTACTATTGATGAAACGTATATTGGCAATCACAAATCATTTGTCAACCGTTCTACAAGAGAAAGATCAAAATATTGTGAATGCGATGCATTTGATCAATAATGTGAAATGCAAATTGCAAAAGTTGAGAGATTCTGGATGGGATATTTTACTTGAAGATGTGAAGAAGTTTTGTAACACTCATTCCATTGAAATAATTAATATGACAGATAACATCAACAGCCGTAGTCGTTTGAAGAGAGATGGAAAAAATATTAATTTTTATCACTACTACCATGTTGAAATCTTTTGTGAGGTAATTTCATAATTCTTTTTTTTGTTTACCGTCAATTAAATTCTTTAAACAGTAGCATATTTATTAATTTTTACTTTTGTTGTTTGATTTTTAAATTGTAGGTTATCGATATTATTCTACAGGAGATGGATAGCCGTTTCTCTGAAACAACTACAGATTTGTTGATTAATATATCATGCCTTGATCCTAGGAACTCATTCTCTAGATTTTATGCACAAAAGTTAGTGTGTCTGGCTCATTTTTATGAGGATGATTTTTCTTGGAATGAGCGTATATTGGTTGAACAAGAGCTTGAAACATATATTGATGACGTCAGATCAGATGAACGGTTTGAAGGCATTTCAGATTTGGGAGCTCTTGCAAAGAAAATGATTGAAACAATGAAGAACCGTGTGTTTCCTTTGGTTTATCGGATGATTGAGCTAGCCTTACTTCTTCCAGTTGCTACTGCAACCGTTGAAAGAGTGTTTTCGGCAATGAATATTGTCAGTAGTCTATATCGAGAAAGATGTTTTTAATACTGTCGACAATGAGCTAATTTTACAGCGTTTTCAGAACATGGAGTCTCGAAAAATGTAATTATCACGTATTCGTTAGTAGACTGCTTTAATATTTTAATATTATTGTATGAATTTTTTTCATAATATTATACCTTTTTCTCCTGTATGCCAAGTTATTTAAATTGTTTTTTTTAATTACATAGAAGTTATTAATTGTTAAAAAAAATTTGCCATGCTCAGATCGCGGCCACCCCTCCATGATTAAATTTCTAGATCCGCCACTGGTTGACCCTGGGACGAATTGACGGGGACGTTGGGATGAATGTATTCACCTTTTGTCACAATAATAAACTGAAATTAGGCAGTATAGTTTCTTACATGTTCTGATCCAACATTATTGTCATAAAAACTCTCATCCATCTGGCATAAATATTTATTAATTGTTTCTGAGGCCTAATTAAGACAGCAATTTCTATAGCAATATCATTTAGTCGCTTTATACTGTTTCAGGTGCACTATTGTGTCATATTTATCAATTACTCAGACTGGATTTTTTGTTCGTATAAATTCTAAATCATGTGATCTAAAAGCTAAGTCCTTTCTGCAGATATTGCGAGACCTTGGTGTTCGATCAATGAAGTTAATGACAAATAACCCTTCCAAGTACGGTGGACTTAAAGGCTATGGACTGAGCATCACCGGCAGGATTCCGTTGCTAACTCCTATTACTACAGAGAAGATACTTGGAGACAAAAAGAGTTAAAATGGGCCATGTTTATGGATCGAAATTCAATGGTGGTCTCATCGAAAACGATGGAGCTAACAATCAGCAACAGGCATGATGTGGACTCGTTGTCAGAGTTCTATATATAAATTTCATCTCCGTATACTGATTTATGAATTTCGAGCTGCATGTCTTTCATTCAATTTTTTCTTTTGTAACTGCATTCAACGTCTATTCATTGAATTGAGGCTATTCATCTTCCACTATTCTGCTAGACAACATGAGAAATTTTTGTTGTATAATTTAATATTGTATTTGATAATCGATTGAACTAGGAAAGGTTCAAATGTCAGTTCATTTTTTGTAGTTACTGCTTGAATGGCATTTAACCATTTTTCTCTCTGGACTTGGTGACATACGTTTCGCCTTTATTTTTTGTACCATGAAATTCAATAGATAGACTAAACGAGAGTAATAAAGTTAAATTTCTTTCAAAAATGTTTTTTTTATTATCAAGTATTTATATTTTACAATCCAACTAATCTGAGAATAAACGGTTAGGTTTTATATTCCATTTACCAGGTAAATTCAGAAAGTATAGTGACTCCTAACGTGACGTTCAATCGTCAGAGCTATGTCTGAATTTGAATCCTGATTGTTAGGAAAATGCACTACGTCTCTTACTATTACATCAGCAGTGTGGTACTTAGGATTTTGATGATATAAGTTGAGCTTCAATAAAAACGGCTCACTTACAATTTCTTATTGCTATTTTAATTTAAAAAGTTATTCACACTTCTATTCTCCTTTTAATGTACTAAAAGCTTTTAGTGAGCTTACAAAATATATAGTACATAAAGTTTGAATAATATGAATATTTCAAAATATAATAAAAAATTAAATATTGTCAGTAATCATTTAATACAATATGTGTTGTTTCCGTGTTAACTATAAAAAAATATAGAGTTTTATAACATTTAATATTGCAAAATATAATCAAATAAAAAGATAAATATTACCAATAATCATTTGAATATAACATGTCTTGCTATTTTGGCTAAAAATATCAATTAAGCTTGTATAATCAAATGTTTAACTATTTTCTTTTCAATAGATAACATCGCCATTCCATTTAATTTTTCTTGTGATATTGCTGATCGAATATATGTTTTAATCAACTTAAACTTGGAAAAGCTCCTTTTTGTAGATGCCACTGTAATTGCTATGATCAATAAAATTTTATAGGCAACATGAGTATTTGGATAATAGTTATTCATATCTTCAGATAATTCAAAACATTTACAACTCTTTTTTATTCCACCGATAAAGATCATTTCAAGATTGATAGCTCTATATATAGATCATCTTCATCGATGCCTGACTTGTCATTATATCTCAATATTTTTCGAGATTTTTACAAGATTTTATTATGTTATCATCATTAGCAAAATTCAATCTCTTGAGATTGAAAAAAAACCCAAATATTTCTTCGTATATCTAAAATTGTTCAAATCAAATTTTTAGTGAAGAAATATCATGATCCATTAAGAAGATAAAATAATTAACTTAAAAAATTCTTCAATTGATTGCAATCACATCTTCACTACTACTTTAATCAAATTATTTCTTTTTTTGGATAATGTGTTTTTCTTTGGATGTAACTTCAATCTCCATGTCTTATGCCGTTTGCTTTTGGATGTAACTTCAATCTCCATGTCTTATGCCGTTTGCTTTACTTCCATCATGACCTCTTCAAATTCAAACTCTCAATACTCTTTAAAAGTAAGAATAAGTTTTTTTTTAATTATTTAATTGCATCATTAATGTCCATATTTTCACCTTGAAAAATTTTACTCATGATATTGATCGCATGAAACAACTTGTATCAAATTACCATGCCAAGCAAAAATTCAAAATTTTTAAGTTCATATGTTGCCAATGATTCAACTTCACTCTTTATTTTTAGATCTTTACTCATTTGTGCCAAATCAAGTAATGCATATCTAATTTTTTATGTTTGTTCTTTTATAGCTTTCAACCTTTCAACATGATTTTGTCAATGAGTTTGTGACAATGGCTTTACTATCATGCCTTCTATGTGATCATTAAAAACTTTCCAACGCTTGGTAAAAGAGGAAAACAATGTATAAATACGTTATATCACTCCAAATATAGACGTACCTTTAGAACAACAATTAATTATATCACATAATACCAAATTCAGACTATGACATTCACAAGGTGTATAAAAGGCTCTTTGATTTATTTCAAGTAATTTTTTGCACCCTATTATATTTTCTTTAAGTCCAAACCCAGAAGTGTCATCCACTTTCAAAAAAACTACCCAGTATTCTTCAACTATAATAGAGTTTGTTGAATTATTCACACAACATATTACAAGAGACATTTGTTCCTCATGACTTATGTCTGGAGTGCAATCTAGTATAACTGAATAAGATTTTGTTTCTTTGATTTTTCTAATAATTGTAGTTTTTACTCCATTTGCCAACATCTAAATCAATTCATTTTGAATTTTTGAACTAAGATATGTGTAATGTGTTTCATGTGCTTGAATAGGTTGTATGTGTTCTTGCATTATTGGATCAAACTCAACAATAATTTCAATCATTTGCAAAAAATTACCATTATTCTCAACATAAAAGCTTTTCATAATTTCCTTGATATGCTAGATTATTTTTTGCAAGTCTGTTAAACCTGTGTGGGTCGGCTAGAGGGGAGATGAATTATCTTGAAATAATGTTAACACTTATCTTTTTATAGAACTTAGTAAGGAACACACGTCAGTTTAACAAAATAAAAACATAAATACAATAAAGAAGAGGCACAAAGAATTTACTTGGTTACAACCGCAGAGGTTGTTAATCCAAGGTGATGAAAGTTCACTAAAATCTCCTTCGTTGATAGCAGAGTAGCCTTTTACAACAATTAAGTGCAAACAAGACAAAAACCGAATTACAAAGTGAAAGTATAGTGTGTGTTATCCTAAACTTTTAGAACCAGATCTCTATTCATAGTCCATTGGTTGCAACTAGCTGTTTGCTAACGTGGCTCATTCCAAACGCCTGCACCTTATCTGGGCTCTTGGAGATGGTCGACTTGATCCACTCTGTAATGGCTCTTTTTCAACGATTTATCAGTTCTCAAGTGCCTGGACCCGGTCCGATCGCCTAGATCCAGTCAACTCAGAAGTTGACTTTGGGTGATTCTCTGGCCATCCAGAGTTGAGCTCACCCAAATCTATCTTCGACCTTCTCCACGAGCAGTCTTCCTCCTCAGCTTCTCGTCCCTTGGAAGCGTCACACACGTCCTTCTTGTCCGCCAGTTTACTCTTCTGTAGCTCCTCGTCCCTTAGATGCATTGAACCTATCAACTACTTCTTTTTATCATCTTTCTCGCTCACTGTGTCTTCTGCTCGACTTCTTGTGCTACTAAGTCCTTGCACACTTAGACACAAGACATCAAAACCACAGAGCTTAACTTAACTTGGTTGATCACATTAATGTTAGGGTCGAAATGTAGCTAGAGGGGGGGTGTGAATAGCTCGTCGCGCGCTTGTGCTTGTCGTTGCTTGTTTCTTGGTGATGATGTGCAGCGGAAAATACAAGAAACAACACTACAACGCTAACACTAGGGATTTATTTGGTATCCACCTCAAGAAGAGGTGACTAATCTAATGATCCACACACACACACTCTCCACTATGAAAACACTCTTCTACGGTAACTACCGAAGGCGGAGAAGCCTGTACAGGACTCACACACAACAAGAGGAAAGGAAGAAGCAAATACAAGTAAATCTTACAAGATTTTACAGCATGAAACCGTAGCTTTCTTTTCCCTTATTGTTTGGAACGCCTCTTGACCTTGGAAATGCAAGAACACCTTGCTCCAAGAAGCTTCAAGAACTGGCGGTGAGCTCTAGAGAAATCACTATGTTTCTTTCGTGGAAGAATGGAAGCTCTGCCGAAGAAGAACGCACGCCAATGGCTAAATCTGTGCCAACGGTCAAATCCCAATCGATTGGATTGCTCCCAATCGATTGGGGAGGCTTTGGATCGATCGATTGATCGATCCAGAGTGCCTTTGTTCTTTCTAGAAATCGTCTAGATTGATTGCCCAATCGATCTAGGGCTTATCGCGCAAATTCCAGCCTCTCAATCGATCAGTCGATCGATTGGAGGCTCCCAATCGATCGACCGATCGATTGGAGGCTCCCAATCGATCGACCGATCGATTGGAGGCTCCCAATCGATCGACCGATCGATTGGAGGCTCCCAATCGATCGATCGATCGATTGGGAGGCCTTCTGTGTGATCGGCGATTCTCCCCAATCGATCGGGTGATCGATTGGGGAGGCTTTTTGCCGCGGGAGTCACCCAATCGATCAACCGATCAATTGGGCATGAGCCAATCAATTGGTTGATCGATTCATCCCACATTTACTTGCCCAAACAAGTCTAAAGCCCATTAAACCAACATTCCGTCAACCATGACCTGTTGGTACATCATGTCTAGCGTCTGGTCACCCTCGACCCGCTAGGACTTCCTCACCAAGTGTTCGGTCACTCCCTTTGACCCATTTGGACTTTTCTCCTCGTGCCAAGTGTCCGGTCAACCTTGACCCACCTGGACTTACCGATACCAGGTGTCCGTTCAGCCTTGACCCACCTGGATTTTCCCGTGCCTGATTTCACTCACCAGGACTTTAACTTCTGCCTAGCTTCACTCACTAGAACTTCGCATCTGCCTGGCTTCTCTCGCCAGGACTTTCACCTAGCTTCACTCACTAGGATTTTCCATCTGCTTGGCTTCACTCGCTAGGACTTTCCTTTGCCTAGCTTCACTCACTAGGTCTTTCACCTGGCTTCACCCTCCAGGATTTCTCCTCTGCCTAGCTTCACTCACTAGGTCTTTCACCTGGCTTCACTCACCAGGATTTTCCAACTGACTGGCTTCGCTCACCAGGACTTTCTATCTGCCTGACTTCACTTACCAGGACTTTCCATCTGCCTAGCTTTACTTACCAATACTTTTCAGTCAAGTATCCAGTCAGTCTTGACCTACTTGACTCTTCTTCACATCATAACTGACCAACCTTGACCAAAGGAGAATTGTACCAACAATCTCCCCAAATGAACTATTGCACTTGTAATCTTCACGTATTGTCAATGTATTGTCAAAAATCGAAACCCAACATCAAGACTCAAACTTGAACCATGTCAAGCTTAGTCAACCAGGTCAACCTTGACCTAGGGAATATTGCACCAACAATTAAAACTCACTCGGATTACTTATAATCTCCTCATTTTTGATATGCATTAACGTAAATTAAGTTAGGGTTAAATCAAAATAATAAACCAATTTAACTAAGTTAATTTGCAATTATTACAATTAAAAAGTTGCAATCAATTCAAAGAATATTAAATTATATATCTCTCCGTTAAGTTAATCCCTAATTTTCTCCTCCTTTGATCATATAAAAAAAAATATTAGGAAAAATACGAGAAAAGTTAGAAAAATATTGGAGCTTTTTTTAGGGGGTTTAGACAGAATTATCAGTGAATAATTTTTAATCAATTAATCCAAAGTTTTGGCACAAATAATTTAATAATTATTTTAAAGTGTTGAAAAATCTTAAAATTTTTTGTTACTGATAGTCATAATCATTTGAAAACATAATAAAAATTTCAAACACATAAAATTTTTATTTTAATTGTAATAAATATCTTTGAACAGATTTTTATTTTAATTGTAATAAATATCTTTGAACAGATAGAGTTATTTTCAAAACTAAATTTTTAAAAATAATTTTTGAATCATAAAAATTTGGCTGATTTTTCTACACATTCAAAAGATTACATTCTTTAGCCAAAAAACTAGATTTTTCAAAATTAAACTGACATTCAAATTTAAATTTTAAAATTTAGTTTTTTGATCAAAAATTTATAAAAACTTAATTATTGGTCAAAAATTCTAAAAGATTTTATACTAACAGATAAGTCATCTGTGTATAATAGGAAAATTTAATTAGAAAATATGGACAACAGATTTACAAAATAAATAACTTTATAAAACATGTTAATAATTGAAGTAAATTAAATCTAAGCATATGAAATTAATTTAACATACTAAACATGATTTAGGAATCCAAAATAAATTCCTATCTACTTATTTATTAGAATTTTTTTTGGAATACTATTTTTTTGGTATTTTTATAACTTGGCCCTTATGATTTCGTAAATACCAACTAAGCCTCCATAATTTCTTAACTTGGAACTTTGTGAAAATTTTGAATTTGAGCATTCAGTGTCATTTTTCAATTTTTCTAGTTAATCTTTTAATTTTTCATTTTCACTATCAAGTTTCTCAAATTTTTCTATTAGACATTCATATTGTTTCTTTGAATCTAAATACTTTGTCCTAGGTTTACAAAGTAATCTACTCAACATCTTAATACATTCATATAATTATGTACCTCACTTACCTTGTCGGACTTGTAGGTAGACACTCCCTGTTCATTGATGCTATCTTTCGAAACACTTTCATCATATTTAAATAAATATTCGGGCATTAGTGATGTTCCGGCAATCTTCTTGGTCTCAGACTCTTCTGAAGATGAATTAATATCCATCGAAGAGTTGGATTCATCTTCTTTTGGTTCTTCATGGAGTTTCAGAATCTTATCCCAGAGAGCTTTGGTGGATTTGTATGTGTCGATTCTACTGAGTTCCTCAACTCGTAGTATGATCACAAGGTGAAACTCACCCTTGCCGTTTGTTATAAACTCGTCGCGTTGCTTTTTGGTCTAGAGGTGTTCATCAAGTTCTTCTCCGTTCTTGTCCTTTGGTGTTTCAAAAATCATATTTTATTGTTAACATTATATCAAACTTAATTCAAAAGAATACCTTCATTTTTGGTTTCCAAAACATGAACTCCCCCTCAAATGTTGGTGGGTAGATGGTCGCTCTGACCATCTCCGTGTTGCTTCAGTGGGCGGTTAGTCCTTCTAAAGCGCACCTCGCTCTGATACCACTTGTTGGATTCGTGTGGACCGGCTAGAGGGGAGATAAATTACCCTAAAATAAGGTTAGCACTTCTATTTCTATAGAACTTAGCAAGGAACACGCGTTAATTAAACAAAATAAAAACATAAACACAATGAAGAAAAGGCACAAGGAATTTACTTGGTTACAACCGCGGAGGTTGTTAATCCAAGGTGATGAAAACTCACTTAAATCTCCTTCATTGAAGGCTAAGTAGCCTCTTATAGTAGTTAAACATAAACAAGATGAAAATTGAATTACAAAGTAAAAGTACAGAGTGTGTTATACTAAACTTTAAGAACCAGAGCTCTATTTATAGTCTACTGATCTCAACTAGTTGTTTACTAATGTGGCATATTCTGGGTGTCTGGATGTGGTCTATTGGTGCAAATTTCAACAACGGTCTAACTTAAATTTCGATGAATGATAAGTAAGTTAAGTTAGGTCTATTGGTACAAATTTCAACAACAGTCTAACTCAAATTTCGATGAATGACAAGTGTGTTAAGTTAGGTATTATTGTGATCTAATGTATTTATCGAGCATGCAGGGATTTTCGGGTCTAGAGGACCTAACACCAAGATGAAACCCAACTAGCTTTGAGGACCCGATAGTTGGTGCGAAGCCCAAATAGTGTCAAAGGGTTGATATGATATCTGGCAAGAAATCCAGCTAGATCCACGGGGCCTGACAGCTGGCCGAAGTCTAGTTGGGTCTATGGACATGATAATTAGCCATAAGACTTGGTGGGTCGAGAGGCTAATTGATAGACTGCAAGTTGGTAAGTGAAGGCAAGTCACTAGAGGAGAGTGACTCAATGAGGACGCATCCCAATTGAGGGGATAGTAGATGTCGATCTAATTTAGGTCTATTTTAAAAATCTAAATTGAGATCCTGACTAGATCCTAATCTGAAGGATAGGGTCAAAGTTATAAATTAATCATATTATAAATTGTACTAACTTTATTTTATAGGTTAAATATTTTTGTTGGACTAACATATTTTACAGGACAAATGAAGCACAAAAGGTCTCAAGTGAATATTACCCGAGGCGCCTTCTAGGAGACTGAAGGCGCTTTGAGTACTGTTTATGGAAAGCGCTTGTGAAGGCTTGGAAGACGCCTTTGAAGGCTTGGAATACTTGGAAAGCGCCTTCGAAGGCTTGGAAGGCGCTTTTGAAGGCTTGGAAGGCGCCTTTGATGGCTTGGAAGGCACCTTCCATCTGATAAAATTAGACTTCATTGATGATAAGGAGCGAGCTGTTCAGGATCAGATTTTACACATTGAAGGTGTCTTCAATGCTATGGAAGGCACCTTCCATGCTCAATAAAAGAGCATCTCGACCAAGGCTTCTCACACATCACTTCTACGATCTACTACACATCCGTTTGAAGTTCTGATTGCTCTGACTTTCTGCTACTGCTTCAAAGAAGTCGTTCTGCCACCAAGCTGCATTTCTGAGTCATCCAATCATCTCTGGTAGACCGACAGCAACACACTGAGTGCTCTAAATTGTTGGTAACATTTTATAGTGTTGCAATTTTTATATTACTGTTTTAAAAGGGAAGTGTAAGCTGTTACACTATCCCTATCCTTGTATTTGATTACCTCTTTCGGTGGTTTCAAAAGAGGCATTTAGTGGATTATCCATCAATAAATCTGCGGGACCTGAGTCTTGGAGTAGGAGTTATCGAAGGCTCCGAACCAAGTAAAATTCTGATTTAGTTTTTCTTGTATGTACTTCTAAGTTTAATATTTTTGCTGTAATTTTATTTTAAAGTTTAAAACTACTCTATTTAAAAAAAAAAAACACATGTTTCACCCCTCTTATGTGCTCACAATCCAACATGGTCGACTCAATCCACTCTGCAATGGCTCTTCGTCAACGATTTATCGGTTCCTAGGTGCTTGGACCTAGTCTGGGCACCTGGAGTCTATTGACGTGGACTCTCGTGTTGATCCTCTTCGACCAATGACTTGCTGACATGGTAGAATGTTCCAGGTGCTTGGACTCAGTTCGGGCGCTTGAAGTCCGGGCGCCATGTCTAGATGCCTAAATCTAGTCAACTCAGAAATTAACTTTGGGTGATTTTCCAGTCATCTAGAGTTGAGCTCACCCAAATCCAACTCTGGCCGTCTCCTCGAGTAATCTTCCTCCATAGCTTCTCGTATCTCGAAAGTGTCACATGTGCCCTTCTCATCCGCCGATCTCCTCTTTCGCAACTCCTCGTCCCTTGGGTGCACCGAGCCCGTCGACTTGCTTCCTATGTCATCCTTTCTGCATACTTAGACACAAGACATCAAAACTATAGAGCCTAACTTAATTCTGTTAATCACATCAAAACTCACCCGGGGTACTTACATACCTAATAACAATTAACCTCTTTAACACTAATCTCCAATGCTCTTTTTTTAAAAATTTTTATCTACATGCTTTCATCAATTGCCCTCTTTTTTTTCAATCATTTTTTCAATTCATTCCATGTTGTCTTACAACTAATATGTTCCTTATTTGTTGGTGTTGAAAGCACTAGACGATCGAACCTGGGTTTTAATTATGTCAAAGGGTCCAAAGTTAAGTTGTCTTGTGATCTGATAAGGTTGATTGAGTTTGCAGGAAGGTCTTAAGTGTTGGTGCGGTTAGCACTAACGGTCTAACTCAGGTTTTAATGAATGACAAAATAGGTTAAGTTAGTTTTGTTGTTGATCTAACACTCTGACTGAGTATGCAGGAAAAGTCCAGACAGGTCGACGGGCTAACTTGATGTCTAGCACGAAGCCCAGCTAGGTCAACGGGCTGACAGGATAGCTAGCACGAAATCCAAACGGGTCGATAGGTTGACCGGACGTTTGACACTAAGTCCAGCTAGGTCAACGGGCTGACCGAATAGATGGCACGAAGTCCAGACGGGTCGAAGGGCTGACTTGACGTCTGGCAGATAAGTAAAGGTAAGTCACTGGAGGGGAGTGACTGTGAGGACGCGTTCCCGGGAAGGGAACTTAGGCGCCGATCCGACTTAGAACCATTTCGGAACTCTAAGTCGAGATCTTGACTAGATTTCGATCTCGGAGAGACGGAATCTAATTAACACTATTTCTGTTCATTATAACTGTGTTATTAATATGTTTTGCAGGAGATATAAGTGCGCCTCGGACTAACATTTTCTTGTAGGAAGGAAGCTGCTGGAAATCAAGGTACGGGCGCTCGAAGGCGAAAACTTATCCCCAACGTCGGTGTGCCACGTGGAGTTCACTGGTTGGCTCGGCTACATCATGGTCGAAGCACCCTGAAGGTTCTAGGCGCCCTGAACCTCCTATATAAGGAGGGTCAAGGCTGAAGTTCCATCATCAACTCAGAATCTACTCTTTTGTGCTCTTGCGACGCTGCGAAAGTTCTCCGACAAAGTTCTTTCTTTTCATATCTTATTTTCATAATTGTCGGTATTTCCTTTCTAGCATTTTTGTACTTAATCTTTGTAATCAATATTCGAATTGCTAGTGGATTGCCCAACGAAAGCACCCTTGTGTACGGACCTCTTAGAGTAGGAGTCGAGAAAGCCTCCGAACCAAGTAAATCGACTTTGTTAGCCGTGCTCTCTCTTTTTTGTTTTTCACAGCGTACTCGTACTCAAAATTTTTTATCGATATTCACCTCCCTCCCCCCCCCTATCGAAATTCACGATCCAACATTAAGTTGTCTTAGGCAAAAGTCCTAGTGGATTCTAGGCAGGTGGAAAACCCTAGGAAGAGGTAACTTTAGATCTTAGGGGACGGTAACCCTAGGTGATGGAAAGTCCTAACTGCGATTAGGTAGGTGGAAAATCCTAGGGGGTGATAACCCTAGGTTATGAAAAACCTTAGGGGGAGGTAACCCTAGGTCCTATGGGGTAGTAACCCTAGGTTATGGGAAATCCTAGGAGGTGGTAACCCTAGTCCTAAAGGGTGGTACCCCTAGGCGGAAAGTCCAATCGGTCTGGAGGACAGGTCTGACAACAGGTAACTTCTCTTGAGAGGAATAGGTAGGACGCGTTCCCCGATAGGAGAACAGTAGACGTTGGTTCGACCTAGGATTTCTGGAGGAAATTCGAAGTCAAAACTAGATAGTCCGAAGGCTGTCGAGTTATTGATTTATATATTATTTGCTATTTTGTCTAACTCTGTTTTGCAGAAAATTAACAGTTTTGCAAGATCGGACTTAGCCTTGATCGCTCGACCGAACCTCAAAAGCAAACAGATAGATTTCCAGCCAGATGAACAGGTTCGACTGAAGGATTGGTCGATCGAACAGTGGATATACGGTGACTGAAATCAAGTCGGATTGATCTTATTAGACTAGATAAGCCAGCGAGAATAGTGGGATCGGTCGATCGAATGACGGGGTCGGTCGACAGAATGATGGGATCGGTTGACCGAATGACGGGATCGGTAGACCGAACAAGGACTCATCCGAAGTTGAATTTGGACATGAAGACGGACCAATTCAGGCAGGATCAGTCGACCGAATCAGGGGATTGGTCGACCAATCAGCGACGAGTCAAACCTGATTCCGAGATTAGTGGATCTGGATCAGACCTAGATTGGCTATTTAAGGAGGGCTCGACCAGTTGATTCAACAACACAATTTCTAAGATCAAGAATGAACAGCTGTTGCTTTCTTCAACGCTGCTCAGACAACCGACGAAAGACTTCTAATTCTATTATTGTCGGTAACTTTGTTATATTGTCCTTCAAGTTTTATAATATTTATTCGAACTATTAGTGATTGCCCACCGAAAGCGATCAACGATCGTAGACCTTGGAGTAGGAGTCGTCATAGACTTCAAACCAAGTAAAAGAAATTGTGTTAGCATTACTTTTGTCTTGTTCTTTATTCCGCTATATTACTTTGAGTTTTCTAAAATAAACGAATTAGCCACGAATGCTATTTACTCCCTCCCCCCAGCACATCATCGATCCTACATTATTTCCTTCATGTTTTGTAAGATATTAAGTCAAATTATATCAATTTTTATAGCCTTCAGTAGTTAATTGACTAATTATGTTTATGTTGTGATTTATGAACCACTTACAATAAAAGTAAAATATTTTATCTAAGGAAGATGAATAAATTAGTCATTTTCTATTTTTTTTCTCCATTTTACAGTATCCGTTCATAATACAATACATCAAAACATCTGCTAACTTTATTTTTAAGAAACAAGATGCCATCAATTCTAGTTGGACCCTTTTTCACTAAAAATTCTCTTAAATTTTGATCAAATTTTCTCCATTATCTAGGATTATCAATATTTAAATGTGAAGGAATCTCTTGATCTATAGTTTAAGGTCGATCATAAAAAATATTATCATTATCTTCTTCATCCAAGTCATTCACAATTTCTCTTTCAATAGCCATTAGGTTTTCAATCTTCTTTTCTATAACCATTTTGTTATTGATATTAAAGTATTTATTAATATTTTCTGTTTGACTTTGAATAAGTGTCTCTTTCCTTTATTTTGATAAATATTTTGGAAGAATGATTATATATATTATACCCAAAAAATATTTAAAAATAATGGGTAAGAACTAAGAAACAAGAATATATTATATGAAATAAATAAATAATAAGAAGGAAAAAGAGAAAAAGTTCAAAGGATAAAAAGCAAAACAAAAGAGAACTAAAGAAAGGCGAGAAAGAAAAAAATACGTTCAGGATAGAAAAAAAGGGAATTTTACTTGCGAGCTTTCTTCATCATGTGCAGTTTGAGAAGAACTCTGCATCTTTAGTTATGCCGGATTGATCCAATTCACTTCCTCGATAGGTTCTAGACAATATAAGGACAATAAACATTTGTAAAAGAATGCTTCTAAATCTAAAAAGATCAATTCGTAGTGAGGTAGATACAACTTTGCAAGGGATATGATCTATCATAGGCATATCTAATTAGAAGGAAAGAAACACTCATGAGTTGCAATTCAATCTATCAAAGAGGGAACAAAAGGAAGCCCTAGTTTCCGGATGAATTCGGAAGGAAGCGATATTAATGCAAAAGATCAAACAGGAATTTATCAAAATAGAAGATAAATAACAAAACTGGTAACATTGTCCGTGTAGGAGACAGACACCCTTGAAAAGGAGGAGCTCACGACCATAGGCAAAATTAGAGTGATGAGGATCAGCACTTCACCAACTGTGTTTATTAAAATTTTACTATTAAATATCATAATAAACTATTAATTTTGAGTCCCTCTAAAAATGGACCTGAGGTGAGCGCCCTGGGGCCTCACCTCAAGTCCAGGTCTGCACATCAGTCTATGACCACCCCACTAAGCTTGAGGGCAATTGCATGAGTTAATTTGAACCTTTTGGTGGAGAGCCTTCCGCATTAAATTTTGCTCACCACTAATCAACTTCTGGTTATCAAATGTTCTGATGTTTGACCAGAACAAATCTAGAGGACACAAGAATACATAAGGAATGGGGTTTCATTAATTAAATTCTAGTTTAGTGGTAACAGAGCAATAAAACATATACAAGTATTTAATTTTTAGTAAGTAGTAAAACACGAATAGATAATTAGTCTAATAGAAACCATGTTAAATTTAAAGGTTGTTTTTAGTAATATGGATTTATAGTATTGTTGGGGAAAAAAATAATTTTATCATTTTGGATTAACCAGACCTAATAGGCTCAAAAGTCAAGAGACCTCCACCTCAGCCAACTATTCAGCGATCTTAAAAATATTATAAATTAATTATATATTCAAAGATAATAACTGGAGATCTGTTTTCTTTTTCCTTTTATTTCAATTTTGATAGTTATAGTTTTTGTTGTTTAATTTTGGTAACGTGCATTTAAAAAGATAGATTCGTTCTTAACGATTCTTAATATCGGCCTCACGAATACGAAAGGAGGTATATATAAATACATAGGTCATAAATACATGGTGGAATAAATTTCAGATCATCAGTTCCTGAGAATCGACTTTACACTACATCCGAAAAGATAAATCCTTTATCTTAGTGACCCCCTAGTACCGATTCCACGAATAAGGAAGGAGGTACATAGGTCATAAACGTATAGTAGGATAAATCCTAAGTCATTAATTTCTGAGAATCAATTCCTGACTATTATGTAAAAAATATCATATGTCCATTGTTTGTGCTACGCTCGGGGCAACGTGCATTTGTTAAGTTTTGTCAAAAAAATATTTGTTGGAATATATAATAACTTTTATACCATATTTTTTAAAAAATATTTTTTATTTTAGAAATACAATTCAGTTTTATTAGGAAAGTTAATTAGTTAGGATTCGAGCGAGAATTATATTTGATTGGAGAGTTAATATAATTTTGCTTCAAGTCCCTCCGTTTCGTAATCCACGAGTACGGTTGAATCAGCCTCTTCTCCCAATCGTTAAAAGTCAAGAACTCCAGCGGCCAACCACGTACCATCTCCTGTTGAAATACATAAAACAAAAGCACGTGGGAAAGAAAAAATTTATTATTGATAATTACTATAGGTTAACTAACCTATTTATAAGTGATCCGATAATAAAAAGACTGGACACGTGGGAGGTCAAAGTCAGCGGTTAATGATCAACGATCAACGTCGTGAATATCCGGTCAAGTGGATGAAGGAGGGCCGAGTGGACCCCCGCTCAGCCGAATGGGGAATGCAACCCCGGCCCGATAGGCACGGTTTCTTCGCTTAGCGAGACGGAGCCAGGACAGTTGGATAGCAGTTGGTAGTTGACTTGCCGAGCGGCTACCCCGCTCGACCCGATAACAGACAAAAGGAGCAGATGGAAATATCTTTCTAGGGATTAGTGCCACTGACAGGCTGCGTGGCGGGCGACATAGTCAGACAGAGAATCGTACGGTGGACGTTTTCACTGTCACGTCAGGGATATGCCCGGGCTATTGAGGTATGGCGTCAGACACGCTTTTCTGACAAAGCCATTATAGGTATGCGTTGAGGAGCGTGCACACCTCGAGGAGCGTGCACACACATCTGGGGAGCCTATTTAAGGACCCCTGAACTTCGACGAAGGTATGCTCACTTCTTTACTGTAGCTATAGTTCTCGTTTCCTCGTCTTTGCTCTACTTCTTTCCACCGGAGATCTTACTTGAGCGTCGGAGGGCCATCGCCGGGGAACCCCTCCCCGGCTCGGCGTTGTGCTTGAACGTCCACGTTAGCGGTAGATCTACGCCTTCAGAGTCTTCGACCAACCAACAGGAGCGTCATATCCCCAGCATCCATCGACTCAGCTTTTGGATAGGATCAAATTTGGTGCCGTCTGTGGGAACACATCTGAATCCGAGCTAAGGAGATGGAAGGAGCTGGACGTCAGTACACTATGACGCTCTCTCAAGAGGAGCTCGATGCGCTCATACAAGCGCGAGCGGCCAAGATGATAGAGCAGCAATAGAAGACGCTAGCCGATTGGCTGGAGCAACAAACAACCGACACTCAAGTAGAGGCGTCGCCCGCCCCAATTCCATTCTATCGGGCCTTGTTCCAGACGCCATCCTAAATTGCGTGAGCGAATTGAGACAGGTCTTCATCAGACAAAGCTCCCGCTCAGGACGTAAGAAAAGGCAAAGCGCCCCAAGTCGACTCATCCCCCGAGCGGATCAACCGCCAATTCTCTAAGGCAATTTTGTAGGATCCTCTGCCAAGGCACTACGCACCCTTGGCGATCGACGAATATAATGGGTCGAATGATCCGGACGACCACCTCGGTAAGTTTGATAACGTCGTAACCCTTCATCAATACACAGATGGAGTTAAGTGCCGAGTCTTCCTCACTACGTTATCCGGCTTGGAACAACGTTGGTTTCGAAGATTGCCAGACGGGTCGATTCAAAGTTTCAAGGACTTCAGGACAGCCTTCCTTCACCACTTCACGAGCAGCAGGCACTATCAGAAGACTAGCGTCAGTCTGTTCTCCATGAAGCAAGGGCTGAGAGAGACTCTACGGGCCTACATTCAACGCTTTAACGAGGCGGCCATGGACATTCCCACGGTCTCGTCTGAAACTATGATGCATGCCTTCACACAAGGTCTCATCGACAGGGATTTCTTTCGCTCGTTCATCAGGAAGCCGCCCCGCGATTACGACCATATGCTGAAAAAGGCCAGCGAGTATATTAATGTGGAGGAAGCTCAGGCGGCCCGAAGGAAAGAAGTGCCATCAAAACTATCGGCGCACGTCGAACGAAGGTCGTTGATAAGCCACCAGCCTCTGAGAGGGCCCCAAGCCGATGTGGCATGACCACATCAAGAAGCTAGGTCACACACCATCCAACACGTGTCTGTCGAACGGCCAGGGCCCAAGGGAAAGGTATGGACTCCTATGTTCTGTACCTTCCATTAATCGGCAACCCACAATACCCGCGACTATCGCGGAGTCCCTGCGGTCGCTCAGCCGACTCCCAGGAGTTACCGCTGTCGATTGCCTTCCCCCGAACTGCGATATAGGAGACCGAGTGCCGGACGGCGAGAGGAGACCAGGCGATCACCCGAGCGGCAGCATCATCATCAAGCAAGGAGTGACGACCATGCCCAAGACTCACACGAGTGAATCAGGCACTCCGCTCAGGAGGAGGAGAACCGAAGCAACGCCGCCCGGGGTGAGATCAACATCATAGCTGGTGGACCAACCAGCGGAGACTCCAACCGAGCCGGAAGTCATATGCTCAACGATTGGAGATCCATGCTATAGGATGCAGCTAAGAGAGGGCGAGCGGGCCTGAAATCAGCTTTGGCCCCAGGGATCTTGATGGGATTGAAGTGCCGCACGATGACACCCTCATCATCCGTGCGGTAATTGTCAACTACACTATTCATCGCATATTTATTGACACAGGGAGCTCGGTCAACATCATCTTCCAGAAGGTCTTTGATCAACTCCAGATCGACCGGGCCGAGTTGTTACCGATGCCGACCCCTTTGTATGGGTTCACCGACAATGAGGTCCAACCGATCGGTCAAGCAAATTGGCCATATCACTCAGAGAGGAGCCGCTCCGGAGGACCAGGACTACCACCTTCATCGTCGCAGACTCCCCATCAGCCTATAAGGCCAGCCCGGCGCACGCCGAACTCCGTGCACTTGCCGCCCGTTGCGTGACGCGACATCACGCCCATCACTATCTGGGCTTCAGCGCCAAATAGTGGAGGCTAAGTCCGCTCGGAAAGTCCCCCGACTCGAGGTAAACGCCATAACTAAGAAACCTCCTACTTTAGTTTATGAGGAGAAAGAAGAGGTGCAGATACACCTCGACCGGTCGGAGGCAACGACCTTCATAGCATCTGACCTACAAGCTGAACAGAAGGCCAAACTGATTAGATGTCTTCAGCAAAATTATGATGTCTTCGCCTGGTCCACACATGAACTACCTGGCATTTCCTCGAGCATATCGCAACACGAGCTTCACGCCCGACCGGACGTCAGGTCGGTGAAGCAGAGGAAAAGTGACTTCAGCACCGAGCAGAATCAGATCATCCGAGTTGAGGTAGAGAAGCTACTGGAAGCCAACCACATCCGGGAGGTCCAGTTCCCGTACTGGCTCGTGAATGTGGTGTTGGTCTCGAAGCCTGACAACAAGTGGGTTTGCATCGACTTTCGAGACCTCAATAAGGCCTGCCCGAAGGACTTCTACCCATTGCCAAGGATCGACCAGATGGTGGACTCCACAGTTGGGTGCGAGCTGATATGCATGTTGGACGCGTATCAGGGGTATCATCAAGTGCTGCTCACCCGAGAGGATCTAGAGAAGGTGAGCTTCATCACGGCAGACGACACCTACTGTTACAACGTGATGCCATTCGAACTAAAGAATGCCGGGGCTACCTACCAACGGCTCATGAATAAGGTGTTTTGGAAACAGATCGGACGAAACATGGAACTATACATCGACGATATACTCATCAAGTCCCTCCGAGCTGCCAATCTCTATGCAGATATAGAAGAAACTTGCCAGACACTCCGCGCATACGGAATCAAGCTGAACTCGAGCAAGTGTCTGTTCGGCGCAAAGGGTGGAAAATTCCTCGGCTATATCGTCACCGAGCGGGGCATCGAGGCAAATCCTAGTAAGGTGAGGGCGCTACAAGATATGTCGCCGCCAAGGAATTTGAAGGAAGCTCAGTGCCTCACCGGTCGGATAACTGCCTTATCTTGGTTCATCTCCAAGTCAGCCAATCGGAGCCTTCCTTTCTTCAAGATACTGCGCCAAGCTGCCAAGTTCCAGTGGGACGAAGAATGCGACCGAGCGTTTGAAGAACTAAAGGCATATCTGAATTCCTTGCCTGTTTCGGCTAAGCCAACTGCCCGCGAGCCGCTTCGTATTTATTTGTCCTCGACCGAGCATGCTATTAGCTCGGCGTTGGTGCGGCAGAACGACCAAGAACAACTCATGTATTTCCTTAATTATATTTTAAAAGATGCTGAATTCCACTACACTGGTATCGGGAAACTCGCCTTTGCTTTGGTGCTCACCGCTCGGAGGCTTCGCCCATATTTCCTCGTGCATACAATCATAGTAATGACCAACAACCCTCTGGGAAGAGTCATCCTCAATCCAGAGGCATTCGGGCGGCTAATCAAGTGGACAACGAAGCTTAGTGAATTCGACATATAGTATCAGCCCCGAACGACCATCAAGGCACAATCCTTGACAGACTTTGTCACTGAAGTACAGAATCTCGAGCCAGAAGCCACTTGGAGGATATATGTGGACGGATCATCCACTCGGCAAGGAAGCGGAGTCGGTGTACTACTGATCTCCCCCTAGGAAGAAAGAATGCATATGTCCGTTCGGCTAGAATATCGGGCAACCAACAATGAAGCCGAATAAGAGGCACTCATAGCAGGCCTGCAAGCCGCTCGGCATGTCGGAGTGATCAAGGTCTTGATTCACTCGGATTCCCAGTTAGCCGCTCAATAACTCACTAGGACATTTGAGATAAGCAGCACTCGACTCAAGCACTACGCCGAGGCCTTTGAAAAGCTAAAGGGCCATTTCTGAGAGGTGGTTATTCAGAAGATACCCTGAATGGAAAACCAAGTCACGGACGAGCTGGCTAAGTTAGCCAGCTCCATATCACCGATTGTTATATCGCGGCCGATAGAGTAGATATCTCTGGTGGTGCACATCGACCGAATGTAAGGGCTCACCTTCCCAAACGATTGGAGGACAATGTTGATAGAGTTCCTACGATCAGGAACTATGCTGTCCGGTCGGGAGGAAGGCCACCAGTTGAGAAGGAGGGCAGGAAGATTCATGCAAATTGGGGATTAACTGTACAAGAAAACTTTCTCCCAACCCCTGCTCAAATGCGTTGGGCTAGAAGACATCGACTACATTCTACGGGAGGTTCATCAAGGAACTTACGAAGGACACCTAGGCGGTCGGTCATTGGCTAGAAAGATACTGCTGGCTGAATATTTTTGTCCAACCCTCCAAATAGATGCCGCTCGGATAGTGTCCACCTGCTTGTCCTGCCAGAAATATCACAACCTCTCGCACCGACCCGCGGAGGAGATGAAGGCGGCCGCAGTATCCTGCCCGTTCGACCAGTGGGGCATGGATATAGTGGGGCCCTTCCCCATGGCGACCGACCAACGAAAGTTCCTACTCATCGCAGTAGAGTACTTCTCCAAAGGGGTCGAGGTCGAGCCGCTCACGAGAATAACCGAGCAGATGGTTAAGAAATTCATCTGGCAACACATCATATATCGGTTCGGAATCCCGTAGACAGTCGCCGGAGCACACAAACATGAAGGCAGCAACAATGAAACAGAAGTCGGCGTAGCTGCTTTATAAAGATCGGGCTTGGCCGAGCGGAGCCGTCTGATCTAGGTCACGAGAATTGATGCATGCATCCAACCGTCGCATTTGAACCGTCACATGTCACATCACCTCTAACACACCGATCGCGTGGTGACAGCGGTGGCGCCACGCGACATTCACCTACAGGGTCGCATTTAATAAGCTCCATTACCGGGCATGGCTGCATGCTTAGTTTAATGACGCTGATTTGCATGAATTCCGAGGAGATCCGGACGACATCAGCTTTGATCGCCAGTGGACCAGGACCCGGAGTGGTGAATTTTGTGTTTTAAGTACCGACATACGCTTCGCCGAGCGACAGCGAGGAGGAAATCGGACCCTCTTCATCAGCACGACCGAGCGGCCAGCGGAGCACTAGACTAGTTTCATCCAGTCAGTCGGACTTTCAGCCTCCTCGGGCACGATTTCTTCGCTTAACGAGACGGAGCCAGGACAATTGGATGATTGGCCGAGCGGCTACCCCGCTCGACCCGACCATGATAGTAGTTGGCAGTTGATTGGCCGAGTGGCTACCCTGCTTAACCTGATAGCAGACAAAAGGAGCAGCTGGGAATATCTTTCTAGGGATTAGTGCTGCCGGCAGGCTTCCTGGCGGGCGACATGGTCTGATAGGGCCATTACAGGTATGCGTTGAGGAGCGTGCATGCCTCAGGGAGCGTGCACGTGCCTCTGGGGAGCCTATATAAGGACCCTTGGACTTCGACGAAGGTATACTCACTTCTTTACTGTAGCTACAGTCTCGTTTCCTCTTTGCTCTACTTTTTTCCACCGGAGATCTTACTTGAGTGTCAGAGGGCATCGCTGGGGAACCCCTCCCCGGCTCGACGTTGTGCTTGCAGGTCCACGTCAGCGGTAGATCTACGCCTTCAGAGTCTTCGACCAACCAACAAGAGCGTCATATCTCCAACATCCATCGACTCAGCTTTCGGACAGGATCAATAAGTATTGGTAAGATAATATACAATATATATATATATATATATATATATATATATATATATATATATATGGTAATATATTATCATATATATGAAATAATAATAAATATAATGTCCTTGACTATTATTTTTGTCGTCATCGCTATATTTGTTTTCATCACCCTCGACAAATTCAAGGAGGAGATATTTTACGTTGAATTTGGTTGTTGTTAGACTTGTGATATATTGTTAACGAGTGGCTTATTGGAGTGTATACTGAAAGCCTAGCCTTTTGTAAATATTTTATTTTGAAATAAAGAATCACATTAGTCAAATGTCTACATTTAAATGCTAAGTGTAGTTGTTCAATTAATTTATATTATAGATAACATGGTGTGTGGTGTCACACACAGAAGATCATGTTATCAATTCTTTATAAATTATAAACAATTACTCACAACTAAGATGGAAATGAACAAACCATTGGAATAGTCATAGTGTAATTTGGTATTAGTTTATCTTGACTGATATATTACACTAGTACACTATGAGTGTATTGAGTAGGACCATTTAAGGTAAGTTCTTTTTATACTGACTTAATAAAAGAATAAGACCTTTGTTATTATGAAAGTGTGTGCTCTTAATCCTGTTATAATAACAAGCACATATATCTAGTATTTATTTCTTTGACTTATCAAAGGGTGCGATTTAGTTCGATAAATCAATAGGCTCGATAAGTTGGGAAATGATATTATTTTAGTGTGTGTTGTTGATTATAGAAGGAAACTGTGTCCTAGTAATCTAGGTTGATGATGTCCCCAAGAGGAGCTCATAAGGATTATCATGTAAACCCTGCAGATGAACTTAGTCCGACATGACGATAAGGTTGAGTGGTATTACTCTTGGAGCTAGATATTAATTAAGTGAGTTATCAGTAACTCATTTAATTAGTGGACATTTTATATCTTAAACACAGAGAGACTAACACACTCATGATAAGAAGGAGCCCAAAATGTAATTTGAGATTGGTGCGGTAGTTCAATAATAATTCTTTAGTGGTATGAATTATTATTGATGAAATTAAGTTGGGTGTTCGGGGCGAACACGGGAAGCATAATTTCATCGGGAGGCCAAAACTAATTCCTCCTATTAGTCCCTATCGCAGCCTCTTATTTATAAAGTATTATACCCACTCATACCCACCTTCTTACCCATCTTATGGTGGTCGGCCAAGCCTAGCTTGGAGCCCAAGCAAGGGCCGACCACATTAAGCATTAGATGGTTCAAGTAGTGGTTGGCCCTAGCTTGGAGCCCAAGCTTAGGTGGTCGACCACATCATAATAAAAGAATTTTATTTTTTAAATCTTTCTTATGTGGAAGCCATGGTTTTAAAAGAGAGTTTAAAATTTAAATCTTTCCTTTTATAGCTTGCTACAAAAGATTAAGAGAAAAGTTTGAAATCTTTCTTTATTTGTAGTTAAAAGGAAGATTTTAATTTTTGATAAAACTTTCCTTTTTTGTAACCATGTTCATGATTTAAAAGAGAGTTTAAAAATTAAATCTTTCATATTATAATTTCTACAAAAGATTAAGAAAAGATTTGATATCTTTCCTATTATAATTTCTACAAAAGATTAAGAAAAGATTTGATATCTTTCCTTATTTGTAGATTGAGAGGAAGATTTTAATTTTAAAGATAATTTTCCTATTTGGAAATCATCCACATGTTTTAATAGAGAGATTTTAATTTATAAAATTTCCTTTTATAACCAACCATGAAGGGAAAAATTATTAGAGAAATTTTTATTTTAAAAATTTCCGGAAACAAATAAGGAAGTTTTAATTTTTTGTTTAAAACTTGTCTTATTTGAAGCACATGAGGTGGCCGACCATGATAAGGGTTAAAAGAAATTTTTAATTAAATTTTCCTTATTAGCCAATGGCAAGGAACATAAGGGAATTTTAATTTCTTTATTTGCCAAGACCAAGTATTATAAAAGAGAGGGTAGATGTGCCTCACCTCACAACATATATTCTATTGGTTCCTCTCTCTTTTCTTCCTTGGTGTGGTCGGCCCTATTCTTTTCTCTTTTCTTCTTCTTGTGACCAAACCTCAACATCTCTTGGAGCTTTTGTGGTGGTCAGATTTTTCTTGGAGAATAAGAGAAAGGAGGCTTTGCTCTTGCATCCCTTGGAGTTTGGTTGGTGGCCGAGACTTACAATTTCTTGGAGAAGTTGCTTGGCCAAAACTTGGAAGAAGGAAGAAGAAGGGCTTGGGTGGTTCTCGTCTTGGAAGATCGTCACCCACACAACGTCCGAGATAAGAAGAGGAATACGGTAGAAGATCAAGAGGTCGTTGCATACAAAGAAAGGTATAACTAGTAATTATTTTCCGCATCATATTAGTTTTCTTTGTATAGTTTTTGAAATACCAAACACAAGAGACATGTGATTCTAGGTTTCAAATTTGTTTCAAATTTGTGTTTTTTTTTTGTTTTTCGAATTTGTGATTCGATTGTTCCTTTTGGTTAAACCTAGGGTTATATAAGAAAATTAAATATTAGATTTCATTGAAAGTCTTTGTCTAGGAAGTGGTGGATGCTCCCATACCCAAGTAGGCCTAGTGCCTCGCCATGTTTAACCTGGAAGCCGATTTCTGAAATTAATATTTAATTAAATTTATAACATGGGTGGATTTGGATCAATAATGTTAAGCATCGTTTGCGATCCAAGTCTAAACCACTAAGAACAGATAAGTTAAATTTGGAATCAATAATGTTAAGTTCCGTTTGCGATTCCTAATTTAATTTCTAAAGAACACAATAGGTTGTTAGTAAATGTTCAAGACTTGTACAAAATTTTTGTACAGGGGAACCAGTATGATATTCCGCATAGCAACCAACAATGGCTCATATTTGGATAAGGTCAATGCGATGGATGTTATGGAAGAAAAATTTGCTAATATTTTTCATAATAAAATTCTATTACGATTTTATATAACAGAATTCTGTTACTATTTTTCATAACAGAATTCTGTTGTAATTTTTCATAACTAAATTCTGTTATGATTTTACCGGGTATGTGGTTTATGCATTATTTATAGGGATCATTGTAAACATATTGTATAATAACAATCATAAGAATCATGTAATGTGATTCTCATGTGTAGAGAGAATTCTAATAAAACTTTGGCCGTTTTATGGAGTAGGCACGCCGTCGAACCACGGTAACTCTTTTTTTTCTTCTTCTCCTTCCTCGTGTTTGCTCTCCTTTTGTGTATCTTTGTCTTGTTGCTTTGTGCGATCTCTTTTCTCTCTTCCTCTTCTTCCACACGTTAGAGGTTGAGAGATGTTGCCCCTTCTTTGCACAACAATTGGTATCAGAGCTACGAGTTTTGGTGAATTTCTTCAACATGTCAGGGATGACTTCTACAAGTTTGATACGGTGAAGTTTGGCGGAACCGAAAACTTCGGAGTATGGCAGAGAAAAGTCAAGGACTTGTTGGTGCAACAAGGCATGGTGAAGGTGGTAGGAGAAAGAAAATCGGAAAGTATGGAGAGATCAGATTGGGAAGAACTTCAGGCCAAGGTAGTAGCAACAATCAGCCTTTGTCTTACAGATGATGTGATGTACCATGTCATAGATGAGGAGTCATCGGTGGTAGTTTGACAAAAGCTGGAAAGCTAGTACATGTCAAAGTCATTAACAAACAAGCTGTATCTCAAGCAGAAATTATTCGGATTGAAGATGATAGAAGGAACCGATCTAAGCCAACACATCAACGTATTCAATCAGATTATGAGAGATCTGAAGCAAGTTGATGTGAAGATCGAAGACGAGGACTGTTGGAACCCCAAGGTGTTTTTGATGTGATCAAACAAGCTAAGTTAGGTCCTGCGTTTGTTTAACCCTTGTGTCTAAGTGTGTAGGAGCTTAGGAACACAGGAAGTCGAGCGGAAGACGTGGCTAGCGAGAAGGATGGCACGGGGAGAGAGCCGACGGGCTCGGTGCGTCCGAGGGACGAGGTGACCGCGGAAGAGTACACCGGTGGACGAGAAGGGGAGGAGAAGGCCGGAACATGGGTTCGGGTGAGCCCTATTCGGATGGCCGAGATCACCCAAGCTAGTGGGCCGGAACAGAAAACCTGCACCGAGATGAGCAGCCCGGATGGAAAAAGTCAACCGAGTTGACTTTTTAATCCTCCCGGACCTGAAAAGTTGACCAGATCGAGTTTGACTCGATCTGACGCTGGGGATAAGTTTTATTCCCCAGGCGCGAAACCCTTCCAGGCACCCACCAAGGCTATAAATATAGCCTTGGTCCGAGCTTTAAAACAACTAACTTGTAATCAATTCCTTCGTGCTTTTTTTCTTTTCATTTGTGCTGTCAGCGTTGTAAAGAGGCTACTCAGAGGAGAATCAAATAGTGCGCTTACATTCCTTGGATTAGCAATCCCGATTGCAAACCAAGTAAAACTCGTGTACTTTTCTTTACTTAGTCTCTTTTATTTATTTATTACAAGTGTTCATTATATAGTTGAAATCCGATAAAGGTTCGAGTTTTATTTTGTAGAAATTCACCCTCCCTCTTGCCGGCCTCCAAAGGGACCAACAAGTGGTATCGAAGCCAGGAGGCTATCACCGATCGAAGCAACAAGATGGCGGACCAAGCATCGTTCCACCAAAATTCGAGAGGAGCGTCATATGGAGGTATTCCTAAAACAGATTTTGAAATTCGGTTTATTATGAAATATGGTTTTGTAGCTCCAATAGATAAAGATGGAAAAGAAAAGAAGAGAGCGATTGGACAAAGAAGGAGCAGAATGAGTCGGTAGCAAAGCGTGTTACCGCCTCAAGAGGTCAACCGCATCGGAAACTATTTATCTGCTAAAGAACTTTGGGAGAAGTTCTTGGAACTCCACGAAGGCACGTCCGAAGCAAAGCTCGCTAGAAGGGACATCCTCCGCAATAAACTGATGAACATCCGTCTGGAGAAAGGTGAGAAAGTAGCCGGTCTACATGCAAAGGTAAAAGAACTAGTTACTGGTCTCGAAAACCTTGGTGAAACGGTAACAAACCGAGACACTATACGCTACGCGCTCAATGCGTTTCCAAGAAATCCGGAATGGACATCAATCGTCGATGCTTACTACATCTCAAAAGACCTGGAGGTAAGTACTTTAGAAGAGTTGTTCTCTACCCTTGAATTACACGAAACTAGATGTGCAGAGATATCAAAGGACACAACCAAGACTATGGCGCTGAACGCAACCAATAAGGATGAACCTAAGTCAGACTCCGAAGACGATCAAGAAGCGTACATGGTAAGAAACTTTCAAAAGTTTTTTAGATCTAATAAATTTAAAATGCAGAATAAAAAGAATCAAAAAGGTAGAAGAAAGGTACGGTACTACCAGTGTCAGAAGGAGGGACACCTAAGAGAAGACTGCCCAGAACTCAAGAAGGTCAAAATGAAGACACCCAAGAAACACAACCTAAAAGCAACTTGGGATGACACTTCTTCATCTGAATCAGAAGCTCAAGAATATGCGGGGATTGCACTGATGGCAAGCCACGAAGGACAAAGTACATCAGAACCCAGCATCGATGAACCTCAGATGGAAGTAGCGAAGCAGGGGGAGATTCAGGCTTCAAGTCTGATATGGTAAGTGAGGTATGCCTCTTACCCCCTGATGAACTTTACTTTGGTATCAAAGCTATGACTAAATCCATGTATAAATTAGAAAATAAAAATGCCAAATTAGAAAATGAAATTTAGAAACAAAGAGAATTTTGGCAAAATCATGTCTTATAGAGGATTTTGAAAAACTGAAAATTGAAAATGAAAAACTAAAAGAAGAAATAGAAAGATTGAAAAAATCTAATGGTTCAAGTCTTTCTACTTTTAGATATTATAGAGGTTTAAATTGGTATTATAGATTTCATCAAAGTCAAATTAGAAATATATCAAAAATCTATATACCTAGGAAATACTTGGTTAATCCTGTAGGTAGGAACCTCTATTGGGTTCCAAAAACCTATTTAATTTAAAATTAAAATTAGACTTAGCATTTTCAGCAAGGAAATTAAACAACTAATTTCTTTATGAGGCTTTGTCTAAGGAAGTGGTTGTTGCTCCAATAACCAAGAAGGCCTAGTGCCTCGCCACGACCTGGAAGCCAAGTTTCGAAATGAAAAGTTTAATTGACTAACTGAAAAACATTAATTCAAATTACTTAATGCTTTAAAAGAGTTATTCAATTTGTGTTAGAAAATATTTAAAATTTTTAACTTAACTTAGAAATTTTTTTTATTATCTTAGAAATTTTTATGAAAATTGACTTAGATTTTTTTATATAAAAGTTAACTTAGAGTTTTTTTTGATAATATTGCCTTATCATTTATTAAAAAAAAAAATTGACTTAGAATTGTTTCTTATGAATATTAACTTAGAATTTTTTTTTTTTTAGAAAATTTTTGTGGGGATGCTGAGATAAGTTTCAAACTTAAAATTTTTTTTAACACTTATGACTGTTTTATCTGAAAAATATTTTACTTAAATTTTTTTAGAAAGAAAAATTCTGAAGAGTGTCTTTTAATTGAATTTTACTTAGACATTATTAAATATTTTACACTTAAAGTTTTTGTTTGAATTTACCTTAAGACTTATTTATAACCCCAATTTTTATGTGATCAAAGGGGGAGAAGTATGTTAAGTCTAGGGGGAGGTACTATAATTTTTCAATTGAAAAATATTTGGACTTATTGGAATATAAATCGTTTTTATTGCATATGGTTACCCTAACTTAACTTGGGTTGCTCACATCAAAAAGGGGGAGATTGTTGGAACCCCAAGGTGTTTTTGATGTGATCAAACAAGCTAAGTTAGGTCCTGCGTTTGTTTAACCCTTGTGTATAAGTGTGCAGGAGCTTAGGAACACAGGAAGTCGAGCGGAAGACGCGGCTAGCGAGAAGGACGGCACGGGGAGAGAGCCGACGGGCTTGGTGCGTCCGAGGGACGAGGTGACCGCGGAAGAGTACACCGGTGGACGAGAAGAACGTGCGCGGCGTTCGAGGGACGAGAAACCGGGAAGGAAGGCTGCTCGGAACATGGGTTCGGGTGAGCCCTATTCGGATGGCCGAGATCACCCAAGCTAGTGGACCCAGACCGAGACGAGCTGAACCGAAGCGGAGCGACCGGACGAAAAAAGTCAACCAGAGTTGACTTTTGGGGTCCGGGGCGCCCGGAACCCTCCGGGGCGCCCTGAGCAGCAAAGTTGACCAGATCGAGTTTTGACTCGATCGAGTTTTGACTCGATCTGAACGTTGGGGGATAAGTTTTATCCCCCCCAGGGCGCCCGGAACCCTTCCAAGCGCCTCGACCAAGGCTATAAATATAGCCTTGGTCCAGAAGCTTTAGAACAACTAACTTGTAATCAATTCCTTCTGTGCTTTCAATTCTGTTCTTTTCATTTGTGCTGTCAACGTTAGTGCGCTTACATTCCTTGGATTAGCAATCCCCTGATTGCAAACCAAGTAAAACTCTGGTGTCTGCTTTTCTTTACTTAGTCTCTTTTATTTATTTATTACAAGTATTCATTATATAGTTGAAATCCGAGAAAGGTTCGAGTTTTATTTTGTAGGGCAATTCACCCCTCCCCTCTTGCCGGCCTCCAAAGGGACCAACAAGGACAAGGTGCTGTTGTTGTTGAATTCTCTACCTTCATCTCCTACATATGAGAATTTGATTACTATTTTGATATGGGGTAAGGAAACTCTTAAATTGGAGGAGATCACAGGTGCATTGTTAGGTTTTCACCAAAGGAAGAAAACAAGAAATGAAGTTTCTCATGGAGAAGGGCTTGTGGTAAATACTAACTAGGAGCGTGGTAGGAGCTAATCTTGACATGGATCGGGTAACAACAACAAGGCTCGTTCTAAATCGAGAAGGAAGAAGGTGATCACGTGCTACAAATGTGGAGGTAAAGGTCATATTAAGAGAAATTGTCTAGAGATAAAGAAATATGTTGCAGAGAACAAAGGTAGTTTGACAAACTCTACAAACATAGTTGAAGAAGAAAATTCAGAGACGGATGCACGCTATTAGTTATGGATATGCTATTAGTTATGGAACTACCATTGGCTGGGACCATGGAGGGTCAGGCAGGTGGAAGCTCACCTATGGTAGCCACGGTGTTGCTTCCCATCGCTTGGCTTGCTTCTCCGGTCTACTCCTCTGATGCATCGACCAACAAGTGTCCATGACTTTCCAGCTCAACAACCCCCTGGCGCTGATCTTGGCATCGGTCAGCTTACCCTTACTGCTCATCAATGACTTAAACATGACTTGGGCTGCAAAAGAGAAAAATAAATCAATTAGATTTAAAAATGACAGAAAGAGAATGACTTACCAAATGAGCCAGGTAGCCAGGCTCGGATGAGACTCAACCCAAACATATATAGAACACCCTCTAGCAATAACTTATGGATGTGATATTTTTGACTGGCCAAGTGTGTGGCCTCTTGGAGGTATGTTGACTCCCATCGATATTTTTCCAGCACGGGGGATTTCGGTAGCTCCATTTGCTAGCCGATCAGGAAAGCTGGCCGGTTGGGAAGTCAGATGTAGAACTAGTGATCCTTCCAGCCCTTATTAGAGGAGGACATTTTTCAAAGTAAACAGTGCCTACTCAAGCTTGAAAAAAGAAGGTGTCTGGTTCAGACAGTTTTGGGTAGTAAAAATAATAGAAAATGCAGGGTAAAAGAAGAATTCCGTACAGGCGAAATAATACAATAATCTCACACTGCAATCTAAAGGAGTTAGGTACCAATTGATGCACGAAAATGTGAAAATACCTACATACTTCAGAAAAGAAGGGATAAATAGAAAATCGTAAACTGACATAGAATTAGCATTTGAAGAAAGGAAAGAAGTCGTCTGGAAGCATATGACGGTGAGCATAAGCAGAAGGGATTGCAATTTTGTAATCGTCGGGAATGTGGTAGGTCATCTTCATTTGGTCAACCTCATCACCTTTGAAATCAGACGTGGTGGAGGTATACCACAGCTCAGGGACAGCCATGGGGAGGGGGAAGGAGAGCGTGCCATGGGATAGAAGGGGGAAATGAAAGATCGAAAAGGAGGAAGGAAAAAGAACTTACTGGAGAAAGATCCTTGGTGAGGAGCAGAGGGTGACAAGCAGTGGAGAAGGAGACGAGAACGAAGAATATGATAAGGCAAAGGAATAAATTAAGGGTTTAAAAAGCCCTGTTGACGATTGGCCCGAGCCATCAGATCAAGGGCTTTAGAAAATGAGGCTTAATCTTGGCCGTTTAATTCAAAAAGGTAGTCATCACATCAGATCCCAACAGTCACCTGTCAAATCACACATGCGGTGGCAGAGGATCACAACATGTAACACTCAACCACAGGCGGCATTAATGAGGAATGGAAGTGTTGGTTGGTCCTAGGAAGATCGTACCGGTTCCACTATACAAAAATTTTGTACAAGTGTCGAACCTTTCCTAATCAACCTATTGTGTTCTTTAGAAGTTAAATTAGGAATTGCAAACGAAACTTAACATTATTGATTCCAAATTTAACTTATCTGTTCTTAATGGTTTAGACGTGGATCGCAAGCGGAACTTAACACTATTGATCCAAATCCACCTATGTTATAAATTTAATTAAATATTAATTTCTAAAATTGACTTTCAGGTTAAACATGGCAAGACACTAGGCCTTCTTGGATATGGGAGCAACCACCACTTCCTAGACAAAGCCTTTTAAAGAAAGCTAATATTTAATTTCCTTATATAACTCTAGGTTTAACCAAAAAGAACAATCGAATCACAAATTCAAAAAATAAAACAAAAGAAACACAAATTCAAAACAAATGCGAAAACTCTATAATCATATGCCTCTTGTGTTTGGTATTTCCAAGAATAACTATACAAAGAAAACTAGTATGATGCGGAAAACAATTACTAGTTATACCTTTCTTTGAAAGCAAATAACCTCTTGATCTTCTACCGTATTCCTCTTCTAATCTTGGACGTTGTGTTAGCAACGATCTTCCGAGATGAGAACCACCCAAGCCCTTCTTCTCCAAGCAAGTTTTGGCCACCACAAAAACTCCAAGAGATGTGAGGTTCGGCCACAACCACCAAGCTCCAAGGGATGCTAGGAACAAAGCCTCCTTTCTCTCCTTCTTCTCCTAGCTAGAACCGACCACCATGGACTCCTCTTGTGTTGATGCCGCCGACTACAAAGGAGGAAGAGAAGAGAAGGAGAAGAGGCTCTAGGGACGGCCACCACCAAGGAAGAGAGGGAGGAAAAATAGAATAGAGTTGTTCAATCATGAAGGCACCTCTACCCTCTCTTTTATAATCCTTGGCCTTGGCAAATAAGGAAAGTTTAATAAAACCTTACTTATTACTTTTCCACGAAAAGGAAAATTTAATTTAATTTAAAATCAAAATCCCTTTCTTAAATTATATGGCCGACCACCTTAAGATTTCTTCCAACAAGGCAAGTTTTAATCTCAAAATTAAAACTTCCTAATTTGTTTCCAGAAATTTTTTTTAAAAAAAATTTCTCTAATAAATTATCCCTTCATGGTTGGTTATAAAAGGAATTTTTTAAATTAAAATCTTTCTTTTAAAACATGTGGATGATTTCTAAAAATGAAAGTTATCTCTAAAATTAAAATCTCCTGTCAATTTATAAATAAGGAAAGATATTTATTCTTTTCTTAATCTTTTATAGAAACTTATAAAAGGAAATATTTAATTTTTAAACTTTCTTTTAAATCATAAACATGATTAAAAATGAAAGTTTTCTTAAAATTAAAATCCACCTTTCAATCTACAAATTAGGAAAGATTTCAAATCTTTTCTTAATCTTTTGTAGAAAGCTATAAAAGGAAAGATTTAAATTTTAAACTCTCTTTTAAAACTATGTTATCCACATAAGAAAAAATTTAAATAAAATCCCTTTTATATTATATGTGGTCGGCCACACCTAGCTTGGACTCCAAGCTAGGGCCGACCACTAATCTTGGCTCAATCCTTGGGTCTTGGCCGGCCCTAGCTTGGGCTCCAAGGTAGCTTGACCCACCACCAAAGAGTGGGTAAGAAGGTGGGTATAGGTGTTGGATTTTTCGGGCCGCGAAAACCGCGTTTTCGCGTCGCGGAAACCCCGAATCACCCTAGCCATTGGATCTCGTGCGAAGAAGACTTTCCAAAAACACAAGTACGAGTTTCAAACTAAGATCTACAGTAGATCTACAAAGGAAAAATATTTTTACCTTCGAAGCATGCCCTCGCAAATCTCGCTCGTCCAACGGTACGCCGGATCTCAAAGTTGTCAATGTAGACAACTCTCTAGTGATATCCACACGAACAAGAGGTGTTCTCTAACACTCAAGGATGGAGAAGAGAGCACCCAAGTGTGCTAGCACTCTCTAGGGCTCTCGGGTAGGATTTAAAAAGGGGAGAAAGGAGAGAAAGGAAAGGGATCTCACATAATCCTCTAAGTACCCTCCTTTGTGACCTTCACTTCACCCTTTTCTTGGAACACAACTAATACACCTTCTCCCTCCATGAAAGCTCACGGCAACCACAGCAAAGGAGGAGGAAGAAGCTAAGGAAGAAGATGAAGCATTAACACACATCAATTGCCACAAAACAAAACCTCCTTTTGCATTAGTGTGGTCGGCCACACCATTGTAACCTCCCCATTTAATGTGGCCGGCCACATTAAATGGAATGGGAGGTGTAACCTCCATGAGGTGGCACACCTCATGAGGTGGAGATGATGTGGCTGCCATGTAGGATGAGTCATCCTCCATGAAGTGGCAATTCATCAAGTCAAACTTGATGTTTCAACTTCCCATTTTGGTCAAGTCAAAATTGACCAAATCTCTTCCATGTTGAGTTGAATTCATTCTTTGATCCAAGCCAATTTCAATCTAATGAATCTCAATTCATTAATATAAATTGACTTAATGAATCAAATTTAAATTAGACTCATTCAACAATTGAATCTAATTGAGTCTAACTCAATAAGTCTAATTTAAATCAATCCGAATCCAATTGGTTCATCATATGAACCTAATCCAATTGGTTCATCATATGAACCTAATCTCCATCCACTTGTTCTTTGTGTGTGACCCAATAGGTTCTTGTAACGTTGGCAATATTTCTAAACTCCTTTAAAAACATAAGCAATGAGCGGCATCTAGCAATACATCATTGCTACCCAAGTTACAAGAAATGTTGAGATCCAACATCACCTTGTGACTATTAATTGTGACTCCTCACAATATATGACAAGTGTCCTTCTATCCTAGACATCTAGATTGATCAATATGAGGCATAGACCGTGTCATCCTCTGATCAATCTAAATCCTGAACTCCAAGTAGACTCACTAAATCAATTGAGTTCAATATCCTATATTGACTCATTTGGGCATGACCATGCACTTCGTGGTCTCACTCTATCAAGAATACCGATGTCACTCCTGTCATATAGGAGGGATAGATCCCATCTACATCACTCACATCCCTCCGCATAAATTGTTACATACCCAGTAATCGCCTTTATAGTCCACCCAGTTACGGGTGACGTTTGATGAAACTAAAGTACATAACTCCTTATGTAGGGAACCATGGTGACTTCAGGTCTAAGGACTAGTAGTCATACTAATAGCCACATGAGAAAGTATATGACACTCATATAACGATTCATGATACTTTCTCATGGCAGGTCATTCAGTATGCATTCTCTAATGCATACCCATGTGTCAACTTGATATCTCTATATCCATGACTTGTGAGATCAAGTCATCGAGTTGACCTACATGCTAGTCTTATTGCATTAACATTGTCCCTGAATGTTAATACTCGACTAGGAATGATTTAGAGTAGTGTTCCCTATATCATCTCACTATCGATTCAACCAATCGATTGATATAGGTAAGAACCTTCTACTCTAGGACGTTATTATACTTAGTTTATTTGGCACCAATACAAGTAAGTATAATAACCAAAAACCAAATGTCTTTATTTATATAAAATATGATACAATAAGTCCAAAATACAATCATCAAATGATTGGCTCTAGGGCTCTAGCTAACAATAGGTAGATATAATTCTCAATATACAAGAGGCTATGATAGGGACCGAGAGGAGGAATTGGTTTTGGTCTCCCAATGAAATTAAGCTTCCCGTGTTCGCCCCAAACACCCAACTTAATTTCATCAATAATAATTCATACCACTAAAGAATTATTATTGAACTGCCGTACCAATCCCAAATTACATTCTGGGCTCCTTCTTATCATAAATGTGTTAGTCTCCCTGTGTTTAAGATGTCGGATGTCCATTAACTAATTAAGTTACTGACAACTTATTTTAATTAATGTCTTAGTCCAAGAGTAGTACAACTCAACCTTATCGTCATGTCGGACTAAATCCACCTGCAGGGTTTAACATGATAATCCTTATGAGCTCCTCTTGGGGACATTATCAACCTAGATTACTAGGACACAATATCCTTCCACTACAAGAAAAAAGCCTTACAACAACGGTTTTTCACCGTTGTCGTAGCCCCTTTCTGACTGTTGTTAAAGGCTGTGTTGTTAAAGGGGGTACTCAAAGACAACGGTTTTTAACCGTTGTCTTTGAAGACAAAGACAACAGTTTTTACAACGGTGAAAAACTGTTGTCTTTTCCTTCAAAGACAACAGTTTTTCACCGTTGTAACAGGGTCTTCAACAACAGTTTTAACCTATTTACGACAACAGTGAAAAACCGTTGTCTTTTTTTGATAAAAAATAAAAAAAAATATTAAAATTTATTATACAATTTTCTAGTATTATAAATCATTCAAAATACTAAATTTGTAAATAAAATTTAACATATAATTTTCTAACATTCGAAAATACTATTTACAACATTCCAAAGAAATTTCAAAAGCAGCCAACAAAATGACAACGACACTATTAAAACAAAGGTAGAACAACACAACCTCCTAATCCTAGAAGAGTAACACAACATCCTAATCTTGATATCCAGTTTTGAAGAGTTGGATCATTTGAACTACTTTTACCATGTACAACACTAGAAGAGTAACAAAACACTGCTTCTTAATTCTCCTAATCCTTCATCTTCTTCATCCTTGCCATGTTTGCATCGTACTTGGATCGAAGTGGACCAAATAGATAAAGAAAGAAGATAAACTAGATGCCTTCATCTTCTTCATCCTTGCTTCTTAATTCTCCTAATCCTTCATCTTCTTCATCCTTGCTTCTTAATTCTCCTAATCCTTCAAACTCCACCTGTAAGAAGAAGATAAAGAAATGTCACTTGATCTAAACTAAATGCCTATGAATAATAAAAAAATCTGAAATCTCATAAAGTAGACTTAATTCATTAATAATGCATCATATTGAATGCCTCTCCATGACTAGCTTAATAGCCTGTGCTATAGACATGTCTTCATTTGTTTCATACCTGAGTTTGTTAGCCTGTAAACGTTGAACAGTCATTTCACAAGAGAAATATTTCCAAGTTATCAGCACTGCAGATATAAGGTTAATAAAGAACTTACCTCTTCCAGAATGGTTTCAAACACCTTACCAACTTTTTCCACTAGATCTTGAGGCACTTGATGTCCATCACCATCAAAGAGTGCGTAGCTGAAAAATAGAAGTAAATTTGTCTCCATAAGATTATAGTCTCCATGATCAGTGATATCTGTTAGTTATTCAATTAACCATTACCTCTGCAAGTCATGATCATACAAGACAGAATTGTCACCAGAAGTCAGATTGATGTTAGGTTTTCTATCCCAACTGTGTAAGAAGTTACTTCCTTAGAATTACAATCCCCTATCATTTTCATTTCATAGCTTAAGTGCAACGGTAAAATTATTGTCGCATGACCTGGTAATCACTGGTTCAAATTTAAGGAAATAAGAGGAATTTTGTGCACTGGGTTGTTTCTCTAATGAACACAGAGTGCAAATTCTACTTACACATCAGGACAAGCGACCTTGTTATTGCTGCATTTCTCCCATTTCACAACTTGATCAGACCACTCTCCCTGTTGTTCAACTAAAAGCTTTAATCAAAACTAACACAAAGACATCAAAAAAAAAAAACTCACGGAAAATTATGTCACAGTGATGTTTTGTTTGAGTGCGTCGAGAAATTCCTCCACAACATTGTCGTAAAATCGATCTCCTGCTATCTCAATAATATCTTTATCCCAGACCTGCATTGCAGCATATATCCGCACATGAAAATTAGTGTGAAAAATGGTGAAAGAGATTTTCAAAAAAATAAACCAAATCCCTACTTTATGGAGCTCTGATTTCCTTCTAAACCAACGCACTGGGATCGTATTTCCTCCTCTATCAGAAGTAAATCCTACATGAAGAGGCTAAACAATTCCGAATCGACATCAGTTGGTGCAAATAACTGAAGAAAGCAATTAAGAAATATTCTCTTCTACCTGATGGATGTCACCCATTAAGTGAGAAAGGAATAGAAGTGCTTCAGTGAGATTATCTAGATTACAGGTAAAACAAAACAGAGGAAATGAATTAAGTAGAAATGATATCAATATAACATAGGACATAGAAACTATCTTTGATATATTAATTACATTGTGATTCATCGGCAGAGCTTCCATAGGTGAGAAGCTGATTAGTATAATTAGTGATGGCACCTGAGACACACCTCTCTTTCACACCATCTTCATCTTTGCAATCCCCTGATCATAACCAACAACATATCATTGCTAATACTAGAACGATATTGTATGGACTAGAATAAACACAATCAAAGCATGCATGAACACTAACTGTTGTAATTATAAGTGCAAAGATCATCAGGGGTATCAATGTAGTGAAGTTCCGACGACCAATGGTATCGAAACTTGATTGTATCTGCCCAAGAGCAAAGGGTGCTTAGGTCGTTCTCTGCGTAGGCAGGGAGTAGTTCTTTAACCGTTGCAGCTGCTGACTCACTTAAACGATCCTGGGTAATCTGGCAAATAATCTGGTGGCCGACAATTCCCCATCCATAAGCGAAGGCTGGGAATGCTAAGAGCAGGAAGAAAGAGGCCAGCGTGTGAGAATTGAAGTAGAAGCCCATTTCTGTGATCTGGTGACTGTGGCCTCAAATGAGATGAATCCGAGAGATTATATTGCAACACTTTTGAGTTCAGTCTTTGTCATATACACTGAAAGGGAAGGTGGAAGTAGACGAGCAAGAAAGTTAATGCAAAGCTGTAATTGTATTTTGAGGAAAGTTAATGCAAAGCTGTAATTGTATTTTGAGGCAAGAAACGCTTTGGCATGTAATGGAAACAAAAACACAAAAAAACACAAAAAAAAGAAGCATACCAGGCTGCTCCCAGGTTTTGGAGCAGGAGGGTCTCCTCCAACGGAAGCGAACGCTCCGCTAACGAGCTCGGAACCCCCTCAGACCAGATACACCCACCGCCATCCCCATGGAGGACCGACGTCGGCAACTCATCGGCGATGCGGAAACCGGCACCGTCGGGTCTATCGAGGACACCACGATGACGAAGATAGGGAATCTCATCCAATAGATTATTGATATCGAGCTCCTCCGCTCTCTTTCCCATTATCACGTCTCGCTCCTCCAAGAGTCTGGCAGAATCAGGAAAGAAACGGGATAAGAGGAGGATTAGGGTTCGACGACCAGGATTTGTGGCACGGGGAGCCTTCGCGGAGGCGAAGAAGAAGAGTGTGGAGCAAGAAGACGATAGAGGGGGCTTTATACAGAGGAATGCGAAGAGGGCGAGCCCAGAGTACCGCAGACGGCGAGAAGATGCAGGAGTATCTAGGGTTTTCGACGAGAAGATGCAGGAGGAAGAAGTAGAGGACACTTGCTGTTAGTGGATTTCATGTAGGAGGTCTTGCCGGTGAGGGCGTGGACTCGTGGACTGCTGCTGCTCCTACGCGGCTCCGGTGAGCGAGAGATTGTGAGAAAAGAGAAAAGAGGGACGGATTGAGAAGATAAAAGGGTGGAATGCGGCGGCAAAAAACTTTCGGGGAGAGGGAAAGAAAAAAAGCGGGGCAAAAATTGGCGAAGGGGAAAAAACGGCGAAGGAAAAAAAACACCAGTATTCAACATCACTTAAGACAACGGCTTTTAAAAACTGTTGTCGTAATCTCAAAAAAAAGCGCACATAGACAACAGTTTTCAAAAACTGTTGTTGTAGCATTTAAAAACCGTTGTCGTAGTCTTAAAAAGACATAAATAGACAACGATTTTTAAAAACCGTTGTCGTAGGCCAAAAAAATTGCTAAAAGACAACGGTTTTGGTTAAAACCGTTGTTAAAAGGCAAAAAGACAACGGTTTGGTATAAAACCGTTGTCGTTTGAGTGTTATTGAATGACGTTTTTCTTGTAGTGTTCTATAATCAACAACACACACTATAACTAATATCATTTTTCAACTTATCGGACATATTGATTTATCGAGCTAAATCTCACCCTTTGAAAAGTCAAAGAAATGAATACTAAATATATGTGCTTGTTATTATATTAGGATTAAGAGCACACACTTCCATAATAACTAAGGTGTTGTTAACTAAGGTGTTGTTCTTTTATCAAGTCAGTACAAAAAGAACTTACCTTAAATGGTCCTACTCAGTACACTCAAAGTGTACTAGTGTAATTTATCAGTCAAGATAAACTAACACTTAATTAAACTACGACTATTCCAATGGTTTGTTCCTTTCCATCTTAGTCGTGAGCTACTGTTTATAATTTATAAAGAATCGATAACATGATCTTCTGTGTATGGCACCACACACCATGTTATCTACAATATAAATTAATTGAACAACTACACTTAGCATAAATGTAGACATTTTTTATCAATGTGATTCTTTATTTCAAAATAAATGTTTACAAAAGCTAGACTTTTAGTATACACTCTAACAATCTCCCACTTATACTAAAAGACTAAGCTGCCATATCTGCTGCCATACATCTGATTCTCATCCCCTCCACATGCCGATGAAAAGCTTTCGCCGGAAGGACCTTAGTGAAAGGATCTCTCAGGTTATCATCTGATGTAATCTAGGCGGCAACAATTTCTCCTCGTTATACGATGTCTCGTATTGGGTGGTACTTGCGCTCTATTGTGTTTACTTGCCTTATGGACTTATGGTTTCTTCGAGTTTGCTATTGCACCACTATTATTACAATAAATCGTAATAATCTTTAGATAAACCATAAATCATGTCTAAGTCCATCATAAAACTTCTGAGCCATATAACTTCTATAGCTGCCTCAGAGGCTGCCACATACTTAGCTTCTATGTGGAGTCTGGAAAAGCATCTATGCTTTAACACTCCTCCATCGTTATGGCTTCACCTCTTAAAGTAAACACAAAACCCTGAGGTCAATTTACTATTGTCCCTATCTGATTGGAAGTCAAAATCCATGTAACCCACAGGGATCAAATTATCTGCCTTGTAAACTAGCATATAATCTCTAGTCCCTCTAAGGTACTTTAATATATGCTTTACGACAGCCCAGCGTCCTGGTCTTGGATTACTTTGATATCTACTAACCATGCCTACGAAAAAATAGATATCCTATCTCGTGCATAGCATACATTAGGCTTCCGATAGCCGAAGCATAAGGAACTGCCTTCATGTCTTCTATCTCCTTTGATGTCTTCGGAGACATCTCTTTAGATAAAGTTTACTCCATGTCTAAAAGGTAGAAAACCTTTCTTGGAGTCTTGCATGCTTAAACGAGCTAGGATTGTATGAGGCTCGGGATAAGCACAACATTCTTTTCTTGTGATCCCTTAATCCCTAGAATATGTGAGCATTCTCCCAAGTCCTTCATATCAAATTGCTTGGACAACCATACCCTTACTTCCGACAACACTTTGATATTGTTTCCAACTATAAAAAATGTCATCTACGTATAGTACAAGAAATACCACCACGTTTCCATCACACTTCTTGTATACACAAAAACCCATCCATACACTGAATAAATCCATAGATTTGGATTACTTCATTAAACTGGATGTTCCAAGATCGTAAAGCTTTTGCTTCAGTCCATAGACCGATTGAGCTTACATACTAGATGCTCTTAGCCCTTTGCAATAAACTCCTCTAGTTGCGTTATATGGATGTTTTCTTCAAGACTTCCATTAAGGAAAACTGTCTTGACATCCATTTGTCAAATCTCATAATCCATATGAGCAGCAATAGATAAAAGAATCTGGATAGACTTTAAGCATGGCTACCGGTGAAAAGGTTTCCTTGATACCCTTTTTCAACAAGCCTTAGTTTGAAAGTTTCCACCTTCCCGTCTGTCCTTATTTTTCTATTATGGACCCAATGACTTTTACACCATCTGGTGGCTCTACAAGCTCCCAGAATTTATTAGAATACATATATTTTAATTCTATATTCATTTCTCAAAATGCTGCATCTTTATCTTGGAGCGCTTCGTCATATCTCTGGGAATTAAGTTCATGTTCACCAGGGATCAAGTCCAAAGACTCTTCTAAAACATGAATATTTCAGGTTGCTTAACAACCCTCCCACTACAACGAGGAACTTTCTGCAATTGTGTATCATCTATGATACGTGTTGCAGTTTCTTGTGATATTTCATCTTGTACAGTTGGTACTGTTGGTGCAACCTTAGGTCAAGGTTGACCTGGTTGACCTGACTCGAGTTGTATTTTGATGTTTGACTTAGGAAGATTGTTGGTGCAACCTTAGGTCAAGGTTGACCTAGTTGAGTTGTATTTTGATGTTTGACACTCGTGGAAGAGTTGTATTCTTGATATGGGACAAGAATAGATGTTTGGGAGATTATTGGTGCAACCGTAGGTCAAGGTTGACCTGGTTGACCTGATTCAGGAAAAAGTCCAAGTATGGAGACTTGGCAACGGAAAAGTCCAAGCAGGGAGCTTGGCACTAGAAAAGTCCAAGTATGGAGACTTGGCACTGGAAAAGTCGAACCAGAGAGCTTGGTGCGATCTGGTGAATGCCTGATCGGTCTGGGGACCGATCCATGGGGTTTCTGATCGGTCTGGGGACCGATCAGGGCGTGCCGAATTTCTGATTTTTCAGCTGTTGTCTGAAATTTCAGTTATGGAAATGGTGTTTTTGGATTTCTAAAGGTTTGGAACTCACAAAGACATTGTTGGTGCAATGGTCAAGGGGGAGTTGACCTTTAGGGGGAGTTTTACCTAATTGTCAAGGGGGAGTTGACTTTTAGGGGGAGTTTTTACTCCTTAAGATTTTTGAGGATTAGTGATATGGGATTATCACTAAGTTGATTGTTGAGTTTAGTATCAAGGGGGAAATTAAGAGTTTCAATGAAAGGTATGGGACTTTCATTAGGAAGAAACTCTTGACCTTGATACCCTCCTTTTCCCTTTTTGATATGTGTCAAAAAGGGGAGAGTGTTCATTGGAGAATTATTGGAGAACCCAAGTTAGGTTATCGGTTTAACCTAAGCTAGGGGAAGAATGTCAAGGAATGTTCAAGGAAGAACATTGGAATTCTTTTTGATGTGTGTCAAAAGGGGAGAATTATTGGAGAACCCAAGTTAGGTTATCGGGTTAACCTAAGGGAATGTCCGGAGAATGTTCAAGGAAAGAACATCGACATTGGAAGATGGTTGAAAACCTAAGTTAGGGTTAACCTAACTTGATTATGGGTTTTGTCAAACATCAAAAAGAGATTGTTGGTGCAACCTTAGGTCAAGGTTGACTGGTTGACTGACTCGAGTTGACCGACTCGAGTTGTATTTGATGTTTGACTTAGGAAGATTGTTGGTGCAACCTTAGGTCAAGGTTGACCTAGTTGAGTTGTATTTTGATGTTTGACACTCGTGGAAGAGTTGTATTCTTGATATGGGACAAGAATAGATGTTTGGAGATTATTGGTGCAACCGTAGGTCAAGGTCGACTGACCTAAAAAGTCCAAGTATGGAGACTTAACGGAAAAGTCCAAGCAGGAGCTTGGCACTAGAAAAGTCCAAGTATGGAGACTTGACACGGACCAAGCAGGGAGCTTGGCACGCGAAAAGTCCAAGTATGGAGACTTGCACGGAAAAGTCCAAGTATGGAGACTTGCATGAAAAGTCCAAGTATGGAGACTTGGCACGGAAAAGTCCTAACTGGATGTTAGGCGGTGTGGAAAGTCCTGGTGAGCAGAAGGAAATCTGGTGAGTGAATCCAGTGAAAATCCTAGTGAGTGAAGCTAGGTGAAGGTGAAAGTCCCGTGAGTGAAGCCAGGCATTTGGAAAATGAAGTGAGGCTGTGAAAATCCTAGTGAGTGAAGCTAGGTGAATGAGAAAGTCCTAACTGGATGTTAGGCATTGGAAAGTCCACAGGAAGGTTGTGGAAATCCCGGTGAGTAAAGCCGGTGAAAACCCTAGTGAGTGAAGCTAGGTGAAAGTCCCGTGAGTGAAGCCGGGCAGGAAAATCCAGATGGATCAAGGGTGATCGGACATCCGGTGATGGGAAGTCCAAGTAGGTCATAGGAGTGACCGATACTTGGTACGGAGAGAAAAGTCTAAGTGGGTAAAAGGGATTGACCGGACACTTAGCGGGAGTCCTAGCAGGTCAAGGAGTGACCGGATGCTAGGCGCAATGTACCAACAGTCAAGATTGACCGGATGTTGGTTTGGACTTGGTTTGGGCGAAAACCATGAGCCGGATCGATCTGGTGATCGATCCGAGAATATTCTCGATCGGTCGGTGATCGATCGATAGCATATCATCGTGTTAACCGATCGTCCGTGACCGATCGTGAGTCGATCGGAACAGAGCGAGGCGCAGAGGGGCTGATCGGTCCGGGACCGAATCGGTCCGGACCGATCGAGGTTCGATCGGTCCATGGACCGATCGTGCGAAGGAGGAGGGGAATGGATCGGTCGTGGACCGATCCACATGGCTGATCGGTCCACGCATCGATTCAGCAGGCTAGATTTCTTCTGTGTTTCTTCGCTTTCTTCGCAGTTATAAAGGAGACGCGGAGCCTGCTTCTTCCTTCTTCCCTCTTCTTCTTGCTGTGCTCTTGAGCTTTGTTTGAGTTCAAGCTTCGTGTGAGCTTCTTCGATTGAGTTGCTGCTTCAACCAGTCGACGAGAAGGCAAGCATGTTTGTTTTTACATTCATATTGTCTCGTGCTTCTTTGTATTTTGTGTACTTCTATCTTGCTGTTGCAAGAGTTATTGTGGCGAGGTTTCTCCACCCACAAGGAGTATATATTAGCCGGTTCTCCGGGGACTCATCCACCGACGGATTGATAGGCTTCGTCCACCTTACGGACACGCCGAGGAGTAGGAGTTTCATCTCCGAACCTCGTTACATCGCTGTGTCTAAGGTTTGATTTCTCCATTTACGTTTCTGTTGTTATTTTTCCGCTGCGCTAACCTGATTTGTAGAAAGAAACGAGCGATTTGGGGCGGCTATTCACACCCCTCCTCTCTAGCCGAGTACGTAGGATCCTAACAGGTACTAGATTAGACGTGTCCTTTATTATTTCCTTAAGAACAAATTTTCTTATGGACTTATGGTTTATTACATAGTTCTCTTCTAAAAATCGGGCATTGGTGCTAACAATGACTTTATGATTTTTAGGACTATAAACCTCCTTTTGTTTCTCTAGGATAACCTACAAACAAGTGAACTCCTCTCCAACTTATCAGTGTCTCTCATGTACTAGACCACCCAAATCCAAATATACTTCAGACTAGACTTACACCCATTCTGCAATTCTATGGGAGTAGAGAGTTCTGACTTAGAAGGTACTATGTTCACTTCTGTTTCCAGTGTATATCCTCAAAATGAATTTTGGTAATTATGAATAACTCATCATTAATATAACTATTTCCATAAGAGTCCTATATTTTCGTTCTACTACACCATTCTGTTGGGGTGTTCCAGGTGCAGTTAGTTGGGATTGAATCCCGACTTCTGATAAGTGACTCCTAAACTTTCCCAAGAGGTACTTGCTGTAGGACCGTTGGGCCGGCTAGAAGGGGGAGTTGAATAGCCCTGCAAGAATCAAAACGCAAACACCCTTCTCGAACTCTTAAACTAACACTTGCATAAAATAAGAGAAATAAATAAAAGCAGAAAAGTAAAAGGCACACCGAGATTTACTTGGTTACAACCGGGAAGGTTGTTAATCCAAGAAAGCGTAGCACTAGTATCTCCTTCAGGCGAAGAAGCCTTTTACAGCAATGAAGCGCACAACAGAAGCTTAAAACAGAAAAGCGTACAAGTGTAGAAAGAATGCTTAAGTTCTCAGTTCTACTGAAGCTTCTGGACCAAGGCTATATTTATAGCCTTGGTCGGGGCGCCTTGGCCGGGGGGATAAATTTTATCCCCAACGCTCGATCAAGTTTTGACTCGATCCGTGAAAATCCCAAGGGTTCCGGCGCCTGATCTTCCGGGCGCCCCGAGCCCAAAGTCAACCAACGTTGACTTTTCATCCGGGACCATTTGTTTGGTTCGGCTCGGTCCGGTCTTTTACTCGGATCCGCTTGCTTGGGTGATTTGCTATCCGGAAAAGGGCTCACCCAACCCAACTTCGGTCTTCTCGAGCGGGCTTCCTCCCGGCTTCTCGGAATTGTCGCGTGTTTCCTTCTCGCCCACCAGCATACTCATCCACAGTCTTTGTCGCCCTAGCTGCGTCTCTTGCTCCCGAGCAATCTTCCGCCCTCGGAACCACTGCCGCTTCCTTCTCGCCTGTACTCTTCCGCAAGACTCGCCCCTGACTGTCGTCCTTCTCGCTATCCGCGTCTTCCGTGTTCCTAAGCTCCCGCACACTTAGACACAAGGTTAGAAACAAACAGGACCTAACTTAACTTGTTGATCACACCAAAACAACCTTGGGGTTCCAACAATCTCTCCCTTTTTGGTGTGATCAACCCAAGTTAAGCTAGGGTTAAAATAGACATTAAATAACATTAAGTAACTTAACTTAATTTGCAATTTAAGTACAAGATAGAAATATAAATCTATCTACCTACCTCCCCCTAGACTTATACTTTCCCTTCTCCCCCTTTGATCACAAAAAATGGGGTTCCAAGAAAAACAATCTAAGGGTTAAAGACTTAGAAAAAGTATTTCTAAAAAATTTCTAAGTTTTTAAGAAATTAAAAAAAAATTTAAGTAATTTAAGCTGAGTTTTCTAGTTTCAAGAAAAAGATCTTAACTTAGGAAAAATGATTTTTGAGAATATTTCTAAAAAAAATCCTAAGTAAAAAATATTTTAAAAAAATCCTAACTTACATTTTTAAGTATTTTTTTTTAAATGACTTAGGCAAAAAAAAAATTTCTAAGTAAGTAAATTTCTAATTTGAAATAAAATGTTTTGAATAACCTTTTTCAAGCACTAATTAATTCTTGTATTAATACTTCATTAGTAAGTTAATTAAACATTTATTTCAATATTTTGACTTCCAGGTCGTGGCGAGACACTAGGTCTTCTTGGTTATTGGAGCAACAACCACTTCCTTAGACAAAGCCTCATAAAGAACTTCTTTGTTTAATTTTCTCACTTAAAGCACTAATTTTAATTTTAAAATTAATTTAAGCAAGATTTAGGAACCCAATAAAGGTTCCAGCCTACTGGATTGATTAAAAATTTCTTAGGGACATATTTTCTAGAGATATTCTTAATTTGTCCCGGGTGATATCTATAATACCAATTTAAATTTTTAAACTTTCTAGAATTAGATGAGCATGCATGATTTTTCAAATTATCTATTTGAATTTTCAAATCATTATTTTCAAGTTTCAATTTTTCATTTTCCAATTTTGATTTATCTAATTCTTCTAGAGGGCAAGACTTAGCTAAAATTATTTTTAAATTTTTTATTTCTTTTTCTAATTTACAGCAGTCTTTAGTTAATAACTTAACAAATTTATAAAGTTTATCGGGAGGAAGAGAACGTACCTGACTTACCTTATCGAGTTCGTTTTCCGTGTCTCCCCCTGAACTGCTGCTTTCTTCTGACGAAGCTCCCCCCTTCATCGATGCTCTCGATGCTCATTTCAGAAGAGCTTGACTCGCAGTCGTCGTCTTGATGACTTGCCATTAGAGCAAGTCCGGAGAATGCCTCGACTTCCGACTCCGACGACGTATCGTCCCACGTCGCCTTTAGGGCTTTTCGCTTTTGGATAGGCTTCTTACCCTTTTCCTTGTTCTTGTTTTTCAGCTTGGGGCAATTGTCCTTGACGTGCCCTTCTTCGTCGCAGTGGTAGCAACGGATCGTCCTTTTCTTCTTCCCCTGTGGATGGTTAGTAGATCTGGATTTACAAAGTTTCTTGAATCTTCTTACCATCATTATCATTTCCTCGTCGTCGAGAGAAGATTCCGACTCAGGTTCGTCTCTCGAAGCTTTGAGGGCGACGTTGTTCTTGGGCTCCTTCATTCCTGCACATCTTGACTCATGCACTTCAAATGTTGAAAAAAATTCTTCTAATGAAATTTTTTCTAAGTCCTTCGAAATGTAAAAAGCATCTACTAGTGAATGAATTTAAGGCGTACCTGAGCGAATCTCGGTTACTTACCTTTTCTTTGAGATTCGTGAGTCCGGTGATGATTTCTTTTATTCTGGAGTGCAGATGTGCGAAGCAGATCTCGTCTAGCGAGTTTGGCTTCGGACGTACCTTCGTGCAGCTCGAGGAACTTCTCCCAAAGTTCCTTTGCGGAGTTGTATTTACCGATCCTGTTGACTTCTTGAGGCGGAAGAACGCTTAGCAGATGGTACTCTGCTTTGCCGTTTGCCACGAAGTCAGCCTGCTGAAAGAAATACCTGCATCAGTTTTTTCCACGTAGCGAAGTCCCCTTCGTATTTCGGCGGGTGGATGCTTGGTCCGACCATGACGTTGCTTCGTTCGGCGGTTAGTCCTCCTGAAGCGCCTCGACTCTGATACCACTTGTAGGACCGTTGGGCCGGCTAGAAGGGGGGTTAAATAGCCCTGCAAGAATCAAAACGCAAACACCCTTCTCGAACTCTTAAACTAACACTTGCATAAAATAAGAGAAATAAATAAAAGCATAAAAGTAAAAGGCACACCGAGATTTACTTGGTTACAACCGGGAAGGTTGTTAATCTAAGAAAGCGTAGCACTAGTATCTCCTTCAGGCGGAGAAGCCTTTTACAGCAATGAAGCGCACAACAGAAGCTTAAAACAGAAAAGCGTACAAGTGTAGAAAGAATGCTTGAGTTCTCAGTTCTACTGAAGCTTCTGGACCAAGGCTATATTTATAGCCTTGGTCGGGGCGCCTGGAAGGGTTCCGGGCGCCCTGGGGGGATAAATTTTTTCCCCCAACGTTCAGATCGAGTTTTGACTCGATCTCGTGAAAATACTGGGTCCGGGCGCCCGGAAGGGTTCCGGGCGCCCCGGGCTGCTCCAGGCGCCCCGGACTGTTCCGGGCGCCCCGGAGCCCAAAGTCAACCAACGTTGACTTTTTCATCCGGGACCACTGCTCCGGTTTGGTCCCGGAAAAGGGCTCACCCAACCCAACTTCCGGCTTTCTCGAACGGGCTTCCTCCGCTTCTCATCCCTCGGAATCGTGCGCTTCCTTCTCGTCCGCCACATCATCCGCTTATTCTCGTCGCCAACCTTCTCGCTAGTTGCATCTCTTGCCCCGAGCAATCTTCCTCTCACACCGCGCGCTTCCTTCTCGTCCGCCGGTGTACTCTTCCGCAGCACCTCGTCCCTCGGACTGCCGTCCTTCTCGCTAGCTGCGTCTTCCGCTCGACCACCTGTGTTCCTAAGCTCCTACACACTTAGACACAAGGTTAGAAACAAACATGACCTAACTTAACTTGTTGATCACACCAAAACAACCTTGGGGTTCCAACACTTGCCACTACGATCTCAGCGTAGTGTCTTGATACTTTTACCTTGACATTACTCCACATCAGCCTAATACTCTTTGAACTTATCAAAGCACTTAGACTTGCAGCGCATCAAGTAAATGTACCCATATTTTGAATAGTTGTCTATAAAATAGATGAAATATTCGAAACCACCTCTTTCCTGGATAGTCATAGATCCACACAAATCAGAATGAACCAATTCCAACACATCTTTGGCTCTATATCCCTTAGACTTAAAAGCTTCTAGGTTATTCTTCCTTCCAAGTAAGACTCATAGGTTGGAAAGGTTTCCACTACCAATGAACCCAAAAGTTCATTGACTATTATCCATTGAATCTTACTTAAGTTAATATAACCTAGCCTTAGATGTCAAAGATATGATTGGTTCATTTTCGAAGGTTGCCTTCTCTTATTAGAGTTAGAAGATATGTTATTAATTTCCATTTGTTACACCGTGAGAGTTATTGGATTTTTAAATTGCCAACCAACGTACCAGAACAGATAACTTCCCTCTTTTTCTTGATAACAACTTTATTATTAAAAGAGGCAGAATATCAAGTTCTTTGAATAGTTTAGAAACTGAAATCTAGTCCTTTCTAAACTTTGTATGTAAAGACAATTTCTCAAAATCCATGTTTTATTCCTATCGGAGGATAAACATCTCCCACTGCAACAACTGCTACTTTTGCAGTAGTGCCCATGGTGATTTTCTCTTCATATAGTTGTCGGATTTCCTAGAACCCCTGCAATGAATTGCAGACATGATCAGTGGCTCCCGTATCTACACACCAGGTACTGGTAGATAACACCATTAATCATGTTTCAACCACTAATGAATAAAATACACCTATATTTTTCTTGGTTCTGAAAAGACAGTCTATCTTAGAGTCTAAGTATTGTTTCCAATCATAACTGGGACTACTAAGTCTATTCAGCTAGGGGATTGACTAACATTTGAAATTCTAAGAATCACAAAAATATTTGGTCAAGACTAACACCTTAAAATCCCCATGAATTTTGTATGCCACAATAGTGTGGACGTATACAAAATCAAAGAGGAGATTTTATCCATTAATTTTATTATCTCGTCAACTTAATTTTATGATAAATAAAATTAATAGTTGGTTTATCTCTGATCAAATATTTGGTCAAAACTTTGAATTTAAAATAATATTGATTCCTCTAAACAATATCATTTAAATTCACCAACAACTCAAACACCGTGAATTTTGCATGCCACGATAGTGTGGACGTATACAAAATTGACCATTTGTAAGAGGAGTGTTATACTCATTAATAACCTTGTCAACCTATCTTTATGACAAATATAATTACCTCAAACACCGTGAATATTGTATGCCATGATAGTGTGGACGTATACAAATTCAAACATTTGTAAGAGGGGTTTTACCCATTAATTTTATTATCTTGTCAACCTAACAAATAAAATTTCCTCAAACGCCGTGAATTTTGTATGCCACAATAGTGTGGACGTATACAAAATCTCAACATTTGTAGGAGGAGGGATATAATTTTATTATCTTGTCATCCTATCTTTATGACAAATTAATAGTTGGTTTTCCTTCGGTCACACAAATAATAGCAGTGTCTCCGATGGGGAGGATACTATTAAATGAGCCTAAGTGTATACCATTACTTGATACTTAGTCCATTAAATAAGATTATGCCCCTTCTGATAGGGAAGATCACACGTTCTTAATTAATTTCCTATAACCATCCAAAATGGAAGTTTGATCTAATGATCCGCAAACAAACTCATCCGATATGGAGGAAGGCACTCAGAGCCAACGCGCAAGCTTGTTGCATCACTTACAAACCAGTAATGGAGACCATAGGATTCATATACTAATCCCTCTCCCACTTAGTTATTTATGGTGAGGAATTTTAACCTATGCTAGCATATATCATATGCACACACACATCACAGTAAATAAAAGCAATAAATATGGAAATTAATTTTCCAACTATTATGACTTCTTCCATCACTGTCCATCGTGTGCTGCCAGCCCTCAGGTTCATGCCGTCGGGTCCATCGAGCTTCCTTTTTCCGCTGCGCCTCTGGTCCTCTAATAGTACCACGCCTCTCAAGGATACGATCCGCGACAAAAATAGAATTTTTACATATATCGATCCTATATTCCATAAAGGAATGTACATGTAATCTAGATCGAAACAAAAATATAAATTCTAATAACTAATACAACTCCTGCTGTATTTAATTTTACAATCATGCACACACAATAAAATGCCCTTGACATGTCCAAGGGTCCAATCACACACAATATCTATATGCCATAATAGTTGGAGCTTGCAATCACAAACTTAGCACATCCTACTATTATCCTGCCTAAATTATGTATGATATGTGAATAATCTATTTGAAAACCAAAACACACAGAGGCAAACCCTAGCTCTGATACTAATTGTTGATTGGTCCTAGGAAGATCGTACCGGTTCCACTGTACAAAAATTTTGTACAAGTGTCGAACCTTTCCTAATCAACCTATTGTGTTCTTTAGAAGTTAAATTAGGAATCGCAAACGGAACTTAACATTATTGATTCCAAATTTAACTTATCTGTTCTTAATGGCTTAGACTTGGATCGCAAGCGGAACTTAACACTATTGATCCAAATCCACCTATGTTATAAATTCAATTAAATATTAATTTTCAAAATTGGCTTCAAGGTTAAACATGCCGAGGCACTAGACCTTCTTGGATATGGGAGCAACCACCACTTCCTAGACAAAGCCTTTCAAGGAAAGCTAATATTTAATTTCCTTATATAACTCTAGGTTTAACCAAAAAGAACAATCGAATCACAAATTCAAAAAATAAAATAAAAGAAACACAAATTCAAAAACAAATCCAAAAACTCTAGAATCATATGCCTCTTGTGTTTGGTATTTCCAAAAATAACTATACAAAGAAAACTAGTATAATGCGGAAAACAATTACTAGTTATACCTTTCTTTGAAAGCAAATAACCTCTTGATCTTCTACCGTATTCCTCTTCTAATCTCGGATGTTGTGTGGGAAACGATCTTCCAAGATGAGAACCACCCAAGCCCTTCTTCTCCAAGCAAGTTTCGGCCATCACAAAAACTGCAAGAGATATTAGGTTCGGCCACCACCACCAAGCTCCAAGGGATGCTAAAAACAAAGCCCCATTTCTCTCCTTCTTCTCCTAGCTAGAACCGGCCACAATGGAGTCCTCTTGTGTTGATGCCACCGGCCATAAAGGAGGAAGAGAAGAGAAGGAGAAGAGGCTCTAGGGCCGGCCACCACCAAGGAAGAGAGGGAGGAAAAATAGAATAGAGTTGTTCAATCATGAAGGCACCTCTGCCCCCTCTTTTATAATTCTTGGTCTTGGCAAATAAGGAAAGTTTAATAAAACCTTCCTTATTACTTTGCCACGAAAAGGAAAATTTAATTTGATTTAAAATCAAAATCCTTTTCTTAAATTATATGGTCGGCCACCTTAAGATTTCTTCCAACAAGGCAAGTTTTAATCTCAAAATTAAAATTTCCTAATTTGTTTTCGGAATTTTTTTAAAAATAAAATTTCTTTAATAATTTATCCCTTCATAGTTGGTTATAAAAGGAATTTTTTTTAAATTAAAATCTCTCTTTTAAAACATGTGGATGATTTCCAAAAAGGAAAGTTATCTCTAAAAATTAAAATCTCCTTTCAATCTACAAATAAGGAAAGATATTTATTCTTTTCTTAATCTTTTGTAGAAATTTATAAAAGAAAATATTTAATTTTTAAACTCTCTTTTAAATCATGAACATGGTTAAAAAAGGAAAGTTTTCTTAAAATTAAAATCCACCTTTCAATCTATAAATAAGGAAAGATTTCAAATCTTTTCTTAATCTTTTGTAGAAAGCTATAAAAGGAAAGATTTAAATTTTAAACTCTCTTTTAAAATCATGTTATCCACATAAGAAAAAATTTAAATAAAATCCCTTTTATATTATATGTGGCCGGCTACACCTAGCTTGGACTCCAAGCTAGGGCCGGCCACTAATCTTGGCTTAATCCTTGGGTCTTGGCCGACCCTAGCTTGGGCTCCAAGCTAGCTTGGCCGACCACCAAAGAGTGGATAAGAAGGTGGGTATAGGTGGGTATAATTCTAAATATACAAGAGACTATGATAGGGACCGAGAGGAGGAATTGGTTTTAGTCTCCCGATGAAATTAAGCTTCCCGTGTTCGCCCCGAACACCCAACTTAATTTCATCAATAATAATTCATACCACTAAAGAATTATTATTGAACTACCGCACCAATCCCAAATTATATTTTAGGCTCCTTCTTATCATGAGTGTGTTAGTCTCCCTGTGTTTAAGATGTCGGATGCCCACTAACTAATTAAGTTACTGATAACTCATTTTAATTAATGTTTTAGTCCAAGAGTTGTACCACTCAACCTTATCGTCATGTCGGACTAAATCCACCTACAGGGTTTAACATGACAATCCTTATGAGTTCCTTTTGGGGACATTATCAACCTAAATTACTAGGATACAGTTTCCTTCTATAATCAACAACACACACTATAAGTAATATCATTTCCCAACTTATCGGGCCTATTGATTTATCGAGCTAAATCTCACCCTTTGATAAGTCAAAGAAATGAATACTAAATATATGTGCTTGTTATTATATTAGGATTAAGAGCACACACTTCCATAATAACTAAGGTGTTGTTCTTTTATCAAGTCAGTACAAAAAGAACTTACCTTAAATGATTCTACTCAGTACACTCAAAGTGTACTAGTGTAATTTATCAGTCAAGATAAACTAACACTTAATTACACTACGACTATTCCAATGGTTTGTTCCTTTCCATCTTAGTCGCGAGCTACTGTTTATAATTTATAAAGAACCAATAACACGATCTTCTGTGTATGACACCACACACCATGTTATCTACAATATAAATTAATTGAGCAACTACACTTAGCATAAATGTAGACATTTTTTACCAATGTGATTCTTTATTTCAAAATAAATATTTACAAAACCTAGACTTTTAGTATACACTATAACAAGAAACATGTGATTAAAAGGAATGGTTAGTGTGCTCTACATTAATGGCTAGGGATTTGAACGATTTCCAAGAAATCATGATGATACCAATAGCGATTAAAAGACACTAAGTGAGGGTGGTCGCTCGAAAAAGAGATTAGAAAGAAGTTAAAAACAGCTAAGTGTTGTCCGTGTTCCATCCGAGCAGCATTAACCTCGAGGTATGAGTGGCCGTTCAGGAAAGAGGCCAAAAAGGAGTTAAAAAAATAGCTAAATATCATCCACGACAGATTTGAGTAGCTTCAACCTCGAAGTATGATTGGCCAATCAGAGTAGAATGAGCTTCCTAGAAAGTAGTAGGAATAGATCACAGCCAAGCGGTAACTTTAAACCCTAGTATGCCCAATCGGGGTGAAGTCAACCTCTTGACAAATAGCAGGAACAGTGAATGTTATAGCCGAGCAAGGACTCTAAATCCTAGAACACCCGATCGGGAAGAAGAGTTATGGAACATACTAATTGTCCAGTCAGTCGAACTTGCAGTCTCCTTCGACTAGACTTGAGGAGAAGTCTTGTGATACGGTGATGACGAGGGGCCCCACCAAAGATGGGTCAAAGCAAGGAAGAACGGCTAACATAGAGGTCAAAGTCAAAACAGTCAAAGGCCCAGGACCATAGATCGGGCGAAGTTGGCTGAACGGGCCTCCCATGCCAGTCGGACGTGACATTTCCGGATGACCATCCTCTGAAAGCTTGCAACTGGGATTAAGAGACAAACAGTTAATCTCCCGGCCCACCATCCCTGTCGAGCGGATGGCATGTTTGGTCGGACAAAAAGTAACCCTTTGACAACAGGAAAACTGAGTGAAGGAAAATAGTTCTGCTCAATATGACTGAGTTGGGACGCCCCCACCGAGTGGCTTCTGATTGGCCAAAGGGGAATCCACCTACATATCTCATTGTACTCTTTTAGAGTTTTGTGCCACCGACATCAGAGCATGTCTCACATGTAAATCGTACTTTAGAAGCTTTTATCCTATTATATCAAAGATTTATGTGTCTACTTAAGGAAATGTCTCAGAGATATTTTTTGACTTGTCTTTTCCTAAAATACTTTAGAAAATGTGCATACGCTTTGAGATACATGTACAGATGCTACAGTGACACTATAAAAGGGGATTTTCATCCACAGACGAAGGTATGTGTTACTTTACTATTCAACATGCTCACTACTACAATCTTTCTACTATTCTTCTCTACTGAGTTGAGGACTGCCTTGAGCGTTGAAGGACTAATGCCGAGAACCCCTTCTAGGCCCGACATTGACTCTCCTTGTGTTGCAGGACCACGCAGAGTCTTCATCCAGTCAACCACAAAGCCACGTACCCAACCAACCATCTTCTCGGCTTTCGGACAAGATCAATTACCATTTCTTTGAGGTTCGTTAATCTGGTGATAAGTGTTGGGGATCGGTGGCCGGCTTGAAGGGGGGTTGGATAGACGGCGCCCCCAAATCACTTGCTTCCTACACTAGTTAGCTTGCGCAGTGGAAATACAAACTAATTCAAACAAGCTAAACTAAATACAAGACAAGAAATGAAATGCAAACCGCTGACACGTTGTTTAACGTGGTTCAGAGATAAAGCTCCTACTCCACGGCTGTCCGTAAGGTGGACGATCCCGATCTGTCGGTGGATGATTCCCCGGCAAACTCCGGCTAGCTCAAAACTCCTTGTGGGTGGAGAAAGCTCACCACAACCCTCACAAGAGCTCCTTTGACGCTAGGGCACAGGTAGACTACTAATAGAGATTAACCACCTCTATTTCGTCAACCTCAACCAAGCTCTCAAGGCTTGGTTATATAGGCCACGGGTTGGAAAACCCCGCCTACCAGTCGACTGCAAAACATGCAGTCGACTGCCCTCTGTGAAAATTCGACCGTTACATCCCAACGGCTCGATTCCACACTAACCGAGCGAACAGAGATATTTTGTTCGCTGCCAGTCGACTGCCCAAGTTGACTGCACCAGTCGACTACTAAAACATGCAGTCGACTGCTACAGTACTACTACAGTAGCTCTACAGTACTGCTACAGTAAAACCCTAAAACTAGAATTTTACTCCGAGTACAATCTCTCATGCACTCGTACCCTCACCCTTATGACTCATTTGATGCTTCATTTGCAGCTTTGACCTCTTGCCTTCAAGCCTACTTCCTTTAGCTCTCGTCCCTCGGATGCATTCAAGCCCGCGGCTCGTCTCCAATGTCATCCTTCGCGTATGCCTCGAAGTCGCTTCCTTCGGCCCTTGTCCTCGCTGCCTTGTCCACGGTCCCTCGGATGCTCCATCCTTCACCGGACCCGAAGCCATCAACCCGAGTCACATGTGTATCCTGTAAAACTACACAACTCAAATACACATATCAAATACAAGGGTGAACCTAACTTAAACCCTTTGCTCAAACACCAAAACACATGGTCGCACGGACCATTGAGATTGCTCCAACAATAAGCTCTTTGATCTTTCCGTGCAGTTAGGCTACCGTTTCTCCTTTTTCCATCCAAAGGCTTGTCAGTTGATTTCTAAGTAAGTCTCATCTCGCTAGCTTAGCCTCCGAGGTCTCTTCGTGAAGTTACAAGAATTTCTCAAGGAGTTCTTTGGTGGAGTTGTAAGCACTGATTCGGTTAACTTCTTGTGGCGGTAGAACGTTGAGCACATGAAATTCTTCTTTATCGTTTGCCATGAAGTCAGTTTGCTCTTTTTTGCTCCATAAGTGCTCTTCCTTTTTAGCTCCATGTTAATCTATGAGTGCTAAAAATCTAAATTTAATTGTAAGCAGGATATCAAAATTTGTTTTAAAAAATAACTCTATTTTCTTTTTCCAAATCACGAAATCTCCCTTGAACTTCGGTGGATGAATGCTCGCTCCGGCCATCTCCTTGTTACTTCAGTTGGTGATTAGTTCTTGTAAAATGCATCTTGCTCTAATACCACTTGTAAGTCCCGGTAAGACTTGCTAAGGGGGGGGGGGGGGGGGGGGGGGAGAGAGATAGCAAAAGAATTTTATTACTTCTTATTGGTGTAGGAAGCACCAGACAATCGAACATGCATTTTGATTATGACAAAGAGATTCAACGTTAAGCTATCTTGTGATCTAACAAGTGTGACTGAGTTTTCAGGAAAGTCCTAAGTAATCTTAGGTAAAGGAAAAGTCCTAGTTGAGGCTAGGCAGGTGAAAAGTCCTAGCTACGATTAGACAATGAAATTCTGATCCAGAGAATTGGGCAAAGTCTTGGCCAGTCGAGGACTTTGGGCCCAACGTATGGGGACTATCCACCATAATGTTCATCCATCATTAGCAGCCCATCAATGTTAATGAACCGAGTTAATAGATCTACATATTAAATCCATATTCATTTAATTCAAACCCTTTTTATATGTAATAAAATATTAGATCACTTAATTGGGATTTAATTATTTTAATGACAATTAATTTTATGTGCGTTAATTAAATGTGTAACGACCCGACCACTTGGCTACCAGGATTCATAAACTATACTACTTAAACCTGGAGGTCTAGAGTTCGAATCTGGGGAAGGCAAAAAAATCCACTGTAAGGGGTGGAAAGTCCTAGTGAGTAACGGCACGGTCAAAGGTCGTCGGTTGACGACATGAGAGGTCGCCAAATAGGCCGACGATATAAGTGCCGCCAATTGGACCGCTACAAGGGCCGCCCAAGAGGCCAAATGGTCGGGTCGTTACAATAAAAAGACGCCTTTTTATTGTAACGACCCAACCCTTTGGCGGCCCATTTAGCGACCCTCGGGTCGTGTACCGACCCGGCCCTTTGGCCTCTTGGGTGGCCCTTGTGGCGGCCCAACTGGCAGCCCTTATATCGTCGGCCCATTTGGTGACCTCTCATGTCGTCGACCGACGACCCTTGACCGTGCCGTTACTCACTAGGACTTTCCACCTCTAACAGTGAATTTTTGCTTTCCCCAGGATTCAAATTCTATACCTCCAGGCGCCGCCCACTTGGCTACCAGAATTCATAAACTCTAGTACTTAAGCCTGGAGATCTAGAATTCGAATCCTGAGGAAGGCAAAAATCCATTGCCATGGGTGGGAAGTCCTAGTGAGTAACGGCACGGTCAAGGGTCGTCGGTCGATGACATGAGAGGTCGCCAAATGGACCGATGACATAAGGGCCATCAAAGGGCCAGGTCGTTACAAAATGTAACTCCATTTTATGAAGATTAAACTCATCTAGTTAGATTATTCTATCCATATAAACTTACTCATACAACATTTTATCTGACTAAACAATCAATCAAATCTTCCAAAATAATAGCCATCTCTAATCAATAGAGAAAGAGCAAGAGAAAGTTATATATTTACTGCTACTGAATTTCTAGAAGAGAGCAGCGAACTTGGAGACATTGGAAAAAGGAAAGAGTCACGATTGCAGAGTCACGGTTGCAATTCCAGCAGCCGGAATATGCTAGAGTAGCCATTCTTGAAAATCTGTTGTTTTGTGCTAAGCAAAACTTAAAAAAAAAACTTACCATTTGGTCTGTTAAGAAGATGGCTAAAAAGAGACAACATCTGAGGAAGGAGAGACAGCTATAACGCGGTTGTAGTTGTAAAGGAGGAGAGGAGGAAGAGAAGGAGAAGGTTTGCTAGCTCTAACATTCTGCAAGATGCTGCAAAGGTTGGAACCGCCAACCCAGCGGCCCCCTCAACCCGGCCCCACAAGTATGAGAGAGAGTAAATCACGGTGAATACGGGCTCAGCTATGACATGGTGGTCGAAGGTGTTTAATACGGACAGATATTGATGTTATCGCATTTGCTGCCGCAGACCCTCGACCTCTCGACTCATGCTGCAAGAATCCATGTCATAACCAGTTGATCCCGCCCGTGGGGGCTTGCTAGCTCTAACATTCTGCAAAAGGTTGGAACCGCCAACCCAGCGGCCCCCTCAATCCGGCCCCACAAGTATGAGAGGGAGATTGCTAGCTCTAACATTGCTAGAAGAATAGGAAGAGGGAGAAAGAGAAAAAAAGGGAGACGAAGATAAAGTGAGGGAAGAAGCTTGTTGTCTATGAAATTAAGGAGAAGCCAAGAGATGTTGCTTTTGCTAGGAAAAAAATGGGAAGAAGAAGAAAAAGAAGAGGTGGAATGTGCTACTGCTTTTGAGAAGAGAAGTTATTTGAATTGATTTTGAAAGAATGGGGAGGGAGTGACAAAGGTAACAATTGCTGCTGTGAGGGAGTGAAGCTTGCGACTACAGATGAAGGAGCAAATTTCAACGGTGCTTATTTGGTTTAGATGTAGTGGTTTCACAATTGATTTGAAGGAAGACAAACGATGCCAAAGGTGTTGAGGATCTTAGAAAGAAAGGAAGAGTGGCGAGGCGAAGGATTTGAGAAGCTCAATTAAATAGGTGAAAGAAATAGTAGTAGAGAATAATTAAAAGTAAAAAAAGAAAGAAAAAAAATGAGAATTAAACCAAAATTAGAAAAGCATAGGACAATCCAAAACAAAGCAGAGGAAAGAAACAGAGAATAGAGGTTTATTTTTTTGGGTGGCTTCGGTGGCTCAAAGGAGAGAAACAGCAACAAGCTTTGCTGCATGCTCGAAGAAAAAAAGGGAGAAAAGAAGAGGAAGAAAATGAGGTTGGGAAGAGATTCAAATTGAGGAAGAAGGAAGTTGGTGGCCAGATGTTGTTGCTGGAAAACTTAAGGGAGAAAAAGATGAGCAAGACATAAGGAAGTTGGAAGTTGGTGGGTAAATGTTGTTGCTGAAAAAAAAAAGGCAAATAAATAGATCAGGCTGCCGTGAAGAAGAGAAGAATGAGACGGGGAACTGTTGTTCCCATTACTGGCCGGAGAATTGCGTTTCTGCTGCTTGATGGAAATGGAGAAAGGAGAAGGGCTTTCTGCTCATATTGCTAGAAAATCGGAAGAGGAGAGGAGAGAGTTGTAGGCAAGAGTGGCAAAAAGGCGATATCGCTCGTCCTCAGCGCTCCCGCCGCACCACGCCCAAGGTCTTCGTGAGGGAGGTAAATCACGGTAGCTAGAGAAGTTAGTGCGCAGTGGGAAGAGGTGCACAGGGACCAGGGAATTACGTCCTGACTACCCCGCGGTTCGAACCCACGCTCTCAAGTGGCAAGCTTCTACGCACTAACCGCTCCAGATAACCCCATGGGACAAGAGTTGTAGGCAAGAGGAACAGGTAGTACATGGAGAAAGAAGAGAGAACATGATTGTGAATATTGCGACTGATATTGGTGGATAGACTTTGGTGACAATGGGGCTAGGGCACTATGACCTTTATGAGCTAGGATTATGATGAGAGAAATGGCTACAACGAGGAATGCACAAGCAAACATCTTCGGGCCAACCATGATGAAGGACTCATGGTGACCCCGCAGGTCATCCGAGTTGGTATGTGACGGGTGTTGTCACAATGAGGTCGCAGGGTCGATCCTCGGGGCAGCTGGGGAATAAATCTTCTATCCCCGTATTACATTCTGTCTGTCACATGCTCGCTCGGATGCTGCGATTTACCTCCCTCGTGATGGCCTTGGGTCGGGTACGACGGAGGCGCTGGGGGCAAGCGTTTCGCCTTTTGCCATAATGATGAAGGACTCATGGCAATGAAAGAAGAAATTAAGAAGAGGAAGGAGGGGAAGACAATTGTTTTTTTTTTTAATCTTTAGAAGGGCGACAAAACGATAGTGTTTTTAAAAAAATATAGAATGGTCACATCAATAATCTTCTAAGTTAGTCCTATAAATACAAAGAGAGATAAATATAGATAAAAAATTATAGTGTTATAAGGCACGATGGAAAGGAGGATGACATCCATCATTTGTTTTCTTAAATGCATAATTTCTCTTTAATTTTATATTTTTTATAAAAAATTATATATAAAATATATTATAGAAAAATTGATATGGAGATCGGAAAGTAAAATAAAAAAAAAATTATATAGTGGAAAAGTTTCCATTGTTTACTTTATTAAAATTTTCAGATGGAAGAAAAATATAATTCATCGTCAAATAATTTTAGAGTTAAAATCGATCAAATAGCGGATAGAAAAAGTGATGTATGTATCTCTTTTCATTCATAAAATTACATCATATATTCTAAAAAAATGACGCATGTATCATTTTTAATTCACAAAATTACATCATGTATCGAAAAAATAACATATGCATTTTTTTTATTTATAAAATTACGTCGCATAGATACATCTTCTTCTATCAAGATAAATAAATATACAAACTAAGAGATTTCTTCATCCTTTTTCTTTTTTTTCCTATAAAGATATTTTTCTTTTTATTTTTTTATCAATGTTTTAGGGTAAACATAACATTAGGGAGAAGTGGAAGTATCTTATTGTTGAAAAGAGACTGAAAGTTATAAGGGAGGATGTTTAACTTAGTATTATGGCAATGGACCTTCTACTGCATGGGTAGGTGAGAAAAGGGGATAAAAAACAAAAAAGGGAAAGAAAGCGTAAAAGGAAAAAAAAAAAAGATAATTACTCATGATTGATAATTAATAAGTACATATTATTAAAATAATATATAAAATATAATAATAAATATGGTAATATTACTATAAGTATGATAATATATTTTCATATAATATTAAATATAGAAATAATTTGCAATCCTGTAAGACAATTGCTTAGTATTAATATCTTCTACCGGTCATCAATCATCATCACCACCCTCCCTTCCGCCGCCTCCGCCGCCGCCGTCCACGATGGGCCCCCCCGGCTTCGAGAAGTGCTCATCCCCCACCGGCTGCTCCGCCGCCAACGGAGCTGTCTCCTCTCGCGTAGATAGCATCTTCCTCATAATGCTCTTCGCCTTCTCCGCCGCCGTCGTTGCCCTGTACCTTGCCTACCTCGTCAGCAGTCTCGTCCTACGCGTCCTCCGCCTCTACCTTGCTAAGGCCGCCGTCGGTGCGATCTCCGCCACGGAATTCAAAGCCAGCGATGGCTCATTCCTCGACGGCGCCGACGCCGCCGTCGATTGCGTGGTCTGCCTCTCCGAGATCCGAGACGGAGAGCTCGTCCGGGTGCTCCCCAAGTGCCGACATGTCTTCCACGTCCCCTGCATCGATCCATGGCTCAAGTTCCACGCCAACTGCCCCATTTGCCGGGCTAATTTAGCCGGCGACGCCGTCAATGACAATGACGTCGACGTGGAGAGTGGCGCCCCGACCGTCTCCCCTGCTCCCGCAGGAGATGGAGAAATGGAGAATGGCGTAGGAACTGGAATGAACTCGACGCAAGCAATTGATCCTCCATCGATCGAGACATCTGCATTCATCGAGATCGACGTGAGATGATTTGGAAGGAACAATGTGCAGTGCAGACAGATCATTGAATGCTTGATCGATTTTGGGTGTTTATTTCTGTTTCTAATTATCATAGACTACCACAGGGTTTAAGAGCATACTTGCACATAATATCACATTAATTCAAACTTATCAAGCACCAATTGATTGGAATTTGTAGATATTTTTGAATCGTATTATCTTTGTTATGTATATTCGTAATTCATATAGTTTGTTTAAGTTAATATATTGCCATTTTTCCCATCTTAATTTTTTTTTTCATTGAAATATTTGGTGACGCCAAGGACGCCGTCCCCCTTAATTGAACACGTAGCCAACTAAATCTCCCTTAATTGAACACGTAGCCAAGTAGTTTATCCTTTCCCATTTTGCTTCTCTTTCGTGCATCAGAAGTATTACTAGAAAATAATGTTTTAAAACAGAATTAAAATCTATTTCAGATTTAAATAAATCTGAGACTGACTTAAATAAATTAATTTCTATAAAAAAAATTTATTTAAATTTACTGGAAAATTTAAGACAGATAAAAATCTATTTCAAATTTATATAAATAATAGACGGATTTGATTTAAAATTATTAATCTATTTTTATTAAGATTAAATTAATAGGTAAAAATAAAATTAGAACTTTGATAAAAATTTCTATTAAAATAAATTCATCAATCCAAATTAATTAACAATTCATCCAACACAATTTAATTAGTCAATAAAAGCCTGTATTTTTTACCTTTAATTAAATCTAAGTTTTGTTTTTCTTTTTGTCCGTGCCTACCTCCTAAATCAACTCTTACCACTCCTTTCCCTCTCCCCTGCCTCACCGCTGAAACCCCCTTCCGAGCCTTCTTCCTGCAGAACCCTACGTTGCTCGAACCCACACCGCATGCTTCCAGCCCACCCCTTACCACCAAGGTCTTCCCTTTCTTCCTCCCCACCTCAACTGTGCTGCTGCTATAAGCTTATCACTAATTGGGACGGTAGGATCGAAAAGAATTTAAATATTTTCATAATAATATGATATTGTTTACTTTGGACCTAAGTCCTCATAATTTTATTTTTGGGTTTTGCCCAAAAGACCTCATGTCAATGCAGATATCTTTTCTCTTATAAACTCATGATCTTTCCCATGTGTTTTCAATGTGGGAATATATTTATAACCTTGTAACCCCAACAATCCCCCCTCAAATAAAGGACCACAGGCTTTCCACGTCCAATCCTCGACCCACCAGGTCTTCCTGTCCCTCGATCCACCCGACCTACTAGGACTTCCTTGCCTAATCACAACTAGGACTTCCTGCCTGATGTCTGGTCCTCTTGATCCGAACATAGGATCCCTCAATTTTTTTGTTCGAGGTCAATATTGTACCCACATAACTTAATCAGACCATAGTTCTTGTGCACAGTCGGTGGTTAAACCTTTTGACAGTCCGGGCTCTGAAACCAATTGTAAGATCGAAAAAATTTAGATATCTCCACAATGGTATGATATTGTCCACTTTGAGCTTAAGTCCTCATGATTTTACTCTTGGGCTCTATCCAAAAGCCCCCATGCTAATAGAGATATCTTTTCTCTTATAAACATATGATCTTTCCCATGTGTTTTCAATGTGGGACTGTGTTTACAACCTTACAATCTCAACAGAGACCTCTTCCCTTGGTCGTTTAAATTCAAGGTTTGGGGAGAGCTCTCACGCCCCAAAGTTCCTTTTTTTTGACTATTGTTTAGGATGTTGGGGTTGTTGAATGGCGATAGAGGATGCAACAAAGAGCTGAGGCAGTTGAGATGCGGCAGATTTAGCTCACATGCATACTTGGCAGAAACTACAGAAGCTATGTATAACTAGTTCCGTAGCTACCACCATCTTTACTCCATTACCTACGCCAACTTTACATTGTGTTGCTATTGTGCCACGAAGTTACCACCTGCACCGTAGTTTCCTATGCTATTGCTTCTTATAGTCACTTAACTTTAGTATATGGAAGATTCCTATGAGTAATTTTTCTATAGAACTTTCTAAAGATAAAATTGCTCCATGAGGTAACTAATCCAAGGGTTCATAAATTTTAAACACTCCACTATAAAAAAACATTTATTCTTGGAAACTATTCGGAGGTGAAGAAATCTCATACAAGGTCAAATACAAGAAATATAAACAAGAACCACAACCAGGTTATAAAGAAATCGAAAATGATTTACAACATGAACTTTTGCTTAAGCTTGTTTTCTTCTTGCTTGGAATAACATTTTGTTGGTAGAAAATGCAACAACACTTGTTCTCCCAAACATCCAAGAATCGGTGATGAATAGCGGAGAAGAAGAAGTTCATTTGAATCCTTGTGAACACCTTTATATCCACAAATTAGGGCTTCCAATCGATTGACCTTATCTGAATCGATTGTCACGTTAGATCCGAGCAAATCTAGACACTCAAACCTTGTAATGACTCTTTTATGCTTCTCCTAATTGATCACCTAATCGATTACAATGCTTTAATCAATCACTTGTTCGATTCAAAAATCCACTATTCGCTTGTGAACTTTTCTCAATCAATCAGCCAATCGATTCATTGTTTATCACGAATTTCTTCTCCCAGTCAATTACCTAATCGATTGAGTAGCTTCTCTAAACAAGATTTGTTTTGCATCTAAGATTATCTCATTTTGATATCCGAGTCAAAAGTTATAACCTTCAAAAGTTTACTATGTCAGAACTTCCTCGTTTCATGCCAACTCCTTGTTGGATTTATGACCGCTAAGTGTCTGATCAACCTTTGACCCACTTGGACGTTCTCTTTGCCAACTTTTCGTTAGACTTTCTATCACCAAGTATGAGCATCTATGATTCACTTGGATTTTCTTCTTGCCTAACCCTCAATTAGGGTTTTCCCTTTGCTAATGTGTGGTGCTCCTTGATCCACTTGGACTTTCCTTTGTCTAACCACAGTTAGGACTTTTCTTTGCCAATGTATGGTCCTCCTTGACCCACTTAAACTTTTCTTTTCCTAACCATAGTTAGAACTTTTTCCTTACATAACCCTTGAGTTAGGACATTCCTAGTCAAGTATCTGATCCTCCATGACCCACTTGACTTCTCTCTCATATATTGTTAAGTATCTGGTCAACCTTGACCTATTTGACCTCTTCTCACATAGTGTCCAAACATCAAAACTCAAACTCGAATCCACTCGAGCTTAGTTAACTTTGACCTAAGGATGATTGCACCAACAATCTCCCCTTTTTTTTTGTTTGACAATATAGACTAATCCATTAGCCCAACTTCATCCTATGTCAAATCATGAATGAGAGTTTCTAACTTAAACTCTATATCTCCCCCCCCCCCCCCCCTTTGACACATATCAAAACTCTCCCTAAGAGTTTATTTACTCAAAAGGACTCAATAAAAGTCTCATACCTTTCATTATACCCTTTTCTCAAATTTGACAATACATCCATCACAATGAAGATTCTCAATCAGTCAATCTTCCATTGTCTTTAATGCTCAACCTAGAGCATTCATTACAATGAAGATTCCTACTCTCCATTGTCTTCAATGCTAACAAAGCCAACTTTTAAATAACTTATTCAATATTAAAATGTTTCCCGAAGAGATGACTTTGTAACTCCACGCTCGACTGAAGGACATCCTAAACGGTCTCCATCCGATCGGACATAATCTTGGAAACCGTGACACAATAAGGTACACGTTAAACGCTTTTCCGAGGAATGCTTTGTGGACATCAATTGTAGATGCATACAAAGTTTCTAAGGATCTTTCAATTCCTAAGTTAGATGAGTTATTCTGTGAATTGGAGTTACACGAACAATCTAACGTAAGCCATGTCGAGAAAGGAGTAGCGTTGTATGCAGGTCCAAGCAAGGAAACTAAAACAAGAACAAAGATTGAGTCTGAAAGTGAGTCAGACTCTAATTCAACAAACGAAGAAGAATTAGTCAACATGGTCCGGAGATTGCTGACGAAGAAGAAATTCAGAAGAAGTGCCAAGAAGACATCCCTCAACCAGACCCAAAACAAATCAGAAATGATTTGTTACAGATGCAACAAAAAGGGACATTTCAAAAATGAATGCCCAAATCGAAAGGAAGAAAGGCGTAAATCGACAAGACGAAAGAAAGCCCTTCAAGCGACATGGGACGAGACCTCTTCCGACGAATCTGATACGGAACATGTTAGGATCTCTTCGTACGGCTAGAGAGGGGGGTGTGAATAGCCGACCCCAATTGCTCGCATTTCTTTCTACAAACTAGGGTTAGCGCAGCGGAAACTAAATGCAGAAAGAAAACAGGAGAAGAAATCAAACCTCTACGCAAGGATGTAACGAGGTTCGGAGATGAAACTCCTACTCCTCGGCGTGTCCGTAAGGTGGACGAAGCCTATCAATCCGTCGGTGGATGAGTCCCCGGAAAACCGGCTAAATCAAACTCCTTGTGGGTGGAGAAACCTCGCCACAATCACTTGCAACAGCAAGCTAAGAGTACAAGGAATACAAGAAGTAAATACAATGAATGTAACAATACAAGCTTGCCTTCTTGTCGTCGACTGAAGTCCTGGAAGCAACAACTTCACGGACAAATGCCAACAAGCAGCTCAGCCGAAAGAAGCTCACGCGGGGCTTCGGAAGTGAGCTCAACAAAGCTCAGTCGAAGCTGAAACTTCAGCAGCAGAACAGAAGTTCTAAGGAGGAAAAAGAAAGAGTCTTTTGCACAGAAGATGCCCTCGTCTCCTTATACCTGTGAAGAAGAAACAGCGAATAAAACTAACTAGAACCTGATCGATCGTGGACCGATCAGTATCCCGATCGGTGCCGCATCGATCGTGGAAGAACGATCGGTCCATGGACCGATCAGAAACCTCCGATCGGTTCACGCACCGATCAGGAACCTTCGATCGGTCCGGTGACTAGTTTACCATCTCTCGATCGGTCTCGGACCGATCGAGATAACCATCGAGCATCGACGGTCACCGATCGATCACCGGACCGATCGGATGAGCCATGTATCATTGGATCGGTCTGCAGCCAACTCTAAACCTAAGGCTTCCACACCAACATCCGGTCAACCTTGACTGTTGGTACATCACGCCTAGCATCCGGTCACTCCCTTGACCTGCTAGGACTCCCGCTAAGTGTCCGGTCAATCCTTTTGACCCACTTAGACTTCTCCACACGGATGTCCGATCACCCTTGATCCATCCGGATTTTTCCTGCCCGGCTTCACTCACGGGACTTTCCACACCGCCTAACATCCCGGTTAGGACTTTCTCGGCTTCACTCACCAGGGACTTTCCAACCGCCTAACATCCCGCTTAGGACTTTCCCATTGCCTAACATCCCGCTAGGACTTTTCCACCGTCGCTTCACTCACGGGACTTTCCACACCGCCTAACATCCCAGTTAGGACTTTCCTCTGCCTGGCTTCACTGGGACTTTCCTCGTGCCAAGCTCCTTCTTGGACTTCTCCGTGCAAGTCTCCATACTTGGACTTTTCCAGCCAAGTCTCCATACTTGGACTTTTCGCGCCAAGCTCCCTGCTTGGACTTTTCCATCCAAGTCTCCATACTTGACTTTTCCAGTAAGCTCCCCGCTTGGACTTTTCCGCTGCCAAGTCTCCATACTTGGACTTTTTCCCGAATCAGGTTAACCAGGTCAACCTTGACCTAGGGTTGCACCAATAATCTCCCAACCATCTATTCTTGTCCCATATCAAGAATACAACTCTTCCACGAGTGTCAAACATCAAAATACAACTCAACTAGGTCAACCTTGACCTAAGGTTGCACCAACAATCTTCCTAAGTCAAACATCAAAATACAACTCGAGTCAGGTCAACTCGAGTCAGGTCAACCAGGTCAACCTTGACCTAAGGTTGCACCAACAATCTCCCCCTTTTTGATGTTTGACAAAACCCATAATCAAGTTAGGTTAACCCGATAACCTAACTTAGGTTTTCCAACCATCTTCCAATGTCCAATGTTCTTTCCTTGAACATTCTCTGGACATTCTCCCCTTAGGTTAACCCGATAACCTAACTTGGGTTCTCCAATAATTCTCCCCCTTTTTGACACACATCAAAAAGAATTCCAATGTTCTTTTCTTGAACATTCCTTGACATTCTTTCCCTAGCTTAGGTTAACCCGATAACCTAACTTGGGTTCTCCAATAATTCTCCAATGAACACTCTCCCCTTTTTGACACACATCAAAAAGAGAGAATCAAGGTCAAGAGTTTCCTCCTAATGAAAGTCCCATACCTTTCATTGAAACTCTTAATTTCCCCCTTGATACTAAACTCAACAATCAACTTAGTGACAATCCTATGTCACTAATCCTCAAAAATATTTAAGGAGTAAACAAAACTCCCTCTCAAAGTCAACTCCCCATTGACAATTAGTTAAAAACTCCCCCTAAAGGTCAACTCCCCCTTGACCATTGCACCAACAATGTCTTGGAGAGTTTCAAACCTTTAGAAACCCGAAACTCAACTCCCAGCTGAAATTTCAGACCAACAGCTGAAAATCAGAAACTGGCATGCTCTGATCGGTCCCCAGACCGATCAGAAACCCCATGGATTGGTCCCCAGACTGATCAGGCCTTCACCAGTTCACTGGATCGGTCCACAGACCGATCAGGACTTCCCTGGATCGGTCCCCAGACCGATCCAGACTCTGACAGGAAATTTCAGAAATTTCTGAAATTTCCTTCCCGAAATTCAGAAACTCCTAGAAAATTTCAGAAAATTCGAAAAATTGTGAAATTTTGAGGATACATTCCTCATAACATATACTATCATGGAAAAATAGTTTTCTATGAAAATAACTTCCATTTTTCAATCTTGATACAAAGTTCAAAACCTTTGAAATAGTTCAAGTTTAACTCAACTTTGTATCACAATGTTCAATGATGAATGCTATCACTAGGAAAGCTTCATCAAGGTTTTTCAAATCAATTTTAAAATGCTTTTAAAACCATTTGAATTTAGGACCATAATCTTAGGGCTAGATGTACATGACTTGTACACAAGCTTTCCCTATGATCCTTAATTTCTTGAATTAGGGTCATCTAGGTACAAGGACAATGCACCTTGATCCTAACTCATGATCCTAATATCTCACACACATCTAAGGTGTATCAAATCACATTCAAGTCAATTTGATGTGAGATATGGGTTTAGGTATCTTAGACTAAGTTCTCATGCATTTTCTAAACACAAATTTGATCTCAATATCAAAATGTGTTTTTCATCCTTAAATCAATTCAATTGATTATTAATGCAAGAGATGATGACATGGCATAAAATGGTATCATAAATGAAAACATGTGCCAATGTCATGATGTCATGGCATAAAGTTTGAATTTTAACTAAAGCATGACATATAAATAACCTAAGCATTATCATGACATTTCAAATGATCATAAATTAAATATGATGTCATGACATGGCATATGGCAAACAATCATGGTAAGTTAGCACAAATGAAATACCTAGATTACCTATCTAAGTATCCTTAATCACTTAGCTAATTTAACATCTAATCCTAGATTGCCCTTATATCCCTAAGAGAAACCAAAATCCCAATTATGGTATTTCCCTAGGTTTTCCTCAAATTGTGCCACTTAAGATTAAAAATGATATTTCCACCATTAGGCACATTTAGCTCTTCAAGGAGTAACTAGTAATTCTATTTCATTTTCAAAGGTTAACAAAACCTTGAAAATGCTCCTTGAGTGTCAATTTCCTCAAAGTTGGGCTAACTACCCTTCTAATCGGAGTTGACACTCTCTAACCCATCTATGGGGTAGAGAAGATGCTCCTAGGAACCCAATACCTATTCGAGCTCATTGGGTTCACTAAATATTCACTAGGGATAACTTCCCTAGCAACCCTTCTAATGACCCTCTTAGGCTTTGAAGCCTTGGTCATTTGGGACTCATCAAGATCAACTCTAGGGGTGACTCCCCTTGTGACCTTGGTGGTGGTCTTCCTAGCCCTAGGTTTTGTTCCATAATCGAATGGAACATTATGATAAGTGGGCTTGACCATTTGGGACTTAGGTTTGTAACTCAAACCTTTCTTGTCCTTGGACTTGGGTTTTTGACCCCTAGACCCTAGAGTCAAATCCTCAAGAGCCTTTTCTAGAGAGTCAAGTCTTGACCTCAAGACTTGATTTTCTTTCTCTAATACCTCAAGTTATTTATCATTTTTCTTTGAGGTATTCCTAGGCATATGTCTAGATGATTTTGGATTCCTACCTAGGTTTTCCTTAGCCTTAGATGGGTTAATTCTAGGGTTGGCTTTCCTAGTGTTATCCTTATCTAGGCTCACATGTTTGGCACCTAAGCATGTGCATCGATTTCTATAATTAACATGCTTATCATTCTTGACAATAGCAATAAGGCTACTAGCATGCATCCTACTAGAATTGCAAGAATGTGCCTTAGAGATTACCTTAGGGTTTGCCCTAGCTCCCCCTATACATGTGCTCGATCTCTTGTCCTTGTGAGATTGCCTCCCTCTCGGACATTGGCTCCGATAATGTCCCCTTCGCTTGCATTGGAAGCACACCACGTGCTCCTTGCCCTTGCGTGTTGGGACTCCGGCTTCCTTGACCTTTGGCGCCGGTGGAGTCTTTCTAACTCTCTTTGGACATTTACTCTTGTAATGTCCATACTCCCTACACTCAAAGCACATTATGTGTAATTTGCTAGAACTTAAAATGCTTGAGTTACCTAGGTTTGAGGGTGGATGAAAGCTCTCTTCTTCATCCCTTCCGGAGGTAGACGCTTCTTCTTCTTCTTGCTCCGAACTTGAAGAAGAACTCTCCTCCTCTTCTTCTTTAGATGTTGAGTGGCCCTCAACTTCTAAATTCATTCCTTCATGAAGTGAGCTCCTTGGCTCACTTGACTCCTCTTCATGACTTGAAGTGGAGTTCTCCTCATGGAGCTTTGCCAAGTTATTCCACAACTCCTTGGCATCGTTATACCCACCTATCCTACACAAAACATCATTAGGTAAAGAAAATTCAATGATTTTCGTTACCTCATCGTTGATGGTTGATCTGTGGATTTGCTCCTTCGTCCACCTCTTCTTCTTGAGAGGTTTTCCTTCTTCATCCTCCGGAGGAGTGAAACCTACTTGCACACACCTCCAATTCTCAAGATTAGTCATAAGAAAATATTTCATTCTTACCTTCCAAAACGCGAAGTCGTCGCAATCGTAGAAGGGTGGAATCGTGATGTCCTCTCCGAGTTGATCCATCTCTAGCTTGTGCTCCCTCGGGTGTTAATCCGGCGAAGAGCGACCTTGCTCTGATACCACTTGTTAGGATCTCTTCGTACGGCTAGAGAGGGGGGTGTGAATAGCCGACCCCAATTGCTCGCATTTCTTTCTACAAACTAGGGTTAGCGCAGCGGAAACTAAATGCAGAAAGAAAACAGGAGAAGAAATCAAACCTCTACGCAAGGATGTAACGAGGTTCGGAGATGAAACTCCTACTCCTCGGCGTGTCCGTAAGGTGGACGAAGCCTATCAATCCGTCGGTGGATGAGTCCCCGGAAAACCGGCTAAATCAAACTCCTTGTGGGTGGAGAAACCTCGCCACAATCACTTGCAACAGCAAGCTAAGAGTACAAGGAATACAAGAAGTAAATACAATGAATGTAACAATACAAGCTTGCCTTCTTGTCGTCGGCTGAAGTCCTGGAAGCAACAACTTCACGGACGAATGCCAACAAGCAGCTCAGCCGAAAGAAGCTCACGCGGGGCTTCGGAAGTGAGCTCAACAAAGCTCAGTCGAAGCTGAAACTTCAGCAGCAGAACAGAAGTTCTAAGGAGGAAAAAGAAAGAGTCTTTTGCACAGAAGATGCCCTCGTCTCCTTATACCGTGAAGAAGAAACAATGAAGAAAACTAGCCGTTGTAGGGACTAGAACTCAACTGCCCAACGAGCTACAGACCTGCCGATCGGTCCGCAGATCGATCGAAGCTGGGGACGTTCTGTTCCAGGCTGACCCGATCGGTCCGTAGACCGATCAGCTTCCTCAGGTCGTCACTGATCTAGTTTCCGATCGGTCTCCGGACCGATCGATAACCATCGCATCGATCGGTCACCGATCGGTCACCGACCGATCGATGAGCTATATCATTGGATCGGTCTGCAGCCCGATCCAAACTTCTCAGCCCTAAACCTAAGGCTTCCACACCAACATCCGGTCAACCTTGACCTATTGGTACATCACGCCTAGCATCCGGTCACTCCCTTGACCTGCTAGCACTCCCCGCTAAGTGTCCGGTCAATCCTTTTGACCCACTTAGACTTCTCCACACCAGATGTCCGATCACCCTTGATCCATCTGGATTTTTCCCTTGCCCGGCTTCACTCACCAGGACTTTCCACACTGCCTAACATCCCAGTTAGGACTTTCTCACTGCCTGGCTTCACTCACCAGGACTTTCCAACTGCCTAACATCCCAGTTAGGACTTTCCCATTGCCTAACATCCCAGTTAGGACTTTTCCACTGCCTGGCTTCACTCACCAGGACTTTCCACACTGCCTAACATCCCAGTTAGGACTTTCCTACTGCCTGGCTTCACTCACCAGGACTTTCCCTCGTGCCAAGCTCCCTGCTTGGACTTCTCCGTGCCAAGTCTCCATACTTGGACTTTTCCAGTGCCAAGTCTCCATACTTGGACTTTTCCCGTGCCAAGTCTCCATACTTGGACTTTTCGCGTGCCAAGCTCCCTGCTTGGACTTTTCCAGTGCCAAGTCTCCATACTTGGACTTTTCCAGTGCCAAGCTCCCTGCTTGGACTTTTCCGTTGCCAAGTCTCCATACTTGGACTTTTTCCCGAATCAGGTCAACCAGGTCAACCTTGACCTACGGTTGCACCAATAATCTCCCAAACATCTATTCTTGTCCCATATCAAGAATACAACTCTTCCACGAGTGTCAAACATCAAAATACAACTCAACTAGGTCAACCTTGACCTAAGGTTGCACCAACAATCTTCCTAAGTCAAACATCAAAATACAACTCGAGTCAGGTTAACTCGAGTCAGGTCAACCAGGTCAACCTTGACCTAAGGTTGCACCAACAGAACAAACAAAGCACTTGAGCCATCTTGCATTTATGGCAAAAAACGAAGATTCTGACTCCGAGCCCGATGAAGAGTACGAGTCCGAGATCGACATCAAGTTCGAAAGAAGCCACGGATCGGAGGATCCAAATATGGTAACGATATATTCTAAGTCTAACCTGCTTAAAGTAGTTAAATGCTTGTTTAAAAAATTGTCAAAATCTGAAAAACAAAATAACTTGTTACTTAAGGAAATAGACCACCTTAAGCAGCAAATTAACTTGAGTGACTCGCCTAACCAAGTTCAAGTCGGAACTTCAACTCAAGTTGAAAAACTTGAGGAAGAAAATTCTAACTTGAAAGGTCAAGTCGAGCGACTCATGAAAACATTGGAAAGGTTCGAACTGGGATCCAAATATTTAAATATGGTACTTGGATCGCAACGAGCCGTGTACAACAAATCATGACTTGGCTATAAACCAAATCAAACAGACAAATCATACTTATCATTATTTAGTCAAAATGTTAGAAGTCGAGTCCAAACATGGGTCCAAACAAAACATTTAACCAAACCAATTAAGCTAAATCTATACTTGATCCCTAAAAGTCAGATTCATTACTTAGATAGACCTTATTTAAGCTATGACTCGGGGTGGGAGGCAACTAGAAAGACAATCCAACCAACATGATTAACCGAACCTATACACTTAGGATTAGATTTATTTTTTACTTAAAATAATTAAGTAAAAAAGGTCTACCAAACCCTACAACATAGCATCGGAATGGATTGGGATGATAGTATGTCAAGGAAGCTTTGTCGAAGGTATGTCTAGGCTGAATCTTGTGTATTCTACCTAGTGCACTAGACTTAGTGGATCTGAACGAAACTACCCTAGTCAAACATGGGCTAGTTAGACCAAAATTTAGTATTAAGTTTTTTGGGTGGGAACAGTTTGGAAAGTATTCAATAAGTGGTCCATCGTTGATACACAAGAATGTCATATGCCTCGCCATTGAACTGAAAACTTATCCTTAGTAAGCCTGCTTGATTAACCCAAAACTAAGTTTGAATCTAACATGAGTTCAATAACCTTTTTCAATAATTCAAAATAATTTCAAACCTAATTAATATCCAACCTAATTTAATTATTTAAAAAAAAACTTAATTTAATTTTTAAAAAAATAAAAAACTTAATTAAAATTATTTTAAAAACTTAATTTAAAAAAACTTAATTAAAATTATTTTAAAAACTTTATTAAAACAACTTAATTAAAATTATTTTAAAAACTTAATTAAAATTATTTTTAAAATTTTATTAAAATTTTATTACGAAAAAACTAATTTATTTTATAACTTCATTAAACTATTTTAAAACTTATTCAAATTATTTAAAACTTAAACTAAATTATATTATTTTGAAACTTAAATCAACTATATCACCAATACTTACAAAATCTGAAAATTTACCCACATACTTAAACTCATCCATTAACCAAACTTTGGTTTAAATCCTACGTTTTGTATAACAACCTAGTTAGTTCTAATTCCTCTAATTGACCAACCTGAGTCAATAGCTACTATCTTGTGATAGTTAGCTTTGTACAAAGGTTGGACATTTCATCATAAGGACAATTTTTTCTAACCATGCTTTGACTTTTAGGATATTATCAATTTTAGCGGGAGCTTCGAATTATATTTTTTCCCCTTTTTATAAATTCATTTTCAAAATTATTTTTTGAAAATATTTCTATAATTTTAAACTTAGTGGAATTTTTTCACAATTTTACACTTCTCAAATTTTTTAAAATTATTATATCTTAATTTTTAGATATGTTTTTCAAAATTATCTTTCCTTTATTTTACTCTTCCTAAATATTTTTTTAATAATGACAATAATAATTTGGATTTTTCCTAAAATTTTCCCTATGCTAAAATTTTATCTTTGCTATGTTTCTAAAATCTTAACTTCATTAACTTTTCAAATAATTTTCAAATTCTAAAACTTGGTTAAACTTTTCAAATTTTCAAAATCTGCTATACTTTTAAACCTTGTGAAATTTTTTTTACAAGTTCAAAGTTAAACTGTGTTGTTAACTTTAACTTTTTGCAATCAAAGATTTTCTTTAAACATTCTTGTTTTTATTTGGTTTTGAAGTTTTCCCCTATTTTTGATGTGTGTCAAAGGGGGAGAGATAGTAAATTCAGTGGGAGTTGTTTAACTCAGGGGGAGAGTTAAAAGTTAAAATGTTTGTTTATTTAATTTATGTATATTTTAACTTAACTTTAAACATGAGTTGACAAACATCAAAAGGAGAGAGATTATTGGTGCAAGTTGCACCAGAATCAAACCTAAGTTTTGATGTTGTCAAAGGTTTAAGTTAAGTCTTATTATGATCTAACAAGTTAACTGAGTGTGCAGGTTGTTTACTCAACTGAGAAAGACCTAGTTGGAGGCTAGGCAGGAGAAGTCTTAGCAGATCGTGGAACCCAGGTGAAAGTCCAAGAGGGCCGAGGGGACCAGACGCTTGGCAGTGTGATCGAGAGGTCTGGAGGACCGAAGATCAAAAGAAAAGTCCTGGCGAGCCGATCAAGGTTAAGTGAAAAGTCCAAACTGGATCTATAGGATTAAAGTTTGGCAGGTAGGTTGAAGTAAACAACTGGAGGAGCGACAGTGGGGTCGGGTTCCTGAATGGAATAACCTAAGGTCGCTGATCCAACTGAAGAAACCGAGAAGGTTTCCAAGTTAAGATCAAGACAACTCCACTGTCTTATATTGCATATGCATTATACTACTGTGCTAACATCTATTTTGCAGGAATATTTTTCTAATACTATTTTGTAGGTTTAGCAGGATCGCTCGACCAAACCGGAGGATCGGTCGACCGAACCGGAGGATCGGTCGACCGAACCGGAGGATCGGTCGACCAGTCAAAGCAAAAATCAAAGCAGTTTCAGATCAAACCTAAATAGGTCAGAGTCCGATCAAAGTTTAATCGGTCAACAGAACAGTAAGATCGGTCGACCGAACCATCGCACAGGCCAGTTCATCAACAACGATCAGAAGCAAAAAGAAAAAGAGCTGATCAGTCGACTGAATCCTTGGATCGGTCAACCGAACCAATCAACCATTAATGCAGCTTTAAATGTGGATCTCGACAAATTTCAACGAACAAGGAAGGAGCCTGTTCGGTCGACCGAACCCTTAATGACCAGTTAATGCCGAAAGATCGAATCAGAGTCAGACTCCAACCAGGAAGGAAGGGAGCTGGTTCGGTCGACCGAACAAAGGAATCGGTCGACTGAACGACAATGACACTTATAAATAGGAGCTCGAGATCTGAGGTTGTACAACGCTTACTGATTATCTCAAAGCTCTCCTCCGCGCAAGCTGCTCGTGCTACAAGTCATCTACAACTCTTCAATCTACTCCGTCCGGAAGTACCAACCAAACCTTCGACTTCAATATTTGTCGGTATATTTTTTATTAGCTTGCATTGTAATTAACTCAAGTAAGATAGTAGGTTGTTACTATCTTACTCATCTTTTGTACGCACTGCTTCTTTCCGAGGTTTTCGGAAAGAAGAGACTTAGTGGATTGCCCATTGGTGCGGTCAAAGATCGCGGGCCTTGGAGTAGGCGTCGACTTAGACTTCGAACCAAGTAACCGAACGAGTTTTTCATTCTACTTTCCGTTGCACGACTCTATTTTCTAAAGTAAAATAAAAGTTTTAAAAGCGTGATATTCCCCCCCCCCCCCCCTCTATCGCACTCATCCAATTCAACACCTTTGACCTACTTGGACTTTCTCTTTTCTAATTTTCTATTGGACTTTCAATTACCAAGTGTTGTCCTCCTTGATCCACTTGGATTTTTTTTTTGTCTAACTGCAATTAGGGTTTTCCCTTTGTCATCATACAGTATTCCTTGATTTACTTAGACTTTCCTTTACCTAACTACAGTTAGGACTTCCCTTTGTCAATGTGTGGTCATCCTTAGCCCACTTGGACTTTACTTTTCCTACCAGTAATTAGGACTTCTCCCTTGCCTAACCCTTGAGTTAAGACTTTTCCAGTTAAGTATCTGGTCCTTCATGACCTACTTGACTTCTCTTTCATATATTGTCAAGTATCTGGTCAACCTTGACTTACTTGACCTCTTCTCACATATTATCTAAACATCGAAACTCAAACTCAAATCCACTCAAACTTTGTCAAGCTAGTCAACCTTGACCCGAAGACGATTGCACCAATAATCTCCCAACACTATGTAGCAAGCTATTCATCTTTTTATTAACATATTTTTAATTAGAAACAATTTCATAGAATTATTGTTCATAGGACGTGGATGCAGTATGGTACTGTGAGGCCTAAACTAATTTTAGTATAGTTTTTTAAGGCTTGGAATACGGTAGTATGATCATTAAATATAATTTTTTTTAAGGGTGTGGTGAAATATGCAAGTTATAATTTAATAGTCATTCTCAAATTTTAGTTTATTTCATATTTTTATTTTATATGACATCCACATTGTCAAGTGGATGAGGATACTTATGCGAGAGCAATATATAAGTCATAAATTATTTTATTTTATTTTACATTTTGGAATGATACATTTTTTCATCAAATGTACTAAACACTATAATTATTTAAGTAGCTACTTTTGATTCCAAAAAATTGATAATATTCATTTTCTTTCTACTTTTAATTATGACTATTCGATGTTCAAATTTCAATTCAAAAGCTTCTTATGTATTTAATACCTTTTGCATATGGGGTTTTCTAGGTTTTACTTGAAATGCAAGGTAGTTTCTTTGAATTGGTGTTGTTGATAAGATTGAGTAATGCCTTGAGGTGATTAATAAAGTATTTGATAACATTCAGAACCATCTTTTAATCGTTTACTTAGTACTATTTACTTATATATGTTATAGTTTACTTTACTAATGTTACAAAATTATTTCTTATAGTGTTTAGAGTTTAGATGGTATTGTGTTTGTGGATATTAAGCTTTTTTAGTTTGTGTTGTTAATTAATCAATGTGCAGTAAGAAGACCAACAAACCTTTTGTATTGTCTCGTATTCCATTTTGTTATCTATACGTAGAGATTTTTGGATTCAGATTCAAAGAAAATTCTACCTAAATATTTATCCACACTGACCTAATGTTCATGGTTTTGTGATAGTATTGTTTTAGAGCCAAAATAGTCTTCATGAATAGATTTGTTGATTCTTTAGCATTGACATCTACATATGAACTAATCAACAGATGAACAATAATGTTGATTATGACTTTTGTACAATCTCAATTTATTTGTATTTAAAATTTAGGATTGTACAACTTACTCGTTTTATATTTTAATTTGCTATATTGTCTCAACAAACTTGATTGGTTTGTTAATTTGTACCAGAGAAACAATTCATCTCATGGAGTTCGAAGACATACATGCTTCTAGCAAGATGATGGAGGAAGAAATTGTTAGTTAGAGCCCTAGAGCCAATCATTTGATGATTGTATGGACTCATGTATATCATATTCATGTATATATATTAAGGCATTTGGTTTTTGGTTATTATGCTTATTTGTATTAGTGCCAGATAAAATAAATATAGTAACGTCCTAGAGTAGAAGGTTCATACCTATATCAATCGATTAGTTGAATCGATAGTGAGATGATATAAGGAACACTACTCTAAATCATTCCTAGTCGAGTATTAACATTCAGGGACAATGTTAATGCAATAAGACTAACATGTAGGTCAGTTCGATGACTTGATCTCACAAGTCATGGATATAGAGATATCATGCTGACACATGGGTATACATTGGAGAATGTATACTGAATGACCCGCCATGAGAAAGTATCATGGATCGTTATATGAGTGTCATATATTTTCTCATGTGGCTATTAGTATGACTATTAGTCCTTAAACCTGAAGTCACCATGGATCCCTACATAAGGAGTTATGTACTTTGGTTTCGTTAAACGTCACCCGTAACAGGGTGGACTATAAAGGCGATTACTGGGTATGTAATAAATTATGCAGAGGGATGTGAGTGATGTAGATGGGATCTATCCCTCCCATATGATGGGAGCGACATCAATATTCTTGATAGAGTTAGACCACGAAGTGCATGGCCATGCCCAAATGAGTCAACATGAGATGTTGAGCTCATTTGATCGAGTGAGTCTACTTGGAGTTCAAGATTTAGATTGATTAGAGGATGACACGGTCTATGCCTCACATTGATCAATCTAAATGTCAAGGATAGAAGGACATTTGACATATTTTGTGAGGAGTCACAATTGGTAGTCACAAGGTGATGTCGGATCTCGGCATTCTTGTAACTTGGGTAGTAATGATGTGTTGCTAGATACTGCTCATTACTTATGCTCCTAAATGGGTTTAGGGCATTGCCAACGTTACAAGAACCTATAGGGTCACACACTAAGGACAATTAGATGGAGATTTGGTTCATATGATGAACCAAGAGGATTAAATTCATTTGATGAATCATATTGGATTAAGAGTAATCCAAATTGGGCTAATTGAGTTGGACTCAAGTTGATTCATGTATTCAATGAGTCTAATTTAGATTATGACTCATTAAATCAACTTAATTTAATGAATTAGATTCATTATATTAAGTTGGCTTGAATCATATGGTTGGATTAGATCAACCATGAGAGAGATTTGATCAAGTTTGACTTGATTTGAGAGGAAGAGAAAAAGTCATGTTTGACTTGACTTTTTGCCACATCACTAGTGAGTTGGCAAGATGTGGACCAATAGGATTGCTCCACATCATCAATGTGTGCCACCTCATGGAGGTTACAAGCCTCCATAGCATTTAATGTGGCCGGCCCACATTAAATGAGGAGGTTACACTTGTTGCCATGTCATTTAGTGAGGTGGCAAGATGTGGACCAATAGTGTTGATCCACATCATCCTAGAGTGCCACCTCATGGGGGTTACAACTCTTAATGGTCTCCACATTAATTGGAATTAATGTGGGGGTTACACCTCCTAGAGTGGCCGGCCACTTGATGGCTAAGGGGTTTTTTGAATTTCCTCTCATTTTTGATTCATTCACTCTTCTTCTCCCTTGGGTGCTCTCTCTTCTCCTTCTCCCATTCCTTGGCCGAACACTCCATTGGTGCTAGCACACCTTGTGTTTTGGTCATCTCCTTCTACTTGTGTCCGTGTGGATACATATAGAGGTTGTCTACTTTGACAACTAGAGATCCGGCGACATTTTGGACAAGCGGGAACGCGAAGGGCTTCGCTACAAGGGTAATGATCTTAACTTTAGTGTAGATCTAAAGTTTTTACAAACTCGTACAAGAAAAAGATTTTTCAATAATTTTGTTTACGAATCTTTGCACGAGATCCATGGCTTTGGGTGACTCGGGGTTTCCGCGACGCGAAAAAGCGGTTTTCGCGGCCCGAAGAATCCAACAGAAATTATTGAATATAAACAAATTTGGAGCTCGTTATCACATAAAGTAGGAGAGAGAAGAAAAGTTTGTCAAGGAAGGTAGATAAAGAGAAGAAAATCTTAAAAAGATGATTTATAAAATGATTCAAAAGGTGAAATATACAAATCAGTTTTATCTAGGAGGAACTGGTCCCATGAGCATTACGATAGATAATGTAAACATTAAATTATTTATGATGAGATTTAAAAATCTATACAGTTACTTATAGTTTGAGTATTAATTAAATTTGCTTAGATGATGCAAATTTTTATTTAGTTCAATGTTAATTGTATGATGTTTTTAGATTTAAAAATTATTATTTTAAAATATTTTTAATTAATTATAAATGTGTAATTATTTCTTGTAAAATAATATCTAGATCAGTAATATAAAATATATAAAACTATAATATAATAAAAATTAGCAATAAATTTAAAAATAATATTATATATGGATTTATAAATTGAATTATAAATGGATTTATAAATTGATTAAAAATATATTTGATATATTATTTGAAATAGAGGAAGGATGGATTTAAAATAAAATTTAGAGACATAATATATATTTGAAACTAATTTTATTGGTCAATTCAAAACATATTTATAAACGAGTTTTTAATCCATTTCGAAATTAGGGATGGAATAATTCCGTCTCTTAAATTTGCAATGGAACTTTTAATAACGGATTTTAGAGATTTCGTCTCAAACGTTCTTTAGAAAAAATGACTTTGAAAGATTATTTTTTTTTATCTCTAAAATCTATGAAATGTTAAGTGTGTATGACAGAACTAACACAGATAATACATTTCTTGGAATTTGAACCCTACGTTACTATGGACAAATTACCATACATTTACTATTTGGGTCAAATCCGAGGGTGGGAATTTGTTAAAAACAAAAAATCATTTAAGGAAACCATGAGATCACGAGGTCAATTGTCATCATCAATAAATTTGATATTTATATTTAATCAATAATAAAAATATATATAAATTTAAACACTAACCATTTAAATGATTTGATTTATATACAAATTAATTATATATATATATATAAACATAAATTAGTTAAATTATTAAATAAATATTTTAGTTAAATTATAAGGATAGCTTTCATCTAAAGTTGTTAGTTAAGATTATCAATGTCCTCGGAGTTATGGTATCACGATAAGATAACTAAATTATTACCCAGATACTCATGATTTGATTCTCAACTATGGTGTATTTACAGAAATTTTTTCTAAAAATGAGACATGCAATCAAAGGATGTTTGACTTCTGAGCTGAAAGTTTTTTCATACGCCGTGTGCCTAGACAATAGACTTCACCCAATGCATGGTGCTATAGACATTTTGGTAATACCCAAATCACTTAACTTTTCATGGATTAAATTTTCATTTTACCCTTATGAAAAAAGACCTTTTCGAACTACGAAGGTATTTTCTCAAAGAAAATGGTTTGCGTCCTAAGCAAAGGTGACAGTCGACAAATAGTGCAAGTAAATTTTTGGGGAATGGTGCAAGTAATTTTTCGATGAACGATGATTCTCTATTGTGCAAAAAGGTCAAACAGAGAGGAGGTGACAAACATCAGGCCGGTGGAGAATAATTTTTGCACGAATGGTGCAAATAAATTTTTATGGAATGGTGCAACTTTTTGTCATAGAAAACATGAAATCGAGCATAGGTAAAAATCATTGCTTTAGTGGAGTATCATTATTGTTGAACTTTGTAGTTGATTGTACACGGAAAAGAAAAGGTGATTAGAGAAAACCTATCAAATATAGCTTTGATGCATGTTCTTCTCCAATGAATAGTGTAGTGTATAGCTTTGTCGGTCTTCGTGAGCTAGCTACTCCCGACCACAAGGCACCCTCATTACCATGTAGTTGAAAGCGACGAAATCTGACTCCAAGCAATGACTTTGGCAATTCTTTGTTCTTGTATTAGAGAGGAGTTGAAGGGAGGTAAAAGCAAGTGTAATGCGATGTTCAAATAATTCAAGTAGTTGTTAAATACTTTGAATCAGCCTTCAAGAGATGCTATAAACCTGATTAGGCTACAGTAACATTTCAAATTGCCTTACCATTATTGTAGGCTGGGAAATCTTCATTATATTCATCTAATAATTATTTTGGTCATTGTAGAAAAACTAATCACAGTAGGAGTGATAGTTGATATTATGGTGTGGATAAAGTTTTATGCTCTGAACAATCTTGTGAACAACATGTAAGCGATATTCTACTAATGTGTAAATGAATTAATATGATCTATAGATTTGTATTATATGTGGCAAAAGATGATTCGCTAGTCCCCATCGCCATCGCCAACCCGTCCCTAGGCCAACACAGAGGAGGTAAATTTCGGGTGGCTTCTAGCCATTAGTGCAGGTGGCCAAAGCATGAGGGAAGGCATGCTCAGACACGCTGAGTTTCAATGTCAAGACCTCATGTGGCAACACCCGATACCTTAACTACTGCACCGTCCCAAGGGGACTAGATTTACATTATATGAAACCTTGGCAACCTGGTTTAGTAAATTGACAATTATCTTGTGTTCTTAATGCTATGCATGTGGACTTTAATATATTCCCTTTTACTCTTGAGAGTTATACCCTCAATCAATCTAATAAACGTGTGGTTACAAGATTAAAGTTGCTTGTATGTGAAATTTCAAAATTTGAATTGGGTAACTACAAATTTAGGAACATTTATTGTCTTTCTTCTCTTGGCTAGTATGTTATAGAAATAGTCACACATTTAATAGAAGTAAATATTATTTATAGTTGCATTAATGTAGGGAAACAATTTCTAATGAAGTTTTGTCACATAAGATGGAATCAATTGATTCAAAAAAAGAAGACCGACTCAATGATGATACACTAAACATAAATACCAATGATAGTAAGATGTTATCTTCCATTTTTGCTAGTGTTGTGGTGAGTACAGGAGAGAGTACAAATTGTATATACAATTTGAGAGAAGCTGTTAGTATTGACGATGTCATAGGCTAGAATTGTTTGGAAGAATTGTTTGAAGATACGTGAACTCAACAAGAAAAATATGACATTAGAATGTTAGAAGAAATTGAAAGATGTCTGTAGAAATGAATTTATAGTGAATGATATGAACTATTTAATAGATCCAACAAGCATAATGATTTAGTATAGTAATCTTGAAGATGTGTTTCCATTAGCTGAAGATGGGTATGTAATGAACTCAAAATTGACTATGTTGCAAAGGATGATACCAGATGGGAGGGATGATTTTTATGCTAGCAAGGTAATATAAAATTTAATATGTAATAAGCAACTTATTATTTAAAATTGAAACACTAGTGTAATGACCTTTTTTTTACTTTTCATAATATAATAGGCACTCAATTGGAGTAGATGTATTAATCTTTAATTTTTATATTTCTCACTACACTTTTTTGCCAGTATTAGTAACTAAAAATATTATGGATTCTTGTGTAGGTAATCCCAATCTAGAAACAATTTAAAGATGCACTTGTTGTATATACTATGTACAAGCGATTCATTTACAAAATAAAGGACTCCAGGAAAATGAGAGTTAAGGCAATATGTGTTGGAGAAAATTGCACATGAGCAATACTTGCAAGGGGAAAAATAGAGTTGATTGTTATAAAATATTTAGAAGAACACTAGTGCAGGCTTTGCTTAGAAAAGGTTGATTATCTTGCAAGCACAACTTCTTTTATAACTTCTCAGATCCAAAGTCAATTTATGTCTACAGATGAATATAAATCCAAAAATATTCAGCGAGATATGAGAGGATGATTTATAGTAGATATATCATATCAAAAGGCCTTCAATGCACATCAAAAAGCTCTAACAAAGGTGATAGGTGATTTTGAAAAGGATTATGTTGACCTCCCTATGCTTTTATATATAGGAGCTAAAATATAAAGACCTAGAAATATATTGTGCATTGAAAACAAACGTCGATAAAAAATTTGAATGTTGTTTCTAGGCCATTGGTGCATGTGGCAGAGTTTTCCAAACATACTTTCAAAAACTAATCAGAATTGATGCAACACACATGAGTAATAAATATTCAGGTGTTTTATTGATAGCCACAACAGTATATGGTAATGGAAACCTTATAACAATTGGCTTTACAATTATTGAGGTTGAGTGTGGCCTATCTTGGGAGTGATTTCTAAATCATATAAAGACATTTCTTGTACTTGATCCATCAACTATGACAATAATATATGACAAACATCATGGAATATTATATACAATGAGTAAAGTTTATCCTGCTGCTCACCATGGATTATGTTGCTATCACATGTCTTGTAATATGTTAACAAAGATTAGGGATAGAGGTGCACTAGGATTGTTTTGGGCTGCAACTAGAGCAAATACAATTTTCAAGTAAGATCAAATCATGCAGAGGATGTTAGAGAAACATGAGGATGCTTATAGATGGCTGCAAAATGTTGAACCTACAAAATGGGCAAATACATATTTTTCTTGTAGTAGGTAAGCAATGCTCGCCACGAATTGTGCAAAAAGTATGAATGCATTGTTTAAAGATACCTGAGAACTCCCAATAACAAGACTGATAAATAACACACGCAGGAAAGTTGTACAATAGTTTTATAATTGTAGGATGAAGTGTCTAAGTTTGCAAGGCCTTTGATGCCAGCTACTATGACGAAGATTAAAATTAGGAGATGAAAAATTGATTATTATGCAGTATATCTACATAGCAGAATAGAAATGGAGGTGGTGACTTCTAGGTCCTCCTATATAGCTGCTAAGTGTTGGTGCAACCTTAGGTCAAGGTTGATCTGGTTGACCTGACTCGAGTTGACCTGACTCGAGTTGTATTTTGATGTTTGACTTAGGAAGATTGTTGGTGCAACCTTAGGTCAAGGTTGACCTAGTTGAGTTGCATGTTGATGTTTGACACTCGCGGAAGAGTTGTATTCTTGATATGGGACAAGAATAGATGTTTGGGAGATTGTTGGTGCAACCTTAGGTCAAGGTTGACCTGGTTGACCTGATTCGGGAAAAAGTCCAAGTATGAAGACTTGGCAACGGAAAAGTCCAAGCAGGGAGCTTGGCGCTGGAAAAGTCCAAGTATGGAGACTTGGCACTGGAAAAGTCCAAGTATGGAGACTTGGCACTGGAAAAGTCCAAGTATGGAGACTTGGCACGGAAAAGTCCTAACTGGGATGTTAGGCAGTGTGGAAAGTCCTAGTGAGTGAAGCCAGGCAGTCGGGAAATCCTGGTGAGTGAATCCAGGTGAAAATCCTAGTGAGTGAAGCTAGGTGAAGGTGAAAGTCCTGGTGAGTGAAGTCGGGCATTCGGGAAAATCCTGGTGAGTGAAGCAAGGTGAAAACCCTAGTGAGTGAAACTAGGTGAATGAGAAAGTCCTAATGATGTTAGGCGGTTGGAAAGTCCCGTGAGTGAAGCCGGGCAGTCAGGAAATCCTTGTGAGTGAAGTCGTGAAAACCCTAGTGAGTGAAGCTAGGTGAAAGTCCCGTGAGTGAAGCCGGGAAAATCCAGATGGATCAAGGGTGATCGGACATCCGTGATGGGAAGTCTAAGTGGGTCAAAGGATTGACCGGACACTTGGTGGAGAGTCTTAGCAGGTCAAAGGAGTGACCGGATGCTAAGCATGATGTACCAATAGGTCAAGGTTGACCGGATATTGGTTGGAAGGTTTGGGACTTGGTTTGGGCAAAACCAAGCTCGGATCGATCCATGATATATGCTTGTATCGACCGATCCGTGACCGATCGATAACAGAAAGTTGGGCGCTTTTCTGTAGAACAGCTGATCGGTCTCCACGACCGATCGGGACGATCACTGACCGATCAGGATGTTGCCTGATCGATCTCAGGAAACGAACAGAAAGTTGGGCGCTTTCCGTGGAGCAATCTGATCGGTCTAGGGACCGATCAGCCCAGGGCCTGTTCTGGACCGATCAGGGTGGAGCCTGATCGGTCCACGATTCGACCGTTGAGTCACAACGGTCGCTCTGTCTTCTCCGCCGGCTTCGTCTTCGCTGTGCAGGTTCGCAGGATATAATGCTACAGCTTGCTGTTGAGCTTTGTTGAGCTACTTTGAAGCTTCGCGTGAGCTTCCGGCTGGGTCACCTGCTGTTGTAGGCGCTTGGAAGCTGCTGCTTCTTCCAGTCGAAGAGAAGGCAAGAAAGTTTACATTTGTATTGTACTTTATTTCTTGTTTTCCTTGTACTCTTTTCTTGCTGTTGCAAGAAGTTTCTGTGGCGAGGTGTTTTTATTAGCCGGTTTTCCAGGGACTCATCCACCGACGGATTGATTGGGTTCGTCCACCTTACGGACACGCCGAGGAGTAGGAGCATCATCTCCGAACCTCGTACATCGCTGTGTTAAGGTTTGATATTCTTCCTTTCGTTTCTAGTTTATTTTTCCGCTGCGCTAACGAATTGTAGGAAGAAACGAGCGATTTGGGTCTCTAGCCGCGATCATGGATCCTAACAAGTGGTATCAGAGCGAGGTCGCTCTTCGCCGGATTAACACCCGAGGGAGCACAAGCTAGAGATGGATCAACTCGGAGAGGACATCACGATTCCACCCTTCTACGATTGTGACGACTTCGCGTTTTGGAAGGTAAGAATGAAATATTTTCTTATGACTAATCTTGAGAATTGGAGGTGTGTGCAAGTAGGTTTCACTCCTCCGGAGGATGAAGAAGGAAAACCTCTCAAGAAGAAGAGGTGGACGAAGGAGCAAATCCACAGATCAACCATCAACGATGAGGTAACGAAAATCATTGAATTTTCTTTACCTAATGATGTTTTGTGTAGGATAGGTGGGTATAACGATGCCAAGGAGTTGTGGAATAACTTGGCAAAGCTCCATGAGGAGAACTCCACTTCAAGTCATGAAGAGGAGTCAAGTGAGCCAAGGAGCTCACTTCATGAAGGAATGAATTTAGAAGTTGAGGGCCACTCAACATCTAAAGAAGAAGAGGAGGAGAGTTCTTCTTCAAGTTCGGAGCAAGAAGAAGAAGAAGCGTCTACCTCCGGAAGGGATGAAGAAGAGAGCTTTCATCCACCCTCAAACCTAGGTAACTCAAGCATTTTAATTTCTAGCAAATTACACATAATGTGCTTTGAGTGTAGGGAGTATGGACATTACAAGAGTAAATGTCCAAAGAGAGTTAGAAAGACTCCACCGGCGCCAAAGGTCAAGGAAGCCGGAGTCCCAACACGCAAGGGCAAGGAGCACGTGGTGTGCTTCCAATGCAAGCGAAGGGGACATTATCGGAGCCAATGTCCGAGAGGGAGGCAATCTCACAAGGACAAGAGATTGAGCACATGTATAGGGGGAGCTAGGGCAAACCCTAAGGTAATCTCTAAGGCACATTCTTGCAATTCTAGTAGGATGCATGCTAGTAGCCTTATTGCTATTGTCAAGAATGATAAGCATGATAACATTAGAAATCGATACACATGCTTAGGTGCTAAACATGTTAGCCTAGATAAGGACAATTCTAGAAATGTTAACTCTAGAATTAACTCATTTAAGGCTAAGGAGAATCTAGGTAGAAATCCCAAATCAACTAGACACATGCCTAGGAATACCTCAAAGAAAAATGATAAATTAAAGCTTGAGGTATTAGAGAAAGAAAATCAAGTCTTGAGGTCAAGACTTGACTCTCTAGAAAAGGCTCTTGAGGATTTGACTCTAGGGACTAGGGGTCAAAAACCCAAGTCCAAGGACAAGAAAGGTTTGGTTCACAAACCTAAGTCCCAAGTGGTCAAGCCCACTTATCATAGTGTTCCATTCAATTATGGAACAAAACCTAGGGCTAGGAAGACCACCACCAAGGTCACAAGGGGAGTCACCCCTAGAGTTGATCTTGATGAGTCCCAAATGACCAAGGCTTTAAAGCCTAAGAGGGTCATTAGGAGGGTTGCTAGGGAAGTCATCCCTAGTGAATATTTAGTAAACCCAATGAGCTCACATAGATATTGGGTTCCTAGGAGCATCTTCTCTATCCCATAGATGGGTTAAAGAGTGTCAACTCCAATTAGAAGGGTAGTTAACCCAACTTTGAGGAAATTGACACTCAAGGAGCATTTTCAAGGTTTTGATAACCTTTGAAAATGAAAAAGAATTATTATTTACTCCTTGAAGAGTAAATTGTGTCATATTTGAAAAATATCGATTTTAATCTTATTTGGCACAATTTAAGAAAACCTAGAGAAATACCATAATTGGGATTTTGGTTTTCTCTTGGGGATATATGGGCAATCTAGGGTTAGATTTTAAGTTAGCTAAGGCTAAGGATACTTAGATAGGGAATTTAGGTATTTTATTTGTGCTAACTTGCCATGATTGGTTGACATATGCCATGCCATGACATCATATTTATTTTATTATCATTTGAAATGTCATGATAATGCTTAGGCTAGTTGATATGTCATGCTTTATTTAAGTTTTTAAACTTTATGCCATGACATCATGACATTGGCACATGTTTTTACTTATGATATCATTATATGCCATGTCATCATCTCTTGCATTATAATCAATGAAATTGATTTGAGGACAAACATATAATTTGATATTGAGATCAAATTGGTATTTAGAAAATGCATGAGAACTTAGCCTAAGTTAACCTTAACCCATATCTCACATCAAATTGACTTGAATGTGGTTTGATACACCTTAGATGTGTGTGAGATATTAGGATCATGAGTTAGGATCAAGGTGCATTGTCCTTGTACCTAGATGACCCTAATTCAAGAAATTAAGGATCATAGGGAAAGCTTGTGTACAAGTCATGTACATCTAGCCCTAAGATTATGGTCCTAAATTCAAATGGTTTTAAAAGCATTTTAAAATTGATTTGAAAAACCTTGATGAAGCTTTCCTAGTGATAGCATTCATCATTGAACATTGTGATACAAAGTTGAGTTAAACTTGAACTATTTCAAAGTTTTTGAACTTTGTATCAAGATTGAAAAATGGAAACTATATTCATAGAAAATTATTTTTCCTTGACAGTGTATGATATGAGGAATGTATCCTCAAAGTTTCGTAATTTTTGGAATTTTCTGTAATTTTCTGTGAGTTTCTGAACCTCTCCCGAAGAGAAAATCAGAAATCTCTGATTTCAGTGACTGGATCGGTCCGGGGACCGATCCAGGGAAGATCTGATCGGTCTGCGGACCGATCCAGAGTATTGTGGATCGGTCTGCAGACCGATCCAGTGAGTTCCAGTAGCACGAGTGCGATCTGGTGAAGGGCTGATCGGTCTGGGGACCGATCATTTTTCAGCTGTTGTCTGAAATTTCAGTTATGGAAATGGTGTTTTTGGATTTCTAAAGGTTTGGAACTCACAAAGACATTGTTGGTGCAATGGTCAAGGGGGAGTTGACCTTTAGGGAGAGTTTTACCTAATTGTCAAGGGGGAGTTGACCTTTAGGGAGAGTTTTACCTAATTGTCAAGGGGGAGTTGACTTTTAGGGGGAGTTTTTACTCCTTAAGACTTTTGAGGATTAGTGATATGGGATTATCACTAAGTTGATTGTTGAGTTTAGTATCAAGGGGGAAATAAAGAGTTTCAATGAAAGGTATGGGACTTTCATTAGGAAGAAACTTTTGACCTTGATACCCTCCTTTTCCTTTTTGATGTGTGTCAAAAAGGGGAGAGTGTTCATTGGAGAGTTATTGGAGAACCCAAGATAGGTTATCGGGTTAACCTAAGCTAGGGGAAGAATGTCAAGGAATGTTCGAGGAAGAACATTGGAGTTCTTTTTGATGTGTGTCAAAAAGGGGGAGAATTATTGGAGAACCCAAGTTAGGTTATCGGGTTAACCTAAGGGGAGAATGTCCAGAGAATGTTCAAGGAAAGAACATTGGACATTGGAAGATGGTTGGAAAACCTAAGTTAGGTTATCGGGTTAACCTAACTTGATTATGGGTTTTGTCAAACATCAAAAAGGGGGAGATTGTTGGTGCAACCTTAGGTCAAGGTTGATCTGGTTGACCCGACTCGAGTGCTGACTCGAGTTGTATTTTGATGTTTGACTTAGGAAGATTGTTGGTGCAACCTTAGGTCAAGGTTGACCTAGTTGAGTTGCATGTTGATGTTTGACACTCGTGGAAGAGTTGTATTCTTGATATGGGACAAGAATAGATGTTTGGGAGATTGTTGGTGCAACCTTAGGTCAAGGTTGACTGGTTGACTGAGACGAAAAAGTCCAAGTATGAAGACTTGGCGGAAAAGTCCAAGCAGGAGCTTGGCACTAGAAAAGTCCAAGTATGGAGACTTGACACTGGAAAGAGCTTGGCAGGCGAAAAGTCCAAGTATGGAGACTTGATGGAAAAGTCCAAGTATGGAGACTTGGCACGGAAAAGTCCTAACTGGATGTTAGGCAAGGAAAGTCCAGTGAGGAGAGGTAGAAGGGAAAATCTGGTGAGTGAATCCAGGTGAAAATCCTAGTGAGTGAAGCTAGGTGAAGGTGAAAGTCCAGTGAGTGAAGCCAGCATTGGAAAATCTCGGTGAGTAGGCGGTGAAAATCCTAGTGAGTGAAGCTAGGTGAATGAGAAAGTCCTAACGGGATGTTAGGCAGGAAAGTCCCGTGAGTGAAGCCAGTGGAAATCCTTGTGAGTGAAGCGGTGAAAACCCTAGTGAGTGAAGCTAGGTGAAAGTCCCGTGAGTGAAGCCGAAAATCCAGATGGATCAAGGGTGATCGGACATCCGGAGATGGAAGTCTAAGTGGGTCAAAGGATTGACCGGACACTTGGTGGAGAGTCTTAGCAGGTCAAAGGAGTGACCGAATGCTAAGCATGATGTACCAATAGGTCAAGGTTGACCGGATATTGGTTTGAAGGTTTGGGACTTGGTTTGGGCAAGCTCACGATCGGACCGATCCAATGACGTTGTGTATCTCGACCGATCCGTGACCGATCGATAACAAAGATAAGGCAAAGGCGCTTCAGGAGCTTCGATGCGGACCGATCAAGATCGGTCTCCACGACCGATCGGAGACGCAGCCAGGTGTCTTGCAGAGAGCGATCGATCGATCAGGCAACGAACAGAAAGTTGGGCGCTTTCCGTGGAGCAATCTGATCGGTCTAGGGACCGATGCTGATCGGTCCCCGCATCGATCGAAGGGTTCGACCGATCGGTGGAGGATCGGTCCACGATTCACCGCTGAGTTCAGTCGCCCGCTCTTCTCCGCCGCTTCTCTTCGTGCGTTCGCAGGATATAAAAGGAGATCATGGCTTTGGTGCTACTTCTTCTTCTTCTTCCTTCTTCCTTCTTGCTGCTTTTGCTTGCTGTTGAGCTTTGTTGAGCTGCTTTGAAGCTTCGCGTGAGCTTCCTATCACTTTTTCGACTGCGGCTGCTTCTTCCAGTCGAAGAGAAGGCAAGAAAGTTTACATTTGTATTGTACTTTATTTCTTGTTTTCCTTGTACTCTTTTCTTGCTGTTGCAAGAAGTTTCTGTGGCGAGGTTTCTCCACCCAGAAGGAGTGTTTTTATTAGCCGGTTTTCCGGGGACTCATCCACCGACGGATTGATTGGGTTCGTCCACTTTACGGACACGCCGAGGAGTAGGAGCATCATCTCCGAACCTCGTACATCGCTGTGTTAAGGTTTGATATTCTTCCTTTCGTTTCTAGTTTATTTTTCCGCTGTGCTAACGAATTGTAGGAAGAAACGAGCGATTTGGGGCGGCTATTCACACCCCCCTCTCTAGCCGAGTACGTAGGATCCTAACACTAAGTGCCTTTTATGTCGTTTTCACCTGTGGGTACTAGGGTTTCTGATTTTGCTGATGAAGCGGGAGTGAGGAGATGTTGGGATTTTTTTAAGTAAAAATGAGTGGTTCAGTGACATGCCTCAAACCCCCGTTTAATTCTTGCTTCGGATGCACGTCAATATGTCAAGGATAAAATAGGAATTTCACTAGAGAAACCTACATGATCTAGACATTTCCAAAATGCCTACGTGATTTTGACATTTCCAAAATACCTACGTGATTTGGACATCTCGCAAAACTAGCTATGCGATTTGGTAAATTATCATTAAAAAATTTTAGTCCAACACAAGTATAGATGGGTTAGATCAAGTATATGAGGTAGTGCCTACAGTTACTAATCACCTACAAAATTGTCAAATCCTTGTCCACTACAAGCAAGAGACATAAATGTCAATGTCTAAATACTATGTGGATTCTCATGGAACAAATGAAGAAACCATGCACATAAAAGCTCAAGCAGCAAAGGCGATTTGCTTGCCCCCAGTGTCCGCACTAGCCTACACTAGGAAAACATGAACGAGATAAATCACGATAACTGAGTAGGTAGGTGGATGGGATTGGAGGGTGAGTTTTACAGGGTGCAGGGAATTACGCCCTGCCAACCCCACGGTTCTACCCCTTGACCTCAAGTGGCAAATCACCATTCAGCTACCACCTCAGCTAAGCCTGTGGGGGCACATATAAGCTCAGGTTCAGAGAGAGAGAGAGAGAGAGAGAGAGAGAGAGAGGGTGAATAGTACTCGTGGCTAGACTTGACCAGGGTCGGACCCGATTCAACGAGCTAGGTACCCGTTGACTCGGTTCCGGTTACGATTCAAACCCCCCCCCTCCCCCCAAAAAAAGACCCTCCAATTGAAGGTTAACCGACGACTCAATTTTTGTTTTTGGTTGTGGATCGTTAGCCAACGGTTCTAAATCGTCGAGTTTAACTATCAGAATCATCAGTTGACCGCCGATTCTGACCATTGGAATCACCTCCATTATGGATAAAAAGAGGGGAACTTTTTTATATATTTTTTTCAACGGTTAAGATCATTTAACCATTTTTTATCAATAACTATAATTAAATATCTATTACTCTCCAAATTCTATAAATATATGTAGAATTGATGCGCTAGAGGGGGGTGAATAGTGTTTGTGGCTTTTCACATTTTTTTTAAAACACTCGATAGATAAAACATAGCGAAATTAAAAGCAAAGGAAAACAAGTAATGCTAACAAAGTCAAGTTTTACTTAGTTCAGAGTACGTGGCGACTCCTACTCTAAGACTCACTTTGAGAGTGTTTTCGTTGGACAATCCACTATCAATTCGAATTATTACAAAGTATATCTCAATTATAAAATAGATGCAAATATTTAAAAGTTACCGACAACTACAGATCTGAAGATTCTTGACTTCAATTGTTGGAGCAGTGTTTTGGCATCGTTGAGTCATTTCCAAAGCAATGCATAAGAGCAAAAGTCGTTCGGATTGTTGTGTTGAAGGTGTTGGTTGAACCCTCCTTTTATAGCTCACTCTGAGAACCTGGATCTGTTGTAACTGAAGGATGTTCACATATCTTCACAATGATATGATATTATCCAATTTGGGTCTAGGCTCTAATGACTTTGCTCTTGGGCTCTATCCAAAAAGTCTCATCCCAATAGAAATATCGTATATCTTTTAAACCCATGATCTTTTCCAAATCTTTCTAATGTGGGACTTTGATTAAATCCCAACAATCCTCCCCTCAAACGAAGGACCACAATTACTATCATGGTCCAGGCCTCCCCGCAAGCATCCGATTACTCTTGATCTACTTCAAAACTTTTCACGAGCATCCGATCACTCTTGACTTAGTCCGGGCCTCCCCGTGAATATCCGGTCACCCTGACCTTCTCTGGACCTCTCCATGAGTATCCGATCACCTTGACCTGCTCCAAGCCTCTCCGTGAGTATCCTATTATCTTAACCTGCTCTGAGCCTCCTCACAAGCATTCGATCAACCTGATCTGCTCCGGGTATATCCTCAACTTCATTCAAGGACACCCCATATGGTATTTGGTCTAGACCATGACTCTGATACCATTTGTTGTTACCGAAGAATGTTCACATATTTCCATAATGATATGATATTATCCACTTTGGGCCTAGACCCTCATAACTTTACTCTTGGGCTCTACTCAAAAGGCCTCATCCCAATGGAGATATCATACATCCTTTTAAACCTATGATCTTTCTCAAATTTTTTCAATGTGGGACTTTGATTGAATCCCAACATGATCCACCTCCGAGCTCCCCCACTAGGCTGGAGTAGTTGCACCTCATCGAAACTTCATCCTGGAAGCTTATCCATGTCTGGACGCTCAGACCACCTCCGGGCGCTTGGACCGCTGACGTTGGTCGGCTAGTCGAAGTGTGCTACTGCAGAATGAAGATAAACTTTTACTGATCTGGGTGCCTAGACCCGGGCACTCCCTCTTCATTGTTGACTTGGGCGCTTGGAGGAACTCCGAGCGCCCAGACGTCCAGGCACCTGAACATGCTCTAGGCGCCTGGACTCCTCTTTTTCCAGCCATCAGCTTTCTGCAACACAAGGTTAGGACAAGTAAAAATAATATATAAAATAAGGTATATTTTGACAGTCTCTGAACTATTTGGTCTTGACTTTGAGTTTTGCTAAAACTCTAGGTCGGACCGATGCTTATTGTTCTCTCTTCAAGGAACACATCCTCACCTACTCCTCTTAGGAAAGTTTATCTTTTGCCAAACCAGTCCTCTAGACCGTTTGGATTTTTGCTCAGTATTCGAGATTTCATGACTTTCACCTAGTGTCCTCAACCCTAGGATTTTCCACCTGGTGTCCACGACTTCCAGGACTTTCACCTAATGTTCTTAACCCTAGGATTTTGCTCGACGTCCTCGACCTACCAAGACTTCGCCTAGTCCCACAAAATAGGACTTCATTGCCTAGTCGCAATTAGGACTTCCTACCTGTCTAGTGTCCACTAGGATTTTTTTTACCTAGCCTCAACTAAAACTTTCCTGCACACTCATTCAAACTTGTTAAAATAATAATAATACTTAACTTAGAACCCTTTACCATTATCAAAACTCATGTTCGATCATCTAGTGCTCCCTGCACCAACAATAGACAGATTATTTTATTATTTTCACAAACATTTTATCTACTCTCATTCTCAATTTAACAATCTCTACATTCTTTCAACTCCAATTATACACACTTTCGAGTTCCGACTACAAGGGAAGGAGGCCAAGGGCAAAAAGGAGGTCGTGGGCAAGGAGGTTCATCATCTTAATCTCGAAGGGGCAAGGAAATAGTGAATCTGAACATTCAATCTACCGATAATGAGATCGAACAACTTTTGAATCCGACTTCGATACCTATAATATAAAAAAAAATACCGATGCAATTACTTCTAAGGTTCTTAAGTTCCTCCTTTAAAATCTTCTATATTTACTAAATATTTTGATAAGGTCACTCTTCTGTCGGGAGAATTGCGTGCAAAATGTAACCATTACAATGCTTCCTACAAATTCCAACCCGGCAACGGCTATGGGTTGTTAAAACGACACGTATAAGTGAAGCATCCGACGGAATATGGAATTGACCGTGCTCAGGCATAATTATCTAGGTTTTCCACTAGCGGAAGTAGTTATTCTTGTTTATTTTTATATTCTAATAATAAATTAAGAGAATCATTAGCTAGATTTATTTTTGTAAAACATCTTTCAATTAATTTTAGATCTAAATGTATTTTTAAAGATTTTTATAAAGAATCTCTTAATTCATCTACTAAACGTGTTCCTAAAACTATATTTGCAAAAATAATTAAAATATTAGTAAAATAAGGGGGAAATTAATTGAAGAATTTGATAAATCAAATAATAAAGTTTCTTTATGTTCCGATATTTGGAGCGATCATTGGTAAACACATTCATATATGAGTGTAACTCGACATTAAATCGATAACTCTTGGAATATCAAAAAAAAAGTTTCTTAGCTTATAGAATTTTGGATGAATCACATAATATTTATAAAATCTCACAATTATTATATTTAATTTTAGAAGAATATGAATTAACTCATAAAATATTTTTAATATTATTTGATAATGCTAGTTCTAATATTGCTAGTATTAAAGAACTTAAATTTATATGTCAATATGTTATTGGTGGTTTATTTTTCATATTCATTACATTTATCATATTTTGAATTTATGTGTTCAAGATGGATTAAAAATTTTAATCCATCTATAATGTTAATGGGGTAAATTTTATAAAATTAATGGAATGAGACTTAAAACAAATTTCATATGATATACCAATAAGTTGGAATTCAACATATCAATTGTTACAAGATTCATTTCAAATATAGAGAATTATTATGTTTATTTTTACATAAAATATTAATAATAGCAATATATATTTATTTTCACAATAATGAAATATTTGTAGTAGTATTTGTAAATATTTAAAAGTATTTAACAATCGAACAACTTTCTAATTTTTATTATCCTACTTCTTATTTAGTTTTAGAAAAATTTTATAATATAGTATTAGCAATGAAAATAGTATCAATGAGATTTTTATCTTCTAATATATTAGCAATGAAAGTGAAATGAGATTTTTTTTTATATTCCTGAAATTTATTTAGTTGTATTTGTTTTAGATCCTAGATATAAATTAAAAGTTTTACAAGAAATATTAGGTTTTTATTATAACATGTTAATTTCATTTAAAAATTTTTCTTCTATCCTAATAATATTGTATATAGTATTAAAAATTATTTATACGATATTTATGAAGAATATAGTATAAAGTATGGAATACAACTAAATATTTAGAAATATAAAATACTAGTAGTAGTAATTTAAAATTTACAAAAGTACAAATTTTATTAAAAAGAAGAAACACCCACGAGGATCCTCAAGTTCCACATAGAAATTTAGGAATTATTATACAACTTCTTTTAATTTTAATGAAATAGATAGCAAAGTAAATTTTGATGTCCTAAAGTGGTGGTTATAGAAGGCTCAAAATTCTTTTGTCCTCTTTATTATCGTCAAAGAAATTTTAACTTGTCAAGTGTCAACAGTGTTATGGAATAGACGTTCAGTGCCAGCGATAATATATTGGATGAACGATGATTGAGTTTGTCTCCCGACTCGTTGAAAGCCCAAACATTACTCGACAATTAGATCAGAGCCGCAACTTTTAGATGACAAAGTTAAAAAATTTGATACCGAAAGAACAAATACTACAGGACCGGAAATGGAAGTGAGTAACAACACTACTTAATAAGGTAAAAGGGTAAAAAGTTAAGAGGACTACATGAGTTTTGATTCTCCTATATCATAAGGGGATACGTAGACCACTAAGTCCAAGTCCTTTTTTTTTAATGACTTTATCGTTTTTATTTTTTTTAATATAATAATCTTGAATCGTGGTGAATCGTGATAAATTTTAAACCAGTAATTTCGAACCGTAAATTATAATTATCTTGGACGATTAAAATTAAAAATCGCCTCCTAATAACCATCGAATCAATTGTTTTAAACCGAGGTCTGGTCTAAGTGAACCTCCGAGAGGATCATCAAACTGTAGGCAGATACAGCTTGGTGGATCACTACACCCAACTGATATAGACAGGCAACAAAATTCGTAAACTAATTTATGAAATTTATTTTTGACATGCTAAGCGCTGTCAATATCTGCAATCAGTATTGACTTTATCACCTCTCTATAGTAGGGTTCCTTTACTTATTTCCCTTCTATAGAACTAAAGGAGGGACACAGGGACTAAAAATATATTGAAGTCTTTTCATTGTTTTGTACTGTATATGAGGGGGACCATGTTTTAGAAAGTGAAGATGATGTTAGATTTGCCTTAATCTACTATCTCAGAACTGCACCAATGAGAAGTTAAATAAGATATCTCTGTTCTTGGACTTATGGATCCTAGGCATAAAACTCCACTTGAGAACTTAAAATTACTGAAAAAAAAATTCCCTTTTTGTAGAAGAACTATTTGGAAAGAGATCCAAAATATATTGCGTCACCTGAAGTAGAGTAGTTAACTTCAGATAAGTCACAAACAATCGACCCATTTTTTTTTACAAGATGGTTGCAATAACCTAATTTCATTTTCTTGATTATGGTTCCGACTTGGTTATTTCTCCATTGGGTTTTTCTGTTCTTGTTTTTGTTGCGATATCTTTCTAATTCTGTTGTTTGAAGCTTTACAAAAGTAGTGCCGGTCTATGTATGTTTTTGGAGTAACCTGCCTCTGGTTTTAATTATTCTTTGTCGGATGTATGATGTGCGAAATCAATTGCAAGCATAAGAATGACTGCTTTAAAGGTAGGTACAGACTTCAAGTTTGAACTGTGAAAATTTTGTAGAGCCAACATCGCAATTTGCAGTTGAAGTACTCACATATCAAAAAATAATAATAATAATAATAATAATATGATGATGATATGATGATGATGATGAACGTCCCAACAAACTAGACAAAATTTTGTGTATATCCATTATTCTGTTGGTCTGATCTCGAAGATTTGTTTGATGCATCAGTTCTTGGTCTTTTTCGCTGGACCATCCTGTGAGAGATTCCCTTTGAACTGCGACCCAATGCCAGGACACTGGGCAGAACATAATAATTCTCAAAAAGCAAGACACTCAATGTATTGAACAGTTAAAAAATTGAAGCCTTGAGCATGCTACTTGTAGCTATCTGTTAGTCATATTTTGTAAATAGGCCAGGCTAAATATTCAAGAATGATACTGAGGACGACTACCAGTACCAGTCAGTAGATTTACTTCCATTATGGTAGATTCTTGACAAAGTTCCCTTAAATCTCTGCACCAGTTTAGGAGCAAAAAGAGGTAGAAAGATCTATCTTAAGGAAACAAAAACTTTCAGGGTATGGATTTCTATCCCTTTTGGTTGTTTGAATACTGTGGTTTGGCTTAAACGACTACAGCCCACAGCTTCTATGTGCATAATCGGTGCCATAAAAGATGCCAACGGGTAGGACAAATTCTCAATAGTATTTGGCTCACAGATAGGCTCACTGCTTTTTAGGGAATCCATTCCTCCACTCTGCAAGAAAGAATAACAAGAAAACAAAACATTTAGGCCAGAACCTTTGGGACTGTCTTGCATCATATAAGTCCATAGCAAAACCCAATTATTAACATGACTGCTTAAAGAATGGAATTCAAAGTTGGCAAGGGGCACTAGGTGAAGCAGTAATCTACTCATCTCTTCTGTCATTCCTGAAACAGTTGTGTGAGACCCTGCCTTCTACCATAACACATGGCTGGAGAGATGAAAAGAGACATCAAAAAGTTTTTCACCTTTACATGTTTGATTTCTAGACCAGGTAAAAGCCCCTCTTATCAAGATCTGGGCCAATGATATATAAATAAGAAGGGGTACAAGACCTAGGGCTCAGAATGATTATCCTTTCGATTCTATTTTTGAAGCTCATGGGATCTCAAACACCATTGCCCACTCTGTCCGTTCCTGTCATCACACTAATATAACTCCCAACAAGATACAAAGTAGCTTTCTTGCAGAGTGGTAAAATTACTTCCTCCTAGGGCTATACAGACTATTCATTCTTTGTCCTTTAGCTTTTATCTTTAGTGAGCTCTTACATCAAGTACAGCACCATTTGATGAAAAAGTCTATCCGGCTTCTCTTGGATTGACCACATCTAAGCTCGTTTTTCACAATCTTAAAGTAACCTTCTCAAATTTTCTTTATGAAACATAGCCGAGAATTTGCAAATTTGCAGTCAGATCAGTTCAGCAAAATAGGATCTTAAACAGACATTTGGAACTAAATTAAGACAGCAAGCATATCGTCTAAATTAAAAAACACAATCACAAGGTACATTCAAAAGGCAGCCTCTTCTTGAATTTTGCCAACTAGCTGGTGCACTGCTGCTGCAATCTCGTCCACTGAAGTCAATTGGCATTCATCTTCCACCTATAGAATTCACAACATCATTAACTGGCAACAATGGTTGTGGTTAAATAGGACTTTAGGCTCAACTGTACCTTTAGACTGAAGGAGTAGAGGACCATTTCATCAATGGAAGTGACATTAAGGTGGAGCGTCGTCAGGTGGAGGTTCTGCAATCCAACCACCAACTTCAGCAGCTGCTTTGGCCGTTGGGGTGAGAGGATCTTCAGATTGGCATAGCTCTCAACCATGGTTACCTCTATATCTGCTGCAGACAATTTGTTCTCTACCACAGGCTCATGTATGCTCTCATTAGCTGCAGAGGTTGCACACCTAGAAGGGTTGGATGAGTACTGGGGGAAGGTGAAGAAATCAGCAAAAGGGGGTGAAGCTGATCGTTGCTTGATTCTTTTGTGAGCTTCAAGAGACTGGACTAGCTTTTCGAGCTCCCTGACGAAATTGATTGCCCCTCCAATTATGGATGCTTGATCACTCTGCATGAAGAATTCAGCATGCTCTTTAAGTTTGGTAATGGTGTGAGCATACTCTATGGTGAATGAAGCACAAGACCCGTCAGGTGTGTAGGGTTAGTCACAGTGAAAAGCGAGTGATGATGGTAAGTGAAAACATGAAGCAAGTTTGTGGAACTGTGAAGGAATTCTGTTCAGGGACAACAAGAATAGAAGAGATCTTAGCCATAAATGCTTCAAGATCATCAGGAATATTCACAGTTTTGCTGGTCCACTGACGGATGACAGTGATAATCTTTGCAAGCTTATAGCCTAAATGGCACCCAACAACTAGTCCTCTTCCCTGTCAAACGACTCATATACTAGAATCTAGAGATTTCAGCTCACAAATGGTAACATATTTACAGTCACAAACCCGAAGGCTGAGATTTAGTATGAATGCATATGGAATGAAATTATGCAGAAAGTGAAGAGAGTGAGAAGCAAACCCTCTGTACATAAGAGGCCGGCATAAGTGACCGGAGCGCTGCAAGGTACTCATTCATCTGTTTTCTCCGGTTACGCTCCACGGCAATGTGAGTCATCCTCTGGTTCTCCACCTCCTCCTGGTTCTTCTGGCTTCTCGACCGCTGCCTCTTTTTACGGCCCGCCTTTGGGCTGAAGACGAAGGCGTCGTTGTTGGCGGCGGCCTCTGGCGATGAGGAATTCTCAAAAACTTGCACCACGGTGGAGCAAGAGGCGTCCAAAGTCGCATTTTGTTCTAGCCCCCTGCCTCCTTGAACACCAGCAGAATCAATTGCGTTACTTGCTAGTGGAACCGCCCCATTTTTATCAGACTCGCGTTCTCCATCGCCAAAGTCATAGCCCCAGAACTCTCCGCCATTGTTGAACAACTCTCTCATGCTGTGGCCGAATAGATCTTGTGGAAAAACTACGGCTTCCAGCGCCATCTTTCTGCAAGCAGAGTACTATGGAAGAGAACTCAAAAACGCAAGAAGAGAAAGAACACAAAAAAGCCTTTCTACACGAGGAGATGAGGCCGGAAGGGGGAAAGTGCAGCTGATGAGACAAGGTTTAAAGGCCTCAGTGAACGAGAAGAGAACAAGGTGGCCACGTGAGGTCAGGAAATGAAAGGAAGGGATGGAACAAGTAACAACAAGGCTAGCTTGAGTGTGTAATAATAATAATAATTCAGAGAGATGCTTCTGCTGTGATCAGACTCTAATTGCATGATGTGAACTGAGTCAGGGTCCAAAGATATGAAGAAAAAGGGTGAGGAAAAAGAGATCCCAATCAGGGTCAGAATCTCTACTTGCCTAGAGTCTTGGGACTGAGGCCAGAGGACATGGTGTTGAGTGCAGTGGAGTAGGCCATGTGTCCACCTTTTCAACTTGGTGATGGCATACAAATCAGAAACGAAAGCCAAGCTCTTTCTCTTGCCAACCAATCTGCCTAGATGAAACAAATCGATCATCATTCGGCACCATACATGAAACAGTTCGCCCAGCATTTTGGTTTCAGCCTCAATGATCAATTCCTTTTTAGCTTTCATGCATATGTACATTTTGTCTTATTTCCTTGTATTTCATGAAGAAGTACAGGAGTAAGCTACGAATACTCTCCACATAGATAAGCGTTTCGATGCATTTGGCCTCATCAGTCTGGTGAAATTATTCAGCATGCATGAGCCTGTACGCCACAGTGCTCAGTTGACAGACATGACTGGGCACCACGGTGAAGAGTGAACTCGAAAGGAACGAAACAAATCAACAGTTAGTCTTGGAAGAATACCTGTTAAGGGTTCTAAATAGATTCATGGATCATTTTTTTTCTTATTTTCTCTGTCCTAATTCCTGTGCTACAAAAATTTTCACGGAGTCAGGGAAGTACTAAAGGGCGTCTATTCTAATGGCAACCTTTACGAGAATCATGAAGGTAATCATTTGTTTATATTAAGTATTTCCGACAAGATTCCAAGCATCATGCAGCTGCCCCAGATTGCACATTACGTGAGGTGAAGCGAGTAATGATTCAAAGTTGGGCATTAGTTAACAATACTAAAATTCTAGAGCTAGTTGATGTGACAGCATAAATTTGAGTCATTTTTGCACGATAATCACATAAAGTATGGAATGTCGCTGGTCTTAGTATACTGACAGATTGTGGGGTTAGGATACTGGTAGTAGCCCTTGCCATTTTATAGAATTATTTGGGAAGATCATTCATGGGGTCCCAACGACCTAAATTAGTCATTATGGGAGGAAACTCAAAAGTTTCCAACAATACATGTATTTTTCGAACAGATTCTATCATCTAAAACTACACGGACACTAATGACGAGATTGAACAAACACTCGGTTCCTTTTTTATTTTTCCTTCATTTGTTAAACTTCACTTTGCGAGCTTCTTTTCCCATTTACATTGTTATGTGGATTGGCCAACTTGCGTTGTTATGTAGAAATCAGCACGGTGCTAATTTCTAGAAACCAACATTGAGCCTTAGTGCACTCCATCTTGGTATTGGTTTGTAGAAATTAATATCATCTTAGTGTTGGTTTGTAGAAATTAGCATCACCTTCATATTGATTTGTAGCCTTGGTGCACCACTTAGTGTTGGTTTCTATAAACGAGTACTAATGCTAGTTTGTAGCCTTGGTGTACCACTTAGTACTCGTTTTTGCAAATCAGCAACAAGGTGGTGCTGGTTTGGTGTTGATTTCGATAAATCAATGGTAATTTGGTGTTGGTTTGTAGCCTTGGTGCACCACTTGGTGCTGATTTGTAGAAATCAATATCATTTTATATGCAAGAGAGAGAAGAGAGTTGTTGTGCATACAATTAAAAGAAATTAAAAAATTTAGATTTTGATTACGTTAAATTGCCCACGTAAGATGATGTTCATATGTATAGATGTGCCGAGTATATTCTTGCACTGTTAGATATTTATAATGAGAGAAAAAAATATTTGTTAACTATTCTCTCCTGTAAGAATATCTTTAATGATTAAAGTTCTACAAAAACTTTTTTTTATGATCCCAATATGTTATATCATATCACATCAACATTCTAATACAATTTTTTTTAATGATCCCATATATAAAGAAAATAGTTTTAAAATTTTACTAGTGTTCTTAAATTATAAACTTCAAATATTGTATCCTCGATGATTAGAATTTTTTTTTTCACTTTTCATTTCATAAACCTCTTTAAAAATCTTATATTGGAGATGCTCGAGTACACCCTAAAATTTCTAATGCACTAAATTAAAATTGATTGCAATGCAAGTGAGGAATATTTTTTTCAGAATCATTTTCCTAAAAATCAGGGGAATTGCAGATTATACGAAGATTCATAAAATACTTAAACAGAGTATTAAAATTTTATGGCCATGAATTTAGTAGTAAAGCAAAAAATGGATCGTGGAACTCAACGAAAATATTTATGCAAAACTCGGGTAAAATAATTCAAGCATAAAATAAATGCCTTCTGAATTAACAATGTCTAGGACCAATAGCTTCCTTCAATCCTTGACTTGCTGCAGTTGAAGCTGTGGTTGGCAGCGGTCTGATTTTGTGCACACGCGCTGCGGACGAGAGCTGGTACTTGGCGCGGTAGTGGTTTGAGAGGCGGTTGGAGAGTCACGTCGTTGACACAAAAGAGGGTGCTTTTAATGAGCACGGGATGGTTGTTGCTACCGTAGGCGTTCAAATCTCAGTGATGTTCTGAGTTCTCACGTAAGTGAAGTAGAGGTGCCAAAGAATCAATATCTGGATGGAGAACGAGGGGCTTGGTAGATCTGTGTTCGGTCTGATCTAATTCGAAACGTCATCAAAGAGCTCTGTAAAACAATCCTTAATTAGTAACTATTTCCAATCTAGACTGTAGTTATACTTCGTAGGTCGCAAGGAACTAATTTTTGCTACCCATAATACTCTCAAGGCAAAAATATTAAATCTGGAGCGATCGATTTGGTCATATAAAAAATTTTCATTGATCATAAGGGTAAAAAATTATTGAACGAGATAACACCGAACCTGAGATGACTAAAGGTGTTGGGTTATGTATGATACGATGTGTGCTAAAAAAATGTTTTGTAAACATCTACAGTGGAAGACTTAATGATAAATAAACTAATTTATCACATCACACACACCACAAGCATACAAGATACAATCATGCAGATAAAACCATTTGAAAAAACGAAATCAAATAACAATTTATTCTATGTATACCTTACAGATAAACTGTAACGAGAAGGGCATCAACCTTTTGCGACGTTATCGAACATCGCCTCTATTCGTATCAATGTCGAGCTTTTCAAGACAACTAAGAGAATAATAGGTTCCCGGTTTATCTTGATTGCCCATAATTAACTACTTAATTATGAAACGATTATGAGTGATACCTAGTAGTACATCATGATCCCCAATTAACCGAAAAATTACAGTTGGTCTCAGAACTAATTCTGGACTCTTTACGGAAATAGGTACATATGTATAAAATCTGATTTGAGAGGTAAAGACTCTCAAACTGAATGCCAAAACATATAAAATAGCTGGGAGTTTATCCTCTGTAGTTGAGGTAAACTCCACAATCAAAAACACTCTGTCTTACTACAAATAAGCACCACATGGGCACATTACACCCATTGTGGTAGCCACACATATCTGTTGCATGTACTCTTCCAGAGGTGAACTTGGTATGCTTCATTGCCCATCAAGCCCAGTTGGCCGCTCAAGCAGCCCGACCCAGTCTATCACACGACTCGGCCAGGATCCAGCTAGACATTCCTTTCACCCCGTTCGATTTTCTTGCCCGCTCCGTCTAGGTACCTGCTCAAGTAATTCATTATTCCTGGCTAGTCCATTTCACTTCCTGCTAGGCTGAGTCGGTCATGTTTCTTGATCGATCATACAGGCTAGTTAGCCAGTCGGCCCAGTTTGTCACCCTGCATGTTCCGTACTCAACCAATCCGCCATCATTGCACGGTCTATTTCACTGCCCGCCCAGCTCAGTCAGCCTCATTTCTCGGCCGGTCATTCATGTCCTGGTCAATCATTTAGCCTGGCCAGTCATTCAGACAGGCCGACCTATCATTCAGCCTGGTCAGTCGGTCCACAAACTTATGCACATGGATTTGAACTTTCTGAAATAGCCAATCAACATCCTGAGCAATGTCTTGAGACCGACACATATTTCTTGCTTCCCACACATAGTAGATTGGGCTAGATATTCCTAGTGTCGTGTCTTCATCTTCCCACCACCCTCTTTGTAATATTGCCCAAAAATCTGGTGTAACTCCTCAAAGGATTTGAAGTTGTTCTTGATTTCCAACCAACGCTTTATCTTGCTCCAAAGTCCACAAGTAATAGGACATTCAAAGAACACATGTTGATTTGATTCATCTTGTTGTCGACACATAACGCACTCCTTATTTGGTTCACACTCCATCTATCTTTGGTTCTCAACCTCCCATGAGCAAGCATCTATAGTATGAAGCGCCATTTAGGCATGATTTCAGGCCTCCACACCATGGATTTCCATGTAGCTTCTGGTCCCCTAGGCATGAAGAAGTTGTAAGCATTTGTAACACCTTTCCCTTCTCCAACAAACCAATCCATCATCCTCATATTTGCTCCTCCAACTTCATTTGATGCCACTAATATCTTGTTTCGAATATCCAAGAGCCTCTTGATCAAAGGTGAGTCCGATTTTTTTTTTGTCAAGCCCAAAAATTCGCACCTTTCATATAATGTTGATGTACCCATTTAACCCAAACTGAATCTATTTTAGCTTGGATATTCCATAGTATTTTACTTAGAAGTGCTTCATTCCATGCAACGAGGTCCCTAAGCCCATAACCTCCATCATTTTTAGATAGATAAATATTTGACCATGCAATAGGTGGATAACTCTGAACCTTTTAACAACTACAGTGAGTCGTGTCTCGTTCCTTTCACTCATTTTATACTCACTTAGTTTAGGACATGATCTATGTGTCTGCCCCCATTAGCCTACTACGTCACACCTAGTACAAGTAATAGTTACTCATTATGCTAATTTAAATTACTCGTACATATGTACAAGAGTCTCATACTCTTAATATGTAATACTTTAGAAAAGGATTTGAGTAATAATCCTAACGAGTAACCATAGGGTATACACCTCTTCGCAAGGAGCAGTGAATCCTCTATGGGCTATCCAAATACCTTCGGATATTTTGACTTATACCAATCATCTCGGGTCCACACCTTCAAAAGATATTTGCTTAAAATGTCAAAGTATAAGTCTCTATGAACAGGATGATTTGTATATCTCAAGTCGAAAGAAATTTACATTCAAATTGCAGTAAGAACTTCACAGACATCCGCATATATAGAGAATCATATGAAGTCTTCCAATAAGTCACTCCAATGAACTAGTTACCATAACTAGCATCTGTTGGTGCAATTCACACTAATGATGTAACTAATCAGGTTTTGATGAATGACAGGTGTGACGTAGTCAGCCTAATGGGGACAAGATACATAGATCATGTCCTAAACCAAGTGGATATAAGACGAGTAAAAGGAATGAAGCACGACTCACTGTAGCTGTTGAAGGGTTTAGAATTAATTCTAAGATCAACTATGATTTTTCGACTAATTAGGGATCATGATGTACTACTAGGCGCCACTCATGATTATTCTATAATTTAATAGTTATTATGGGCGACCAAGATAAATCGGGAACCTATTGGGTCACACACTAACAAGTCTCTAAAAGACGTAATACAAGTTAAAGAATAGGATTCTTAGATCAAGAGATAATTGTTTAGTTGGACCATACATAGGCCAAATATAGAAATATTTATCGCAATGGAAGCGCGGATGGGTCACATCTCTTATGGAAGAATTGGACCATATTTGGTTTAATCATGATTAGTCATGAACTAACTTGGTTTAGTTGTGAACCAAACCAAGGGGTTAATGAATTAATTTTTGATTAAGAGATAATGGGTTGAATTTGAGCTTTCTAATCCAACTCATTAATGAGGGTTATATATTGATATGGTTGAGAGAAAACTATACACATGAGATCATTAATGGGCTTGTACGGTTTTTAGAAAATCTTAACTTAATTTCTCTTCTCTTCTCTTCTCTCTCCTCCCTCTCTCTTTGCCGCTGCCAACAGGGGGAAGCCCTTCCCCTTGTTGTCGTGACCACCACAAGGAAGAAATCTCTTCCTTGTGTGCTTCTCTTCCTCTTTCTCTTGATCCCCTTTCTTCGCTCATTGCTAGTAACTTCCGAAGGAGAGGTTTGTACTCAAGGAGTTGTCTTGAGGAGCTCGGTGTGGATACGAATAGAGGTGAGGTTCGACAACGTCGCTACGGTTGATGCCCTTCTCGTTACAGGTCATCCGTAAGGTACACCTAGCGTAAATTTACATTCCGTAAAAAAATTTAATTATGCAATCATGTTTGGCATGTTGTATCCTTGTATGCGTGTGATGCGTGTGAAGTAATAATTTAGGAATTATTATTATTTTATTTTCTACTATGTATGTTTACGAAAAGTGTTTTAGCGCACACCGCATCGGGCATATCCCAACAGAGTCCCGACAAAAAACTAGGAGAACACCCTTCATGGTAGTGGGCGCTCCTTCCTCCTATAATGCTACTTTTGGGAAGATCGGCACTAAATGCCTTCCAAGAAATGGTATCTACATTTCATCAAAAAATCAAGTTTCTTATGAGAGATCAAATTGGGGAGGCCAAAGGAGATCAACTAATATCCCGCAAGTGATACGTGGATTTTGTCCATCACAACTCTTGCAAAAGTTAGAAAGTTCGAGAATCTCTTCAGGTTAATCTGGAAGCCCCTCTATCTCGAACAGGGAGCCACTTAGAATTCTACAAGGAGGGAAACAAATTAGGAAGAAGTTTAAATCCATCCCAACTGGGAAAAGGGAACCACTTGGATAGCTGGCAACCTTCAGCCAGAGCTGAAACAAAAGTTGATAGCTTGTCTCTCTGTGAACCACATGTCTTCGTGTGGGCAGCCAAAGAAATTAAAGGAGTCTCTCCTGCCTTGATGGTGCATAAGTTCAATGTCTAGCCAGATTCTAGGCCGGTCAAGCAGAGAATTAGATACTTCAGAGCAGAGCAAAACTAGATAATCTGAGAGGAAGTCACTTAGTTCTTGGAAGCATGGCACATCCGGGAGGTGCAATTCCTGACTTGGCTCGCTAATATTGTCTTGGTTTCCAAACTAAGGGAAAATGGAGGGTATGCGTTGATTTTAGAGATGTCAATCGGGCTTGCCTGAGAGATTGTTATCCTCTCCCTTAGATCTACCAAATGGTGGACTCTACCTCAAGATGTGACTTCATCTGCATGTTAGATGTTTACCAAGACTATCATCAGGTTCCTTTGGCTCTGGAAGATCAAGAAAATGTTAGTTTCGTCACCGCTAACAAGACTTTTTGCTATAATGTTATGTCCTTTGGTCTAGAAAATGTAGGGGCTACTTATCAGTGAATGATAGATTGAATATTTTAGCCACAGATTGGAAAAAATATCGAAGACTATGTGGATGACATTCTCATGAAGACTGGACAAGCCAGAGACCTCATAATATTTGATATAGAGGAAACTTTTTGCACCCTGAGAAAGGACAGACTCAAATTGAACCCGAATAAGTGCTTATTCAACGTGAAAAGGGGACATTTTTTGGGATATATGGTGACCAAGCCAGGAATTGAAGCTAACTCATAGAGGGTTCAAGCAATTCAATAGATGCCCCTCCACAGAATCTCCGGGAAACTCAATGACTAATTGGGCGTATCATAGCCCTTTTCAGATTCATCTCTAGGTCCGTTGATCGAAGTCTCCCATTCTTTAAAGTATTCTATAGAGTTTCTAAATTTAAATGGAACAAAAAGTGTTATCAAGCCTTTAAGGAGCTTAAAAAATACCTGTCAAGATTGCCCATTCTCTTCAAGCCAATGACAGGTGAAAGCTTATTGGTGTATTGATTTGTCGCTGAACAGGCAGTCAATTCTGCCTTACTATGAGAAGAAGGTGACACCCAATATCTGGTCTACTTTTTCAGACATTTACTAAAAGATACAAAAAGTTGGTATTCCACCCTGGAAAACTTGGCTTTCGGGCTAGCCTTAACCGCCCGGCGGTTAAGGCTTTATTTTTATCTCATCCAATTATAATCCTTATCAATAGTTCTTTGGGATGAATTTGACTAACCCCGACTCTTCCGGATGATTGGTCAAGCGGACCACATAGCTCAGTGAGTATGATATTAATACCGTCCTCGGACAGCTGTCGAAGCTCAAGCCCAGGCGAATTTTGTGATAAAGACTATCAAATCTAATTCTGAAGGATTATGGAAGATATGTGTGGATGAGTCTTTCACCAAACAGGACAGTAGCGTCTAAATATTATTAGTATCGCCTAGAGAAGACATTCTACAGCTATCTATTCGACTCAATTTTTGAGCTTCAAATAATGAAGCAAAGTATAAGGCCCTACTAGCAGGTCTACAAGCGGCTAAACGAGTGGGTCATCATTCATTCAGATTCTTAGTTAACTTTTTTTATAGATAGAGATACTTAAAAATTAAAAATGAAAGGTTGCAGCGTTACACAAAAGCCTTTGCTCGACTCAGAGCTAATTTCCATGAAGTAATTCTCTAAAAAAATATCTCGGTCAAACAACATGAAAGTAGATGAGCTTGCTAAAATGACAAGTGCTTTGACTGTTAGGATCGTTTGTACTCGGCTAGAGAGGGGGGGTGTGAATAGCCGCCCCAAATTCTCGCGTTCTTCCTACAGTTAGGGTTAGTCGCAGCGGAAATACAAGGAAGAAAATAAGGAGAAGAAAAACAAACCGATGTAACGAGGTTCGGAGATGAACTCCTACTCCTCGGCGTGTCCGTAAGGTGGACGAAGCCTACCAATCCGTCGGTGGATGAGTCCCCGGAGAACCGGCTAAATATGAGCTCCTTATGGGTGGAGAAACCTCGCCACAACTACTTCTTGCAACAGCAAGATAAGGAGTACAAATACAAGAGAAGCAAGAAGTAAATACACAGCAAATGTAAGCAACCCTTTGCCTTTCTTTATGATTTGGATGAGGATAAGGATAAGTCGGAGGATATGAAGAGAGCTAAGCTTGATCCAGAAAGACTTCAACGAAAAGCTCTAAGCCAACTCTATAAAAGAAGAGGAAGGCGCTATGTTCAAGATCACTGCTCTCCTTCTCATACTCTCTGTGCTCGAAGAAGAACCGCCGAAACTCTGCTCACAGGTAGACTTACGGATATAGGTTAGGTTGCTTATCGATGTTTCGTATGGTTGTTTTGCAAGAATCTGGAGTTGGAAGATAAACAGAGACTGAACAAACACAAATGGGTGAACCAGACTTGACTCGGGTCGAACTGGAGCTAAACCAGTTTAGTCGACTGAACCACGGTTCGATAGATTGATTGGGTTTGGTCTAGATTGTTGAGTTGTGGCAAAAGATCTTGTTTATCTTTATGATCTGGATGAGGATAATGATAAGCCAGATGATGTTTGACCCTCGACTTCCCCAGTGTCCGGTCAATCCCTTTGACCTACTTGGACTTTCCTCAACACCAGATGTCCGATCATCCCTGATCCATCTGGATTTTCTCTTGCCTGGCTTCACTCACCCGGACTTTCACCTGGCTTCACTCACCAGGACTTTCCAACTGCCTAACATTCCAGTTAGGACTTTCCACCTGCCTAACATCCCAGTTAGGACTTTCCCTCGTGCTAAGCTCCCTGCTTGGACTTCTCCGTGCCAAGTCTCCATACTTGGACTTTTCCAGTGCCAAGTCTCCATACTTGGACTTTTCCCGTGCCAAGTCTCCACACTTGGACTTTTCGCGTGCCAAGTTCCCTGCTTGGACTTTTCCCATGCCAAGTTCCCTGCTTGGACTTTTCCGTTGCCAAGTCTCCATACTTGGACTCTTTTCCGAATCAGGTCAACCAGGTCAACCTTGACCTACGGTTGCACCAATAATCTCCCAAACATCTATTCTTGTCCCATATCAAGAATACAACTCTTCCACGAGTGTCAAACATCAAAATACAACTCAACTAGGTCAACCTTGACCTAAGGTTGCACCAACAATCTTCCTAAGTCAAACATCAAAATACAACTCGAGTCAGGTCAACTCGAGTCAGGTCAACCAGGTCAACCTTGACCTAAGGTTGCACCAACATTGACTACTTGGACTCCAGATGATTTGATATCTCAGACTATGTCTATCGTTCATATTGACCAAGAACCTGATCAGGAGGAATTAACTGACTAGAGAACTCTCATGATCTCTTTTCTCTAGTACAATATTCTACTTGCTGATTCAGACCAAGATTAACTGTTAAAAAGGAAGGTTTCTCAATTTACCCTTATTAATGATTGCATGTATCAAAGGGTGTTCTCTTGCCCCTCTTGAAATGTCTCGAGCCTGAGGACACTGATAGTGTCTTAAGGAAATTCATAAAGGTATTTGTAGAATTCACGTGGGAGGACAAACACTTACTTGTAAATTGGTGTTGGCTGATTATTTTTGGCTTACCTTACAAGTCGAAGCAGAAAAATTTGTAGCCATATGTGAGCATTGCCAAAAATATTGACACCTCTTCGATTGTCCGACCAAGCTTCTGAAGACGTCCACTATTTCCTGTCCCTTTGATTAGTGGAGAATGGATATAGTGGGTCATTTCCCAATAGGGCTCCAACAGAAGAAATTTCTCTTAGTAATTGTTGATTACTTTTCCAAGTAGGTCGAGGCTGAGGCTCTAGCTCTAGGGATGGCAATGGGGCGGGGCGGGGGCGGGTTTGTCATTCCTATCCCCGCCCCGTTCTCATTTTTTCGGGTTCAGGGAATCCCCGAACCCGAACCCACGGGCATCAAATCCCCATCCCCGCCCCCATCCCCGCCTCATTCCCAAATTTAATTTATATTATTATTATTATTATTTAATAATTATTATTAATGATAATATTAATATTAATATCAATATTAATAATATTTTCAAAAATTTTAATATTAATATTAACACTATTATTAATACTTTTTTTAAAAAATCATATTATTATTTATTAATATTAATAATAATAATATTCGGGGCGGGTTCGGGGATGGGTATAGTATTCCCATACCCGCACCGAACCCGCCCCATCCCCAAAAAATCGGGGATCCCCATCCCCATTTCGGGTTTTCCCCGCGGGGTCCCAAACCCACGGGGAAAATTGTCATCCCTATCTAGCTCGGATAATTGAAGAGGTCGTAATGAAGATTTTATGGTAGAACATCATCTGTCGATTCGGAATACCGCACAAGTTGATGTTCGATAATGGATGTCAATTTTAGGATCGTAAACTCAGGGAATGATGTAAAGGGTTAGGCATTCAGCAAGCCTTTACATTGGTAGTTTACCCTTAGAGTAATGGACAAGCTGAGGTTGTCAATCGAGAAATCATTTGAGGCCTTAAAATCAAGTTGAATCATGTGTGAGACAGTTGGGTAGATGAACTCTCGTGTATCCTATGGGCATATCGAACAACCCCCGAGGGAAAGTACTGGCCAAACTCCTTTTCACTTGGTATGCAACGGAGAAGTTGTGGTCCCGGTCAAGGTAGGAGAGGAATTTGTGTGGCGGGACACTATGAGGAAGAAGACAATATTCAAAATCGGTTATTGGAGCTTGACTTTATAATCGAAGATAGAGACAAAGCAGTCTCTCGGCGGAAGGCATATAGATAGCGGATGAGGCAAGTATACAATCAGAAAGTTACTCCTCGTTTATTTCAGGTAGGAGACCTTGTATGGTAAAATATCAAGCCGGTCAGCAATTTCAATAAACTTGCATTACAATAGAGAGACCTCTACAAGGTCAGCAGCAAGCTACAGTCAGGAAGCTATTATCTTGAGTAGTTGAGTGGGAAGAAGTTGGGCCGACCTTGAAGCGTGACTCATCTTCAACTCTACAGGCCCCGATGAGTATACTGATCGTCCATCTTTTAAATATCTTATGTAAGTACTTTATTATTAAATAAAAGGTTAACCGACTTGGGAGAATAAGAGTTAATTCGTCACCCTTAAAGAGGCTCAACCTCCTCGAGTGGGAGCTTTCAAAGAGTTTCACCGTTAAAGAGGCTCAACCTCCCTGAGTGGGAGCTTTCAAAGAGATTCGCCCTTAAAGAGGCTCAACCTCCTTGAGTGAGAACTTTTAAAGAGATTTATCCTTAAAGAGACTCAATCTTCCCAAGCGGTTGCTAAAAGAGATTTACCCTTAGACTTACACTCCCCAAGAGAGAACTATCAAAACACCGGCGAACCAAGTTCCAAGACTCTCGTATCGACCAACCGAGAGCATGCTCTCGCGTCCAAGCCCTGGACTCTCGTGCTCGTGCTGATCGGAAGAGTTATAAGTGGGTTTCCTTATGCATTTCGACCATCTGACCGTACAGTCACTTGACCAATATTACCCAAACGAGTTGCCGCAAATAAATGTCGAATGGAAGATAATCGAGTCCAGCACTGTGCGAATACACTCAGGTAGAGAAGCACAAAACGACATAATATCTAGTCAGTCGAGCTTACAACCTCTTTCAACTAGACTTGAATGGATGCTTATGATATGGTGAATAAGGTAGGGCCCCCGAAGTTGGGATTGAAGTCATGAAAACCGGATGATGTAGAGGCCAAAGACAAGGAGGATCGACACTTAGGGCTAGCACGGTCACACGGTGAAGTCGAGTAGTCTAGTTAATTTGACATTTATTCCGATCAGATACTAGGTCCCACCAGCTTGATGAAATCTTGGTAGGTTCGACCGGGCTCCCTGTTTGAGCGGACCTTATGCCGGCCGAACTCACTAGTCGAGCAGATACCTAGTCTTAAAGAGGTCAAGTCTACAAGATGTCCAATGCTCTTTGGCCAACTAGACTCCGGATCTGAGCCAGCCAGCCTCAGAGCCGATCAAATATATGGGGCCCAGTTCTCCACTTTCCTTGGGTATGACTCCCTGTTCGAGTGGACATTATGTCGACCAGACTCCTTGGTCGGTGTGAGAGCAACCCTATTGACCTGGACAAAGCCTCTCGAGCAATTCTATTTTATATGTAGAGGGTCCCATTAGGACTAGGCATTAATGACCGTTAGTCATTAATGATAATCGTCAATGTTAATGTTCAAAATATTGAAGCAAGGAAATAGGAGAAGACGATAGAAGTAATTACAAAGAAGAATATTCTGTCTATATTTAATATTGTCTCATTGAACTTAAAGAAGTCAAAACAAACATAATTTCTGATTATAATTAATATAGTGTCATTAAATAAGGGAAGATGAAATGTCATTGAAAAAAAATATAAAAGAATATGTCAAGTGTAAAGGAAATAAGTTAAGATAGCATCTCAAGATTTTCTTGTACCTTAATTTCTTTTCCTACCATTGCTTCTTACTTGCGTCGGTGGGAGAATGCTAGGGGAATCCCTAGCACCCTTCTAACCCTTCAAACCGTCCAAGTTTATTTTTGTTCATCTTTAGTATTTGAGGGTGTAGTCAACGTGCTTGTCAACTCATCGAGTTGTCTTCGAGAGTCTGGCATAGGATCACATCCTCTAATCATTTAAAAGTTGAATATAGTTGAATATAAATCGGCAATTTACCAAAGGGCGCACTTGAAAATCTGAATTTACCAAAAGGCATACACTACTTTGGTATTTACCAAAGAGCGCACTTTTTTAAAAGCATTTCCTATTTTCTTCATTATATTTCTCTCACTTCTCTCTCTCCTCTGTCGGCAGAATATAGGAATAACATTAGTCAATCTTTAATCACATTTTAATACATTTGAAGAAGCCAAAATAAATAATGGACACCAGATTTGGACTCCTTGCAATTTTAGAAATTCACAGGAACTTAAATGGATGCAATTGGAGCTTTGAGCTCCGATCGGACTCATTTCAATTTCTATGGATTTCAAAATTACAAGGAGTTCAAATAAGTAAAATCAAAGAATCGGCATAAAAGCCCACGTTGGGCACGATATGGAATCATATCAGGCCCAACTTGGGCCTGATATCATTCCATATCGGGCCCACGTTGGGCCTGATTTGAGTCCATATCAGGCTCAATGTGGGCTTTTTTGTCGATTCTTTGATTTTACTTGTTAACATCTATAAAAAGCCAAAATAAATAATGGACACCATATGTGAACTCCTTGCAATTTTAGAAATCCATAGAAACGAAATGGGTGCAATCGGAGCTCTCTAGGTCGGTTTTCGAAACCTGGTCGATCTGAAAGCTCTGCACCCATTTTAGTTTCTATGAATTTTAAAATTACAAGGAGTGAAAATATGATGTCCATTATTATTTATTTTGAACAACACACTTTGGACTTTGAAACTCTTTCTTTTTTTTTTTTTTTTGGGCGGCATTAGGCCTGATATGGGCCTGATATCTCTTCATATCAAGCTTTGGCCTGATATCTCCCATATCAGGCCTAATGTGGGCCTAATATGGGAGATATCAATACAACAAAAAAAAAAAAAAGAAATAAAGAGAGATTTAGGTTTTTCCTAGGAGTGCCAAAAATAATAATGGACACTATTTTCACTCCTTGTAATTTTAGAAATTCATAGAAATGGTATCACAGGTCGATTGGTGGGTTTAACCCATGGACTGAGAGCTCCGATGCAACTAGACTAAAACAAGGAGTTCAAATATGGTGTCCATTATTTATTTTGACTTTATAGATGTTAACAAGCAAAATCAAAGAATCGTAAAAAAAAACCAACTTGGGCCGATATGGAATGATATCAGCCCAACGTAGGTCCATCAGTGGATTATCATCATATCCCACGTTGGGCCTGATTGAGTCTCATATCGGGCCCAATGTGGGCTTTTACCGATTCTTTGATTTTGCTTGTTAACATATATAAAAAGTCAAAATAAATAATGAACACCATATTTGAACTCCTTGCAATTTTAGAAATCAGAAATGGGTGCTCGGCTCTGGTCCATCGGTGGGTTTTGACCGAACCCACTAATCGATCTGGTCGATTGCATCATTCTATAATTCTAAAATTAGAGTGAAAATATGGTGTCGTTTACACTCAGGTTTTGAAAATCCTAAATCTCTTTCTTTCTTTTTCCTTTTGTTGATATGAAGAGATATCACGTTGGGCACGATATCTCCCGTATCGAGCCCACGGGGAGAGATATCAAGCCTAGTAATAACAATAAATAAATAAAGAGATTTAGGGTTTCAAAACCTCCGTAAAGATAATGGACATCATATTTCACCCTGTAATTTTTTAGAAGCGAAATGGGTGCGAGCTTTAGATCGATCGATGGACGGAGACTCGTTTCGGTTTCAAAATCGCGTGAGTTCAAATACGTGTCCATTATATTTTTTTAGATGTTCGAAAATCGAAAGAATGAGAAATGACGTTGGGCGATGGAATCATATCGGGCCCAACGTGGGCCTGATATGAAGGACCACGTTGGGCTGATATGATTCCACGCGTAGGCTTTTACGATTCTTTGATTTTGCTCTCAAAGCAAAATAAATAATGGACACCATATTGAACTCCTTAAAATACCGAAATGGGAGTCTGGTCCATCAGTTTGGCCAAACCCACTAATCAAGAAAACTATTTATAATTCTAAAATTACAAGGAGTGAAAATATGATGTCCATTATTTATCCAGAGGGTTTGAAAACCCTAAATCTCTTTATTTCTTTTTTTTTTTTTTTTTTTATTTTGTTGATATCTCCTAATCGACAATATCAATGAATTTAGGAGATCCCACATTGGGCCTGATATGAAGAGATATCAACATCGCATGATATCTCTTCACATCGTGCCTAAAAAGATTTAGGATTTTCAAACCTCCAAAAATAATGGACACCATATTTTCACTCCTTGTAATTTTAGAAATTCATAGAAACTGAAATTGGTGCAATCGGATGATGCAGTCATTTCAGATCCTATGAATTTCTAAAATTGTAATGAGTTCAAATATGATGTCCATTATTTATTTTGGCTTTTATAGATGTTAACAAGCAAAATCAAAGAATCGGTAAACCCACATTGCACGATATGGACAAATCGTTCAACGTGGGCCGATATGGAATGATATCGGGCCCAACGGCGCCGCGATTCTTTGATTTTACTTGTTAACATCTATAAAATCAAAATAAATAACATAATATTTGAACTCCTTGTAATTTTAGAAACCCACTGATCGACCTAGAAAGCTCCGATTGCACCCATTTAAGTTCCTGTGAATTTCTAAAATTGCAAGGAGTCCAAATCTGCTGTCCATTATTTATTTTGGCTTCTTCAAATGTATTAAAATGTGATTAAAGATTGACTAATGTTATTCCTATATTCTGTCGACTGACAGAGGAGAGAAGAGTGCGCTCTTTGGTAAATATCAAAGTAATGTACGTCTTTTAATAAATTCAGATTTTCAAGTGCACCTTTTGATAAATTGCCGAATATAAATTGATCCTGTAATTCTTTTTTGTTTTCATATCGACGAGCTGGGAGGGGCAGATGACGCACCTAATCACCTTTGTTACACAAGTTTTCAAGGCAAACAAAAAATAGCCAAAAAAATAAGGAAGCCAACTGGTAAAAACGGGAATTTAGGAGCACCAATCAGAAAAATCCACGTCATAATTGTATTCGTGGACTTCTTTTCTCTTTTTCAAGTCTCCATCCAGCACCGATACCAGGCTTCTGGAAACCGTCCATTTGAATGATCCGGTGATCTCCTCCGTCCACATCGCGGCCTTCAGTTTACAGACGCCGTGTCGTCTCAAATATCTCGGGGTCTCCACTCGCATGAAACGCAGGCAGAATTAACACGAGCTTCGCACGTGCCGACGCCCACCGGAACGCTCCATTTTAACCCCTTTCCTCGAAAGAACCCCAACTTTCTCCCCCCATCGCATGGCTTCCATCTCCGGCGTCTGCTCCCCCTCCTCCGCCGTCCGTCTCCGTAGGTCACTCCCCGTCCCGTACTCCGTCCATCTCCGCCACATCCGCCCGCTTCGATCCGTCGCAGACCTCCACCGTTCATCCTCCTCTGCATCATCAGCCCCATCGGCTGACGCCTCTCTCCCCGTGGAGAAGGTCGAGAAGAGATCCGTCGAGAAGAACCCAATTAATCTATGGCACCGTTATGTCGACTGGCTCTACCAGCACAAGGAGCTCGGTCTCTTTCTCGACGTTAGCCGGATTGGGTTCACCGACGAGTTCTTTGACCTGATGGAGCCTCGGCTTCAAAAGGCGTTCGTAGCAATGCAGGATCTCGAGAAGGGGGCAATCGCCAACCCCGATGAGGGTCGCATGGTCGGCCATTACTGGCTGCGGAACTCGAAGCTCGCACCCACTTCATTCTTGAGGCTCCAGATAGAGAACACGCTCGATTCCATCTGCAAGTTTGCCAATGACGTTATTAGTGCAAAGGTAATGCTTCCGTTCTTGTTTACTTAAATGCGTAGCTTAACTGAACTTGTAAGTTTACAAGCGTGTCTTCTCGACTTCTTATTCGATAGCTGGCGGATTATTAGTATTGTAAGCATTGATAGATATCAGGATTCAGCCTTTGGAATTGGATCACAGTTGTCTGTTTGATATTTTATTGCTCCAACTTACCTTCTAAAATGTAAAAAGGAAAACAGTGTATATTTTCTTAGGTACCAAATTTTGCATCCACTCAGCTCCACAAATTAAATACTAAGTTTCGTTGTAATATTCCAATCACAGAGTAATTTCAGTACATTTAACGAAAATCTGTCACAATGTAATAATTTCTGACAATAATTCTAGGTCACTTTGAATTTTGATTGAGACATTTATCAAAACAAAATTAGAAAATTTTATAACAGTCAAATTTGCAACGGTGGAAGGCCCACTGCCTCAATATTCCCCTTTGATAGTGCCCCACAAATACTTAAGGGTGCAAATCCTTCAAGGAAAGGACTAACAATCATTTCATAACAACTGTCTTTTTATGGTTAAATTTCTAAAGTTGTGTTCCTACTGCTCAATATATCCTTAGTTCTGGTGTATTTAACACTTTTGAATCCTACAGAGATTTCATTTTTGACTTTTAATTGATATTATTGAAAACAGATTAAACCTCCATCTCCAGCTGGACGCTTTACCCAAGTGCTGTCTGTAGGAATTGGCGGTTCAGCTTTAGGCCCTCAATTTGTTGCGGAGGCATTGGCTCCTGACAATCCTCCTCTGAAGGTAGGCATCCTATCAGTCCCTATGTTTCTTAATCATCTAATTTATACAGTCCCCAGAAGATAGGCCTGTTCATATTTTTCAATAATGTTGTATATACAAAGTCAAGATCATGCATTGTGCTCTTCAACAAGTATCCTGCAACAGCTTATTTGATAGGTTTACATTCCTTTATTCTCCAATCATATATTTTATAATTTGCCTTCATTTCATTGAGTTCTTCTTTTGGTTTGCTCTTAAGCATGGTTTCAGTTGCACAACCTGTATTGGCTGTGCAGACCTGATCTTCATTATCCTGTCAACAATTGAAATAATCTGTAGCATTCTTTTACCAATACTTTTTAAATAATTTATGGCATGGAAAATGGGTGGTACTGTTCTGTAACCAGTATCCTTATGCTTTTAGCAAGATCTGGTATTTTTACTTGAACTCCATATAATAAGACAGCATGGAAACTTTATAATCAGTTATGCACTGCAACCAAGGTGGTTCAAGTTTTAACATATATTAATATATGGCTATAGTTGCATTGAGAAAGCTAATTGGAAGGATGACATATCTTCTGATGAACTAAAGTTTGGATTACTAATAGGAAAATAAACTAAAAAAGGTAGATTTTGTGATCCTTTGAGCAAGAAATTTATCATTGGGAACTACATTGGCAAATCTAAGCAAAAATACCCTTCTATCTTGGCTCTACTTTGTTTTGCAAAATGCTTTAACCTATCATTGGGTCCACTGGGTATGGATTTGTCGCTCATCTTTGTTTATGTTGATGCATGCATTGAACTACACATTTGTTCCAACATGTTAGGCTTGAGTTGGTAACTTCTATGCCTGCTCTATTTTTGTACTTAAAATGATAGATCATTGCATATAGTTAGTACTTCATGTGGGTTGACTCGAGGTTTAAACATCTCAGTCTGAGTTATGGTTCTGATACATGGTCAAAATGAGATGATTGGTGGTTCCCTTAGTGTACCATGGTGGTGCCAGCAAACATCAACCAAGAGAAATTGAAGAGTGAAGAAGGAACGAGGAGAACTCCAGCTTGTAGACAACCTCAAGGTGGAACCCTACCTTGCACAACCCTCAATACACCTCGCAGAATCATCACTGCTGTTTGTCTTGTAGTGAAAGATCTTGATTTTGGTGGCAGATTGTGGAACTTAAGAAGACACTTGCCCTCTTTCTCGATTCTGCATCACACTTCCCATTGCACTCCTGTGGCAGATGGCTCATGGCTTTGAGGAAGATGCTTACAAGTCTAACTTATATCAGGTGTATCAATGTGGTTTGTATGTCGATCAGTGGCAAAATGACAAGTTTTGCTTGGCAAGCAACAAGATTTAAATCCATGGTTTGAGTATATGATTTAAATAACTTGATGATACTAAACTTTAGATATCTTATACTGACTCTAGTGCTCTTCAGCTACCTGTATGTATCTTATTTGCCTGTCAATGATTGCGTTTTATTGTACTGTTTCCTTACTGGTAATTATTTTTACCATGGACATCATAACTGACCTTTTCAATAATAGCACACAAATAGTTTATGCTAGATGAACTTTGTTAAAGTTTGGTTTATGCTTCCTAATGAATTTCTTAAATTTCCTGCTTTTTATGTGATTCTCTTTTCTCATTTTCAGTATTTCAATTGTTAATGCATCATAAGGATTCCATTCTTTTTTTCTGTTTTTTTGTTTTGTGCCAGATAAGGTTTATTGATAATACAGATCCAGCTGGCATTGATCATCAAATTGCACAGCTTGGGCCTGAGCTTTCATCAACCCTTGTAATTGTAATCTCAAAGGTCAGTTTAGTAATACGAGTATACTGTTGATGGTTTTTGTTTTTCATCCTTTTCTAGTCTGTGTTTCACAAAATAAACTCATACAAAATATGCCCATGCTCAGAGTGGAGGCACCCCTGAGACCCGAAATGGTTTGTTGGAAGTGCAGAAGGCCTTTCGAGAAGCTGGGCTAGATTTTTCAAAACAGGTATTATTTAAAGTTCTTATCCTCATGTTGATAGTTAATTTCCTTACCTGCACAAGAGTATTCAGATGTTTGTTGTCAATATATTATGGTTAGTAGTATCTAAACATTATCTATCAGTAATATTTTTGAGTAAATGATTGGTGGGAAAGGAGTATTGTATCTCTTTTTCAGAGACAATTAACTAGGCTAAAATTTGCAAAACAGTTATTATCTTATGATTGAGTGGTTTCATGGAGGAAATAATTTAACTCTGATTGCCCTCACATAGATGAGATCTTGTCGCTTTATAAATTTTGAATGATGCAGGTTAACTATGCTTAATATACTTTTATTGTGTATGGTCTATATGTTCTTAGCAGTGTCCTAATTGTCTGTGACTCTTCAGGATGCTTTTTGATAAGTTGTGGGTAATTCTTTCCAAAAACTGGTGATGTTCCAAATTAGTATGCATTTGCAGGGCGTTGCAATTACTCAGGAAAACTCCTTATTGGATAATACAGCTAAGATCGAAGGGTGGTTAGCAAGATTTCCTATGTTCGACTGGGTTGGCGGTAGAACCTCAGAACTGTCTGCTGTTGGTTTACTCCCTGCTGCACTCCAAGTATTTATCTATTATTTGATTCCTTTTGTGCTAGCTGTGAAAGGTTAAACTCACTATGTCTGCAATCTAGGGGATTGACATTAAAGAAATGCTTGCTGGTGCATCATTGATGGATGAAGCAACTCGCTTGTCAGTGGTATATTACATCTTACTCTGATTAGAATCATGGAACATATGCTAATTTCATAATTGGTATCAAGAATCATAGTAGTTGTATTATCAGGTAGTTTTATTTCACACTGTTTTATCCAGGTCAAGAATAATCCTGCAGCATTACTTGCTTTATGTTGGTATTGGGCTTCTGATGGTGTTGGATCTAAGGTTTGCAAATTGATCTACAATTATGTACCATACACTGCAATTGCTGATCTTACTTAATGTACTATTACCATCTCCTACCTACAGGACATGGTTGTACTTCCTTACAAGGATAGCTTATTGCTCTTTAGTAGGTATCTGCAGCAGTTAGTCATGGAATCCCTTGGAAAGGAATTTGATCTCAATGGAAATCGGGTTTGTAGCATTAGCTTTGGATGGTTTCTTTATGTCAAGACCATGATCTGGATACTTCTGAAAATCTAATTAAATGTCACATACAATTTCACCAACTCCACAGCATGACATTATATAAGCTTTACTGTGACTTCATTTCATTACTTGACAGTCATATTTGCTCTGTTTAAAGCAAATTAAAATCACCTTCTACTGCATATGGATATCATAAACTGTAAGCATATGATTTTGCGTACATTTTAAATGCCAAGTTAGCTGATTTTTATAAGTTATGCATCTCGCACCTCCACCAAACAAGCAACAAAGTTGCTTACTTGAATGAAACAAAACGGTAGGCCAATAGTTGGGAGATAAAGAGTTTCTGACACAGGTCATTAGTAATCAAGGTGTGTAGGAATTCTTGTGATGATTTTACCATGAGAGTCGTGTATGCTATTACTATATATTCCAGAAAAATGTGATATTTATTTGCATCGTAGACTTGTTAGTTCTACTTGGCGCGTCCACATTTATGAAGTCATATTTTGAGTTTCTTTTGAGTTTCATAGGAATGCATACTCGTTCAGTCAAACTACTATGGTTTCTTGGCAAACTTTTGGGCATGCTTGTGGTCCATAAATTATGATTGCAGGCACTTATTCTGTATAGATATGATGATACATTTAATTATTCCAGCAGGACAGTTCTGCTTCACAGTTAGCTTATCTTGAACATGAACTGTTAGGACTTGTTTTCTGTACCTAGTACATTATCACTTCTCTTTTCTTCGGATCTTCTTTTTCCACACTTGTGCTTTATATGTTCTTGGATTACTTTTCCTATGCATAGTAGATAAGCCAATCCATAGCGATTACTAATGTTGCTTTCCTGTCATACTAAAAAACTGAGTTTGCCTTGTCTGCTTGTAATGAATATTCTTAAATAGTTGGAACATATATTTTTCATTTTTTTAAAAAAATGCGTCCAATGAATTTCATTTAGGTTAATCAAGGACTTTCAGTGTATGGAAATAAAGGAAGCACGGACCAGCATGCGTGAGTTTTTACTCCTGGTCATTTGTTATTCTTCTAGATAGCAAGTAATATGGTCTCTTATTCAACGTCATCTTACTTTGAGCAGGTACATACAGCAGTTGAGAGAAGGGGTACACAATTTTTTTGTTACTTTCATTGAGGTATTACGTGACAGGCCACCTGGTCATGACTGGGAGCTGGAACCAGGGGTTACATGTGGCGATTATTTATTTGGAATGTTGCAGGTGGATATTAAATTTGCTGTAATGTCATACAATGAGATATCTCTGAATTGAGTAGTTTTCTTTCTCATGCATTTGTTTACTAGTTAAATTAGCCAAGTTGATACCATTGCTTTTTGGCTAGTTCGACGCCTGCATTGTAGTGCAATGCAAAAGCTTAGTCAGTATTTTTTTTGTAGTCTATAGTTGGCATATGCCTTGACCTTGGAATTTGCCTTGAGATTTTAGGTTTGCCATTTCTTTACTGAGAGAGATACATATTTCACCATCTGGTTAGGGTGTGGAATATATTAGAAGAGCAAAGAACCATAAAACGTTGGCTATATAAAACATTTAAGTCATGCAACTTCCAGCATCATAGATATGAGCTGATGCTAGGCATTATTTTGTTGGCTTCGTTCAGTAATAATGGATGAGTCATCTTGCTTTGATCTAATATAGTATCCAGAAAATTTTCAAGCTGGTGCTCTTAAGAACCTTTTCTCCATTTTTTTTTCTTGGAGAAGATTGTCATCTTTCCATGGGTGACCCCCTTGGCACACATATCAAGCAATCACACATGCAAATTCTTCATAATTCCAATACTTGTTGCGTTGTGCATTGCAGTATAACTTGCATCCGGTATAGCTTTTGGCTAATCCAAGGGCAATGTCTTCATGAAGTAGTAGGCATGCAAATTGCGTTGCTCTTAACAAAATATCCACGTCGAATTACTGGAGATAGATTCATCTCATCTCTGGGTAGATAATTGAATATCAGTGAATTATCATAGTTTGTTTTATTTTATTCCCTTCTTGTCTGAAAGTGTATTTTTTATTAATGTCTTGAATAAGTTGTATATGCTTGGTGTCTATCAATCTTTCTTATTTGCTAAAGGATGGTTTATGTTTGGACAGGGTACACGATCAGCGCTATATGCAAATGATCGTGAATCAATCACAGTGACAGTACAAGAAGTGACTCCTAGAAGTGTAGGAGCATTAATTGCTCTCTATGAACGTGCTGTTGGAATTTATGCACAGTTGGTCAATATCAATGCGTATCATCAACCTGGTATCATTACATTTCTCTTCATGTTTGATAAAGGCATTGTCTTATTTCATTAAAAATGCTAATTGTATCTCTTAATTGTTTCTCTTCATGTTTGATAAAGTCATTGACTTAATTCATTAAGAAATGTTAATATTTGCTACATTTATCTGTGGTTCAGGTGTGGAAGCTGGGAAGAAAGCTGCTGGTGAAGTATTAGCTCTGCAGAAGAGGATCCTGACCGTTTTAAGCGAGGCTAGGTATATTATGTTATTATCTTTTTCTTCTTAGTTTCTCCTTGGAATTTGCTGGAATCTCTAGTAATTATGTCAAGACTCAAAATCAGATAGAACATTGGAAGTTTTAACATTATGGTCTCTCGGACCTTGAAGCAAGGATGTCAAGTCTATAGCTTAGTGTTCTATTGTTGGAAAAAAGTTCTTTGCTGATCAAAGCCTGGATAAAAGACATGGTTGGATTTATAATAACGCCACCAAGCTAAGTTAATCCCAACTATTTTGGGGCTAGGGTTTGTATCATATAGAACATCGATCTTAATTTGGTTATATATTATTGGCACAAGCAAGATTCAAACACAAGATTTCATGTTCTGATAGCATATTAAATTTAAGTTGTTGACAGCTTATCCCCAAAGCTCAAGATGTTAGAAAAGAGAGGTTATATACATTTAACACTAAAAAGGAAAACTTGTAAATGACTTTCAATTGGTCGAAAGCTGAAACGTTAACATGTTTACATTTGGACCAAATACCATTTAACAATACCATACTAGGAAGTACTGAGCAAACTAGGTGAATTTTGCTGTACCATTTGGATTGGTAAGCACGTCTCTCAAAAGAACTCTACATACTAGTATATACAAGTCTACAAACGGGTAAACAAAGCAGAATAATTTTCATCAGTTATCCTGGATCATTTCCTCCCCTTTTGAGCTTTTAAAAATCATTTTATTGTATTCCACTTATGTACTTGTTAATAATTTTTTGGCTGACCATTTGCCTTGAAAACTATTCTTTTCAAGGAAAGGGACCAGTTTATATGATTGTATTCTTAATCTTCCCCCTTATTGGATGGGTGAACTGTGAGCATAATGGATTTAACTAATGAGATAATGCCACTGTCACTGCCAAGATTTGGATGCAGGACTTTCTGCTTTTATATCAAATTAAAGTTGATCGGCCAATTACTTATTCCAAATTCTTCAACTATAAAGAAATTGACCCTCCACACGCTAATCGTATTCCTCTGTTTTTTGCTTTACTGTGTTCAATTTGTAAATGCTTTGTCTTCTCTTTCAGCTGCAAACAGCCTGTTGAGCCACTTTCACTTGAGGAAATTGCCGAACGATGTCATGTCCCAGAGCAGGTAATTTTTTTTCACAATTAACTCAATAAATACACTTAGTCTCATTTCAGAAGTTGAGAAAAAAAAGGATTTGTGAAATTACCTATTCATAATCAGTACATGCTCAGCCTTGTTCAGAGGTTCTAGAAAAAAGCATCATGAGAGGAGATATCTATGCATTGCATGTCCTAATAGCCTGGGCTCAGGCTGCTCTTTTCATGCAATCCTCCTGACTAATATTTGTGAATATAGTATAATGCCTCTCTTTATTAATATACAATCATTTGGAATCAGAATTTGTTTAAAGATTTAAGTTTTGCCTACTTGAGACAGTATTTCATTTTATTATTGATAAGAGTATGGAAGTCTATATTTTTGTGTCGTGTGTCAATTCTATTGGATTTAAATCCTTCATAGAAATTTTTGCATATTGGGTCCCTGATAATAGCACTCCTTTTAAGCATCAACTGCTACAATAGTTGTGTGTATATAAAGACGTTGACATATTGTTGTTAATTAAGGTAGTCGGACGAACGTCTAAGCTCTAATGCTAGGCCCGACGCTACTATGGAGTGGTCTTATTAGGGAACTACTTAAATTGAGCTTTGTGTAGGCAAACCCCTAATAAGAAGCATTAGGTGAGTGATTGACTGACTAGATGCTGACCTTTGACTGACTATTTTTGTTGGGTAAGCTATTGCAACGTAGCCAATGCAACTACTACTAATTCAACTACCTTGGAAGAACTAGAATCACTGTCAACAATCTAGTAATTATTTTTCCCCCCTTATTTCTTACTTCTGGAGCAGATAGAAATGATCTACAAGATAATAGCACATATGGCTGCAAATGATAGAGCATTGATCGCCGAAGGCAGTTGCGGTTCACCACGAAGCATCAAGGTTTACCTCGGCGAGTGTAATATAGATGAGTTGCTTGCTTGATCTTGTTGGTTTTGTTACATTGCAACTACAAGGTAAATGAAATCGGAGGTTGGAAGTCGCATTATAATCCCCCCTTGTGGATAGTTTACAAGTGAATTTGTGGCAGAAATAAAATCTGAAACCCGTTGGTTTCACGCATTTATTTTCATATTTTGTTTTCATCGTGACATGTAGAGGGGCTTTGAATAAGAAAACCATTTTGAGATTACTGCACTGTGTTTGTATTTGCCAGATATTAATTCATTCCGCTTGGTTCCAAATCACATCATGTCCTTAAACTTTGTTGATGATTTGCAGCGAAGAAGGTTTGTTATGTAAATTTATTTAAATGTTTAAAATTTTCAAATTGTTAGTTTTTTTAAAAAATAAATATCTTCTATTTTTTAAAGTGTATTAGAAATTACTCCCTTATTATTAAGATCAAATCCTGTCTTCAAAATCACCTGTCCTCGTGTCCTATTTGTCGTTCTAGTTCACCGTTGGCTGTCATCTCAATCAGTATTATTATCTTTGGGGAAGGTGAACTTGGGGGATCATGATCAGCATCGGAATTCGGTCGGATTTTAGCAGGGGCTCGATTGACAGTTGAGAGAAATCTGCTCAGATCTGGTCGGATTTCGATGTCGATCTTGTCGATGACAATCTCCTTAGATTTAACTTCTCCAATAATTTTAGTGTTGATCGAAGGCTACTGACAATGGACTAGGACGACAAATGAAACATGGGGACAGAGAATTTAATCTCCTTATTATTCTTATCAACCTTTGTTAAAAATGTAACATTGTATCCATGTAATATTTGTTATGTTAATTAGGCACAATGATGTGATATTCAAATGCTAATGGATGTGAGTTTTTTTTAAGGGAGAAAAATATCATGTTGTATTTATATAATATTCTCAACCATTTTAAAATCCACATCTGATCAATATTTAATTATGTTTATTAAATAACTCAGAATTTATAAAACTAATTTGTTGATTAATGAATATAGTATACTTGGATAGGGTAGTAATTGTCAAGAGGAAGACAGAAGGTGATGCACTTCTAAGTAGAACTTCTCAGTTTTTACGATCAGCTCCCGCTTATTTAAAGATTTAGATAAATTTTAAAAAATATGTAAAATTTTAGATAGATTTAGATATTTTAGTTCCATTTTGTCAGTTGAACATGAAGTTTTCCGACATGGGAAAATACAATACACATCGCATCACTTTTAATTGAGGTTGAATAAGATTATAATGGAGGTTTGATTTTAATATACTTTAAATAATAGAATAGATTTAAAAAGTACATCACACTCAAGCAATTACTAAAAAAACAATTATATCGCACACAAGCAACTATATATCTACCATGAGATCAAGGTATTACGTTTAACGTATTCCTTATCGTTCGTCCCACATTATATAAAGTGGTAAATAATGGGAGTAACTTATAGTCGACACCGAAGTCAGTTTTTTTTTTCTTTTTCTCCAATCAGGATATTGGCATTACATTCCAGTATCACACTCTGATGATTAAAAGTACAATATAAATTATGCACAATAATATTCTTCATTCGTGAACAAGGTATATAAAAATTGAATATTACTTTTATTCAATACGGTTGAATAAGGATCTTGATTGATAGGATATCCTATTTTATTCAAGTTATTCCTTAAACATCATCATCATTAAATTAAAATTAGTGATTTTTATATTATGTTTGTTTAGTAGTATCAACTATCAATTTTAGGTCCACTAGTCTTGGTGTGACCTATTCTTAAATCACGCCAAATGAGAAATAAATGAATGTATAGTGCCCAGCTCTTAAAACATAATCGGATTCAAATCTATGCAAAACTTACATGAGAAAACAATAAACTTTCTCGGAATTTGATTCAATTATGGCAAATAATTTATCAATATAATCATCATATATATTTCACTAAATGACATTATTGCAGTTCTCAAGACAACCTAGTGACTAATACATGAGTAACTGTTATAATGAGATTTGAAATTTGAATTTCGGTATAATTAAGATAAATATCTTTCTTATATGTTAGTCATTATTCTAAAGACTAGTAATCATCTGTGATTTATTTTCTCTATGTTGACCTTAGGATGGATTAACGGGGGCACTGGGAGCAAGTGTTGTTGTCTTTTTGAGACCACTAAATGATATTAGTACCCTCAAGCTATTGTATAGTGATAAATTTAATTAGTCTTATTAATTAGCCTTAGGGTGATTGGTCCAACCCTATAATTTTTTTTTTATCAACTACCAGGGTAAATGGGGAAGCGTTCACGACGAGCAGCCCAAAAATCGAGCATCCGTTGGTTACATGTCCCATTTGGAGGAAAAATTCCTACAAATACGTTATAGCTGAGATCGAACCACAGGTGTCTGGGTGACAACCTGGATGTCCTACTACGACAACATAGCCCCCGGGACAAAGATTATTATATAGTGTAGCAAAAGGCGAATACGCTCGCCCCCAGCACCCCCGCCAACCCGAAGAGGTAAATCACAGTGACTGAGAAGACAAGTGACAAGTGGGGTGAGTTTACACAGGTTGCAAGGATTTAGCCCCGTCAACCTCAAAATTCAATCCCAAGACCTCATGTGGCAATCAACTTGTCACTTACTAACTTAGCTAAGTCTGTGGGGGCCAAAGGCTACTATATAGTGGCAAAAAAGGCGATTTGCTCGCCCCCAGCGCCTCCGTCAACCTGTCTCAGGACCAACACGAAGGAGGTAAATCACGGTAACTGGAGAAGTTAGTGCGCAGTGGGAAGAGATACACAGGGACCAAGGAATTACACCCTGACTACCCCAAGGTTCGAACTCACGCTCTCAAGTGGCAAGTTTCTACGCACTAACCACTCCAGCTAAGCCCGTGGAACCCAAAGGCTACTATATAGTAAAAAGATATCAAGTGGTCATCTAGGTATTCACAATTTGATCCTCAGTTACTATACATTTATAATGATTTTTCTTCTAAATGGGATACATAATCATAAAATACTAGAATTTTAACCGTCTATCATGAATATTTTTTAATTTATCCTAGCGAACAATAAAAAATTTATATAGGACCTAATCAACCGATTACCCCTGATTCAATATTATTCGATTCATTAATTTATTTTCTAATGATATTATAACCCCTACAGAGACGATTTGTCATGTTATTAATATTATTTGAAGACCATTGGCAACAGCATGTCCATTTTTCCAAAAGAGAAAAAAAAAGCACTTGGCCTGTTTATTAATCTTTTCAAATGCCGACTTGAATATTTTTAATTGTCAACACAAATCATATAATTAATATCTAGGATTGACTTTTGACTAATCTTCCTTTAAACGAAATCAATTTGAAATTGCTTCACTTAGTTTGAAATTAAGAACTGGCATGAGCGTTTGACTATTTGCAATTCGGTTGGTGGGATGCCCTCAAGTCATGTATTTTAAAGTTCTTGACTTTTGTTGTTCTTCTATCTCGATGGATGGCTCTTTTTAATTAAATGACACTGTGAATTATGATCAACTTAATTGCTTTTCCAGTTTTTTTTATGAAGTTCCAGAACTAAATACATGTTCACTAATTTAAGTAATTAATACGTCAAATCAATTCTATAGACTTACATATATCCACTGTATAAATAAAATCAAAGACATGTATGTTTTATCAGACTTTTGAGTGCACCAATTTTACATCCAAATAGGCACTAGTTTAACCCATTCCAAGTACAAATGCTTGAAAATTTTTATAAAATACATTTTACGATGAAGACAACGTAACCTCACGGCAGGGGCGGCTCCACTGAAGGGTATGGGAAGCTGTCCCTTAAATATTTTGATATAAAATAATAGAGTATTATAAAAATAATTAATCGGACTAGGTAACGTCAAGCCTGGGTGATCGGTCCGATCCCACGAAAATTTCCCACCGATCACCAGGACAAGGACGTAGCCAGTATTGGGCTACACTGGACTGAATCCCAGTACAACCTAGTAATTTTTAACACCTTAAGTCTTTAATCCTTAGTTTTTTTTCGCTGCTCAGTGCAGGTGAACGAGCCCAGTCCCTAATCCCTAACCCAACGATTTTTTCGCCTCCTCTGGCACAACGGACACATTGAGGTAGTGATCGTTGCCACCTTCAGTCCTTCAGCACATCATCTCCTTCTTCAACTACCGATTCTCCTCTCTCAGCCTCTTGCAATACCTTTTCAAGCACTGATAAGTGATAATTTCCATCTACATCTTTTTCGTCATTCGTCAAAATCCAACCTTTCCATCAATTTTACCTAAGACTAAGAATCTCTTCTTTTTTTTTCCCCGCTCCAAATCAATCGAAATAGGAGGATACGAAAATGAATTGGGCACGGGGCACCTCACCTGGCTCTCCTATTCTAGAACAACAACTTCCACTTTTTTTTTTTTAATGATTTGTGAACTTTTTTGGTTTTCATTCGTCTTCCTTGCTTCACCCTTATGGGAATTATGTGGCTCTTAGAATCTATTTTGTAAGTTTAGTCTTGACGATCTGGGGATTGCCGTGTGTGATGGATCTACCAATAGAGATTGTTCTTCATAGAATCATAGTCGCTTTGCCCTAATTTTTTTTAGGAAAGATGTTTCCGACCTAGGTTAAATTTCTGAAAATTTTTAAAAATTCTGTCAATCTAAATGTGATACTCATTATTATTTGTGATTGTTGTTGTGGTTGAAAAAAAAAAGTGGAAGGTCCTAAGTTTACTTCTAAATTCCCACATTTGTTCCCTTTTTAAGTCCTTTATTTTTGTTTTTGATTTTAAGCATTTAAAATTTCAGCATAGCACTGGATTTTACGGGTAGACAGTGGACTTCTCTGTATCTTAAAGTGACAAATCACAGCCTCACAAATAACTTTAGATTTGTAGTTATGATTTTATTTAAAATTATTTAAAATTTTAAATTATCTGAAAATTATGATTATAATACTAGGGAATGTTGTGATATTATAAATTGATTTATTATTGTGTTTGAGTTTGTCATAAAATGAATAATATGATTGAGTTTGTTATAATTGATTAGTAGTTGTTTTTTGTTTTTAATTTATAAATAATTAATTTGTAGTTATTTTTTCCCTTAGATTAAATGGAACACCAACAACCTTCAAATAAAAAATCAAACATATTACTGTCATTTTTTAGGAAAAGAGATGATCAATTTGCATCTGATAATCAATTGTAATGCGATATACCTCTTAGACTAATAGTTGGATCCTCTACTTCTGATTTACAACCTCATTTTGTATCTAGGCCAATAGTACAAAGAGAAGAAGAATTTGATATTTCTTCTATTGAACGAGTTCCAGGATTGCGAAAATTGATTTGTGAATACTCTGTTAATGAGCAGGATGAGATTAAAAGAGCATATATCAAAGCAGGGTCTTATCAACCCAAACTTGTTGAGTATCCAAGAACAAAAATTGGAAAGTAAAACCGTCGATTTCAATATGTTTGGTTCAAACAATTTCCTTGGCTAGAATATTGACCTTCAAAGGACAAAGCATATTATTTTCCATGCTTTCTTTTTAAGAATACAAGTAATCCAATGGCTCGTTCTGCATTTGTTTCTGAAGGGTTTAACAGCTGGAAGAGAGTTAATGATAGAGAAAAATGTGCATTTCTTATTCATGTTGGTTCATTGTCTTCATCACATAATAGATGTGTGAAATGTGTTCAGGATTTGATGAACCCAAAGTAAAATATTGACAAAGTGTTGAATGCTCAATCTACGGAAGAAATTATAAAGAATAGGTTGCGTCTAAAGGCAACAATTGAAGGTTTATTATGACTTGCAACTCAATGATGTTCTTTTAGAGGTCAAAATGAATCAGAGAGTTTCTTAAATCGTGGAAATTTTATTGAATTGTTGAAATTTCAAGCACATTTAAATGATGAAATTGCAAAAGTTGTGTTACATAATGCCCCGCAAAATGCTAAATACACTTCTCCACAAATTCAAAAGGAAATATTACATATTCTTGCTAATAAAGTGAGAACAATGATTCAAGATGAATTGGGAGATGCCAAGTTTTGTATTCCTGTTGATGAAGCTCAAGATGAATCTAAAAAAGAGAAAATGACCCTTATTTTCATATTTGTTAATAATTCTGGATTTTTGGTGGAACGTTTCTTTGAGATTTTGAGTGTTGAGGACACAACATCGGCAAACCTTAAGAAATCAATTTCTGACATCTTTGTTCAACACAATATTCAAATCCATAACATGAGGGGACATGGGTATAATGGTGCAAGTAATATACATGGTGAATGGAATGAGCTTCAAACATTATTTCTTAGAGATTGTCCATATACCTATTATGTACATTGTTTTGCTCATCGTTTACAGTTAACATTGGTTGCAGCTGCTAAGGATGTGCCTTCTATTTGGCAATTCTTTTCTTATTTGACTTCCATTGTAAACTTCGTCACCTCGTCTCCTAAACGTCTTAGTGATTTACAATCTGCTCAACAAGAAGAGATTGCATATATGTTGGCTATTGATGAGTGTGAGTCTGGTACAGGAGCTAATCAAATTGGTACATTGCATAGACCTGATGCTACTTGTTGGAGCTCTCATTATGATTCTGTTAGGAACTTGATAGACATGTATGCAGCAACTTGTAAGATCCTTGTAAATCTTAGTGAAAATGGGTAGAATGGTACAATACGTGGGGAAGCTTGTGGTTTATGCAACATAATTATGAGTTTTGAATTTATATTTGTGTTATTTTTGATGGAAAATATCTTAGAAACCACTGACATTCTTTGTCAAGCTCTACAAAATAAATCACAAGACATTGTGTGAATGCTTTAAAATTTATCTCAACCACAAAAGTCATCCTTCTAAAATTTAGAGAAGATGGTTGGGATGAATTTTTTGAGAAAGTAAAGACTTTTTGTGAACGACATAATATTGAGATGTTTGATATGAGTTGTAGTTATAAAGTTAATTGTTATTGTCAACAACGGGACCATGTCACAGTTGAGCATCATTATCACTATGATATATTTAATGCTGCAATAGATTTTCAAGTGATGGAACTAAATTGTAGATTCAGTGAGGCAACAATGGAACTTCTTGCTCTTTGTTCAGCTTTGGATTCTACTGATTCATTTAAAAAATTTCATATGGGCGATATTTGCAAGCTTGCATCAAAATTTTATCCAGCTGATTTTACTCAACAAGAAATTCATGCTTTGAGAGCTGAATTGGAACACTATCAACTTGACATAGTTTGTGATCGTGAGTTTCAACAAATTTCTACTCTTTCTGCATTATATAGAGAAATGATTGTGATAAAAAAGGCTGAGAGTTATGTTATGTTTTAGAGATTGATTCGTCTTATCTTTCTGTATCAATTGCAACGGCAGAGAGAGCCTTTTCATCCATGAAATTTCTCAAAATGACATGTCGTAACAAGATGGATGATGATTTACCTTCCGATTGCATGATTCTCTACATAGAACGACAATTGTCTGAGAAAATAGACTTAGAATTAGTAATAGATGAGTTTTATACTCTAAAATCTCATCGAGCACAACTTAAGTAGATATTGAATTATTTTGTGTGAAATTTGAACTATGTAAAAGGATATTGGTATATAAATATTATATATTTGTTAAATGTTTAATATACATATATGTTTTATTATTGTCGCAATTTAGCCTAGGGCATTTGAAGATCCTGGCTACGCCATTACACCAGAGTAAATCGGGAAGCACTCGCAGCGGGCACTAGGAGCCCAGCATTCTTTAGTTGCGTGCCCCATTTAGAGAAAAAATTTCTATAAATTCGCCATAGCTGGAGCTCGAACCGTGGATGCCTGGGTGACAATCTGAATATCCTATCGTTGTACCATAATCCCAGGAGCAAATAATAGAGTACAATAGTACTATAATAATAAAGTATTATAGTACTATAGTAATAAAATTATAGTAATAGTATCCTTATGTTTTAAATAAATTTTACTAATCTATTATTTATAACTACTATTATAGTACCATTATACTTTAAAAATTTTACATATAAATTATAATTAATAAAATATCTTCCAAAAACTCCTCTATTAATCTACAGTTAAATATTTAAATGAAAAGGAATTATTTTTTTCATAGATGTTATTTGTCGATAGTTTTCATCTATTAATTTTATTACGTGCTAAACTTTTTTTATATATAAGTTTGTGAATATATATCCCTGCTGACTTTGTCAGTGACCTAGTGTATTTTAATTTTATTTTTGATTTTTTTTTTTTTACTTACAGGTATGTTATTTAAATTTTAATTTAAAAGGTTATGTTATAATATTAAGTTAAAAAGTCAAATTGTGAAAAAAATACTTAAAGGGTGTGCATGGTGAGATTCAGGGAGAGTTACATTTGATAATCTTAGTTATTTATCTAAGGTTATCAACGAAAACCCTGTTTGATTTATATAATCGATGATTTTCGAATAATATTTTATGCCCGACATGTCAACAAAAGAGGTATGCAATCTGGAATCGAAAAATCTCATAAAACTGAGGTTTTTCTTAATTCTGAGGTTAACGAAATTTTTTTACCCAAAATACCCTTGAATAAGAGAAAAATGTAAAGAAAAAAATAAAATAAATAAAATAAAAAACTTTAAAAAATATATAAAAATAAAATAAAAAACTTTTAAAAAATAAAAAATATATAAAAAACATTAAAAAATTAAAAATTTTAAAATAGAAAAAACATTAAAAATGGGGGAAAATAAAAAAAACATAAAACATAGAAAAATAGAAAAACGTAAAAAAATTTAAAAAACATAAAAAATAATAAAAAATGTAAAAAACTAAAATATATATATATATATTAAAAAAATAGAAAAACATTAAAAAAATTAAAAAGCGTAAAAATTAAAAAATAAAAAAGATAAAAAATGTACAAAATTTTAAAAAAAAACCTTTAAAAAAATACACATAAAAATAAAGAAAAACGTGATAGAGAAAATAAAAAAACGTAGAATTTAAAATAATAATAATAATAATAATAATAATATATGATTGGTTTTGTAACTAAGGGTAATATAGTAAAATATTAAATTAGGTTATTCATTAAAACCTTCAAACAAATAAATTTTTGTTGCATTATCTAGGTTAAACCAAACAATATTTGGTTATGGTTTATTCCCTATAATCTTGGTTATGTAATTACTTGATAATCATATAACTAAGGTTATACATGATAATTTGAACCAAACGCACCCTTAGGGTATATATATATGGCTCCCAAGAGTGGCTTAATTGATAAGTGTATGAGATAATGATTGTAGTAGGAGGTTTGAGGGGAGTCGAAACTCGACAGAGAATTTTATCACCTTTGTGGACTTCTGCTAATGCACTTGCTAATTTAAGTTATTGTTGAACTCCCTCTTATATATATATTCCTATGCTCTAAAAAATTAAAGGAAGAAATACACTTGGTGCTTATAAGGTGTGCACCATGAGGTACGTGTGTGTCTATATATATAACTAAAGAATTTTTTTAAAAAAATCCAAAAAAAATAGCATGTGGTGCTTATAAGGTGAACACTATAAGAGTAAGTAGGGTATCAAGACTATATGTATGTTAGGACACGTATAAACTAGAGGGGGAGGGTGAATAACTTTGTTTCACTTCTTCAAACTTAATGTTGCACGGAAAATTTGACGTGAAGATTCCATAATATTAATACTTGAATTTTACTTGGTATCCATCTTTTTGAGGTGACTAATGTAAATGTTCACTCATTGCACTCACAGTTTCACTATAAATGTCTTTTTGAGAAGCCTCGTATAAGCTCTAATGCAAGAATACAAACAAGAAACGCAAATAATATTACAAAGGAAATCGAAAAATGACTTTACAACATGAACCTTGCTTTGCTTGCTCTTTTCTTGCGTTGTATTGCCTCTTGGTGGTAGGAAATATAGCAACAATTATCTCCCAAACACCCAAGAACCAACATCTTCAAAACTTCACGGAACCCCATTTTCTAGGGTTTCTCTCAGGCTTGAAAACATCTCTCAATTAATTGATCTTACCCTCAATCAATTGTCACGTCAGATCAGACTATTTAAACATATAGAATGATTTTTTTCACCCAACCAATCAATTGGTGAGTCATACCAATCAATTCTGAGATTTTCTGTACTCATGCAAAAATACCTCCAATCGATTAACCTGATTGATTGCTTTAGCCCCTAATCGATTACCCCAATCGATTGCAAACCTTTTTGTATATGAAGAGAATATTACCTAATCTATTGTCCTAATTGATTTGTATTGCTAGAATCGATTGCCTCAACCAATTCCAACCCCTTCTATTTTCGCAAATCAACCTCTACCAATCAATTGGTGCTACTTCAATCGATTAGGTCAATCGATCTGAGTAACAAAATTTGAAATTTCAGGTTTAGGGTTTATCAATCGATTGGCAGATCACTCCAATTAATTGGTAACCCTAAATTCAATCTTTCCAACATTTAATTCCCTTCTTGCCTAGTATCTGATTGACCTCAACCTACCAGGACTTCCTCTGTATAACATCTAGTCATTTGTGACCTATTGTAACTTCCTTGTTGGTGTAATCAGCCTCTAGGGTTTTGATATTTGACAATGTACCTAAATTTGGTCAGTTTGACCAAAGGTTGATTCAAACATGATCTAATATTTGGAAGAGATAAGTATAGTCAGGACGACTAACAAGGGAAAGTCCTAACTAGAGGTTAGCAAAGACAAAGTCCAACCAAGTTTGTATGACTTGATATTTGGCAAGGGAAAGTACTGACTGGAGGTTAGACAAGGTAAAGTCCAGGCATATTAATAGGACTGGATGTCTAGAAAGGATAAGTCCTAATTGGAGGTTAAGCAAAGCAAAGTCCAATTAAGTTTATAGGACTGGATGCATGGCAAGGATAAGTCCAAGCAGGTCAAAGGTGACCGGATGCTTGGTAAAGGGAAATCCTAGGGAGTAAACCATTGGTGGTGAGATACTAAGGAGTAAGTATTAGGTTGTAAAGTCTTGGATGCAGTCTATGTTAGGACCAAAAGTGAGCTAGAGGGGGGGGGGGTGAATAGCTCGTCGCGTGCTCGGTGCTTGGCGTTGCTTGTTTCTTCAAGGATGCGCAGCGGAAATACAAAGAAACAAATACAAACACGCTAACACTTGGATTTTATTTGGTATCCACCTCCAAGGGAGGTGACTAATCCAAGGATCCACACAATGCACGCACCCTCCACTAATGAAACTCTCCTTTATGGTAACTACCAAGGCCGAAGAAGCCCTACAAGACTCAATACAAGAAGAAGAAAGGGTAGTAAAGAAATACAAGCTTACATGCTTACAATGAGTGCACAAACCCTAACCCTAGTTTCTTCTTCTTGCTTTGATCCGCCTCTTGACTTGGAAGGGCCTCCAAGAACCTTTAAAAACTGGTGATCTCGAGCTTGAGAAGAGCTGTGGAGGAGCTGGTGAAGATCTGAAATGAATCTGTGAAGAGATGCCGAAGACAACGCTCGCTTGCGGCTCAAATACGACGCAACGGTCGGATCCCAATCGATTCGATTATTCCCAATCGATCGGGAGAATTTGATCGATCCACGGATCGATCCGAGCCTCCGCTGCCTGCGAATCGATCCACGGATCGCGCTAAAAGCCGCCATCGATCCACCGATCGATCCACCGATCGATCCGAGACTTTACATCAGAGGTCCGATCGATCCACTGATCGATCCAGATCCTGGATGGATCCACTGATTGATCCAGCACTTTGTTTTTGCCCAAAACCAAGTCCCAAACCTCCCAAACCAACATCCGGTCAACCTTAACCTGTTGGTACGTCATGCCTAGCATCTAGTCACTCCCTTGACCTGCTAGGACTCCCTCACCAAGTGTCCGGTCAATCCCTTTGACCCACTTGGACTTTTCTTTCATGCCAAGTATCCGGTCACTCTCTTGACCTACTTGGACTTTCACCTAGCTTCACTCACTAGGGTTTTCAATCTGCCTAGCTTCACTCACTAGGGCTTTCACCTGGCTTCACTCACCAGGACTTTCAATCTGCCTAGCTTCACTCACTAGGTCTTTCACCTGGCTTCACTCACCAGGATTCACTCACTAGGACTTCCACAGTCAAGTATCCGATCAACCTTGACCTACTTGACTCTTCTGCAATCAACCTTTCATTGTCAAACATCGAAATCCAAACCAAGACTCAAGCTTGGTCAACCAGGTCAACCTTGACCTAAGGGATATTGCACCAACAATCTCCCCCTTTTTGATGTTTGACAATACAACAATAACACTTACAATACCACATGTAAGTTAGGCTAATCCTATAGCCTCCTTCTTCATGCCACTAGGTAATGAACACATAAGTTAAGCTCTTCATTCTCCCCCTAAAAGGGTAAACTCCCTCTAGGTAATGAAAGCCTAACTTACCCCCTTTCATAAGTCCTTTCATTCTCCCCTTATTAGCACACATCAACCCATGCCCCATTCTTGGGCACACATCAACCCATGTCCCATTCTTGGGCACACATCAACAAATCCACTTGTTGAAAACTCTCCCCCTGAAGAGTTGCTCATCGTTGTTCACAACTTTACTCGCTGTGATCAACACGATAATGAAGGTTCCATACCCTTCATTATCACCAATGCCCACCCTTGAGCATTAACAAAGTCCAATGACCTAAATGAAGGTCTCATACCCTTCATTTATCCTTAACCCTACATTTCTTCCTCAATGTAGGCAAATGCCCATCCTTGAGCATTATCCACTGAAACCAGTTGAACAATGAGGTTATCCACTCCCCATTTAAGTTCAAACGCTCAACCTTGAGCATTTTCAAACAGAAGATTAACTACCTTCCAAGGTTCATGAAAAATAATTTTCATGTCTTTAAAGAGTACCTCTCCCTAAAAACATGGTGGTAACTTCTGTCATTGCACCAACAATGACCTGGAATCCCTAAAACTTTAGGAAACCCTATTGTAGAAGTTTTGAGGTTCAAATATTCAAAATCTGAAATAAACCTCAACCTAAACTTCAACTTAGCCTTCCTTAACCAATCCATCCTTGTTTTCACATGAAAACACCCTTTTTATGTATACAAATGTATTTTTAGGGGTTTGGAAAGGTTACCTAGACTAAAATAGGTTTAAAGATGCTGAAATCGGCTTTCCAATCAACAACTTGGATCGATTGAGTTGGGTTCCAATCGATTGAACCTTTCCGAATCGATCCACCGATCGATTCAGACTTCCGATCGATCGGTGATCGATTGACTTTCATGCCTTGGAGATCGCCAATCCATCGGCTGAACGGATTCCACGGACGATCTGATCATATGGATGGATCGAGAACTCGATAGTTGCTGAATTTCAAAATCACCAATCGTAAACCCTAGAAAATTCTTACAAAATCCAAAAATCATGAAATTTCGTGTAGGCATTATTTAGGGCATATACTATCAAGGAAAAATAGTTTTCTATGAAAATACTTCATATTTTTAAAGATTGACACAAACTTGAAAATTTACAAAAATTTTAGTGTTTTCTTCAAGTTTGTGTCTAACTGTTCAATGGTGATTACTATCAAAAGATAGCCTTCACCAAGGTTTTCCAAAATCATTTTGAAAACATTTTCAAAACCAATATCCCACCATGTTCCTTGGGCTTAATGCACATGACTTGTACATTAGCTTTCCCAATGATGGGAAAACACATAACTATGTGTTTTGATGAACTTAAAACTCAAAAAAATGCACTAAATCAACATATTGAATTTTGTTCATCATCCTAGCATCTCACTTGTATCTAATGTGCACTAAAACATATACAAGTCATCTTATAGGTCTTTGTGAGATGTGAGATTTTGGTTTTGCCCTATTCTAGGGATCATGCATATCTATCTAGGCATTTTAGAGATATTGGACATCCACCTAGGATGTCACTTGTTAATAAGTGTTGTTAAATGCCATTTGTCCTTAATTACTAGGAATTAAACTTAATGCATGATTATGTTATGGCATACATCAAAAGGAAATAATTTTTCAAAAGAAAATATCCTATAACTACATGATGTATGAATGTCATGACATGATGTTTTTGGATTTTTCATAATAAAACATGAATGCAAAAATAGACATGATGTCATGACATATGATGGGCAAACAATCATGGCAAGGTTTAGCATAAATAAAATATACCTAGATTACCTACCTAAGTATCCTTAAATGTTGACATATTCCATTTTTCCTCAAGAGTAAACACGTACATCAAGGCCCGGATTGCCTTAAATTTTTAAGAGAATACCAAAATCCCAACTTGGTATTTCTCTAGGTTTTCTCAATTTATGTCATTTAAGATAAAATCAAATTTTCCACCATTAGGCACATTTTACTCTTTCAAAGAGTAAATAATAATTCCATTTCATTTTCAAAGGTTAACAAAAACCTTGAAAATGCTCCTTGAGTGTCAATTTCCTCAAAGTTGGGTTAACTACCCTTCTAATCGGAGTTGACACTCTCTAACCCATCTATGGGGTAGAGAAGATACTCCTAGGAACCCAACACCTATTGGTGCTCCTTGGATGCTCTAGGTACTCACTAGGGATTACTTCCCTAGATACCTTCCTAGTGACCTTGTTGGGCTTCTTAGAAGCCTTGGTCATATTTTCTAGGTCAACTCTAGGGATAGCCTCCCTTGTGACCTTGTTAGTGACTTTCTTAGACTTCTTAGAAGTCTTAGTCACATTTATCGCAAAAATACTCTTAGGGATGACTTCCCTAGTATTCTTGGCTTGACCACTGGACCTAGGGTTTGTTCCATAACTATATGGAACTCTATGGTACGAGGGCACATCCTTCTTAGCCTTTGGTTTGTATCCCAACCCTCTATGGCCATTGGATGACTTTGATTTTCCTAGCCCTAGGTATTTCTCATTTTGCCCTTGTAGGATATTTTCCATCCTTTTTAGGGTCTTTTCCATTTTATCAAGTCTTGACCTCAAGACTTGATTTTCTATCATTAAATCCTTAGGTTTTGGTCCATGAGCATTTTTGTTCTTGGGCATGTATCTACTATCCTTAGTGTTCCCGCCCAAGTGTCTATCTACCTTCCTAACCTTAGGTTGGGTAGTTTTGGCATGTAGGGCCACATGCTTTTCCTTAAAGTCCTAATGCTTTCTATTCTTATGGTAAATTGCATTAAAATGATAAAAATTAGAACTATCATGCTTTTTACCATAATGTAAAGGGGTAGACTCAATAAATGTTACCTTCTTCTTTACCTTGGAGGCTCCCCCTTGACTAATGCCTCCTTGAGCCTTGACCATCTTCTTCCCCTTGGGGCATTGACTTCGGTAATGCCCCTTTTGGTTGCACAGGAAGCACACAATGTGCTCCTTGCTCTTTTTTGTTCCGGGGATGGTCTCCTTGAGCTTCTCCTTGCCTTTTTGTGTCATTTGGCCCTTTTTCTTGGCCAATTTGGGGCACTTGCTCTTGTAGTGCCCATGTTCCCTACATTCAAAGCATATAATATGATTTTTATTATTAATTGAAATATTTATACCTTTGCTTGTAAGGGTGGCATCTTTTCCTTTGAATCCGGAGGTGGAAGCTTCCTCTTGATCGGACCTTGATTCCCCTCCATTTGATTTTTCTTGACTTGTGGAGGTAGAATCATCTTCCTCCTCTTCGTCTCTTGACCCGGATGTAGAGGCTTCTCCTTCTTCTTGATCCGGCGTGATCCCCCTCAATCCTAGAGGTGGAGGCTTTATCATCTTGAATATGAAACAAGGAGTATGCTCCCTCCTTGTTCCCTTCGATGCATTCCCTTGAGGATGAAGCTTCTTCTTGGACTTCTTCTTCGGAGGTTGAGCATCTCTCAACCTTGGAGTCCTCCTCTTGGTCTTGCTCCAAAGAGTCACCCTCTCTGGATACTTCTTGCTCTTGTACAGTGGAGGGGATCTCTTCATGAAGCTTGGCCAATTTGCTCCATAAATCCTTTGCATCTTCAAATTCTCCAATTTTGCAAATGATGGTGCTTGGCAATAAATTTACCAAAAGCTTGGTCACTTTGTCATTGGCCTCGCACCTTTGGACTTGCTCCGAGCTCCATTTGCTTTACTTGAGAAGCTTGCCCTTGGAGTTTGTTGGAGCCTTGAAGCCTTCCATAAGAGCAAACCATTGCTCTATCTCCATCATAAGAAAATTTTCGATTCTTGATTTCCAAGAATCGAAGCTCGTGGAAGTGTATGGTGGAGCCACCCTTGTGTCGAATCCGAGCCCATCTAGGAATTCCATTGTAGAAGTTGAGCTTTTGAATTTCTTTGACTTTGACAATTTTACTTCAACTTCTTCACCCTCTAGCTCTTCTTGTTATACTTTACCCTTTCGGCGATGATTCTGGTGAAGAGCAACCTCACTTTGATACCACTTGTTATGACCAAAAGTGAGCTAGAGGGTGAATAGCTCGTCGCGTGCTCGGTGCTTGGCGTTGCTTGTTTCTTCAAGGATGCGCAGCGGAAATACAAAGAAACAAATACAAACACGCTAACACTTGGATTTTACTTGGTATCCACCTCCAAGGGAGGTGACTAATCCAAGGATCCATACAACGCACGCACCCTCCACTAATGAAACTCTCCTTTATGGTAACTACCAAGGGCGGAGAAGCCCTACAAGACTCAATACAAGAAGAAGAAAGGGTAGTAAAGAAATACAAGCTTACAAGCTTACAATGAGTGCACAAACCCTAACCCTAGTTTCTTCTTCTTGCTTTGATCCGCCTCTTGACTTGGAAGAGCCTCCAAGAACCTTCAAGAACTGGCGATCTCGAGCTTGAGAAGAGCTGTGGAGGAGCTCGTGAAGATCTGAAATGAATATGTGAAGAGATGCCGAAGACAACGCCAATGGTCGGATCCCAATCGATTCGATTATTCCCAATCGATCGGGAGGCTTTGGATCGATCCACGGATCGATCCGAGCGCCTATCGCGCGCTCTCGATCGATCCACGGATCGATCCAGCGCTTATCACGCGCAGTCGATCCATCGATCGATTGGGACCTCTGATCGATCTGATCGATCCGAGGCTTCGATGAAAGGTCTAGATTGATCCATCGATCGATCCACTTTGTTTTGCCCAAAACCAAGTCCCAAACCTCCCAAACCAACATCCGGTCAACCTTATGTCATGCCTAGCATCTAGTCACTCCCTTGACCTGCTAGGACTTCCTCACCAAATGTCCGGTCAATCCCTTTGACCCACTTGGACTTTTCTTTTATGCCAAGTATCCGGTCACTCTCTTGACCTACTTGGACTTTCACCTAGCTTCACTCACTAGGATTTTCAATCTGCCTAGCTTCACTCACTAGGTCTTTCACCTGGCTTCACTCACCAGGACTTTCAATCTGCCTAGCTTCACTCACTAGGTCTTTCACCTGGCTTCACTCACCAGGACTTTCATACTGCCTAGCTTCACTCACTAGGACTTCCACAGTCAAGTATCCGGTCAACCTTGACCTACTTGACTCTTCTGCAATCAACCTTTCATTGTCAAACATCGAAATCCAAACCAAGACTCAAGTTTGGTCAACCAGGTCAACCTTGACCTAAGGGATATTGCACCAACAGTCTAAGCATGAAGCCTAGTAGGTCGGGTAGACTTACAGGAGTGCAGCTTGATCCTAAGGGATTAACCCTTAGGTGATAGACTTGGAGAAGGAGCCTTCAAGTAAATAGTAAGCCTAGTAGGTCAGGTAGACTTACAAGAGTATGACTTGATTCTAAGAGATTAACCCTTAGGTGGTAGACTTGGAGGGAGACCTCCAAGCAAAAGGTAAGTCTAGTAGGTTAGGTAGATTTACAGATATAAGCTAGGTTACTTATGTTAGAGTAATCGATGTGACCCTACATTTTGATATTTGGATAAAGGTTTAAGTTAGATTATTGTTGTATTTGATATGCGCTTGTGAGCATGCAGAATGCAGGTACAACAAGGAAAGTTTAAGTGTAATCTTGGCAAAGGCAAAGTTCAAGTGAGATCTTAGCAATGGTGAAAGTCCAAGTGGAGTCTTGGTGGTGTAAGTCCAAGTATGCAGTCTTGGCAACGTAAGTCCAAGTGTGACTTGACAAAGTTAAAGTCCCAGAGCGAGGAGCTCTTGGCAATGGAAGACTCGACAATAAGGACAAGGTCGAAGGAAGCTCTTGAAGGAAAAGCATGAATGATGGGGAAGCATCTAAGGGATGCAAGGCTGATAGAGGAGGCTAGAAAGAAAGGTCAACGTTGTGCGGGCGAGGATGAGTGCTACGAGATTATACTCAAGGTAAAACTCTAGGTTTAGGATTTACCAGTCGACTAGTGTATATACCAGTCGACTGGTGATTGGACTGGAAGATAATAGAATGCTTCTATTCTCTCAACCGAAGTGGACCAGTCGACTGAACCCGGCACCAGTTGACTGGTATCAAGCTATTGGATTGTAACGGTCGAATTTCACAGAGGACCAGTCAACTGGTGGTGTGATCAGTTGACTGGTAACAGTAGAATACTTTGGCTGCTTTCTCCAAGCTCTACAGAATGGAGCTCGGAGTGGTTAGCTTGGGTGATAAAATTAAAGGTAGTTAACCCCTAATTAGAGTCTCCAAACTCTCTTATGATCCTCATGTTCTTAATCGAGTCGTGGTGAGTTTTTTCCATCGACAAGGAGGTTCAAGTTGGCCAGAGTTCCGGGAATTGATCCACCGACGGATTAAGGGATCGTTCACCTTACGGATAGTCATAGAATAAGAGCCCCAATCTCCAAATCATGTAAACAAAAATGCTAGCGATTTGTTTATATTTCTTTATAGTCTTCTAGTAGCTTTGTATTACTTGTATTCTTGTATTTTGTTGTGCTAACGAGTGTAGGAAGCGAACAAAGTGTCGTCCACCTTACAGATAATCACAGAATATAAGCCCTAATCTCCAAATCACGTAAACGAAAATGTTAGTGATTTGTTTATATTTCTTTATAGTCTTCTAGTAGCTTTGTATTACTCATATTCTTGTATTTTGTTGTGCTAACGAGTGTAGGAAGCAAACGAAGTGAGTAACCGTCTATTCACCCCTCCTTTAGCCAGTGTCTCTAGCCAGTGTCTCTAGCCAGTGTCAAAGGTCCTAATAGCTTGTTTGTATTTTGTATGGTTGTTTTACAAGAACTTGGAGCTAAAAACAAAACACAGAACATACAAATGCAAATGGGTGAACTGGACTTGACTCGATTTAAACCGGATCCAAACTAGTTCAGTAGATCAAACTAACAGTTCAGTAGATTGACTAAGTTCAATTCTAGATTGCTAAGTTGTCAGAAATGTTGACATAGAAGTTGATGTGGAAAATGATTAGGTTTAGCTTGATAATTTGAATGAGGATAAGGATAAGTTAGATGATGTGGATAAAGATAAGGCTTGATCCATATATGGCATCATCCAGATAAGAATTGATCCAGATAAAAATATAATCCAACTCTTTAAAAGGAGATGAAGGCTCTACATTCTTGAACATCAATTCTCTACTCCATGATTATCGACTCTGCACTCAAAAGATAAGACTCTGCTCGTGAGAATGGGGAGGTGCTAGGAAGAGTGTGAGCCACTCAGGACTTTTGGATCGATCGACAATACTTTGTTTGTATTTTTTATTACAGTTGTATTTTATTTTATATCTCTTCTACTTGTGCTTAAATTGTAAGACGAGTTTCTCTGCTTCCGGAAAACTTCCGGAAAAGAGATCACTAGTGAACATGCGCCTCCTATGATTAGACCTTAGATGTAGTAACCCTTGGGGATTTAGAACCAAGTAAATCCATGAGTCTTTTTTCTATTTTGTTTATTATTGTTCCACTAAATATTAACTCTGATAGAAGACGAATGAATGAATGAAGAAATTGAAAAAAAAGATGGTCGATATTTACCCCCTCTATTGATGCACACCCATTCTACATTATTGTTACCTAGCATTCAGTCAACCTTGACATGTCAAGGCTTCCTTACCAAGTGTTCGGTCTATTGGGTCACTCCGAGAACTAAAGGGGAGGGGTGATTAGCTCCGTTTTCTTTGTTGATCATAACTTGCAACCAAAAATACAAAGCAAACGCTAAGACAAAGATTTACTTGGTATTCAACTCAAGAAGAAGTGACTAATCCAAGGATCCACACATGAGCACTCACTCTACTAAGAAAAATACTCCTTCTCAGAACAATATGAAGACGGAGAAACCTCGTACAACTCACACATAAGATATAACTCGAAGTAAGAAGTAAATACAAAAATATAAAATGAAAAACCTTCTTGTTTGATCTCTTATTGTTTGTGAACGTCTCTTGTAAGCTTGGAAGTTCAGCAACACCTCAGTCTTAAGCTTCCAAGAACTCGTGGAGAAGATGAAGTGAGCGTTGTGTAAATGTTGTTACATTTGTGTTATGATCGATTTGTAGCTAAAGGAGGGGTGAATAGCTCGTCGCGCTCGTCGTTGATTGCTTCTTGGTGATGATATATAGCGGAAAGAACAAGAAATGAGAATACAACGCTAACACAAGGATTTACTTGGTATCCACCTCAAGAAGAGGTGATTAATCCAAGGATCAAGAAGAGGTGACTAATCCAAGGATCCACACACGACACACTCTCCACTAAGAAAAATATCCTTTACAGTAACTACCGAAGGCGGATAAGCCTTGTACAAACCCACTCAACAAATATAACTCACACAAGAAGAAAAATACAAGAATACATATGAGAACTCTTTCTTCTTGCTTACTTGTTGCTGGTTGTTGCCTATTGATCCTTGGAAGTGCACCAGGACTTATCTCCAAGAGCCTCCAAGAACTAGATGTGAGCATTGGAGATGTCACAGTAAAGAATCGTTGAAGTCACGGAGAAGAAAACCGAAGGATTACGCAGAAAATCGCTCACCAACGGCTATAACCTGTGCAACGATCGGATCCCAATCGATTGAATGGCTCTCAACCGATTGGGGAGGCTTTGAATCAATCGGTCGATCGATTCAAAGCACCTCTGTGCGCTCTGGAAATCGCCTGAATCGATTACCTGATCAATTCAGCATCTATCGCACGATTTCCAGCTTCCCAATCGATCGGTTGATCAATTAGGGGTTTCAATCGATCAACTGATCGATTCAGAAGCTCACTGTTCACTCAAAAACTCTCCCAATCGATTGGGAAAATTTTGATCGATTACCCAATCGATCCAGATCATTTCTGCACAAAATTACGTCAACCGATTGATTGGCAAGTAGAAAAATGTGTAAAGCTTGAAATGAGCTTCGTTTCGCATCTGAAATCACCTCATTCCAATATCCGAGTCAAAAGTTATGGCCTTCGGAAGTTCACTACGTCCGAACTTCTTACTTCCATGCCAACTCCCTATTGGACTTACGATCGCTAAGTGTTCAATCAACTTTTGACCCATCTGGATTTTTTCTCCTTGTGTCAAGTGTCTCGTCCTCCATGATCCACTTGGACTTTTTCTCCTTGTGTCAAGTGTCCGGTCCTCCATGACCCACTTGGACTTCCTTCCACCAGATGTTCAATCACCCTTAACTCATCTGGATTTTCTCGTGCCAAGTATCCGGTCAATCCTTTGACCTACTTGGACTTCTCAATACCGGTGTCCGGTTAACCTTTGACCCATCTAGATTTCCATGTGTCTGGCTTCACTCACCAGGTCTTTCACCTACCTTCACTCACTAGGGTTTTCACTTGGCTTCACTCACCAGGATTTTCCCACTACCTGGCTTCACTCACCGGGACTTTCACCTGCCTGCTTCACTCACCGGGACTTTCACCTGCCTGCTTCACTCACCAGGACTTTCACCTAGCTTCACTCACTAGGATTTTCCAACTGATTAGCTTCACTTACTAGATCTTTCACTTGGCTTCACTCACCAGGATTTTCACCTAGCTTCACTCACTAGGATTTTCCAACTGCCTAGCTTCACTCACCAGGACTTTCAACTGCCTAACCTCCAGTTAGGACTTTTCCAATCAAGTATCTGGTCAACCCTTTAACCTACTAACTCTCCATCACATCAACCTGGTCAACCTTGACCAGAGTCTGCAATCTCCATATATTGTCAACATCGAAATCCAAACATCGAGACTCAAGCTTGAGCCAACTCAAGCTTAGTCAACCTAACCCAGGGGATATTGCACCAACAATTTGAAACTCGTTGTCGCCTTTATATATGTACTTTTAGGGTTCTCAATCAATTGAGTCTGCTCCCAATTTTTTGGCATATTTTACTCATCCAAGGAGTAAATGTTTTAAATTAAGGCCCGGATTTGCCTTTAATTCCCTAAGAACATACCAAAATCTCAACTTGATAGTTCTTATGATTTTCCTAATTTTTCTAATTTAATTTAACATCAATTTTCTCAAGTATTGGCACATTTTACTCTTTCAAAGAGTAGTCAATAATCCATTTCATTTTCAAAGGTTAACAATAACCTTGAAAATGCTCTCCGAGTGTCAACTTCATCAAAGTTGGGTTAACTACCTTTCCAATTTGAGTCGACACTCTCTAACCCATCTAAGGGGTAGAGAAAATACTCCTAGAAATCCAAAACCTATTGGTGCTCCTTGGATGCTCTAGGTACTCACTAGGGATAACTTCCCTATTTACCTTCCTAATGACCTTCCTAGGTTTCTTAGAAGCCTTGGTCACTTTCTCTAGATCAACTCTAGGGATTACTTCCCTTGTGATCTTCTTAGTGACTTTCTTAGACTTCTTAGAAGTCTTAGTCACATTTGAAGTTGCAAAGATACTCCTAGGGATAACTTCCCTTGTATCCTTGACTTGACCCTTAGATCTAGAGTTGGTTCCATAGCTATATAGAACCCTATGGTAAGAAGTAGCACCCCTCTTAGCCTTAGGTTTGTGTCCCAAACCTCTATGTCCATTGGATGACTTTTGTACTCCTAGACCTAGGTTTTGCTCATTTTACCCTTTTAGGATATTTTTCATCCTTTTTAGGGTCTTTTCCATTTTATCAAGTCTTGACCTCAAGACTTGATTTTCTTTCCATAAATCCCTAGATTTTGATTTTTCATTGTGTCCTTGAGCATTTTTATTTTTAGACTTACAACTAAAATCCTTAGAGTTCTTGCCTAAATTTTTATCTACCTTCCTAACCTTAGGTGTGGTAGTTTTAGCATGAAGAGCTACATGTTTTTTCTTAATGCTATCATGCTTTCTATTTTTATGGTAAATAGCATTAAAATGTAATAAATTAAAGCTAGCATGCTTTTTCCTATTATTTAAAAGGGTAGGCTCAATAAATGATACCTTTGGTTTTACCTTGGAAACTCCCCCTTGACTTGTACTTCCTCCTTTAGCTTTGACCGCTTTCTTCCCCTTTAAACATTGACTCCGATAATGTCATTTTTGATGACACGAGAAGCACACAATGTGCTCCTTGCTCTTCTTTGTTGTGGGGATGGTCTCTTTAGGCTTCTCCTTGCCCTTAGGTGACACTTAACCCTTCTTCTTGGCCAATTTAAGGCACTTACTCTTGTAGTGCCCATGTTCCCTACACTCAAAACAGATAATATGATTTTTATTTTTAATTGAAATATTTTTACCTTCGCATGTAGGGATGACACTTGATCCTTCATTTGATGTCTCTTGAATTTTGGAGGATGCATCTTCTTCTTCTCCGTTTGACCCGGATGTAGAAGTTTCTCCTTCTTCTTGATCCGGTGTCAACGAAGGTCGCTCCCCCTCAATCGTAGAGGTGGAGGCTTCTTCATCTTCATCTTCATCTTGTATATGGGACAAGAAGTATGTTCACTCCTTGCCCTTTTCATTGCTTTCCTTTGAAGATGAGGCTTCTTGGACTTCTTCTTCGGAAGTTGAGCATCTCTCAACTTCGGAGTCCTCTTGCTCTTGATCTTGATCCACTGAGTCACCCTATTTGGATTCTTCTTGATTTGGTGCAGTGGAGGGGATCTCATGAATCTTTGCCAATTTACTCCAAAGCTCCTTGACATCCTTGAATTCTCCAACTTGAGCCAAAATATTACTTGGCAACAAATTGACCAATAGCTTGGTCACTTTGTCATTTACCTCGCTCCTTTGAATTTGCTCTTGGCTCCATTTGTTCTTCTTGAGAATTTTATCCTTTGAATTTGTTGGAGCTTCAAAGCCTTCCGTTAGAGCAAACCATTGCTCTATCTCCATCATAAGAAAATTTTTTATCATTAATCTCCAAAGATCGAAGCTTGTGGATACAAATGGTGAAGGCACCCTCGTATAGAATCCAAATCCATCTCCGAATTCCATTTGAAGTTGAGTTTGATGAAATCTTTGACTTGAAGAATTTTACTCCAACTTCTTCACCCTTTAGCCTTGTTGCCCCTTCCGGCGATGATTCCGGTGAAGAGCGACCTTGCTCTGATACCACTTGTTAGGATCGATTTGTAGCTAGAGGGGGTGAATAGCTCGTCACGCTTGTCGTTGCTTGCTTCTTGGTGATGATATACAGCGGAAAGAACAAGAAACAAAAATACAATACTAACACAGGGATTTACTTGGTATCCACCTCAAGAAGAGGTAACTAATCCAAAGATCCACATGCGACACAATCTCCATTAAGAAAAACACTCCTTTATAGTAACTACTGAAGGAAGAGAAGCCTTGTACAAACCCACACAACAAATACAACTCACACAAGAAGAAAAATATAAGAATACATATGAGAACTCTTTCTTCTTGCTTACTTGTTGCTGGTTGTTGCCTCTTGAACCTTGGAAGTGCACCAGCACTTGTCTTCAAGAGCCTCCAAGAACTGGCTGTGAGCAGTGGAGATGTCGCAGTAAAGAATCGCTGAAGTCGCCGAGAAGAAAACTGAAGGATTGCGCAGAAAATCGCTCGCCAATGGTTATAACATGTGCAACAGTCAGATCCCAATCAATTGAATGGCTCTCAATTGATTGGGAAGGGTTTGAATCGATCGGTCGATCAATTCAGAGCGCCTCTGTGCTCTCTGGAAATCGCCTGAATCGATTGACAATTGATTCAGCCTCTATCGCGTGATTTTCAGCTTCCCAATCGATCGGCTGATCGATTGGGGGTTTCAATCGATCAACTGATCGATTCAGAAGCTCTCTATTCACTCAAAAACTCTCTCAATCGATTGACCAATCGATTGGGGAAGTTTTGATCGATTACCCAATCGATCCAGGCCATTTCTGCACAAAATCACGTCAACCAATCGATTGACTAAACAATTGAACCCCCCAATCAATTGGCCAATCGATTGGTAAGAATAAAAATGTGTAGATCTTGAAATGAGCTTCGTTTCACATTCGAGATCACTTCATTCTGATATCAGAGTCAAAAGTTATGGCCTTCGGAAGTTCACTACGTCCGAACTTCCTAGTTCCATGCCAACTCCCTATTAGACTTACGATCGCTAAGTGTTCGATCAACTTTTAACCCATCTGGACTTTTTTTCCTTGTGTCAAGTGTCCGGTCCTCCATGATCCACTTAGACTTTTTTTTCTTGTGTCAAGTGTCTAGTCCTCCATGACCCACTTGGACTTCCTTCCACCAGATGTTCGGTCACCCTTGACCCATCTGGATTTCCTCGTGCCAAGTATCCGGTCAATCCTTTGACCTACTTGGACTTCTCAATACCAGGTGTCCGGTCAACTTTTGACCCATCTGGATTTCCACGTGCCTGGCTTCACTCACCAGGACTTTCACCTAGCTTCACTCACTAGGGTTTTCACCTGGCTTCACTCACTAGGATTTTCCCATTGTCCGGCTTCACTCACCGGGACTTTCACCTGCCTAGCTTCATTCACCAAGAGTTTCACCTAGCTTCACTCACTAGGATTTTTCAACTGCCTAGCTTCACTCACTAGGTCTTTCACCTGTCTTCACTCACCAGGATTTTCACCTAGCTTCACTCACTAGGATTTTCCAACTGCCTAGCTTCACTCACCAGGGCTTTCAACTGCCTAACCTCCAGTTAGGACTTTCCTAGTCAAGTATCTAGTTAACCCTTTGACCTACTTACTCTCCATCACATCAACCTGGTTAACCTTGACCAGAGTCTGCAATCTTCATGTATTGTCAAACATCGAAACCCAAACATCGAGACTCAAGCTTGAGCCAACTCAAGCTTAGTCAACCTGACCCAGGGGATATTGCACCAACAATTTGAACCTCACTGTCGCCTTTATATCTGCACTTTTAGGGTTCTCAATCAATTGAGTCTGCTCCCAATTGATTACCACATCAGATATGCGTGGTCCTAACTATCTAAACCTCAAAACCTGTGCAACGCTCATCTCCCAATTGATCTGCTGATCGATTGGGAGCAATTGGATCCATTGCCTGATTGATCCAGATGCTTCTGTGTTGTCACAGAAGTCCTCAGAATTGGTTGACCAATCTATTCTGGCTTTCCTTGGGTCACTTCAAGCAATCGAGCCCCAATCGATCTCTTGATTGATTGGAGTAGCCCAATAGATCGAGAAGCCTTCTATGCTCATGTGACTTCTGTTGGGATTGTAAGGTTGCAAACATAGTCTCACATTGAAAACACATGGGAAAGATCATGGGTTTATAAGAGAAAAGATATCTCCATTGGCATGAGGCCTTTTGGGAAGAGTCCAAGAGAAAAACCATGAGGGCTTAAGCCCAAAGTAGATAATATCATACCATTGTGGAGATATCTAAATTCTTTTCGATCCAACAATTGGTATCAGAGCTCAGACTGCCAGAAGGTTTAACCGCCGACTGTGCACAAGAGCTATGATCTGATTGAGCAATGTGGGTACAATATTGACCTCGAACAAAAAAAGTGGGATCTCCTATGTTTGGATCAAGAGGACCAGACACCGGACAGAAAGTCCTAGTTGCACCTAGGCAAGGAAGTCCTAGTAGGTCAACTAGACCGAGGGGCAGGAAGGCCTGGTGGGTTGAGGATCAGACGTGGGAAGCCTGTGGTCCTTTGCTTGAGGGGGGAATTATTGGCGTTGCAAGGTTGCAAATATAGTCCCACATTGAAAACACATGGAAAAGATCATGGGTTTATAAGAGAAAAGATATCTCCATTGGCATGAGGCCTTTTGGGAAGAGCCCAAGAGCAAAACCATGAGGGCTTAGGCCCAAAGTGGACAATATCATACCATCGTGGAGATATCTAAATTTTTTTCGATCCAATTGTTGGATGCTACTCGGAAAACGTAATGGTTCCACTGTACAAAAATTTTGTACAAAGGTCTGAACCTTTTCCTAGCTACCATGTGTTCTTTTAAATTAAACTTGGATCGCCTGCGGAACTTAACACGTTTGATCCAAAGTTTAATCTATTTGTTCTTTTAGGTTTTGACTTGGATCTCCTGCGGAACTTAACACGTTCGATCCAAATCACCTAAGTTATTAATTCTATTAAATATTAATTTTCATAATTGGTTCCCAGTACTGACGTGGCGAGGCACATGGCCTTCTTGGATATGGGAGCAACCACCACCGACTAGACAAAACCTTTTAAGGAAAGCTAATATTTAATTTCCTAAAATAACTTTAGGTTAACCGAAAGGAACAATCAAATCACAAGGAAAAGAAAAAAAACAAAGAACACAACATCGAAAATAAATTCGAAATACTAGAATCGCATGCCTCTTGTATTTGGTATTATTTCCAAAAATAACTAGTATGATGCGGAAAGGAAAAATACTAGTTATACCTTTTAGAAAGACCTCTTGATCTTCTACCGTATTCCTCTTCTAATCCCGGACGTTGTGTGGGTAACGATCTTCCGAGACGAGAACCACCAAACCACATTCTTCTTCTTTCCTTCAAGTTTCGGCCAAGCAAGACTTTCAAAGGAAGAAGATCCTTTTCCACCAACCAAGCTCCAAGGGATGCAAGCTTTCTCTCCTTCTTCTCCAAGCTAAGATCCGGCCACCACTTGATCTCCAAGAGAAAAGAAGGTTTCGGCCACAAAGATGGAGAGAAGAGAAAGGGAAGGGCCGGCCACACCAAGGAAGAAAAGAGGGAGAAAAATAATAGAGTTGTTCTTCCATAAAACCTCCTCTACCCCCTCTTTTATAATCCTTGATTTTGGCAAATAAGGAAATTTAAATAAAAACTTCCTTAATTCTTTTGCCATGAAAAGGAAAAATTTATTTAATTAAAAATAATTTTTCTTTTCATTATAACATGGTCGGCCACTTATTTCCCCAAATCAAGGAGAGTTTTAATTAAACAAGAATTAAAACTTCCTAATTTGTTTCTAGAAATTTATAAAAAATTCTCCAATAATTTTATCCCTTCATGATTGGTTTATAAAAAGGAAATTTAATAAATTAAAATCTTTCTTTTAAACATGTGGATAAAAAGAAAGTTATCTCTAAAAATTAAAATCTCTTTTAATCTACAAATAAGGAAAGATATCAAATCTTTTCTTAATCTCTTGTAGAAACTTATAAAAGATAATATTTAATTTTTAAACTCTCTTTTAAATCATGAACATGGTTAAAAAGGAAAGTTTTCTTAAAATTTAAAATCCACCTTTTAATCAACAAATAAGGAAAGATTTCAAATTTTAAACTCTCTTTTAAACATGTAGATGATTTACAAATAAGGAAAGTTTTTACCAAAAATTAAAATCATCCTTTTAATCTACAAATAAGGAAAGAGATTAATCTCTTCTCTTAATCTTTTGTAGAAAGCTATAAAAGGAAATTTTTAATTTTTAAACTCTCTTTTAAAATCATGATATCCACATAAGAAATAATTTTAATAAAAATCCCTTTTAATATTCTAGTGGCCGGCCACCTAAGCTTGGGACCCAAGCTTTGGTCGGCCACCAACTTGGCTCATCCACTTGGTCTTGGCCGGCCCTAGCTTGGGTTCCAAGCTAGCTTGGCCGGCCCCATTGGATGGGTAAGAAGGTGGGTATGTGGTGGGTATAAATCTCTATATACAAGAGGCTACGGTAGGGACCGAGAGGAGGAATTGGTTTTGGTCTCCCGATAAAATTAAGCATTTCGTGTTCGCCCCGAATACACAACTTAATTTTATCAATAATAATTCATTCCACTAGAGAACTATTATTGAACTACCGCACCAATCCCAAATTACATTTTGGACTCCTTATTATGAGTGTGTTAGTCTCCCTGTATTTAAGATGTCGAATATCCACTAATTAAGTGAGTTACTGACAACTCATTTAATTAATATCTTAGTCCAAGAGTAGTACCACTCAACCTTATCGTCATGTCGGACTAAGTCCACCTGCAGGGTTTAACATGACAATCCTTATGAGCTCCTCTTGGGGACATTCTCAACCTAGATTACTAGGACACAGTTTCCTTCTATAATCAACAACACACACTATAAGTGATATCATTTCCCAACTTATCGGGCTTATTGATTTATCGAACTAAATCTCACCCATTGATAAATTAAAGAAATAAATATCAAATATATGTGCTTGTTATTATATTAGGATTAAGAGCATACACTTCCATAATAACTGAGGTCTTTGTTCCTTTATAAAGTCAATATAAAAGAAACGACCTCTAATGGTCCTACTCAATACACTCTAAGTGTACTAGTGTAATTATATAGTTAAGATAAACTAATACCTAATTACACTACGACCTTCCAATGGTTTGTTCCTTTCCATCTTGGTCGCGAGCTACTGTTTATAATTTATAAGGTACTGATAACACCACACACCATGTTATCTACAATATAAATTAATTGAACAACTACATTTATCATAAATGTAGACATTTGACCAATGTGATTCTTATTTCTAAATAAATGTTTATACCAAAAGCTAGGCTTTTAGTATACATCCTAACACCAACAACTTCCTCTCAATCGATCTGCTAATCGATTAAGCTCCTTGCGTCAAAAAGCACTGCCCAATCGATCCACTGATCGATTGGACTATGGTTCAATCGATCACCTGATCAATTGAGTAACCCTAACTTGTTCCATTCAAGTCTAGGGTTCCATTGCCCAACATCTGGTCAATCGTAACCAGTTGAAACTTCTTTATGCCTAGCATTCGGCCTGTCTTGGGACTTCATCACCAAGTGTCTGGTTAAACTTTTGACCCACTTGGATTGTTCTCCTCATATCAAGTGTCTGGTCAACCTTAACCCACTTGGACATACCGTCTTGTGCTAAGTGTCTGGTTCTTCATGACCCACTTAAATTCTAAACACCAAGTGTCCGATCAGCCTTGACCACCTGAATTTCTACATACCTAGCTTCACTCACCAAGATTTTCCTTCTGCCTAATTTCACTCACTTGAGCTTTTCACCCACTCACCAAGATTTTTCACTATCTAGCTTCACTCACTAGGGCTTTTCCAATTGTCTGGCTTCACTCATCAAGATTTCTAAACTGTCTATCTTCACTCACCAAGACTTTCATCTACCTAGCTTCACTTACTAAAACTTTCACACTCCCTAGCTTCACTCATTAGGACTACCAAACTATCTGGCTTCACTCACCAGGATTTTTTAGTTACTTCACTTCACTCACAAGGACTTTCACACCAAGTGTCTAGTCAATACTGACCCACTTAGATTTTCATCTTCCATCAATCTTTCTGTTGGACTTAGCCTTGCCTAACCTTCAGTTAGGACTTTCCAGTCAAGTATCCGATCAACCTTGACCTACTTAACTTCTGGTCAGACTTTGACCATCAATCTCCATATGGACAATTGTACTAGCAATCTTCATATATTGTCAAACATCAAAACTCAAACATCATGACTCAAGCTTGAGCCAACTCAAGCTTAATCAAACTGGTCAACCTTGACCCAGGAAATATTGTACCAACATGGTCCTCCTTGACTCACTTGGACTTTTCCCTTGCCAATGTTCCCATTGGACTTTTGATTATCATGTGTTTAGTTCTCCATGACTCACTTGAATTTTTTCCTTACCTAGCTCCACTAGGACTTCCATTGCCTAGTTCTCAACTAAGTGTCTAGTTCCCAACTAGATCTTTATTGATTAATCCCACTATTACTTTCATTGCCTAGCTTTTAACTAGGTCTTCCACTGCCTAGCCCATTTAAGACTTTAATTTGTCTAGTTACCAACTAGGTCTACCACTACTTATTCCCCCTAGGATTTCCTATTATCATGGCTAACCTCCAGTTATGACTTTCTCAATCAAGTATCTGATCCTCCCTTGACATACTTGACTTATCTATCACATATTGTCAAACCTCAAACTCAAGCATGAATTAACCCAAACTTAGTCAAACTGATTAACCTTGACTCAAGGATGATTGCACCAACAATATATATATTGGATTTTGTTATTGTAAGTATCCTGTGTTGGTTTTGATGTGGTCAACTAAGTTAAGTTTTGCTCTGTGTATTTGATGTCTTGTGTCTAAGTGTGCAGGAACTAAGGAATTCAAGAAGTCGAGCGGAAGACACGACATATGAGAGGAATGGCACGGGAATCGAGTCGACAGACTCAGTGTATTCGAGGGATGAGAAGATAATGAAGAGTACACCAGTGGAGTGAGAATGACACATGCGACGGTTTCGAGGGATGAAAAGCCAAAGCGGAAGATTGCTGGAGGAGAGAAGACCCGAGTTGAGTTCGGGTGAGCTCAACTTTGGATGCCCGAGAAATCACCCATGCGACTATAGTGAAAGACTGGATAAGTCAACATATTGTTGACTTGTCCAGGTGCTTGGACCATGTCCAGGCACCCGGACTCCTAGCACTCGGAGAGGGTCCAGGTGCTCAGACTTTTGGCACCCAGACCACCTTAGTGCCGAATAGACGCTTTGTCATAGAGCTATTGCTGTGGATCATCTTCGAGTCCAGGTTAATAGAGATTCGGGTGCTTGGACCAGTCCGTGAGTCGATAAATGGCTTATCACTAGATGTTGCAAAGTAGATTAAGGCGACCAGCTGGGGGCGCCTAGACTGGGTTTGGGCACTCAAAATCCACCACGTCATCAACTGATAGGTTTGACTAGTGGACTATAAATAGAGCCCTAGTTCATCTAGTTTTGACATCACTTGAATTGTACTCAAATTCTTTCCTGTTTTTTATTGTTCATGAGCTATCAATGTCTTGTACGAGATTTCTTTGCCTCCGAATTGTGTCGAAGAAAGAGTCGACTTAAAGAGCTTCATTTACCTTGGACTAATAACCTCTCGGTTGCAAATCAAGTAACCTTTCTGCCTTGTATTTATTTCATTCATTATATTTATTTTCTATTGTCAAAGTTAACTCCGAAAGAAAGAGAAAGGTATTTCGATTGTGATTGCAAGGCTATTCACCCCCTATCTAGCCAACCGCTAAGGGACCAATAGTTATGTCGCACACCTTATAGTGCACATCCCGTGAGCTCCTAGTGTAATTTTTTTGAAGTTTTTTTAGAACTTAGGGTTTAAGATAAAGAAATTATAAAAAAATACATTGATACTCACAGGGTATGCACCATAATGTGTGTGGCATAATATCCCCCTCTCTCTTTCTATATATATAGAGGTTTGCTAGCCTACACATTGTTAGGACATGTAGAGAGCTATAAGGGGTTAATAGCTTCGATCGATTCTTTGAACTTGATTTATAAAGGACAACTTAAAGCAATGCTAACACCTTTCGTTTTACTTGGTATCCACCTCCTTGAGATGACTAATCCAAGAATTTACTCATACTCTCACAAATACATTATGAACACCTCTAGTTAGGAATTTTCATTGCCTAACCTCCGATTAGGACTTCTTTAGACAATTATCCGATCCTCCCTTAACTTACTTGACTTCTTTATCATATATTGTCAAATATCTAAACTCAAGCTCAAGCCAACTCAAGCTTAGTCAAATTGGTTAACCTTGATCCAAGGATGATTGCACCAACAGACATCTCATGGTGCACATCTCGTGAACACCATGTGTAATTTTTATTTAGGTTTTTTAATTTCTTTAACTTAAAATACTATAATTTAAATCCTAAATCCTAAACCCTAAATTCTAAAATCAAAACTCTAAGCTCTAAAAAAATAAAGGAAAAAAAATACACTTGGTGTTCACAAGATGTGCACTGTAAGGTGTATATGCTAACATTGTTGCGAGGTTTGCTAGTCTATACATCTCATGGTGCACACCTGGTGCGCACTATGTATATTTTTTAACTTTTTTTAAAATTTTCTTAACTTAAATATTATAACATAAATCTTAAACCCTAAACTTTAAATCCTAAAATCATAATGTGTGCATCATAAGATGTGTAGGCTAACATTATATATATATATATATAGTTTTGATATGTCACAAACCTTACGCAGCACACTGTTGTGTCCAAAAGAATATGTATATTTTCACAATAGTATAATATTGTCCACTTTAGACCTAAGTTCTCATGATTTTACTTTTAAGCTCTATCCAAAAGATCTCATATTATAAAGATATCTTCATCATTTTAAACTCGTGATCTTTTTCCATATCTTTCCAATGTGAGACTTTGATTATATTTTGAACTTCCGAATAATCCTCCTCTTAAATGAAGGATCATCGTTACTCTCATGGTTCAGGTCTTCCTGTAAGTATTTGGTAACTTTTGGTCTGTTCCGGACCTCCCCTCAACTTCATTCAAGGTCATCATATATGACATCTGATCTGGATCATGACTTTAATACTATTTATTATATCAAAAAGAATTCACAAATATATATAATATCATTATATTATCCACTTTAGATTTAAACTCTAAAATGTCTAGTATCTTCGTACTTTTAAATGTATCATCTTTTTCATATATTTTTAAATATGAGATTTTGATGACAATCTCAACATATACCTCGTGTATATCTAAATTTTTATCTCAATCAAAAAAAATTATACTTGATATTATAATTTAACCTATAAATGTTCAAGCCCCTTAAGTAAAATCCTAAATAACATATCCTCTGTATCGCGGACTAACTCCGCGGCATAAAATATGGAACAGGGAGATGGACAATCTAATTGATTCCTATAAATATTCAAATATGCCGTCCAGCAGTGGTCATTGTTCCACTTTTTGCCTGCATTAAGCGATGAGCCATGGATCCTTCATCCAATTTGTGGTGCTGCATAAAACGTTCACGTCAAGACTTGCGAAACAAATAATAATTCCCAAAAGAGCGCAAACTAAACGTGAAAGCTATACACATCGTGATAGAGCGATACCCATCAATTATTTTATTTAAAAATTTTACCTTTGAAATAGAATAATTAAAAAAAATCTTTATATCAACCATCCTATTTATTCTCTAAATTTAAATTTAATAAATAATAATTTTTTAAATTTAAAAAATAAAATCTCTATCCTAAAAATAAAATAATATTTCTTTTCAATCTCTTTTCTTTCACTCATTCTTTTCAATCTCTCTCCTTCTTCTCATTTTATAAATATAATAAAAAAATTTTAAAAAAAAGAATAAAATAATAAGAAATTAAAGATAATAAAAAATTTAAAATAATTGATGTAATATGTAGTAAAATAATTTTTTAAAATTTAATAAAGTGAATTATTTATCTTAAATTTTAAATATCTTACTATATATATCTTACTATTTTATTAAAAATCTGCCCCCTTTACTAACTAACTTTGGTGAAGCCTAAAATGAATTTAAGTTATTATCCTTTTTTCTATTCGCATTAAAAATAATTCTAAGATTTATTAATAATTTCACAAGCGAAACAATCAGTGATCTAGAGTTTGAGACTTAGCTGCGGCGTTTTATTATAAATTTTTCTCATCATTAATTTTCTCTGATTGTTTTATATAAAAAAAATATAATTCTCTTTAGTCTCATATCTTAGAATTGACAATACTATGATCAAAGAAGATTCTATAAATATTTTAGATCGACAATGTTAAAAAAATACTTTTCTTAGTTTTTTTTACTAAGATAAATATAATATTAAATTAAATTGATTTTTTTTCATAGGGAAGCCTGTTAGCTGGGATTCTCGAGCGTCACTTTTGCATTATTGCATGGGTCGAATCTTACCAAAATAATTAATTATTTGAAAATCTTACCCAAATAATTAATTATTGATTTTCAAAGACCCAAATAATTAAGATTTTCAAAAGTCAGGTAATTTACCCTAATGACTCTACTAATGACTCTGCTTTAGTGTTTTAATGCTAAAATACTTTAATTAATATAATTTCATTATAAAGGATCAATGTGATTTTAATGTATTATATTACACACGCGATGCGTGTGCACGATCACTAGTATTTTATTAAAAATCTCCTCCTTTACTAACTAACTTTGATGAAGCCTAAAATAAATTTACGTTAATATTCGTTTTTTCTATTCATACTAAAAATAATTCTAAGGTTTATTAGTAATTCCACAAGCGAAACAATCAATGATCTAGAGTTCAAGACTCAACCGCGACATATTATTATGAATTTTTCTTATCATTAATTTTCTCTGATTATTTTATATAAAAAAATATAATTTCCTTTAGTCCCACATCTTAGAATCTATGATAAAAAAAAGATTCTATAAATATTTTAGGCTAACAATATTAAAAAATATACTTTTCTTAGTTTTTTTTACCAAGATAAGTATAATATTAAATTAAATTAATTTTTTTCATAGGAAAGTCGTATGGGTGACATTCGAAAATCTAAACAATTCGGATTTTCAAAGACCCAAATAATTCAGATTTTTAAAAGTTAGGTACTCTACTAATGACTCTACTTTAGTATTTTAATACTAAAATGTTTTAATTAATTTAATTTCATTATAAAGGGTTAATGTGATTTCAATATATTATATTACACACGCGACGTGTATGCACGATTACTAGTAATTATAAAATATATGATATGGATGTTATAAAATATATGATATGGATGTTTTACCTAATAGTTAGATATATATTTTTTGTCATGTGTTATTTTGGATGTTTTACCTAATAGTTAGATATAGATTTTTTGTCATGTGCTATTTAACCATTCAAAATTAATAAATATTTATTATTTATTATTTATTTCTTCCGTATTATTTAAAATAGATTTAACCTCCTCGTATTAATTCGGGATGAATTAATAGAGATATTAGAGACGACTATTCACATTTGATCACCATCAAAATAGATTCACCGAAGCTTTAGGCAGACGAGCAGCTTTTTGCCACCGTCATGGAGCGTACACGGCGGCTCGTGAATAAGGCGTTGGTAACGTGCTATCGTGCACAAGGTTCCACCTTTAAATGGTTTTTCATTCCAATTTTATCTCTTAATGCACATTTTTTATTTTATTTTTGAGTTATTCCCTTCCTCATTATCAATGCATCAATTAAGGAATATACATTCTAAAAATACATTTATTATAGCATTATTTTAGTTAGCTGACACTATAGCTATTATAAAATTAATTAATTTTTTTTTTCCTTTTTACTCCAAATTAATCAACATTATTTTGTGTTATATTAAAATACTCTTTATTAAATTAATCAAAATTATTAAATTTAATTAAAAATTCGCCGACTTATTTAAAGTCACTTTAACCTTTAACATTACTCTAGCATATAGTTTTGTTAATTGTTATAAATTGTAGCAATTATAGTCATATAATTATTATAACCATTTTAAAGTGATTTTGATTAAATTAAAATATTTTTAATTTAGTTTGAGCAATTAAGATTAATTCGATAAAAATATATATATAAGAGTGTTTTAATATGTAATAATTTTAATTATATTAGAATAATTTTGCTTTATATTGTAGTAGAAATGATCATAGCTACCGCAATAATACTAGAATAAGAGTATTTGGGATGAAAAATACAATAAAGTGTTTTTTTTAATAGTCAATAGCATATTTTGCATGCATTTTCTCATCTACATATTCCGTTCAACTAAACTTTCAACTCGCTCAACTACTCAATTTAACAAATTACCAATCATGCATTTTCTTAGAGTTGGAATATTCCATTCAACCTCTTAAACTATACAATGAATTAGAATAAGTCAATATTCAAAATAAACATCAGTCAAATATTACAATATGCTGCTATTTTTTTAAAAAAAAACACACACACAAGGTATTTCTAGAGGGTTTGTCGTATAATTTTTGAGTTTAAAAGCCCAAATTTTAAAACACAGTTTAATGTTTTTACGGCAATTTACCAAAAGACATATTACGATTAATGTATTTATCAAAAAGCACATTACGATTTTGTATTTACCAAAAGGCACAGGTAAGTGATGTTTATTACCGAATATAACCCTACCGCCAACTCCTCTGATCAGTCATCATTTCCCAGACATCCGAACCACATTTTTAAAAAACTTTGATATTAAAAAGGAAAAAACGATCATTAGGGTACCTCCCTCCTTCGTGACATGCGAGTGCAGCTCCGTCTTGTGAAATCCTAGTTTAGTGTTCGTGAGCCATCAATTCGAGTTTTTCTCAAGCGGCATCTATCTAGCATTTCAGTTTAATTAAAAACTAGGAGTGTTCGTGAGCCATCAGTGAAGGATTCTAGGGTTTACATTAATCAGCTAGTATCATAATGGCGCAAAGACGTCGATCGGGTGTATCATCATCCTCTTCACGTCAATTAGCTGTAAAGGTTATCATTTTACAAACTCTGTGATATTGAGAAGCTGAACTAATATCATTTAATTTTTTTTATTTTTATAAAGTATAGGGTTCAGTTGATGTTGGACAGAAACTGCATTGGAACAGTGTCCTCGGTCATTTTAAAAGTTATTTTACATGACCGACACATAGTGCTGATCAAACAGTCACCCTTTCGTATTTTTTTGGACATAGAAGATATGCAGCACATCCGCGGGATTTTGGTAAATATATTTGAAAATTGGGATTCAAGTAGTCAAACCTTTAGATTCTCAGGTACAATTTATAATTTTGTATTTTAATTACAAAGTAGTTGTATGGTAAAATTTAAGCTTTTGCTAAACGTGGAGCTGATACGATGGTGTATCAGGCCCAAAGTGGGCCTGATACGGCATCGTATCAGGCCCAACGTGGGCCTGATACGATGGAGTATCAGTGCTTGATATGACATCGTATCATGTCCATGGTGTTCCTAATACTTTTGTATGTGTTGGTAGAAGTCTAATAATAATTTAACTTGGTCAGGTGTTCCGGTTTGCTTCACAAGAGGAGACGTTTCATTGCTGCTTGGTATTGCAGACCGAGGAGCTTCAATTCCGATGAATTCAGCTAAAGCATCCAGTGACCTCTTTCTAACTTACTTCTCAAACAAAAAAGAAGCTACTGGATCAAGAATTGAGGAGTTGCTTAAATTTTATGGCAATCGCGTTGAAGTCGAAGATGATGTTTTATTATTTTGCAAATTCTATATTTTGTATATATTTGTTTGTGTCTTATTTTCTTCTAATACATATAAGGTCCCGTTAAGTCTTATAGATATAGTAGATGATTTTGATAATCTTGATAGATTCAACTGGGTTGAAGCAATCCATGAATTTATGGCTCCACAATTACCTAAGATTGGGGACATATTTTCATCAACTGAGACAAAACATGCTAACACCAACCTCCCTTACCTAAAGAGATTTGTTGGTCTTTTGGCAGTAAGTGTTTAATTTGTGTGAAAATTTTTAATATTTTGCGAACAATTTTAAAATAGTTAACCCTTGTCATGGTGAATCAGGCATGGTTTTTGGAGCATGTTCCAATCCAAAAACCATACAAAATAAAAGGAGCCAGAATAAATAAGTGGAGGAATATTCCTTCACATATTAGTAAGGTGAGAGAATTGATTAACCAAGTTTCATCTGAAGAGGTAAATTTAGAATACTTTGACTATAGTTTGGTTAAAAAGTATGGTTTGAACATGTGGTTTAATATTCTTACAGGTTGTGATTGACCTAATCCCTAACCAAGATGAAAGATCATTGGTTGAGAACCTTGCTGGCGTTGATGACAGGCCACATGCAATGGAGGCATCACACATTGAAGTCACTGTAGGAGGAAGGCAGATTAATAAGGATTGTTGCAATTGCATTATTCAAGCAAACATAAATAAAGAGCTAACAATGGAGAACATGCAATTGAAGGAGAGGGTGAAAGAGTTATTTAAAATAGTTGAAAAAAAAGGCATGGAATCTCAATATAGCGAGCCTGTAGACGATCCTCAAATTGAACCTGTAGGTGTTACAACAAGAAGTAGGAGAGGACGTGACAGAAGTCGCTATGATTACAGGGATACTCCAATTGATAGTCCATTGTGGCTCAAAACTTTACCTAAGAGGCAGCGTAGAAATATACATATAAGTGAGCCTGCGGAGAAAGTTACAAGTATAGGAGAAGGAAAAAAAGTTGTCAAAGAATATGTTGTTGTGGGCAAGGGGAAAGGAAAAATTGGTTTGGATGAAATGGAAGAAGAAATTAATATTGTACAATTGATGGAAGACAAATCTGATGAAGAGGCAGACAAGGATGTAGATATGTTTGCCAAATATGACAAAATGAGGAAACAAGCAATTGCTGTAAGACGATATATGCAAATTTCTTTGCAATTTGTTAGATATAATGGATTATCTAATTGCCTTTTTTGTTTGTATGCATAGTATGTGAAGAAGCAATTTAAGTCTTCCAAGAAAAAAAAACAAGACGAAGAGGTGGCGTACTTGTTAAAAGCCTTGGAGGAAATAAAGTATGTAAATTAAATAGTTGAATAGTAAAGTATATTATATGCTTATCTGATTACATAGTTGGGCTAAGGTTATCAAAAATAAATTTGTAAAAAGAATCTGTGATTTGTTTGCTTTGTAGGTTTACAAATGATATAGTTTGGGAGGAACCACCCTTTTGTTTAAATTTATATTCCCTTTTATCTGGTGTGAATGGAGAAATGTTGACAAGAGGGGATGTAATCGACACGTATTGTAAAATTTTATTTAGGGGGGCATTCCCGTCTGGAAGCACATACAACAAGTCAATATATTGTTCAACATTCTTCACAGTAAGGAATTGATTTGATTATAGTAAAAAATAGAATTCTTTTTATTATTTGGTTATGTATATATGACTTTGCATATTTGTAGTCATTAATGAAATCGTCAAGTAAGTTTGCCTTCCAACACATGATAAAGACGGATAGACGAGATGAAGAGGTAAGGCATATATTTATACCTTTGTGCAGTGATAATGCACACTTCCACTTGCTGGTGGGGGACACCAAATCAATGACGTTCAATCAGTACAATTCTCTAACAAGTGGAAGTAAATACAAATATGAATTTGAAGCAGCGGTGAGCATCTAATAATAATGTGTAGTTTTGTATTTTAATATAAATGCTAGTTGATGGAAAATGGAAATTTCCTCTTCAATCTTCAGGTATCAGATTTTAAATTATATAGTCGTGAGCACATTGCTGCTATTCATCCAAACTTGGAAAGGCATTATCCGTTTGATAGATGGGTCTCTCGCACAATTGAATGTCCACAACAACAAGCAAGGTAAATCGAGCACAACGTGTGAATATAAATAATTGATAAAAAAATATTGACCATAAAAATGTTGTTGTTCTTTACAGCGTTGACTGTGGCTTCTTTGTGATGCAATACATTCTATGTCTCCTATATGATATGAAGATGGACTTCAAACAAGGAGACATGAAAAAGATTAGAATTGATGTAATGGTAGCAATTTTGAGGGATAAGTATTTTAAAACATTGGATTAAATATCCAGTCTTGTAAGGCAAAAACTTGTATAGAATGTAAATGCACTTATTACGTAGTGTAGGACTTTTAATATCTTAGTATGTAGTCTTTGTTGTATAATACGGTGGTATGCAGTATATGAGAAGATTAGAAACTGTCACTGGAATATTAATAATATTGCATAGTGATTAGTCAAATATAAATCACAATATACAAAATGCAATGCTGGTGCTTATCAGTGGAAAGACACAATGGATATAAGTTATAATGCACACCATTTCTATCTTCTCAAAACTGAAAGCATGGTAACGGTTGGGATTGTTTAAAAAATCAAATAGGCTCGGACCAAAAGTCGGTTTCAAGAGCACAACGTCACTAAGTTCTGTGCCAACTGCCACGGAGCAATACCTTATTAGAAATGAGGTATAAATACGTTTTGACACCAGATATACCATCTTCCCAGTTAGAACTTCACAGGGAACATGATTTCAGGTAGAACCAAGTAAGGGAGGGCCATTAGTGGGTTTTGGTCAAAACCCACTGATGGACCTTGACATCTCATTATTTATATATATATAGGTGCTGGGAAAAAACAATATAAAATTAGCCTTCGTTGGGCCTGATATGCTTGGATATCAGGCCCAACGTGGGCCTGATATGCTTGGATATCGGGCCCAACGTGGGCCTGATATGCTTGGATATTAGGCCCAACGTGGGCTTGATATGAGTATCATTTAATAAAGCATTATTCTATCTCCCCCTAATATAAACTCCAAGCATGCTAACAGGGGCCTGATCAAAATAATAAAATAACATCAATTTTAAAAGTCACCTTCCATAGGGTAGAAAAGATAAGTTGTGCACTGTTCCGTGCCAACTGGCACGGAGCCATACTTCTAATCCATGGTGTATAAATTATGTTTTACACCATATATACCATCTCCCCACCAAGACCTTCACAGGGGAATTGATTTCATTTAAATCCAAGTAGGGGAGGGCCATCAGTGGGTTTTGGTCAAAACCCACTGATGGACCTAGACACCTCCGATTGGACCCATTTTAGTTCTAGTGGTATTCGAGTTGCAAGGATCTAGTGGCAAATCATTATTTAAATTTCTATAGAGAAAATTAAAATAAATCAATATCCAGCATATTAATGAGACTGCTGCTGCAAAGTGGCCTGGTATGGTATCCTCTTATAAATTTATACAATCTCCCTTCTATAAACTCCAAATGTGCTACCATGCTCCTTATGAAAAATAAATGGCCGAAGAGCCATACTTCCTAATCCATGGTGTATAAATTATGTTTGACACCATACCATCTCATACCAAGCTCCTCACATAGATACTTCGAAATCCCAGTAGAGGAGGGCTCGAGCGATGGTAACCAGCGATGGACCTATACACTCCGTTGGTCTTATTTCGAGGTTAGTTGTAGCTGCGGAGCAATCTGGCAAAATCTGGCAAATCATTATTTATATTTCTATAGGTGCTGGGAGAAAATTAAATTACAATCACAGCCGCCCGTGGGCCTGATATGTTGGATGATATCGCTCACGTGGCCGGACGTGAGTGCCCCAACATAGGATACAGCATTCAACGTCCCCAGTACTGTCGAGTCAGCCCAAAGTGAGCTTGTATTGTATCCTTTCTTATAAATTTATAATCCATCTCCCAAATATGCTACCATGCTCCTTATAAAAAAATAAATGGCAACTGGCACGGAGCCATACTTCCTAATCCATGAAGTATAAATTATGTTTTACACCATATATACCATCTCCCCACCAAGACCTTCACTGGGGACTTGATTTCATGTAAATCCAAGTACGGGAGGGCCATCAGTGGGTTTTGGTCAAAACCCACTGATGGACCTAGACACCTCGGATTGGACTCATTTCAGCTCTAGTGGTATTCTGGAGTTGCAAGGACTCAGAATCTGGTAGCAAATAATTATTTAAATATCTATAGGTGCTGTGAGAAAATTAAAATACATTCAGCCTCCATTGGGCCTGATATACTTGGATATCAGGCCCAACGTGGGCCTGATATGAGTGCATATCAGGCCCAACGTGGGCCTTATATGAATATCATTTAATAAAGCATTATTCTATCTCCCCCTAATATAAACTCCAAGCATTTTTACAGGGGTCTGATCAAAATAATAAAATAACATCAATTTTAATAGTCATCTTCCATAGGGTAGAAAAGAAAAGTTGTGCACTGTTCCGTGCCAACTGGCACGGAGCCATACTTCCTAATCCATGGTGTATCAATTATGTTTGACACCATATATACCATCTCCCCACCAAGACCTTCACAGGGGACTTGATTTCATGTAAATCCAAGTAGGGGAGGGCCATCAGTAAGTTTTGGTCAAAACCCACTGATGGACCTAGACACCTCGGATTGGACCCATTTCAGCTCTAGTGGTATTCTGGAGTTGCAAGGACTCAGAATCTGGTGGCAAATAATTATTTAAATATCTATAGGTGCTGGGAAAAATTTAAAATACAATCAGCCTCCGTTGGGCCTGATATGCTTGGATATCAGGCCCAACGTGGGTCTGATATGAGTGCATATCAGTCCCAACGTGGGCCTTATATGAATATCATTTAATAAAGCATTATTCTATCTCCCCCTAATATAAACTCCAAGCATTCTTACAGGGGTCTGATCAAAATAATAAAATAACATCAATTTTAATTGTCACCTTCCATAGGGTAGAAAAGAAAAGCTGTGCACTGTTCCGTGCCAATTGGCACGGAGCCATACTTCCTAATCCATGGTGTATAAATTATGTTTGCCACCATATATACCATCTCCCCACCAAGACCTTCACAGGGGACTTGATTTCATGTAAATCCAAGTAGGGGAGGGCCATCAATGGGTTTTGGTCAAAACCCACTGATGGATCTAGACACCTCCGATTGGACCCATTTCAGTTCTAGTGTTATTCTGGAGTTGCAAGGACTCCAAATCTGGTGGCAAATCATTATTTATATTTCTATAGGTGCTGGGAGAAAATTAAATTACAATCAGCCTCCGTTGGGCCTGATATGCTTGGATATCAGGCCCAACGTGGGTCAGCCTCCGTTGGGCCTGATATGCTTGGATATCAGGCCCAACGTGGGCCTGATATGAGTGCATATCAGGCCCAACGTAGGCCTGATATCCAAGCATATCAGGCCCAATGTTAGCCCGATATGAGACCATATCAGGCCCAAAGTGGCCTTAGTATGGTATCCTTTCTTATAAATTTATACTATCTCCCCCTTTCTATAAACTCCAAATGTGCTACCATTCTCCTTATGAAAAAATAAAAAAATAAAATAAGATCAATTTTAAAATTCACCTTCCATAGGGTGGAAAAGAAAAGTGGTGCACTGTTTCGTGCCAACTGCCACGGAGCAATACCTTATTAGAAAAGGGATTTAAAGAAGGTATTTAGTAACCATAAATTTAATTTACAATAATTTGATTCACCATAAATTTAAGTTACACAAACAGTAAATAATTACTAGAATACAATATTACAATTGTTTACTATTTCTATAGTTTAAAGTTTTTGTCAGACATGATTTTGTGTCCAAGTCTAAATCTATAAGCTCTCATATCAGCTTGTACAAAGTCTGTAGATCTCCGAAACATCAAACTCTCTGCATAGCGCATTATAAAAAAAGCACAATCCAACCTACAAAACAAAAGCACAATCCATCATAAAAAAGCCAAATAGAATTATTATGGAACATACACTAATACTTACGATTTGCTTTGTGTGGGGCCAATAACTTGCATCGTTTTATACTCTCTCCCGGAGAATGGTGCTAAACCTTGATGTCATCTGTGATAGTATGACCAGTTTAGCTCCTTAAAAAACAACACCTACAAATATCAAACCATAGTAATTAATACATAAACAAGGATTATTGGATATAAGAAATTTGTTACTTACAGTTTGATTAAAAACAGAAGTGTAATTTTCTGTGGTGCCAAGAGAGTTATAATGAATTATTTGACGTTCCTCCATGTCCATGACCATTAGATGCCAATGATCATCTTGGTTATGTAGAGGACAAAAAATATATCTAATGTCCTTGTCGTCATCAGTTTTTGCAGTTTGTTTCAATGCATCCACGTGCATCATTCCGAACAAGTCCTATGCAAATAATAGAGCTATTATGGTGACTGCATCCAATATATATTGTAAACAATTTACAATGAGATAAGGGACATACTGGGAATCCAACCCCACAAAATATGGATGGGTGGTATGGTGAGTTAGAGTGTTTGGTTTCATTAGCAAGAATATTCCAATAAACATTTATGCAATCTCCATTGGTATATTGTGTCCAATCAAATATTGTCATAAAAGATTGCATATCTAAAGAGAAATTATCATTTGCCCATATTGGTTGCACCGTCACCCTACACACAAGGATACAACCAATGGTATTTAATAAATTAAAAATAAAAAAATATCATTAAACTCCAATAATAATCCTTCGTTGACATGTGGGTTAAGTATTTAGGTTGGCAACTATGTTACCTTAACTGACTGAGCTTCAACAATGCATCGGCTATCACATCATCTTTGCTCTTTTTAAAAAATGTTTTCGCTTGCTGAGATAATTAAAATAATACTATGTCATTAAGGATTATAAAATAACAACTTACCTACTCTCGACCGTACCTTCAATATTTTGGTTTTGACCTTGTTAATTTCATGACATTGTGTTTCTATCTGTGATGAACTTGTATTTTCTGTCTTTGATGGTGCAGGAGCATCTGGTTCGACAGTAAGAACAAGCTGTTTGCCTTTTTTTTTGGTGCATTGGGATATCAAACTTCTCTGGGTTCTCTTTCTTTTGGGGCCTACCCGAAAATTAGTTGGAATTATAGTCAGATTAGGGTCTATGCCTTCTGATGCTGGGTCTATGCCTTCTGATGCTCTTGGCTCCCCTGATATGCTTTGTATGACTTGTTGGAGCTCTTTAGTCTTATTTTCGGCATCGGCTATGATTTTGTCTTTTATAGTTAAAATTCTGTTATCCACGTCAGAATTTATAGTGTCAGCCTTGTTGCCACTCGTATCCCGTTCTTTACGCAGTTCACTTATTTGTTTATCCTTTTCTTTAAGCATAGCTTCCATATCAGCAATCACAATATCCTTTGCTGCTACTAGACTATCCTTTTCTTCTATCACCGTTGCCAGGTTTTATTAGCTTCCTCCAAACTTTGAGAAGCTTTATGTAATTCTTGCTTTAAACTCTCAATTTTGTTATCCTTTTCCTTGCACAAAATACATTCTACCGTATCGTCACACTGCAATTGACCTTCTTTGGCTTGATGTAAAGATCCTTGGCCAACCAACTCAAGATACTCAGATGGCTGAGGCTGGTTTGGTAGTAAATTCAACTCTGATTCTGTCGGAATTAAATCTACTAAAATTTTATCTGCAGTTACACGGTCTATCATTTTTTTTACTGTGTCAACATGATAGTTAGCACATTTTTTTCATAAGGAGCATGATAGCACATTTTGTGTTTATAGAAAGGGGGAGATAGTATAAATTTATAAGAAAGGATACCATATCAAGGCCACTTTGGGCCTGATATGGTCTCATATCGGGCCAACGTTGGGCCTGATACCCAAGCATATCAGGCCCAACGGAGGCTGATTGTAATTTAATTTTCTCCCAGCACCTATAGAAATATAAATAATGATTTGCCACCAGATTTGGAGTCCTTGCAACTCCAGAATAACACTAGAACTGAAATGGGTCCAATCGGAGGTGTCTAGGTCCATAAGTGGGTTTTGACCAAAACCCACTGATGGCCCTCCCCTACTTGGATTTACATGAAATCAAATCCCCTGTGAAGGTCTTGGTGGGGAGATGGTATATATGGTATCAAACATAATTTATACACCATGGATTAGGAAGTATGGCTCCGTGCCAGTTGGCACGGAACAGTGCACAGCTTTTCTTTTCTACCCTATGGAAGGTGACTATTAAAATTGATGTTATTTTATTATTTTGATCAGGCCCCTGTAAGAATGCTTGGAGTTTATATTAGGGGGAGATAGAATAAAGCTTTATTAAATGATATTCATATCAGGCCCACGTTGGGTCTGATATGCACTCATATCAGGCCCATGTTGGGCCTGATATCCAAGCATATCAGACCCAACGGAGGCTGATTGTATTTTAAATTTTTCCCAGCACCTATAGATATTTAAATAATTATTTGCCACCAGATTCTGAGTCCTTGCAACTCCAGAATACCACTAGAGCTGAAATGGGTCCAATCAGAGGTTTCTAGGTCCATCAGTGGGTTTTGACCAAAACCCACTGATGGCCCTCCCCTACTTAGATTTACATGAAATCAAGTCCCCTGTGAAGGTCTTGGTGGGGAGATGGTATATATGGTGTAAAACATAATTTATACACCATGGATTAGGAAGTATGGTTCTGTGCCAGTTGCCATTTATTTTTTCATAAGGAGCCTGGTAGCACATTTTGTGTTTATAGAAAAGGGGAGATAGTATAAATTGATAAGAAATGATACCATACCAAGGCCACTTTGGGCCTGATATGGTCTCATATCGGGCCAACATTGGGCCTGATATGCTTGGATATCAGGCCCACGTTGGGCCTGATATGCACTCATATCAGGCCCAACGGAGGCTGATTGTATTTTAAATTTCTCCCAGCACCTATAGAGAATTAAATAATTATTTGCCATCATATTCTGAGTCCTTGAAACTCCAGAATACCACTAGAGCTGAAATGGGTCCAATCAGAGGTGTCTAGGTCCATCAGTGGGTTTTGACCAAAACCCACTGATGGCCCTCCCCTACTTGGATTTACATGACATCAAGTTCCCTATGAAGGTCTTGGTGGGGAGATGGTATATATGGTGTAAAACATAATTTATACACCATGGATTAGAAAGTATGGTTCCGTGCCAGTTGCCATTTATTTTTTCATAAGGAGCATGGTAGCACATTTTGAGTTTATAGAAAAGGGGAGATAGTATAAATTGATAAGAAAGGATACCATACCAAAGCCACTTTGGGCCTGATATGGTCTCATATCTGGCCAACGTTGGGCTTGATATGCTTGGATATCAGGCCCACGTTGGGCCTGATATGCACTCATATCAGGCCCACGTTGGGTCTGATATCCAAGCATATCAGGCCCAACGGAGGCTGATTGTATTTTAAATTTCTCCCAGCACCTATAGAGAATTAAATAATTATTTGCCACCATATTCTGAGTCCTTGAAACTCCAGAATACCACTAGAGCTTAAATGGGTCCAATCAGAGGTGTCTAGGTCCATAAGTGAGTTTTGACCAAAACCCACTGATGGCCCTCCCCTACTTGGATTCACATGAAATCAAGTCACTTGTGAAGGTTTTGGTGGGGAGATGGTATATATGGTGTAAAACATAATTTATACACCATGGATTAGGAAGTATGGTTCCGTGCCAGTTGCCATTTATTTTTTCATAAGGAGCATGGTAGCACATTTTGAGTTTATAGAAAAGGGGAGATAGTATAAATTGATAAGAAAGGATACCATACCAAGGCCACTTTGGGCCTGATATGGGCTCATATCGGGCCAACGTTGGGCCTAATATGCTTGGATATCAGGCCCACGTTGGGCCTGATATCCAAGCATATCAGGCCCAACGGAGACTGATTGTATTTTAAATTTCTCCCAGCACCTATAGAGAATTAAATAATTATTTGCCACCATATTCTGAGTCCTTGAAACTCCTGAATACCACTAGAGCTGAAATGGGTCCAATCAGAGGTGTCTAGGTCCATCAGTGGGTTTTCACCAAAACCCACTGATGGCCCTCCCCTACTTGGATTTACATGAAATCAAGTCCCCTGTGAAGGTCTTGGTGGGGAGATGGTATATATGGTGTAAAACATAATTTATACACCATGGATTAGGAAGTATGGTTCCGTGCCAGTTGCCATTTATTTTTTCATAAGGAGCATGGTAGCACATTTTGAGTTTATAGAAAAGGGGAGATAGTATAAATTGATAAGAAAGGATACCATACCAAGGCCACTTTGGGCCTGATATGGTCTCATATCAGGCCCACGTTGGGCCTGATATCCACTCATATCAGGCCCAACGGAGGCTGATTGTATTTTAAATTTTTCCCACCACCTATAGATATTTAAATAATTATTTGCCACCAGATTCTGAGTCCTTGCAACTCCAGAATACCACTAGAACTGAAATGGGTCAAATTAGAGGTGTCTAGGTCCATCAGTGGGTTTTGACCAAAACCCACTGATGGCCCTCCCCTACTTGGATTTACATGAAATCAAGTCCCCTGTGAAGGTCTTGGTGGGGCGATGGTATATATGGTGTAAAACATAATTTATATACCATGGATTAGAAGGTATGGCTCCGTGCCAGTTGGCACGGAACACTGCATAGCTTTTCTTTTCTACCCTATGGAAGGTGACTTTTAAAATTGATCTTATTTTATTATTTTGATCATGCCCCTGTTAGAATGCTTGGAGTTTCTATTAGGGGGAGATAGAATAATGCTTTATTAAATGATAGTCATATCAGGCCCACGTTGGCACTGATATCCAAGCATATCAGGCCTAACGAAGCCTGATTTTATATTATTTTTTCCCAGCACCTATAGATATATAAATAATGATTTGCCAGCAGATTTGGAGTCCTTGCAACTCCAGAATACCACTATAGCTGAAATGAGTCCAATCAGAGGTATCAAGGTCCATCAGTGGGTTTTGACCTAAACCCACTGATGGCCTTCCCCTACTTGGATCTACATGAAATCAAGTCCCCTGTGAAGGTCTACCTGGGAAGATGGTATATCTGGTGTCAAAACATATTTATACCCTATTTCAATGACCGACAACTGCTGTCCTATCTTATTTTGCAAGGATTACTACACTCCCTTTGTGTTTGTTTTAACACATCTATATTTCACTAAATATTTATGTGACTTTGAAATTACGAACCCCTTCCTGTTGAATTGAAATGTATCGCATTTTTATTTGACACAATAGAGATATGGTGTGAAGTATTATTTCTGCCTTGCAGGTGATGGTTTACACTTCTCATACCTACCATAAAACTGTAACACAAACTAAATACTCCATAAACGTATATAACAGAAACATCACTTTTAACAATTGTTTGTCTTACAAACAGTTTTTATGTACTTCATACAAAACATATGCCTCAACTCCTCCAATTTATAATTCAGTCAAGATCCAGGGGCTGGCGGCATTCTACAGGTCCTCCGATTATGGCCCAGTTGTTTGCACCTGCTGCATTTGATTTTTACCTTCCCATTATATTTTGACTCGATCCTTGCCTTCTTTCGCCTACCAGGCTGCACAAGGCTACGGGGACATAGCACTATAATGTTGTTGACTCCCCTAGGCCAAAATTCCTTACTTCGACAGGGGTAAATACGATCCATGTATGTCGTTTTCCAATTATGTGAATGAAAATAATGCTCACAATATGGGAGTGTATCCATGTTCCGGTGAATTATGACGGCATTTGCATGTGAGCAAGGCAATCCTGAGATTTGAAACTCCCCACAGTTACAATATTTCCTCTCCAAATCAACAATGTATGAAGCACCCCATTTCTCTACTTCCATTTCGGATTGAGTGTATTGTACTTCATATCTAGCTTCTCCTTGATTGCATTTCTAGCATGAGGTGTCAACTCATACCATTTCGACGCTTCCTCCTTACGGTTAAAGAACCATTGAGCTACCTTTCTTCCGGTATTATCAATTAACTTGTTTATCGGAAGTTCACGCGCCTCCTTGAACAAAGCATTTAAACTCTCTACACAATTGTTTGTTAGCATTATGCACCTTCTGCCACTAAAGTGTGCATTAGCTCATCTTTTAGGGTCAATGTTCTAAAGCCACTTATGAGCATCCGGATGTTTTTCAAGCATGGACTGCATTATGAGATCATATTGTAGTGTTGTGTTTGCTTGACCTGCTGCCCAAAACAAGCCTAAACCTGACCTACTGTCAGTATCTGTTACCATATTGAAAGACATGTGGTGGCAACAAAAAGCAGGATGGGTGGTAGGATAGACTTTTCTAACTGCTGATATAATGCCACGATGTCTATCTGATACTATACTCATTGACTCTGGATCAACATTAAAGAATCTCTTCGTATGATCCAGAAACCACTCCCATGCAGACCCACATTCAACTTCAGCGATTCCAAAGGCTACTGGGATGACATTGTCATTAGCACCTATTGATGTAGTCATCAACAACACACCCGGATATTTGCCTCTTAGGTGTGTGGCATCAATTCCAATTAATTTACGCAGATAAGACCTGAATACTCTCCTAAAAGCTCCAAAACCCCAAAAACATCGTTGGAACTGATTATCCCCATTCCTGTGTAGTGCAACATAGGTTTCAGGATCCCTGACTCTTAACTCACGCAGATATAGTGGAAGATCTCTATATGCTTGATTATAATCTCCAACAACTTTCTTCATCGCTTTCTCTCGAGCTATGTAAGCTTTTCTATAGGATATGGTCACTCCGAACCTGGCTTTTATATCTGCTATAATCATACTTGGCTTGTATTGTTCATTAGCAAGAAATTGCTCTTCAACAAAAGAAGCTACAAAGGATGAAGAGCATGCTTGATGATCAGCACTTTCCCTAATGGTGCCACATTGGTGTTCCTTTATATATTTCGTAACAATGAACTCAACATCCCCCCTGGCAACTACTCTCCACTTACATGGTTCATTGAAGCAGACAGCTTTTACTTTATTTTTCCGAGTGTCAACTGGGTTATATCTCATATGTTTAACCGTGGCATGCTTCACAAGTTCATTCTTGAACTCTTGTCAAGACTGAAATATCTGTCCTACAAAAAATTCATGTTGATCTGTTGCCTCTTCAATTGACCTTTGGAACAATCGAGAATTTAGAATATATGGATCATCAGCTATTGGGAACTCCTCCTCTAAGTCACTATACTGCTCTTGAGATATTTCATATTGTTCAATCTGCATATCATCAGCAAAGAATTCTTGTACATCTGTATTGCATTGCATTTCCTCTCCATTTCGGTTATAATACCCTTCCTCCTCACTCCAACTAGGCTCATAGTAATCAACAAGTGTTGCACACGGGTTCAGAACCTCATCTTCTTGAATACTAGCTTCTTCATTTAGATCAAATGTGAAATTACTGCTTGTATTTCTATTTGTGTTATGTACACAACTATACTGTGAAGATAATGGAATATTTGTTCTGGATACTTCTCCTACATTATCTGCATGTCCAATGCTAGAATTTGCATCAAGAGTATTCAATATCTCAGATAGAATTTCGTCAGTTATATGATCATCCCTGATAAATAAATTACAAACTATTTTAGTAAATTTGCAACTACATAATCTTTTTCTGTAGTTAAATTGTAATTTTGCTCAAACTAGGAAGGGTCTGATGTAAAAGTAAAGTTTTAACCACATAACACATTATCGATATCAGGCCCAAGGTGGGCCTGATATCATAGATATCAGGCCCCTTTTGAAGCAGATACTTTTTGTAAACTAGGACTACCACTGACTAAACCCTAAACCATAAATAAACAATTTTTAGCCAAACTTAACTATCAACGCCAAAAACTAACATGAATTAAATCGATTAAGTCTTCTATTACATCATAATTTAGGTGTTATTGAATATTATTCCCCACACAACCAAAATTAACCATAAAACCACTTTTTGCTGCCACCCTTCACACACAAATAGTGTAATTTTTATTTACCTTCACTACCCTATTTTACAGTAAAAAAATCCATACATACATGTCTAAATCTTTAAATGTGTGCTTCTACTAATTTCCCTATTGCAAGAAGTTTGTCCTTCTCGGCTGACCTTCTTAACTTAATTTGTCCTTGGTCTCCTTTAGCAACTCTTACGCAATTATGCCATAAACCTAACTGGTCTATTGCAATCCCGCCAACCATCACGAGCAGTAATGACAAGCGCAGAGTTCATATTTCTTTTTTCTTTCAAGTTTATAACACCACACAGAGGGATGGAGGGAGAGAGACGGTGAGAAGACGTGCATCCGAACCACAAATTATTTTTCTATTCTAATTTCGGCTTGGATGTTTGGAAAAATATGTTTGAAAAAGACGATTGCCAGGTTAGCCAGAGGGATAATCTGGGAATTGATTTTGATAAACTCCGCATTTTGATAAATATAAAACTGTGATGTACTTTTTGATAAATATATTAATCGTAGTACGCCTTTTGATAAATTACCCATGATTTTAGCACTGTCAAGTAGAATAAATTGTTTTTAATGTTAGAGAGATTAATCCACGGCTAATTAAAAATGAAACAACTGCATATTCATTAACAATCATTGTATCCAGATTATCAGAAAGTTTGGTATTAATAATACTAAAAATGATAACAACATGGTAAATTTCGCATGTATTTATGCTTAATTGCTTTGTTTCTATCGTCATCGTCTCATGGAAGCTGAAAAATTAAGGAGCAGTAAAGTGATGGTGAGCCGTCGGCAGCAGTCGGCAGTCGGCGGTCGGCGGGCGGGGGAGAGAGAATCAGAAGTCCTTAAGCAGCTTGCGCACCTGCTCAAGCGTGACGAAGAGGACGACGGTGAAGGGGCCCTGCCGGGAGACGGTGGGGATGAAGCCCTTGTACAGCGCCATCGGTCCCTCCGCCTTGACCGTCTTAAGGGCGCAGTCCATAGCCCCGGCGTAGGGCGGAGGCGCCCCCTTCTCCACCTTCATATTCATGACCCTCGTCTTCACAACGTCCACTGGGTTCGACGCCACCGACGCCACCATCCCCGCCGCGAAGCTCGCCGCCACGTGCGTCACCAGCCCGTCCGCGCCCGCCCCGCGCCGCCGCAGGATCCACTCTTTCGCCTGGTCGTACGTAGCCAGCTGCGACGCCGTGACGATCATCGCGCGGTTCACGGTCAGAGAGGACCCGCGCCACAGGCTCGCGACGCCCTCCTGCCGAGCCATCCGCCCGATCGCATCGAGCACGCTCCGGTAGTTGCGGCGCTCGGCCAGGGGCAGCCGCCCATCGGCCTGCATCCGGACCATAGCCAAGTCGGCGGGGTTGCCGACCGCGGCGCCGATGCCGCCGGCGATGAGGCCTGCCGCGATCTTGCTGCGGAGCGGGAGGGACCCACCGTCGGCAGTGGCGGACCAGCGCTTCTTAAGCAGGTCGTAGAGGCCCATGCGGGTGGTGGAGTAAAGAGTCTGGCGGAGGACGGTGGCGGAGACCCCGGAAAAGAGTCCGGATGGACCCTCAGCGCGGAGGATCTGCGAACCGACGGCGATCAGCCCGGGGCGGCGCGGCGGGTGCAGCGCCGGATGCGGATGGGGGTGGGCGACGGCGGTCACCCCGGAGGTGCCGTGGAAGGCGACGGCGGGACGAATGGCGGAGACGGCGGGGCTGAGGGTTTCTCCCTGGAGCTGCAACCGGACCTTGACGAGGTCGAGGGGGTGGGTGGAGCAGCCGGCCACAATCGAGGCGATGCCTCCTTCCACAAACCCTTTCGCTCCCATCTCCTCTCCTTCACAAACAACAAAAAGGGGGCGGAAGAGGAACAACAAAGCAACGTTCAAGATGGCTTCTTGTGGCCAAATTGGGCAACAAAATCCTATCTTTCTGCGGAAAAACTAGGAAAGAAGCCTCCTTTCGACCGATCAGAGGGAGACGAATCGAAAAGAGGCAAAGAAGAAGACGACTTATAACCAGTTAGAATTGGAGTTCATCTCACTGGAAACCAGGAGATGGGAATGGCAGACGAAGGCTACGGAAGAGTAGTGTGGGACGTTGGGCCGCTGAGACATATGATGTCGCTGAAGTACGAGTTGGAGAAGAGGCGACGAGCGAAATTTATAGCGCAGGAGAAAGGAAATAAAACAGAACAGGGAAGGTCGAAACAGGGGAGGGTTACGCGGAAAATAATTTCTTCGGTGATTTCCTGTCCGTTGATTACTCTGTCACGGTTGGTGTTGCGATCCCGTCCTGCCTGGGCGGCGTCCGTCCATTTAAAGCGGACACGCCGACGACGCGCGATCCTTCATGTCATGATCGCTGTTTCCCCTATTGCACCGACGATTCTGGAGAGTTCATCGTGCCCGTCAGTTTCTCTTTCTTTGATCTCGAAATTACTGAATGTCCAATATCGTGGCATCATCGCGATTGGTGCGCCCTGAAAATGGGCACCCGCGTTGTTACGAATTACTCCGGCCTACTCGGCATCCACCCACTTCTGCGCATTGGTTGAACTGTTGGGTCCCACAAGTAGAAATTATTGTGAAGAAATTTTGGCAGCTGTCCAATACGCGCGTGCCGGGGGCAATCTTTTAAATGGGGAAAAAGAATTAAATGCGTATTAAAATGTGGCACGGAGAATCAGAAAAATAATTATAAATGATATATGCTCGCTGGCTCATGCAACGCTAACGAATTAATTAATAGAATTGTGGATGTAATTAATCAAGAAGTTTAGACGCATCTCTCGATACCGGCGTCCACTGAGGAGAGTTTGTGCGTGTTTTACTTGCTTTTTCTAGATCAGAAACGAGTTGGAATTTATGTGATTCCATCGAGATTTTGTTTCAAGTATCAACGCATGCCAATTGCCAAATGTTTTATTTTATATTTTTTTTTTTAGAAAATGGAGGCTTGTGCATAATCTATAATTTTCCAAACTTATAAACTTTCAAATCCATGATTTTTTTTTGAAGGATAATACTAAATGGTCAGAATCTGATCATCTCGAATGTATACATACATATATATGTAGGGGTATTTTAGTAATATCAGATGTGTATATTAATTACATACATGTATTATAATTGAGGGATATAAATTTTCGATAATTCTTGTTGGCCAGAATCTGGTCAACTAGAATTTTTTATCCTCCAATTAAAATACATGCATGTACATGCATGTAATTAATGTACACATATGATATTACTAAAATACCCATGTGTACACTTGCATGTATTAATTCTAGCTGGCCAGATTCTGATCATTTAGCATTACCCATAAATTTTTAGCTGATCAAATTTTGACCAATAAAATTTACTATTTTTAAAAACCCAAGACTAGAATCCCTCTTAGCTTCTTTGAAGTGCATCTATAGTAAGTTATGGCTACTTGATAACTTTGTAGGAATAAGCTGTATAAGCATTATATAGGTTGAGTAATAAGAAAGATAACCCTGTGATACCATACCTTAAATCATATACTCTAAATATTTTTTTTTAAAAAAAAAGTTAACATTAAGTGCTCAAGAGATGTACGGATAAGTATATAGCATAACATTTTTCATTTGATTTATTATATATTAAACATATAAATGTCGTACTTTGAGCCTTCGAAAATCAAGCAAAAAACGCACAGTAGGCAAGCACGACAAGGATAAGACAACCAAAATTGAATGCTGACAGTTTAAAAATACTAACTTGGAGCAAATTATTTTTAAGGTGTAGTGTTGCATGGATGATTGTTATAATAGATCTTGGAATTAATTTTCAATAGATACAAAATGACTCGAATGTCTAATTTCTTTCATACAAAGAGTCGTTGAACTAGGACAAATATCCCATTTACTCCTTTCTAAAAAGTATGTGCAGATAACGACTTCATATTTTACTTCAAATATTGATAGCCAGGTGACCAATATCTTCCAAGCAAAGTTCATTATTGGACATTGAAATATGTTGAATTAGATGTTACATGAGACCATCCTTGCATGAAAGTGCTTACCATATGGATTGGTAAACCGTTGCTTAAGATCTAGAGAAAGAAAGTAGCAAGACTTATGGATAGAAGTGAGGCACAATATTTTTTGTAATATGTAAATATTAAGATGTTAGTTAAATTATAATAAAAGATCATTGTAGATGTTTCTCATAGCTCGTTCCCACATTCGATGAAGGAAAATAAATGATAAAAATTTTTAGGAGGTCAAAAATTTTATAATATGCGTCCGTCTGGATCCATGTAATGTCCCGTCAAAGTACGTTAGCATTTCGTATTTAATTGTATTTTCTTTCAATCAATCCGTTATGCTGGGCCGTCGCAGATTGGGCCGCATCCAGAAATTGAGCCGAAGTATGAACGTACGCAGGCACGCGCAACAACTGGGATAAAATCGTCCCAAAAATCACGTTACCAATTTAAATGTGATTTTACGATTTTGATCCGATTTTATTTTAATATACGATTTTGTCACAATTTCACTCGATTTTTATAGGTACATTTGTGATTTTGTATGAGTTTACGAGTCAATATGTGAGTTTGATAACACGATGTCCTATCAATCAAATTATAGTATAAGGTGATGACACTCATCTCGGATGTTTCTCCCAACTTGTCTCACGATTTGCTCATTCCTTGTGCCCTCATCAACTCGTCTATATATCAATACAGAGAAGATAAATTACAGATGACTATTAACCCTTAGTCATATTCGGACGCTCTGAATTAGGTGATGGGAGGGCATGCGATGAATTGATCCACGTAATGTCTAGTCAAAGTGCATAAGCATTTTGTATTAATTGGATTCTCTTTGAATCCATCAGTTATGCTGGGCCGTCGCAGATTGGGCCGCTTCCAGCAACTCAGCCGAAGGATGCAGGCACGCGCAACAACCGGGGACATCATAATGCAACCCCATGATTATTTCTTCCATTACCAGGCAATCTCTCAAGACATCATCATCGATCGAGAACCGAGATCATTATGTCTATCTCCTCATCTCTATATATATTAATGTTGCCCCACCTGAACAGCTGAATCAACGCTGGATAATTTTTTTTTGCACCGATGATCGATTTCAACCGATTAATAATAATGCCGAAAAAGAAAATAAAGCTGTGGTTTCACGTTGGATGTCATACGTTGTGCACCGAGGAATCAATGGATCGACGCAGGCATGTCAAGTCCTTTCCATCGTGGCTTGGGTCAATTGTGTCCCCTTGCTTAATTGTATTGTACCAGGTGACAGTGGCAGCCATCAACATCTTCTTCTACCTTCTCCACTCTCATTAATTCACGCCCTGATCAGTTGGTTGGGATCCAATGGAGCCTGCCTTAAGTCTTTGCCACTTGTCGAGTGTAGCACTCACGGTTTTATCTCAAAACTCGAAAGTTCTTGAATTAGTAATTAAAACTGGTTAAGAACGATAGAACAGAGAGATGTCCGTGAATATGTTGTTAGATCGATTAATTTAATTAAAGTACACACGCAAGAAAAAGAAAAGAAAAGAAAAGAAAAAAACATGGACTCAGTTTTAATATATATATTTACATAATATTAATACCTGAAATAGCTGCCAATCAATTAACGCCATTAATTGTTGAGCCTGATGAGGAAGATGCTTAGCTCGGGGACGCCAGTGCCGTCGGGGTTGATCATGTATAACGCTTCCGAGTCCCTCGACCCCACCACCCTCTCGAAGCGCGCCCTCATGTACGTCAATTCCCCCTCGGCCGGGGCCGCCGCCTCCTTTTCCGCCGCCGGAAGCACCCCCGCTCCCATCGACACGCCCCGCAGCAGTCGCATCACCTGGCGCTCCTCTTCCGACGCCTGCTTCTTCCTCGTCGAGAACCCCGCCTTCCGACCGTTGCAGTACACCGCCCACACGCACTCGTCCACCAGCCGCCTTCGCCGCTGGCTCTGCTCTGGCTCCTCCCCGCTTCCGCCGGTGCCGCCGCCGCCGCCGCTACCTGCCTCGCTCTCCAGCGCGATCTTCACGAGACCGGAGGCCATCTCGCGGTGGAGCGAGCTGGTGAGGATGGGGAGCTCGAGGAGGAGCACAGGGGCGGACTTGGGGTCTTCCTGCATGGCTAAACTCACGCGGCCCCGGCGGTAGCCGAACAGGGTGATGGTAGCGGCTCCTCCGCCTCTACGGCCGGAGGACAGGGCTTTGTTGGGACGACCAAGTAAGGCTGCCATCTTGCAGCCGGAGGTGAGAAGAGGGATCATCTTCAGGAAGCGGAGGATCCCCGTGCTAACGCCCGTCTTGGATCGCCGGGTGTCGGCGGAGGAGGGCCGGAAGAGGGAAACCAGCCCCGCTGTCGCCGGGGGTACTGTCTCTGTCTCCGCTGTTGGTTGCATTATTTGCTTTAAGATGAGTAAAGATAAAAGGAGTTATGTTGTTGGTCAGTTGTGTTATATGGTGTAGGAAATATGGGAGAGACTATAAATAGGCAAGAAATATTTATATTTTTAATTTTGTGGGTACCATGTAACTTCAAATATCCATTTGCCATCAAAAACTGGAATTTTAATTCTATTATTATGTTTCAAAATTCTGAAGTTGCAAAAAAAAGACTTTCAAATTATTTTTTTCATAAATATCAAGAATTTTAAAATGGTCCAATTGAGATTTTTTTTATAAAAAATTTATTTTATTACTATTTAGAATACTGACTGATGCATGAGAAAGACATATCTTGGCTCTCTCAAAATTCAAACATCAGACCTCTTGGTGGCAGTACCTCATGTGCTAGTCACTAGACCATCCCAAAGAGACATTTTATATTGTCTTACTGGAACATATATTGATTGTCTAAGTAAGATATGTACTATCTTTAATCTATTTCTCGTATTTTTTAGTGTAAAAAGTCTAAAAATGAATATAATCCTTCTTAAATTTAGCATTTTAAACTAGGATAACGTATGTTTTCTATAAATTGAGCATGATTTTTTTCACTTAATATAATTACTCCTAAATTCAGCACTATTTAAAGAGAATCTAGTATATTTTTCATCTAATTGAGATGGAAAAAAGTCGTGCTCAATTTGATAGAAAATATATTAGATTCTAATTTAATATGTTGAATTTAAGAAGAATTATACTTATTTTTAGACTTTTCATACCTAAAAATTATAAGGAGCAATTAATTAAATTGATATCTATTATATTTAATTAGAGAATGGAAACAAAGATTTTTGATAATGGGAACTACATATAAAGTTTTATTTGTGATTGAAAACTGCATGTAAATTTTCCTTTGTTTTAACGTTGTGTTATTCTCATTTCATTTTCATAAGTGTTATTTTCAATAATTTCTCTATTTATGATCGAAGAGAAAGTAAATTTTAAACAATGGAGGAAAAGAGTCAGACCTCTATATCATAATATTATTCTATCTCTTAATCCTCGTCCATGAATTAATTAGAATGTTACTAGAGACGGAACCAAGAGGGGCGGAGGGAGGAGGATGGAATGACCCTCCTCTCCTCTAACTTTTTTTAATACAAGAGGTATAGGGTATACAATTGACACTACTCCCCCCACCCAACATAAACACATATTTTTGCTCTCCCAATATAAAATTTCTTCCGGTTCATCCTGAGATGTTAGGACCTAAATTTGTCATTCTTTTTACTCAAATCAAACTGGAACCAACAAAACAATAACAGTTATATTATTTTATTGGCCATTTGTTTTTATCTTCATATTGCTTTGAGTATACTTTTTTTGAAAAAACAAAAATGCTTTCCCCAAGCATCCAAAGTGGGGCAGGGGCACTTCCTAAGTTGAATTGAGGAGCAAGATGAGTGGTTGGAGGCAATGGAGAAGAGGAAATGATGGGGATAAGGTGGCCTGTGCTGGTGGTGGACCACGAGTAGTAGGTTTTGTGGGAAGAGGGGCAGAAAAAAAAGGGAGAACAGGAGTCCATTTCGTGCTTCCTTAGCTGGGCATGTGCATTGTTTCATTTGATCATAACAACCCTGTGATTCTGTGAAACTGGCACCTTTCATTTTTATGAGCCGAGCAGCTTTTTGTATTCAGGCACTCTTTTCTCGTGATCTTAAGAAAAGCAGCATTTGGTTTTGGAGGCTCTGTCACAGGCAGACTGATGCCTGATTTCATGGACTTAGTTAAGAAAGAAAAAAAAAACGAACAGATAAGTGCAACAAATGGGAATTGCTTGGCATGCACATTCAGCTCATGTGCAGTTTTAGTTCCATAAAATAATTTAAATCATTAGGTATATCAAAATCCAAAATGTTATCTGATACGGTTATAAAGATTGCTTAAAAAAACACGTAGGTGAAAGTAAAGAGGATCAGTTAACTTAGAGGTTAAAGTTACACGCTCAAATTTATATGGACGATTAGACCTAGAATCGCTGACTAGCCTATGTCGGTTGAGCGGACCTCGTATTGTTGGTCAGACGTGAAGTGCCAACCGGACCTCCATAGCAGCAGCCTTTCGCAACTTGCAGACAAGTTTGCAGCTATATACCCGGCCCGCTATTCCATTTGATCAGACCTAAGGGCCGATCAAATATAGTAGGGCTCCTTGGCAAAGTGAAGGGTCGAGTTGTTGATTGCATTTTGTAAGATTGAACAGGTGATCTCTCGGTCAAGCGGTAGTCAGTCGGCCTACAACGGGACCCACATATATGTCATATCATATTCTTTTAGAAGTTTGCGTAGAAAAAAACAAAAAATATCCCGTTGGCAACTCATCTTTTAGAAGTTTTCAGTCGGTCAAATTACATAGATTTGTGCGCCCGTTTAAGGAAAGATATCAAGAGTCATTTATGATATATCCTTTCTTAGGAAAGCTTTAAAAATAGTGTTAATATTTTGAGATACATGCACAACTCAACAGGGATGCTATAAAATGGGTCTCTATCTACATGTGAAAGTATATGATACTGATTATTTACACACGTTCTTTGTTGCAGTTGACTACTACTTTCTTCTCCGGAATCGACTACTGATTTAAGCGTCAGAAGATCAACACCGAGAGCCCCTTCCTTGGCCAGATACTAACACTCCTTATGTTACAAGATAGTACGAAATCATCTTGTCAATAGCAGAACCACATCCCAGTTCACCACCTTCATCGATTTCGGATGTAAAAGTTAAAGTCAAACACTCAAATTCATATGGACGGTCAGACTTAGAATCACTGACCAACCTATGTCGGTCGAGCGGACCTCGCATTATTGGTCGGACATGAAGTGCCAACCCAACCTCTAGAGCGGCAGCCCTTCGCAACTTACAAACGAGTTTGGAGCTATATATCCGGCCCGCCATTCCATCCGATCAGACCTAAGGGTTGATCAGACATAGTAAGGCTCCTTGGCAAAGTGAAGGGTCAAGTGAAGAACGAGTTGTTGATTGCATTTTGTAAGACCGAACGGGTGATCTCTCGGCCAAGCGGTAGCCAGTCGGCCTACAGCGGGACCCACATATATGTCATATCATACTCTTTTATAAGTTTGTGGAGAAAAAGACAACAAATATACCGTCAGGAACTTATCTTTTAGAAGCTTCTAACCTATCGAATCACATAGATTTGTGCGCCCATTTAAGGAAAAGTATCAAGAGTAATTTATGGTCTATCACTTCTTAGGAAAGCTTTGAAAATAATGTTAATACTTTGAGATGCGTGCACAAAGCAACAAGGATGTTATAAAAAAAAGTCTCTATCTATAAGTGAAGGTATGTGATATTGATTATTTACACACGCTCTTTGTTACAGTTGACTATTGCTTTCTTCTCTGGAACCGATTACTATTTGAGCGTTAAAAGACCAACACCGAAGATCCCTTCCCTAATCCAATACTAATGCTCATTATGTTACATAATAACACAAAATCATCCAATCAATAATAGAATCATATCTCAGCTCATCACCTTCATCGATTTCGGAGAGAATCACTCTCTATATCTTGGTTCCTTTGTTCAAATTATAATGATCCGTGTAGCTAGGCTTATATTCTCAATATGCTCCACTACTGTTTGTCATAATCATCACGTTCTGATTTTTTTTTTTTATTTCTGTTTCAATTTCAATGATATCTCAAATTATTCACTGCATTCACTTACACTGAGTTAAAATGTGGAGAAACTTTGCTTGAAAACGGTTGTCACTAACTACTAATGCTCGTAGCAAGAGCAACAACAAAAGTCTAAATCGAACGTCACAACCAGAATCTTCCAGATGGATCATTTGACAAGGGAGGGCCCGCGTGTTTACACTTAGATATATCAGGGGCCGTTCATGAATCAATTTTCATGAGCAAATTTGATTTTCAAATTGATAAAAATTTATGAATTCATTAAATAAAATAAATAAATACATACATATATCTTCAGCTAACTCTTTAATGCTCACAACAAAATTTATAAATTTTTTTCATCAATAAAAGTTTTACCTTTTAACGACAATAAATAAATAAATAAATAAATAAGCTCTCCAAATTAAACTTACCAACCAATTAAATAAATTTTAAACATAAAAGTGTCAAATAATCAATTAAGAGTTCAATAACACTAGTAAAAACATTCAAATTTAAATATTCGTTTCAACGACTTAATTCAAAAATATAAAAATTAATTTGATTTAATTAGTTTACAATCCTAGACGCATAAAAGATTGAGTTCCAGCTCCAACAAATTAATATGGATGATTTAATCTAAGAACACTACACTAATTCCCGCAACTTAAAAAAAAAAAAAATTAAGTTTGACATTCCGACACGGGTCCATTACAAGAAAGAATAAAAATAATAAAATTCGATACCGTCTCACTTAGGTAATCCACCAGTCTTCTCACGCACCAACCAGTCAACCACCATCAATTTTTAACTAATGCTTAGTTTAACGCTCTAAACACGGAGCGAGCATCGAACACATGGCGGTCGAGGAAAGTGTACCTGCACGATCCTGGAGGCGTTCCACTCCGTCTCGCCTTGGCTAATCGCGGTGATCTCGGTGAACTGGAAAAGACTTTTTAGGGCTGGAAGTGGAATCCATGATCATCGATTGCCGGAAAGGATGTCTGAGAAATGGAAAAGCAAACGGATTATTCTTGCATCGTGTTCTAATAGCGAAGACCAAAAATCGGTCGGAATCGAAAGCAATCGGATTATTTTTTGTTCCGAGGTCTTGAAAAAGTTCCACGACGAACGTCCATTTAACAAACCAAATTCTACTCATCATTCTAGAGCGAAAGAAGTCGAAATAATGAAAAATAAAATTAAAAAAAAAACCCAAACTAATCACGAGCAATGAAGGCGACGAAGCGGGCCATCTCCGCCAACGCCTTGTCGCATTTGGGCTTGCTCAGGAAGTAGACGTGCTCCTCCTCCGCTGTCTCCACCAGCTCCGCCTCCCCCTCCCACCCACTCGCCCTCAGCCTCTCATAGTACTCCTTCCCTCTCTCCCTGAACCAATCCATCTCCGTGATGCTCACCAGCACCCGTCGGCAAGGCAATTCCCTCAGTGCCGCCTCGTCCCGGAATGGGTCCACTCTAGGATCCTCAATCCCGGCGCTCCATCCGCACACGAACCCCCAGGTCGTCTCCAGCCACTGCCGGAAGACCGGATCCGTTGGCTCCGATCCCACCGCCTCTTTGCCCCAGAAAAAAGGGTGTATCAGCAGCAACCCGGCCACCTTGACCTCGTTCTCAAGCGGCTCCGCCCGCGTCCGCACCAGAATGTTGTGCGCAATGTTACCTCCCGCGCTGTCCCCCGCCAGGAACAATCGGCCGAAATCGCCGCGCTCGGCCAGCCACGTTTGGCCGCTACCGCCGCCTGCTTCTGCGTGGGAGGCCACCCACCTCAGCACCGTGAAGGCGTCATCGTACGCGGCGGGGAGCGGGTGCTCGGGGGCGCGGCGGTATTCGATCGAGACGGCGACGACGTCGGTCTGGGCGACGAGGTTGTTGAGGAAGGTGTGGTAGGTAGGGGAGAAGGCGGACTCGATGACGAAGGCGCCTCCGTGGCAGTAGACTAAGATGGGGCGGCGGGTGGAGGCGGAGCGCCCGCGGAGGTAGAGGCGGGCGGAGAGGACGGTGCTCGGGTCGATGAGGACGTCCTTCGAAACGACGCCGGTGGAGGGATCGATGCCGGCGGGGATGTAGTCGTTGCCGACGAGGCGATGGACGCTCCCGTTCTTGTAGAGGCGGAGAAAGGGTGGGAAGTCGAAGACAACCTCGGAGTCGGGATCCATGATCGATGGCTTCGACACAAGGGAGAAAGAAGAACAGACCGTCTCTGTCGTCTCTCTTCACGATTCAAGTCCTGCTCTTTTTGACCGACTAGGGTTGCGCAAACAATGAATGACGAGGGACTCGTGTCGCTTCCACCCTTTTTATCTTCTCTCTAAAGAAAAAAAAAAAAAGATAGAAACTGTAAACAATGAAAGAGAGATAGAGATCTGGAAGCCGCAGCAACGGCAATGGCGCAGGAAATAAAGTGAAACCTACGTGTCGAAAGTACACTCCAACACGTAACGATAGTGGATCGGGGGACGCGTTTGAGCAGCAAAGGAACATTCGAGTAACGGTCTGTTTACTTTTGAAGAAGAGAGAGAGAGAGAGCGAAGCTCCAAGCTTGCCTTGAGGGTTTGAAGGAACTCCGTCATCGGCCCCGCCACAACCTCCTACTGTCCTCCATGGTGAACAACACGTAACGATGTTGGAAGTATGCAGCCTCACTGTTATTTAGACAAAAGAAAGTCAATGTAGATCAAACTGTTGAAGACAAGGACCGCTGACAGATCATTAATTTTAGAAGCTTTCGTTACTTACACAAATGTTGAATCTAATTCAAGACAAGTAGTACAGCTTAATGTCAAAGTTCCCAAGCCTGTGATTGTGAAATGACTTGCATTGCTTGCGGAAGGGGGTCAAGGAAGGTGCAAATTTTGCAACAGCAGTTAGTTGAATAAATATTAATATCTCTGAGTTATCCTTGCAAATAAAGAACATTATTTAATTATTGCGGTGTAAATCTTTTTAACATACCGAATTCTCCCTTAAGCATAGTCAGCCAATATAATATACTTACAGAAACTTTTCACATGCTGTGTCATGCTGCTTTCCACGCACTTAAATTTCAGCAAAGCACGAAGTTTCAACGATGAGAGCGAAATCTGGAAAGAAGAATAAAGGCGCATTGATCATAACTTAGGGTACTTTACCTGGTCCAGTATGAATGTATGGTTGCTGCATGAATTGAATGGGCGGCGCCGAAGGCAAAAGTTACAGCACTGGCAGAGGACACAATTCCCGGCCCCTGTATTCGGGCCGCTGCAGTACTGCACCAGCTGCGCGCGAGGTGTCGGTGTGGCTAGCTGTCAGCACGTCGGGACGGAGGCGGAAGCCGAGGCAAAAACGACTGCAGGACCCGCCGAGAAAATGGAGTTGCGGTGGAAGGAGCAGATGCAGCTGAAAAACAGACGATGAAAAGCACGATGAAAATGATATAATTTTATCTTTTAAAAATGTATAATATACGATCGAGTATCTAAAAATTAAATTGCAATTATAAAATTTAAAATTGTAGTACATAATAATAACATTATAAAATTGTAATGGCAATATAATCACTATGTTATTTATTATATATTATCAAATTTTATATTTATTATTTTAATTCTTTTATGTAAGAAGATTTTTAAAATTATATTACTTATAAAGTGTTTAAATTTGAAGTTCAATATTGCAATTTTTTTATATAATAGATAGTGTTCCGGTCCGAAAATTAGAGGTGGGTCAACTATTTATCAATTTGCTTATGGTCGTCTTTTTTGCTGAGTCAGCTATTATGTTTCAATCTGAGTCAGTTGAGGACGAGTCAGATCAAATAATGAGGAGTTAGAACTTAGCGGATTGGGTGCTGAGGAGAACAAGTTGGCTACTAGTAACTCGGCTGATGGGTCGGTTAATGGATGGCGACTCGATTGTTCAACAAGCGGGATCAATCAAACTTCAAGGAGCCTTTTCTCTCTGAAGTAGATCAACATGAGGTTGGGGAATTAGGGGTACTTGGAAGACAAAAGTCAAGTTTAAGATGATTCAATTGGATAAGATCAACTTGAACCATGCCAATCGGGAAACTCCGACTAATACTCCCGACCGATCATGTACGCTCGGGAGTCACTTAAGCCAGGCACTAGGAACCAATGCCAGTCTCGATCAGTCGTACCCATCCGGACATTACTATCACTTGAGTTAGACATCAGCCATGTGAGATCTAATTCGAGAGATCGGACAAGGCAAGGGCGCAGGCCTTGGGTCACCCAAGCAGCAAATACCAAAGCCATATATCTGATTTCCCGATCGGCTATACAATGCTTATGAGATCTCTTTCTCCTGATCTCATACCAAAGTAATCAAAAGCCCCCAAATACATATGTATAATTAGGGGGCGTTTGGTTCTTTTCTAGGAATAGGAATCGGAATGGGAATCATTGTATTGTGGAATGGGAATGGATATTAGCATGGATATCACTCTTAAAAGCAATGTTTGGTTAGTTGCATATTTTCTATCGGAATAAATCAAAAATTTCTTTTTTACCCTTAAAGGAAAATAAGAGAAAAAATTAGATGTGAGAGAAAGATATGATGAAAGAGAATGATGAGAGAGAAAGTGTGATGAGAAAGAATGAAGAGAGAGAAAGTGTGATGAGAGAAAATGAGAAAAGAGAGTGTGATAGAAGAGAGCATTGATCCGGCGGTAAGAACAGGGGACCCCCATTTTGAGGAGTCAACGCCACGTGGAAGTCAAAGGGTCAGGTGGTCCATCGGAAAAGGATGGACCGACCGGACGCTCGAGAGAAGGTCTGATCGATCGGCCGACCGGAGAAGGGTGGCTGACCGACCGGATGGCCGACCGGTGTTTAACTGACGGCCAAAAGGCGCCCCGATGGAAGTCGGGGTTCCGGCGCTCGATTGAACAGGAACGAAGGGCTGAGCGGAAGTCACGCTCGGCCGAAGACATAAGGTAACATACTGCTAACAGTATCTGTCCGGCCGGACGCCCTGGCGTGGAGTAGGGAGAGAAGGACCAGGAACATCTTCTGACAGCTGTCATGCTCTACGAATAGGCCATACTCCAAATCTAGCGACAAGGTGTTCTGCTGTCCCATCGAAGACGTGTCTGGACTGTAGCAGTATGGTGTCAGGTAAGCTTTCTGACAAACACATACCGAGGTATGAGCTGAGGACACGTATTTGCCTCGATAAGTGTGCGTAAGATCCTTCACCGCTCTATATAAGGAGCCTTATACTTCGCCGAAGGTACGCGTTCTGGGAGACTTGGAGCCACTTTCTTGTTGTCGAGCTTTGCCTGACTTGAGCGTCGGAGGGTCGCCGCCGGGAACCCTTTCCCGGCCCGACTTCTGTGCAAGTTCGCCAGAGGATCATACGACTAGTCGGAGATCCACATCAGCGACTCGGAGAGCGCCACGTGCCCAGCGTATGTTGATTCAACTTTCAGACAGGATCAATTTGGCGCCGTCTGTGGGAACGCTCTTGCATCCTATCGGAAGCAATGGACGAAGCTGGACGACAGCACTCGGTGATGCTCTCCACAGAGGAGCTCGATGCTTTGATCGAAACAAGAGCCGCCAAGCTTATGGAACAGAGACAAAAGTCAAAAGCCGAGCGGGCGGAGCAGCAAGCAACATCAGCATCAGGCGGCCGAGTGGAAGCACCGCAGGCCACAGTTGCATTCCATCGGGCCCTATTCCGCACTCCTGAAGCCGCAGCAACTAATCGTGATCGGGGATCTTCTTCAGATGAAATGCCAAGACGAGATAAAAGAGGGAAAGCCCCCCGAACGGACGCCTCTCCCGAGCGGATCAACCGTCAATTTTCAGAGGCTATTCTACGAGACCCCCTGCCCAAGCATTATGTGCCTCCAGCGATCGGTGAGTACAACGGAACCACCGATCCGGATGATCATTTGTGTAAGTTTGAGAACACGACCACTCTTCATCAGTACACAGATGGAGTGAAGTGTTAAGTTTTTCTTACTACCCTCTCGGGATCGGCGCCGGACGAATCTATCTCAAGTTTCAAAGACTTCCGAACGGCCTTCCTCCACCACTTCGCAAGCAGTTGGCGCTATCAAAAAACCAGTGTTAGTCTATTTGCCATCAAAAAAGAAGCCCGCGAATCGCTCCGAGCCTATATCTAGCAGTTCAACAAGGTGGCCATGGATATCCCTACGGCCACCCATGATACACAAGGCCTCGTGGACGGGACTTCTTTCGCTCACTCATTCGGAAGCCGCCCGAGACTACGACCATATGCTACACCGAGCCAACGAATACATCAACGTGGAGGAAGAGCAAGAAATTCCGACCGAGCGGGCTCCACCTCCCGAGAAGCCGCACGCTCATCCAAGAGGACCGAGGCCGAGCAATCCGCTCCCCATGATGGGACCCATGTCCAGTGCCCAAGCCAAAAAGTGGACCCCCATGTTATGCTCATTCCAGGACGGACACTCACAACACGAGAGATTATCGTCTTCCTTGATCGCTCATCCGTTCCGGGGTGGCGGCGATCTCCATCGTCAGGCGGCGATAGAGAACTCACGGAGCCGATCGGACTATATCGAGCCGGAAGACAAGCGCCCGACAGCGTACTCCTAGCGTGAAGATAATCCTCGGATGTCTAGGAACGACCCGGCCGTCCGCTCGGGAAGAGAATAGAAACAACACTTCCGGTGAAATCAACATCATAGGGTGGTGGTCGGAGGAGACTGTCAAGCGACCCGGATCCATGCCGGTTCTGCCCGCGGACCCGAAATCAACCGGGCCCAAGGACTTGGAAGGAGTCGAAGTGCCGCATGATGCTCTCCTCATCAAAGCGGTAATAGCCAACTACACTATTCGAAGCTCGGTCAATATCATATTCAAAAGCCTTCGATCAACTACAAATTTATCAAGCGAGTTGTTGCCCATGACAACCCCTTTATGGGAAACGAAGTCCTGCCGATCGGACAGATCCGGCTAGCCATTTCGCTAAGCCGCTCAGAAGGACGCGGACTGCAAACTTCGTTGTGGTGGACTCTCCGTCAGCGTACAACATCATCTTGGGACAACCGGCTCTCAGTGAATTCCGAGCGGCCGTCTCCACCTTCTACCAGAAAATCAAGTTCCCAATCGAGGACAAAGTGGGAGAAGTACGAGGAGATCAACTAGCAGCTCGGCGATGCTACGTCGAGATGGTCCGAGCAGAAGCCAATTCCGCTCGAAAGACGCCCCGGATCGAGGTGAACGCTATAACTGAAAAACCTCCCTCTTTAGTTTATGAAGAAAAAGAGGAAGTGCAGATTCACCCGACCCGATAGGAGGCCACAACGTTCGTTGCGGCCGATATGGAGGCAAGCCAAAGACAGGAAGTGATCAAATGCCTCCAGAGAAACTGTGATGTCTTCGTCTGGTTGACGCACGAGCTGCCCGGAATTTCGCCGAACATAGCGCAGCACGAGCTACATGTCCGACAGAAAAAGGGATTTCAGCACTGAACAGAATGCCATCATCCGGGCGGAGGTCGAGAAGCTTCTGGAGGCCGGCCATATACGCGAAGTTCAGTTCCCAAGTTGGCTGGCAAACGTAGTATTAGTCTCCAAGCCAGGCAACAAGTGGAGAGTGTGCATAGATTTTCGGGATCTCAACAAAGCTTGCCCGAAAGACTTTTATCCTCTGCCTCGGATCGATCAACTGGTGGACTCCACAGCTGGCTGCGAGTTGATATGTATGCTCGACGCTTACCAAGGCTATCATCAAGTGCCGCTCGCCCGAGAAGATCAAGAAAAAGTCAGTTTCGTTACAGCCGACGGCACCTATTGCTATAATGTGATATCGTTCGGATTGAAGAACATGGGAGCCACATATCAACGTCTGATGAACAAAGTGTTCAAGGAGCAGATCGGGCGGAATCTGGAAGTATACGTGGATGACATTCTCATCAAGTCCGTCCGAGCGGCCGATCTCTTCGAAGACATGGAGGAAACTTTCCGAACGCTACGGAAATATGGAGTCAAGCTAAACCCTCAGAAGTGCCTGTTTGGAGCAAAAGGCGGGCATTTCTTGGGATACATAGTGACTGAGCGGGGCATCGAAGCAAATCCCAACAAAGTGAAAGCATTACAAGATATGCTGCCCCCGAGAAATCTGAGGGAAGTGCAGCGCTTGACCGGTCGGATAACAGCATTGTCCAGATTCATCTCAAAGACCGTCGATCGGAGTCTCCCATTTTTCAAAATCTTGCGCAAAGCCACTAAGTTTCACTGGGACGAAGAATGTGATCAGGCGTTTGAAGATCTGAAGGCATACCTGAACTCTCTGCCTGTGCTATTGGCACTAATGAGGGCGAGCGGAGAAGAGCCTGTATATTTTCTGAGCCATATTTTAAAAGATGTTGAATCTCGCTACACTGGGCTCGAGAAGCTGGCTTTCGCTTTGGTCCTCGCCGCTCGGCGCCTCCATCCCTATTTCTTGGCTCATACCATCATTGTCCGGACGAATAGTCCATTGGGAAGAGTGCTATTGAACCCAGAAGCGTCCGGACGGCTCATCAAATGGACAACGGAGTTGAGCGAATTCGACATCCAGTACCAACCCCGTTCGGCGATAAAGGCGCAGTCCTTGGCGGATTTCGTCACCGAAGTACAAAGGCCAGAACCCGAAGCCATGTGGAGGGTATTTGTGGACGGGTCGTCCACTAGGCTCGGGAGCGGGATTGGAGTACTACTGCTATCTCCCCAAGAAAAAAAGATGCACTTATCCATCTGGCTAGATTACAGAGCTACGAACAATGAAGCGGAGTATGAAGCAATCATAGCCGGCTTGCAGGCAGCTCGGCATGTTGGGGCCGGTCGGGTGATGCTTCACTCGGATTCTCAGCTAGCCGATCAGTAGCTCTCTGGCACCTTTGAAATTAATAACGCGTGGCTCAAACTCTATGCGGAAGCATTCGAAAAGCTCAGGGCTGACTTTAGAGAGGTCATTATACAAAAGATACCCCGGGCGGAAAACCAAACAGTCGATGAGTTAGCCAAACTCGCAAGTTCAATAACGCCGGTCGCCATCCAACAGCCAATTGAACAAGTATCTTTGGTGGCGCACGTCGACCGGATGGAGGGCCTCACGTTTCCGAGCGACTGGAGGACACCCATCATGGAGTTTCTCCGCTCGGGCGCTACACCGTCCGATCGGGATGAAGCCCAGCTGTTAAGGAGGAGAACCGGCCGGTTCACACTCATTGGAGATCAATTATACAAGAAGGCTTTCTCCCGCTCGCTGTTGAAATGCATGAGCTCAGAAGACTCGGCATACATCCTCCAAGAAGTACATCAAGGATCGTGCGGAGGGCATCCGGGCGGACGATCGCTGGCTAAGAAGATCCTGCTGGCCGGATACTATCATAATTTCTCACACCGACCGGCTGAGGAAATGAAAGCAGCTACTGTGTCCTGTCCGTTCGACCAATGGGGAATGGATATTGTGGGTCCGTTTCCCATGGCGATCGGGCAGCAGAAATTTCTACTGGTGGCGGTCGATTATTTTTCTAAGTGGGTGGAGGCCGAGCCGCTAGCCAAGATCACCGAGCAGATGGTCAAGAAGTTTATCTGGCAACATATTATCTGCCGGTTCGGCATCCCTCGCCGACTTGTTTCTGACAACGGACGACAATTCACTGGAAAGTTGCTCGAAGATTGGTGCAAAAGTTATGACATTGAGCAACACTTCACGTCCGTGGCATACCCCCAAAGCAATGGTCAAACCGAAGTAGCCAATCGGGAAATTCTTCGTATTTTGCGCACTCGGCTCGACTATCTGGGAGGAAGTTGGGTGGATGAAGTGCCGGGCGTCTTATGGGCCATCCGAACGACACTGAAGGAAGGAACGGGCGTCACGCCATTCCATCTGGTGTACGACGGCGAAGCGGTGATTCCTGTCGAAGTCGGCATCGAGTCCGTCCGGATCCAGAATTATAATGATAGCAACGCCGAGAGAAGGAACATGGAGCTGGATTTGGTTGATGAGGAGCGAGCCAAGGCGTCCGTCTGGCTAATGGCGTACCGACAACGGATGAAGCAAAACTACAACCGGCGCGTAATCCCCAGATCATTCCAGGTCGGCGACCTTGTCCTTGGGCGGGCCCCTTTAAAATCATTGAAAAACTCCGCTCAGGCGCTTATTATTTGGAGGACGGAGACGGGCGGCAGCTGGATCGGCCGTGGAGCGCGAATCATCTCCAGCCGTACCGAGCTGGGTAAAAGGTGCGCTGATGTAATTTTGTATACGTTTTGGTCGCTTAGGTACTTGTAATGCAGGAAGCCAAAATGATTAAAGGATGACAAATAGCTTCGCCGAACGGCTGTGTCAAAGTTAGCCTGGAAGACCGTCGAGCTTCGATGTTAAAAATCGAGAGACGAGTCGGCGTCTATAAACCCGCCGAGCGGAAGACCGTCGAGTTCCGACGTTAAAAATCGAGAGACGAGCCGGCGTCTATAAACCCTCCGAGCGGAAGACCGTCGAGCTCTGACGTTAAAAATCGAGAGACCGACGCTATAAACCCTCGGCGGAAGACCGTCGAGCTCGTTAAAAGGCGTCTATAAACCCTCAGAGTGGAAGACCGTCGAGCTCCGGCGTTAAAAATCGAGAGACGAGCCGAAACCCGTCGGCGGAAGACCGTCGAGCTCCGGCGTTAAAAATCGAGAGAGCCGGCGTCTATAAACCCGCCTAGCGGAATACCGTCGAGCTAGATCGGAGCCGGCGTCTATAAACCCTCCGGCGGAAGACGAGCTCGACTTTAAAAATCGAGAGGCGGAGGCGTCTATGACCGTCGAGATCCGGCGTTAAAAATCGAGAGACGCTATAAACCCGCCGCGGAAGACCGTCGAGCTCCGCGTTAAAATCGAGAGGGGTGGCATCTATAAACCGAGCGGAAGACCGTCGAGCTCGGGGTTAAAACGGCAACTATAAACCCGCCGAGCGGAAGACCGTCGAGCTCCGACGTTAAACATCGAGAGACGAGCCGGCGTCTATAAACCCGCCGAGCGGAAGACCGTCGAGCTCCGACGTTAAAAATCGAGAGACGAGCCGACGTCTATAAACCATCCAAGCAGAAGACCGTCGAGCTCAGACGGTAAAAATCTACGTTAAGAGGCGGGCAACCAGAGTATATAACGTCGCCGGACGGGTAACGTTCTGTGTGATCCTCGGCTGTAAAGGCCGACCCATGATCGGGCCTGCCGATGAGGCGAAAATAAAGGCAACGTTTGGCCGAGCGGCTCCCTCATAAAATATACTTGGCGCAAGAAAATTAGGACCGAGGCAAAAGTTAAAGATTGGATGCTGATCGAACAAACAACTAACAAAAGAAGAGAATTTATTTGCGCCGAACAGAGGAAAGACAAAATTTATAATAGTATTCGCCCCGAACGGCCAGCTACAAAAGACAGCAAACACTTAAAGAAAGTTCATAAACCCTTCATTCACTATCATCAAAATTAAAGAGAGAATCAGGGATGGAGCCCATCATGACCGCCAGATCATCGGAGGGGATCGACAGCTCGGTTGGTATGTGGCCCTTGGTCTTCAGATATTCGACCGCCACTTTGATCGCAGCTTGTCGCTGAACTTTTCGCCAAATTCATCCGAGCGGACGAATGCTTTGCGCACCTCCGCCGACCGACCGAGCTCCCCGTCTTGATATTCTTTAAAAGTAGTTTTAGAAGCGTCGAGGGCAGCTTGAAGATCTTTCAGAGCCCCTTCCACTTTAGTCTGGTCAGCCGAGCGGCCCTCTCGTTCGGTGGTCAATAGGGCGTCCAAGTCCTTCACTCGCTGTTCTAGCCCCCGATTTTCCACCTTCATCAGGTCCATGTCGTTGATAGCCTTGAGCTTCTGGGTGGTTGCAGTCTTTATTTCCTTGTCCCGCTGCTTTACCAAAGCCTCAAGTCGAGCCACTTCACCCGACAAGTCGGAGGACTTATTCCGTTCGGCTTCCAGTAGCTTCTTGGCCTTCTCCAGAGCGGCCGTGGACTGTCCTCTGCTTTCTCCCGAAGCTTTGAGCTTTTTCAGCTCGTCCTCCAGCTCGGCTAGGCGGTTGCTGATAGCAATCTGCTCCACCCAGTTCTGCAAATGGATATGATCTAGTTAGAAGTTAACTCAAAGTGACTAGCAAGGCAAAGGATATACCCCGGTCGCCTGCTGCAAATTGTTGTCCCCTAGTTGGCTGGGGGTCATAAGAGCGATGCGAAGCCGAGCGTCCTCCCAAGCTTGGGCCAGAGGACCTGTGAGAGTGATTTGCTGTTCGGGAATCGTTGGTCGGTCGGCAGCCAATAAATATTCCTCCGACGGAAACCGCAGAACAGTTTTTATCAACCGCGGTCCGCTCGGATCATCTTGTGGCGCAGTGGCTGTGCCAGACGGCTCGCTGATTATGGAAGGATGGTCGCCCAATCGTTTCAGGCGACGCAGGGTCCGAGGAGGACTAGTAGGCGACACCTCGGAGGCAGCCCGGGGGGAGTTGAGCGGCGTATGGGTGCTCTCCATGGAGACCGCGTCGGAGATCAAGGGAGCATCATCACTTCGCTCGGAACGCTGTTCATCGGAGGGGGTTGGCTGAGAGGCCTACTCTCGCCGTCTGCGTTTCCGAGTCGCTAGAGGAGCCTCATCCGCCGAGCGGCCCGCTACCTCGGCTTGAGCAGAGGATGCGATATCACCCCCAGCCTCGTTGAGAGAGGCAGAAGCAGTTAGGGCTTCAGGGGCAATCTGAGTCCCCTCATCCCCTTCATCCCCTTCAGGTGCCGAGCCCGCCAAGATCAATCCTCGTTCGGCGACCTCCTTCTTCTTTGCTGCCTCAATCTCAGCAGCTCTCAACTTAAGCCGCTCGGTAGCCTTGGCGCGCCACATGACTTCAGCTGCAGAAACGAAGAATAAATCAGTTAGAACTAAGGAAAAAGGAAGAGAAGAAGGCTTACTCATGCTGTAGGGCAGGTCGGCGTGGACAGGGGACAAGCCGAATATATATAGCACTCCGGGAAGGAGCAGTTTATCGATGTTGTATCGTTGGCCAACCAGCCGGTTGGTAGCATGAAGATAGGCTGGATCACTCTTAAATTTGCCAAGCTCCGGTTGGATTGGCACCGCTGTCTGTCACTTGGTCCGGAAAGCCGGCAGCTCGGGAAAACGCAAGTAGAAGAAATGTTCTTTCCAGTGCTTATTGGAGCTCGGCATATTATCAAAAAGGACAAAACCTATCCTAGATTGGAAAACGAAAGTACCCCACTCGGCTTGCTTAGGGTAGTAGAAGTAGTGGAACACTTTGGGGTCCAATGGGATGTTGTTCAGTTTAAAGAGAACTACCACCCCGCTCAGCAGCCTAATGGAGTTCGGAACTAGTTGGCCGAGCGGGATGCGAAAATAGTTGCACACTTGTAAGAAAAACTTATGTGGAGGAAAGCGTAGCCCGACTAAAAATTGGTCTCGAAAAAAGAGGACAGTGCTGGGAGGCGGTTCATGAGGCTGGTCGGCGGGGGTGGCTAATACTATGTGGTGGTCGGCAGGGACTTCATAGGTCCGAGCGAGGCGCAGTGCATCCTCCTCGTCAAACCGGCTCTCCATGGTCGTGTACCAAAGACCAGGAGCGTCGGCGGTCGGCTGGGAAGTGCTAGTCATAGTCGAAAGCGACGAAGAAATGCGGGGTAAAAAGAAAGGAAAATCAGGCAGGGAAGAAAGGTGGCAGGACGATAAGGGCAGCTAACAGAAAACGTAGAGGAGTGAGGAAATGAGGAAAGGAGGGGCTTACAAGTAAAAGGATGATCAAAAGGGGCTGCAAGGTCGTCGGAGAGCTGAGAAACGGAGTCGCCGGAGCAGAAAGAAGCAGCAGGGTGTCGGGGTGCGATGGAGCAGGAATGCGGTGGAGAGAAGAAATCGGAAACTTTATAGCGTTGGCCTCTGATAGCCCTAGCCGTCGGATTCAGGTTGCAAAAAACGAAGCTATCATCAAACCGTTCATTTCAAACGACGACTGTCCCATCGGAGGTAACGCCACCGCCATACGCTGACAAAAGCGAGATCGCCACATGTCACATTTAATGAACGCCCCTTACTGCGCGCAGTGCACGTGCTGGGCATTAAAGGGGAAGATTCGGTATAGATTCCAAGGGAATACAAGGCACGGGCAAGACACAATCGAACGGGTGCAATGAAGAGGGTGAGCCGAGCGGATGAGCATCCCAACTCGCCCTAGTGTGCCGCCCTCGCTTAGATCGGCCGGCGTCCGAGCCTTCGCCGGACTCTCCCTCCTTCTACCTTTCGAGCCGACTGGACGGGGACACCATTTGAGAAGTGAGCAGCGTCGCCGCGAAGTCAAGGCCGTGGGTCCATCAGAAAAGGATGGACCGACCGGACGCTCGAGAGAAGGTCTGACCGATCGGCCGACCGGAGAAGGGTGGCTGACCGACCGGATGGCCGACCGGTGTTTAACTGACGGCCAAAAGGCGCCCCGATGGAAGTTGGGGTTCCGGCGCTCGATTGAACAGGAACGAAGGGACGAGCGGAAGTCACGCTCGGCCGAAGACATAAGGTAGCATACTGCTAACAGTATCCACAAAGCATATGACCGAGAATCTTCCAAGTAAACCACTATATATGTCCGACCGGACGTAAGGTGGAGGCTGTCCAGCCGGACGCCCCGGCGTGGAGTAGGGAGAGAAGGACCAGGAATATCTTCTGACAGCTGTCATGCTCTACGAATAGGCTATACTCCAAATCTGGCGACAAGGTGTTCTGCTGTCCCATCGAAGACGTACCTGGACTGTAGTAGTATGGTGTCAGGTAAGCTTTCTGACAAACACATACCGAGGTATGGGCTGAGGACACGTATTTGCCTCGATAGGTGTGCGTGAGCTCCTTCACCGCTCTATATAAGGAGCCTTATACTTCGTCGAAGGTACGCGTTTTGGGAGAGTTGGAGCTACTTTCTTGTTGTCGAGCTTTGCCTGACTTGAGCGTCGGAGGGTCGCCGCCGGGAACCCCTTCCCGGCCCGACTTCTGTGCAGGTTCGTCGGAGGATCATACGACCAGTCGGAGATCCACATCAGCGACTTGGAGAGCGTCACGTGCCCAGTGTCCGTTGATTCAGCTTTCGGACAGGATCAAGCATGATAAGAGAAGATGAGAGAGAAAATATGATGTGAGAGAAAGTATGATGGGAGAGGATGAAGAGAAAGAAAATGTAATGAAAAAAAATGAGGAGAGAGAGTGTGATGAGAGAGATTGAGGAGAGATAAAGTATGGTGAGAGAGAAAGTATGATGAGAGAGAAAGTGTGATGAGAAAAAAAGAGAACAGTGAGTGTGACGGGAGAGATTGAGGAGAGAGAAAGTATGATGAGGGAGAAAGTATGATAAGAGAGAAAGTGTGTTGAGGAAAAAAAAGAGGGAGTGTGACAAGAGAGATTGAGGAGAGATAAAGTGTGATGAGAAAAAAAAGAGAAAAGATAGTGTGATGGGAGAGATTGAGGAGAGAGAAAATATGATGAGCAAAAAAGAAGAAAGAGAGTGCGATGGAAGAGATTGAGGAGAGAGAAAGTCTGATGAGAGAGAAAGTGTAATGAGAAAAAAAGAGGAAAGAGAATGTGATAGGAGAGAGAAAGTGTGAGATAGAATGATGAGAGAGAAAATATGATGCGAGAGAACAAGGAGAGAGAAGTGATATGAAAGAAAAAATATATATATATTTTGATATTTGAAATTAAGAGAGAAAATTTTAGTTTTAGGTCCAGAGTATTTTTGGAATAAGGGAATATTTTGATTGATGAAAATAGAGTAATGACTCATTGAAGGGGATGTACATGGGAATGAGTTATTACCCAATTTCAAGGATTCATTCCCTTATTTGTATTCCTATTTCTATAATCCAAATATTAACAATGACAATCAATGATTCTCATTTCTATTCCCCATTCCTATTCCCTTAAACCAAACGTCCCCTCAATACAAGATCAACGTATTTTGATGTTGCACCTCCGGTACGCAAGTTAGATCAACGTATTTTGATGTTGCACCTCCGGTACGCAAGTTAGAGATAGAGAATTGAGTAAAGAATTGTAGCAGTTGCTTAGGTGATTGTGCATACCTTCGGCTTTTAGAGCAAGTACCTTTTATATAGAAGGAAAAGACCTCTTCATTATTCGATGTCTCTTGTTTTTGGCGGTTATAACTCTTTATATGCAAGTTTAACTTCTGACAGTAGTGCTTCTTCATGTAAATTGCTTTTCCCACCCCCTCTGACAGCCCACCCCCCTCTCTCTCCTCTGTTAAATGACCTTTTCACCCCTCCTTCTTTAAATAACAAATTTTTTTTTTCTAATTTTATTTACTTCTTTATTTTTTTTTCAATTTTATTTGCTTCTTTAATTTTATTTTTTTAATAAATTTTGTTTATTATTTTTTCATCAATTTTTTTTATTTTTTATCCCTATTTTACTTTTAATTTTTTTATAAATAATAACCCCTAAAATCTATTATTAAAAAAATAAAAGATTACAAGAGATCGAATCCTCTATTCCAATATCACCTGTTCTTGTTCCCACTCGTCACCTCAGTTCACCATCGGCGGCACCGTCGGAGGCACTCGGTTGCCGCCTTGATTAAAATTATATCCTAGGGAGAAGGTGAACGTAGTGAGGTCGCATCGGCACGATTAGCGTCAAAATTTGGCCGGATCTGAGCAGACTTTCCTTCACCGTCGATCTGAGTCGTTGCTCAGATTCGATCGAATACCGATGTCGATCGTGTCAATGACGATCTCCCTGGGTTCACCTTCCTCCTAGGGTATAGTTTTGGTTGGGACGACGACCAGAGGTCGCCGGTAGTGGACTAAAGGCGACGAGTAAAACACGAATATGATAATATGATGGTATAGAATCCGATCTCAAATTACAAATATGATATTCTTGTCGAAAAAAATACTTAATAAAAAACAAAAAAAATGAAATAAAAAAATAGTATAAAGGTAAATAATATGATGGAACTGGAAGAGAGTGCGTGGAATGTGAAAATATACAATTAAAAAATAAATAAAATATTAAAAAATTATATTATTTTTTAAATATTAAATAAATATTATTTACCATGGTAAATATATAATAAAAAATTATTTAAAAAAATAAATTTGATAAAAAAAATGATAAAAAAACTGATTAAAAAATAAAACAGTTAAAAAAATTTGATAAAAAAACTGATTAAAAAAGAAATATAAATGTGAAGAAAAAAAACATGGAGTGAATAAGGGGTATAAAGGTCAAAATATGGGTGGGGCCGGGAGGTGAGGGTGTCAGGGGAGGGGGGAAAAGCAGGTCTCTTCTTCATTTATCTGATATCTCTTGATTTTGATGGTTGCGTCTATTCAAATGCAAGTTTCGCTTTCTAGCAGCAAGGCCTGTTCATATATCTGATTTCTTTTACATGACCTCAAGTAATCGCCTAAATTCAAACCCTAACCGCTGCCTTTTCTTGTGTCTGTAACAGGCACATCTTTCCCTTACCTTTCAACTATGTATAAGAAATAATTGTTCTCACTACTTATCTAACATATTAAAATGTTCATTGCTTTGGTAAGTCTAAGTTCCATTAATTGAAATGATCCGCGAGACTGAACTGCCTTCTGACTCTCTGATCTTGACCGAGTGACCCTAAACAATATCAAGTCCTGATCAAGCAGAACACATGATCCTGAATATTGTCGAGTTCCTAAAAAAAAGACTGACTTCTTGGGAGCAAACTTGACTCCATTGGAATTCCAAGACACATCCGAGTACAAACACTTTTATCCAAGTTGAGAAAATGACACGTATAATCTACTTTGATGAGGTCAAAATTTTCCCACGTGGAGTCTGAGTTGGCCCGGTCTAGATTATTAACCTCCTCATTTCATAGATAATCTGATTTGCCTATTTAAAGTATGAAATTTAATTTAATACTTTAAATTTAAAGTATAACTTATACATGCTCGCACCAAATTTCAATTATGTTTAAAACGATAAATTCTCATATCCAATATAGTGTGAAAAGCAAAGTAGCCAACTAATTAGTTCCTTGTCTATAAGTAAATATTTCACTAGAGAATTTTCCGGTAAAATATCATAGATGATTAAGTCATCAATTAATAAACAGGCTGACACATGTGTTCTCTAAAGATCGTCGGCGAGGAGGATGAGGAAACCTAAAAAGGCATTCTAAAAGAGGGTTAGACGGGCACCAAGGAGTCCTGAAAGACCACTCCGACGCTTAAGTTAGAGTTTGCCTAAGGTGGTATGTGTTGGTGCAGAGATCATCATAATCAAATCTATGTTTCGATCATATAGTATGCTAAAGGAAGAAGAGGAGTAGATGGTACCGTAGAGAGGTGTGTATGTGATCCCGTCTGAAAGCTGAGAAGACAGTTGGCTGGGAAGGTAGCTCTAATGTTGATTGCTCGAAGACTCCGGTTCGACAAAAAGTGGCTTCAAATGGTCCTGTGTACCAAAAGGAGTGTTAGTGACTAGGCCAGGAAAGGGGTCTCCAGCTAGACCCTCCGACGCTCAAGTCAATGATCGAGTCGAATAGATAAACAGTGGGATGAACAATAGTTATGAGCGTGTAAAATTGTGTAGCATTGCATACCTCAGCCTGTAGATGGAAACCCCTCTTTTATAGCGTTACTGTTTGTTTATGCATAAATCTCAAAGCATATATAAAAAAGGACAGACCATAAAGATGCTCTGACACCTTTTCCAAAATAGACTTGCAATCTCTGCATTTGGTGAAGAAGAAGCTTCTAATGTAGAGCTTGCAAGTAGAATATTTTTTATCCTTCGTGGTACAAAATGTCAAAAAGAATATAAGGTCGTTGGGTTGAAGGACCCACAATATGCATACATGGTCAGCCGACCGAGTTTCTCCTATGACTCGATCGACAACTGCTCATAAGGACCAATCGATCGGACTAATAGAGTGTTTTTGGGAACTCGTCTCTCACTCGGTCTATTTGTTTAGCCAAAGGGTTTAATCGGACATGGCATCCATTCTATCTTATCGAACTATAATTTCGATTTGCTGAACTAATCAACCCAGCTAGTTAATCGTGCCGTCTTCAAGTGGCAAATAAGTCTTAGCTCTAGAGAGTGGTGACTCGTCTTAAATTATTTATCAATATTTAGGGGCTCGACGTGTCACACCCCGAGAGTATACTTATCCATCAAATCAGAAGATACCCCCTAGTGACAATATAAGAAATAACCAATATTAAACCAATTCAAGCCCATATAAACACCAACATAATATAAAATCACCAAGTTATTTCAACTGATGCGTATATATATGCATGTACATGAGATCATACTAAACTACACAAGATAAAAGTTATATTATTCTATAAAGCTCAAACCGATATAGTAGGGAACTTTAAAAAAAAATAGCAACGAAAAATAACCCAAGCAACTCAAAGGAAATCCAAACAAGTGGGACTGACAGTCAGGATTTCTAAGTGACACAATACATCCTTTATCTACTAACCTGAAAGTCAATGGAAAAAAACAAGAGGTAGTGAGTACAATAACTCAGTGGGTATAAAAAGATAGTGTATGATACTATATATATAAAGAGATCAAAGGATGTAGTCTTAGGTAAAATACTTACTAACCAACATAAGTATCCCAAAATAATCACGTGTTAACCAAAATCATAACCAATATAGAACACTATACTAACTTTCTCAACCAAGTATAACCAACAAATCAGGGGTACATACAGTACATCCAAATCGACACGAGCAAATAAATGACCGACATATAGCAAGAATATAATAAGCATTGACTGCAAGAGAAATGTTTTACCACGGATAGTCCCGTGGGCAGTCAAGGTAAATAACTAGTCACTGTCCGTGGGAGAACGCTTTACTTGGATGGTCCCATGGGCGGACAAGATAATGTTCTACAACGGATAATCCATGGGCAATTAGGGTATGTAAATAAATACTTTCTGCGGGTGAATGCTCTACCATGGATGATCACGTGGGCAAACAGGATGTATAAGTGTACCAATCAAAAATGCTACATAAAAATTTTGCTAGCTACACTATGGTATGGTCTCACTAGCATATGGCCACAAGCCCAAACAACCAGCAAGGAGTCAAGTAGAATATTCAACTATTCGCTACGGTCTACATGCGATAGCTCAAGATCACTATATGATCTAATGGTCAGTTGAAATGCATAGTCATGCATTAAGTAACAAGTATAATAACATGTGTCTAAGTACCATAACAACAAGTACAATAGTAACAATATCAATCAAGGGAATCATAGTCATCTAGTCATAATATCTCATCTAACTCCCTTGCATCATCATGAATACCATAAACTAACGGATTCAAAATCAAGTAGTTATGGGGGTCGATCCAAAGGAGATAACCCAGTGGAATACTCTATCACTCTACTATGGTAAGATATCTATCTCATATAAGCAGGTATATTCTTGCTAACATATATGCACTTAATTATATTGTATAAAATATACTATAATATCGCTAACACATGGTTATAAGCCTAAGTATATAACTATATGGTGTAAATGTACGAGCATAAATCTGTAATTATAGTATGGTAATACTCAAATAATACATGTATGAAAATAAAGAAAATTGCATAGATATCAAATAGACTAAATATAAGGGCAATCAATAAAATAACAACTCAATAAGCAAATAAATCGAAGTCAAGATAAGAAATAACGGTTGTCTAATCAATAAACAACAATAAATAATCATGTATTAAGATCAAAGAACTAAAGAGGTCAAAGCAGGAACTGCCCAATCTTCCAATGTAATCATTGTTGGGGCCGAAATGTAGCTAGAGGGGGGGGGGGGGGGGGGGGAATAGCTCGGCGCGTTCCTCGTGTGCTTCGTTGTTGTTTCTTCAAAGATGTGCAGCGGAAATACGAAGAAACAAATGCATACAACGCTAACAAATGGATTTTACTTGGTATCCACCTCACAAGAGGTGACTAATTCAAGGATCCACGCACACACACACGCCTCCACTAATAAACACTCCTTTTCGGTAACTACCGAAGACGGAGAAGCCCTACAAGACTCTCAATATAGAAAGAAAGAAAATGGAACAAAAGTATAAGCAAAACTTACAATGAATACAAGAAACCCTAACCCTAGCTTTTTTCTTCTTGCTTTTGATCCACCTCTTGACTTGGAAGAACCTCCAAGAACCTTCAAGAACTGGCGATCTGGAGCTTAGAGAGAGCTGTGGAGTTGCTGTTGAGGATCTGAGATGAATCGTGCGAGTTCTACAGAAGAAGACGCACGCCAACGGCCTTTATCTGCACCAACGGTCGGATCCCGATCGATTGGATTACTCCCAATCGATCGGGGAGGTTTTGGATCGATCCACTGATCGATCCAGAGCGCCTCTGTGCTCTCAGGAAATGCTTGGATCGATCAACGGATCAATCCAAGGCTTATCGTGACAAATCGCAGCTTCCCAATCGATCCACTGATCGATTGGGGCCTCTGGATCGATCAGCTGATCGATCCAGCAGGCTTCTGTGCGCTCGCGACTGCCTCCCAATCTATCCACTGATCGATTGGGACGAAGGCTTCTTGCGGGGACTCCCCAATTGATCGGTTGATCGATTGGGCTCCAGCCGATCGATCGGCTGATCGATCCAGCTGCTGGTTTTTGCCCAAAACCAAGTCCCAAGCCCCTAAACCAACATCCGGTCAATCTATGACCTGTTGGTTCATCATGCCTAGCATCCGGTCACCCTTGACCTGCTAGGACTCCCTCACCAAGTGTCCGGTCAATCCCTTTGACCCACTTGGGCTTTTCATCGTCATGCCAAGTATCCGGTCACTCCCTTGACCTACTTGGACTTTCACTAGATGTCTGGTCAACCTTGACCCATCTGGATTTCCCCGTGCCTGGCTTCACTCACCAGGACTTCCCTTCTGTCTAGCTTCACTCACTAGGACTTCTCTTCTGCCTAGCTTCACTCACCAGGTCTTTCACCTAGCTTCACTCACTAGGATTTCTCTTCTGCCTAGCTTCACTCACTAGGACTTCTCATCTACCTGGCTTCACTCACCAGGACTTTCAACTGCCTAGCTTCACTCACTAGGACTTCTCTTCTGCCTGGCTTCACTCACCAGGACTTCCAACTGCCTAACTTCACTCACTAAGACTTCCACCTAGCTTCACTTACCAGGATTTCCTTTTGCCTAACATCCCAGTTAGGACTTCCCAGTCAAGTATCTGGTCAACCTTGACCTACTTGACTCTTTTTCAATCAACCTGATTAGTCCCTGATCAGAGGAGAATTACACCAAGCAATCTCCCCAAATGAACAACTGCACCTGCACTTGTCCACATCGTCGAAGTCTTGTATTGTCAAACATTGAAACTCAAACCAAGACTCAAGCTTGGTCAACCAGGTCAACCTTGACCTAAGGGATATTGCACCAACAATATCCCTCTTTTTGATGTTTGACAATACCTCATTTAAGTTAGGCTAATTCTCATAGCCTCTACTTCCTTCATACCACTAGGTAATGAAAGCGTAAGTTAAACCCTACATTCTCCCACTAAGAAAGCAAACTCCCTCTTAGATAATGAAGGCCTAACTTAAACCCTACACCATTCTCCCCCTATTGTCACACATCAACAAATTCACTTGTTGAAAACTCTCCCCTTTGAGACTCTCCCCCTAAAGAGTTGCTCATCGTTGTTCACAACTTCACTCGTTGTGATCAACACGATAATGAAGGTCCCATACCCTTCATTATCATCAACCCTACATTCTCCCCCAATGTAGACAAATGCCAAACCTTGAGCATTTACAACTTAAACAATGAAGATATCCACTCTCCATTGTAATTCAATGCTCATCCTTGAGCATTTTTACTAAAGAAGGTTAACCACCTTTCAAGGTGTATGAAAAATAGTTTTCATGTCTTTAAAGAGTAGCTCCCCCTAAAGACATGGTCGTACCTTCTGTCATTGCACCAACAATGACTTGGAATCCCTAAACCTTTAGGAAACCCAAATTTAGAAGTTTTGAGGTTTAAAAGTTCAAAATTTGAATCAAACCTCAACCTAAACTTCAATTTAGTCTTCCTTAAACCAATCCATCCTTGTTTTCAACATGAAAACACTTTTTTTATGTATACAAATGTATTTTGAGGGGTTAGGAATGGTTTCTTAGACTAAAATAGGTTCAAAAATGCTAAAAATAAACTTTCCCAGCCAAAATCAGCATCTTCGATCGATTAAAGTTGGATTCCAATCGATTGAACCAGTTTGAATCGATCCACTGATCGATTCAGGAGGGCTGGATCGATCGGTGGATCGATCCAGAAGGCTTTTGTTCGCGAGAAGCTTGCTCTCAATCGATCGGCTGATTGATTGAGGCACTCCAATCGATCGGTTGATCGATTGGAGACCTAAAATTGTTGAAATTCAATTTCAGCCAATTTCAGAAACCCTTAGAAAATTCTATAAAATTTCAAAAATCGTAAAAATTTGTGTAGACATTATTTAGGGTATACATTATCATGGAAAAATAGTTTTCTATGAAAATACATCATATTTTCAAAGATTGACACAAACTTGAAAACTTGTAAAAACTTTAGTGTTTTCTTCAAGTTTGTGTCTAACTATTCAATGATGATTACTATCAAAAGATAGTCTTCATCAAGGTTTTCCAAAAGCATTTTAAAATATTTTTCAAAACCAATATCCCACCATGTTCCTTGGGCTTAATGCACATGACTTGTACATTAGCTTTCCCAATGATGGGTAAACACATAGCTATGTGTTTTGATGAACTTAAAACTCAAAAGGATGCACTAAATCAACATATTGAGTTTTGTTCATCATCCTAACATCTCACTTGTATCTAATGTGCACTAAAATACATACAAGTCATCTTATAAGTCTTTGTGAGATGTAAAATTTTGGTTTTTCCCTAATCTAGGGATCATGCATATCTATCTAGGCATTTTATGAGTATTGAACATCCACCTAGGATGTCACTTGTTGATACTTATTGATAAATGTCATTTGTCCTTAATTTTAAGGAATTAAAAATAATGCATGATATGTTATGGCATACATCAAAAAGAAATAATTTTCAAAAGAAAATTTCCTATAACTACATGATGTATGTATGTCATGACATGGTATTTTTATGTTTTTCATCATAAGGTATGAATGCAAAAATAATCATGATGTCATGGCATATAATGGACAAACAATCATGGCGAGGTTTAGCATAAATAAAATACCTAGATTACCTATCTAAGTATCCTTAATCTTAGCTAACTTAAAATCTAACCTAGATTGCCCAAAGTGCTTCAAGAAAGTGCTAAAGTCTAAATTGGCATTTCTAATTCTCTTGATTAATTTATGCCAATTGAAATTAAGCATATTCCTCAAGTGTTGGTATATTTCATTTTTCCACAAGAGTAGCACTCTAAATTAAGGCTTAGGTTTGCCTTAAATTACTAAGAAAATACCAAAGTCCCAACTTGGTATTTCTTATGTTTTCCCAAATTGTGTCAATTAAGATTAAAATCAATATCTCCGGAATTAGGCACATTTTACTCTTCCAAAGAGTAAATGATAAATCTATTTCATTTTCTAAGGTTAATAATAACCTTGAAAATGCTCCTTGAGTGTCAATTTCTTCAAAGTTGGGTTAACTACCCTTCTTCTTAGAGTTGACACTCTCTAACCCATCTATGGGGTAGAGAAAATGCTCCTAGGAACCCAAAACCTATTGGTGCTCCTTGGATGCTCTAGGTATTCACTAGGGATAACTTCTCTAGATACCTTTCTAGTGACCTTGTTTGGCTTATTAGAAGCCTTGGTCACCTTTTCTAGGTCAACCCTAGGGATTTCTTCCCTTGTGACCTTTTTAGTGACTTTGTTAGACTTCTTAGAAGTCTTAGTCACTTTAGTTGTAAAAAATACTCCTAGGGATAACTTCCCTTGTACTTTTGACTTGACCCTTAGACCTAGGGGTAGTTCCATAGCTATATGAAACCCTATGGTAGGAAATTACATTCTTCTTGACCTTTGGTTTGTATCCCAAACCTCTATGGCTATTGGATGACTTTGATACTCCTAGCCCTAGATTTTTACCCTTAGACCCTTGTGTATCATTTTTTATTTTTCTAAGGGTCTTCTCTAATTTGTCAAGTCTTGACCTTAAGACTTGATTTTCCTTCCATAATCCCTCAACCATAGATTTTTCACTAAAATCATGATTTTTCTTTTTCTTAAGTAAATACCTATAATCCTTAGGGTTCTTGCCTAAATTCCTATCTATCTTTCTAAACCTAGGTTGAGAGGATTTAGCATGAAAAGCTACATGATTTTCCTTAACTTTATCATGCCTCCTATTTTCATGGTAAATAGCATTGAAATGATATAAGTTAGAACTAGCATGCTTTTTACCATACTTTAAAGAGGTAGACTCAATAAAAGTTACCTTTCTTTTTACCTTGGAGGCTCCCCCTTGAATTGAGCTTCCTCCTTGAGCCTTGACCAACTTCTTCCCCTTAGGGCATTGACTTCGATAATGCCCCTTTTGATTGCAAGAGAAGCACACAATGTGCTCCTTGCTCTTCTTTGTATTGGGGATGGTCTCCTTGGGCTTCTCCTTGCCCTTTTGTGCCACTTGGCTCTTCTTATTGGCCAATTTGGGACACTTGCTCTTGTAGTGCCCATTCTCCCTACACTCAAAACATATAATATAATTTTTATTATTAATTGAGATATTTTTACCTTCACATGTAGGGATGACACTTGGTTCTCCATGTGATGTGGATGTAGAGGCTTCCTCTTGATCCGATAGTGATGCTCCTCCATTGGATTTAACTTGACTTGTGGAGGTGGAAGCTACTTCATCCTCTTCTTCTCTTGACCCGTATGTGGAGACTTCTCCTTTTTCTTGATCCGGTGTCACCGAAGATCGCTCCCCCTCAATCCTAGAGGTGGAGGCTTGATCTTCTTCTTCATCCTCTTGTACATGAAACAAGGAATATGCTCCTTCCTTGCTCTTTTGGTTGCATTCCTTTGAGAATGAAGCTTCTTGGACTTCTTCTTCTTCGGAAATTGAGCATCTCTCAACTTCAGAATTCTCCTCCTCTTGGTCTTGCTCCAATGAGTCACCCTCTTTGGATTCTTCTTGGATTGGTGCAGTGGAGGGGATCTCATGAATTGATGTCAATTTGCTCCATAGCTCCTTGGCATCCTTGAACTCTCGTATTTGAGCCAAAATGTGGCTAGGCAATAAGTTGACCAAAAGCTTGGTCACTTTATCATTTGCCTCGTTCCTTTGAATATGCTCTTTGCTCCATTTACTTTTCTTAAGGACTTTTCCCTTGGAGTTCTTTGGAGCTTCGAAACCTTCCATGAGAGCAAACCATTGCTCTATCTCCACCATTAAGAAGTTTTCGATCCTTGATTTCCAAAGATCGAAGCTTGTAGATGTGTACGGTGGAGCCACCCTTGTGTCAAATCCAAGTCCATCTTGGAATTGCATCTTGAAGTTGAGCTTCGTGAATTCTTTGACTTTGATGAATTTGCTCCAACTTCTTCACCCTCTAGCTTTGCTTGTTTTGTTTGCCCCTTCCGGCGATGATTCCGGTGAAGAGCGACATCGCTCTGATACCACTTGTTGGGACCGAAAATGTAGCTAGAGGGAGGGTGAATAGCTCGGCGCGTTCCTCGTGTGCTTCGTTGTTGTTTCTTCAAAGATGTGCAGCGGAAATACGAAGAAACAAATGCATACAACGCTAACAAATGGATTTTACTTGGTATCCACCTCACAAGAGGTGACTAATCCAAGGATCCACGCACGCACACACGCCTCCACTAATAAACACTCCTTTTCGGTAACTACCGAAGGCGGAGAAGCCCTACAAGACTCTCAATACAGAAAGAAAGAAAAGGGAACAAAAGTATAAGCAAAGCTTACAATGAATACAAGAAACCCTAACCCTAGCTTTCTTCTTCTTGCTTTTGATCCGCCTCTTGACTTGGAAGAACCTCCAAGAACCTTCAAGAACTGGCGATCTAGAGCTTAGAGAGAGCTGTGGAGTTGCTGTTGAGGATCTGAGATGAATCGTGCGAGTTCTACCGAAGAAGACGCACGCCAACGGCCTTTATTTGCACCAACGGTCGGATCCCGATCGATTGGATTGCTCCCAATCGATCGGGGAGGCTTTGGATCGATCCACTGATCGATCCAGAGCGCCTATGTGCTCTCAGGAAATGCCTGGATCGATCAATGGATAGATCCAAGGCTTATCGCGACAAATCGCAGCTTCCCAATCGATCCACTTATCGATTGGGGCCTCTGGATCGATCAACTGATCGATCCAGCAGGCTTCTGTGCGCTCGCGACTGCCTCCCAATCGATCCACTGATCGATTGGGACAAAGGCTTCTCGCGGGGACTCCCCAATTGATCGGCTGATCGATTGGGCTCCAGCCGATCGATCGGCTGATCGATCCAGCTGCTGGTTTTTGCCCAAAACCAAGTCCCAAGCCCCTAAACCGACATCCGATCAATCCATGACCTGTTGGTTCATCATGCCTAGCATCCGGTCACCCTTGACTTGCTAGGACTCCCTCACCAAGTGTCCGGTCAATCCCTTTGACCCACTTCGACTTTTCATCATGCAGTAAGGGCCACCCTTGACCTACTTGGACTTTCACCGATGTCTGTCAACCTTGACCCATCTGATTTCCCTGCCCGGCTTCACTCACCACTCCAGCTTCATCCCTAGCTTCACTCACTAGACTTCTCTTCTGCCCACTCACAGTCTTTCACTAGCTTCACTCACTAGGTTCTCACGCTAGCTTCACTCACTAGGACTTCTCCTATCTCCTCACTAGGACTTCCAGCTGCCTAGCTTCACTCACTAGGACTTCTCTGCCTGGCTTCACTGACTTCCACTTAACTTCACTCACTAAGACTTCCACCTAGCTTCAACTTCTTTTTGCCTAACATCCCAGTTAGGACTTCCCAGTCAAGTATCTGGTCAACCTTGACCTACTTGACTCTTTTTAATCAACCTGATTAGTCCCTGATCAGAGGGGAATTACACCAAGCAATCTCCCCAAATGAACAACTGCACCTGCACTTGTCCACATCGTCGAAGTCTTGTATTGTCAAACATTGAAACTCAAACCAAGACTCAAGCTTGGTCAACCAGGTCAACCTTGACCTAAGGGATATTGCACCAACAATCATCGCCTCTAGCTAGGATCCAAATGTTGGTCCCTTGGCGGCCGGCTAGAGGGGGTGAATATCCCTGAAAAAATAAATCTAATACCCTTTCTCGATCTTCAGACTAAGTTAGACAAACACTTGTATAAGAACAGAAAATAAATGAATAAAATATAGACAGAGGCAAGAAAAATTTACTTGGTTCGTAATCAGATAATTGCTAATCCAAGACAAACAAAACTTACTAAGATCTCCTTCTTCCAAAGGCAGAGTAACCTCTTACAACATTAAAAGCGTAAAAATTAAAGAACAAAACTAGAAGTGTAAGCACGAAAGTTGTTACAAGTGTTGTTCTAACTACTAAGATCAAGGCTATATTTATAGCCTTGCTCCTGGTGCCTAGAAGGATTCCGAGCGCCTGGGTATAGATAAAACTTTATCCACAGTGCAATGGATCGCAACAGCTCGATCTGGATAAATTTTTCTGATTTGGGTGCCTGGAAGGGTTTCAGGCGCCTGGATCACCTTCGCACAAGGGCGCCTTTTCAAGGCCCCCTGTTGACCAAACTGATCTGGGTGCCCTGACTCCGAGCGCCTAAAATGGCTCCAGGCTCCCGGACTCTAGTCAACACCAAGTTGACTTTTCATCTGGGTCTTTCGTTTCGGCTCCGCTCACTTGGGTGATTTCGGCCATTTGGAATAGAGCTCACTGGAACACATTTTTCGGCCTTCTTGAGCAACCTTCTGCTTTGGCTTCTTGTCCGTCAGAAACGTCGTGCACTTCCTTATCGTCTGCTAACATACTCTTTCGTAGTGCCTCATTCCTCAGACGCACTGAGCCCATCGACTCTCTTCTGTACTGTCCTTCTTGCTAGCTGCGTCTTTCGCCCGTCTTCCTGTACTCCTAAGTTCCTGCACACTTAGACACAAGACATCAAATCATAATAGGATCTAATTTGACTTGTTTGATCATATCAAAACCACCATGGGGTACTTACACCAAATTCGACGACGACTTCTTCTTCTGTGGGTGCTTCTATGGCGATGACTTCTTCTTCTGCAGCTGCTTCTCCGGCGGCAACGCACGATGGCAACAACAAAAAGGATGCCTATTCTATGGTGGGGGAGGAAGATGCGACAGAGGAGGGATACGTGGTTGTCACACATGGCAAAGGCAACGACGATGAGGAGCGGGAATGCGGTGTCGGCGCAAGCTATTCATAAAGACAGCTTAGTGATGCCAAGCGGCCGAGTGTGCATATGGGCGACACCGATCATTCATGTGATGGAACACCACCACGATCTTGTGGGTGATAGAACGACGCGAAGGGGAGAATATGGTCGCTATGCCAGCATTGGTCGGTTGCGTGGGCAATTGGCGGTTGTGGCGACGTCGCAATGATTATGGAGACCTTACGACCAGTGTAGCGACGACGCACGAGCTCAGGGCAGAGGCATTCGGCGACGGAGGGAGGAGATAGCTAGGATGATGGTGGCTGTGGCTGTGGCAGCGACGCATCGTCGATGGCGAGACACACACTCACATGTGCAGAAGGAGGGGGTGGCAGACAAAGAAAAGCACATAGGGTTTGATAATCTCAAACCTAGGTTTTAATTTAAGGATTTAAAATGATTTTCAAAAATTAAACATTTCCTTGTTTAAATAGGATAACTAAAATAGACTTTCCTTTTATCCCATTTATCCCTATCAAATATAAAAGATTTCATTTAAAAATAAAAATAAATCCAAAAAACCTATAAATTCATATAAACTTATTTCTTGATTAATTATCCATGTTGTGTTATTATTTTCCTAAACAAATTCAATTATATCCAATTTTAATCATTTTAATCCATATATATTTTTGGTATTTTACACGACGTCCAATTGACCCAATGGTCTGGTCAGATAATCTGATGGACTTGGCGTATGACCAACCTAATCGTCCGGTTAGATAACCTCTCAACTACGATAATTGACTATGTTGACTTCAAAAGTTAACCCTTCCTTGACTTTGACCGTCATGTCAACCGACTTTCTTGACTTTGACCCAACTCGGAAGCTCCACATCATCCGTCGTATCTGTATGAATTCAGAAATTGAGAGTCCCCCACACTTACTATCTTAAAGATTTATATAGCCATCAAAAGAGCATCTCCACCCTAGGTGTTGCATCACCTCGTATGCCCCCATACCTCAATCTCAGATCCCGATATTTTCCTATTTTGACCTTAGTTGCCGAGTTCGTCTATCCTCAAGGCCACTCAACCTCAACCTCATTCCCTCATTCGTCAGTTAGGCTTACACTTTATGATCAGGCGCACATTAGAGTAGCATAATTGCCTAGGAACCGTGTGAATGGAGAAACCATCATGCGGTTGTCAGATCTGGTCTACTAGATGTCCTCCTATCAACACGCGACACTTGATGAAAGGAGGGGCAGCTAATGGTCCCCTGGCCCATATGAGGATGATGCAGTGCCGAATATTAAAATACTCTTCTGACGACTATATAAATCCTAAAGACTATAAGTGCAGGGGCTCTCTATTTTTGAATTCACACACACCCTCTCTACAGTACCATCTACACCTCTTCCTTCAACATACCACTGCTGAAAATGTTAATGGAAATAAAGAGGTGGATGAAAAGAACTTCATTGTGTATGAGAACTTTAGTCTCACATTAGATGTTTCAAGGCTAGTTGGTTGGTTTATATTATTGCATATACATGTATGATGTGAACAAACACATGGAGAGAGACTCTTTCTCTCTCATGCGTGGGTGCACAAGTGGGGTGCAAATCCAGGATCCTCATTGTATTAAATCAAGTTGATTTATGTGCGAGCACGACTTACGCGTGTCGAATGTCGGACCGATCGAAGCAAAATTTATCCAAGAGAACGAACCAACATTTTGCCACCTAAGTGTAAGCACAACCTATAGTGCATTCAACAATCGACAGTCTACACTCGATAGTGCACTCGACAATCGACGATTTGACTATCGATAGTCAGCATTCGACACTCGACAGACGACATTTGACACTCGACACTTGGCAGTCGACAATCGGGCATACAAGACATCCCAGTTTTCTAGTCAGCTTAGCCATCCCAATTCCCAAGCAGCTCTTCCTTCCCTGCTTACAGCCTGAGATTATCAGCTCAGGTCAACTCAACGAATAAGTCTGCATTTAGTTTTGTAAATTCAGAATATTTTCCCTCTATCTCCAGCAAAATTGTCCAACAATCACCTCAAGTAAACCCTCAACTCAATTGATAAGTCTGAATTTAGTTTTATAAATTCAGAATATTTTCCATCAATCTTTGATAAGATTGTCCAAAAACCACCTCAAGCAGACCATAACTTGAATGTCGAAGTGTCCTACCGAGACTGCCAGTGCTAGTCTAATCCTCTTTTAGAGTGTCTTTTTAGATCCCCTCATCCTTCTGACCGACGATCTCCAAACATTTATGTCAACTCGTTCGTTGATTGATAACTTGACCATCCATTAGACTCATACCTAGTTTGGAACCAACGATTCGATAGATTGGAATCATCAGGTCGATGGTTCCTAAGGTCGACCCTTAATCTTAACCGTTCAAGACGGTTACGATTCACTGTTTGGAACTACTGGTTTATGATTCGTGCATGATTCATCAAGGTTCATCACGGTTCAATATTTTTATATTAATTTTAAAAATTTATATATATATATATATATATATATATATATATATATATATATATATATTGCTTGAATTTATTAAGAATAATTATATAATAAAAAAATTATTAATTTGTTATTAAATAATTAATTAATATATAAAATTATTTACTGATTTAGTAAATGATTATAAATTAATTCTCTCTTTTTTTTTTGCAATTATTAATAATAATATAACAAAAAAACTAAAAATAATAATAACTATAGTATAGTTGGTTAAGATATTTAAGTTATAATCTAGATGTTAAATCTCACTTTAACACATTTCTTTTTAATATCTATATAAAAAATAAAACCAAAACCAAATTGAATATTTAAAATAAAAAATTTGAAAAAAACGGAAAGTAGTTAATTTGGACCCGAACCATAACCGGTCCGACAGCCCATAGGACCAGTTATGATTTTGGCTAAAGAACCGGGTCACCGATAACCGATCCATTGACTCGGTTATCAGATCATATCCATGGTCAAGTCCATCATGCATTGTGATACGGTTGGTAATGGAGGGGCCCATGAGGAAAGGGTTAGAAAAGTCAAGGTCATATGGCGGTCAAAAGTCAGGAGGATATGACAGTCAATAGTCAAAGCGACTTGACGGTCAATCGTGAGGCGCGTGAGTTGAGCATAGGGAGAGCTAGAGGCCCCAGCTTGTTGATCAGGGCGGGCGAGGAGAGCGAAGAGAGAGGCGGCGCAGTGGAGGGCCAGAAATACAGCGAGAGGCGGGTCGGGATCATGAGCAGAGCCAAGGCAGGGCAACTCGTACACGCGTGGAGGCCAGAAATACAAAGCGCAGAGGCGGGTCGGATCGATGAGCTAAGCAGAGGCAACTCGAGCTACAGCATGGTGAGGGCCATGAAATACAAAGCATGAGGCGGGTCGGGATCAGAGCGCAGGCAACTCGGAGCTCACTGAGCTGTGGAGGGCAGAAATATAAAGCGCGGGATGCGTGCGTTGGTATAGGCAGGACAGGTAGCAGATCTGCGTTCCGGAAATGCAAACCACGGTGTAGGCAGTGCAGTCTGGATGGATCGAGGAGCTAAGTACGGTGAGAATCTCAAGTCCATCAAGGAGAATCATTACATATCAACAATGCGGGCGGGCGGAGGTTCCTAAAACGAAAAGATGCCCTCATAACCAGTAGTAGCCTGCCAAATGTCCCTCACTACAAGACAAAACTCATGTGTGAAGGTGGAGGTTCCTAAGGTAAAGATGCTTTCCGACAAATAGCGCACGACAGTGTCCTAACTAGGCGACAAAGCCCATTTCTAACGCGGCTGATGGCGTTCTAAGAGGAGGGATAAAGGGAGAGATCCACGCGCACGTGCACCGCACACACCGCCACTTTTTTCCACAACCTTCTTCTTCTCTCGCTTTTACGGGAAAAGGACTGACTCTGAGCCGGAGGGCTGATTCGGGACTTTTCCGGTTTTGTCTCTAACGTGCGGGGATTGTCCGAGTGCAGGGGTCCTGCAGCAACGTCGGCCACCCGTGGGAGCCGAATCACCCACGACTTTCCGTGAACAACCAAGGCCTCCGTGACGCCCGACCGCCTCCGACGGATCAACCCGTCGCTGTGGAACACAACAAAATCGATCCGGAGCGAAGATGGAGGACCTGGTGTCAAGTAGCCGGAGGATCAACGTGACCATGACTGCAGGGGAGTCTGAGCCTTCTCAAGGAGGTCGAGGTTGTGCCTCTGAAAAACAAGGAACTGTTTCACGACCTCGCCGCGCGCCAAAGCATCTAAAGAGCCCTCACCTCCAGCGGGGCTCAAAGAGGAAGCGGAGAAGAACCCTCAGATTCATTTCGGAGCCTCGGCAACTATCATCGAGCCGAACCCTGTGAGCAGTCCCAAAGAAAGAGGAGTCAGGCCGTGGCGGATGAAAGCTACATCCACCGATTCAGAAGGGAAAAGCTAGTGGTTGCACCCCGTGAGATGCTCAAGATCCGATGACATACCCCACTCGAGGACCGACAAGGGGTATCCGAGCCCAATGACCAAGGACCATCGTGAGGAGTTTCTTCAGGAGCACGCGAGGAACCATACAACAATCTGTCATATGCCGAGTATTCCTACACACCCACAAGCCTAAGGGTTCGATGGATTGCCCCAGTCCATAAATCACTTCATGGATTTCAAACGCCTTCCCTCTTCGCGATCGTCCGCATCAAAAATCGACCATTGTCTTTTTGCTCTCAAAGCGATTCATGAGCCTTATTCCGCCAATGGGGTCGTCTCCAGCCACCTCAGAATGGCCTGATGCGCGAGAAATTCTTGAGGACTCTCATCAAAACCCCACAAGTTTTGGCCGATATGGTGGAGAAAGCTGCGTGCTACATCAAGGTGGAAGAAGCGCAGGCCGCTTAGGCGGAAAGTCGAAAAGACGCAGTGGGCTCTGGGGACAGGAAGGAGAGAGCACTGCACCGCCTCAGCCTCCTTCCAACCGGTGGTCAACCCAGCCCGCCTCGGCTCGCCAGGAGTCGACCCGCGAGTCGCCGGCCGCACACGCCGTCAGTGCTGACCAAGGAGCCGAGACATATAATTTCCGCCCGTGACGCACGACTCAAGAATCGCTTTCCACCCGCCGACTCCATGCGAGCGCGAGCCGTAAAAGGCTTGCATCCCCGCGGTGGCACCCAAATACGTAGGATGGACGAACCCAGAACGCATACCGCGTGTGTCGCGACTCCGGACTCCAGCCGCCCATCTAACCAAGCCGGCTGGAAGACCAAGAGACGCCGAGAACTGAGAACCGGCAACGTCATTGTGGCGAGATCGGTATGATTCGTGAGGACCCATCGACGGGACCTGTGCCGGCCCGTAAGTCACACGCTCGCGCCTACGGGCCGGACGAACACGCAGCGTGCCCACCAAGTATTAGCTGGGGCCTCAAGACCGAGGGTCCGAACTGCCCACGACGATGCCTCATAATTAAGGGCCGTTATTAACAAATGAGTGGCTCGGGTCTTTGGGATACCGAGCTCGTCAACATTTTATTCAAAGCCGCTGCTTGAGGATGCCAAGACGACGCCATCGAGCTCCGCAACCTCGTAACCACTTCCTCACAGAGCGGGTCTGGCTGTGTAACGAAGTCAAACCCATGGGTCGACTGTCGGCCATCTCCACGGGGCAATCGAAAGTGCCAGCGACCCGAGGAGCACATTCATTGTGGTGGATTCGCTTCCTCCTATAACGCTATCCCGGGGCTCGCACGAAATCCCGCCGCCGCCTCCACTTTCACCATGGGAGATCAAGTTCCCCACGGGCGAGCCAGCTCTGGGAGGTCAAGGGAGAGCAGTAGTGTCTCGCAGCTGCCATAGATATGGTCCCGCAGAGGCGCAAAAGCCTGAGGACGTGAGGGATGGGGAGTACACGCTATCCAAGAGGAGCCCCGCCTGCTAAAGTGTAAGAGCCTATCCCTTTGGAAGAATTCGTACGTACGCCAGCAGAGAGCATCACCTACGCCGCGGACATATCACGTGAGTTTAAGGCAGTCGATATGCGCCCGATCCGCACAGGGACGCGGTTTGGTCACCGTAAGAGTTGCCCGGGTCAAACCAGGGGTGTTGGAGCATGTTGCATATTACAATTCGAGGCTGGTTTGGCATAATAAAAGCTTTTTCACGACTCGAATAAGATTATCCGAGTCAAGTGGATCACCTGTGAGGGCAGTGATATGTTCAGAGGTGCAATTCCCCTGGGCTCCGGTCATCGACAGGAAGAAGCCTCAATGGAGGGTGTGAGTATAGACTGCGACCTCCCAACAGAGCCACTCCAAAGACGCCACCACCCGGATCGACTGTGGTGGATTCAATCAAGGATCGTGAGAGGATATGCATGATGACGCTATCATATATCATCGATAATTGGCTAGGAGGATCAAGAGAAAGCCGCCCATAACGGGCCGATTTCAGAGATTTTTGCTATACCATGCCATTCGACTCGAATACCTACCAAAGGATGATGGACAAAAGTCTTTCGGAGTCGATCATGGAACGAGGTTCAGCTCGATGACATCCTCGATCAAGTCAGCCTATTGGGGAAGAGATGTAGAAGAAAACCTGTGGGACTCAGCAATATGGGTAAAGTCAACTCTCGAAATGTCCTCACTGGGCCAAAGGAGGGAAGTTTTCACACCGGTGACTGAACGAGGGAAGCCAACTCGAAGGTTCAAGCACTTTGGAACATGCAGATCCCTCGTAACTGGGTTAAGGAAACATGTGTCGGGTCGGCCGGATAACAACACTATCCCGATTTATCTCCGTGACCAGATTTGCCGCGCCTTCTGTGCGCGCGCGTGCTCAAAGGCACTAAGTTTCGGGGTGATCGGGATATTGTGCCTCGAGGAGCTAAAGCAATACTGGAGTCTCAAGAATACCGTTAAGCCTGTGGGAGAACCCTCGGGGTCTACTTCATGCCTACCCCCGAGGCCGTAAATGGCCGTTAAAGATGCGGATAAATACAACGCCGTTGTATTTTTCACCATCTATTGAAGGGGGCTGAGTCGCATACGGCCCCGGAAAAGTTGGTTTAATGGATTGTTCTCATGGTTTCTAAGGCCTGACCCTATTACTTATATATCCTATCACCGCCCGATAAACAAGACAATGGCTCAGCCTACGTGCTGTGGAGGTAGCGGTCGCTTATCAAATGGGCAACCAAGCTTAGGGGAATATGATGCTAAGATCAAAGCACAGGCATTGGCGGATCGGATTTCTGTTAGTTTACTTGTGACAGGACACGGAGGCGAGGACTCGGAAGATTTACGTAGCCTTGACCTACCCATGAGAAGTGTGTGCACCCTTAATATCTCCAGGAGGACATTACAACCTCAGCGGCTAAATTAGAGCTAACAATGGCAGCATGTGATTAGCCCCCTTACCGGGGGCAGTCGAATATACTGTGATTCCAAGCAAATTAGTAACTTTCTTTGACGGTGGTGACGTAATTCACATTTACGAAGCGAACGGAGAAGATGCAAGTTTACAAGGAAGCCTATGAGAAGACGAGGAAAGATTTTAAAGAGGTCAGAGACAAGATTCCCTGCAGACTCAATGAAAGAGCACATGAGCTAGCTAAATAGGCCTTGGGTGCCGCCAAGCCGCCTGACAGACCTTTATAGCTCGATCGACGCAAATATTCTATGCGGGAGGAGTAATTGATCGAGCGCCTCACGTGAGTTTCCTCCAAAGTGAATACAAAAGAACACGATGCTCGGGAGAGCCCGTTCTATGTTATGTTATGTTATGAATCATTGTCTGACTGCGATGCGTCTTTGTCCGCGACCGCCATACAGGGAAGAAGAATGAGATACACTTGGTGTCTGCAGTCGGTGCGCATGGGGAGATTAGTACTATTGGTAGGGTATTTACGGCCTACCCTGCAGGAGGGACCCATGCACAGTGGATGAATACTTGTTTCGTGCCAAAGGTGCCGACATCACACGACACCGACCCAGCTGCTGCGAGACTTCCTTGCTCGTCTTTCACAATCGACGATGTATGGACATCGTGAGAGGACCGCCGGCAGCGCGCTCACGGGCAAAAGGCGCTGCGGCGGTCGAGATTACTTTGTGGGAAGCGGGCTGGCTCGCTCGAAGTAATCATCAAGACTGATCCGATCAGTTCTTATGGAAAAATATCTGCGATCGATCGCATTCGGTCACAAATGCCGCCTGCGATATTCGCATAGGAGGCCATAACGCAAATACAAAAGTGGTACAAAGCAAGGGTGGCCATACCCAGTCACCGTGGCTCATCCGCAATAAGATGGTCGAGCACAATATGAAAGAAAAGGCTCAAAGTCAAAAGTTTGGATCACGGAGGCGGTTGGGTGGGCAGCAGTGCAGCATTGATGGCCTATCGCGGACAACACCGGGAGTATATAACTCCATTTAGTATGCAATATGCAGAGGGCCGGGATCACTAGTCTCCGGTGAGAAGAATGATGTATGATGAAGGGAACGCAGAGCGACAGCTGGCTGAGCTAGATTAGAACAGACAAGGCATGCATCGTGATTAAAAGGCGGAAGAAAATGTAAAACTATAATAGAAGGGTGATCCTCATTCTCGGGAGAAGGAGATCTCCAGAGGCAGCGATGGAAACCCTTAGGGAAGTAACGGTTGATGGGCAGACGCTACAAAGTCATCAAGAGTGGGCATCAGGCCTATTATTTGCAAGATGCTCAAGGAAGGAACTAGGCCGCCTTTGGGGCTCTACCCTCACTCACCTACCTATCGGTTTCGAAAGGGTGCCAACTGGGTATAAGCTAGTATGTATGCTAAGCGCCTGCTCTGTAGTTCCAGAAATAGTAGAAGTGCAAAAAATTCAAAGAGGCACGCGTACATATAAAATTCTCAATAACATTGGCAGCTCAGTCTGGTATCATCAAGGAAAAACCCATCCCGGAGAAATACAATGATTTGGCTGCATGGGGACAAAGTTCCCATAAGTCCCTGCTGCGCATGCAGATACGATATGCGCCATTGGCTTTCTGACACAGGATAGAAATTTCGGAGGTCGAAGATCGACGACGCACTAGACTCAGTATCCTCTTCCACTACGTGAGTGCGGTAAGGCGGTGTCGACGCCTTCGAGAGGACTGACGGGTTCACGTTCGCCTCAACTTTCCGCACTCTGCCTAGTCCCTCCGGCTGAATGGTATCTTTGTGTATCTTTGGACTTCGAAGTGAGTTGAAGGCGTCATACACTCGCTGCCTCGCGGCTCCTTTCTCGTAGCTCGGAGTTCATCTTTCTGTATCAAGGTACAGTATCAAGGACCGGTCTCGACGTGGTCCTGTCTCACGAATCTCAATCCATAAAAAACCAGGGCGGGGAGTTGCGGCTCTAATTCTACTTCTCTCCGGGTTCTTTGCTTCATCATGGAGAGTGTGGAAGATTGGTTCGGCCAAGATCTCCTCCTGTAACCCGAAGATAACCGGTTTAAAACCACCCGAGCGAAGAATAACTGGTCCCTCGAAACCCTCATCTCGACAACGATAATGGTAGGCCACCATTTCATCCATGCCCTCGCCCGAACCGAGGCAAATTTTTCATGTAAGGCTCGTCGGGCATCAGCACTGAAGAGCGAGCGGCATCGGAGGAGCAGCTCCCGAGCACATTGGAGGGATGAAGGCAGAACGAATATGTGAAAGCCAGGAGGTTGTTCGAGATGCCGAGACGGCAGCATCTGGAATCAGTCAGCATCCATCCCTTGTCTTGTACGGAGGCTTTCCCTGACTGCACCAGTCTTCCCATCCCCATGAGGAGAGGAAATGAAAGGATGTCGACACCGGGATGTCGAGGCGCAGCGAACAGGTTGTTGGAACGCTCCGTTGACCGCCATGCTCGGTTGGCCGGTCTTCCTCTCCGATGTGTAGCTTTCCGCAGGGTAGCAGGGTCATCCCTGTAGGGAGAGGAACGCGATAAAGGAAACAAAATGAGAGGAAGTGATGTAAGTAGGTCTGCAACAGCGAACATGGGCAGTTCGTTCACAGTGAAGGAAGGTCGATCGCAGCCGTCTGAAGTCTGCACTGCTGCCGCCGCACAGCGCTGGTATCAGTCGCGAGCGAGACAGCGAAGGAGCGCGGCATACCTGGCGCCGCCGTGAGGAACTAGACCGCGTGATGAGGCCGACACCGCCGGAGGACGCCCATGAGTGACGACGCCGTCCCCGACCTGCGCGGCTACGAAGACACCGACCTCGGCGTCGAGATCCCGGCACTCAACCGCGGGGAGGCCTGGCTCGTCAGCGAGTGCGCCGGGCTGCCCCGAATAAAGCGGATCCATGATGGGGGAGTAGCCTCCAGTCTAAGATTGCCCGACCGCGCTGCAGTATTTCCGGGTCATCGAGAGGCAGAGGCAGAACCTCTGACGCACGATGCAAAACCTCAGCTGAAGGCGCCAATACGAAAAGTCATTCTCACAGGGAAAGTGATGAGAAAGGAGGCACCCAACACGAACTTACCTAAGGAGCGCGGTGTGCCAGAGGTAGAATGGCTCAACCTAAAGAAAGAAAGTAGGTCTTCAGATAGCAGTCTTGTCAGATTCAAGCGCCACTCCTCCATTCGAGTAGCAGCCATAGCATAGTGAAGATCCATGTGGAATTCATCCAGCGCCGGAGTCAGAGGCAGCTCAGGTTGCCAATGCATAGAAACCGGAGAAAAAAGAACTTTTTCTTCCAGTTACTTAGCCGGGGAGGAGAGAAAAAAGCGCGGCGCGGGCAAATCAACAAAGACCAATACGCCGACACGAAAGCGCTTAGAGCGAGAAGCGATGAAAAAACTGAGTACCAGAAACCCTCACAAACTGAGTCATGAGTATCGTATCGACGCCACATAGAATCTTTATGGAATTGAGATGCTAATTCCAGGGAATCCTAAAGCATTACTTACACCACCAACAGACATAAAAAGGATGAGGGGGCGCGGCCAGACATAAATTTTTAAGTAGTACGAACCGGTGTCAAGAAGGTTGTCAGTTCACCGGGAATGATGGGGCGGTTAGTAGGGTTTAATCTAGTCACTCATCCCTAATCCAACCAACTCGAAAGTTAAAGCGCTTTGGGAAATGTCCCAACAAGGAAACCCGAAGGAGAGGCCATCATTCTTCAGAGATTATCTCAGTGAGCGAAAGATTTACGAAAGAGGAGGCGAGAAAAGGAGTGCAGCGCAAGCTCTCACCACAACGCTTAAGGATCGACGGAGTAATTACGTGGTGATGGCGATACACGAAGGGAGAGAAGAGGAAGACATGGGGTTGAAGAAGGATATTTTCGTACGTTAACAACGGATGGTGGATGGTGGGCAGCAGGGTATAGAGCGCGCTCTTGACGAGCCTCGAAAAATAACCGATCCAGAGGGCATTATGGGAAAAGGCGGAGATCGGTCTGCCTCCCTATAGCGCCCCCAAGACAAAAAAGGTGTAGGCAAGGGTGACGAAGGCTATCACGCATCACACGCTTTACAGTGATTGGCCCTAGAGTTGCCGCCAAGCAGCCTGTACAAAGGTACTAGGTACAAAGATTGGAGGAAGAGCTCGTACAACAAAGCGAGCAGTAAAGCAGGGGAGCGCTAGCGATTAGATCTACCAAACACTCACTGCCACAATAAGGAAAGAAACAAGCTAAGGATGCATGAAGGGGAAGCGAGACAATTGTCCGGAGTTCAATACGACCATACAAATAAGTACAATCACGGAAGGTTCAGCATCAACGCACAGAAGGTGAACATTACAACACATCGCTTGTCATACGACATCCGGGGGAGAAGGCGCAGAATCAACGGAGGCCCTGCAGGCTCGGCGCCTGCAGCACTATGCATCGCTCAAGACGCAGGATCCGGGGACGACGATCGATGAGCCCGACAGGGGAAATATCCTTGAGCCGGATCGGCCGGCCGGGGAGGAGCTCCAAGAGGAAAAGTCCTCATCACGCTAAGGAAGGGAAGGTTTCTGTGGTTAGGTAGGTTTGGCCGTCCAAGAAGGTGGCGCGCAGAGGTGCCGAGCGAGAGAAACCTTGCTCAAAGGGTCGACCACAAAGACTCCCATGACAGAAAGCAAGCAAGACCATCCAAAGATCCCCTATGGAGGAAGAAGGAAGAGCGTAGGCGTCACCTTATACGCAAGACCTTACGCCCCCGGCGGATCACCCAAGTTCGGTTTCTGCTGACACCAGACGCCGCCTTCATCTTATTGAAGTCGCTACGGCCCAGTCGCCGCGTGCACTGGGCCTTCAAGAGATCCGCCTTGCGCGATTGAGCTTGGCACGCCTTCCATTGAGTTCGATGGTTGTTTCTCTCTGCGCCGACTCAACTGTGCGACCCGCATCGACCAACCCTCATTTGCAAGAGCTCTCCCACCCTTAGGTAGCGCGTCAACCTCCGATTGGGAGAGTAGCTCTGCCTCTTTGTCCTTCAGCTCAGAAACTGCTGCTTATCCGCTTCAGAAGCCAAGGAAGACTCACTTGTCTTCAAAGCCACCTCCAACTGTTGAAGTTTATCAAAGGCAGCATGCCGCCGACTCCCCAGCGGCACGCAGATAAGCATCCAAGCTCTCAAGAGAAGACCCGGGAGGGGCCGCCGAAGCCGCGAGGTGCTCTGCATTGCCCGCCGCGCGCCGTTTCTCGCCCACCGCCGACTACAGACAGACCGACTGACGGATAGGTGTGCGAAAGGGGCAGGATACCTGGAAAGAAGAGAAAGAGCTACCGCCACCGCCGAACGAGGCAATGATTTGATCAATTTCCATAATCACAATCGATGGTTGCGTGAATCTGCCATATCTTCAGATCGGTCTGCGATGAGTTCTATAGAAGGCCGTAGCAGGAGGGCGAGCCTCCATAGGGCGGTACGTCTCGGCCGGATTCGGCCCGGAGGAGCCCATGCAATTTGCGGGCCTCAGCAGAGGCCGGTCGTTCGGGGCAGTTAGAGGGCAGCAGTAGAGAACTTCATGAGGACTGCGGAGGAGGAGGAGGCGGAGGGGCACATGTGAAGGGCTGATCGCGTTGGAGTATGGGTGTAGTATATTCGATTGTCGAACCTAAGTCAGTCGTCTCACATCCGGTGCTCTCCTTGCAAGTTTGTCTCCTCCCCGGCGAGCTTGTGTTCGAGGGCCACGGGGAAGAGATGCTCACTACACGCTGACTCGGGCGCGAGGGAGAAGATGTTGTGGAGTGTTTGCCCGCGGCTGGTAGGTCTGTTGCTCCTGCCGCATGCTGCAGCACTCAGTCATAGCGCGGCGTGAGGGCTGGCAGTTGATCGCGCATGTTAGGGCAGTTGCCTCTCAGTCAATATAATCGTGCGCCTCCGCATCCAGGTTAGAAGGCGTGCGTAGTGCGACGCACAGGATCGGAACGACGTAAGGATCGGCGACTTCTTCTGTGCTCTGCCTAAGTCTAGCAATGCCACCTGGGGTTCTCCCGATCGATCGGACCGGAACGCGAGGCCACTGGCCCTACTGAAAAGAGAAAAGCACCTCGCAAAATATAAGGCGGCGTGATGAAAAAACATCAACTACCAAAATTGTTCCATCACTCTCCTTTCTGCAAAGCAGCAGCGCATCAATTTTATTGACTTTTAACGTTTACACGACACCTATTCATCAACTCGGTCACCGACGTAAGCGTGCACATGTGAGCAGTGAAATGTGAATCGGATAGGACGCCAGAACGCACGCCAGGCTACAGGGTGGGGCAACTAAGCAGCATGGGGCTAAGGGGATTCCAGAGGTCACCAAACCAAAAACATCACAAGCGTTGAATATCCCTCGCGGAAGAATAGAAGTGATGGAACAATCTAGCGGTCAAGGGAGTTTGATAAATGCGGCAGAAAGATGATGGTTCATCCACGCGAGATACATTGGGCAAACCGAGATACCAACCGTAATATAACTTGACTCAACTGTCGAGTAGAGAAGGATGTAAAGAGCGAACGGCCTAAGACTTGATCCTTAAAGACAGTTACAAAACCCTTGGGAGGAGAAGAAGGATGTTCATCCCGACGAGGCTAATCATCGCGCCGCCAGCCCCGCGTGATTCAGCATTGCAAGAGGATCGGTGGTCTGTTGAGATGTAACGCGATTACAAAAGAGTTCCTTACCATCCATGATTGCGAGGAGTAAGCAGGCGAGGGGAAGGAAGACAAGAGGGGTCATAGGTCGGGCGCAAACCGGGGAACGAGGAGTTGCACTGCCAGAAACGAGCAAGCTGAAGGCGCTGGCTAGGTGTAGAGGCCGACTAGGAGGGTGAAGCGACCAGGCGAGTAAGCCTTTGGCCAAGCGAATCGACTAGGTGGGGGAAAAGGTCAACCGGGTTAAGAGGTCGGGCAAGTTGACCCAGCGAGCTGCGACCGGACGAGCGGATAGAGCAGACTAACTGAGAGGTCGGGCGAGCTTACTGTCGAGCAGACAAAGTGAGCGGTCAGGCAAGTGACTGACCGGGCGAGTGAGCAGCTGGACGGGTGAGCAAACGAACGAGTGGTCGGGCGAGAAAGCGTACGAGCGGTCGAGCAAACTGAGTGAGCGGCCGAGCGAGCTGAGCGGTCGAGTAGACCGAGCAAGCGGCTGAGTGATGTCGAGCGAGCAACCCCAAGCTGAGGAATAAGGGCATGGATAAAGGTAAGGGTTTTCCTCCCTCTCATTCTTCAAATACAATCCACAAAGAAGCCCCAATTAGTTTTGCAAAGCTATAGCTGAGGACACCGCAGGCGCGTCGCGATGGTGATTGGGCGGGGCGGAAAAGGAGCGCTGCTTTGCCGCTGGGATGGATCATCATAGGTCTCGGAGCATTACGTTGCCATCGGGACATTACGGCGGTCCTCTGACCGAGGTACAATGTACGGGCATGTAGGTAGTCTACCCTCTCAGGCTCGCTGTAGAAGCCTCTGACACGGGTGGCACTCGCTCGCTGATGCGAATTATAATCACGGCCTTTCGCCTGGCGCACATCTTGCCAGTGGGCCCGTGCTGAGCTCGCTTAAGTACACAGTGGCAGGACCGCCTCGCCTCAGTCCCGCACTTACGATAAGTGAGCCTCGCTCGTGCACGCCCGACCTTCAAGTTGGCGGCCCCTGCGAAGTTATAAGTGGGCCTCTCCATGTGTTGCAAACGACCTTAGTCGGTCCTCGAGTTCAAAGCGAGGAATTATAAGTCTATCACGGTCGCAATGAAGCTTAGGTCGTCCTGTCTCTGCGAAACCATTATAAGTCGGCCCGCCCATGCACCTCGCGTTAGTGGTCCTTCAGTTGCCTAGTCTGAGTTATACTCTTGCTGCCTCCAAACGTGACCTTCGTGCCTCGTTAGTCCCACTGAGGTTATAAGTGAGCAGCCGCCCAACCTTCGTGCCCGGCCCCATGCCCAGCTCAGGTTCACGCCCAACCCACCTCTTACGAATTATCGGTGGTCTCACCTCGCTCGGCCAGTTCACGGTACAAGTGAGCCGCGCACCCACCCACCTCTGCCCTGGCCGCATCTTCATGAAAGATAGAGTGAGCCAGGCACGCGCCCAACCGTGCACTCTCTCGGTCCCTGTCGCCAAGGCCGTTATACTGTCTCGCCGGATGAAGTTATAAGTGAGCCCTGTGCTGCAAACGTGCAGCCATGAATGTTCTAAGTGAGGTCGGTAGCCGCACGAATGAGCCTACACGCTCACGCCAGTCCTGGCTCACGGCAACGATCTCAAAGGCCAGCGTTATAGGAGCCGCACGTCCGTTACCAGAGTCGGCGTGTACAGGTGGCGTGCGTCATGTGACCGCCGCCTCTCGGTTGTTATAACGTCTCCCTCACGCACAGACCTCGAGCAGTCGGATCAAAAATCAACTCCTCTGCGAAAATCATAAGCGAGCTTGGTGCCCACACCTGACTACCTTTCTGAGGGATGTGCCTCACATTAAGCGGAGCGTTTTCAATAATCAGGTCAGCTACATCTGGCTTTACTTTATGCAAATTGCAAATATGCAGCAAATACGCAGGGCAAAGGATGTGGGAGGCCATCTACCCTACTCCTAGAGCATCAGTATTAACTACGAAATCAGGTTTTGCGCGTTCATTACAATTTTAAGTCTTAAGCACTATGTCGGTTTTATTATCCAAAATTCATACATGAAAAGGAATCATGAAGCGATTCTTGACTCTTACATACGGGCCAGTTTCTAAAAAATACTTGCTAGATGAAAATTGAGCAGGAAAGACCATGTCGAAAGGAGACAGATGTACAAGCACCGCAGCACAGTCCAATAAGAAGGTGATACAGCCAAGGCCACAAGCAGGAACGCCGTATGACAAAAGAGCCACTGAGACAACTATCCCCCAGACCAGCTTTAACTCGTGGAAGGGATTGGCCATGGAGAATGAGCACTTCCACGTGAAGACCTGTCGGGAGACTCAGGGGCGTTCTGAGCCCGAGCCAGCTCCGCACGTAAGGAGTCGATGACCGCCTGTTGCTGGGCGATCGTGTCTTACTTGACGTCAAGGCACGTGCGGAGAAGGGATAACTCTGCCTCATGCTCTTGCTTCAAGCGTTCTTGGAGGCTAAGTTGGCGCTGCAAGCTAGCCTGGCATTCATCTTTCCTCGCCTTCTCCGCATGTACGCAGTGCTTCGCCAGACGGTACTGATCTTCCATGGAACGCAGGGCAGCCTTCTGGCGATCCCGATCCTGGGACACGCGCTCCAGTTCGCGTTCTCTCGCGACAAGTAGCGAGGTGAGCTGATTTATCTGCATTTGGGAAGGCGGTTGATCAACTTCGTCAAAGGAAGGAGAATGCATCTTGGGGGGAGAAAGAAAGCAAGTAGGAGAGCAGGAATGGAGAAGGATAGAGTAAAGGAGTGACCATGAGGCTCTTTATAAAGAAGGTGGGTGCCCGAGTCAAAGCAATTGCGTGGGGACGGCGCCCCAAGCGACTGGCGATGCAATTAAGGAGGCATGGTATCCCAGGCGACGCGACACAAAGGTTGATGTGAAAGCCCAGGCGACGCGACACAAAAGTTGACGCGTGACGCAGGAAGCAGAGCGCGCAGAGATGTGCTGAGGTAGAAGCACAAAGATGTGCTGAGGTAGAAGCACAAAGATATGCTGAGGCCGCCCCAGAGATATGCTGAGGTAGAAGCACAGAGATATGCTGAGGTACCAGAGATATGCTGAGGTCATAGAGATGTGCGGAGGTCTAGTCAGTCAGACTGTCGTCCTCCTTCGACTAGACTTGTGGGGGAGGCTTGTGATACGGTTGGTAATGGAGGGGCCCATGAGGAAAGGGTTAGAAAAGTCAAGGTCATATGGCGGTCAAAAGTCAGGAGGATGTGGCAGTCAATAGTCAAAGTGACTTGGCGGTCAAATAGTCAAGCTGACGAGGCAGTCAGAGTTGAGCATAGGGGAGAGCTAAAGGCCTGACAGGCTTGTTGATCGAAGGGGCGAAGCAGTAGGAGAACGAAGAGAGACGACAAGCCTGCGGTGGAGGGCCAGGAAATACAAAGCGCAGAGGCGGGTTGGGATCGACAGAGCTAAGCAGAGGCAACTCGAGCTACAGGCCTGCGGTGGAGGGCCAGAGCTACAGGCCTGCGGTGGAGGGCCAGGAAATACAAAGCGCAGAGGCGGGTCGGGATCGGCAGAGCTAAGCAGAGGCAACTCGAGCTACAGGCCTGCGGTGGAGGGCCAGGAAATACAAAGCGCAGGATGCAGGTCGGGATCGGCGTAGCGGTGTATAGACAGCTCGGGCTACAGGTCTGCGATTTGGAGGCCCGGAAATGCAAACCACGGGTGCAGGCCGGTGCAGGTCACAGTGGATCGGAGGAGCTAAGTAGTACGGGTGCGGAGAATCTCAACGGTCCGTCAAGGAGAATCATTACATATCAACAATGCGGGCGAAGGCGGAGGTTCCTAAAACGAAAAGATGCCCTCATAACCAGTAGTAGTCTGCCAGCTGTCCCTCACTACAAGACAAAACCCATGTGCGAAGGCGGAGGTTCCTAAACAGAAAGATGATTTCACGACAAATAGCAGCACGACAGGTGTTCGGAACTAGGCGACAAAGCCCAGCGTCTAACGTTTTCTGACAGGATGACAGGTTCTAAGAGGAGGACGCATAAAAGGGGAGAGATCCCTCGTACGCAGGTACGCGCACACACTCTCTCGTCACTTTTTTCCACAACTGTTTTTTCTTCTTCTTCTCTCTGCTTTTTCTGGGGAAAAAGGACCTGACTTGAGCGTCGGAGGGCCTAATCCGGGGACTTTTTCCTTGAGTTTTGGTCTCTAACGTGAGCGAGGGGATTGTCTGAGTGTGCGCAGGGTCCTGCAGCAGCGTCAGTCACCCGTGGGAGCCGAATCACCTACGACTTTCCGTGAACAATCAGGCCGCCGTGACCAGCCTCCGTCCGACTCAGCCTCCGGACGGGATCACATTGTATTTGACCGGGACAGAGGAGATTCTCAAAATATAAATATTGATTTATTTTCAAGCACCAGTAAATCCAATAATGAAAAATTCGACATATATAACACATTCTGCATAGCTGCCGTTACAAGTGAGTAGTGACAACTAACGAATGACAGACCAACTTTTGTTCTTATGAGATCTCAGATCCAAAATATAAATATTCAATTGAATTTGTTTTCCAAATTAAGTTCATCAAATCCTAGCATAACTCAATAAAACCGCTAGGAGACAAATACACGATGGACCAAATGACCAATATAACAGAACGGCGCAGACGTCGAGGGCGGAGCCACTCGATAGCCTACTCGGATTTTAGCTTGGGGGCTGATGAAGTTGAGGAAGAACGCTCGGATTTGTGATGTGAAAAAGGAAAAATATAGAAAGAAACAGTAGCACTTACAATTAATTTCGATGCTTTGGATCTTACACTACAAGCGCGCGTTGTATATAAATTACACGAATACGAAGCTTACAATTATAACTTTAAGCTTCTTCCATCGTCATCTTGTACACGGCGGCACGCCTATTAATTAGGCTAAAAGCATGCAAGTTAAGTTAGTTACACACGATCCTGAGAGCCAACTGCACCCGAGCAAACTCTATCAATTTGTCCATCTCATCCGCGCCGATGAAGCCATCTCCGTTGGCGTCGGCATACCTGATCCCTCGCTTCCCCATGCTCCAACCTTTGAGACGCCCGAAGATGCTGGTGATCGCCCTTCGCAGCTCCTCGCCGCTTATCCGACCATCCTTGTCGACGTCAAACCTCCTCAGCCACTCTTTGAACTCTTCCACCGTGACGACGTCCTCGACTAAGGACTTGCCGCCGGCGTACCCGTTGGGCTTGATGGCCATATTCCTGCAATGTTGCAGTTTTAGTAACAAGCAGGAAGCCGTTTATAAGGAAGCATGAGCGAGAATTCTATGGGCATTCTATCCAGAATCATGTAAAGTGATGGATGACACACTCACTTTGGAACCCCATTAAGTACCAATAATTTAGGACTTTTTTCCTTTTCTTCGTATCAATCCTTGAAAAAGAAGCATATATATAAAAGAGAGCATAAATAAGTGGGTCACGAACAGTAGAGAAAAGTTCAAAAAAGGCAGAGAAACTCTTAAACGGAAAAAAAAAAACCAGCATCCTTTAGCTATGTGCCTTATTTAGAATTTTTTTTTTTTACAAATTTATCATAACTAAAGTATAGCTCGAACCGAAGATATCTAAGTAACAACTTGAATACGCTATCGCTGCACCATAACCCCAAGGGCAATAGAGATCAATGATAAATTTTATTATTCATTAATATTTATCCCTAAGAAATGCATCTAATGTTCGATATTTGTGGATGGAAAAGAGGTGAAAGAGGAAAGAAACTCCATTATGAATGAAATTTTAGTCCTATATTGTGAGTTTCAAAGCATATTGGTTGGTTTATATTGATTCACATGCATTAATAATGTGAACAAATATATCAGAAAAGACTCTCTCACGCATGAATGTGTATGACTTGCAAATCCAAGGTCTGAATTATACTAAGCCAAGTTGATTCGTGTGTGAACACGATAATGAAATGTTTGTAAGAAAGGACTAAGTATGGCTATTGCAAGCTCAATCTAATGGACATTAGGCCTAAGATAAATAAAGATGAATGGTCTTCCACTATATTTCATGACTATTAGAGTTCATGTGAGGGAAAACTGTTTTAACAACTAACTACCTTTTAAATAAGGTGTCCCAAAAAAAAAAATAAATAAGAGCCCTTATGAGTTATGAAATGAAAGACAATCTTCCTATAAATAATTACAAATATAGGGCGTCTTGCCAAATTTTTAGTGTCTGATCTGAAAAAGATTAAGATAGGACCAAAGACTCTTGATTGCGTATTTATTGGATATACACGTAACAGCAATGCGCATCGATTTTTTGGGTATGAATCATAAAAATCAGATATACACAAGAATTTGATAACAGGATCGAGAAATACCTCGTTCTTCAATAATGTGTTTCCATATAAGACCCGAGAGGAAGCTACCTCCTCAAAATAGGCATATGAAACATAAGGTGAAGATGATGATGAGAAACCAATTGAGGTTGAACTTAGACAGAGTAAAAGAGCTCAGGTGGAAAAATCCTATGGAATGAATTTTATCACTTTCATGTTGAAAAGTAAACCCTATAGTTACTTAGAAGCAGTAAGCTCTTCTGATATATCTCATTGGAGAAAGACAATTGCATCTGAGATAAAATCTATCTTGCAAAATCACACTTGGGAATTTATTGATCTTCCTTCGGGAAGTAAACCACTAGGTTGCAAATGGATCTTCAAGAAGAAAATAAAGTCAAATGACATAATTAATAAGTATAAGGTTAGATTGACAATCAAAGGATACCAACAACGAAAAGACCTTGATTACTTTGATACACATTCTCCAACATCGAGAATAACTTCCATTAGAGTATTGTTGGCTATAGTCACTCTACGGAATCTTGAAATACATCAGATGAATATAAAGATAGTCTTTTTAAATGGGAATTTAGAAAAACAAATCTACATGAGCCAGCTTGAGGGATTTTCTATACCAAGACAAGAAAACAAGATTTGTAGATTGGTAAAGTCATTATATAACTTGAAATAAACAACAAAGCAGTGACATGAAAAATTTGATAATGCTATAAAAGAATGCGAATTCAAGATTAATGCATATGATAAATGTATCTACATGAAAGCCACAGAGAATGACTTTCATTTTGTGCCTATATATAGGTGACATACTTATTATTGGGAGTAATGATAAAATAATCAAATCTACTAAAGATATGTTGACCTCAAGATTTAACATGAAAGACATGATTCTAGCTGATGTGATTTAAGGAATCAAAATTCTTAGAATAATAGAATAACTTGTTCTTAGTCAGTCTCATTACGTAGATAAAATTCTTAAGAAATTCACCAAGGGTGATACTGCGTTGACACAAACGCCGATAGATACGAGTCAACATCTATCGAAAAATCAAGATGAAAGTATCTCTCAAATAGAGTACTCTCGAGTGATTGGAAGTATGATGTACCTAATGAGTTGCACACGACCAGACTTGGCCTACGCAGTAAGTAAACTGAGTAGATACACAAGTAATCTCGATATTGAACACTGGAAAGGGATAACAAGAGTATTGTGGTACTTGAGATATACTCATGAATATGGATCACACTATACGAGATATTCTGCTATGATCGAAGGATACAATGATGCGAGTTGGATATCTGATATAAAAGACTTTAAATTTACAAGTGGATATATGTTCACTATTGGAGGTGCAGCAATTTCCTAGAAATCTTCTAAGTAAACTGTAATAACCAGACCCATGATGGAATCTGAGTTTGTAGCTCTTGACAAATGTGGTGAAGAGGCTAAATGACTATGACAATTCTTAAAAGATATTCCGAGATAGCCAAAACCTGTACCGACAATTTGCATACATTAAGATAGTCAATCAGTAATTGGTTAGGCACAGAGCCATTTGTATAATGGTAAATCTAGACATATATGCTGTAGATATAATACTATTAGACAACTACTCTCAACAGGAATTATCACTGTTGACTATATGAAGTCAAATGATAACCTAGCAAATCCGTTAACCAAGGGGTTAAATAGAGAGTTAGTTGCAAGCTCATTGTGAGGGAGAGGCTTGATGCCGATGAGAAATGTTGGTGCAAAGAAAATCCAAAGAAATAGATTCAAAGGGACAACCAAATTGTACCGACAAAGTTATCACTGTGGGGGAACGACCCAATGTACCAATGAACAATGTGTAGGCGTAGCGAAGGCCGGCAAGAGGGGGGTGAATTGCTGAAAACAAAAATAAACTATACCCTCCTCGTGCTTTCAACTCAATTAGTGCAATAGTAAATAAAGCAGTAAAGTAATAAAGCAGTAAACCTGGTTACAACCAAGGAGGTTGTTAATCCAGGACAATGAGAAGCGCACTAAAAAGAATCTCCTTTACTGAAGGCGGAGAAGTCTTTTACACTTTGGAAGCTTAGAACTATTGCTAGGAATGACTACACAATTGATTGCTTGAGTTGTTGTTGAATTCTTAGCTCCAGGGGCCTTTAAATAGCCTCTGGAAATCTGATCTCGAGGGTCCAAGGCGCCTCCAACAGAGGTCCAAGGCGCCTCCATCGAGTAGCCGGATAAAACTTTATCCGCAGCGCAAACGGTCACTTTTGACCAGTCGGAGGCGCCTTCATCAAGACTGAAGGCGCCTCAAAGGCAGATGAAGCCACCTTCATCAAGGTTGAAGGCGCCTGCACACTTAGACACAGGGATCAAACACAAAGCAGGACCTAACCAACTTGGTTGATCACATCAAAACTACCACGGGGTCCAACAATCTCCCCCTTTCTGATGTACATCAACCCAAGTTCAAGTTAGGGTAAAAAACAGACACAAAAAGTAATTTTAAAGAAAAATTACTAAACTAACATGTTAAGCATAAGTTTTGCAATAAATAAAATTGCAACACAGTTTAGAAAATTATTAAAATTTTAAACTTTCTATCTCCTTAACTTGTCCCTATCTCCTTAATTTGTAACTTTTCTCTCTCCCTTTGATCACAGCAAAAACGGGGTGATAACTCAAATTTTTTTTTTACTTTAGATAAAATTAATAAAAATGATATCTCAGAAAATTGAATTTTTCAAAAAAAAATTCTAAGTAAGAATGAGGTTTTTGAAAAAAATTTCTAAGTCAAATAAATTTTTGAATTTTCTAAAACTTTTCCAAGGAAAAATTAATTTTTAAAAATAATTCTTAGTAAAAATAACTGAGATTTAAAGAAAAATTCTAAGAAAAAAAATCTATGACTTTTTCACAATAATTTCTAAGTCAAAATCGATTTTTTAGAATTTTTCCAAAATATTTGAAAAACTTTCAAAGCATTATTTAATTCTTGCTTAATGCTTTTTCAGAAAGTTAATTAAACATTTCCATTCAATATTTTAGCTTCCAGGTCATGGCGAGGCACTAGACCTTCTTAGTTATTGGAGCAACAACCACTTCCTTAAACAAAGCTTCCATAAAGAATTTCAATGTTTAATTTTCTCACTGTAAAGCGCTAAGTCTAATTAACATTGTAATTTAAATCAAAATTCTCTATGATTTTTAAATTTCCATTTTAGCTTCTCATAATTTCTCAAATCACAGTTTTTTATAATTGTAGCGAAAAATAATGAGCATGCGAAAAATTGTATATTTTCTATTGTTAGTTTGTCGAAATCTCTTAATTGACAAATTGTGTCTTTTAACTCAATATTCTTTAATAGTTTTTTAGTTTTTAATTCAAAATATTCTTTCGACACAATAATTCGTAATTCACGAAAATCTTTCGACAATATTTCAATTGAATCAATTAATTTGCCAAGAGGTGGAGACCATACCTGACTTACCTTGTCGGCGGTTGATTCTCCCCCTGTTGAGTTGTTTTCTTCCGAACATTCTCCCCCTTCATCAATACTCATTTGAGATGAGCATTCTAGGTCTTCAAGTTGGAGTTCAGTTTCTTTTTCTGTTTCGGCACTTACCTCGATTTCGGACTCTTCTGACGTCGGATCAGTGTCCATCGAGGAGTCGAATTCAACTTCAATTGGTTCTTTGTGGAGTTTTAAGAACTTTTCCCAAAGTTCTTTTGCACTTTGGTAGTTGCCAATTCTATCGAGATCTTCATCTGGCAGTACGCTTAGGAGGTGAAATTCAACTCGAGCGTTTGCCATAGACTCGTCACGTTGCTTATTGTTCCAGAGGTGTATCTCGAGTTCTTCTCCATTCGTTGTCTTTGGTGCTTCATATACAAATTTTATTATTGATAAAATATTAAAATCTGTGTTAAGATATACCTCCATTTGTTGTTTCTGTTGGTTAAACCTAGGAAAACGTACCGGTTCCACTGTATAAAATTTTTTGTACAACTGTCGAACCTTTTCTTAAATAACCTATTGTGTTCTTTAGAAGTTAAATAAGGAATCACAGATGGAACTTAACATCATTGATTCCAAATTTAACTGATCTGTTCTTAATGGTTTAGATTTGAATCGCAAGCGGAACTTAACACTATTGATTCAAATCTACCTAGATTATTAATTCCATAAATATTAATTTCCAAAATTGGCTTCCAGGACTGCATGGCGAGGCACATGGCCTTCTTGGATATGGGAGCAACCACCACCGCTTAGACAAAGCCTTTTAAGGAAAGCTAATATTTATTTCCTTAAATAACTCTAGGTTAACCGAAAAGAACAATCGAATCACAAATTCGAAAAAGAAGAAAACACAAAATCAAAAAACTTATTTCAAAAAACTAGATCTAATTGCCTCTTGTATTTAGAATTCTTACAAAGAGAAAAACTAGCATGATGCGGAAAACAATTGCTAATTATACCTTCTCTTTGTATACTAATGACCTCGAGATCTTCTGCCGTATTCCTCGTGTGGGCGACGATCCTCCAAGATGAACACCACCCAAAAGCTTCCTCCTTCTTCTTCTAAAATCCGGCCACCACCACCACCAAGGAGAAGAGAGCAAAGGGAGAGGAAGAAAGGAGAGGGCCGGCCACACCAAGAGATCACCCAAGCAAAAGAATAAGAGTTGTGTCTCATGAACCCCCCTCACCCCTTCTTTTATATTACTTGCCCAAGGTAAATAAGGAAAAACCTTTTACAAAAAATAAAATCATCCAAGAGTTTTTCCTTTTCCCTTTTTATTTTTCCTTTCTTTCCTCTTGATTGAATCAATCACCAATTAATGGTTGAGATCAATCCTATTTGGTTTAGGATTGGGATTGGCCGGCCCCTTGCTTGGACACCAAGCAAGGTGGCCGGCCACCATATTTAGGAAAGAAAAATAATAATTTTTATAAAATTTTACAAGAAGAAAACTCTTATAAAATTTTTACAAGCTCTCTTTCCTAAAGTTAAAAAAGGAAAATTTCTAAAAATTAAAACCATGTTTTAAAATTTAAAAACTCTCTTATAAAATTTCCTTTTTTAACATGATGATAGAAAATTTTAATTTTAAAACTTATCTCCCTTTTTTTCCTTAAACCATGAGGATGGTTAAAAAAGAAAAGTTTTAAAACTTTTAAAACTCTCTATTAAAACATGTGACCTAATTCAAAATAAGGAAAGTTTTAAAAAATTAAAATCTCTTTAAAACTTATAGTTTTCTCCAGAGAGAAGATTTAAAATTCAAAACACCCCTCCTATTTGAATTAATCTTGGCCCCTCAAGCTTGGTCAGCTATAGCGACCCAGGAATGTGGCGGCCATTGCTTGGTCACCAAGCAATGGTCGGTTTTGACACTAAGGGCCTTACATGTGACAGGCTAGAGAGAGGTTTGTGACCTAGAGGAGAATTGGTCCCGTGTTGGCTAACACACAACTGCTCGCCTCGCGAATTAACAGGTTCACTCTAACAACTCCATTCCTACCGCGAAACCACCATTACTTCATCATGGCTCCTTCTTACGAGTGTATAATGTACTCCTCTGTATCAAATTACATTATGGGTCTTCTTGTCTTAATATGTAGCTCTACGAACAAGTGTACCACTCACTTTAATATCTAGCTCAAGAGTAGTACCACTCAACTTTATTGTCATGTTGGACTAGGTCCACTGCGGGGTTTAACAAACTCTTATGACGAACACATTCTCAACCTAGATAACTAGGACACGTTCCTTCTATAATCAACACACACTATAAGTAATATCATTTTCCAACTTATCATATTGATTTATCGTAAATCTCACCCTTTGATAAGTCAAAGAAATAAATATTAAATATATGTGCTTGTTATTATATTAGGATTAAGACTTCCATAATTCCATAATAAAATAAATGAGCTCGTGAGCTATTATCAAGCTCGATTAAAAGCTCGTTTGAGCTCTTTAATGAGACTCAAGATAAATAAACCAAACCAAGGTCAAGCTTCATAATAGTTAGCTCGTGAACATTGGCTGTTGAACATATTAATCAATCAACTTTTAAATAAAAAAATAATAGTTTTGATATTAAATTTATAGATTTTACACTCTATTTATGAAAAATATAGACAAATATATTAAATTTATTTATTAAAATAAAATTATAAATTTTAACAAGAATATTATAATTTTTTAAAAATATATAATTTAGTTTTTAATAATATTTAAATTTATAATTTATATTTTTTAAGCTTGTTTAGGCTCGATAAAAGCTCGAATAAGCTCGTGAGTCATGAATATATTCGTTAAATAAAGCTCAAGCTCGGCTCGATTATAAACGAGTCAAACTCAAACATCCAAGAGTTCGGCTCGGCTTGGCTCGATTACACCCCTATCCATAATAACTAAGGTCTAGTTCTTTTATTAAGTCAGTACAAAAAGAACTTACCTAAATGATCCTACTCAATACACTTAAAGTGTATCAATGTAATTTATTAATCAAGATAAACTAATACTTAATTACACTACGACTATTCTGATGGTTTGTTCCTTTCCATTTTAGTCGTGAGCAACTTGTTTATAATTTATAGAGAACCGACAACATGATCTTCTGAGTGTGACACCACACTTCATGTTGTCTACTATATAAATTAATTGAACAATTGCATTTAACAAATAAATGCAGATATTGACCAATGTGATTCTTTTATTTCAACAAATAAATGTTTACAAAAGCTAGGCTTTTAGTATACACTCTAATAATCTCCCACTTATACTAAAAGACTAAGCTGCCATATCTGTTACCTTACATCTGATTCTCATCCCCTCCACATGCCGATCAAAAGCTTTCGCCGGAAGGGCCTTTATGAAAGGATCTGCTAGGTTATCTTCTGATGCAATCTTGGTGACGACAACTTCTCCTCGCTTGATGATGTCTCGTATCAGGTGGTATTTGCGCTCTATATGTTTACTTGCCTTATGAGCTCATGGTTTCTTCGAGTTTGCAACTGCACCGCTATTATCACAATAAATTATGATGATCTTGGGCAAACCAGGAATCACATCTAAGTCCATTAGAAAGTTCTTGAGCCATACGACTTCTTTTGCTGCCTCAGAGGCTGCAACATACTCATCTTCCATGGTTGAGTCCGAGACGTATTTCTACTTAACACTCCTCCATGCAATGGCTTCACCTCCTAGAGTAAACACATAGCCTGATGTTGACTTACTATTGTCCCTATCTGATTGGAAGTCTGAATCCGTGTAACCCACAGGGAGTAAATCGTCTGCTTGGTAGACCAGCATATAATCTCTAATCCTTCTCAGGTACTTTAAAATATGCTTCACAGCAGTCTATTGTCCTTGTCCAGGGTTACTCTGATATCTGCTAACCATGCCCATGGCAAAACAGATATCAGGTCTCGTACACAACATTGCATACATAAGGCTTCCTACAGCCGATGCATAAGGAACTGCCTTCATGTCCTCAATCTCCTTTGATGTCTTTGGGGACATCTCTTTAGATAAGGCTACTCCATGTCTAAAGGTAAGAAACCTTTCTTGGAGTTTTGCATGCTAAAACGAGCAAGGATTGTGTCTATATATAAAGCTTGGGATAGGCACAACATTCTTTTCTTGTGATCCCTTATAACTTTGATCCCAAGAATGTGTGCACATTCTCCTAAGTCCTTCATATCAAATTGTTTGGACAACCATACCCTTACGTCCGATAATACCTTGACATTGTTGCCAATTAACAAAATATTATCTACGTATAGTACAAGAAATACCATCACGTTTCCGTTACACTTCTTGTATACACAAGACTCATCCGGACACTGAATAAATCCATATGACTGGATTACTTTATTAAACCGGATGTTCCAAGATCTTGAAGCTTGCTTTAATCCATAAATGGACCGATTGAGCTTACACACTAGATGCTCTTTGCCCTTTTCAATGAATCCTTCTTGTTGCTTCATATGGATGTTTTCTTCAAGACTTCCGTTAAGGAAAGCTGTCTTGACATCCATTTGCCAAATCTCATAATCCATATGAGCAGCAATGGATAAGAGTATCCGGATAGACTTAAGCATGGCTACCGGCGAAAAAGTCTCCTCATAGTCGATTCCCTCTTTCTGAGTATACCCTTTCACAACAAGCCTTGCTTTGAAGGTTTCTACCTTCCAATCTGTCCCTCTTTTCCTTTTGTAGATCCACTTGCATCCAACGGCTTTCACACCATCAGGTGGTTCTACAAGCTCCCAGACCTTATTAGAGTACATAGACTCTATTTCAGAATTCATTGCCTTTTGCCAAGATACTACATCTTGGAGTGTTTCATCATATGTTCGGGGATCTGATTCATGTTTACCTGGGATCAAGTCCGAAGACTCACCTAAAAACATGAATCTCTCAGGTTGCCTCACAACCCTCCCACTACGACGAGGCACTGTCTCTGGCTGTGTATCATGTGTGACACGTGTTGTAGTTTCTTGTGGTACTTCATCTTGTACTGTTGGTACTAAAGTAGTCGTGTCCTCTCTAATTTCTTCTAGAACTATTTCACTCAAGGGCTTATGGTTCATTACATAATCTTCTTCTAAAAATCGAGCATTGGTGCTAACAATGATCTTCTGATTTTTAGGATTATAAAACAAACCACCTTTCATTCCCTTAGGATATCCTACAAACAGACAAACTTCTGTACGTGATTCCAACTTATCAGTATCTCCCTTCATCACATGTGCTGGACTACCCCATATCCGGATATGATTCAGACTAGGCTTATGCCCATTCCATAATTCCATGGGAGTTGAAGGAACTGTTTTAGAAGGTACCATATTCAGAATATTCACTGCTGTTTCTAAAGCATATCCCTAAAACGAAGTTGGTAATTCTGAATAACTCATCATCGATCTAACCATTTCCATAAGAGTCCTACTGCCCGCCACACATTGAGGGTTGGTCGGCCCAGGATCACGTTGGGATTGAATCCTGACTTCTGATAAGTAATTCCTAAACTCTCCAAAGAGGTATTCGCCACCATGATCAGACCGTAGTGTCTTGATACTTTTACCAAGACGTTTCTCCACATCAGCCCTATATTCTTTGAACTTGTCAAAACATTCAGACTTGCGGTGCATCAGGTAAATGTATCCGTATCTTGAATAATCGTCTATAAAGGAGACAAAGTATTCATAACCACCTCTTTCCTAGATAGACATAGGACCACACAAATCAGAATGAACCAGTTCTAACACATATTTGGCTCTATACCCCTTGGCCTTAAAAGGTCTCTTGGTCATTTTACCTTCCAAGAAGGATTCGCATGTTGGAAAGTTTTCCAACTCTAATGAACCCAAGAGTCCATCGGCTACAAGCCTTTGAATCCTACTTAAGTTAATATGTCCAAGCCTTAGATGCCAAAGATATGTTTGGTTCATTTCCGAAGGTTCTTTTCTCTTATTAGAGTTAGAAGATGTGTTATTAATTTCCATATTTTGCTTTGTGGGAGAAATTGGATTTAAATGTATAAATTGCCAACCAATGCACCAGAACAGATAATCACCTTATTTCTCTTTATAACGACATTGTTACTAAAAGAGACTGAATATCCATCCAAATACAGTTTAGAAACTGAAATTAAATTCTTTCTAAAACTGGGTACATAAAGACAATTTCTTAAAATCAAATTTCTATTCCTATCAAATGATAAGTAGACGTCTCCTACTGCAACAGCCACCACCTTAGTAGCATTGCCCATGTAGACAGTTATCTCTCCATCAAATAGTCGTCGGGTTTCCTGGAACCCCTGCAAAGAATTACAGACATGATCAGTGACTCCTGTATCTACACACCAGGTACTGGTAGATAACACCGCTAAACATGTTTCAACTACTAGAGTATGAGATATACCTTTATTGTTCTGATTCCTACGAGGACAGTCCGCCTTCCAATGTCCAGACTGCTTGCAGATGAAGCACTTGCCCTTCGACTTCTTCATTCCAGCTTTCTGTCCTGTACTCTGAGGTTTATTCACCTTCTTTGCTGAAAAGACCTGTTTCTTCTTCTTCTTGCCTTTCGACTTAGAAGTAGAACCATTTTCAGCATAGTAAATCTGAGAACTATGACGAAATATTCCTTCTGCTGCCTGTAGTTCTGTCAGAAGTTTCGCCAACGTATACTCTCTTTTGTTCATGTTATAGTTCAGGCGGAACTGCTCAAAACTTCTAGGTAGCGTTTGGAGAATTATATCGACCTGGGTTTCCCCATCGATTTCTCCTCCAAGGACTTGTATTTCATTCAGATAAGTCATCATTTTGAGGATATGATCCCTTACGGGTGTCCCCTCAGACATGGTGGCTGTCATTAACTTCCTCATTGCCTCTTGCCTAGCAGTCCGACTCTGGTGCCCAAAGAGTTCTTTGAGATTGTTCATTATATCATAAGCTGTTGGTAAATCTTAATGCTGATGTTGCAATACATTTGACATAGATGCCAAAATGTAACACCGCGTCATCTCATCAGCTTTTACCCCATTCCTTATGATACTCAATCTCCTCTGGGTAGAGTCACCGTCAGGTGCATCAGGGCAAGCCTCAGTCAGTACAAACTTATAGCTTTCTGCAGTAAGAACTATGTCCAGGTTTCTTTTCCAATCAATATAGTTGAGACAAGTAAGTTTGTTCTCTTTTAGTATAATGGCTAGTGAGTTGAAAGTCATCCTAAGAATCACAAAAATAAACTTTGGTCAAGATTCTAAATTTAGAATAATATTGATTCCTCAAACAATACTATTTTAAATTAACCAACACCTCAAATCACCGTGAATATTGCATGTCACGTTAGTGTGGACGTATACAAATTCATCATTTGTAAGAGGAGGGTGTGACCCATTAATTTTATTATCTTGTCATCCTAACTTTATGACAAATAAAATTAATAGTTGGTTTCACTTTGGTCACACAAGACAATAGCAGTGACTCCGTTGGGGAGGATACTATTGAATGCGTCTAAGTGTATACCATTACTTGATACGAAGTCCATTAAATAGGATTGTGCCCCTTCAGTTGGAGAAGATCACACGCTCCTAAATAATTTCCTATAACCATCCATAAAAGGAAGTTTGATCTAGTGATCCACAAGAAACCCATCCGTTGTGGAGGGAGGCACTCAGAGCCAACACGCAGGCTTGTTGCATCACTTACAAACCAGTAATGGAGACCATGGGATTTATTAAAATCCCTCTCCCACTTAGTTATTTAAAAATGAGGATTTTTAACCTATCCTAGCATACATCACATGCATATAAACATCACAGTAAATAAAAGCAATAAATTTGGAAATTAATTTTCTAACTATTATGGCTTTTTCCATTACTGTCTTCAGTATGTTCGATCCCTAGCTACTGCCATCTTTAGCCACCGCCATCGGGTCGAGTTGTCGCATCCTTCTTGCTTCTTATTCCGTTGCGCCTCTGGTGCTCCAAAAGTACCACGCCTCGCAAGAATCCGATTCGCGACAAAAAATAAAATTTTACATATATCGATCCTATATTTCACGAGGGAATGTACATGTATTCTAGATCGAACAAAAAATAAAATTCTAAAAATAATACAGCTCCTGCTGTATTTTATACATACAATCATGCACACAAATAATGTCCTTGACATGTCCAATGGTCCCATCACACACAATATCAATAAGTCATAATAGTTGGAGCCTGCAACCAAAGAGTTAGCACATCCTACAACTATCCTGCCTAAATTATGTATGGCATGTGCATAACCTATTTGAATTCTAAAAATACACAGAGGCAAACCCTAGCTCTGATACCAATTGTTGGTTAAACCTAGGAAAACGTACCGGTTCCACTGTACAAAAATTTTTGTACAACTGTCGAACCTTTCCTTAAATAACCTATTGTGTTCTTTAGAAGTTAAATAAGGAATCGCAGACGGAAGTTAACATCATTGATTCCAAATTTAACTTATCTGTTCTTAATTGTTTAGATTTGAATCGCAAGCGGAACTTAACACTATTGATTCAAATCTACCTAGATTATTAATTCCATAAATGTTAATTTCTAAAATTGGCTTCCAGAACTGCATGGCGAGGCACATGGCCTTCTTGGATATGGGAGAAACCACCACCGCCTAGGCAAAGCCTTTTAAGGAAAGCTAATATTTATTTCCTTAAATAACTCTAGGTTAACCGAAAAGAACAATCGAATCACAAATTCGAAAAAGAAGAAAACACAAAATCGAAAAACTTATTTCGAAAAACTAGATCTAATTGCCTCTTGTATTTAGAATTCTTACAAAGAGAAAAACTAGCATGATGCGGAAAACAATTGCTAATTATACCTTCTCTTTGTATACTAATGACCTCGAGATCTTCTGCCGTATTCCTCGCCTCGCCTTGGACGTCGTGTGGGCGATGATCCTCCAAGATGAACACCACCCAAAAGCTTCCTCCTTCTTCTTCTAAAATCTGGCCACCACCACCACCAAGGAGAAGAGAGCAAAGGGAGAGGAAGAAGGGAGAGGGTCGGTCACACCAAGAGATCACGAAAGCAAAAGAATAAGAGTTGTGTCTCATGAAGCCCCTTCACCCCTTCTTTTATATTACTTACCCAAGGCAAATAAGGAAAAATCTTTTACAAAAAATAAAATCATCCAAGAGTTTTCCCTTTTCCCTTTTTATTTTTCCTTTTCTTTCCTCTTGATTGAATCAATCATCAATCAATGGTTGAGATCAATCCTATTTGGTTTAGGATTGGGATTAGCCGGCCCCTTGCTTGGACACCAAGCAAGGTGGCCGGCCACCATATTTAGGAAAGAAAAATAATAATTTTTATAAAATTTTACAAGAAGAAAACTCTTATAAAATTTTTACAAGCTCTCTTTCCTAAAGTTAAAAAAGGAAAATTTCTAAAAATTAAAATCATGTTTTAAAATTTAAAAACTCTCTTATAAAATTTCCTTTTTTAACATGATGATAGAAAATTTTAATTTTAAAACTTATCTCCCTTTTTTTCCTTAAACCATGAGGATGGTTAAAAAAAGAAAAGTTTTAAAACTTTTAAAACTCTCTATTAAAACATGTGGCCTAATTCAAAATAAGTAAAGTTTTAAAAAATTAAAATCTCTCTTTTAAAACTTATAGTTTTCTACAAATAGAAGATTTTAAAAATTCAAAACACCCCTCCTATTTGAATTAATCTTGGCCGGCCCCTACAAGCTTGGTCACCAAGCAATGGTCCGGCCCCCTTCTTGGACACCAAGAAGAGCCTTACATTTGAATGGACTTAAGGTCATAATGAGGCTACGACAGGACCTAGAGGAGAAATTGGTTTTGGCCTTCCGATGAGCTTGAGTATCCCGTGTTCGCCCCGAACACATAACTCAAGTTCATCGATAACAACTCATTCCACTAAAGAGTTATTACCGTACTACCGCACCAATCCCAAATTACATTATGGGCTCCTTCTTATCATGAGTGTGTTAGTCTCCCTGTGTTTAAGATTACGAATGTCCACTAATTAAGTAAATTACTGACAACTCACTAAATTAATATCTATCTCCAAGAGTAGTACCACTCAACTTTATTGTCATGTTGGACTAGGTCCACCTGCAGGGTTTAACATGACAATCCTTATGAGCTCCTCTTGGGGACATTCTCAACCTAGATAACTAGGACACAGATTCTTTCTATAATCAACAACACACACTATAAGTAATATCATTTTCCAACTTATCGGGCATATTGATTTATCGTGCTAAACCTCATCCTTTGATAAGTCAAAGAAATAAATATTAAATATATGTGCTTGTTATTATATTAGGATTAAGAGCACACACTTCCATAATAACTAAGGTCTAGTTCTTTTATTAAGTCAGTACAAAAAGAACTTACCTAAATGATCCTACTCAATACACTTAAAGTGTATCAGTGTAATTTATTAATCAAGATAAAATAATAATTAATTACACTACGACTATTCTGATGGTTTGTTCCTTTCCATTTTAGTCGTGAGCAACTTGTTTATAATTTATAGAGAACCGACAACATGATCTTCTGAGTGTGACACCACACTCCATGTTGTCTACTATATAAATTAATTGAACAATTGCATTTAACAAATAAATGCAGATATTGACCAATGTGATTCTTTTATTTCTACAAATAAATGTTTACAAAAGCTAGGCTTTTAGTATACACTCTAACAGTTTCCACGTCGCAAAGTCTCCGTCGAACTTCGGGGGATCAATGCTTGTTTCTGCCATCATCTTGATCTTCGTGCTTCAGTCAGCAGTTAGTCCTTCTGAGGCGGTCAGGCTCTGATACCAATTGTAGGTGTAGCAGGGGCCGGCAAGAGAGGCGTGAATTGCTGAAAACAAAAATAAAATATACCCTCCTCGTGCTTTCAACTCAATTAGTGCAATAGTAAATAAAGCAGTAAAGTAATAAAGCAGTAAACAGAAAAGAAACAGGAATTTAACCTGGTTACAACCAAGGAGATTGTTAATCCAGAACAATGAGAAGTGCACTAAAAAGAATCTCCTTTACTGAAGGTGGAGAAGCCTTTTACACTTTGGAAGCTTAGAACTATTGCTAGGAATGACTACACAATTGATTGATTAAGTTGTTGTTGAATTCCTAGCACCAGGGGCCTTTAAATAGCCTCTGGAAATCTGATCTTGAGGGTCCAAGGCGCCTCCAACAGGGGTCCAAGGCGCCTCCATCGAGTAGGCGGATAAAACTTTATCCGCAGCGCAAACGGTCACTTTTGACCAGTCGGAGGCTCCTTCATCAAGACTGCTCCAAGCTGGCAGCTCGAAATTCCAGCTTGTTTCTTTGCTTCGCTTTGATTTCCGTCGCTCCGATCTTTTGGGTGATTGCGGCCAACCAGAATAGGGCTCATCCGAACCCAATTCCCGGCCTTCTCCTCGAGCAGCCTTCCGTCCTGGCTTAACGTCCCTCGAACGCCGCACACGTTCTTCACGCCCACCAGAGTACTCTTCCGCAGCTCTCTCATCCTTCGGACGTACCGAGCCCGTCGGCTCCCTTCCCGTGCCGTCCTTCTCGCTAGATGCGTCTTCCGCTCGACTTCCTGCACTCCTAAGCTCCTGCACACTTAGACACAGGGATCAAATACAAAGCAGGACCTAACCAACTTGGTTGATCACATCAAAACTACCACGGGGTCCAACACAATGGAGGTTGAGCACACTACTTTTAATGATCTAGTAGAGTAATGAGTAATACTCTTAAGAAATCACCTATGTGAGAAAGAAGTATGTGTTGGTGCGGTTAGCACTAACGGTCTAACTCAGGTTTTGATGAATGACAAATCGGCTTAAGTTAGGTTTGTTGTGATCTAGCACTCTGACTGAGTGTGTAGACGAAGTCCAGACAGGTCGACGGGCTGACCGGATGTCTGGCAAGAAGTCTAGCTAGGTTGACAGGCTGACCGGATAGCTGGCGAGAAGTCCAAGCGGGTCGACAGGCTGACCGGACGCTTGGCGAGAAGTCCAGACGGGTCGAAGGGCTAACCGGACGTCTGGCAGGTGAGTAAAGGTAAGTCACTGGAAGGGAGTGACTGTGAGGACGCGTTCCCGGGAAGGGAACATTAGGCGTCGATCCGACTTAGATCCATTTCGGATATCTAAGTCGAGATCGTGACTAGATTCCGGTCTCGGAAAGACGGAATCTAAGTTATACTCTTTTTTGCTAAACTATAAATTGAACTAACACTCTGTTTTACAGGTTATAATCTATATATTTGCCTCGGACTAACCTTGTTTTGCAAGAAATGTGCTCCCTGGAAAAAGGTGGTCCGGGCGCCCGGGAGGCAAGTTTTATCCCGATCGCGCGTCGCCACGTGGAGCTCACTGGTTGGACCTGCCACGTCCCACCAGGGCGCTCGGAGGGGATTCGGGGCGCCCCGAGCTTCATATAAAAGAAGGGGCAGGGGTGGAGCTTCAACAGTAACTCAGAATCCAAGATCTGCTACTCTGTGCTCTTGCGACGCCACGAAAAGCTTATTTTCTTTACCTGTCAATTCTTGTACTTAACTTTGTAATATTCGAATTGATAGTGATTGCCCACCGAAAGCGGTTAATGATCGTGGGCCTTGGAGTAGGAGTCGACACAAGCTCTGAACCAAGTAAAACCGAACTGTGTTAGCCTTGCCTTCTTACTTTGTCTTTTCTTTTCCGCTGCGCTTACTCGACGAAAGTTTTATTCGATATTCACCCCCCCCCTCTATCGAACGCTTACGATCCAACAAGTGGTATCAGAGCAGGTACCGCTCTGATTTGGTGCAACGACCAATCAGACAGGGGGTGAACTTTCTGTTAAGTTTTTTTTTGGTGTTTATTTTTTTTTTCTCTCACATAATTCCAAACCGGTAATCTTACCTTTTTGGAAAGATTTTTTTCCGTTATCCAAATTGGTGCAACACTCATTTAGATCATTCTATCATTTTTTTTTCTTCCCACACTACTAATCCAAGACCAAGTCTTGGGACTTTTTCTTGTCTATTTTTTTCTTGTGTGCAGGATTAAAATGTCTCAACTTGAAGGATTCAGCACAATGCGTCCTCCCCTTTTCAACGGGGATTACTTCCCGTATTGGAAGAAGAGAATGAAAGTCTATCTCAAAACGGACTTCGACCAGTGGATGAGCATCACCAGACCATATAAAATACCAGTAGACAGTTCCGGAAATCTACTGGACCCAGAAGATTGGACGTCAGACCTAAAGAAGACCAGAGAAGAACTGAACCGGGTCGGACCACATAAGAACGTCAAAGAACTGTGGGACAAACTGATCGAGCTGCACGAAGGAACAAGCGACGCTAAGGTAACAAAACGAGACTTATTATTAAATAAATTATTTAATATAAAAATGCAGGAAGGAGAAACTGCAAGTCAACTTCACGCGAGGATCAAGGACATCCTCAATGGGCTCCACGCCATCGGCCACCAAATGGAGAACCGAGACTTAATAAGGTATGCATTAAATGCATTTCCACGTAATAGTTTGTGGGCATCTATCGTAGATGCCTATAAAATTTCTAAGAATTTATCAAAACTTAAATTAAACGAGTTGTTTTGTGAATTAGAACTACACGAACAAACTAACGTCGGGGCCGAGAAAGGAATTGCTTTGTTTGCAGGTCCCTCCAAAGAAAAGAAGAACAAACTTGAGCCTGAAGCAGATTCTGACCAGGACTCTGAAGATGAAGAGCACCTGGTGAACTTGGTAAGGAAAATGTTCACCAGGAGAAAGAGGGGCTTCACCAAGAAAGACCTTCAGAAAATCAACTCCCCCGAATCAAGGAGCGTGATGTGCTTCGGATGCAACAAAAAGGGTCACTACAAGAACGAGTGTCTGAAACTGAAGAACGACAAACCGAAGCTGATCAAAAAGAAGGCGCTCAAAGCGACGTGGGACGACACTTCCTCGGATGAATCGGAAGCCGAAGAACAAAAGAACCAGAGTTACCTCGCACTGATGAACCCGAATCAAACCACGAGTCTGTACTCGTTTCCGAAGGTTCCGAAGAGGTATACCGATATCTAAACAGAAAATTTTTTAAAATTATTTCCTGCTTAAATAATAAATTAGTAAAAATAGTAAATGAAAATAAGTCACTCCTCGAGGAAAATCAAGACCTCAAGGAACAAATAAAAAACTCAAGTCCAACTCAAGATCTAACACTTGAGGAGGAAAATCTATCACTAAAAATAGAAATGAATAATTTAAAAGAAATATTAGAAAAATTCACAACGAGGTCAAAGAACTTAGATTTAATTTTAAATAATCAAAAAGCAAGTTACAACATAACTGGACTTGATTACAAATCAGGTTCAACTAAAACTTTTAAATCATTAATAACCCAACACAGACCAACAAAACAAGCTTGGGTTCCGAAAGCGTGTTTAATCACGCAAGTAGGACTTAATCAATACTACATCCCTAAAGATAAAATACATTATATAAAGTCAAATAAATCAAATAAACCAGAATACAAACCTAAACCAAAAGGGTTAAAATCTAAACATATTAAAACTCAACAAAATGTAAACTATCATCAAGTGAAATTTAATTATAAAAGAAATAGACACAAACCGAGAACAAAGTTAAAATAAATGATAATCAATTCAGGGGGAGGCTCCAGAGTAGCTGGCACCTCCAAAACTAACCTACCCGGCAGGGTAACCCTAACCAACCTACCCGGCAGGGTAACCCTAACCAACCTACCCGGCAGGGTAATTAGGATTAGTTTAAAAGGATTCAAGTTTAACTTGAAAAATGGTACTGGTGAAATATTGGATGATAGTACGTTAGGGAAGCTTAGTCTATGCATGTCTAGGAAGATATGGCTTCGACCTGGTGCATTTGGCTAAGTGGAACTGACCAGTTAGACCAAGGTTTTGTATTAAGTCCAGTGGATAGGACTATTTGGAAAACCTCGAAGGCATGGTTACTTTAATGATGCCCGAGTGACTCACCATAGCCCAGAAGTTTATCCAGAGAACGTCTATTTGTTGAACCCAAAGCTAAACCTGAATCTAACACAAGTTAAAATGAAACTCCAAAATTGAATCTAATTCATCTCACAAAATTATAGGATTCCCTGATTGAAAACATAGATCGGGTGAGATGACTAAGAAATTTAAAATTAAAATTAAAATTAAAATTAAAATTAAAATTAAAATAAATTGAATTGAATTGAATTGAATTGAATTGAATTGAATTAAATTAAATTAAATTAAATTAAATTAAATTAAATTAAATTAAATTAAATTAAATTAAATTAAAATTAAAATTAAAATAAAATTAAATTTAAAATTAAATTAAATTAAAATTAATTTTTTTAAAATTAAAACTTAATTTTTTTTTAAACCTAAATTTTTTTTTTAATCTTAAAATTTTATTTTTAAACTTAATTTTACTTAATTTTTTTAAACCTAAAATCTTTTTTAAAACTTATTTTTTTAAACTTAAAAATTTATTTTAACTTAAATTAAAACTTAATCTTTTTTAAACCTAAACATTTTTTTAATCTTAAATTTTTTTTTAAAACTTATTTTTTTTAACTTAAAATTTTATTTTAACTTAAATTTTTTAAAATTAAAATTTGTTTTAAATTAAAACTTAATTTTTTTTTAAACCTAAAAATTTTTTTCTTAAAATTTTTTTTTAACTTAACAAGTTATTAAAACTTAAAACATTTTTTTTTCAATAGTTAGACTAACCTCAATTCCTACTTGTTGTAGGAAACTAAGTGGATTTTGGATAATGGTTGCTCCAAACATATGACTGGAGATCACACACAATTCACTCAACTCACCTACAAAAGCCTAGGAGCAGTTGCCTTTGGGAACAATGGAAAACTCAAGATAATTGGTATAGGTAACATAGAACTAAAAATTGACTTTATTATTACAAATGTTTTACTTATTGAAAATTTCAAATATAATCTCTTGAGTATCGGTCAACTGTGTGATACTAGGTATAAGGTTAGGTTTTTATCTACAGAATATTTAATCAAACACCTAAACAATCCTAACATAAGCCTAAAAGGGTTTAGAAAAGACAACATCTATGCAATCAATTTAACCACTTCTTCAATTGAGTGTCACTTAACACAAAAAGAAGAAACCTGGTTATGGCATAGAAGGATGTCACACACAAATTTTAGAAATATAAGTAAACTAAATGGATTAGTTAGAGGTCTACCAAAATTACCTAACTTAGACTCAACCATATGTAATGCTTGTCAACAAGGTAAACAGACAAAATCCATCTACAAACCAACTGATCAATCACAAACCAACTCAATACTAGAACTATTACACTTAGACCTATTTGACTCCCATGGAGTCAAATCAATAAATGGAAGCCTATACTGTCTAATGATAATAGATGACTACTCTAGGTTTACCTGGGTAAAATTCTTAAAAAATAAGGATGAAACTTTTGAAATTTTTTCAAACTTTTGCAAACAAGTTGAAAATGAAAAGGACCTTAAAATTAAAAGGATTAAAAGTGATAATGGGGGAGAATTCAAAAATCATAATTTCAACAAGTTCTGTCTTGAAAATGGCTACCATCACGAATTTTCGTGTCCTAAAACCCCCCAACAAAATGGGATTATAGAAAGAAAAAATAGAACCTTACTTGAAGCCTCTAGAACGATGTTAAATGAATACAACCTACCTAAATACTTTTGGGTAGAAGCTGTCAATACAACTTGCTACGTACAAAACAGAACAACTCTAAATAAAATCCATAACAAAACATCTTTTGAAGTTTATCATAATAAACAACCCAATATAAAATGCTTTAGAGTATTCGGGTGTCCCGTTTTTATCCTAAACACAAGAGAACACTTAGGAAAATTCACCTCTAAAGTTGAAAATGGAATCTTTCTAGGCTACTCCCTAAATAGTATAGGCTACAGGGTTTACAATAAGGTTACCTTAAGAATTGAAGAAACCACTAACGTGAAATTTGAAGAATCCAAACAAAATCCAGAACAAACACAACTTCAACCAATTGAATGTGTTCAACAAAATAATAATTCTGAAGGAACTAACCAAACTCTAAGTCCTGAAGAAGAAGAACAACCTCAGGAAAGTCAACCCCCTAGAACTATAAGAGTCAACCCAAATCACCCAACTGATCAAATAATTGGTGACCCAGATCTTAGAGTTCAAACTAGATCATCCTTCAGAAATCTAAGTCAAATATCTTTAATTTCAAATTTTGAACTCAAAACCATAGCTAAATCACTACTTGACCCAGACTAGGTCATAGCTATGCAAGAAGAATTAGCTCAATTTGAGCGAAATGAAGTTTGGGACTTGGTACCACCACCCAAAAATAAGAAAATAATAGAAAAAAATGGGTATTTAGAAATAAATTAAGTGAAACTGGAGAAATTACACGAAATAAAGCCAGGCTAGTTGCTAAGGGGTTCAGTCAAGTAGAAGGACTTGACTATGATGAAACATATGCCCCAGTAGCTAGACTGGAATCCATTAGAATGCTACTAAGTTATGCAGCACACAAAGGGTTTAGACTATACCAAATGGATGTTAAGTCGGCATTCCTAAATGGACTAATAAAGGAAGAAGTCTACGTAGGACAACCACCTGGGTTTGAGAGTCTAGAACACCCTGATTATGTCTATAAATTGAAGAAAGCCTTATATGGACTTAAACAAGCACCTAGGGCATGGTATGAAAGATTAACATCTTACCTAATTTCTAAAGGATTTAACCAAGGACAAATTACCCAACCTTATTTGTCAAATTAATAAAGGAAGATATCTTTATAGCATAAGTTTACGTAGATGACATATCTTTGGTTCAACAAATTCAAATTTCCTAGATGAATTTACAAGTTTAATGGAGCACGAGTTTGAAATGAGTCTGGTAGGCAAATTAACCTACTTTTTAGGATTACAAATCAAACAAACAAATGAAGGTAACTACATTTATCAACAAAAATATACTAAGGAATTACTTAAGAAATTTGAAATGGAAAACACCAAAGAGATGAAAACACCTATGGCAGTAAACACAATCCTAGACGATGATCCCGATGGAAAACCAGTTGATCTAAAGCATTATAGGAGTGCCATAAGTAGCATACTATACTTAACTGCAAGTCGACCAAATATCTTATTTGCAGTTAGTATGTGTGCAAGATACCAAACTTGTGCTAAAGAATCCCATCTGACTCAAGTCAAAAGAATCTTTAGATACCTTAAAGGAACAACAAATGTAGGCATTTGGTATCCTAGGACTAATAACTTTGAATTAATAGGGTACTCTGACTCAGATTATGCTAGATGCAAGTTAGACCGCAAAAGCACAAGTGGCGGATGTCAATTATTAGGTCCATCACTTGTCAGCTGGTTTAGTAGAAAGCAATATTGTGTTGCCCTTTCTACAACTGAGTCAAAATATATAGCAATAGGAGAGTGTGTTGCACAATTATTATGGATGATGCACACCCTAAAAGACTTCAACTTGAACTTCACAAATGTCAAAGTCTTAATTGACAACATTAGCTCAATTAACCTAACAAAAAATCCAGTGCATCATTCCAGAACTAAACATATTGAAATTAGGCATCACTTCATCAGGGATCATGTTACTAAAGGGGACATTGAACTCAAATACATTGAGTCAAAATCCAATTTAGCTGACATATTCACAAAACCACTCCCTGAAAGTGAATTTAGCAATCTGCGTAGACAGTTAGGAATGTGTTTAATAGACTAGAATTTTCAAAATTCAAATTTGCTTTCAAATTGACTGTTTTAAATTCTAGGTTAAAATTATTTTCATTCGTTTTAAAACCTTCCAACTTTTAGAATTTCAAAATAACTTTAGCCTTAGTCTAGAAAAATCCCCTTAGAAATCATGTTCCCCCAGGACTAGTATTTGAGCATCTCACCAACACCCTAGGATTACCTTGCTTGTGATTGACAAACTTAGAAAGGGGTGAGATGTATAGGCCAATTGCCTGGATTTAAGATGCTTATGTCAGTGCATCGATATAAGTCTGGGCGTTAAATACAAAACCTACATTAATCAAGTTAAGTTATTCAGCTTAGTCAACCACTAACTGATCACAATGAACTTAACTTGACTAACCAAGTGAAAGCTGTCATCTTCTGATAGTTAGTAAGTAACTAATTGGTTAGACAGCTATTTTAAATGTCAGGTTTAGGGGGAGGATTAATTTTTCCTTTACTAAAATTGATTTTTGAAAAATACTTTCTTAAAAATATTTTAACAAATTTGACTTATCTTTGTTAACTCTAATAAACTTGGTTTTGAAAATCTTACTTTTACAAAATTATCTTTATAAAACTTATGTTTAAAAAGGTGTTTTAACTTTACAAGCTTACTTTGAAAATTTCAATAATTGGATCTAGCTTTAAAGTTTGATTTGAGAATTAAACTTCACTTCATTTTGAAAATCTGGATTTTGCAAACTTTGACTTGAAAAATAAATTAGCTTTGAAAAGTAGATTTTTTCAAACTTAGTCTTAAAATAAACTAAGGGTTTAGTTTTGAAAAGTAGATTTTCAAACTTAATTTCCAAATTTTTTATTTTGAATGGTTGTAAAGAATTCCAAGTTAAAACTTATTTTGAAAATTCAATTTCTTGAAATTTGGATACTTATACTTGAAAATTAGCTTTTAAAAGTTTGCAAATTCATACTAAGCAATGTTGCTAAATAAATTATTTTTCAAAACCTAGTTATGTTACAAATATTAAATTACTTGGTGAAATTTAAAACTCCCCCAAGTTAACTTGACATCATTTCCTACATTTTTTTTATGTAATCTGTATTTTTGAATGTTTTCCTTGTTTGATGAATGTCAAAGGGGGAGGGATAGGTGGTTAAATTAGACAAACAAAACAAAAATCACTACAACAAAAACCCTCATAGACATCAGTGGAACAACAACGGTTTTAAGCAAAAATCGATGTCTTTGAATATTTTACACCGGTTTTTCCAAAAATCGGTGTCTATGAGCGCAGATTTTCGCTCATAGACATCGGTTTTTTAGGCGATGTCTATGAGCGTCCGTTTTTTCATTAATAGACACCAATTTTAACATCGATTTTTAAAATCTGATGTCTATGATAATTTTCCCACCAATACTTAACTAAAATTTTCAACTCTAACCTAACCCTATATGATGCCGTCCACGGGAGGCAGAGAGAGAGAGAGCCGTCTTCGGGCGACTCACCTTCTCCGCCTCTATCTTCTCCTCCCCTCCCATCGCCGACCCAATCTCGACCTCTTTTATTCTCCCAATTCGAAGCAGACAGAAACAGAGATCGAAGATCTGTGCTTCCGATTCACCGCTCGATCCGCCAAGATGCAGATAGCTTCCGAGAAGGCGTCGTCCCTTGATCTCTTGTCGGTCGTCGTCGCCTCCCTCTCCGACGGATATGGGCTCGATTCCAGCACCGGGGATGCGTTCGTGGAGAACCGGCTGCTGATCACCGTCCTAAGCATAGTCATCGCCGTGCTTGTCGGTTGCGTGGCAATCTTCTTCGTCCGGCGATCGAGCGGAAGGAAGCCAGCCGAAGCCGCTAGTGGTGAAGACCCAGATGGATACAGAGGAGGACCAAGGGAAGAAGAAGGTCACCGTCTTCTTTAGGACGCAAACCAGGACGGCTGAGGGGTTCGCAAAGGTTAGGGTTTTTATCCGAGTAGTTCATTTTTTGAATTTTTCTCCCATGATCTTAGATTCCCCCCCCCCCCCTTCTAGGCGATGGCTGAGGAGGCAAAAGCACGGTACCCTAATGTCATATTTAAAGTCATGGATATCGTAAGATTATCTTCCTTCTGTTTCAGATCATTGGAAATACTACTGATTAATTGACTGATCTGTAGTTAGTTTCCTCAATTATAGGACGAATATGCTACTGAGGATGATGAGTACGAGGAGAACCTGAAAAAGGAGAGCTTGGCTTTGTTCTTCTTGGCTACGTAAGTTGAAAGCCAGGAATTTTTTGTTTTTATAAACGATAAGTTTCCTCAAAGTTCAAGCTGATCCCTTTGTTTTCTTTAGGTATGGAGATGGCGAGCCTACTGATAATGCTGCCCGGTTCTACAAATGGTTTACAGAGGTTCTGGAAACATGCACATTTAGTTAATCTATTCTACCAATAATCCTTTTGCCTTGATCGATTGCTGATTATTAGTTTTTATAGGGGAAAGAAAGAGGAACCTGGTTGGAAAATCTTCAATTTGGTGTGTTTAGTTTGGGCAATCAGCAATATGAACATTTTAATAAGGTTTGGCATGATGAAATTGTCAGTATTCTTTTTGTGGGAATTGCTTGGCTAATATATTTGTGTATTGTGTCCTTGCAAAGGTTGCTGTGGTGGTCGATGAACTGCTTTATGAGCAAGGTATATAGTTGATTTATTTAGTTTGTGATTTGACTAAGTCACATATGCTCCTAAAGCTGATTTTAAATCCTATCTTCAGTTGCAAGCTCAAAGTTCATGCATTTCATTTTTCTAGAGAATTTAACTTGTTTTGTAGACTAATTGTTACTCTAAAAACTTGTAAAGTCAACATGGTATGAGGAGTTACTAAGAAACAGTTGAGTAGTCATGTTATCTGTGAGTTTCATACATACAACTGTAATGTAGTAGTCATGTGCAAGTTTGTAGATGTGTTTAATGAATTTAAGCATCATTCGTACTTGGATATTCTTCTATATTTTTTTTCCTCTGCATAGGCGCTAAGCACATTGTCCAAGTGGGGTTGGGAGATGATGATCAGGGTATTGAGGATGACTTCTCTGCATGGTATGTAGTATCAGCAAACTTTTATGCATGCCATCCAAATTTCAATGTCGGCTACTGCTATTTTTTAGTTTTCTATTTTTTTTCTCTTTTGCCCATCATTATCTCATTACTCCTGTGTGGAATATGAAATATCAACTGTACTTTCAGGAGGGAGCTTCTTTGGCCGGAGTTGGATAAGTTACTTCAGGATGAAAATGAGACGGGTGCATCTACTCCTTATATAGTTGCCATTCCTGAATACCGGGTTGTATTTGTCAAGCTTGAAGAAGTTCCATATCTGGACAAAAGTTTGAATTTTGCAAATGGCCATGCTATTCATGACATACAACATCCATGCAGGTAGAGATGCTCTTTACAAAGACAAATCTGTTGGGTTACTCTACAAGCCTTTGTTGTCATTGCTAGTCTTTTGACATCCTTTGGTATTCATGCTAGCCTCTTGGTTCATCTTCAAGTCAGATGTATATGAATGCTTACTCTGTGATGCCAAAATTTGACTGTCTTGGTAATAATGCTAAAAGAATATAGCTTACTGAACTCCATTTTGCTTCATCATGCTTTAGTTATTCAGATGGTATAGCTAATTTACTCCTTCAGCACACAATTTTATGGAAGGTGGCTGGAAAACTAATCATGCCAAAACCAAAGGGCTTAACATCTGAGATTAAAAAAGCTCCGTCATCTGGACTTAAGTGGTCCTTTTCTCCTAGGACTAACCTGCTATCAGGTGGTGCTGCAAAACTTGAAAAAGAGTCTAGGCAAAAACTAAATGAGTTTTCCAAGGAACTTAGAACATTCAGAAGTGTTGACTTGTCAAGTTAGCACACTAAACTTGTTAGAATGTATCTACAGCAAGTGATTACAATTGTTCACTCTATAACTGATTATTTCTAAATCTAATATTTGGTAATGAATATGCTGAGATAACTTTTTCAGGGGATTAAACTTACATTTACTTTACCAAGGTAATGGAATACTTGTAGATATTTAACAAATTCATGATTCTATTAGGTCGTAACTTTGGTGATGATGGTCTATTTTTTCTTGCTGAAAGCCTTGGTTACAACAGGTTAGTTCTTTTCCTTCCTTTTCCATAACCTTACTTTTTTCTTTTTCCTACTTGTAAACTATTACTGAACCAGACTCTTAAAGGTATGACATTACTAAAGCAAGACATTTAAGCATAACTTTTTTTTGTGTCGTTTAGCATCTCATTAGTTTTTTTCCTAGTCTCAGGCAGCAGAGGAAGTTGATTTTTCTGGCAATGGGATTACAGCAGTTGGCCTAAAGGCACTTTATGGTGTTCTTCAGACGAATACCATGCTTAAAACTCTGAACCTATCAGGAAATAATATTGGCGATGAAGGAGCTAAGGTAAGTCCATTTTTTATTTTTAATTTTACTAATTTTTATGTTTGCGCCTATTCATCTGGAAATAAGAAATTTGATTCTGCTGGAAGTACAGTAGTGTATTGGAATACAAGAAAAATTAAAGTTCATTATCACCATTAATTGATAATTTGATATTAGATGATTTCTTTGACGGTAAATGACAAAATTCTTTAATGGTATCAGAAAATATGCCTTTCTGTTTTTTTTTTCTCAAAAGGTCTCATTCTTCTTGAAGATTTATTTCACATTTTATATGGTTTTAGTATTTGTTATCTACTCTAGAATGTTAATTGTTACATGGATAATTAGACCTTTGATGAGGTATTGACATCATATCGTGTCAGCTATAAAATGTATGTATATATGTCATGGATATCCTTTACACAAGACTCTATTTTTATTATTCTTTGTGTCAGTTTAGCAGTCAGTAGAGGCACTGTACTATCAATAATCTTTTCAATTTTGGTGAATGTTGAAGTTTACACCTGCTTTCTTTTTCAGGAGAATGTGGATATTAAAATTTTAACAAATGATGATGTTCTAGGTGATGCAATACCTTATGATCAGCAAGATGCAATACGCCACCTCTGTTACCAATTCCTTGATTTAATGCCGCCTACGGTATGGATATTTCACCTTGTAATAGTTGTTATTTCTTTCAATTATATTATACACATTAAATGGTCATTAAATAATACTGCATCTGTAATAGGAAGTTGCTGCAATTACACTGGAATTTTAGATCATAAGCTCTACTTTTTTTCCCTTCTTCTAGCACCTCTTGATTTATGATTCAATTTTTTCTCAGTTTGCCACTTTTCTTTTATGGTCTTTCTTTATGAATTTTATTTTTCAAACCTTTATGAATCTCTTATACATAATCAGTCAAGGAGCCTCTGTTATTTATTGATTCACAAGTACTTGTTATTTTGGTAACTAATATAGTTATACTTTAGATCCAGCCCTACTAAAATTTTCAATTAACAGTCACATTTTCACAATGTGATTTGGTCTTATTTGCTGTAGTTTTATTTGATCGTATTAACTCATTTATATTTTATTTCTTATTAGTTCTCTGTTTCTTTTTCTTGGTTATTAGGGAAGAACAAACCCACAATTTCCTGGTTCACATCCAGTTTCTCTTAACAGGTGTGTCTTTATCCTTGTCAATATATATATATATATATATATATATATATACATACCTTATTTATTTAACATCTTTAGCCTGACGTGAAAGACAGCTAGTAGTTCATTGTGTTTCAATGTTCAAATCTGCAAAATTATGAATGTATATTTGGATTTTTGGAACAAACAATCTATTGGTTTACATATATTGTGTTTCCATCTTAAATTCCCATGTAACCATGTTTTGGCTGGTTTGCATTTTAGAATGAGCAACCAAAAGCTTTTATCATTCCTTCCCTTTGAAACATTGATGTAAAACATGTATTTTAAAACATCTCCAGATGTTTGTAACTTTGTGTATTACTATATTTTGCTATGACCTTACTGTTCTAGCCTATGACCTATTTAGTTATCATCTAGTCTCGTGCCATACAGTTTTCATTTTTATCCTTCTCTACCAGCTCAAATCCTATTCTTTTCTAGTGATTACAATTTCAATACATGTCTGTGTCATGAATTTCCACTGTATATGCTAAGTGTGTCAAGAGTTATCTCATGTTGCTTTTTCTGGGTGGTGTAGTTGTCGTTTTCTGAAAGGTGGAAACTACTTGAAGAAGAAGTAATTCGACCAAGGAATTATGAGAGAAAGCAATTAGAATCTGACAGCAAGGGACATCCCATTTATAGATATGATATGGAGCCATTTTCAGTATGTATATGTCAAGATACATGAGTTAATTAGTATGGCATGTTATAGATATTAATTAGTATGGCATCAGTTAATTAGTATGGCATTTTCAGTAATAAGTTGGGAATTTTAGGCAGGATCATGTTTTGGGTGTTGGAGGATTTGGTAGAGTTTACAAAGGTTTGATCAGTGAAGATCTCAGGGATGGGCTGCAACCCCTTCAAGTAGCAGTGAAAGTCCATGATGGTGATAACAGTCATCAAGGTCATAGGGAATGGCTGGTATCCATCTCCAATAACTCAATTGTTGGTTCTGTCTCATTGCTTCCGATTCCTTCATCAAGGTAAAAGCATCGCACTCTCGATTCCGGTTCCTGCTTTAATCTCTTTTAGTCTTGATTTTGATCATTTACTTGCATTGAAATCATTAAACTATTCGTGAATTATCGATCTGCTGTAGTAATGCTGGTGAACTTGATGAAGGACTTGTTTTTATGAGGTCTTGTTAAGTGATGAAACCTTCTACATTGATTTAAATGCAAGCAGTTGGTTGATTATTCAATTAGTGCCCTGTAATTTGTATACGGTTCATTAGTACCACAATGATTATGCGAGCATAAAAATGAAACAATAACATATTTTCCAACTTGTCCAGTAATTTTTCATTCTTTAATTTGTTGGATACAAGTTCAATTGTTAATTAACTTCTATAATAGAGGAACAAATGGCCATCTTTTGGATTTGCAATTCTATTTGACGTCAGCTATCATATTACTAAACTTTCATTCTGATAATGCCGAGGCACAAAACTTCCAGATTGCTAGTTTTTTGTTTTCTCTCTATATATTTTTTTCATGGATCATGAGTTACCTTGGACTTTTGTTATCAATAAACTCTTGCAATCTCCTCAAATACTCCTTATTATGTTGTTATGTATGTAGAAATATGAGCGGACAACAGGAGAACGTTGCAGCTCCAAAGTTGAATGAAAGGATATTGTCGTCATTGTCCAAGAGATCAGTGGCTGCCCATCCTTGGCATGATCTTGAAACAGGTAACCGAAAACGAAAGAAACAGTTCCACTAATATTTACACATCTATTAATTTGATTTGTCTCAGTATCTGTTTCTGAACATGAATTTGCCTCCAGGTAAAGAGGCCCCTGTTGTGTTCAATGTGGTAAGTGTACTTTTTTCCTTTTAACTGATAAAATGTACAAAATAAAGTATCAGAAGTGATATTGTTTTTTACAAATGCAAACTAATTTTGAGTAAATCATCTTTTTGCTCATTTATCAAATTAGATTGCCTCCCAAAAGGATGTAAGGGTTAGATTTGAACTTGTTATTCATAGATCTATCACTATATGATGTGGTTGAGATAATTGATGAATGTTTATCTTTTTAAGCATTCCAATTAGTCATCTTGTTACCTGGTGCTCTTATTGCATTTTCAACTATGATCTTTGGTCTTGGTTTACTAATATATTATTTATGTGTTTTTACAGTTTACAAATCTCAAGTACTCCAGAGTTGAAATTGATGAAGTGCGGTTCGAGTGGGTTGAATGCATGCTAGATTACATTTGAAGTGTGGTTCTACCTTGATGTGTTAAAGGAATGTTCTACCTTGATTTTGATATCTATTAGCTAGCTTTTGATGTAAAAAGAATGTTTGAGTATTTTATGGATACTGTTGTAAGAAGATTATTTATATAATTTGTGAATATTTGTATATTTTATGGATATTGTTGAATGAAGAATATTTGTATAATTTACGAATATTTGTGTTTTTTTTTTATTATTGTCGATTTTTCATTGTTTCGGAAATCAAATTTTTGCTGTTAAAAATATACATATTACATCTGTTTTCCACCGCTGTAAAACCGATGTTATTAACTAATATTACATCGGTCATTTACCACTGCCAAAACTGGTGTTATTAACATACAATATTACATCGGTTTTACACCGTTGATGAAACGGTGTCGTTAAGTGATACTACACCGGTTAATAACCGATTCGAAGACCGGTGTCGTTAAGTGATACTACACCGGTTTTAACCCGATGTCTAAAATGGCAGACTTTTAACATCGGCTTCATAGACATCGGTCGAAAATGAAATAGACACCGGTGGAAAACCGATGTCTATGAGGATTTTTGTTGTAGTGAATTAAAAACTAACTTAAACCTCATGGTAGAACAAAATGTTTTAAATTTTTTCTCGCATATTTTTACTAACTTAACCAGGTTGTCATTCCATCAAAAAGGGGGAGATTGTTGGTGCGGTTAGCACTAACGGTCTAACTCGGGTTTTGATGAATGACAAATCGGATTAAGTTAGGTTTGTTGTGATCTAACACTCTGACCGAGTGTGCAGACGAAGTCCAGACAGGTCGACGGGCTGACCGGATGTGTGGCAAGAAGTCCAATTAGGTCGACGGGCTGACCGGATAGCTGGCGAGAAGTCCAAGCGGGTCGACGGGCTGACCGGACATCTGGCAGGTGAGTAAAGGTAAGTCACTGGAAGGGAGTGACTATGAGGACGCGTTACCAGGAAGGGAACATTAGACGTCGATCCGACTTAGATCCATTTCGGATATCTAAGTCGAGATCGTGACTAGATTCCGGTCTCGGAAAGACGAAATCTAAGTCATACTCTTTTTTGCTATAAATTGAACTAACACTCTATTTTGCAGGTTATAATCTATATATTTGCCTCGGACTAACCTTGTTTTGCAGGAAATGTGCTCCCTGGAAAAAGGTGGTCCGGGCGCCCGGAGGGGATCCGGGCGCCCGGGAGGCAAGTTTTATCCCGATCGCGCGTCGCCACGTGGAGCTCACTGGTTGGACCTGCCACGTCCCACCAGGGCGCCCGGAGGGGATCCGGGGCGCCCCGAGCTTCATATAAAAGAAGGGGCAGGGGTGGAGCTTCAACAACAACTCAGAATCCAAGATCTGCTGCTCTGTGCTCTTGCGACACCACGAAAAGCTTTCCGACTCAGTGCTGGTTTTGTTTTAATTCTATTGTCGGTATTTTCTTTACCTGTCAATTCTTGTACTTAACTCTGTAATATTCGAATTGATAGTGATTGCCCACCGAAAGCGGGCAACGACCGCGGGCCTTGGAGTAGGAGTCGACACAGGCTTCGAACCAAGTAAAACCGAACTGTGTTAGCCTTGCCTTCTTACTTTGTCTTTTCTTTTCCGCTGCGCTTACTCGACGAAAGTTTTATTCGATATTCACCCCCCCCCCTCTATCGAACGCTTACGATTCAACAGTATGGTCACTTCGAAGAGAATTGGAGATACAATTCTTAGAGCTTTTCATCGAATTAGGCATGCTCATGGCCAAGAACGAACACACTCATGAGAACTGAGTTGTATCAAGGAGAGTCTTGGGTGAGATATATCAATGTTTACACAGACGGCAAAACAATTCAAAGACATCGCGTCTACTGTCAACTAGTAAACAAGCAAATCTTCATAAGGGAAAGTTCAAAGGGAAAAACCTATCTATCCTATACTGGACTCAACTGCTAAATGCTATCACATACCCTATTTCCATTCATATGGGGGGTTATTGAATATATGTGAATGGAGAAGAGGTGGAAGAGGAAAGACGCTTCATTGTGAGTGGGACTTTATTCCCACATTGGGAGTTTCAAGGCATATTGGTTGATTTATATTGATTCACATGCATCGATGATGTGAACAAATGAGAGAGACTCTCTCTCACGCGTAGGTACGCAAGGTGGTACAAATCTCGGGCCCGAACTGCACTGAACCAAATTAACTCATATGTGAGCATGACCTGCACGGGCCTGCACACGCTGAATGTCGGACCGATTAGGGCAAAATTTGTCCAAGTGGAACAACCAACAAGGTAACATAAGCATTAACTATTGTTAATGGCGATTGTATCCTGCTCGATGGAGTACCCGTGATAGCAGTCGGGTATCTCTCAGTTCACTGTGACCACCACGGTTAACCATTGTATCCTGGGAAATAGACTACCCGAGAAAACCTCGAAGCACAGCCGGAGGTGGGGTGAATCTATTTCAAAGAAACTGGGTCCATTGCAGGCCTCGGTTCGCTTCACCTGCTCAAGCTACTCTGCCTTTAGGCCACCCTATCTTCTACTGTTTGGCCTGATCGATCGCTCTATTGCACTACCTAGTCGGCTGATATACTCAGTCTGATCTGTGACTTAGCCGCCTTGCTCACTTGGCTACTCTGCGCCACTCAGCCTGATCAGACACTCTACTGTACTACCCACTCGGGAGCTTTACTCGATCAGCGACTCTGCTCCACTCATCCACTAAGACTCATCATTCGGCGGTCTCCACTACTTGACCTCTTAGTTGCCTGAACGTTAGGCCAGTTCAGCCGATCTATCCGCTCGACCGTTCTATCCATTTGACTATCATGTAATTTGCACTCAGTACTTAATAGAAATTAGTCTCCGTTGATAATTTAAGGTTATTTGTTTAAATCAGACGGATAAATTTAATTTAATTGAATGTAATTTAAATTTGACTTCGACGGATTGTCCAATAACATGTGAAGTAATTAGAATGTTCAGTTTCGCACCTTTTCCCTTTTAGCGCATGGTGAAGCAAATAACCACATGTTCACTGGCAAGAAAATAAGTACTGCCGAAACTGGTGAAGGAGAACGACAGTACTCTAAGTAGCAACCAAGACCGATAAGGTATTACGATTCCTATCTAGCCAATGCAAAACAAAGTATAGGCATTAAATTAGAATATTCGATTTGAAGCATATAATCAAGTGTTCATTGGAAAAATACTGCCGAAAGTGGTGAAGGAGAACGACAATACTCTAAATGGCAACTAAGATCGACATGTTGGACAATCGGAGATATAATGGAAATTTATTGAATTGGCCTGAGTTGGCTTCCTTAAACCACATTCGTTCTACTGTACTTAAGGTTAGGACGACTATTTTTCAAAATAGCATAATCATATACCCAACCAAATACTGATGGTTCACTATGAATTAAGAAAATATCCAATATGAATTTCAACAATTAATATTCAATGCGCACAAGTCATATGATGCGGTGATGATGAAGGACCCTACCCTCTGCCATGGCGGAGATTAAAAGAGGTCAAAGTTAAGGCGATCAACACACAGATGGCATCGGCCGGTCGGGCGAAGTATGCTCCGACCGGGAATAAGGCTCCGACCCGCCGTCGCCTTCCACACGGGGAGCAATCAAACAACCGACGTTCAAGGGAGACAATGTACAGAAGTCAAGCCAAGTGGCTACCCCGCTCGGTCAGACAACAGAGATCAATGTGTACAGAGTTCAACTTCGGTCGAGCGGCTATCCCGCTCGGCCTGGCAGCAGGCTTCAACCGAGCGGCTACCCCGCTCAGCCTGGAAATGGGTCTCGACAGTGGCAAAATGGAACTTCGGCCGAGTAGACACGCACGAGAGTAGCAAGGTTCTGATCGACCGGACGGTGCACCAGAGCGGCGAGATCCAGGCCGAGCGGTCATCCCGCTCGGCCAAGCAGTACAGTACATTGATATCTATCGACATCCTTTTGGGAGTTGGTGCCGCCGACACCGGGCATGGGGCAGTCAGAAGATTGTACGGCAGAAGCTTCCATTGTCACTTAAAAGATATGTTTGCCTTGTTAAGATACTGTGTCAGGGACACTTTACTGACAAGCCTTTTCAGGAGAAGCTTTGAGAAGTGTGCTCACCTTGAGAAGCGTGTACACGCGCTACTAGAGCTCTATATAAAGGGTGGCCAAGCATCAGCGAAGGTACACAATACATGTGCTATTCACTGTTTGAGCTACAATTTTCTTGTTGCTCCGCTTTCCACTTCATCATCGGTGACTGACTTGAGCGTCGGAGGGCCAACACCGGGGACCCCTTCCCTGGCTCGGCACTGACATGGTATGTGTTGTAGGTCCGTGCGGAGTCCACCAGAGGTCAGCATGAACACCACATCCCCAGTTTTCCGTCTCTTCGACATTCGGGCATGATCATATTTGGCGTCATCTGTGGGAACGTCACCTAGATCCGATCCTAGAAGATGGAGGATGCTGGACAACTTACCACCATGACGCTCACCCAAGAAGAGCTCGAGATGCTCATTCAAACCCGAGCGGCGAAGATAATCGAGCAGCAACAACAACAGGTGTTAGCCAATTGGTAAGCACCGCAGCCTGCAACATCTGCGGCCGATAGACAAGCGGGCCCGGAAGACCGAGTGGAGAAAATCTCCGTATATGGGAAGAACCGAAGGCCGACTGGCACACAGGGGGAAGCGTCGCCCGCACCGATCCCCTTTCATCACGCTTTGTTCCAAACCCCCTCGGAGATAGCCTAGGCGCATCAAGAGCGGGGATCGTCTTTGGATGATACTTTCATTCGGGATGCACGGAAAGGCAAGGCGCCCCGAAACAACACATCGCCAGAACGGATCAACCGACAGTTCTCAGAGGAGATCTTAAAGGACCCTCTACCCATGCACTATACCTCGTTAGCGATCGGGACATGCAACGAATCAACCGATCTAAAGGATCATTTGGATCGGTTCGACAACGAGGTCACGTTGCACCAGTATACATATGGGGTGAAGTACAGAGTCTTTCTCACAACACTCTCCGGATCGATGCAACGCTGGTTCCGAAGACAGTCGGACGGCTCAATACGAAGCTTCAAAGATTTTTGAGACACATTCAAGCATCATTTCGCCAATAGCCGACGCTACCAGAAGATGAGCGTCAGCCTCTTTACCCTAAAGCAAGGGCCTAAGGAAGCGTTCCGAGTGTACATCCAGCCGTTCAACCAAGTGGCCATAGACATCCCCTCAGTCTCATCCGAGACAATAATGAATGCCTTCACCCAGGGGCTCGTTGAAGGAGATTTCTTCCAATCGCTCATCAAGAAGCGACCCAAGGACTTCAACCACATGCTCAAGAAGGCCAATGAGTATATAAACGTGGAAGAAGCCCAAGTGGCCAGAAGAAAAGAGGCGACGACTGAACGCCGACCGATAAGCAGCCATCAGCCGCCCAAGGGGCGCGGGCGCACCAGGAGACCAGAGTACATACCGTACAGCATGTGGCGTCCGGTACACCGAAGGCGTGTAAGGGCAAAGTATGGACGCCGATGTTTTGCTCTTTCCACCAGTCGTCGACCCACAACATTGTGATTGTCGCGGTCTGACACCAATCGTCAGCCGACCGGCTCCAAGAGGACACCGCCGCCGATCTCCTTCTCCCGATCAGCATCAAAGACATCGATCTATCGGGCGACGAGGCGAAAGAAAGACGCTCGAGCGGCACAATTAGCACCAATGGAGGGATAGTGTCGATCTGTCCCGAGGCCCGGCCGAGCAAAATAGATACTCCACTCGGGAAGAAGAGAATAGAAACAACGTCGCTCGAGGAGAGATAGGCATGATCGCCGGTGGGTCGACCGACGATGACTCCAACAGAGCCAAGAAGTCGTACGCTCGGCGGCTGGAGATCTATGCCGTAGGATGCGGCATGGAGAATGCAAAAGGGCCCGAGATCAGCTTCAACCCCAACGATTTGGAGGGAGTGGAGATCCCTCACGACGACGCACTGATCATCCGAGAGGTAATTGCTAATTATAGTATTCACCGAACTTTTATTGATATAGCGAGTTTGGTGAACATCATCTTCAAAAAGATGTTTAACCAACTACAAATGGATCGAAGTGAGTTGCTGCCCATGACGACCCCACTTTACGGCTTCACGAGCAATGAGGTACTATCACTCGGACAAGCCTGACTGACCATCTCGCTCAGAAAAGAGCCACTGAGGAGAACCAGGACCACCAACATCATCGTGGTGGACGTCTCGTCGGCTTACAACGTCATCTTGGGCCGACCGGCCCTCAACGAATTTCGAGCGGTGGTGTCCACCTACTGTCAGAAGATCAAGTTCCCGGTGGATAACCGAGTGGGTGAGGTTAAAGGCGACCAACTGGCTGCTCGACGATGCTATGTCGAGATGGTCAAGACCGAGGCGAGAAGCGCTCGGAAGATTCTGCGACTGGAGGTAAATGCAATCACCGAAAAACCCCCTACCTTGGTGTACAAAGAAAAGGAGGTGATTCAGATCCACCCCAGCCGAGCGCAGGCAACAACCTTCATCGTCGCCGACCTGGAGGAGGAGGAGAAGGCAGAGCTAGTCGCCTGCCTTAAGCAAAATCATGATGTGTTCGCCTAGTCAACACATGAGCTGCCCGACATCTCCCCGAGCGTGGCTCAGCACGAGCTTCATGTCTGACCGGATGCTCGGCCAGTGAAGCAGAGAAAAAGGGATTTCAACGTAGAGCAAAATGTGATCATCCGGGTGGAGATAGAGAAGCTATTGGAGGCCGGCCATATTAGGGAAGTTCAATTCCCGAGCTGGCTAGCTAATGTTGTGTTAATCTCCAAGTCAAGCAACAAATGGCGAGTCTGCATTGACTTCCACGATCTGAACAAGACCTGCCCAAAGGGCTTCTATCCACTGCCCAGGATAAACTAAATGGTGGACTCAACGGTGGGATGCAAGCTGATCTGCATGCTCGACGCGTACCAAGGATACCACCAAGTGTCGCTCGACTGCAAAGACTAGGAGAAGGTTAGCATCATTACAGCCGACGGAATGTACTGCTACAATGTCATGTCGTTCGGACTCAAGAACACCGGAGCCAATTACCAAAGGCTGATGAACAAGGTGTTCCGATGGCAGATGACAGTAATATGGAGGTATATGTCGATGACATATTAATTAAATCCCTCCGAGTTGCTGACCTATGCGCAGATATCAACGAGACTTGCCGGACGCTGAGGACTTATGGGATAAAATTGAACCCCGGTAAGTGTCTGTTCGTCACGAAGAGTGGTCGCTTCCTGGGTTATATTGTCATCGAGCGGGGCATTGAAACCAACCCGAGCAAGGTTAAAACTTTGTGAGATATGTCGCCGCCTCAGAACTTGAAGGAAGCTCAAAGGCTGATCGGTCGGATCACAACCCTATCCAGATTCATATCCAAGTCGTCCGATCAGAGCTTGCCATTCTTCAAGGTGCTGGACTGAGCCACGAAATTCCAATGGGATACTGAGTGCCACCGTGTGCTGGAAGAGCTGAAGGAATATCTAAACTCGTTGCCTATATTAGTCAAGTCAGTTGTTGGTGAGCCACTTTGGATTTACCTATCATCCAACGAATATGTCGTTGGATTAGCTCTGGTTAGGCAGAACAGCCAAGAGCAGTAGCCTATATATTTTTTGAGCCATATATTGAAGGATGCTGAATTTCACTACACCGGTCTTGAAAACTTGGCGTAGGCTTTGATTCTAGCCACTCGGAGGCTTCATCCGTACTTCCTAGCGCACACAATCATCATGCTAACTAACAGCGCCCAGGGACGAGTCCTTCTTAACCCAGAAGCATCAGGAAGGCTAATCAAATAGACGACCGAGCTAAGCGAGTTCGACATTCAATATCAACCCCAAGTGACAATCAAGGCTCAGGCCCTGGAGGATTTCATCATAGAGGTCCAGAGTGATGAGCCGGTGGCAACATAGAAGATATATGTGGATGACTCGTCCACTCGGCAAGGCAGCGGAATCGGCATATTTCTTATCTGACTTTGGGAGGACCGGATGCAGCTATCCATTCGGTTGGACTACAAAGCCACTAATAATGAAGCAAAGAATGAGGCGTTGATAGCTGGCCTACAGGCAGCTCGGCATGTAGGAGCAGTTAAAGTCTTCATCCACTTAAACTCCCAGCTTGCCGCCCAGCAGCTATCTGGGACGCTCTAAATAAGCAACACTCAGCTGAGCCTCTATGCGGAGGCTTTCGAGAAGCTGAAGACCAACTTCCAGGAGGTCATCATTCAAAAGATCCCCCGATTGGAGAACCAAGCGGCGAATGAGCTGGCAAAATTAACTAGTTTGCTGTCCTCGATCGTCATAGGGCAGTCAATCGAACAAGTCTCGCTCATGGTGCACATCGACCGGATAGAAAGAATAACCTTCCCGAATAACTGGAGGGCGATCCTAACAGAGTTCCTGCAGTCTGGAGCTACACCTGCCAATCCGGAAGAAGCCCGCTTGTTAAAAAAGAGGGTCAGGCAGTTCACCTTAATCGAGGACCAGCTTTACAAGAAAGCCTTCTCCAGACCCCTCCTCAAGTGCGTTGGATCGGAAGATGTCGAGTACATCCTGCGGGAGGTGCACCAAGGCTCTTGCGGAGGTCATCCGAGTGGCCACGCACTAGCCCATAAGATACTCTTGGCCAGATGTTTTTGGCCGACTCTCCAAGAGGACGTCGCTTGGACAGTGGCCACCTGCTTGTCCTGCCAGAGGTATCACAACCTGCCGCATTGACCGACCGAGGAAATGAAAGCATCCATGGTATCATGCCGGTTCGACCAATGGGGCATGGATATCGTTGGGTAATTCCCAATGACGGTCAGTCAACGGAAGTTTCTGCTCATCGCGATTGACTACTTCTCTAAGTGGGTGGAAGTCGAGCCGCTTACGAGAATAACTGACAAAACATCATTTGCCAGTTTGGTATCCCATGCCGACACGCCGACTAGTATCCGACAATGGAAGACAGTTCGTCGATCAGAAGCTCAGAGAATGGTGCAAGGGCTATGACATCCAATAAGTCTTCACCTCTGTGGCCTACCTTTAGGGCAATGGGCAAGCCGAAGTTGCCAATCGGGAGATCCTCAGAGTTTTACGTGCTCAACTTGGCCACATGGGAGGCAGTTGGGTCAATGAGCTCCCCAGTGTGTTGTGGGCCCTCCGCACGACCCTGAAGGAGGCGACCGGCATAAACCCCTTCCATCTGATATACGACGGCGAAACAGTTGTCCTTGTGGAGGTCAGAGTAGAATATGATCGAGTGCAGCACTACGATGAAGGAAACGCCGAACGGAGGCTCATGGAACTTGACTTGGTGGACGAAATGCATGCAAAAGTCGTGGTTCGGATAACGGCGTACCAACAGTAGATGAAATAGAACTACAACCGGAGGGTGATCCCGAGGTCCTTCCAGGTCGGCGATCTTGTCTGGAAGAAAGTAAAGCTGGTCGGCAACGTCACCAAGCTCGAGGCTCCATGCGCAAGACCTCTCAAGATCGTGCAAAAGCTCCATTCGGGCACCTACTATCTGGAGGATGAAGAGGGGAGGCAACTCGAGAGGTCATGGAGCACGAATCATCTTCAACTCTACCGGGCAGGATGAGAGGTGCGCGAGTGAATACTGTATTTTTTGCATTTCTTGTATGTCTCACGAACGTAGGGCACAATATGAATAAAAAGTGAAGGCCTCTTGAAATGCATATTCCTCAACGGTCGAACGACGACCTTAAACCCGGGTCTACATCGGGTCTACATCGAGTCTACATCAACGATCGAGCGACGACCTTAAACCCTTGTCTCGATCGACGGTCGAGCATCGACCTTAAACGCGTGTCTCCACCAACGGTCGAGTGGCGACCTTAAACCCGGGTCTACATCGAGTCTACATCAACGGTTGAGCAGTGGCCATAAACCCTTGTCTCTATCGACGGTCGAGTGGTGACCTTAAACGCATGTCTCCATCAATGGTCGAGCGGTGATCTTAAACCCTTATCTCCATCGATGGTCAAGCGGCGACCTTAAACCCTTGTCTCCATCGACGATCGAACGACGACCTTAAACCCGAGTTTTCTTCAACGATCGAGCGGCGACCTTAAACTCGAGTCTTCATATATTCTTCATCAACGGTCGAGTGGCGACCTAAAACCTGGGTCTTCATCAACAGTCAAGCAGCGACTATAAAACCTTGAGTCAGAGACTCCCATGTCGATCGACCGATGATCCTGTCCAAAAGTCGATGAGATGAATGTTGGGGATGTGACGCTCCTGCTTACAACACAAGCAACGTCAGTGCGAGCCAGGAAAGAGGTCCCTGGCAATCGCCCTTCGACGCTCAAGTCAGTCTCCAGCGAAGTGAGAAGAAGGAGAAACGAGAACTGTAGCGCAACAGTAGAAATCATGTGAAAAACATACCTCCGCTGATATTTGGACCTCTTTATATAGAGAGCCCCAGAAGCGCACGTCCATGCTTCCCTAGGTAAGCACGCATCTCCAAGCTTTCCTTGAAAAGATATGTCAATAAAGTATCCCTGACACAGTACCTTAACGGGTTGAGCATATCTTTGAAGTGACAGTGGAAGCTTCTGCCGTACGATCTTCTATCAGACCATGCCGCCTGTTAGCGACACTAGCTCCCAAAAGGATGTCGAAAGATAGCCACTCGGCGGAAAGCCCGCTGTCCACATGTTCAACTGTTGCCCGAGTGGTATAGCCGCTTGGTAGATAGTTCAATGTCTGCGTGCTCCGCTGATGTTGAGTTTGTTGCTAGACCGAGCGGAGGAGCCGCTCAGCTCAGCTTCTGATCGGCATATGACTCGCCCGACCGGCCAACACTGTCCACCCGTTTACCATCTTGACTTTGACCTCCCTTGTGGCAGCAGGGTGGGACCCCTCATCATCACCGCATCACAAGTCTCCCCTTCAAGTCTAGTCGAAGGAGATTGTAGTCCGACTGACTTGATAATTGTGTGAGCAGATTCCCTCTCGATTGGCCTTTATCACCGCAAGGTTCGGGGTGGATTAGATCCTAGCCAATCGGCCTGCTGGGCATGTTGAACTGACATAAGTACGCTCCTTCTATCCAATCGGTAGGACGGAGGTTTGTACTTGTAGAAATTTTCCTGGGCTGTCTTGGGCGAGCGCGATGACATCACCTAAATTTCTTGGAAATCATGCAAATCCCTGCGCATTAAGGTTGAACGAGCTTCCATGTCATTCCGTCATTAAATGTCGACCCGTGGTGGCGTGACATGTGTTGTGTCTGTCTCTGTCGCATGCCTGATGAGACAGGCGTGATGCGACATTTGGCGGTTTGAACTCAACAGTGAGAACATGGCCTGGATTTTCGTGACCTAAATCAGACATCTCCGGTCGATCGAGCCCGGGCCTTATAAGCCCACTGCACCACTTCCTTCGCACCTTTCGCATGCGAGTTCCTGGCGTCCAAGTTCTTGCTTCTTTCGATCTCCGGCAATCTTTGGTGCTTCTTCTTCGGCGATCCCAATTTTCTCGATGACCCTTCTCCCGTAAGCTTTCTCACCATCGCATCTGTTTCTGATCCTTTTTCGGCTTTTCTCCTTGCTTTGACGACATTCAAGCAACCTTTTTCTATCTTTTTGATCGCCTTTTTTCCTTTTTGCGTCTATTTTTGCAATGGCCAACTCCTCTCAGTAGCTCGCTCTTGTCACCGGACTCTGGTACACATCCATGGAGTCTAGGTTTGATGGGGGTGACGCTGAGAGCCTAAGAGACATTTTGAAATTCCTTCTGATCATCATATCATCCTACCTTCTTCGTCTGATCTGCCCAACTACCCACCGACCGACTGCATTTATTTCTTTCGAGACCAATTTATCACCGGTCTTTGGTTTCCCCTTCATCCCTTCATTCCCGTAGTGTGTATATATTTTCACATCTCTCTTAACCAACTCATGTCGAACTCCTTCCGACTGCTGTGCAGCGTTGTTATTTTGTTTCAGCTGCACGACATCCCTCTTACCCCCAGATCTTTCATTATTTTTATTATCCCAAACTGTCCGATCCGGGAACTTTCCTTTTCCAGTCTAGAGTAGGTCTAGTCTTCTTCGACAAGATGCTGACCTCCAATAAACACTGGAAGGAATACTTTTTCTTCATGCGCCTTCTTGAACGGCTAGATTTTTCGACCGACTGGTAGCTCGAGGTGGTGCCTCAGCCCCCTCTGAAAAGCTACAAGTGCCAATCGGATTACTTGAACATCACCTCCATGCTGGTCAGTTAAAAGTATGGCATCCATAAGCTATTGCTGGAGGGCGTCTTGTACATCTTTGGCCTGAGTCCGATCTGCACCCGGTTACCAACCAGCCGAGGTATGAAGCTTATTTAATTCCTCCTTTGATGCTAACTAATTTTTTTCTTTTCTTTTGCAGCAGCTGTCATGATGCGAGCATGCATGCATCGACAACGCGAAGCTTAAGGACGTCGTGATCAATGCGGTGGCCACTGAAGAATTGGAGAGCCAAGGCCTTTAGCCGATCGGCTCCCACGAAGATCCGCTCGACCTGAGCAAGGAGACACCCGTGGTGGTGGGCAAAGGTGAGGCTAGCCGCGCACTGAGCGAAGGAGCCACCCCGGGATCGCAACCTTCGACTGGGCAACACCCCCTATTCATGTCAAGGAGCCAGCGAGCTCGGCCTCCTTTGACGTGCCTTGAACTGGTGCAAGAGGCGCCGAGCCAAACCTTCATCGTGCTCCACCACTTCGGGGGTGTAGTCGACCAAGTGGGTAGAGACATCGACCCCAACTCTGGTTCAGTAAACGGTGGCCTCCGCGTCATCTGATCGGACGTCATCCCTTGCTGAGCTTCCACAAGAAACTCTTGTCGTGCCATCGGTGGCCTTCATGCCGCCGACATCGAAGCCATCAAAGGTAAAGAAGTCTGGCATTAGTCTGGAATCCACCTCCCGACCGTCCGAGTGGGAGATTATCATACAGGGGCCGCTCGCCAAAATCTAGGAGGACGCCCGAGCTCGCGCAGCGATGATGCTGCCAGGCGCTCTTGTAAACAACCACACCAAAATATCCACTAGAGTAAGTATTTTAATGTAAATTCAGAATTTACCTCCGATCGGCCTTCACAAACTCCTTATTGCTTGTCCACAGTACTGGGTGGAGAACCTGGCCATATGCCATAGGCTTGCATGTTTGGAGGAGGAGGTGAAACAGCTGAAGGCGTCGAGCGGCCAATCCTCCACTGCTCAGGAAAAGACCGAGGTCGAAGTGGCTAGACTCCAAGCCGCTATGGAGAAGAGCGATAAACTGCTCGAGGCCGAACGACCCAAGAGCGCCAGGCAAGCCACCATGCTGGAGCGGGTGAATAAGTAGGTCGCCACCGTTGATAACAAGATCGAGTCATCGATTGCAAGGAAGAGCCGAGCCATCGCCGACCTGGATGATAAGAATAAGGAGGCTCAGGCCCTCGCCTAGAAGCTGAAGGAGGCCGAAGACTTTCTAGTGGTCGAGCAGGATAGTAGCTCGGTCGAAGAAGCGGCCCTTCGCGGCTAAATTTCCTCCGCCAAGGATGAGTTGGAGGGCTCTTGGGCGTCATTGATGATTTACCAAGATGCCGAGGGGAGTAGGTTTGAGGCATAAAACAAGCCTACATCTGCTCGGATGCATTCTATGATAAGGTCACTGACCATGCCCTCCGACTGTTCGACTTGACGATCAACAGGATGATCGATCAGCTTCGCGAGGGAGGTCATCTGCCGGCCGATCTTACTAGCAAGATTATAAGCCGGGATAAGCTTACAGCCACACTGCCCGACATAGTCCTGAATTTCCTTGAGTGAGGCTGAGGGCTCTATCCTTGTAATCTCCCTTTTATAAATTTTGAAGTATTAATGCATGCTCGTCCGTTCGGACGAGCTCTTCTTCCTTGCACATTTTTCGACTTTTGATTATTTGTCAAAGCTCCAAGCTTTGCTCATAATTTTTCTATCAGCCAACCGACCCTCTGGTAGCCAAAGTTTGTGTTTACGTGACCTCTCGCTCGGTTGAGGCGTGTCCCGAAGGCTAGTGTCAAGCGGCTTCCGCATTCTACGAACTTAGGTCGCCGCTCGACCACTGTTGAAGGATTCGTGCAAGACTTGAGCTTAAGGTCACCGCTCGACCGCTAATGTAGACATGTGTTTAACGTCGTCGCTTGATGATTTGATGTACACTACGTTTTAAGGTTGCCTCTCAACCTCTGATGGGGACAAGAGTTTAACGTCGCCGCTCGATGATTTAGTGGAGACCCGCGTTTAACATCGTCGCTTGATGGTTTGGGGGAGACCCATGTTTAACATCGTCTCTCGACGGTTTGGTGGAGATTCGCGTTTAATGTCGCCGCTCGATAGTTTGGTGGAGACTCGCGTTTAACGTCGCCGCTCGACGGTCGGTGGAGACAAGGTTTTAACGTCGTCGCTCGACGGTAGGTGGAGACAAGGTTTTAACATAGTCGCTCGACGGTCGGTGGAGACAAGGTTTTAACGTCACCGCTCGACGGTTGGTGGAGACAAGTTTTTAATGTCACCACTCGACAGTCGGTGGAGACAAGGTTTTAACGTCGCCGCTCGACGGTTGGTGGAGACATGGTTTTAACGTCGCCACTTGACGGTTTGACGATGACTCGCGTTTAAGGACACCGATTGACCGTCAAGGGAGGTGCATTCGGCAAACATACAACAGATACAAAGTACAGGATTCACTTGCGCACCTCTCGTCCAACCCTGTAGGGTTGAAGATGGTTTGCACTCCATGGCCTCTCGAGCTGCCTTCCCTCTTCATCCTCCAGATAGTAAGCGCCCGAACGGAGCTTCTGCATGATTTTGAACGGTCTTTCCCATGGTGCCTCGAGCTTGGCAACGTCGCCGACCAGCTTTACTTTCTTCCAGACGAGGTCACCAACCTGGAAGGACCTCGGGATCACTTGTCGTTTGTAGTTCTACTTCATCCGCTAATGGTACGCTGTTAGCTGAACAGCGACTTTCTCCCGTGCGTCGTCCACCAAATCGAGTTCCATATGCCTCCGTTCGACGTTCCCTTCATCGTAGGGCTGCACCTGATCGAACTCCACTCTGACCTCCACGGGACCACTACTTCGCTGTCGTAGACCAACTGGAATGGGGTTACATCGGTCGCCTCCTTCAGGGTCGTGCGGAGAGCACATAGCACACAGGAGAGCTCGTTGACTCAACTGCCTCCCATGTGCTCGAGCCGAGCGCGCAAGAATCTGAGGATTTCTCGATTGGCAACTTCGGTTTGCCCATTGCCCTGAGGGTAGGCTACTAAAGTGAAGGCTTGTTGAATGTCATAACCTTCACACCATTCCCTAAGCTCTCGACCGGCGAATTGTCTTCCATTTTCGGACACAAGTCGACATGGGATTCTGAACCGACAAATAATATTTTGCCAAACGAATTTGGTGACTATCTACTTCTTGATTCTCGCAAGCGACTCGGCTTCTACCCACTTCGAGAAGTAGTCCACTACAACGAGCAGAAACTTTCGCTGACTCGTAGCCATAGGGAAAGGTTCGACGATGTCCATGCCCCATTGGTCGAACAGGCACAATACCGTGGACATTTTCATTTCCTCGATCGGCCGGTGTGACATATTGTGATACTTTTGACAGGACAGGCATGTGGCCACCATTTGAGTGACATCTTCTTGGAGGATCGGCCAAAAATATCCAGCCAGAAGTATTTTTTAGGCTAATGCATGTCCACCCAGATGACCTCCGCAAGAGACTTGGTGCACCACCTTCAAAATGTATTGAACGCCCTCTTGTCCGACGCACTTGAGGAGGGGCCGGGAGAAGGCTCTCTTTTAGAACTAGTTGCCGATCAAAGTGAACCATCCGACCTTCTTTTTTAGCAAGTGAGTTTCCTCCGGATCGGTAGGTGTAGCTCCTGAACGCAAAAACTCAATAAGGGTCATCCTTCAGTCGCTTGGGAAGGTTATTCCCTCCATCCGGTCGATGTGCACCACAAGTGAGACTTGCTCGACCGGCTGACCTATGACAATCGGCGTCAATGAACTGGCTATCTTCGCTAACTCATCCGCTGCTTGATTCTCCGATCAGGAGATCTTCTGTATGATGACCTCTTGGAAGTTTGCCTTCATTTTTTCAAAAGCCTCTGCATAGAGTGTTAACTATGTGTTCCTTATCTCAAAGGTCCCAGATAGTTATTGGGCGGCGAGCTGGGAGTTCGAGTGGATGAGGACTTTGAATGCTCCAACGTACTGAGTTGCTTGTAGGCCGGCTATCAGTGCCTCATACGCTGCTTCATTATTAGTGGCTTTGTAGTCTAGTCGAACGGACAACTGCATCTGGTCCTCCCAAGGCGAGATAAGTATTATACTGATCTCGCTACCCTTCCGAGTGGACGAGTCATCCACATATATCTTCCATGTTGCTCTCGGCTCATCATTTTGGACTTTTATGATGAAATCCGCCAAGATCTGGGCCTTGATAGCCGATCAGGGTTAATACTAGATGTCAAACTCGCTCAGCTCGATCGTCCATTTGATTAGCCTCCCCGATGCTTCTAGGTTGAGAAGAACTCGTCCCAGGGCACTATTGGTCAACACTATGATTGTGTGCGTTAGGAAGTAAGGACGAAGCCTCCGACCAGCTAGAATCAAAGCGTATGCAAGTTTTTCGAGACCAATGTAGTGAGATTCAACATCCTTCAATATATGGCTCAGAAAATATACAGGCTGCTGATCCTGGACGTTCTGCCTAACCAGAGCTGACCCGACTGCATGCTCATTGGATGACAAATAGATCCAGAGCGGCTCACCCACTACCGGTTTGACTAATATAGGCAAGGAGTTCAGATATTCCTTCAGCTCCTCCAGCGCTCGATCACACTCGGCATCCCATTGGAATTTTGTGGCTAGGTGAAGGACCTTGAAGAATGTCAAACTTCGATCGTACAACTTGGATATGAACCAAGATAGTGCAGTGATCCGCCCGGGATAGTGCACTTGATGGTATCCTTGATACACGTCAAGAATGTAGATTAGCTCGCAGCCCGTCGTCCAGTCCACCATTTGATCTATCTTGGGCAACGAATAGAAGTCCTTTGGGCTGGCCTATTTAAGATCACGAAAGTCGATGCAGATCTGTCATTTGTTGCCCTGCTTGGAGACTAGCACAACATTAGCTAGCTAGCTCAGGAATTAGACTTCCCTGATATGGCCAACCTCCAGTAGCTTCTCTATCTCCGCCCGGATGATCACATTCTGCTCCGCGATGAAATCCCTTTTCCTTTGCTTGACCGGCCAAGCGTCCGGTCAGACATGAAACTCAAGCTGGGCCACACTCGGGGAGATGCTGGGCAGCTCATGTGTCGACCAGGCGAATACATCGTGATTCTGTCTGAGGCAGGTGATCAGCTCTGCCTTCTTCTCCTCCTCCAGGTCGACGACAATGATGGTCGTGGCTTCCGATCGGCTTGAGTGAATCTGAACCTCCTCCTTTTCTTCATATACTAAATAGGGAGGTTTTTCAGTGATAGCACTAACCTCTAGCTATGGAGTCTTTTGAGCGGCTTTGCCCTCAGTTTTGACCATCTCCACATAACAACGTTGAGCAGGTCTGTCGCACACCATGATCGTCGAACTTCACCTTCCACACATCGTGAAGTCAACACTACTTCTCGGAATACCTTGGAGGCCGGTGACAAGATAATATTATTGTCCGTCACGCTACTTAGTAGTTGGGTCCTCCTCAACGCTCCTCTCCTGGAGATGGCCAACCTTGCTTGGCCGTCGAACCTCGTTCGTGTGGAAAGTCGTAAGTGGGGTCACCATTGAACAGCTCGTTGTCAATCATGAAGGTTCACTGAAAATTTTGAAAATGATGTTCGAACTCCCACGAAGGTTCCAGTTGAAAGGTAAGTAGTTGGTGATCGTGAGTAATTCTTTACTACTACTACTCTCTAGTGACCGCTTCTTAACTACTAACTCTACTTAGCAGTACTACTTAATCTCTAACTAACGAAAGTCTATCCAAAAATTTGACGCAGAGTCTCCCTGCACTGTGACAAAATATCAATACAACAAACTATACTCACCACGTGATACCTTCACAACCACCATTTAATATCACAAAATAAAAGAAGCATACTAAACATGTAAAAAAACTAAAACTACTAAACATGTAAAGCTAAACATCTTGAATAATCTAGTAGCAACAAATAAAACTACTACTCGTACTTGAATAACAAGAAACTAAACTTTCTAATTCTAAAACAGATTTGAAGCTCGTTTCATTTGTTTCAAAACTTATACTTTAATACTTTAAAATAATAATAAACTTCTTTTGGGCGAGGCATTGTACCACTTAGCGCATTCTTAATAAGAATCGAGGGTAGCTAATCCCGAAACTACTAAGATACTTCTAGGCCTTGTGCAGGGCATCTTGGAGCCCATCCCTTGGACCTTGTGTCGGTGACATGCCCCTTTAAAAGTAAAATACTTTCTTTTAACTATAACTTCTTTATACTTGCCCTTACTTGGCATTTAAGCAAACACCTTGCGTGCGCTTTTGATATTCAATCTTAGAATGAAATCAAGTCTAGACCTTAGTTTTCTTATAATTCTTAAAAAACTCATGCTTATGTAATAGCAGAAACTAATAATTGCATGCTCAAGATATTCTAATAGCAAAAGAGACTAGAAAGTATCACCGTGCACATCTAATGGCAGGAAATAAATCATGCTTAATTATTAGCAAATGGAAAATTCATGCTTTACTAACAACAAGCGAAAACTAAGCGACAGGAATAATCTAAATAGCATAGGAAAATCTAAACAACATGCCAAACCCATTCAAATTCTTCTTCTCTTCTTTAACAAACTCATGGCGACAAGGTAGATTAACCAAGCTAGCTAGGCGTGAAATTAACCAACAAAGAAATTATCATTAATAACCAATTGACTCGAGACCGCCATAAAACAATCACATAGCCTAGATTCATCTGATGCCTACCGCCTAAAACCTATATCTACAAGCTTTGGTATTGGCTGAAGCAGTAGATACATAGAACAGTAAAGTCTATCTTGCTTAAGCTACATAGTATAGAACAAATCACCATTACAACTAACTTATCACCAGTTAATTCATAGTGGGATCCTCAACTGCGGCTCAGACGGCCAGAGAGGGGCGTACATGTGAATCAGAGTCGTGAGATCTAGTCCTCGCTGAATAGTACTTCATCTCGTATGTTGATCTCCTCGCTTCTTCCTGATCTGATTCATATACATAGGATTTTATAGAAGAAGAACTTCTTCCTACCAAACCGAGGATATGATGCGAGGGAAGGATGTAACTCAAACTCGTCGTTAAGAGCTCCTACCTCACATTGTGAGTCGATTATCTCCCGTGTCAATCGTGGGTCGGAGGTGGAGTCCCGGTAGAGGTGAGGTCCTCCTACTCCTTGATGAGTCCTGGAACCGAAGAATACAATATACTTTGTGGTTGGAGAACTTGCTAACGCAGCACACAAGTACAAGAGGTACACGGTAGAGTGGGAACAGACACTGAAAGCACTTAATCTTGTCGAGTCCGACGACCGGAATCCGGTCCGCGCTCACTCGCAGCTACGTACGAGGCAATGCATGAAAGCTTGAATCAGCTCACAACACTCGGACTCCGAGGAGAAGAGAGAGTTGTTTGTCCCCAAGATGCCCCTCGCTTTTATTGAACCATGGACACAAATCCTTTTATATGGCCGTTGCGTTGACAATACAAAGCAGGGCGATCAGCAGCAACGGCGCCTCTGCGCTGCTCGATGGAGACTATGCTAGATGATCAACCTGTGGAGCACCGTGAGGAATGCTTGTGGAATGCCCGGGGTGGCGGTGCTCGCCTCACGCGTGCAAACGTCTATGTTGCAGCTCCTGCGCCGACGGTCGGGTCTTGTTAGAACCTCTCAGTCCCAGAGATCGCGTCCTTCACGCGAATTCTGCGTAATCGTCCCCCAGTGACAGGATGTCCACAGCCGAATGGGTCTGTACGAATGCTGCGGTCTACGATACCCGATGGAACATGCACCGCCGGCTCAGACCAATGGTCGACGGATATGGGTGATACCCAGATCTATATCGGATCGGTAGGCCGGCTGCCCAGCGATCGACTCGCAGTCTCCTCTAAGCCCAGTCCGTCGTCAACGCGGACGGAACTTTATATCCTGCCGACCTCGACCGCTAAGACTCTCCACCAAGTGTCGGTCAATCCTTTGACCTACTTGGACTTTTCCACACCATGTGTCCATCATCCCCTGATCCATCCGGATTTTCTTCTTCGTGCCAAGTCATCCGATCACTCCCTTGACCTACTTGGACTTTCCAACACCAGAGTCCGATCATCCCCGATCCATCTGGATTTTCCAACACCAAGTCCGATCATCCCCGATCCATCTGGATTTTCCCTTGCTGGTTTCACTCACCGGACTTTCCAACCCTAACATCCCGTTAGGACTTTCCCACCGCTCGCTTCACTCACTGGACTTTCCACACGCCTAACATCCAGCTTAGGACTTTCCCACCGCCTGCTCCACTCACGGGACTTTCACCGCCTAACATCCCGTTAGGACTTTCCCCCTCTGCTCCACTCACGGGACTTTCCACCGCCTAACATCCCGCTTAGGACTTTCCACGTGCAAGCTCCTCGCTTGGACTTTTCCAGGCCAAGTCTCCATACTTGGACTTTTCAGTGCAAGTCTCCATACTTGGACTTTTCCGTTGCCAAGTCTCCATACTTGGACTTTTTCGAATCAGGTCAACCAGTCAACCTTGACCTACGGTTGCACCTACAATCTCCCAAACATCTATTCTTGTCTCACATCAAGAATAGAACTCTCTCACGAGTGTCAAACATCAACATGCAACTCAACTAGGTCAACCTTGACCTAAAGTTGCATCAACAATCTTCCCAAGTCAAACATCAAAATACAACTCGAGTCAAGTCAACTCGAGTCAACCTTGCGACCTAAGGTTGCACCAACAATCTCCCCTTTGATGTTTGACAAAATCATAATCAAGTTAGGTTAACCCGATAACCCAACTTAGGTTTTCCAACCATCTTCCAATGTCCAATGTTCTTTCCTTGAACATTCTCGGACATTCTCCCTTAGGTTAACCCGATAACCTAACTTGGGTTCTCCAATAATTCTCCCCCTTTTTGACACACATCAAAAAGTATTCCAATGTTCTTCCTCGAACATTCCTTGACATTCTTCCCCTAGCTTAGGTTAACCCGATAACCTAGCTTGGGTTCTTCAATAATTCTCCAATGAACACTCTCCCCTTTTTGACACACATCAAAAAGAAAAGGAGGATATCAAGGTCAAGAGTTTCTTCCTAATGAAAGTCCCATACCTTTCATTGAAACTCTTAATTTCCCCCTTGATACTAAACTCAACAACCAACTTAGTGATAATTCCATATCACTCAAGTCTTTAGGAGTAAAAACTCCCCCTAAAAGTCAACTCCCCTTGACAATTAGGTAAAAACTCCCCCTAAAGGTCAACTCCCCCTTGACCATTGCACCAACAATGTCTTGGAGAGTTTCAAACCTTTAGAAACTCGAAACTCAACTCCAAAAACTGAAATTTCAGACACCTGCTGAAAATCAGAACCTGGCACGCACTGATCGGTCCCCAGACCGATCAGAATCCCCCTGGATCGGTCCCCAGACCGATCCACGCTTCACTGATCGCACTGGATCGTCACTGATCGGTCACCAGACCGATCAGAACTTCCCTGGATCGGTCCGGTGACCGATCCATACTCTGAAATCAGAGATTTCTGATTTCCCTTCCCGGAAATTCAGAAACTCCTAATAAATTCCAGAAAATTCCAAAAATCGTAAAATTTTGAGGATACACTCCTCATACCATATACTATCACGGAAAAATAATTTTCTATGAAAATAGTTTCCATTTTTCAATCTTGATACAAAGTTCAAAAACTTTAAAATAGTTCAAGTTTAACTCAACTTTGTATCACAATGTTCAATGATGAATGCTATCACTAGGAAAGCTTCATCAAGGTTTTTCAAAACAATTTTGAAATGATTTCAAACCCTTTAATTTGGGACCACAATCTTAGGGCTAGATGTACATGACTTGTACACAAGCGTTCCCTATGATCCCCATTTCTTGAATTAGGCTCATCTAGGTACAAGGACTATGCACCTTGATCCTAACTCATGATCCTAATATCTCACACACATCTAAGGTGTATCAAACCACATTCAAGTCAATTTGATGTGAGATATGGGTTTAGGTATCTTAGACTAAGGTCTCATGCATTTTCTAAACACAAATTTGATCTCAATATCAAAATGTGTTTTTCATCCTTAAATCAATTCAATTGATTATTAATGCAAGAGATGATGACATGACATAAAATGGTATCATAAATGAAAACATGTGCCAATGTCATGATGTCATGGCATAAAGTTTGAAACTAAACTAACACATGACATATAGATAACCTAAGCATTATCATATCATGACATTTCAAATGATAATAAAATAAATATGATGTCATGGCATGGCATATGGCAACCAATCATGGCAAGTTAGCACAAATAAAATACCTAAATTCCCTATCTAAGTATCCTTAGCCTTAGCTAACTTAAAACCTAACCCTAGATTGCCCATATATCCCTAAGAGAAAAACCAAAATCCCAATTATGGTATTTCTCTAGGTTTTCTTAAATTGTGCCAAATAAGATTAAAATATTCTCACTTTGGCACACTTTACTCTTCCAAGGAGTGAATGATAAAGATTATTCCATTTCATTTTCAAAGGTTCCAAAAACCTTGAAAATGTTCCTTGAGTGTCAATTTCCTCAAAGTTGAGTTAACTACCCTTCTTATTGGAGTTGACACTCTCTAACCCATCTATGGGGTAGAGAAAATGCTCCTAGGAACCCAATACCTATTAGAGCTCATTGGGTTCACTAAATATTCACTAGGGATAACTTCCCTAGCAACCTCCCAATCGACCCTCTTAGGCTTTGAAGCCTTGGTCATTTGGGTCTCATCAAGGTCAACTATAGGGGTGACTCCCCTTGTAACCTTGGTAATGGTCTTCCTAGCCCTAGGTTTTGTTCCATAATCGAATGGAACATTGTGATAAGTGGGCTTGACCATTTGGGACTTAGGTTTGTGACCCAAACCCTTTTTGTCCTTGGACATTGGTTTTTGACCCTTAAACCCTAGAGATGACTTCTCCATGTTTTTAAGAGCCTTTTCTAAATTATCAAGTCTTGACCTCAAGACTTGATTTTCCCTCTCTAATACCTCAAGTTTTAATTTGTCATTTTCTCTTGAGATATTCCTAGGCATGTGTCTAGTCTTCTTGGGATTTCTACCTAGGTTTTCCTTAACCTTAGAAGTGTTAATCCTAGGGTTAGCATTCCTAGTAGTATCCCTATCTAGGTCGACATGTTTAGCACCTAAGCACATGTATTGATTTCTAGTGTTAACATGCTTGTCATTATTGACTAATGCAATAAAATTACTAGCATGTATCCTACTAGAATTGCACGAATGAGCCTTAAAAGATACCTTAGGGTTTGCCTTAGCTCCCCCTATCGATGTGCCCGGTCTCTTGCCCTTGTGAGGTTGCCTCCCCCTCGGACAATGGCTCCTATAGTGTCCCCGTTGCTTGCATTGGAAACACACCACGTGCTCCTTGCCCTTGCGTTTTGGGACTCCGACTTCCTTGATCTTTGGCGCCGGTGGAGTCTTCTTAGTCTTCTTTGGACATTTACTCTTGTAATGTCCAAATTCCCTACACTCAAAACACATTATATGCAATTTACTTGAACTTAAAGTGTTTGAGTTACCTAGGGTCGAGGATGGATGGATGCTCTTCTTCATCCCTCCCGGAGGTAGAAGCTTCTTCTTCGTGCTCCGATCTTGAAGAAGAACTCACCTCCTCTTCTTCTTTAGATGTTGAGTAGCCCTCAACTCCCAATTCGCTCCCTCCATGATGTGAGCTACTTGGCTCACTTAGCTCCTCTTCATGGCTTGAATTTGAGCTCTCCTCATGGAACTTTGCCAAGTTGTTCCACAACTCCTTGGCATCGTTGTATCTACCTATCTTATGCAAGATATCACTAGGTAATGAAAATTCAAGGATTTTCGTTACCTCGTCGTTGATTGTGGATTGGTGGATTTGCTCTTTCGTCCACTCCTTCTTCTTGATCGGTTTTCCTTCCTCATCCATCGGAGGGGAAAACCCTTCTTGTACACAAAACCAATTTAACATATTAGTCCTAAGAAAATACATCATCCTTACCTTCCAATATGTGAAGTTGTCGTGAGACTCGTAGAAGGGTTGAATTGTGACATCTTCTCCATAGAGATCCATCTCTAGCCCGTGCTCCCCCGGGTGTTGATCCGACGAAGAGCGTCCTCGCTCTGATACCACTTGTTAGGATCCTTCAGACGGCTAGAGAGGGGGGTGTGAATAGCCGACCCCAAATCTCGTTTCTTCCTACAATTCGTTAGCGCAGCGGAAAATACAAAGAAACGAAAGAGAAGAAAACCAAACCTTAACACGAGGATGTAACGAGGTTCGGAGATTAGGGCTCCTACTCCTCGGCGTGTCCGTAAGGTGGACGAGTCCAGTCAATCCGTCGGTGGATGAGTCCCCGGAGAACCGGCTAATACAATATACTCCTTGTGGGTGGAGAAACCTCGCCACAAACGTTTGCAACAGCAAACAAAGAGTACAAGAACAAAGAGTAAGCAAGAAATACAATAAGAATACACAAGCACTCTACCAATCTTGCTTTCGTCGATCTGGAGTCCTGATGAAGCAAATTCAAAACTCTAACAGCAAATTCTGATGGAAGCTCACGCGAAGCTTTGGACGAGCTCAACAAAACTCAAAACCTCAGGAGGAAGCAGGAAGGAGGAAGAAGAGTTGTCCCACGAAGATGCCCTCGATCCTTTTATACCGCCAAGAAGAAGAGAAAACTAGCGCGCCGCGCAGTCGGTGAAATCCTATCGGTCTACGCTGCCGATCGGGAGGAAGTGGATCGCCACCGATCGTCTGCGGACCGATCGAGTGTGGTCTGATCGGTCCACCGACCGATCAGCGCTTTCTCCGAACTCCGCTATCGTGCTCGACGCGGTCGCGTGGGGCCGAGGCCAGCCATCTCGGGGTCCCGGGCCGATCGAGAAAGGCTTCAAGAGTGCCCAACTCTCGTGGAATCTGATCGGTCCTCGGACCGATCCCACTCGTCACCGATCGGTCCCGGACCCAGAATGCCTCGATCGGTCCCCGCCGATCAAGCCTGTAACCATGATCGCATGTTGTTATCCGATCGGTCACGCACGATCGAGATACCCAATCAGATCCATGATCGGTGCAGACCGATTCGAGCTGTTTTGCCCAAACCAAGTCCCAAGTCTCCCAAGCCAACATCCGGTCAACCTTGACTGTTGGTATATCATGCTTAGCATCCGGTCACTCCCTTGACCTAAGACTCTCCACCAAGTGTCGGTCAATCCCTTTGACCTACTTGACTTTTCACACAGATGTCCGATCATCCCGATCCATCTGGATTTTCTTCTTCGTGCCAAGTATCCGATCACCCTTGACCTACTTGACTTTCCAACACCGAAGTCCGTCATCCCCGATCCATCCGGATTTTCCAACCCAGTCCTGATCCAGATTTTTTTCCTGCCGTTTCACTCACCAGACTTTCCAACCGCCTAACATCCAGCGATTAGGACTTTCCAGCTTCACTCACGCCACTGACTTTCCACACCGCCTAACATCCTGCTAGACTTTCCCCTGCTGGCTCCACTCACAGACTTTCCACACCGCCTAACATCCCGCTTAGGACTTTCCCCTGGCTCCACTCACGGGACTTTCACCTTCGCCTAACATCCCGTTAGGACTTTCCCACGTGCCAAGCTCCTCGCTTGGACTTTTCCGTCCCAAGTCTCCATACTTGGACTTTTCCAGTGCCAAGTCTCCATACTTGGACTTTTCCGTTGCCAAGTCTCCATACTTGGACTTTTTCCGAATCAGGTCAACCAGGTCAACCTTGACCTACGGTTGCACCTACAATCCCCCAAACATCTATTCTTGTCTCACATCAAGAATAGAACTCTCTCACGAGTGTCAAACATCAACATGCAACTCAACTAGGTCAACCTTGACCTAAAGTTGCATCAACAATCTTCCCAAGTCAAACATCAAAATACAACTCGAGTCAAGTCAACTCGAGTCGGGTCAACCTTGACCTAAGGTTGCACCAACAGTACAATCAGTGACCAAGTTTAGTATATATCAATCAAACAATGTAATATTTTCAATACTTCTTTTATTTGTTATAGAAATTGTAGTTAATTCCTCATCATGATCAATAATATTAGTTCTACAATAAGATCAGAAGGTCAATGATATCAAGATGATGGAAGGTTAGTATATTAGAAAGGCATCCCTGTCATGGTCAAGAGTTCCAACTAGCCTATCCACATGGATATAAAATTTTGCATTAGCTTCAGAGTTCTGAATATACAATACTAATTACAAGGCTTGGAAGGAATTCTAATCCACCCGCTTGAACTGAACTAACCCTTCCCTTTCTTTCTTTAAGGATCACGGCAGCAAGCAAAAACAACAAAAGCTCCATGAAACATGCTCCGAAATCAACACAAGAACTAACATAAATTCGAAACCACTCCTACAACAACTCAGTGAAACAAAATCACCCAGTCCGAATGAATCTACCAAAATCAAACTACAAATCCCGAAAGCAAACAAAGAAGAATCAAAGCTCGCGGAACTACTCCTACTGCAGGTGAGAAGCAACTCACCGGGATTTGCTTGGACTTACAATCGAAGGAGAGGAAGAAGATCTAGGGCTCGGAGGCTTGAAATACTCGGCTTCTTCTTGTGCTCGCGCCTCTTCTTGACGAGAGGAGCTCGGTGGTGTGATGACCTCTCGGAGAAGAGTGCTCGCCGGCCACCGCAATGCCCTAGCTTTGCTCGCTGCGGTTTCCCCCGTGGAGAGATGCGCCGTCGCGTGAGAAGAGGAGAGGAATCGAGAGTTTTTAGGTCACGGGTGAAACTTAAGTCCTCTTCTTATAACTAGGGTTTTTATCATCTAACTACTGCTTAAGTATTATTCACTCTTTCCTTAATTAACACCGGTCGCTAGCCCAGTTGGTCAGCCGGCTTTTAACCGAATCGAAGGGTCTCGGCTTCAATCCCTCAGCCGCGCACTTTTTCTCAATTTATTCTCTAATCATTAACTATGCTATAAATTTAATTCTCACCATATAAGGTTAACAAAATCGTGTAGCTCAGCTGGTTGGGCCGGTTTTGCTTGGGTCAGTCCAATCCGAGGTCGTTGGTTCGAATCTCACCTTCAACATTTTTTTTTAAAACTTCTTTCTTTTTGTAACCCTACTAAACGACCTCCAAAAATTACGTAAAAATACTCTAAAAATTCCTAAAAATATCTAGAATATTTTAAAAGTATTTCCAAATATTTTTATGGACTTTTAGAACTTGAAATAGGGAAAATTGGGTCGTTACAGATCGCCGCTCAAATGATCAGAGCATCGTCATGAGGGATCTCGAACCCTTCCAGATCTCTGGGGCTGAAGCTGATCTGAGGACCTTCGGCCTTCTCCTTGCTGCACCCTACGGCATGGATCTCCAACCGCCGAGCGTACGACTTCCGGGCTCGATTGGAGTTGCCGCTGGTCGGTCCTTCGATGATCATGCCTATCTCTCCTCTAGAAGTGTTGTTCCTATTTTCCTCTTCCCGGGCGGATGGTCTGTTTCACTCAGCCGGGATCCTGGAGGGATCGACTCCTTCCCTTCATTGATGGTGACGGCGCTCGAGCTCCCTTCTTTCTTCCTCTCGATGCCTGGTCAATCGATGTCGATCTCATCGATCAAGGGATGGGGAGCAGTAGCGATATCCTCTGGGGGCCAATTGGCTGACGATCAGTGTCAGTCCTCAGCAATCCCGCGTGTTGTGCGTCGTCGAATGGTGGAATGAACAGAACATAAGCACCCATACCTTTCCCTTTGAGGCCTTTGGTAGACCGGACGCTACATGTTGTACAACATGTGTCCTGGTCTCCTAGTGCGGTCGTGCTCCTTTAGCCCTCGGTCCCTTAGGCGACAGATGGCTGCTAGCATATCGACGATCAGTCGGCGCCTCCTTTCTTCTAGCCGCCTGGGTTTCTTCCACATTGATGTACTCGTTGGCCTTTTTTAGCATGTGGTCGAAGTCCCTTAGTGGCTTCCTTATGAGTGACCGGAAAAAATCTCCCTCGGCGAGCCCCTGGGTGAAGAGATTCATCATGATCTCAGACGAGATTGAGGGGATGCCTATGGCCACTTGGTTGAAGCGCTGAATGTACGCTCGAAGCGCTTCCTTGGGCCCTTGGTTCAGGGCGAAGAGGCTAACGCTCGTCTTTTGGTAGTTTCGGTTGCTGGCGAAGTGATGCTGGAAGACTGCTCGGAAGTCTCTGAAGCTTTGTATCGAGCCATCCGGTAGTCTTTTGAACCAGCGCTGCGCCGATCCAGAGAGGGTCGTAAGAAAGACTCTGCACTTCACTCTATCCGTGTACTGGTGCAGCGTAGTCTTATTGTTGAACCGTTCCAGATGATCATCTAGGTCGGTCGACCCGTTGTACGTTTCGATCGCCAACGGGGTGTAGTGTCAGGACAATTGGTCCTGCAAGATCTCCTCTGAGAACTTCCTGTTGATCCGTTCGAGAGACGTGGTGCTTCGGGGCGCTTTGCCTTTCCGTGCATCCCGAATGGGCACATCGTCTGAAGATGATCCCCTCTCCTGATGCGCTTGGGCTATCTCCGAGGGGGTTTGGAACAGAGCTCGATGGAAGGGAATCAGTGCGGGCGACGCTTCCTCTTGGGTGTTGGTCGACCTTCAGTTCTACCCCCACACGAAGAGTTGCTCCGCCCGATCTTCTTGCCCCGCTCGTCTATCGACCGCCAATGTTGTAGGTTGCGACGCTAGCTGATCGGCTGGCGCCTATTTTTGTTGTTGCTCTATCATTTTTGTTGTTCGTGATCTCAGAATAGGTTATAGTATCTCGTCTTCCCTTTTCCATTTTCTCACCAAAATTCAACGCAAAACAATGACTATAAATATATTGTGATCATTGAAGCAGTCAAGATAATATTCTAAACTTCTTCTAACCTTCCAATATTACAGTACCACAGATTGAGACTAATAAAGTGTGGAAATTCTTCCTTTAAAGCTCTCCCTAGAACCACGTAATTGTCTCTTATAAAAAATATATATAAAGGCAGGGTATCCATATAATTTCCCAAGACGCATGGTAGAAAAGTGTCTCTGACATAGTACCTTAACGGGCTGAGCATATCTCTGAAGTGATAGTGGAAGCTTCCGCCGTACGATCTTCTGTCTGACCATGCCGCCTGTCAGTGGCACTAGCTCCAAAAAGGATGTCGAAAGATATCCTGTCATGCCTATTGCTTGATCGAGCGGAATGGATGCTCGGTCGGAATTCTGCTACCCCTGCGTTGTTTGTTGCCACGCCGAGCGAGATAACTGTTCGGCTGAAAGTCCACTGTCCAAGTGTCATCCGTTGCCGGGTCGAGCGGAATAGCCGCTCGGCCGGAAGCCCATTGTCCACATGCTCAACTGCTGCCCGAGCGGGATAGTCGCTCGGTGGGCAGTTTAATGTCTGCGTGCTCCACTGATGTCGAATCTGCTACTAGACCGAGCGGAGGAGCCGCTCGGCTCGGCTTCTGTAGGTCCCTTGAGCGTCGGTTTGATTACTGCCTATGCCAAAGATGATGGGTCAGTATTCAATCCCCGATCGACATATGACTTGCCCGACCGGCCAACATTGTCCACTCGTTGACTGTCTTGACTTTGACCTCCCCCGTGGCAACAGGGTGGGGCCCCTCATCATCACCGCATCAGCCGAATTTGAGTTTTATTAAAGCCACGGGATCTAGAAGAGCAATCTTCACTGGTCTTGAACCAGCATATTAGATTTCAAATCTCCCCTATTTGGGGTCGAGTGGTCTCTACTCGGATTTCTTACCTCCCCCGTTCAGCGTCGAGTGATCTTCACTAGTCTTGGACCAGCGTCTGATTTCAAATCTCTCCCATCCGGGGTCGAGTGAGCTTCACTGGTATTGGACTAGCATTCGGATTTCAAATCTCCCCCGTTCGGGGTCTAGTGATCTTCACTGGTCTTGGATCAGTGTCTGATTCAAAATCTCCCCCGTCCGAGGATGAGTAAGCTTCACTGGTCTTGGACCAGTATATCGGATTTCAAATCTCCCTCGTTCGGGGTCGAGTGATCTTCACTGGTCTTGGACTAGTCTGATTTCAAATCTCCCCCATTTGGGGTCGAGTGAGCTTCACTGGTCTCGAACCAGCACACTGGATTCCTTATCTCCCCTGTTCAGGGTTGAGTGGTCTGCAAAAAGTTCGTCTTTAAAATATAGTGACGTTCGTCACTATTCTTCGAAATACTCCAGGATCGATCAAAAATTCGTACAATTTTCTCGTAAAAGTGGAAAACATACAAAGAGGTAAACCTTGTCCGAACAGACAAGCATGCATTTAAACTTCAAAAAATTTTGACATTTTACAGGGACTCTCGGCCTCACTCATGGTAGTCTAGGACGTCGTCAGGCAGCGCAGTCGTGAGTTTATCCCGGCTGATGACGTTACTGGTCAGAGCTGTCGGTAGGTGGCCTTCCTCGTGAAGCTAGTCGATCATCCCATCAATGCCCAAATCAAAGAGGCGTAGAGCTCGATCGGCGACCTTCTCATTGAAAACATTCAAGCGGAGGTAATACTTTTTCATAGCCTCGAAACGGCTAGGCTAGGCTTCTTGGTAGGTCTTCAACATCGCTCGGGAGGCCTCTAGCTCATCCTTGGCGATGGCCAATGCAGTATCCTTGGAGGTGAGTTGGCCGCAAAGGGTCGTTTCTTCGACCGACCGGCTATTTCGCTCGGTGACCAGGAAGTCCTCATCTTCCTTGAGTTTTTGGGTGAGGGCCCGGGCCTCCTTATTCTTCAAATCTAGATGTTCGATGGCCCGATTCTTCCTTGCATTGGCCAACTCAATTTTATTGTCAAAAATGATGACCTGCTTATTGAGCTGCTCCAACATCATGGCCTGCCCAGCGCTCTTGGCTCGTTCGACCTCGAGAAGTTTGTTGCTCTTCTCCAGAGCGGCCCGCAGTTTGGCCACCTCGGCGTTTGTTTGTTCTTGAACGATGGAGGACTGAGCATTCGACGCCTTCATTTGCTTCACCTCCTCCTCTAAAAAGGCAAGCCTTTGGCACATGGCCAGACTCTTCACCTAGTACTGCAAACAAAGCAAATATAAGCGCCGATCGGAAGTAAACTATGTAAATGTTTAACTTACCCCAGTAGCCATCTGGTTGTGGTTGTCCATGAGTGCCCGGGCATCTTCTCATATTTTGGCGAGTGGCCCTTGGATGATGATCTGGTGCTCCGGAGCTCGGGACTCGGCGTTGGATGCGTGCCACTCCTCGGTCGGCAGATGTAGGATCATCGTAATGTGGCGCTCGCCGCTTGGGGCTGACTATGCAGAAGTGGCACGCCCAAACCACCGTGATGAAGAAGCCGGCCAGATGCCTAACTTCTTGGTCTTCGACTTTGGTGGCAAGAAGGCCACCGATGGCGCACAGACTATCCCCTGAGGAAGACCGGATAGGGAGGTAGTCTGATCCGACAACTCAGGGGCAGTGGACTCTTGAATGGGAGCAGGGGTCGACGTCTCCACCCGTTCGGTGGACCGCACCCCGAAAGTGACGGAGCGAGATGAAGGCTCCGCCCGGCGCCTCTTGCACCTGGCCAATGGCTCGTCTGAGGAAGCTGAGCTCGAAGCCCCCTTGACTTCAACAAGCGACTGCTGTTCAGAAGGTTGGGAGCCCCCGATCGCTCCACCACTCGCCAGAGAGGGAGCCACCTCACTCTCATCCTGCGGCTCGTCTTGCGAGCCGACCGACTGCAGGTCGCGGCTCCCTAGTTCTTTGACAGTAACCGCGTTGATCGTGGCGTCTGCGAGCTTTGCCTTGCCGGCTAGACGTGCGCGCAGCATAACTTCTGTTGCACGAAAGGAAGAAAAATCAGTTAGAATCAAAGAAAGGAGTGAAGTAATTTCATACCTAGGCTGGTCGACAGTCGGGTGCAATCGGACTCAAGCCGAAGATATAAAGAACACCCTCCAGCAGCAGTTTGTGGATGTTGTATTTCTGACCGACCAACATTGCGGCTGTGTTGGGGTAGTCTGAGGAGGCTGAGGCGCCACGTCGAGCTGCTAGGAGATGGGAAAGTCTGGTCGCTCGGGAAAGCACACGAAAAAGAAGTACTTCTTCCAGTGTTTGTTGGAAGTCGGCATTTTATCAAAGAAGACCAAACCCACTCGGGCTTGGAAAAGGAAAGTTCCCGGCTCGGAAGATTTGGGGTAATAAAAGTAATGGAAGAGCCGGGTGAGGGGAATGTCGTGCAGACGAAAGAGAACCATCACTCCGCATAGCAGCCGAAAGGAGTTCGACACTAGCTGATGGAGGGAGACTCGGAAATATTTACACACGGAAGAAAAGAAGGGGTGGATGGGAAATCGCAGACCGGCAGTAAAATGATCTTGAAAGAAGGTGATATAGCTGGGCGGCGGAGAATTCGAACGATTGGAAGGAGAAGGAATGATGACTTCATATTCAGGAGGAAGCTCAAAAGCGGCTTTTATACTCTCAGCGTCGCTAGCATTGAACCGGGACTCGGTAGAAGTATACTAGGGCCCCGGAATGCCGGGGGGAGGCTGCGATGAACTTGTCATTGCAAAACAAGAAAAAAGGAGAAGTGGAGTGGCGGAATGGTCACCGGAACACATAGACGCTGAAAAAGACGATGGCGAGGAAACACAGAAGTCAGAAGACACGAAAGCAAAGGGTCGGCGGAGGGAGCTTACTAAAAATGGGTCGTCGGTGACACAACGAAGGAAGAAAAATCGCATGAGAACAAGGCCGAAAGGTCGCCGGAGGCCGAAGGAAACACAGAAAAATCGTTGGAAGATGGCAAAGCATAGAGGAGGAACACGACGTAACTGGCTTATAAGCCTCGAGGTCGGCCGACTGGAGCCGTCCGATCTAGGTCTCAGAACCCTAGGCTAAGATCTCACCGTTGAATTCAAACTGCCAAACGTCACATCAATACCTTGTCGCGTCAAGTGTGCGGCGGCAGCGGGTGTGACACATGGCGCATCGCCATGAGTTGGCATTTAATGAAGGTGTGGGAGTGTGCCCAGCCTTAATGTGCAGAGATTTGCACGATTTCCCAAAAATCTGGGTGACGTAAGCCTTGCTCGCGCTCGCCCAAGACAGTCCAAGCAAAGATTTACAAGTACAAACCTTCGTTGTGCTGATCGAATTGAGGGAGCATACCTACGGTCGAACGACAAACTTCAACAAGCCAGTCAGGAGGAAATCTACTCAGACAATTGTCCAGTCAGTCGGACTTACAGCCTCCTTCAACTAGACTTGAGGGGGAGGCTTGTGTTGCGGAGATGATGAAGGGCCCCACTCCGCTGCCATGCGGAGGTCAAAGGACGTCAAAGTCAAGGCGGTCAACACACAGATGGCATCGGCCGGTCGGGTGAAGCATGCCCCGACTGAGAATAAGGCTCCGACCCGCTGTCGCCTTCGACACGAGGAGCAATCAAACAACTGACGTTCAAGGGAGACAATGTACAAAAGCCGAGCCGAGCAGCTACCCCGCTTGGCCAGACAACAGAGATCGATGTGTGCAGAGTTCAACTTCGACCGAGCGGTTATCTCTCTCGGCCTGCCAACGGGTCTTAACAGTGGCAGAATGGAACTTTAGTCGAGTAGACACGCATAGGAGTAGCAAGGTAATGGCCTACCGGACGGTGCACCAGAGCAGCAAGATCGAGGCCGAGTGGTCATCCCGCTCGGCCAAGCAGTACAGTACGTTGACAACCATCGAGATCCTTTTGGGAGTTGGTGTCGTCAACACCGAGCATGGGGCAGCTAGAAGATCGTACGGTGGAAGCTTCCACTGTCACTTCAAAGATATGCTCGACCCGTTAATGTACTGTGTCAGGGACACTTTACCGACAAGTCTTTTCAGGGAAAGCTTTGAGAAACATGCTCGCCTTGGGAAGCGTGCACGCGTGCTACTAGAGTTCTATATGAAGGGGGGTCCAAGCATCGGCGGAGGTACATAATACACACGCTATTCACTGTTTGTACTACAGTCTTCTTGTTGCTCCGCTTTCCACTTCATTGTCGGTGACTAACTTGAGCGTCGGAGGGTCAACGCCGGGGACTCCTTCCCTGGCTCGGCACTAACGTGGTCTGTGTTGTAGGTCCGCGCGGAGTCCACCAGAGGTCAGCGTCAGCGCCACATCCCTAGCTTTCCGTCTCTTCGACATTCAGACAGGATCATCGTATTTGCACATGAATTAATTTAGTTCAGTGCAATCTAAGTTCTAGATTTACATCCCATGTAGCTCACGTGTGTGAAAGAATCTTTCCTCGTACATATGAATTATTATAAATTAATCAAATTTGACGCCAGACGGGATAGTGATTATCATTTGGGCTAATGAAAATGAGGATTTGAAAAGAAAACAAGAAGAGAAACTAGAAAAACAAAGAAAAATCGATCGTTCTCTATGTTTTACCAAAAAATAAAATTTTATTAAGAACAGAGGATAATCTCTCAAACAGTTAAAGAGATACTTAATTGGATAAATCCTTACTAATAATAATAAGTAAAATGGCTAAAAATAACCAAAATACTAAAAAAAATGATCAAAAAAAAATAGTAAAAATAATGTTTGGACCTTCTGAAAAGGAACTACATGATATTTTTCGAATCCAAAATTTAGGGATCACAGTCTAAATTAGCTTCATTTCAAGACAAGCATCACTTAGTTCTAATTAGCGGTGTAAATACACATGCTCGCTCAGGATGCTGTGATTTACCTCTCTCGTGATGACCTTGGGTCGGGTGCGGCGGGCGCGCTGGGGGCGAACGATTTCACCTTTTGCCACATGATTAGCAGTGTAAATAAATCAAATTGAGTCGACATGAAGATATTGATATTTGAATTCGAACTAATATATATATATATATATATATATATATATATATATATATATATATATATATATATATATATATATATGTTGGATATTGGGGCCTTAAATGGACCAAAACGATTTTGAGGAAGGAAGCCATCAATTGTTGAAAGTCGTAATTGACTTCAAAATTGAAATCTACGATTCGCGTAGATAGATTTAGACTATTAATTTGCTCAAAACCGATTAAGGGTGAATGAGAAATTAATGTTTAAAGTCGGCCCAAAATAACATTTATTATTCATTAATAAAGTGCATGGGAGAATAGTCCCACATCGGAAATTCTCGATGTGTATTCTCTACATATTAATGAAGATGTATTAATGGAGTCAACACAAAAATAAAAGCGGTGCTCCCTTAGCCTGGCGGCAGGTGTCGCATGGACCGGCCCGCAACCCGCCACCCAACCGCGCACGTCTTCCTTTGCTATCAGACACCAGTACAGATTTGTGTGTCGCGTGAGGAGCATTGAGGAGCTTAAATTTATGCTCCAGACATGACAAGGCCTCGTGGCACCCTGTGACGTGGTCGACGTACGACATACGGCTACGCATCCTCGTGGGCAAAGGGAGATTGACGGTTGACTTAGGAATGGATGGCTACCGTTCAACGCTGATCAAATAGGTATGATGGATCGCTTGTGATGCGATCTAGAGCGTTGGATCGCAAAGAGTAACGATCCTTGGGATGAGACTTGATCTGAAGCGTCGAATCAATGGATCCAGATCCGATGGCCGATGACAATAGGCGGGATCTGAGGGTCACAACTCCTCAGATCTGATGGATGAGATTGAAGTGGGCACTCAACCTCTTCTTTCAGTATAAATAGAACCCTCCAGATGATGGAATACTCACTCAATCCTCTCTTCTCTTCCTCAAGCATTCATCTCATCTTGTGCATTCAAGAGTCCAAGAAGTCTACTAGAAGGTTCGCTGGTCTCGGAAGTCGGAGTGCTAATTCGTTAAGCACCGTAGCGGAGCAATATCGTTTACGGAGATAGTGTCGAACACTAGCCTCGACGATCAGTTTACATACTCTAGAAGCTACCCTTAGACAACAGTCGTAAACGATATTTCCTGCAAACTGATATGGCTACCAACGACATTCCGACGGCCGTTCCGACCGTCGTTCCGACAGCCATTCCGACAACCATTCCGCACGGAGAAAAGCCGGAGAAATTCACCGGAACCGACTTCAAAAGATGGCAACAGAAGATGTTGTTTTATCTAACAACGCTAAACCTTGTACGGTTTTTGCACGAAGACACGTCAGCCGCTACGGAAGGAAGTAAGGCTGCTAGCGATGCGTGGTCTCATGGAGATTTTCTGTGCCGCAATTATATACTCAACGCCTTGGACAACACGTTATATAACGTATATTGTTCTCTGGAGACGGCAAAATCTTTGTGGGAATCCCTTGAGAAGAAATACAAGACCGAAAATGCTGGATTGAAGAAATTCATCGTCGGTCGATTTCTGGATTTCAAGATAGTGGACTCAAAAAGCGTCTCATCTCAAGTCCAAGATATGCAATTAATACTGCATGATCTGGACGCCAAGGCATGAAGTTGAAAGAGACATTCGCAATTGCTGCGGTAATTGAGAAGCTCCTCCGTCATGGAAGGATTTCAAGAATTACCTAAACAAGCAAAAGGAGATAGGACTGCAAGACCTGATCCCGAGGCTACGAATAGAGGAGGATAATCGAAAGTTATCCGACTCAGAGGAACCAAGCGGACTATAGACGAAATGTCCAACCTGGTCGAGCCGAACGCTAAAAAGCCGAAGCAGTTCAAAAGAAGGCTCAAGCAAAGAAGTTCAAAGGCTCCTGCTACAACTGTGGTAAGGCAGGACACCTGTCCAAGGACTGCAGACGCCCAAAGAAGCCAACCAAGGGGCCAAAGGATGCTGCGAATCATGTCGCAACCTCTCTTGAGGACTTGGATCTCACTGCAGTTGTATTTGAAGCCAACTTGGTGGATACCAACCCGAAGCGATGGTTCATTGATACTGGAGCAACTCGTCATATCTGTTCCGATAAGGCGGTGTTCTCCAAGTATACTCCGATAAATGGCAGGAAGCTCTATATGGGTAATTCCACGACGTCGCCAATTGTTGGACTCGGAAAGGTTGTTCTGAAGATGACGTCCGGAAAGGAGCTAACACTCATTGATGTACTCCATGTTCCCGACATCAGTAAGAACCTAGTTTCTGGAGCGGCATTGGTCAAGGCCGGATTTAGGCTAGTGTTCCAATCAGACAACTTTGTACTTACGAAGAATGGTGTCTTCGTAGGAAAGGGGTACCTAGAAAAGGGTCTATTCAAAATGGTTGTAATGCCTGTACTCCGAAATTTTGATGGTAATAAAATAAATGCTTCCAGCTATGTTGTTGAGTGTTTTAATTTATGGCATGATCGACTCGGACATGTGCATAATAATACTCTCAAACGTCTCGTCAAATTAAATTTATTACCAAACGTCAATGTTGACGGAACACACAAATGTGAAGTGTGCGTGGAAGCGAAAATGACGAAACTACCTTTTCATTCGATGGAAAGGACAACAACTCCTCTAGAGTTAATACATAGTGATCTATGTGACTTGAAATTTGTGCAAACTAGAGGAGGTAAAAAATATTTTATTACTTTTATCGATGACTGCACAAAGTTCTGTTATGTCTTTCTTTTAAGAAGTAAAGACGAAGCCCTAGAGGCGTTCAGAACCTATAAAACAGAAGTTGAAAACCAACTTGACAAACGAATTAAAATAATTTGAAGCGATAGAGGTGGAGAATATGGTGCACCGTTTGATGAATTTTGTACAGAATCTGGCATTATCCATCAAACAACGGCGCCTTACTCACCTCAATCAAACGATGTTGCCGAACGTAAAAATCGGACACTAAAAGAAATGATGAATGCTTTGTTGATAAATTCAGGCTTACCTCAAAACTTATGGGGGGAAGCAATATTATCGGCAAATCACATTCTCAACAGAATCACTCATAAGAAAAATGATAAAACTCCATATGAACTATGGAAAGGTCGCGAGCCATCGTACAAATACCTGAAAGTGTGGGGGTGCTTGGCAAAGGTCGAAGTACCTAAACCAAAGCAAGTAAAGATCGGACCTAAAACGTTCGATGCGGTATTTGTCGGATATGCCCATAATAGTAGTGCATATCGCTTCCTAGTTCACAAATCAGACATTCCTGATATACATGTGGGAACAACCATAGAATCTCGGAATGCGATATTCTTTGAAAACGTATTCCCAAATAAAAAGGGAAACGTTGAAAGTGATAACAACGGAAGTTCAAACAAAAATGACGTTACCGAACTTAGCTGTTATAAAAGGACTATTGACGATCAAAGTGAAGAGCCACGTCGTAGCAAACGGGCTAGAGTTGAGAAATCGTTCGGGCCAGATTTCATGACTTTCATGTCAGAAATGGAACCAAGAACATTAAGTGAAGCTCTCTCTAGACCCGATGCTCCAATGTCGAAAGAAGCTGTCAATAGTGAAATTAAGTCTATCATGAATAATCATACTTGGGAATTAGTAGACCTTCCTTCTGGTAATAAACCATTAGGTTGTAAGTGGATACTAAAACGTAAGTATAAAGCTGATGGATCAATTGACAAGTATAAGGCCAGACTTGTAGCCAAGGGGTACAAGCAAGAGGAAGGCCTTAATTACTTGATACATACTTACCGGTGACAAGGATTACGTCCCATACGAAAAGCAATAGCCTAAAGCCTTGACGTATGACCTTGAAATACATCAAATGGATGTTAAGACTGCGTTCTTAAATGGTGAGTTGGAAGAAGAAATTTATATGGAGCAACCCGAAGGGTTCATGGCTCTGGAAATGAGAAAAGGTGTGTCGACTTGTTAAGTCGTTATACGGCTTAAGCAAGCGCCTAAACAATGGTACGAAATTTTTGACAAAGTAATGTCAAAAATAAATGAATGTGACAAATGCATTTATGTCAAAAACACACACCGAAGACTATGTAATTGTCTGCTATACATAGACGACATGCTAATGGGCAGTAATCATGATGTAATCATGACTACAAAGAAAATGTTGACGAAATTTTGATATGAAAGATATGGGTCAAGCGGATGTTATATTGGGAATTAAAATTCTCAGGACATCGAGGGATAGTTTTAACACAATCCCATTATGTAGAATCAGATTGAAAAAATTCAATGCGACGATCTCTCTGTGAAAACACCTATGGATCTAAGTCAACACTTAGCGAAAAACCATGGTGAGACCATATCACAGAATATTCTCGAATAATAGGCGCGTTTGATTTATCTCATAGCACTGCCAGATATCGAATATCTGTCAGACGTCAACAAACCGAGTCGTTTACGAGTAATCCAAACGACACCCATTGGAAAGCATTGATGTGAATTCTCGGATATTTGAAATATACTATGAACTATGGATTACATTATGGAAAATATCCCGATGTTGGAAGGATATTGTGATGCTAATTGGATATCGGTACAAAGACTCCAAATCCACTAGTGGATATGTATTCACGATCGGTGGGGAGCAGATCTTGGAAATCCACTGCGGACTTGCATTGCTCGATCAACTATGGAATCCGAGTTTATAGCACTAGACAAAGCAGAGGAAGTTGAATGGTCGAAATTTCTGAAGATATTCCATGGATGAAACCCTGGTTTCCCGTACATCCATGTGGATAGTCAATCGCGATTGGAAGGGCACGAGTAATATGTATAATGGGAAATCACGACATATACGTCGTAGATAATACCATTAGGCGGTTGATCTCGAATGGAGTGATTGCAATCGACTATGTTAAGTCCAAAGATAATTTGGAAGATCCTCTAACGAAGGGGTTGAGTCGAGATCAAGTATCTGCTCATCAAGAGGAATGGGATTAAAATCTACAACTGAAAACGATCAGAAGCGGTAACCCAACCTTGTTGGCTGGAGATCCCAAGATCTTGGTTCAATGGGACAACAAAGTTACAGAAGTTGTGGTCCACCATCAGATAGATTATCTCTATCCCAATCCTAGGATGAATTTGTGCTGTCCTACCTCATGTAGTGATGTTAAGCTTATGCTTTTAGTGACTTCTATACCGATAAGGTGGAGTATGGTAGGATACTCTTGATAGAAGTGTCACCTTTGGAGTGTGAAGACAGGCCGCTTCAATGAAACACTCATGAATCCAAGATTGTATCCATGGTCAAACGGAACCAACCATGAGAACCTAAAGTAGGTGAGATAGATCTGTGGGTGTTATTGTTTAAGTATATACCAATAATGAGCGCTCAAGACATCATCACGCACCTAGTATACCGATACGATGCATTTCACTACTGAAGGTTCAAAGCCACAAGCTACCTCTCCGATGCAAGTGACTTATCGATTGGACTCTTGTAAAGTCGATGCACATGCATACACACAGCATTAATTTCCATTTACGGGGATTGGATATCGGGGCCTTAAATGGACCAAACGATTTTAAGGAAGGAAGCCATCAATTGTTGAAAGTCGTAATTGACTTAAAATTGAAATCTACGATTCACGTAGATAGATTTAGACTATTAATTTGCTCAAAACCGATTAAGAGTGAATGAGAAATTAATGTTTAAAGTCGGCCCAAAATAACATTTATTATTCATTAATAAAGTGCATGGGAGAATAGTCCCACATCGAAAATTCTCGATGTGTATTCTCTACTTATTAATGAAAATGTGTTAATGGAATCAACACAAAAATAAAAGGACAGGTGCTCCCTTAGCCCAGGGCGAGCAGGTGCTCGCACCTGTGAGCCCGCCACGTGCGCAATGGGCGCTTTGTAGGCGCACTTTGCACTTCGCATGTATCGGGTGACGTGTCGGCTCGTGCATGACGTGGCGATGCCTATCTGGCATCCTCGTGGGCAAGGGAGATGACTGGACAGTTGACTTAGGGAATGGATGGCTACCGTTGATCAAATAGGTATGATGGATCGCCAGTGATGCGATCTAGAGCGTTGGATCGCAAAGAGTAACGATCCGACGGCTTGGGATGAGACTTGATCAAGCGTCAATCGAATGGATCAGGATCCAGATTCGATGGCCGATGACAATAGGCGGGATCTGAGGGTCACAACTCCTCAGATCTGATGGATGAGATTGAAGTGGGCTTTGGAGAAGGGTTACAACCCTTCAGAATGGATGATCTAGATCGATCCAGCCCAAGGAACACATCCACTCACCCAAAGGACACTCAACCTCTTCTTTCAGTATAAATAGAACCCTCCAGATGATGGAATACTCACTCAATTCTCTCTTCTCTTCCTCAAGCATTCATCTCATCTTGTGCATTCAAGAGTCTAAGAAGTCTACTAGAAGGTTCGCTGGTCTCGGAAGTCGGAGTGTTACGATTCCGAGACGTTCGTCGTCGTTGTATCTTGGGAACGAATTGCAACAATCCGTTAAGCACCGTAGCGGAGCAATATCGTTTACGGAGATAGTGTCGAACACTAGCCTCGACGATCAGTTTACATACTTCAGAAGCTACCCGGGATAAATAATATATATATATATATATATATATATATATATATATATATATATATATATATATATATATATTCGAACCTCAAACATATAAATAATTTTAACTCGAGTTGAATTCAAAACAAAATTCTAGCTAAACTTAAATTAAGCTCCGAGCATATTCAAACTATAATTTAAAATGATTTAAATTTAAATTTAGTTTAAATTATTCAAACCTTAATTGAAATATATTTAAGATAAAATTATATAAAAATAATTAAAATTTAATTTGAATTTGGACTTATGAATAATTAAATAAAATATTATAAATTTAAATTAGACTAAAAAAATTATAAAACATATTTAAATTCGACTCAAATTCGATAATTTAAAATACGAATCGAATATCTTATTTAGTTTTCACCTTAGTTTTAATATTCGAATAAAAAATTATAACCTCTGAAATTCCGTAAGGCATTTAGTTAATGTCAGACTAAAATTCTCAGACACATCTCTTCCATTCATCTGTCATTTCCATTTACATTTCTAGCATGACATACAGGGAACAGGGAACAGGGAACAGGGAACAGCTGTCGGAGATTTTGCTGTTGAGCTTTAGTGATGAGTTGGTGATCAGTCCATACTCCGCGTTTGGGTAAGTGGCGCATAGGCTCGCTGGTCTATGGCCGTCGGTTAGCTGCAGCTGAAGCACAGCAACAATGTGGATCCGCCTTGCGCGAAGTCGTTGTCGACCGAGCCCTGCTTACACTTCACCTCGTCGTACGACTGCAAGGCGAGGAGGCAGATTGACAATGGGATCGTGATGGGTCATGTGAACGAACCATGCGCTGTGAGGATTTCCCATGAGGTATTAAGGTGGTCGAGAAGGGGGGGAGATGAGTGTAACTACTCTCTTATTCCGTATTTCACTTGATTTAGTTGGATTTGAGATAACCGTATTGTTTTTAGTCGATTCTATAGATTGGCACTTTGAGAATCACCAAAAGGTTTAGTTTGTTTGCATTCCCACATGTAATCACGATTGATTTTCCTGCATATGAAATGTCCTATTCGACATGACAATCTATGCATCTAAATACTCCCAAATAGACATAGAAGAAGTGAACAAAATAACGTTAGAACACATTTTTTTATGGGTCTATATGTTCTGGCAATAACTTCTTTTAATAATTTTTTATATCCTTTTTATAGACACTTTTCTCTCTTTGTAAATGGTAATGAAGAACTCATGCATTTATTACGACTGTTTCTGTTATTTTCTGAACTCTATTCAAATTAGTAACAAAAAACAAGAGCGTCAAAATTAGCCACCAAAATTGCCTCAAATTTATATATCTATATTAACTTAATTCTTTCGTAATTTGCTAATTATTTGGTTAGATAACTAACACATTGTCTTCCTAACCATTAAACTCCAACAGTCTTATTTGAATAAGATTTTTGAGCAATACTAATTTCTTTATATTAAACTTAAATATAATAAAAAAAATTAGAGAGCTATTATGTAAAATTTTGAAGCATGTATTTATCTTAATATGAAATTGTATCTATATTCAAATGTCTTTAACAAGGATTATACTTACATCAATGCTTTCCAGAGGAGTTAAAGTTCTTAGACAGTATGATATGTTCTCATCGGGCCTACTTATTTTTAGTGTCATTCTTAGTTTGATAAGATTGAAAATATACACACAAGCAAAGGTCTTGTACCATCTATAGAACACACATTTTTAAAATTTAAAAATATTCAAATCCAAAATCAAAATAAGCAATTGGAAAGTGTGTTAGGGCACTTTGGGAGCACAGGTCCTATCTTTAATCCGAAGTCAGTAACAGAAGAGATCAAAACAGGAGAGCAAAGATGATTACCTTTTAAGATTTGCAAAAGTGTGAAATAATGAGGCAATCCAGCATTCCAGTAGTATAGAGGGCGCCTTTGAGAGAGGGCATATAATCGTCGCAACGAGAGAGGAAGGCGCGATGAGGAGGGCTTCCATAAGGAGAATCGTGAGAGCACTTCAGCGAGAAGAATGTGGGCACTTCAGCAAAGAGAATTGTGGAGGCTTCGGCGAGAACTTAGAGAAGGAAATGAAGAAAAAATTAATTAATGATATATATATATATATATAAACTAATTAGAAATGACCGTAGGTATTTATAGACCCTTAGTAAGAGAGCCTTGGTAGCCATGGCCAGGCCGAGAGCAGATCTTCTTGTCCGTAAATTGTGGACCAGGAGATGGTCCATTACATGAGGACCTTTGATTTGAATGGACCTCATTTATTTAAAGATGGGGGCCATCCAAATCAAAGGTCCTCATCAATGGACCATCTCCTGATCCACAATTTAGGGACCAAAGAATCCCTACTGGGTCAGGCCGGCTCTATACTATATGTAAGAATCTAAATATCTAAATTTAAAAAAAAAATGAAATATTCATGTTTAATGAACCAGCTTAACAGCGTCACTAGTTGTCCTACAATGGTATATGTACGAACTCCATTGGCTAAGGAATTGAACATATGTTTAATGATGACAGTTTGTTTCTATGCAAATACTAAATCCACTTCAAATTTTTTTACAATGACATGAAATATTATTAGTTATTAAAAGACTTCTATGTATAATACTAGTCTTGCTCGTTTTTTACTCTATTCCCACTCCAACCCGTCGACCGTTACAAAACACCTTTGGAGAGAAAAAAAAAACAAAAGGATAATTAAAAAATAAGAAAAGCAAAATACTCCGCGATTGAGTCTGCCCACTGCGAGTTAGGATCGGGCCACGGCCTCCACCAGCTTCTCCAGCTTAAGCGCGACCGCAGGCGGTAGTTTCACAACCGGCGAGCATCGCTCCCTTCCCCTCGGCCGGAGGAGATTGAGGTCCAGCGCATCGGAGATGTCATCGGAGCTCCACCCTGCCAGGCGGAGCGAGTCGGAGCACCAGCCCGCTTTCACCAGCAGAGCGTCGAGCACCACTTCGGCGTCGATTGCGGACGACGTGTCCGGCTGGTCGCCACTGTCGAAGACCCTTGAGGCCGGCACGTGGACCATCTCACGGATGTCGCATTCGCCCCACCCACCTTGCCTCAATACGGATCCGATGCCATCGAGGTAACCCCCGACCCAGTCCGGCAGCCTCGGGGTGCGGATCTCCACGAAGCGCTCCGGATCTGGAGGAGACGATGGCGATGAAGACGAGGAGACCGCATCCGAAGCTGAGGAGGAGGACGAAGAAGAGGAGTTACGGCGGCGGCGGTCGGATGCGGCGTCGCTCCAGAACTCGATCCAACGGCAGGCGTCGAGGCTGGGGAGAGGGCAAGAGAAATCTGCGTGCGGGGAAGTGGGCCAACGACGCTGGAAGAAGTCGGCGAAGTCGAGGGCGCAGCAGAACACACGAGAGTCGTCGACGTAGAAAACAGGGTTCCCGGCGAGAGACGGGAGGCAGGGGATATAGCAGCGGCCGAAGAGCGGTAGGAGAAGAGGTGCACGGCGGAGAGCGGCACGGGCCCGGCGGAGGGCCCGTGCAGGGTCGGCAGGGCGGGAGCCCCAGGAGCGCGGCCATAAGGTTCCGCAGGCGACCTGGAAGGCTGCGGCTGCGCGAGGGAGGCAGAGGAGGCGACCGGGGCCGGGGGCACGCCAATCCGGGAAGCCAGGGCCCGAGGGGATCCCTAGGGCGAGGAGCGCGCGGAGGTCCGGGGGGATGGAGAAGGCGAGGTCGGCCTCAAGGCAGGCGAGCTCTGGCTCGGAGAGTCCTGGGCAGAGGGGGACGGAGGCGGCGCGGAGGTGGGAGAGGACGCCCTCGGCGATGGGGCGGAGGGATAGGATGCCGAGGCGGTGAGTTGCGGCGGCGTGGGATGCTGTGGCCGCGCGGACGGAGAGGCGGCGGAGGCCGGCGGCGTGGGACGGGCTAAGGGCGGCCATCCGACGGTGTACGTCGACCATGGAAGGTACGTTGGTCCGTGGCGATGCCTTGGCAGCTTTTGAGGAGGTAACTTCTTCCTCTTTCGAAAGCTTTTGCTGTCCACACCGCGCCGGGTGTCCTACGGAACAAGATGAGCTTTTTAAAAAAGTAGGGAGGAACGAGGAGCGTGGGGGATAGCGTTATATAGGCGCCGCAGTGCCAGTGGGGCGTGAGTTTGTTGCATCCCATGGCCCTGCCGTTTCTCTAGAAAAAAATATTTACCACCGTTAAATTTTTTTTTATATAATCGTCTATTTGTCACCCTTTCGACAATTATCAGATTGATATTTTTGTGCTATCAACAGCCTTCTTGATGGAACTCCATAAAGGGCAAAGGTTCCTCCTGGTTTATCCAACGTGGAGCTCATTGATAGAGATCGGAGATGTTAATTGTTATGCACTTTCTTTAAAAATATAACAATATCCATATGCATCTTAAACAAATCCAAAAATTTGAAACCACTGTACTTAGTTTACATGAATAAACAAGGTACCTCAAATTATAAGACCTATGAGCATCCTAGTAAGGCTCTGCACTCCGCAGAATTTATTTAACCAAATGGGGGAAGCATGGGATTTCGGTACAAGGGAATTAGCCAATTAATTAATTTAGTGGGCTTTATTTCACTGGACTGGAACGCCAGTGTGAAGCGGTTGAAAAAGAAAGCAGGCCACGAACAGAGCAGGTAAATTGATCGCAGCAGTCATTTATGACACCGCCCTGCACGTCTTTTCAATGCACGCACGCACGCACGCCTCGCACGAGGGATCGCGTGGACCAGTTTAAAAAAATTGCATTACTTTCTCCTTCGCCACCAATTTGTACGCATAAACTTCTTAATTAAGATAATTGTACATCTCCTTACCTGGGAGGTCAGTCCCTAACGGTTGTTTTTCACCGGTTATGATCCTAGAGCACCTATCCATCTATGTATCAATTGTGTTATTCTTATCCCCTCGTAATGGTACAATTATTAAGACATAAATAATTATCCTATTAGGTTGTAGAGTTGAAATTCGGTATATATATTTTTTCTCATATTTTGACCACGGCACTAATGATTAATAACTATCCATAATTTATCTCTTTCGTGTTGACTTAAAAATAAATTGATAGAGATACTGGGATGAATGAATGACCTTTTATCACATCAATTATGTCAATCTTTTTAAAACAACTTTTAAATATGAAGCTGAGTATATATAATTGATGTGCTAAAGAAGGGACTCAGTTAAAAGTCAAATTTAGCTGAGTCAAAAGTAGAGATGACAACGGGATGAATTCAGACCAAGTTTGACCAAGAAGGGGTTCGGTCAAAAGTCAAATTCGGTTGGGTCAAAAATTAGGGACGACAACGAGGTGGATTCGGGCTAAGTTTGACCAATCCCATAACTCGCCCTGCCAAAAAAAAAATGAATCCAAATCTGGACCTGTCCCGCCTACTTTTTCAACCTGCTTGGCCCCGACCCTGCTTAAAATCCGACGGGTTCAGGGCGGGATATATATATATATATATATATATATATAGACAAGTTCATTGAAACTCACAACCTGCCCTGAATCCACTTCTAAACCCGATCAATGGGTTTAGACCTGCCCTATAAGCTATTTTACCAAGTTTAAACCCACCTCGAACAGGGTGGGTTTAATGCGGGGCCGGGTTTAAACCCGGTCTGTTGCCATCCCTAGTCAAAAGTAAGATCACACCTCCATTATCAAAGAGGGGGGCCAAGCTAGGTCAAGCCAAGCCCGAGTGTGACCTGACCTTCACACCCGGCTCGGCAAACGATCTGACCTTGACACTTGGGTCAATAGAAATCCAACTTCCCAACATTCGGTCATGTTAGAGCCCGTGGTAGTTTTGATGTGATCAACCAAGTTGGTTAGGTCCTGCTTTGTGTCTGATCCCTGTGTCTAAGTATGCAGGAGCTTAGGAGCGCAGGAAGTCGAGCGGAAGACGCAGCTAGCGAGAAGGACGACACGGGAAAAGAGTCGACGGGCTCAGTGCGTCCGAAGGACGAGAGAGCTACGGAAGAGTACTCCGGTGGGCGTGAAAAGCGTGCGCGGCATTCAAGGGACGGAAGGCTGCTCGAGGAGAAGGCCGGGAATTGGGTTCAAGTGAGCCCTATTCCGGTTGGCCGCAATCACCCAAAAGAACGGAGCATAGGAAGCCAACGCAAAAGAGCTGGAAAATAAGCTGTGCTGGATAAACAGCTCAAGGCGCCTTCATCAGCCTACGTTGCACCTACAGGTCACTCCGTACTCCGATACCACTACCACTCGGCGCTCAACTCCTGACTCCAATACCAATATCTCTCAACACTTGTGTAATGAGGATGAGGTCAATCAAGGACATGGAGCACGTGTGTAGGCGATACATCTCCTCAACCTAAACATGGTTATATGGGCCCGCACCCCAATGATGGTGTGAAACCCCTTCAATCCGAACGTGGAGAAAGTGAAGAATGTGGGCTCAGATTCCTTCCCTAGGGTAAGAGTATAAAAGAAAACTCACTCCCACTGACATAAGTATGCTTTCACAATTTCGATTATTGCTTTACTCGATATAACACTTCTCCTTCATAATCCAATCATTGAATTCTGACTTGGGCATCAAAGTGGCCACACTAGAATCCACCTTAGCCTCAATTCTAACTAGGGGTACAAACAAGCTAAATTCAATCGAATAATATGAAAATATTGGCATTTGAGTTCAAACTTGAATATATATATATATATATATATATATATAATATTTGAATTCGATTCAAAGCTCGAAAATACTAATAATTTTGACTCGAATTTAATTCGAAATAGTATTAAACTCGAGTTCGGTTCAAATTGTTCAAACTATAATTCGAGTATAATTGAGCTCAATTTCAAAATGTCTTAAATTCACGTTCAATTGAATTATTTAAACTTTAATTTAAGTATATTTAAATTAAAATAGTATAAAAATAATTAAATAATCGAATAAAATATTATAAGTTTGAATTTACCTCAAAAAAAAAACTATCAAACATATTCGAGTTCCGTTTAAATTCGATAATTTTAAATATGAATCAAATATTTTTGAAACTGGCTCGAAAATCTCACGAACATGTTCAATTCGTTTGCATACTAATTCTAATTCTCTTTAACAATCGCAAAGATTCACCTCGAAGACCTCGGACCCGTCACCAACCTTCTCATTAGTGGTTCCCTCATCCTTGATCTCGGACTGGATCATTAATGATTGCTTAACGCATGCTTAGTTGATAAATGAAAGGTCGTTGTTAAGCCTGTTAATTGGCTGCGGTTTTTACTGCTAGTTGGAGCTTCTGAGATAAGACAACGACCTCCAAAGGATTAAAGATACCTCTTTATTGGTAGTGGGCATGCATTATAAGAGATATATTCGTTGCTTCTCTAATATTTCTGAAATATTCTAACTTCACTATCACTTAATCCTCCCTATAAGAATTAAGGCACTGGTACAATATGAACTTTGCTTTGAGTTGAACTTTCATTTACGTGTTTATGATCATAAGCTTATGGCTTTTAGCTAAACTCAAGAAGTCTGCAATCATTACCCCCTGTGTGCTTCTACAAGAGCAGGTCAGCTTTATCTTGTAGCTAAAGGTCTAAAGCATGCTTGGAATCTTCAAATAGAAGACAAAAAGGGTTTACAGAGTTGCATGGGGATATGGAAAAAATGACCTGACTATAAGATTAAAGTAGAGGACTTTAAATATTTTGTCCATTTATAAACATTTAGACATGCAATGCAGGGACCATAGTAGCTTCTTATCCAACTAGTCATCTCAGGCATGACCAGAAAGCAAAAATGGTGTCAAGGTCCGATAAATTAACTAACCTAAGTTCTAGCTACAGATCGTACCCACTCACAAAAGTAATAATTCAGGGAAATTTAGAGTGATTTTTATACGAGGCCTAACGATATCATGCAACTATAAGATGAAGCCTTGCACCAAGGGAATTGTTCGTAGAGGTGAATAACTTTCAAAGGGTGTGCTTGTGTAGACTTGTCCAAGTAGCTCATTGTGTCCCTAAGAACATTGTTTCTCTCAAAGTTGCTATTCTATGCTACTACCTCAAACTGTCTTTTCTTACTTTGTTTCTGCACGGCAATTAGCTAGATTAATATTCTATTATTGCCAAATATAATATAATTGGTAGACAGCAATCTATCAAGTCCAAGAGACCGGATAAATTATTTTGAAACATATGGGAATAGAACAGATATAAACCTACAGAAACCAGGAAAAAATTTTACTGAAAAGCCCTTGATGGATTTAGAATGGGAGAATCTGAAACCTGCAGCACTAGTAAAAGTTTTATCTATTAGAGATGTGTTTATGAAGAGTACTAAGGCTTGTTTAGCAGTGCTAATCATATAAACATATAGAGCTCCAAAGTGGGAAAGAGAGATATCACTATCAGACACCTGATCAAAGAGAAAAAAGAAGATGCTAATTCACTTTCTTTTTGTTGGTTTGTATTAAATAAAGAAGTGTGTTACTGTGGTACTGAAACTAAATGATGCCTTCTTGAAGGCGCAACTTAAAGTTCAATTCATGCCTATTTCTTGTGCAATCCTGATAATGGGAAGGAAGCCCTCTGGGCTCTTTATTTATGTTAGAAGATAAAAAACACGATGATGATGACAAGGACACATGTCACTGGAAAAGGATCTTACTGCTAAATCTTTATGGCGTCAGGGAAAAGGTAAATTAAGCTAGGTGGTGAATGTTCACTCAAGTCCTTTTCTGCATGAGTAGTACCATCTTCAAAGTGTTTTTATCGTTGTGTTTGATACTGAAATCTACTTTTTTTTTTTCCTGTCTCACTGATGTACTGGGTCACCATTAAAAAGCTTTCTAATGCTTCGTGGAGGATGGATTTTGCCTGAACCAAGCGCACTAAAACGATAACTTTGACATCTCAGAAATGTAAACCATACAATATAAGAATTTTATTCTACCCTGGTATAAATGATAAAATGGTAAGGTCAAGAGAAGTGAATTGATGGAAGTAATCTACTATCTTATTTCCAATATCTTACTGTAAATCGGTGCTGGTCACTTTTACTGTCCTGATAAGGCCTAAAGTACTGCACACTGATAAAGGTCTAAATAAAACTTTGGATCCTAAAATATGAAGATTAAAAAGGAGTTGAGCAGTTGCAACTTGCTGATGAAAAAAATGGCCTCAGTTTGATCATTCAAATGGTGAGCTGCTGTAGCAAGTTGTATCAACATTAAAATTAAGGAATTCTTATTATTTTCCAATGCTCTATAAAATTTAGGCATGCAACAGCATCTCATTCTGCTCCCAAAAAGTAAAAGCAACCTCTTTCATGCACGACTAGGAAACAAAAACGATGGTAAGGCCCACTAATAACTTACCTATGTTCTAGTTACTGACGCCCACTGATAAAAGCAATAAAGATGGAGGTTTAGGCTGATAAATTATATCTGAGTTTCATGGTGACAAGCTGAAGCATTTCTGCTTAGTGCTCAATACCTCATTGGACAACATGTAAGTATATTCCAAGGGAATGTAGTCTGCAGAGGCTAAATAACTTACAAAATCTGTTGTGCTAGTTCGCCAACGAGACAAAAATCTTTAGCCAAAGATGCGAGTAATAAAGAGAATAGACATATTGAGTAGTGATTCGACTTCTGTAATTTAATTCTTGAGCATCAGATAGTTGATCAATCCATTAGCTTGTGAGTATTAACAAATGTAGGTTGGCTGAAATTTAAAATGAATAATCAAATTTGCATCATATTAAAAAACAATCAAATCCAGGACACCAATCAATATTTTCATTCGAGAGAAACAAGAATAAGATACACCTACACCAGTCCATGTGAAGCTTTACAAGAACCTTCTTAGTGTGGACTGGAGATGGAAGAATATGACGCTTATGGCATGAACCGTTGAAGGTGCTCTGGAAAAGTACCAAGTAGGGTCGGGGTGTCATGAAACACCCCATTACATGACGTGCAAATAATCAACGCTTGAGAAAGGTTTTGGATAGAGATGAGTGACTGCGAGAGTGTGCACTAAGGATAGAAGTCACATGTACTAATCATATATGTTTAGCTTGGAAGTGGGAAATAGAGATTTCGCTATCACACAAATTTAAAAAAAAAACACTTGATCAAAGAGAGGAGAAGATGCCAATTTACTTTTTGAGTTGGTTAAAGAGGTATCTTCGTGCAGTGCTACAACAAAATGATGCCTCAGGTTATAAAGATGGATTGATGGAAGTCTCTTTTTTTTTTTTTGCTTTTGAAATCCCGATGGTGTGCGAGAAGTTCTTTTTGTTCTTTAATAGGATAAAGATGATGATGCCCAGAATATTTCATTGTAAAAGGATATTACTGCTTAATCTTGTTGCCTCAAAGAAGAACTAACAAAGCTTCATTTACTGATGACGGTTTACTAATTTCAAGTTCCTAATCCTTTCCAGGATTTGGAAAGGTGTATTTATTGATACAAACCGCAGGAACTTTGAATTCTTGGCAGTTTTGTCAAATTCTGCTCAAGGAAATACAACAACAACAATCACAACCAAGTCTTATCCCACTAGGTGGGGTCGGTTATATGGATCCTTTTACGTCATTGAGCTCTATCTCCTACTATATCATCATCTATACTTAAATAAATTATCTTATTTTATTATTGCTAACCAAGTCTTTTTTTATCTTCCTCTTCCTTATTTGATATGCGTGTTTGTTATAGTTTCACATCGCCTAACTGGAGCATTTATTAGTCATCTAAGTACATATCTGTATCATCTTAAACGTGTCTCTCAGAGTTTTTCCTCAATAGATGCAATTCCGACTCTCTCTAATACTCTCATTTCTTATTCTGTCAATCATCGTATGTCCACACATCCACCTTAACGCCCTCATCTCTGCAACTCTCATTTTCTGCTCATGTGCTCAAGTCATAGCCTAACATTTAGCTCCATATAACATAGTAGGTCTAACTATGATTTTATATATCTTTCCTTTAAATTTTAGAGGTACTTTACGCTCAAGAAAATCTTAGAGCAAAAATAAATGTCCCCTAAAGAATACAACAACAACAACAACCAAACCTTTTCCCACTAGGTGGGGTCGGCTGTATGAATCCTTTTACGCCATTGAGCTCTATCTCCTATTATATCATCATCTATATTTAAATAAATTTTATCTTGTTTTATTGTTGCTAACCAAGTCTTTTTTGGTCTTCCTCTTCCTCGTTTTATATGCATGTTTATCATAGTTTCACATCGCCTAACTGGAGCATTTATTAGTCGTCTAAGTACATGTCCGTACCATCTTAAACGTGTCTCTCTGAGTTTTTCCTCAATAGATGCAACTCCTACTTTCTCTCTAATGCTCTCATTTCTTATTTTGTCCATCCTCGTATGTCCACACATCCACCTTAACATCCTCATCTCTGCAACTCTCATCTTCTGCTCATGTGCTCGAGTCATAGCCCAACATTCAGCTCCATATAACATAGCAGGTCTAACTGCGATTTTATAGAACTTACCTTTAAGTTTAAGAGGTACTTTACGGTCACATAAAACACTCGACGCTCCCCTCCATTTCACCCATCCTGCTTGTATTCTATGTAAGACATCTCTCTCAATCCCTCCATCATTTTGTAAAACGATCCTAAATATTTAAATCTCTCGGTTCCAGTGCAACTCGTCCTCTCCTATCTTAACAATTGTTTCATTACTTCTAATATTGCTAAACTTAAATCTATATATTTCGGTTAGTAATACCAACTGTTTGTTTTTCTTTTATCCTGTTTGTTGGAACCTTGTTCACTGGTATTCCCTCTTTCATAGTTCTGATCCTTAAAACACCAGGACTAATCTCCTCCGCTTCCTTTGCTCAGGAAGCATCTATCTCTAAACTTCTCTTAATGGCCATCTAACCACAGGTTGTGCACCCTTTTGTCAATCAGTTTCAAATACTTGGCTCAAAATTTTCAAATCTTAAATATTGTTTTTTATGACATTTTACCCTTGCTGGTATGAAATGGTTTCAATGTTTTACAATTGAGTCTCAATGTGAAACCAAACAAAGATCAATATTTGTATCTGTATTTTTATAGGATTAAATGCAAAATTCCAGAGTCCATGATGTTAATCTTAAAATTGCTTCTTATATCGAATTTGTTCAGTTGATAACATGTCCAAGGGGAAATGTGTAATGTCGATCATGAATGTCTATTCTGAACAATTATGTGTTCCTTGACCACAGTTAATATGGAGGCATAAATTTTATATGTCTCCTTTGTTTTTATATAAGGAGACTACAATATTTACCCTCCACTTATCAAACACTTTTTCTTTTTTAATATCAAATTGAATAACTTCGTAAGTCATTGAATATCCTACTTTTCCAAGACTTCCATACCTCTATCACAAATATCATCTGATCGTACTACTACTTTTCCATTTTGTATCTCATTCAAAGCATATTCTAGTTCTGAAGTTTGAATTCTATGATAAAAATTTTAATTTATATACTTTTTTGACCTACTTAAATTACCTAAGCTAAGTTGGTCACCTAAACTTCATTAAAAAAATTGATGAAAATATCACTTCCATCGCTCTTTTATTTCTTCATCATTCACTAGTACCTTATTATATTCATCTTTATTGCATTTTATTTGGGCGAGATCTTCCTTTTGATTCACTAACTACTCTCTTGGCCACCATTTTCAACATTAATATCATTTTATCCCATTTTGTATTTCTCCTAATACTTGTAGTTCTACTCTCTCCTTCAAAATACTTTGTTTCTCATCCTCTGACTTTCACCACTTGATTCTAAGAGTTATGCATGTGTTCTTATTGATATTATACTTGAGACGCATATTTGACACTACTAACCTATGTTAGGTAGTGAAGTTTTCTACAAAGATGACCTTGAAATATTTACAAATCTTTCTATCCTTCTTTCTGATTATAAGAAAGTCAATTTATGATTTACTGTTCCCACTTTTAAATGTTCAATATAGTTTTTCCTTCTTTATTTTTTATTCCAAAACCATAACTGCCATTATATTTTTTTCATTTCTTACTCCTACATGCCCATTTAGATCTACTAAAATCATTTTGTTTGATAAAATTTTTGTACTACCTCATCTAGATCCTTCCCAAACCTATATTTGGTGTATTCATGTAATCCTACTTGAGTTGCATATATGCTAATTATCTTTCTTAAAGCGATTAGCTAATATAAGGCCATACGCTATCGGAAAATCTAATATAGTTTTCCTTCCTCATTCCTCGCTCCAAACTCATAACTCCCATTATACTCTTCTCATTTTTCACTCCGACATGCCCATTTAAATCACCTCCTATTAAAATCCTTTCATTTGGTGGAATATTTTGTAATATTTCATCTAAGTCCTCCCAAAACCTTAATTTAGTAGCTTCATCTAATCCTACTTGTGGTGCATATACGCTAATTATGTTCATAGTTTCTTTCGCCACTATTATCTTAAGGGTTATAATTCTATCCCCTTTTATAACTACTCCTACAACTTCATCCTTTAACAAACTATCTACAATAATACCCACTCCATTTCTTGCTTTACTCTTTCCAGTGTACCATAACTTAAAACCCGAGTTCTATATCATCTTTGCCTTCTCACCTGTCCATTTTGTCTCTTGTACACATAAAATATTAATTTTTCTCCTAATCATTATATCTACTACCTCTATTGATTTACCAGTGAAAGTTCCTATGTTCCATGTTCCAAATCTTAGATTATTAGTTTTCCTATCATATTTGTTCTTATCTAACCTATGGTGTGAGAACTCTTGCCTATTTAACACTACACCCAAGTTCTCATGGAGATATAGCGGTCCTTGCTGAGACGTTACAGTCGGACCCTGTAACGCGAACTCTTGCATATTTATCACTACACCCGAGTTCTGGAGATGTAGCGGTTCTTGCCGAGACGTTACAGTCGGACCCTGCAACGCGTTCCTTCCGGGGAACAACCTAGCATTAGCACAATAATTTAATGGATTCATTCATGAAATATTTGTCATAGTTTGACGCTGGCTGACAATCTAACGCAACCCTCCTCCTTTATCCGGGCTTGGGACCGGCCATGACCGGTCATCATTGGCGGAGTTCCCTAAAGAATCCAACAACAATTTGAGATTTACCCTTTCTTCTTCTTCTTCCTATATTTGAATTTTCTCAAGGGAATTGGGTGTTAAATTTGATGGAGTAATGCTACAAACTGAAAAGGAAACTCATTTCAAATGGTACTAAAATGAGAGCACTACACTTAACGATCTATCTTAACTTAAATTCTTGTCTTTCTAGTTGAGATAGATTGAGATAAATAATCATATCAAGTATTACTTTTCTATCCTATCTCGAAAAAGTTAGTTTGCTTAATCATACTTATCCTTTTCTATATTGTTGTGCAGTTGACACCAATGATCAAATTTAAGTTTAGATAAATGATAAATAAATTAAAGTTAGATGTTGTGTGATTTAACCTTTCTACCAAGTGTGCAGGAATTGATGGGTCTGACACCAAGCTGAAATCCAGTTAGGTCTAGAGGACCTGATAGCTGATGTAGAAATCCAGATAGGTCAAGGAATGGCGGAAAGTTCAGCTGGGTCTGTGGGAACTGATAGCTGGTCGAAGTCCAGTTGGGTCTGCGGACTTGACAACTAGCGGGAAGACCTGATGGGTTAAAAGGGAGTCAAGCGATTCTGCATAGTAAATAAGGTAAGTCACGAGGAGAATGTCTAGTGAGGGCAAATCCCAATTAGGGACATTAAGCGCAGGTCCAGTTTAGGTCCATTTTGGAAATCTAGACTGAGACCGTGACTAGACCCTGGTCTCGGGAAGACGGGATCTAATTAATAATGCTTATAAATTGTGCTAACTTTGTTTTACAGGTTAAATAATTTTCTGTTAACCTAACATATTTTTGCAACAGCAAAAAAACAAGTTAACCCTTGAATGAATAGTATCTGAGGCGCCTCGAAGGGTCTTGGAGGCGCCTCGGAGTGGCTGGGAGGCGCCTTGTATCCAGTGTAGACGCCCTCATGCGGATAGACTTTGCGAATAAAGTTTCGCTGCAAGGAAATGCTCTAGATAGCGCTAGAGGCGCCACAGAGTGCTTCGAAGGCTCCTCGGAGAGCATGGAAGGCGCCCTCAAGTGGATAAAAGCCGCAATTCGGGTGACTTATCGCAACCGAAGTTTTGGCTATCAGATTTACTACTGGAGGTGTCTCAAACGAAGTTGGAGGCGCCCTCAACAGCCTATATAAGCCTTGTTCGAGTAGCCTTCAAGCATTATCTCCTCTACGAGCTGCAAAGACCATTCTGTTGCTGTCGAATGTGTGAACACATTCGACTGCTACTTTGCTACTACTCTGCGACTTCCAACTGCTACCGGCAGACCGCCACCAACTCCTGAGCGCTTTCGGATCTTCTTTATGTGAGTTGGTAATGAAGTTAAATATTGTTTTTTATTATTACTTGCAAAAAGGGAGTGTAGACTGTTACACTTCCCTTCCTTCGGTATTCTGTATTCAATTCTCTCTTTCGACGATTCTGAAAGAGGTTTATAGTGGATTACCCAGCGATATTGTCCGAGGGATTGTGGGTCTTGGAGTAGGAGTCACCGGAAGCTTCGAACCAAGTAACTCCTCGAGTACTTGTGTTTTTTCAGTTATATTTCGTTTTATTCCGCTGCGTACTTAATCTTTAATTTCGAAAAAGAAGAAAATTTTTCTTTAACACATGATTCATCCCCTCCTCTTCCCCTCCTCTCACGTGCCACTGATCTTACAATTGGTATCAAAGTCATATTCGCTCTAATTGGTACAACCACCAATTGAACAGGGGGATTCTTTTTGTCTTCTTTCATTTCGACTTTTTCAAATCTATCTAAATTGGTATAATTTTCTCATTGCAATTTCTTTGAATTGCTCAAATTGGTGAACACCAATCGAGTTTTCTTATCTTTATCATTTCCCACATTACTAATCCAAGACCTAGTCTTGAGATTTCTTTATTGCATATTTTTTTTGCAAGGTTCTAATGGCTCAAAGCGAAGGCTTTAGCACCGCGCGCCCTCTACTCTTCACCGAGGACTACTTCTCGTATTGAAAAAGGAGAATGGAGGTATACCTCAAGACGGGCATTGACCAATGGTTCTCGATCCGACGCGAGTACCAGGCACCGATTGACGAAGCAACCCAAGTACCTCTCGACCTAGAGAATTAGAACCCAAACATGAAGAAGAAAGCCCAGATCAACTCCAAAGCACTCAACACCCTCCAGTGCGAACTGACCAAGGAGGAACTCAACCGGGCCGACCCATTTAAAAATGCAAAGGAGCTCTGGGACAAGCTAATTGAACTGTATGAGGGCCCCAACGACATAAAGGTAACAAAACGAGATCTTTTATTAAATTCATTATTCAATATTAACATGCAAGATAGAGAAACAGCAACATAACTTCACGCAAGGATCAAAAATATCCTCAACGAGTTGCACCTCATCGGCCACGAGCCTCAAAATCGAGACGTCATAAGGTATGTTCTAAATTCGTTTCCCCGAAATGCACTGCGGGCATCTATAGTAGATGCCTATAAAATTTCGAAGAATTTAAATAAACTTAAATTAAATGAATTATTTTGTTAACTAGAACTGCATGAACAAACTAGCACCCAAATGACCGAAAAAGGTGTAACTTTTTTTACAGGTTCTACAAAGCAAACAAAGAACAAGACCAAGCAAAAGGCAGAATCTAAATCTGACTCATACTCAAATGCAGAAGAGCAATTGGTGAACATGGTAAGGAGAATGTTCACCAAGAAGAAGGACTTTAGCACAAAGGACCTTCAAAAGATTATCAATCTCAACATTAACAAATCAAGCATCACCTGCTTCGGTTGCAACAAAAAAGGCCACTATAAGCATGAGTGTTCGAACATTAAGGAAGATAAACCCAAGAACTTCAAGAAAAAGAAGGCACTCAAAGCATCTTGGGACGAGTCGTCTTTGGAAGAATCGGACAACGACGAATCGAAGCAACACAACTATCTTGCACTGATGACAACCGGACCAAAATCAGAAAGTGAATCGGAATAAGACAAAGAGTTAGAATATGAGTCGAGTCATGAGTCCGCACTCCTTTCCGAAGGTTCCATCGAGGTAAACACTACTCTTAGCTCTAAATTTTTTAAAATTATGGCATGTCTAGATAGAAAATTAATTGTTGCTGAAAATCAAGTAAACATACTTAGCAAATAAAATGACAAACTAAAAGAACAACTTAAATCAAACCTCGAACCAAGTCGGCTTGAAAATTCAACTCAAAATATTAAACTTGAAGAAGAAAACTCAACACTAAAATTTGAAATTGCAAACCTTAAAAGTTTACTAGAAAAAATCACAACAAGATCCAATACCTAAATATGATACTTGGATCACAACTAGTTGTGTACAACAAATCCAAACTCGGATACAAGTCCAGCTCAACAAATAAAATATTTATATCACTAGTAAACCAAAATAAAAAACTAACCAGAACTTGGATTCCAAAAGCTTGTCTAAGTAAAACCAAATCAAAATCAATACTACGTACCTAAAAATGAAATACATTATATAAGAACAAAACGAGAAAATATCTTAAATAAATCTAATAAACTAAAACCAAAATACAAATTTAAATCAGCTAAACCAAACTTGGGTTACCAGTCCAAGTTAAAACAAAAAGGTAAAACTCACAAACCAAACTATAATCAAGGATACTATAACTATAAAACAAATCGACATAAACCTACAACTTAAATCTAAGTTCAATAATTCTAGGGGAGACACTACACTAGTTGGCACATCTAAAACAATAGTCTATCCGATAGGATAATTAGGACTAGACAAAAAAGATAACTTGACTTTTGCCCAACCTGGTACCAGGGTGGGGCGAGATGATAGTACATTAGAGAAGCTTAGTCTAGGGAGTCAATTAGGGTAAGGCGTACCCTTCTTGGTCTACTTAGCTAAGAGAAACTAACTGAAGCTACCTCGCCAAATCCTAAACTAGTTATACCAAGGTTTATTAATAGGAAAATTAAATGTCTAATTTCTTAAAAAAGCTTTGTCTAGAAATGGTCGTTGCTCCGATATCCAAGGACGCCCCTGTACTTCGCCACAGTCTGTAAGCCGATTTTTGAAATGCGCATTTAATTGACTGAAAGTTAAACCTAAATCTAACATAAAATCAAACTATTTTCAAATAAATATTCAATTAATTCATCTCACAAAATTATAGGAATATCTTGGTTAAACCACTTGACCGGTGAGATGATTAAGGTCAAATGAAAATTATAAATAAAATTAAAACTTAAAATTAAAATTAAATTAAAATTAAAACTAAAATTGAAACTTAAATTAAAAATTAAAACTAAAATTGAAACTTAAATTAAAACTTAAATTAAAATTAAAACTGAAATTAAAACTTAAATTAAACTTAAAATCAAAAACCAAAAATTAAAAATTAAAACTTAACATCAAAATTAAAATTAAAACTTAAATTAAAATTAACAACTAAAATTAAAACTTAAATTAAAATGAAAATTAAAGTTAAAAACTAAAATTAAAACTTAAATTACAATCAAAATTAATAAAACTTAATTTAAACTTACTTAAAATGAATTAATACTTAACTTAAAAAAAATAAAAAAATATCAGAAAAGACAAAGGCACCTCCAGTTGAGTCCAAGGCGCCCCGCAGTAAGGCGGCAAAACTCTCGCTAAAACACTTGAAGGCGCCTTCATCAACCTTGAAGTCACCCTCTATACCATCAGTTTGAAAGCGCCTCCAATCCCGATTTTAACAGCGAACGGAGGGTTTCTCTATTCAGGAAAACAACTTCGAGAAGGAGCCTCCAACCGATTTCTTCACCTCCTTTTTCCCCTTTTCACCTCCTAAACTTCATATATGCCTCATAGGTATCATCTAACTTTATCTAAATATTCATTTCTTTATATTTGCATGTTTTCTTTGAATATTTATATGTATGTATCACTTTAGGAAATGACGAAACATTAATCCGTCCCACACTAAAATTTAGGTACCTAAGTAGGACATTTTTTTCTATTATTGTACCCCTATTATAAAAGTTATAGACTACTATAAGTTAGATAGATTGGTTTACCGTAATCATTCTGTCAACTTATGTCCAATTTTATAACAATTTAGTTAAGATAGATGACTTGACATATTCTACCAGAGTAGCCGGTAAGGACTTTAGGTTCTCACCTACTCTACTGTATGATAGTTTGGGACTTAGGCCGTCCACATGTCTATTTTTGTGTTACCCTAGTAGGGACTTGCCATTTGGCGAACCCTACTCCCATATTATATTAGATATCATCTATATATATTTTTTTTAGGAGGAAAGAGTACCCATTATGATAGACTGTAGATCTCTTTCTCTCTCAAGGTTTAGGACTATGCCTTATATAGAGTCCTTACTACCTACATTTTGCCGATCACATCTCGTGATGTTGTGACGATGCAACCATCACATTCTTCCTTCCTTTATGCACTATGCAAGAGACTAGACATCGGCATTGCATTACATCAATTTCAAAATGTCATTCAGGCATTCAGTCTCATCACTAGGGGACGAGTTCATATGTTCTACTGCCACATTTTGGCATTCATATTTTCGACTATAGGAGTAGACATGACCTAGGGTACACACAATCCCCTTAGCGAGTATGATGAGATTGGTTAGCATCAGTTTGCATTAGTACACATAGAGGTTACCGCTCAAGGGGGACTGACTTGGAGAGCAGGTCCTCAGCCAGCCATTCTGGACGAGGTCGATGAGGGCATCCCACCAGTCATTCCAGCCAAGGTCGACGAGGCAGCAGCAGCTATGGAGGAAGAGATGCTAGAGTTTACATTTGACAAATTCTTTGCACCTCTTACAACCACGACCCAACCTTAGACCTCACTTTCCATAGATGAGCGTCTTGCTAGACTGGAGGAGTCTTCCACACAGATCCGACAGTCAATCTCGAAGGGATTCACCTCTTTTCGCAACGAGATAACCATTGGATTTAAGCAGATAGACCAACAGATGCAAGCCGTACTTCAAGCTTTACGTGTGACTGATCAGCCCCTCCACCTGCCGATGATGATTAGACTTTATTTTGCTCAATGCTCATGTATATATTGTTTGCTTGACTTGATCTATCTACTTGACCTATTTAGTTACTTATTGATTACTTTCTTTGGATATTCTAGTAATTTTTTTTTAAATTTAATTAAAGGATAGGATGCCTTTTTAAAAATAATAATAATAATTTCAAAGTTCTAGGTCACTTCTACTTCTACTTTTTTAAAAATCCCCATTTTTCTAGTTTTCAAAAAACTATTATGGACTTAGACTATGTCTTCCCTTAGACAGCATGATCCTATAGCTTTAGCAACCAGCATCTCACAAGCACATTAAGGTTATCTTGCTTGTGTATTCAAAAACATAGAATGGTGTGAGATGCTTAGGACTTTGCCTTTATATCAGTGCATCAAAATAAGTCAGGGCATTAAATACTAAAAATACATTGATCAAGTTAATTGGTCCATTTTAGTAAATAACTAGTTAAATTAACATACTTGACTTGACTAACCAAGTGAACGCTACTATTTTCTGTTAGCTAGCTAGTAGCTAAAGGTTAGACATTTAAGGACTATTTTTAGATGAATATTATTTTCAAAGTAATATCAGGTTAAAGGGGAGGATCTATTTGGACAACTTAAAAATATTTTGAAAATTTATGTTTGAAAATTACCTTGAAATTATTTTGAAAAAATGTCTTGCAAAATGCTTTTAGAACTGGCTTTCAAAACTTGCTTTGAAAATACTCTTATATTTTTCACATATATGTTTTGGAAAAATGGTTTGAAAAACTCTTTTAAAAATTTGCTTTGAAAAAATTAACTTTCAAAAATTGCCTTGAAAATTAACTTTAAAAAATTACTTTGCAAATGTTTTCAAAATTATTTTACTTTAACAAATTTCTTTGAAAACACTTAAAAAAAATGTGTGCAAAATTTCTACAAAGTGTTTGAAAACTACTTTAAAATTTGGGTGAAATATCCTTTGAAAAAATGTTCAAAATTTACTTTAACAACTTTCTTGAAAATTAGTTGCAAATTCTAAAAGTAAATTGTTTTTCAATATTCTTTTACTTGAAAACCAGTTACTTAAGGAAAGAACTATCAAAATTATTTTTTTAAATTTCTTTGCAACAATGTTATCTTTGAATTTTTAAATCCTCCCTGAAATAGACCTGCAAATTTTTTAATGAAAGAAAAAAAAAAGCTTATTGCTTGACATGCTTACTTGCTCTATTTATCTGTTATACTCTCTCTTACTTATTTGCATGTTTTTTTGATAAACGCTAAAGGGGAGGGCAAGGGTTAAGTAAGAAAAACTAAAGGTAAATCTAACTAATTTGGATATCTTAACCCTAAAATGATCAAGAGAATAAACATAAATTGAAGTTACTTATTTTTTCTCTCTCTCTTGAATCATTGTTTATTGCTATTTCCTTTTGCATATTTTTATAACTTTAACGCAGGTTGTCATTGCATCAAAAAGGAGGAGATTGCTGGTGCAGTTGTCACAAATGATCAAACCTAAGTTTTGATGAATGACAAATGGATTAAAGTTAGATGTTGTGTGATCTAACTTTTCTACCAAGTGTGCAGGACTTGATGGGTCTGACACCAGGCTGAAATCCAGGTAGGTCTGGATAACCTGATAGCTAGTGTAGAAATCCAGATAAGTCAAGGAGTGACCCGATATCTGGCGAAAAGTCTAGCTGGGTCTGAGACCTGACAGCTAACCGAAGTCCAGTTAAGTCTGCGGACCTGACAACTGACAGAAAGACCTGGTGGGCCAAAAGGGAGTCAAGAGATCCTGCATGGTAAGTAATGTAAGTCACTGGAGGAGAGTGTCTAGTGAAGACGAGCCCTAATTAGGGACTTTAGGCGCAAGTCCAGCTTAGGTCCATTTTAGAAACCTAGACTGAGACTGTGACTAGTCTCGAGAAAACAGGATCTAATTAATCATGCCTATAAATTGTGCTAACTTTGTTTTGCAGGTTAAATATTTTTCTGTTAGCCTAACATATTTTTGCAGGAGTAAAGACCAAGTTAAGCCTCGGATGAACAATGTCCAAGATGCTTCGAAGGGTCTTGGAGGCCCCTCGGAGTGGTGGGGAGGCGCCATGTATCCAATGGAAGCGCCCTCGCATGGATAGACATTGCGGATAAAGTTTCGCTGCGGGGAGACGCCTTAGGTGCCTCAGAGTGCTTCGGAGGCGCCTCGGAGAGCATGGAAGGTGCCCTCGAGTGGATGGAAGTCGTAGTTCGTGCAACTTATCGCAACCCAAGATTTAGCGATCAAATTTGCTGCTGAAGGCACCTCAAATGAAGCTGGAGGCACCCTCAACAACCTATATGAGCCCTGTTTGAGCAGCCTTCAAGCATTATCTCCTCTACAAACTGCAAAGACCATTCTGCTGCTGCGAATACGTTTGACTACTGTTGTGCTACTACTCCGTGACTTTCAACTGCTACTAACAGACCGACACCAATTCCTGAGCACTTCCAGATCTTCTTTCTGCGAGTTGGTAATGAAGTTAAATATTGTTTTTTTATTATTACTTGCAAAAATGGAGTGTAGACTATTACACTTCCCTTCCTTCGATATTCTGTATTTGATTCCTTTTTTTGACGGTTCCGAAAGAGGTTATAGTGGATTACCCGTTGATACAGTCCGAGAGATCATGGATCTTGGAGTAGGAGTCGTTGAAGGCTCCGAACCAAGTAACTCGTCTCCTCATGTAGTTGTGTTTTTTTTGTTCTATTTTGTTTTATTCTACTGCGTACTTGATCTTTGATTTCGAAAAAGAACAAAGTGTTTTTTTTAACACGTGATTCACCCCCACCCCCCACCCCCCTTGACGTTATATGCCACCGATCCTACATATACCCTGGGTAATAATACCCCTCTAACACAGCATGCTCCACCTATATGGGTAGCTCAATTTCGGCAAACCTAGTACACGTGACCCTGCTTCAAATCAGAATTGGGCATAACCCATACACAACCTATGATACACAACCCTAAAGATCCAATAACTTGTTAAGGTTTTAGAGAAAGATTCTCTATAAATAACACAACTAATAGTGGTATTAGAGGAAAATCTCTGGTATCTAAACCTAACCTTAATTTTTTTTCTTTTTCTACATTTTTATTGTTCTATTTCTTCATGACATCCATGGTGCCTTAAACATCAAAGAGGTGATTAACTCAAAAAAAAATCAACATTAAAATCAAATAATAGGGTATTGGAATTAGTTTTTTTTTTTAGTATTTATAAATATATCGTAGTTACTAGTTTTAATACATCTCAACTAAATATGTAATACTCCAAGATATTGGCACAATTGGGTCTAGAACACTTACAAATACATGATATCAATACATTTCTTTAACTTTGACTTCATTTCTCCCTTTTATTGTTGTAGGCAGCATTCTTTGTGCTTCCCCTCTCCTCTTGTTTACGTTGTATTCATTTTCATCCCATGATCAATAAATGGATAAGTTTGGTTAAGCCACAAAATTGATAACAATTAGACACAAAAAATATATGTTTTAGTCTAATCAATCGATAACACTTGAAACAAAAACAGATAGTGTGTGATCAATCTACTACAGATCACACGCAATATCCGATAATATGATATCACTATTAGAAAAATATTTAAAACTACTTATATTGATGCATATGACTAACATAACACGCTCGAAGGAATATGGAAGTTACTTGGGAACACAGCAGAAATTAAAAAATGCATCAATAAGGAAAGATGTAGATGTACAAAGGAAGTCATTTATGTAACCTTTTATTCTGCAACACTCCACAGTGGCATAAGATCGAACACCTCGCCAGCGCATGCGTCAATGCCTACGTTGCACCAGCTTGGTAACCGAGAAGGCCGCCACTTCCAATTAAGCGAAAGCTTTGAGCCTGAACGCGGAGGCCGTCCCAATAAGAATAAGGGCCGTGATCTCGATGGAAAGGAGAGCAGAGGAGAGGAAGGGAGACAGCGGTGAGAGAGGACGTATCCATTTCGGCACTTGGGCTCGAGCGTTTGGGCCATTATAGATCGTTATCTTATTGGGTCGGAGATCAATCCGAATGGATTGACATGATCTTATTGATATTCTTTCAATAGTTTAGTTAATATTGCATATTATAGAATCATTTTCTGTAAAATATATTATATGCTATCTTTTATAATTTTTTATTAGTCCCATAGGTCATTCAAATTGTCATCCAGAAATTAACAATTTAAATCACAATTATAATGTATTTATAGAAATATTTCCTATAAATAAGGACATAATCAAAAGATGTTAGACTTCTGGATTGACCGTCACATTCATTAACTATTTTTTAAAATTATATTTTTTTTAATATGATGTTAATTTTAATAGGCTTTGGTTGGATGATGACAATTGGATGAAATAAAGAAAATTATTAGTATAGAGGATATTCGAAGTATGTGTATGAGTATAGATATGGGTATGTATGGAAATAGATATTCGATCTCCGATGGATATAGAGACGAGGATGAAAATAATAAAAAATAAAAAAAAATCTGATGAAGATGAGGATGAGGATAGTAATAAAGACAGATATAATAAATAGGAATAGAAATGAAATCTCACTTAAATTAGATCCTTTCATCCCCAGTGCTGGTGCATGGTTCCTTGATCTGATCTCTTCTCTGGCACAGCATACAAAAGCATTCAGTTAAGCGAGGCCTCACGTATGCTTCCAAACATCACAGACCTCTACGCTCAGGCGTTTTTCTACTTTTTGATGCATGCGGTACAGGAGCTCTGTCATGCACCTGTTCAACGGCTTCACATGCTCTACACATCCAATTCCAATCCATCGATCCTTTTATGATCTTCCCTTCCATATGCTTCATCCACTTTCACTACTACTTTTTTTTATTCTTCTTTTCCCTTTAGATCATCATTTAGTTCCCCATGAGCTACCATCGATCGACTTTTTTTTTTCTCACTCCCTGGCTTTGGCGCGCATATCCATGCGTGCCTGTGACTTGAGGAGAAGAGAAGAAGACTCCGTGGAGTCCACTCCAAAGTCCAAAGCTTTAGTGGCATAGTCAACTTTAATCACTCCCTTACTGACTTTACAACATACGATATCGATAAAGCAATTTAACTGCTTTAATTTTCAGCAAAAGGCACCTCTCTCACTCTCTCACTTTGTCAATGGCTAGCTCCTCGATTAATTTGGATCTCGGGCCGAGAGAAAAGTAAAGAGAACCTGATGAGATGACAACGATCAATGGAGAGCAAAGATCCGGCAGATTGCTAGCCATACTGATACCGCACTGTTGTGTGCCATGGCACGTTGAGGCAGCAGGAATAATATACCTCTTTTTTTTTTTTGGCACTCTGCCCGACGTAGTGTGGAAGGGCCAAAACAATAATATACACCCTGATTATTCATGATTCATTGCCATTACTAGATGGAAGGTTCAAAAGGAAATTAAAACGCTAAGAAGAAGGCGAATAATTCCGGGAAATAGGGGTCTGGAAGCGTACATGTAGCGAATTAAAATCGACTGACACGACTGAAGGTTGGTGGTCAGATTTGAATTAATTGGGCACATGCATTGACTGCTGCCAGCAGCCTAAATTGTTCTCTCTGCTGTTGGTTCGCTTTCTTATTGCGTTGCTCCTTGGCATTTTGTGTGGACAGAGAAATGGGGCAGCGCCGGGACAGGGAATCTCTGAGAACTATCACGTTCCCCAGGCGTCGATCGGTTTGGTTTGCCAAAAAAAAAAAAAAAAAAAAACATCGGCGAATTACCGCGTAGGTAAGTTTTTAAATATTTAAATCATATAAGTTTTAAAATTATATCTCATACCTATTTTAGCCCTCCCTCCGTATTTAATGAATTGCTATAGTTAGCTTGATTTTTTTAAAATAGATTGTTTTTTAAAATTAATTTAAATTTATAAAATTATTATTCTCATATACTATGTCAAATTTATATTTGAGAATACATAAAATCTGTTTTTATATCATTCCAAACCAAGTCCCATGTATTTTATTTAGTTCTTCTGATTATATTCATACTCAAACATTAATTTCATATATATAGTGTATCAAATTTATATTTGAAAACATAAATATAATCAAGAGGAGACTAGACAAATACATAAAATTTTATTTTATGTTATTCTGAGCTTTCTATATTCATCCATTTGATGTCAATCTCCATATCGTCGTTCTTAAATTCTCCTCGAAGTGGTGCGGTGGTTAAGACATGGGGTATTGTCACGTAAGGTATTGGGGTCGAAATTCGATGCATCTGAGCATGGCTTCCCCCATGCCTTGGCCATCTGCACTAAGAACTAGTAGTCATCCGTGATTTACCTCCTCCGTGTTGACCTAAGAGCGGGTTAACAGGGGAGCTGAGGTAAGCGAATCACCTTTTGCCAAATTAAATTCTACACTAGGTGCGAGATGATGATCCTGTAATAAAACTGATTATGCTAATACAATAATCTATAATTGTACCAATAAATGACGAGCATGCAATAAACAGGTAAAATGAGTAAAAGTTAAGAATTTGTGTATCTCCGGTTGAAGCGTCGGGCGTGCCGACTGTCTTTAGAGAATTTGTTGTTGCCCACGGTGCAGAGGCTCTCCGGCAAAATCCTCCCAAGATCCGACAACCGCTCGCGTCGTTCGTAGGTGCACTCCAAGACGAACGCCGCACTCGGACTCAACCTCAAATCGCAAACCAAGCCTCAGAACTCAGAACAAGGGGAGAGAAGAAGAAGCTGAAGGCAGAAGAAATGCTTTGCTTCGGTGTGTTTTCAGAAGGAACGGAGGAAGTGTATTTATACACTTCGAAACAGCGCACACACCAAAGTGTACGTCACTTTGCTCCTTCACGCGAACAGAACCGCGTCTCTTCGTTCACGCGGACAGAAACAGTGCGTCGCGCTGTTTTGATTCCTCACGCGGCGCGGAAAAGAACCGAACCGGAATAGATAAATCAGGCAACAAAACCGAATGGAGTGAACCAAACCGGACTGGCAAAAACAGACCGGGCCGCCCGAAAGCGCGAGGCCCACGAGCTGGGGATTTGCACCCCCCCCCTGCGTGCGATAATCGCGTACGTGACGCCCGGTTTATGGATTTCCGGCTTGAACCCCCCAAATCCATTCGATTTGGGCTTGGCCCGCGCATGCGTGTAGGCCCCCTTATCATTGCTAAGCAAGGATGGAAGGGTTCCATATATAAGGCCTTCCAAAGTTCTTAGCTTGGCAATGTGGGGCTAAAAACTAAAGGGAAGGGAATAGTTTGAATTACAATTCAACAATCCCCCACTAATTCAAATTATTTTAGAAGAAAAGAAAGATATGTTCTGAGGCTTGGTTGCAATGAGCTTTCAGTGAAAATACCTTCCGGTTTGAATTTTCACCTAAGTACACCAATTTTATTCACATAGGTTTGAAGAGAACTAAGTCTTGATCTTAAACCTTTTATATGTGAAGATCAATTGGTAACAACTCATCACTGGCGACGGTTGAATCCTTCTGGGTTGGTGCATTACGGCCATGCCACCGAATCTTGTTTCATAAGTGCTAAGGAGAGTTGCTTAGAACCCCCCACACTGCGGCCCCACAGTTACACTTACATAGGTGAGTTCTCCAAGGATGTACTGCAAGCATCCTGTCATTAAAACCTTGAACTCATTAAGAGCTCCTAAGCTCATCCTTACTAGCAGTCAAGCATCTATCCAGGGAAGAGACTATGAGATTACATCTCAATCAATTTGATGCTTACGTTTCACCCTTATATCTTGTTTGTACCACATTGAACCTACTTTTTGGGATCTCCAATCAGATAGGTTGGGTTGCCGCTATAGATGAAACCAGGACAGGCCTCAGTCTCATTCCCTAACTGGATCTCTTGATTTTCTCATAATCAAGTCCTTTAGTGAGTGGGTCAGTAATATTGTCTTTTGAACTTACAAAGTCCAATGACACTACTCCAAGAGACACTAGCTCACGAATAGACTTTAATCTTATTCGTACATGTCTCTTCTGTTTCTGGTTATACTTGGAGCTTCTAATATGAGCTATTGTTGTTTGATTATCACAGTGTACTGAAATAGAAGGTATTGGCTTCATCATCAAGGGAATTTCATAAAGAAGACCCTTAAGCCAATCAGCTTCAGTTACTGTGGTATCCAAAACACACAATTCTGCCACAGATATAGACCGGGTTATAATCGTCTGTTTAACAGACCTCCAAGCAACTGCACCGCCTCCAAGTGTAAAGACATAACCAGTAACGCCTTTACATTCAGCAGTGTCAGCTATCCAACTAGCATCACTATATCCCTCCAGGACTGCAGGGAATCTCCCGTACCACAAGCCCAAGGATATAGTGCCTTTTAGATATCTGAGTACTCTGTCTAATGCATCCCAATGCGTTCTGTCCGGACAGCTGGTAAACCTGCTCAATTTCGATATAGCAAAAGAAATATCAGATCTAGAACAATTAGCTAAATACATTAAACTACCTATTATTTGTGAGTATCTTAATTGAGACACTGCCACACCACTATTATTCTTGTGGAGAGTTTTTGAAGGGTCATATGGTGTGACAACAGATTTAACTTGGCTATAGCCATATTTCTCTAATACTCTCTCAATATAGAGTGACTGAGAAATTGCTATTCCATCAGTTGATCGAGTCAACTTCAGCCCTAAAATCATATCAGCACAACCCATATCCTTCATATCAAACTTACCACTTAAGAGGGTCTTAGTCTCATTTATAATAGATAGGTTAGTTCCAAACAGTAGAATATCATCTACATATAAGCATAGAATAATACAATTATCACCTTTCATTTTAGCATACACACATTTATCAGAGTCATTCACTTCAAAGCCAAATGATAGCATAGCTCTATCAAATTTTTCGTGCCACTGCTTTGGAGCTTACTTCAAACCATAAAGAGATTTGACTAACCTACAAACTTTGTTCTCATTTCCAGAAACTACATATCCCTCAGGTTGATCCATATATATCTCTTCTTCAAGATCTCCATTAAGGAATGCTGTTTTGACATCCATTTGATGGATCTCAAGATGATATATGGACGCCAATGCTATTAATACTCGGATTGTAGTAATTCTTGTAACAGGAGAATAAGTGTCAAAATAGTCAATCCCTTCTTTCTGTTTGAATCCCTTAGCAACTAGGCGGGCTTTGAATTTATCTACTGACCCATCAGGTTTTAGTTTTCTTTTAAACACCCATTTACATCCTATAGTGTTATACCCAGGAGGTAAATCTACTAACTCCCAAGTGGCATTAGAGATAATAGAGTCCATTTCACTTTTAATGGCCTCTTTCCAGTGCTTAGCTTCAGGAGAAGTCATAGCATCTCTATATGTCACAGGGTCACCTTCTATATTATAGGTGATAAAGTCCTGGCCTAAATCCGTATACACACGTTGTCTCTTGCTCCTTCTCGGTTCTGTATACTCACTAGATTCATCTAGTCTAGAGTGACTTGAGGAAGGTGTATCCACTACGGATAATGGGACCTCTACAGAAGAAGGCTCATTTCTAGTAAGAATACTAGATTGAGGTGTTCTCGTCTTCATAAGAAATATATCTTCAAAAAATGTAGCATCGCGAAGTTCTACAATAGTATTTGCATCTATTCCAGGAATTTTTTATTTAATAATCAGGAACCTATATGCAATACTATTTTGAGCATAACCCAAGAAGATACCATCTACGATCTTTGGACCAAGTTTTTTCCTTCTGTGTTCAGGTTTATAGTACCTTTTGCATCAAATACCCCACTTTTTCAAACTTAGTCCTTGCATAGCTCATATGGGGTTTTATCCATCTAGATCTGGCATATTTAGCAGCATGCGTTAAGAGCCTCCCCATAAAGTTGGGTATAACATGCTAGGAATTAATCATTAAGGGTTCGATTTTTCATTTCATTATCTTATTGCTATATGATTGGCATTCTCATATTATACAAGCTGAAGATATGTGTTTCATTTTTAAAGGTTCATAAATTCTCCACATGATGACCTGGAATCAACGTGGGAGAAGAGGCTGGTGAAAAGATATTATGATAAACTTTTCAAAAATTATCCTTTTTGATAAACATAAAAATTTGATGCCTTTTGTCCTATAAACTAGCAATGTGAGTTTGTCATATCAATGAATTTGCACTTTAGTCTATTCTCGTTATACTTGAACATCTGAAATCGATTTTTTTCACAATTCATCAATGCATATTTGAATGATTTACGGGGTTGTTTATATTGCACACAAATTTCACATTTTTTTCTTATTATTTATAGCATGCTTAGGGATCATGTCAAGATTCATCATCCTTTTTACGGTATTAAAATTGACATGTCCTAATCTGTCATGCCACAAATCATAAGACTCAATGTTATATGAACAACCAATATCAGAAGTTTATTTAAAGTAGCATTTTCTACATTGAGTTTAAATAAACCTTCATTAAGGTAAACTTTTCCAATAAAGGTTCCTAAATGTAATATTACAACTTTATTACATTTAAAGTTCAACTCATAACCAGCACGGACTAACTTTGATCCGCTAATCAAATTCCGACGGACCGCTGGAACATGATGCACCTCATGCAGTGACAGGACTTTCCCAGAGGTGAACCTTAGGTCAACTTGTCAGCAGAATGGTTCCCCATGGTCACGGAAGTGCCTTCAATTACCTGATAAGTAAGGAAGGCAGAGCGATTAGCACAACAGTGTACATTAGCACCTGTATCAACTAACCATTCATTGGGTTGATAGATCAAGTTTAGTTCGGGTTTGAAGGTAACAAACCTATCGTTGGTGTCGTCACTAGCAGTTACAACATTTACTTGTGCCTTGGTGTTGCACGTATTGTTTTGGTTTTTCTCCTTGTCCTTTCGCTTAGGGCAGAATTTGGCATAATGTCCAACCTGTCCACATGCCCAGCAAGGCTTAGGTTTGGTTCCAGTTTTCTTTTGAACCTTTGGTTTAGGTTTCATCTTGTTTTTCATTTTCTGATTTTTGAATTTCTTCTTGTCAGATGAGACTACTACATTCGCCTTTGGAATAAAATCCATAGGCATTCTTGTATCATCATTTTTATGTTGCTTCCGATGTTCTTCTTCGATATTTAAGGCAATCATCAAATCTTCGAGAGAGATTTTACCTCTTCGATGTTTAAGAGTCATGCCAAAATCTTCCCAACTCCGAGGCAATTTTTCGATGATTGACAAGACCTGAAATTTTTCAGGTAATGGCATATCTCCTTCAGCAAGACCATGAATTTGGACTTGGAATTCATGTGTCTGCTCTATCACAGATTTGTCTTCAACCATTTTGAAGTTTAGGAATTTTGCCACAGTGTACTTTTCTAAACCAGAATCTTCAGAGTTGTATTTTTTATCCAAAGATTTCCACAGCTCTTTAGCTGAAGCGGTTGAACAGTACACATCAAATAGTGCGTCTGAGAGAGCAGATAGGATTCTCCCATGACAGAGATAATCTCTTTGCTTAAACCTCTCTAAGGCAGCACTACGGGCAGGTTCCTCTTCATTAGGTGAAGGAGGGTCTGTTTCTATAACGGAGAATAGCCCTAGCGTAGTAAGCCAAAATTTCATTCGTTGTTGCCAACGTCTGAAGTTTTGCCCGAAAAATCTTTCGGGTCGGGCGCTAGCCTCATCAGACCCCATTACTCTATCGTTCATCATGTTTATTGATGCTACAACAAATTCTCTAAAATTGTAATAAAACTGATTATGCTAACACAATAATCTATAATTGCACCAATAAATGACGAGCATGCAATAAACAGGTAAAACGAGTAAAAGTTAAGAATTTGTATATCTTCAGTTGAAGCGTCGGGCGTGCCGACTGTCTTTAGAGAATTTGTTGCCGCCCACGGTGCAGAGGCTCTCCGGCAAAATCCTCCCAAGATCCGACAACCGCTCGCGTCGTTCGTAGGTGCACTCCAAGACGAACGTCGCACTCGGACTCAATCTCAAATCACAAACCAAGCCTCAGAACTCAGAACAAGGGGAGAGAAGAAGAAGCTGAAGGCAGAAGAAATGCTTTGTTTCGGTGTGTTTTCAGAAGGAACGGAGGAAGTGTATTTATACACTTCGAAACAGCGCACACACCAAAGTGTACGTCGCTTTGCTCCTTCACGCGAACAGAACCGCGTCTCTTCGTTCACGCGGACAGAAACAGTGCGTCGCGCTGTTTTGATTCCTCACGCGGCGCGGAAAAGAACTGAACCGGAATAGATAAATCAGGCAACAAAACCGAATGGAGTGAACCAAACCGGACTGGCAAAAACAGACCGGGCCGCCCGTAAGCGCGAGGTCCACGAGCTGGGGATTTGCACCCCCCTGCGCGCGATAATCGCGTACGTGACGCCCGGTTTATGGATTTCCGGCTCGAACCCCCCAAATCCATTCGATTTGGGCTTGGCCCGCGCATGCGTGTAGGCCCCCTTATCATTGCTAAGCAAGGATGGAAGAGTTCCATATATAAGGCCTTCCAAAGTTCTTAGCTTGGCAATGTGGGACTAAAAACTAAAGGGAAGGGAATAGTTTGAATTACAATTCAACATATCCTTTCCTATTTTGCCCTCGGGATTATGGTGCAATGAAAAGATATATAGTTGTCACTCAGACAGCTACACTTGCTATGATGTATTTATAGAGATTTTTTTTCCAAATTAAACTCACAACCAAAGGATACTGGACTTTTAAATCACCCGCCATGAGTGCTTTCTAATTTATCATAACGCCAGATGGAAAATTTATGTGAAATCAGATTGAGTTACCTACCTGGTTAATATTTTTTTAAATTCCACGCTTGCTCTTCTAGTGATTAGCTTAATCATGGGTTTAGAACCGTGTCATGGTCATTTGTTGACCGAATTAATTTAGAGAAAGTGACTGCTATATATATACTTTCTTTCTTATTTTTTCAGTGTAGTATTTTAGAAATCGGATCAATAAGGATCAAAATTAATTAACTAATTATCCAATCTTAATATATGACATATTTAAATGACATAAAAATATTATAGTCTATCGTACATGCATTAATTAAAATTCAAACGTTTCTTTTTCATGATAAATTTGTTATAGAATCAAAAAGGATACGATACATTTAATGATTAATCCTTACATAGTGATTACTTAAATACTGGTTCCATGCACGGTCCATGCACGGTCCAGTTACGTTCTCAAAATAGATTAGTTAAGATCGCTATTTACATTAATTAACTACTCTCAATAAACACAGGAGAAAAATTAAAAGCTAGCAACATACACTACGAAGAAGCTCGCTAATTAATTGACCAACAAAGATTATAAACAAGGAATTAAAGACGTCCCAAATTAATCAAGAAGATTAATGGGGATCATGATGACGGCGTTAGATTTAATTCCAACTCGTCCTTTTCTACCACGAGGCGTAGCTTGGTCGACGGCGGTGGCTCGTCGTCGTCGACGACTTGGAAGCTAAGTCGCTTAGAACGGCCGGCGGAGCCTAGGGGCACCCCGAACAGCTTCGGCTCCGTGATGCTGCTCTCCAATTCGTTCTTATTAGCGTCGTCATCGAGCTGCGGCGGCGGCGGCGGCAACGGGGACGTCGGCTCCTCTGCGATGGTGAGGGAGCTGCTCGAAGCCGGGCTTCCGGGGTGTCCGCCCGTCGCCGCTATGCGGTGGTTGGAGGAGAAGAGCAAGCCGGAGCTGGGAGCCACTGGCTGCACGTGGTTCTGCACGAAGTAGATGATGTCGTTGTAGAGCTTCCGCATGTGCGCCAGCTCCGCCACGAGCGCTGTGTTGCTCCTCTGCAGCCGATCGTTCTCCTCCACCAACGCCGCGGCGCTCGTCGCCACGGCGGCCGGAGGCGCTCTGATGGCATTCCCGGAGACCTCATTGCCGCCGCCGAGGAGGAGGAGGCGGGAAGAGGGAGCCTCGCCGGCCGGCTTCCAGCCGTGTGCGGCGACGGCGAGGCGGTAGTCGTCGAAGTGGGAGTAAAAAGGGAACAAGCTGGAGGAGGACGCCGCCAAGGGAAAGACGGAGGAAGAAGAGGAAGCGGCAGAGCAGGTCTTCCGGCGGTGGATCTCACAGAGGAGGTGCTTCTCTCCTTTACGGAAGAACTCGTTGGCGAACTCCCATCTTTCCGGCACCACCTTTCGAAACCCCTGCAATAACAACAGCAAATCAAATCATAACGTATCTACTCAATCGGTCGATGAATCAGAACAGAGTAATGCGGTATATAGATCATACATAAGTGTTGAGTTGGCGGACGAAGCTGGAGAAGTTGTTGTGCTTGAAGAAGTTGGGGAGGATGTCGCGGGCGAACTCGGGAGGGCGCCACACGACGAAGGTCGAAACGCGGTCGTCGCCCCAGGAGACGATGTGGTCTGTGGCGGGATCGTCCACCAGCTGATACGTCTTCGTCAGGAACGGCGCCGGAACCGGCTTGTGAGCCGCCTCCGCTCCTCCAGCCGCCTCCGCCGCCGCCGCCGCTTCCCAACACCGCTCCATCATCGATCAGTGCCGTTTACTTGGGAGCGGGTTTCAATATTAATACTGCACACGTCGGCCGAGGTGGGAACGGGAAGGGGGCGGAATGTGTGTCCTTGTCGGTGCTGTGGAGACTTGAGACTTGAGATCAGAGAGATCGGAGAGATGGAAACGGAAATGGGTGGAATGTGCCGTTGTTTGGGGTTTGGGATTCAAGTTTCAAGATAAGCCCGTGAAGGAGGGCGGGATTTCCTTTTTATTTAATTTTATTCTACCTTTCGTGGTGAGAAGTCGTTCGTGCTTTCGAATTCGTAAGGCTTATAAGATACCTGATATGAAGATTGTAACAGTCGTTTTATGAGATAGGCATAGATTGTGCTCGGTTGGCTCATCAAAAACTAAGCTGTAACCCTCCCAAATCTCAGATCTCATTTGAGATTGTGCACATGGGAGTAATCATTTTATTACTCAGCATTTTCTCCTTGAATAACAATAATTTCGAACGCCGAATCTTTTAAGAAAAAAAGAAGTAGAGAATGATGATTTTTAATTACTAATTAAATACTTTCAGTCAAGGCCTATAAATTGCATCATAGGATCGATCAATGGCCACGTTCGCGGCACACAACGCTATCTATCCATTGGTGGGGCAGCAGCACACAGGAGTGGCTTTGGATGCTTACCCTAATCCACTGTGCGTGCATTCATTAAGAAATGAGAGGAAAGGCGCGCTTCGCAGAGGTCAGAACAGAGCATGTGTGGTGTGGAGGAGCTACGAAGGCAGAAACAGCAGCAGCAGATGTTCCGTCTCCCAATGCCAGTTCAAGCTTGAATCAGTACTGGGGATTCTCTCTGAACTACAGCATCCATGGCATGTATGCAACGTACTGTAAACACGATCAGAAAAAAAAGAAAAGAAGGCATCTTTTCCAAAATGCTTCCTGGGTCGACTCTTTTCAGTATATTATTGAGGTTTTTTTATTCAGCGTCTGCACAATTCAGAAAAAGAATATCTAGTGTTGAGAATTAATATATTTTTTTTCAGTATTGTAGCATATTCAGTCAGTGAGTCTATATATTGAGGATCATTTTCAGTCCTTCCTTAAAAGTTACCTAAAAAACGGAGGTTCATTAATTTCAGTAATGCGCGTTACATACTTAACCAAAAGACTATTAAAGAGCAGTCCTTAAAGATTAAGGCTCACATATATTTAACTTTGTCAACTACAGTGCAGCAACAAGTACATTTATGTATTTATTTTCATGTTGACCCTGCCTAAGATCGTAGATAAACGAGTTCAATGACGGAGCCACGTTCAACCCTACCCGAACTGTAGCTCAGGGGCCCGATAGCAGTTAGAAAGGAAAAAACCTAAGTTTACCATGGGAGAATGAAAGAAATGCGAAAGAAAGAGAAAGCAGTCCGAGTGATGTTGACGCCAACATAGCCCACAATCTAGGTAGATCATCCGAGTTGGCTCCGTCGATGGCTGAGTTAGCGTGGGCATTGACTTTGTCATCGTTCACCTTTACACAACCAGGACTTGTCGAAAGATCCATTGGAGCCTGGGGAGAGAACACTAGAAAGAGAGAGTTATAATGACAGCCGGGGTTCCCAACACAGTTATTCTGACATTCAAATAAGTTTTTGATAGGGCAAAATAAAAAAGGAGAACAACAATAGTTTCGCATTTTCTTAAAATTTGTGAATGTGCATGTATAGTTGCACTCATATGAGTGAATGACCTTTTATAAATTTGTTGTTATACCATCACGTTCTCTATATGTTCCGAGATTTCAACTTACATTACCTACATTTCCTCGCATAAACAGATATATTTTTCCACGTTCTTCAAAGAAAATGACTATGTTGTCCGTATATTATACAAGCAATGGTACAAATACAGAGTCTGCCCGGAATCAGGAGCGGCACAAAGTCAAGAACAACATGGAGTCATTCACCATAAATGTAGTAGCAAAAGAAAATTAATTTTCCATGAAATTAACTAAAAAAATTGAAAAGTAATTTCAGCTAACGAGTGTTGAATTTATAGCACTGTCTTTTTTTTATATATATATCTCGGTACATTTTTTGTTTTTATAGTGTAAACAGGAACAGAGGAGCTTCAATCCATAACAAAATTCATAAATACCTACTTAAATATTCGATATAACACGCATTCATGAACTTTTGATTGTTCTGAAATTACTATTGTTTTGACAGAAGCACGCTGTGATATCTAACCAATTACCCACACGATTAACCCTAGGTAAATTAAGAAATCAAATTGGCCATTACTTGATCAGATAAATCCTACCAACATGTTTCCTATTTAGTACAACATAAATCATCTCGATCAACACCAAAAAAGAAATCGTCTCAACCTTTTTCTTTTATATAACTTTCGTCCATTAATATAGATTAAACAACGAGGTCCACAAGTACATCCAGCTAAATTCTAGAATCCTACATCAATCTTGCTACCACTCTTAGGCACAATTAATTGGATGTTTTGTTTCAACAAAAGCAATTAAGTATGCATATGACGTGTTGTATATGACAAATCAAAATACAAAACTATGCCATAAGTATAGACATCTATTGTTCTGAAAAGGCTGCCTTCTTTTGTGTGTGTCAGCATATATATATATTATAATGAAGTGACACTAGCAAGTGGGAACTTTGGAATCCTACCGGCTATCAAAGGCAGTGTTATAGTGAGGGAGATGTTCTCATCGGTATCCTGTCGCTTTACTGGCTCGTGTCGCTTTCCCTGCTCTTTGCCTGTGAGAGGAACACGAGAACTGCGGCAGTTTTCTATAGTTGGCTTGTGTCTTTGCTGCAAGATGCCCATCCTCTGAGCCAGCGTTCTTATCTCAATAATTTTTATTGGGTGCATGGTTCACGAGATAAAAGAATTGCATGCAAGATATATTCTGCTCCCACCGATGCTTCTCGTCTTTTCCTGTCAGAAAACAAATCGTATATGTATGTGTACATGGTAAAAAGTTGTCACTGTACAAATAAAATTATCAAACCTTGGCCACGTGATGTGTTTAGTTTCAGAAATGAATTTGATATTGCGAGTATGAGATAATCAAAAGGGAGAAGGGAAGTTGGGCAATCACAACGGTGTCAGATCCAACACTAAATAAGAGGGCGATGGGGTTGCAGGCAGATGAATAAAGAGCGGAAAGAGTTGAGAAGAGGAGGAGAAGTGAGCTCTAATGCCGAGGGAGGGAGGCACAAAGGCTGTTGCCATCACATGCTCATCACATTGTTCTCTTCTTCTTCTGCACTTCTTTTTATAATTCCGTCACTGGAGTTGACCCCACCTTCTTCAACCCCACTGCCATTGTCCTGCGTCGCATTCAATTCTTCCTGCCCTTCTCACCTGCCTTTTTCTTCCTCCAACTTGCTTTTCTTAGACGGACTAAATTACAAGGGGGAAAGGGGCGGTAAATAATGGAAAAGGAAAGAAAAAGAAACAGGACTCTTCCATACATCTTATATACTGATGTGAAGCCATTGTCCACATTACCTTGCAATGTACTCATCTATCAAATATGTTATTCATCCTTGTATGAGGCCATAGTCCTGATAGTTGGCAGTTAACACTACAACCATGTTGTATTAACTCTACAATGATACAATATATACATACTACACATACATGAAATTGGGGAAGCAATTCATTTGGGATATTATAATGCCAAAGTAGCTCTAGTAACTTAGGGTCGAAAGTGTAATTGTATACAAATGAACATGTGACAAAAGGCGATATTGCTCGCCCCCAGCGCTCCCGTCGCACCACGCCCAAGGTCTTCACGAGGAAGGTAAATCATGGTAGCTGGAGAAGTTTCTACGCACTAACCGCTCCAGATAATCCTGTGGGGCGTATACAAATGAACATGATATTAGACTGGGTGTGGATAGGGAAGAGGAAAACTGATGAAGTCTTGGTGATTATTCTCTGTCATGAGAAGAAACCCAGACGCTGTAATTGACGACTATGATAGAAATCATCAAAACCAAATTATCCGTCACAAAACCCCTCAATTGAAGATGTTCAGCACGTTCACAATTTGGATCAAAGATAAAATAAATTGCTCTTGGCAAATTTACCAGTAGGCGCCCGTGGGGGTTAATTTCAAAAGAGCACACCACAGTATTCATTGTGGGAATGGAGAAGATATGCGTGAAAGGTTTCAAAGGTGTTGAAAATATTAGAGTGAATGATATCAAAGGTGTTAAAAACATAATTTGAAAAGGAAACATGTGCTAGATATTTGGTGTGAATGCATATAATACTGGAGAAACTATGCCTAAAATACCTTTATTCAATAGAGGAGAAAGCTATGACATATGTGACATGCTACTGTCAATACAAGCACTAATAGTTTTCAGAGGATAAAATATTGTGAAACATAGCGCAAACTAAGAGGAAATTCAGTCATAATAGAAATAAACTAACTAAATTCACATCCTTTCCCTACTAGCTTACCGTCAGCGTGGAAGAAAACTAGTAGTCAAAGCATGGATGCTTCACTAGTTGACCAATGGAAATTAAATTCACCTGTAATTTGGAACATAATTGTTTCAAGTGAACTTCGTCAAATAAAGTTGCAAATATCAAGTTTACATGTATCGTTTTTTTTTTTTTTGTGTGAAAAGGCTTAGTGTGAAATGCCAATAAAAAATCATAATAAGCACAAATTTATTTTTATCTAAATAGTGAGGCAAATATAACTTGATGTGCGATGACTTACCAAATACATAACTTGCATGGTAAATTTAGGTTTGGATGTTTTCCATCTTATTTACTTTCTCGATGATATATTTCAGGACAAAGGTTCTGCACCTCTATTGCTATGGAAGCCATGGAAGAGGAGACACAAAATTAAATGGAATATATATCAAACTAATAAAATTCGATCAAGACCTACATCCATTGAGAAATCATGTAGCTGAACATAGAAAACTAGCACCAGTCTTATAAACTTCTTTTACAAACATCATAAAGTCTTCAGCCTAAGGTCACAATTTCATTGTTTGATGTCTCCAACAGAAGAAATCATGTGACTCAGGAATTAACAAATTCAGATTCAAACTGCCTACGAAGCTGAAGAGATTGGTTGTAGAGATTAGGATCAAGGCCATCAACAATTCTTCCTACACGTGCCTGCAAGATTGCCTGGATATAGAAAATAAAGTTGTGTCAAAGAATCAATTTCAGGGTGCCATAAATTAGAACTAACTCAGGAAGATCATACCACATCTTCTGGCAGAATGTGAAGTTCTCCAATAAATTGGTAGTAGGAACCAATGCGGAAGCTGAGGTCCCTCAAATGCACGGTATTTATCTTAAAGCTGATGTTTGCATCGGCAATGACTGCTATGGCAGTGTCCTCATTATATGCATCTAGCCTGAGGAGCAGGTAAATAATAGTCGGAATTGCATGAATTTTGAAAGACTTCCAATCACAAGCATCAAACAATAGCCAGAAATAACAATGAATTAAAACATTCATAGAAACAAATCAACTTGATGTAATGTACCAAAGTCTAAAAAGTAGAAACACTAGATAGATAATATTCAGGAAAGGTCAGACTAGACTGAAGCATTAAATTGGCAAATAGAAACGGTAAACATACACATCAGTTCTCTTGGAAAAATAGTGGGGGCATCACACACCCATTGTAGTACATCTTGTTGCCTTTTAGCACTAAATGAAAAACATGAAGATCACTTTTAAAAGGCAGCCACCTAGGAGGTATCGGCAAGGGACTATTTCACCTAATTGCTAGATGGCCCTGTTGGGTGACCCTTTTAAAAAGCTACTCAAACAGACTGCCTAGGTGGCCTAAGAGGCTTAGGAGGTTCGTTGAGGCAGTGCAATCAGGTCTACGGAAAAGAAATGTTTTTTTTCATAAGTTGTTAGTTCATTTGCTCAAGCATTCCACCTCATGCAACTTTCACTTCCCCTTTTTCACCTGATATCAACAGACTACGTTGATTTTTTCACCATTTCACCTCATGTTCAGCATTCCTTATCTATCTCCCCTAAGCATGTTCACCATTTTCTTGTCCTTATATCATCACATGTTTAGTGCTTAATTATTAATTGTGACTCATTTTAATTAATTAAAAATATAATTGTCATATATATATATATATTCCTCTCATCCATATTTTAATATTATTTTAAAGAGACCGCCTAAGCAGCCACCTACTGCTTATGCATTAGATGGTGAGTCCACCATCTTCTACAGTTCTACCTACACCTACTTTTAATAGTTTTCTTACTACTTGACTTAGCCGAGTCGAATTTCAGGAATTAGAAGTTTATGCAACCTATGAACCCATTAATAGCTGCAAACTGATCACATATACTCATGTACCTAAAAAGAGTGAAATAAGCATTTTGTTACTTAGAAGTCCACATCTACTACTCAACTCACTGAAATAGGTTGAAAATACATGACTATCAGATTCTCAGAGGTTTAAAAAAATGATTAAAAAGAATGTTGTCACTTGTCAGTACTTACATTCCAGTAACTCGAAGAGAAGCGCCTTGCTTAAAAAATTGTGAACCTGATTCTATTTCCTTCAAAAGAACTGGAACAGCAGGTTTGATTATCGATGTTGCCATCATTCAAAATTTTCAGAAGTCTCGGAACAGAAAATAGGCACCTGATAATTAATGTTAGGTAGGTTACAAGACATTAAATGCAGAATCCTTTTAATGAAAATTTAGAAGTGATCAAATAATTGAGTACCTAAAGTCTTAAGCTACATAAAATACACCAATCTTGAGTTTAACAGTTACTATGATATTTCTAAGGATTAGAGCACAATATTGATTAGCATTACTCTATTTCTCAAACATAATAAAAGTGAATCGATGAGCATTCACATGTTGAACAATGCAAACTGGATACTGAATGATTCAATTTCTATTTTAGTCAATCAGAAAGCAACAATATGGCATCAATCAAGCTTGACTTACAAATCGGTAGCAGGATAAATCATATGCCTATGGAAGCAGGAAGCTATTACCACACTGATCTTTAGGCTATGCTTTCAATTGTTATCGAAGATGAAGCATATTATGCACAAAGGTATAAAACTAATATTAAAGATTAATTCAAGATTAGTTGGATAAATAAACTAACCTATAACAAGAACACTAGAGGATGGTAATGTTGCAACATAGTTGTTTAAGAAATGAAGAAGATAGAGTGCCCCTACATATTATATACTTAAACTAAGGTTATATAAAATGTAAATCCTGTACTTAGAAATAGTAGACAGTTGGCCGTAGGAGAAAACTTTCCACCCAAGATACGCTATGCAAGATCCAAAACAAGGGAATAAATTCTAAAAATGAAACTATACCGTTGCTCTCCATTGCTTGAGCTAGCAAGGACTTCCTCTTATTCCTCTCTCCTTTGTTGCCCTTCTGTGGGGCAAGCACATCATGTGTTGAGAGGGAATAGGGGACCTTTCCGTTATATAGATGCAAATGGAAACTCTAAAATAACCGCCATAAAAAGCTATCAGAGATTTAAGCCTACATAGTCATCCATCACATCACAATGAAATCATTCCTAATCACACATGCACACCGTATAATTTAACACTTAGGGTTGAGCTTATGTAGCTCGATTTTAATTAAAACAAAATTCAGTTATTAATAAATATTCGCCAAAAATCATAGAAAATTCCAACATTGGCACCATTATTAAAACTGTTGTCAGCTGGCAAAAGTAGCTAACCAAATTATTAACCAATGTACCATGAAAATGTTTGAATGTAGAAGGATAATCACAGCAGCTCATGCTGCATGGAATACGACACCCGGAATGCTTCTTCCAGTATCGAATATATAATCGCTGTCTGTGCGGTGATCACTGATAATGCACTTACAGCTTGTAGTAAGTTTTTCCCATAAATCGAACATGCAATTACGGATGAAAGATCTTAGAGTCTAGTGCAACATAATTAGGGATTTCCGCCCCTATCTAAACAAGTTGCTCGATATTTCAACTGTAATCTGAAAAGGACAAACTACTAGGGTGGCGAGCAATCCCGTGGCGTACTGCTACACAGAGGAGGAGGAGGAGGAGGAGGATAGAAGAGCAACAAAAAAAAAAAAATAAAAGAAATGGGAGTTCGGAATTTACACGTTCTTGGATGCCGAGGTTACCGATCGATTGTAGATTCGGCAGGGGGCGTTCTTGTTTCTGGGCTCTTTGGCAGCTGGATTTCCTCTAGGGTGGAGCCAGTGGAGGCCGGGGGGAGTTAAAAGATAGTGATTGAAAGCTGGATCTCCTCTAGGGTGGAGCCAGTGGAGGCCGGGGAGTTAAAGAGACAGTGATTGAGTAGGTTTTCTAGTGGGCCGGATCTGGAAAATCCTTACAACGCGCTGTCGGGCCTCGTTTCTCGCAGCATTCGGTCCAAATAAGTCAATATGAATCACCCATGATTTGGGGCGGTCTAAAAGATTTGGGCAGACTATATTTGTTTTCCTCAGATTAAAGGAAAAATATCATTTTACCCCTAAACTTTACCTTTTTTTCAAATTGAACATCAAAACTTTAAGATCATCAAAATGTTTTCCAAGTTTAAAAAATATTATATCACTTTACTCCCTGACATAATAATATGTGGCAGTTCTTAACTCCAATAAATGGGATCATATGTATATCATGCCAATTAAGTTAATATTGTTAGCAATTGGAGGTAAAATAAAAAAAATTTCAAATTCTGAAAGTATTAGGGCTGAGACCTCAACGGATCATTCTTAAATATCATGATTTAATAAATAAAAAAATTGAATATAAAAGGAGATCAAATACCAGTAGTAGGGGTGAGCAATCAACCCGTCAAATCGACCAACCCGCTTATACCGATCCGAACCGAATCGAAAAAAAATAATCTGCCGGATATAGAGTTGGATGTAGGGTCCTAATATTGCATTATCTGATCTAGTAGGGCCGGATAATTTTTTATCCCAATAACTGAACCAACCTGATCCGTGATCATCCATACTTGTAGCAACTAATGTTGATAAGCTGTTACACGTTCCGATAAGCTACTACACGTTGTAATAGCTATTTCCAACTAACTGCTATAACGTGTAATGAGTGATGTCTATTATCATTTTAAATTTTATTTTATTTTTGTTATATTTATATTTATATTTTATATTTCATTGGATATAGGGTCGGATATCCAAATAACTGACAATCTGTCGGATATCTGATACATAAGAATCACCGGATATAAGGTCGGATGTAGGTCCCGATTTTACATTATCTGATTTAATAGGGTCAGATAATTTTTTAACCCAATAATCAAACCAATTCGATCCATGATCATCCCTAAATACTAGTAGCGGAATCCGATGGTTTCAAATGAACCTTCGTGAAGGCCGGGTCCCTATAGAATTTCCTCCCCAGATAATCACCTCGCGTCCAACTATGCTGATTCGGAACAGTAAGCAGTGATCCAGGGGAATATAGACAGCAAACAGGGACGGATCCAGAAATTAAAATCAGCAAACCCATAGCAGCTAGTAGGAGGCAGAAACTGACGTGGGTCAGTTATGCACAGAGAGCAATATTCAACAATCAAATTTGAACCCACTATAATATGCTACCATAAGTCAACGACGGAATCAAGAAACCATAGGAACAAACATTGAAATCCCTTTCCGCATAAATTCCATGTCTTGAAAGAATAATACGTGAATACATTACAAATATATGTACAACATTTCGAATAAGCTGGACTTGATTCAACAAAACGAAACACAGAACAAGAAAAATTAGAAAACAACTGGAATAGCTCATCCATGTTGCATTGACAAACCAACGAGTTCAAGTAGCTCAGTGAGTTACCGTTACTCCCAACTCCAATCAAGTTAGACCAATTACTTTTTTCTGCATCATGATTTGTTCATAATCAAATTCAATTTCCCTGGGTGCATAATGTCTTTTCATGTTTTGTTGATGTTCTTCTCACATACCAGTGTTCATGATAAATTAACCGTGTTGGACGTCAAACAGACTTGGCAATTGAAGTTCTTCCCTCACAACTTCTCAATCCCGAAGGGACTGCTGGATAACAAACATTTGAACAACCTCCCCCAAGCCATATAATTTCTTATGAATTGAATTTCAGAAATTCAACCTTGTTTTTCCTATAATACTGCCTTCTCCGAGCTATCTGCTATCTGCTACCTGCCTCTTTTGTCTGAGACCTTGGTTGCTGGACGCAGGTTTCTGCAAAGGTCTTAACGCAGCCATGATCTCTGAAAATGAGGGCCGCATCTTTGGGTTTCTGCAAAACGTACAAGTGAAAGGTTAATGGAGGAAAATATATTAAAGCAGGGCAAAGTATAAGATGAAAGGAATACCATAGAAGGTTCTCTCTTTACCATTGACAAGCATGGTGTCATTACTACAGGTCAAGAGGAATACTACTATATTTATTCTCAAAAGAAAAGAGAAAAGATACAACTAAATTCATAGTTCAAAGCAACTGCATTAAGTTACAAAACCATTTGCTTATGCTGTCCAAATCACAGTTTGGAGGAAAGCATGTGGGGAAAGATGTCATATTCAAAGGTAGTGAAACCATATAACTTCATCTGCTCTTTAACGATACCTTTTAGGTATCACTAACTTGTTAGTATAATCAAACACATACATAAATAATTGGTCTTCCAACTCACATTTGCCAGCACTTCTTTATGATCCCTGCTATGATTGGATCTATGTCATCTGGAATATCTAGACAGCGGTCCTGGAATCCAACAGCACCAACAACCTGCATGGGATTCAAACCTTCCCATGGCTGTTGCAAGGTACAGAGCTCCCATAAGATAACTCCAAAGCTAAAGACATCGCATCTGGATTGTGGAAAAAGAAAAGAAAGCCAAAAGCATGGTGTGAGGCCATATAATGTAAAAAATTGCAGCATCATGCATGAGTTGAACATACTTCTCATCTGAAGGTTCATTGCGTAGAACTTCTGGTGCCATCCACTCAGCCTGAAGCAAAGTAATGTCAATATAAATTGTTGTGGTACAAGTTACAACTGAACATAAAGCACAAGCACCATGAGCATAATAATTCGCAATAATCATATCTGATATTATTTAAGGAGGATCTGTTTCTTAGTGATAAAAACTGGGTTCTAAGTAGGAGCAAATGAGCTCAGATAACTTCTCGAAGAAAAGATGTATAGAGCCATCATCTTACTACTAAGCATAGGATAGAATATATCAATATAGTTTGGTAAATTGTCAAATTTGATACTAATGATATTTCAGTTGGTTTATCACCAATGGCATAGGTATAGGGCACTTTTCTAGCTTCAACAAATATAATTATGTGTATTATATTATATGACAATAATATGCCATATACTACACAATTCCAATTAGTTGCTAATGTCAGCAGTTTCATGAGCTGAACTCACTCCATACAAATTTGAGAAGGTATACAAAGAAACTAGATGATCCCATTCCTAAGTTTTCATGGTTCTTCACACTACAGTTGGTAAAGAAACTGCCTAAAAAAATAAACATGCTGAAGAATCAGAAAGGAAATGAGAAGAAATTTGCAACTATACTTAAAAAGTGAATCTGCCAGAATCTGCAAATATACATGTATATATGTATATGATTATGGGAAAAAAGTGGATGGCTGTTTGCTTACTGTTCCGGCTGTTGACCTTGAAGAAAGGAAGGTATTGTGCTTTATTCGAGATAAACCAAAGTCACAGACCTATAACATGAGTACGTTGGCAACAAAATTAACTGAAACAAATTTAAATAACAAGAAAATAGCAAATTCATGATTTACAAACACACTAATAATAATAATAATATATATATATATATATATATATATATATATATATATATATATATATCAAAGGAACACACAGGAAGCTAGGTTACCTTCACAACCCAATTCTTGTCCACGAGAAGGTTTGGAGACTTAAGATCACGGTGGACTATAACAGGAGTACAGTTGTGAAGATAATTCATTCCACGGGCCTTGTAATAAAAAAAGGGGGGAAAATTAGTAGGACAAGATATCAGATTTACAGCACACCAAAATCTAACTATATGATACAAAATGATACTGAGACTGAGTTCTGTAATCATACAATATCAAGAGCCATTCTTAAGCGTCTCCTTTCATCAAGTTGATTATTGGGACGGTGAATTAATCGGAACAAACTGCCTCTGCAATGCAGATTACATGCTTCAAAACACTAGTAACATCAACACAGTTAAAGCTTGTTAAACAAAGCAGCTATATTAGATAAAAAAAACATACCATTATGAGTATAACAAAAGGAAATATGAATATGGAAAAAAAAACAAATTGTACATTAAAAAAAGGCCTGGCAATTGATCATGTTTACATTGCAACTCTACCATTAATGGACAATAAGCACCCTCATATTTAGTAACCACATATAATTCAAAGAAATATGGTCATGCCACATTTACCAAATATGACTAGTGAGTCAATTTTAGCACAAAAATATAACTTACTATTAGATTTCTTTAGTTAAACCAACTAGGATTCAAACAAATGTCTTTGACATTTTTGACCTTTTGGGATGTCAAAGTATGAACTTCACCATAAGACAACATCCAGTATGTATGACTCAGTAACTACCATCTGAGCATGCTCATCTAGGTTATCCATATGAGATTATCATGTCTGCAAAAACATTATAAATTCCAGAGCAGTGAAGAACAATTCCAGCCAAATTTAGACGAGCGATCAGTTCTTCTACATAAGCACTTCAGAAACCAACAATTCTAAAGGCATGTATTCCTATTTTCCCAAGCCAGAAAATGTTGAGAGAGAAGGGTTAAAAAAACTCTCCCTTGAAAATTTAAAATCCTTGCACAAGGGGAGGTTCTTCAAATATTAGGTGCAAAAAGAACTTAGCAGCAACAAGAAAATGGAATTGGAGCAACCACCTAAGCAAGAACATATCATAGACTTCAATTCCTCTCATTAACTATAGATGTTTGTGTCAAAGAAAACATGCTTTAGATCATTGAGGAGTGCAAGTAGCCCTTTTTTTAGTCTGAGATCTAGATATTGGGCAAAGCAACACAAGAAAATTTTGTCAAGAAAAAAGTAACATAGGAAAATTAACAATCCCCATACCCGATATTGTATATTCATAATATGCTAGGTTTCCAATTTGTCTGAAATTTGAGTGTTCTCCTATTTGGAAAGGAGCCCATATTCAATAAAACTTGCTTCCAGAATAGCTAGATTCCTAAATTTGGGGCATAGCCCCATTCTACTAATCCTTCTAAGTTCTAACTCATCCTAAATAAAACTTGGCTGACTTTTAGGAGTTCAAGTTACCACCATGACATTTCCTGAGACGCTCCAAATGGATTTTTAATTGCAGCCTATTCAAGCCCTCTAGTTGTTGAGGATTAACAGGGCTATAAGATACTAATTTCTTTCCTCCTTACCGTCACACAAATATATGCGTGTTCCAATGCTTGTTTAATATGGAGTAAGAATAATATATTGGAATTTACTGTGATTTTTTTCCCAAGTACAGAATCCAATGTATTTGTCATACAGAAAATAAGTTGCAAGGATAATCTTTTTGTTATAGAAATTAAAACAGCCAATAGGATACACATGCAGCTCATGGAATAATTGATAAACAGGAGGATTCACATGCTAACATTTACGTTGATCGTGTTTCCTGTTAATTTTTCTTTTATTAGTGTAAAATTGAAATTTATTGAATATGAAGCCTAAGCTGCTGCCATATAAATTTGTCCAATGAACCCCAGCTTGGAACAAGTCATATGAAACAAAATATAGAACATTGTTCATCGAGTATAATCTCAAAAGCAGACATGTAGAAACCACTACTGTCTGAAATCTTACATGGCATATTACATTAGTAGGTCACAAAATTACTCAAGCTGACAAACGAACAAAGACAATTATAATCCTGAAGGAAAAAGGTACCTATGTAGAAATTCAGTAACAATTGACAGATTAGGTACACGAGTTATTGCACCCATGAATAGAACAACATTTGGATGTCGTAACCGTTTCATTATTCGCACCTGAAATAAAAAACAACATCAACATACATGTTAAAAAATGAAACTTGAACTCAATGCAAGATAACAGCAAATGCACATCCTTTTTTAATTATCATGAATAAAGTTTTCTTTAAATAGAAAAGAGGTTAGAAGTGGTGTACCACAAACACAACCTAAACTAGACTAGCTGTCAATGATAGGAACCTATTCTACACTTGTCTACAAGCTGGAGCAAAATATCTGAGGGACTTTCACAGGCTTTCAAAAGATGCCCCATGTCAAACTTGTTAGCTTAACAGAATGATAAGCTCCCAGAGGCACAGTGCAATAATCAGCGAAGTCATTCTTCACTAAAAGTACAGGTATTGACAGAATGCAATCTAAATGAAGTGACAACAGACAACCACCTCAGACAACATCCCCGGTGTAGGGTTGAGTTGGCTAATACGGGGCAGAGTTGCTACCATAGGACAAGAGTTTGAATCTCGGCAAAGCCGAGAATAAAAAGCCCTCCCCGCACTGGCCAACTACAACTTCCTGATTTATCTCCTCATAGATGGTCGTGAGGCTGACCGTGGCGAATTCCACCTTTTCCTACCATTGATATATTCATAAAATACAGGATTATTAGAGGTATAAGTTGTATTTTATCATCACATTATATAATCAAAGGTTAACAAATTTTATTGTTAATTGTTCCATTAGGAGCTTTACTCACACATCTCACAACCCTTCAGCCTAGAACAAGCAACAACTATTTCATTTTAACATTTCTGAGTGCTGGGCAAATCAGTACGAGATCTGTTTAATCAAATGGAATCATCTTCCCCAAACAATCCCTATAGCTAAATCCCAACACAAGTGGTCAATTTTTATATACAATACCAGGGATTTTACTGTCTTCAAAGTCTCAAACTTTATATTATCAAAAGATTGTAGAGAATTACTTCCAGCAGCTTGGAAAATGGACTTCAAGGAAGCTGAATTATGTATTAACAGATATTCAACATGAAATTTGCCCCAAATGTCAAACAGTAAGATAACTTGAATCATGTCAAAACATGAAACTGGATATAGCATAACGTGTGCTATGAAGCCCTAAAAGTAATACTCAGGTTGATCAACACTAACATGAATAGGGAGTCTAGGTCTATTCAATAATTAACAACACAGCAATGAAAACTTGAGATATCTCTACCTCGCTTATAAATTCTTCAAGTGCATCGCTAGAGATATCTTGATGCAAAAACCTTTTAACAGCAACTTCCTTTATCAGGTCAAAGATAAGCACATCAGTAGATACACAAATAAATAAGTACATTAAAACAAAAAGGAATATAAGATGGATGTTTTCATAGAACAAGGCTAGGAAAATATTTCTGCCTATAAGGCTAGGAAAATATTCATTGTCGATTCTAACAATATAACAAAGAATTTTCCAATTCAAGAATGAAAAGTTCATTTTCAGATTTGTCAACTATTGATAAGGCATATGAATAGTTCTGAATGTTGAAATTATTTCCAATATTCATCTATTTTTTTGTTACTTCAAAATTGTGGCAATAAGTTTGGTAAAAAATTGTCAGAGTTTTTCCTTGAGGAGAATAAATTACTTCCCTTAGTAAGGGTTAAGGTATCATTTTGTGCAGACTTTTGGTCCCTTGTCAAAACACTATGATTTCAGCAAGTAAAAGAAATTGAAGATCACATGCAAGTTATAAATGATTTGAAGCTTGTAATCAGCTATTTTCTCCTATAGATATGTGACCACACAAATATAACAACATCAATGTAGCAACTAAGTTAATTTCTTGAAGAACAAAAACTACTTTTTCAACAAAAATACTTACTGTTCCATGCCAATCTCCGTGATACACCTCCCCAAAAGAACCTAAGTAGGAAAAAAGACAAATTACTAAAAGTAATATCAAAAAATGATTGGATGTTCTTTTCTTATTAAAAGTTCAGAGAAAACCAAGGAAAAGATGTAACTTCACATTTAATTAAGGGTTCCTCAGAAACATACCAAGCCCTATTCGTTCACCAAGAATAATATCTTCCCATATTATTTCAAATTCTACAACATCCTGCAGTGCATTTTCAGATTTTGTACTTTCTGTTCCAATGGATTTATCAGAAGTACAATCCATTTCTTGATGAGAATCACCAGACCTTTCTTTTGTATTAACTTCATAATTACCATGACAGCTTGCTTGCTGTTCATTGACAGAAATAACTTCATTCTTCTCTGTTAGATTTGGGCCATTGCCTCCAGAAATAGACTGCATCCTGGAACATGGTTCCAAATGTTCATATTGTTTGCTGACAGCAGCCGTTGTAGCCACAACTGCTGCAGCAGTGGCAGTGGCTGCCGCAGCAACAGGAACTTCCAAATTCATGTCAGAGTTTGATTTTGCTGCTGCAACTACCATTGAAGATGCAACAACAGCAGCTGTTGCAGCAGCAGCAGCAACAGGCATATGTCTAACAAGCTGCAATGGAGATTCCTGCAGCAATGGTTCATCAGAAACTTCATATACAGGATTGTTAATGGCTTCTCTTGAATCAAGATTGCGAGAAAGATTGAATCTATCTTCAGATTTAGCAGCATCCATTTGTGACCTAGAGAGAAATACTTTCTGATGGAGCATGTGGCTAGGAAGCTGAGGCAGGAAGGGCCCACGACAACCAGTTTCAATTTTCTGTTTTAACTTATGCTTAGTTATCTTCCTCTTGTTTTTATCTTCAATTGAATGCATTTCTTCAGCCAGTGGATCTTCTATTTCTGGAGTACAAATCTCAGTGAACAAGTTAGGGGGTGCAGCCACACCACTTTCCAACAACACATCCTGTAACTTTTGAGCTAATTTTGGATTTTCTTTAGCAGCATTAATCATGTATTCTGATACATTCTTCAATTTCATCCTTTGGACAGTTGAAGAACTAATGCCTTCGGTCCAAGAAGGTGACCGTGGATGCTTTGAATTACCAGATGTATCTGGAGTTTTTGACATGGCAACATTGAGAATAGTTGAAGATTTGGCTGGGTTATTCATGTCAGCTTGAATGTACCTATTGTTTTGATGACTTAAGTCACATGGGTTTACCCGAGCTGAATTTGGATCTTTTTGGCAATTAGACATTGATCCTTGTTCGATAAATGGCTCATTCTCAGTGCTACAGTCAGCAGAGTTTGCCACCCTACTACCTGATAAGGCTGTATCAGTTTCATTAGATAATTTTGTGAAAGATTGAATCGTAATGGTAGCTTCTTTTGGTTCACCAATCAGTCCTATACTATCTGGTGCGATAAGAGTACCAGGCTCTGACATCAAATCAACAATATAGTCCCTGTTGTGTGCAAAGTGAAACATGTTGATTATCAATGGGACCCATATTAGTATATGTAGCATTATACCCATTAAAAAACCAATAATCCATTTTTTAAAAAAATATAAAATAAAATCCACCATGCAAACAGCCTCAAGCTCTTGATTTCTGCTTGGAATCTTCATTTGAGATAGGAGCCTCCCCTTTACTTGAATGGTAACTTCATTGAGTTAGAGGACAAACCAATGGGCAATTGATCAAAAAGGAGAGTTGACCAAAGGGGGATATTGGTTGTGTATCTCATATTCAAATTTCACCCCTAAGTTGTGAGGTGTAACATGATAATTTGTCGACTTTTGTTAAACTATTAGTTGTGTGAGACATGTACATTGAGCACAAGAAGAAGTGAATGTGTATACCCAATGGAGAACAACGAATTAAGAGGAGGAAGTTTTGTATGATAACCTAAGAGAGACATTGTGGATAAGCTGTGAAGTTGGTAAATTACCCTGTTTTTGGTGGTGTCAAAATCCTAAATACCTTAAGCCAGTATTAACCTTGAGTTTAGAACATCTAGAAGGCCTTATTAAATCTTTAATTGGATTTGTGTTTTTTTTAAGTTTCTTAATATGAGACTGCTTCTTGATAATACTTTTGTATTCTTTACGCATATAAAATCTAATTTGTTATACTGATTTATCATGAACAAAAACTGAACGATTAATGAGGTATGATTAGATACATCTCACTATTGATACATGATTAGAAATGTTTTTCCCATACAATGATAATGAGAAATATGTACATTGACTTAATGACTTGACAGACCTATCAAATCTGTAATTTAAATAAGTTACGTCATGTTGGGAACCATGCCTTGTGTATGGTTGACTCTCTAAGCAAAAATATAATAGAGATCTCTTTGGGCACTAAGTTTAGGTTGATGTCAGTGGGTCATGCTATATCTAAGGATCATATTTTCAAAGACTGTAGCATGTGGGGTTATAGTATCTATCTAGCTCTAGTCCATATGACTAAAGATATTGTGGATTGGTGAGAGATGGGTGTTACTAATGTGCGTAGATTATATATATTTTTAGGCATTGTTTGACGCACATCTACTTGTATTTCATGAGTATAATCTATATTTATTGCACATTATTTCATTATTATGTCATTCTTTCATTCTATTTGTTCGGAGATCTGCTCATTGCTTGTTTTTATGGATAGGACATAAATTGGAGCAAAGACACATTGAAGCAATTTGTGAAGATCCAGCAACTTGGTCGTGCCCCTAGCACGGCCGTGTGCCCTCTCCCAAAGAAGAACAGGGCAGGTCGTGCCCTAGAGGCATGACCATGCCTCCATCAACAGCTGTCCAGGGGGCGGCCGTGTGAAACCACATGGTCATGCCTCCTTCAAGGCCACATTGTCCCTTCTGGCACAATCGTGCCCCTCATTTACAGGGAAGCACATGGTCCGGCAATGCCAAAAGACATGGTTGTGCCTCATTGCCAAAGAAGAACCAGGGGCAAATCGTGTTGTTTCACATGGTCATGCCTCTCATCCTCGTGGCATCACACGCCATGGTCGTGCCCGGAGGCATGACCGTGTGGCGGAGAACACGAGGGGGTAATGCCCGTACTATAAAAGGGGATTTTCTCCCCTTTTCACTCATCTTGGGTTTGGAGTTTCACCTCCATTCCTTGGGAAGGGTTCTCCTCTCTTTGAGGAACCCTAGGGCTTCCATCTTCGCTGATCTGCACGATCCGTCCACCACCGAAACTAGGACTTCATCCGAGGAGACCGACAACGCATGGATAAACATTCATCCCTTCTTTATCTTGTATTTTTATTGTAGGATGCTTTATTTCTTGTCTCTCAGTTGTATTTCCTACGCAATGGAGTAGATTCTCCGGATTCTAGGAGTAGGGAGTAATTATGATGTGATGTTGATGTATGAACTATGTATTTGATTATTTCTTTGTTCAATAATATGGTTTATAGTCTTATTCTATTGTGTTGTGGTTTTTATGTGTTTGACGAAATATGTGTGAGGTCAATACACTTAGATTTAGAGGATCGGTCACTGTGTAATGGAGGTATTCTGGATTGCATGACCAGGAGGCATTGTGACAAAAGGTATCTCACGGGAAATTATCTTGGAAATCGAATAAAACACCATTCTATTTAGAATCGTTTGTAGTTGATTTACTAACCTTTCTTCCAACGAAATTAATGCCTCAATGGTCTGATACCGATCACAAGCGGAAAGAGATCAATTCCCAGAATCCAAATGCTTAAATTGTGATATGATGCTTTGCCAAAAGAAAAATGAAGTCATGATGAGAAAAAAAAACTCTTGCTCCGTTTTTTTTCCCTATCTCCCTATATATACCATCCCGGGGCAATGGTGCAGTGGTTATACCTTTCAACGGATAAGTAAAGGATCTAAGGTTCAAATATCAACTGCAGCGTACAACCTTTTATTCAATTGACAATATTTGACACCCACCATGAAAAAAAATCTTGTATGGTCTCTTCCTTGAAATTCTTATTTTGGGATAAGATGGTATCATAGTTGAAAATAGTAGCTAAGTGTATTCGGTGAGTCAAAGGAACATGCACCACTAAGTAAGGAATTTTGGTGGTGGAATGAGAAAGTAGAAGAGCACGTGAAGGACAAACAAATAGCTTATAAGGAATTATATATTTGTAAGAGTGAAGAAAACCTAAAAAAATATACAGAAGGACAAACAAATAGCTTATAAGGAATTATATATTTGTAAGAGTGAAGAAAACCTAAAAAAATATACAATAGCCAAAAAAGAAGCAAAGAGAGTAGTGAAAGAAGCAAAGAGAGTAGTAAATGAAGCAAAGAATGAAACTTTTGAACGATTATATCAAAAATTGGATACAAAAGAAGGGGAAAGAGACATTTATAAAATAACTAAAATGAGAGAAAAGAAAACAAGAGATCTTATCCAAATAAAATGTATTAAAGATGAATATAATAGAGTACTAGTAAACGATGGAAAAATAAAAGAGTGGTAGTAGAGATATTTTCATCAACATTTTAATGAACGTTTAGGTGACTAACTTAACTTAAGTAATTTAAGTAAGTCAAATGAGCATAGAAATTCAAATTTTTATCGTAGAATTCAAACTTCAGAAGTAGAACAAGCTTTAAATGGGATGCACAATGGAAAAATCATTGGACGAGATAATATTCCAATAGAGGTATGAAAGTGCTTAGAGAAACAAGGTATTCAATGAGTTACAAAATTATTTAACATGATATTGAAAATGAAAAAAATATCTGATCAATGGAGGATAAATACTTTAGTTCCCTTATATAAGAACAAGGGAGACATACCAAATTGTGCTAACTATAGGGGTATTAAACTAATGTGTCATACCATAAAACTTTGAAAAAAAATAATAGAAAAAAGATTAAAGAGACCACGGTGACCAAAAAATCAATTTGAGTTCATGCCTGAAAAGTCGACAATAGAAGCTATCCATCTTCTTAGACAATTAATTGAAAAATATCGGGAGTGAAAACAAGATTTACTCATGGTATTCATTAACTTAGAAAAAGCTTATGATAGAGTCCTAAGAAAAATTATATAGAGAATTCTAGAAAAGAAGAGTGTTAGAATAACATATATTGAACTAATAAAAGATATGTACGAAGATGTAACGAAGTAACTGAAGTATTTTCAATAAAGATTGGGTTACATTAAGGATTAACTCTAATTCTCTATCTTTTTACACTAATTATGAACGAACTCAAGAGACATTACCGTGGTGTATATTATTTGCAAATGATATTATTTTGGTAGATAAAACATGTGAAGGAGTAAATGCTAAACTAGAATCTTGGTAGGAAACACTAGAAGAGAAAGATTTTAAGTTTAGTAATATTAGATATAATGAGACAATTGTTACTATTCAAAACAAAACCTAAAATCTTGTGATTTGAGAACCACGAGTTAGGCCTTTATATAGGAAAGAAGATATACGACAAAAGACAAAAATACCCCTATAATTATTCTAACACTCCCCCTCAAACTTGAGAATATAGATCATATGCTCCAAGCTTATTACATAAGTAGTCAATTCGGGGACCTCTAAGTGACTTAGTAAATATATCTGCTAGCTGATCATGTGAGTTGACAAAACTAGTAGATATTTCTCCAGATATGACTTTCTCTCTGACAAAGTGACATGACTTTCTCTCTGACAAAGTGACAGTCAATTTCAATATGTTTTGTCCTCTCATGGAAGACTGGATTTGAGGCAATATGCATAACGGCCTGGTTGACACATATGAGTGGCATTTGTGTAACCTCTCCAAACCTTAGTTCCTGAAGTAACTGTTTTAACCATATAAGTTCTTGACTGGCAATAGCCATAGCTCGATATTCTGCTTCTGCACTGGATCTTGCCACAACATTCTGTTTTTTGCTTTTCCAAGAAACAAGGTTACCTCCGACAAATATACAAAATCCAGAAGTAGATCTTCATCGAGGAGATCCCGCTTAACTGCATCGTAATACCCCACGATTCGAGTACGCCCTTTATCTTCATATAAGACCCTTTCCTGTGCACCGATATATCGAATAACGCGAGTCACGGCATCCCATTTGCATGAAGAGCTAAGAAACCGACTTACTACACTTACCGCAAATATCCGGACGAGTGATAGTAAGGTAGCTTAGTTTCCTACCAATCGCCTGCACTGCTCAGATCCGAAAGAGGCCCCCGATTCGCGTGAGCTCGACATTAGGATCCACACGCCTCGAGTTTAACATTCTGCTTCTTCCGAATATCCATCGATAATTCCTTCGGGATATAATGATCTCATCATTAGATCGTGTCACTTCTATCCCTAGGAAATATTTGAGTTCACGAGATCTTTCGTCGAAATGTTTGAAAGATATTTGGAAATCCAAGACGATCATTACCTGATGACAATATCATCAACATATAAAGATTTCCGCATGCGACATACAAGACCAGAAGACTTCCCCTGAGCAACCAAACACGGAGGTTGCTCCATGTAGACCTCCTCGAGCAAGTCACCATGTAAGAATGCATTTTGATATTCAACTTATAAAGAGGTCAATGTCAAATCGCAGCAATGGATAGGAAAAGACGCATAGAAAACATCTTGGCAACAAGAAAAAAAGTGTCTCCATAATCCAATCCAAATACCTGAGTATAGTCTTTAGCGATAAGGCGAGCCTTAAGCCGGTCAACCGTACCGTCTGCACCAACTTTCACCGTAAACACCCATCGACAACCAACCACCGACTTCCTAGATGGTAGAGGAACGAGGTCCCAAGTCCCACTACTCTGGACACATTTCATCAAGCATAGCTTGTTTCCATCCTAGATGGGCAAAGGCATCACCTGCATCTTTGGAAGAGAAACAGATGACAAGGAAGATGGATAATAATAATAGGATGGAGAAAGACGATGATAGCTCAAAGAAGCATAGTGAGGAGAAGGATTACGATTGGAACGCATACCCTTCCGAAGTGCAATAGGAACATCAGAGTCAGGAGATGGGACCGGAGGAAGAGGCGAAGGACTCGGCTCCAAGATATGCCCATGGTAGAGTCAGTGTTGGGTGCGGTAAAGCAGGGCGAGGACGACGTCGATAAACCTACAAAGGAGGAGACAGGGATGGAGATGATAGAGGCGCCCCTAGAGGAGAGGGAGAAATCTCAGCCTGTGAAGCGGAAGGACCAAAAAAGAAACCGACTCAAAGAACGTGACATCAGCAGAGATGGCACCGACGAAGAGTAGGGAATAACACTTGTACCGAGGGTATCCAAGGAAGACACACTTATAAGACCGAGAGAGAGTCACAACGCCGGATCAAGAGTACGAGCAAAACATATGTAACCAAAGACCCGAGGTCAGAGGATAAGAGGTCACGAGGATAAAGTACCACGAGGTATTTTACCCCTGGAGAGAGTGGACGAAGGCACGCGATCATGAGATAACACGCAGCGATCACCCCAAAACCGACGAGGTGAACGGAGAAGAAGAGTCCGAGTGGTCTCAAGGAGACGACGATTCTTGCCTCCATTCTATTGAGGGGTATGAGGGTAAGACGCATGCAACACACCATGAGATGTCAAGAAGATACGAATTCAAGAGATAAATACTGCGATTATCACTTCAAAGTTCAAGGAAGTACCAAATCGAGTTTTTATTTCTAGAAAAAGGATTCAAAAATAGAAAACAACGATCCTTCATCGATATAACCACGTATAACGGAAAAATCGCCATAAAAGTAACAAAATACCAAAAGAAGAAACACGACTCGGACCCCAAACATCGAATGAACCAAAGAAAAGGAGACATACACTACAAGGAGAAAAGAACTACGAACATGCTTACCTAATCGACACTCATAAGATAAAGACTCTGACTAGGATGAATCGCTTTAACTTATTAAGACGGACGTCCCAACCGAAATGAATAAGTAGTGGAGACGCCACCAACCAGGATATAGTGATTCACATCAATCATCCTCCTCCATCTTCTCTGTAAGGAAATGTATTAGTAAAAGAAATGACACAATCAGTAAGTCGACTTATCGATAATAAATTAAAGGGAGCGCCGGGAACACAAAGAACATTATGAATGGAAAGAGATGAAGGACGAACAATGTCAATAGGATCGAGTTTGGGAACCATCGCCGGTGACCATTGGCAAATTACCGTAGGAGGAAATTAGGATTTATTACTGATATACGATCCGCCCGTAATCAAGAACCCAACGACCTAAGAACAAGATACGCAGAAGGAAGTGGAACGACGATCCTCAAACCATTTCGTAAAGTCAAGATAGGTGTGTCTGAGTCGAATCCGACGTTAATCGGAAGTGCAAGAAGCAAAGCGTAACTCGAACGATCCACGAGGAGGACGCACCGTAGACTCCAAAGACTTATCAATCGCGTCCCGGTTGGCGATCACACCAAGGACGCCCTTCGCCCTCATGGGTGGAGGTCTTTTGCCGAGAGACCAAAGTCAGATGAGTCGCAGAATGTAAGAAGGCATCGCAAGACTTCGTCGACACGGAGAAGAGTCGCCAAGTATCGTCCATCGCAGGATCCGTCACGATACGAGAATAATCTCGACCTATAAAGCCAAAGATATAAAAATTTCTTCCGATTTTCAAGCTCTTCAACAGAATTGGCCGTGGGGGCAGTTCATCAAGTCACAAAGAATGCTAAAACCCGATAAGTCGACATCAATCCTTAATCGACGGGCGCCGAGGACGGCCGCGAGATCTTCACAAACTTGATAGAGTCGCCGAGAGGTGTTTCAGAAGAGTTGTTGAGTCAGGTCCAAACGTTTTTTGTGAGTACGGAAAACATTCCTAAGAGATGAATGGATGGTGGCTCGGATAATACAACACAACTGAGCGTCAACCTTCTTCCACATAAGAAGATCGGCGACTTGAACATCCTCTTCAGTTTGAGTGAGATGTGTCTCATAACCCTATCCAACAAGCCAAAGCTCAATGTGAGATGCCCAAGAGATATAATTTTTACCATCCAACTGCTCGGAAGAAAGAGGTGCAGTGATATGGTTGGTAAAGATTGAGGTATCTGGCTTTGGGGCGCCAGATGTAGCCATGAATAGAACTATGAACCGGGCTGCTAGAATAGATGAAGTGAGCTTGCTTACTGGAAGAGAATTCCTAGCAACCAACCACAGAAAAAGAAAAGGGAGGGGCTGCAGGTGCTTGCCCCCCTAGAAATTCCTCTTTTTTTTTTTTTTGGTTGGCGTCAGGCTTGTTGCTGCTGGTGGCAGAGGAAAAACAACAACGGCAGAGGCGAAGATCCGTGCAACAACGTCGAAGAACCGAAGCTAGGGCAGAAGAACCAACAACAGCAGAAGCTTGCTCCGTGCGTCCTCCGGTGGCAGCACTGCGGCCAAGGATTAGGGCAGAGGAAGAAGAGAAACGAGTGGAGACCTTACAGGTGGTACTCCGTTGCCACTGGAGAACTCGCGGAAGAGAGATGCGCCGTAAACCCTCGCGGAAGAAGCAGACGACGCGGGGAGGTGTAGGTCACGGCGTCGCGGATGACGTTCTCGAAAAAGATCTCCAGTACGCCGCGAGTCTTCTCGTAGATGAGGCCGCTGACGCGCTTCACGCCGCCCCTCCTCGCGAGGTGCCGGATGCCCTGGATGTTGTCTCGGAGGACCTTGCGGTGGCGCTTCGCACCGCCCTTGAGAACGGGTTGAGGCTGTCAGCGATGGAGGAGGAAGGGGACCGGGGAAGAAATTAGGGTTTTAACTTGGCTCTGATACCATGTTCAAAACAAAATCTAAAATATCATGATTTGAGAACCACGAGTTAGGCCTTTATATAGGAAACAAGATATACGACAAAAGACAAAAATACCCCTATAATTATTCTAACAGTTACGATAGGAGATGAAGAGTTATCCGGAATCGAAAGCTTTAGATATTTAGGATCATTTTTGCAAAATGGAGGGATTGAGAGAGATATCTTACATAGAATACAAGCAGGATGGTTGAAATGGAGGAGAGCGTCGGGTGTTTTATGTGACCGTAAAGTACTTATAAAACTTAAAGAAAAATTCTACAAAAGCGCGGTTAGACTTGCTATGTTATATGGAACTGAATATGAGAATGAACAAGATAAGAAATGAGAGCATTAGAGAGAAAGTCGGAGTTGCATCTATTAAGGGAAAACTCAGAGAGACACGTTTAAAATGGTACGGGCATGTACTTAAACGACTAATAAATGCTTCAGTTAGGCGATGTGAAATTATAACAAACACGCATATCAAACGAGGAAGAGGAAGACCAAAACATACTTGGTTAGCAACAATAAAATAAGATAAAATTTATTTAAGTATAGATGATGATATAGTTGGAAATATAGCTCAATGGCGTAAAAGGATCCATATAATCGACCCCACCAAGTGGGATAAGGCTTAGTTGTTATTGTTGTTGTTGTATCTCCCAATATACATGTTAGTGGGACCAAAAGGGGTTATTAGAAATAAAACCACTCCCTCCAAAACATTCAAATCCTAATATTTGAATGCAATTGGGTCAGGTCGGGTCAGTCCTCATAGGCGACCCATTTAGCCAATATCCTTTTTTTTCTTACATCTCCCATCCGCACAAGAGGGCTAGACTTCTTCAATTTCTATATATATATATATATATATATATATATATATATTCACAATTATGTTTTAACAACAAAGTTAAACATAATTAGTCGGCTTGTGAATATAAAACTATAAGTACCCTGTGCTAGTTTTGATGTGATCAACCAAGTCAAGTTAGATCCTGTTGTAGTTTGATGCACTGTGTCTGAGTGTATAGGAACTTAGGAGCACAGGAGGTCGAGCGAAAGACGTAGCTAGCAAGAAGGGTGGTACGGGAGAGAGTCGACGGACTCGGTGCGTCCGAGGGACGAGGCGTTACAGAAGAGTGCGCTGGCAAACGAGAAGGAGACGCGAGGCGTTTACGAGGGACGAGATGCCGCAGCGGAAGGTTGCTCGAGAATGCCGGAAAATGGGTTGAGGTGAGCCCTATTCCAGATGGCCGAAATCACCCAAGCGAGCAAAGCCAGAGCGAAAGACGTAGCTAGCGAGAAGGGCGGTACGGGAGAGAGTCGACGGACTCGGTGCGTCCGAGGGACGAGGCGCTACAGAAGAGTACGCTGGTAGATGAGAAGGAGACACGCGGCGTTTTCGAGGGACGAGATGCCGGAGCGGAAGGTTGCTCTAGAATGCCGGAAAATGGGTTCGGGTGAACCCTATTCCAGATGGTCGAAATCACCCAAGTGAGCAAAGCCAGAGCGAAAGACCCGGACGAAAAGTCAACTTCAGGTTGACTAAAGTCCAGGCGTCGGGAGCTATTTCAGACTCCCAGAGTCAGGCGTCCCGACCGGCTTGGTCCAACTAGGGCGCCTTGGCGACGCGCCTCTATGCGAAAGTGGTCCGGGCTCCCGGAACCCTTGCAGCGCCCGAACCAGAGATTTTATCCATGTCCAGGTGTCTGGACCCTTCCAGGCGCCTCGATCAGGACTATAAATACAGCCCTGATCCCAGTAGCTAAACACAACACTTGTAAATGTTCTATTGTAATTGAGTACTTTAGAGCAAGTAAGAGGCTTCTCCGTCCGAAGAAGATTTTAGTGGGTTTTTAACGACTTGGATTAGCAATCTTATGATTGCAAACCAAGTAAAATCTCTGTGTCTCTTTCTCTTGTTAATTTACTTGTTATTTCCTTTTTGTACAAATGTTTATGTTGATAAAGCTATAAGTCGAGAAAGGTGTTTTTTTTTTTATTTCAGGCTATTCACCCCTCTCTAGCCGGCCGCAAGGGACCAACAAGTGATATAGAGCAAGGACGCTTCAAGAGGACTAACCGCCGACCGAAACACAAGAGATGACCGAACAAGTATCTACCCACCGAAGTTCGAGGGGGAATTCACAAACTGAAAAAAGAAAATGGAGGTATTTTTTAAAACAAATTTTGAATTATTGATTATTATGAAATATGATTTTTTAGCACTGAAGGACAAAGAAGAATATCAGTGGATGAAGGAGTAAGCCAACTTCGTTGCAAACAGGCAGAGTTCCCTCTACTAAGCATTTTACCGCCACAAGAAGTCAACGGATCGAAGCCTACGAGTCAGCCAAGGAGCTCTAGAAGAAATTCCTGGAACTACACGAAGGGACCTCGGAGGCAAAACTCGCGAGACGAGACCTGCTCCGGAACCATATCAGCAACCTCCGGTTAGAAGAAGGCGAAACCGTCGCACACCTCCATTCAAGGTTCAAGGAACTCATCACCAGACTCATGAATCTCAGAAAATAAATAACCAACCAAGATTCGCTAAGGTACACACTTAACGCTTTTCCTATGACTCCCAAATGGTCAACCTTAGTAGATGCATATTACATCTCTAAGGATTTAGAAGTAAGTACATTAGAAGAATTATTTTCTACCCTTGAAGTGCATGAAACTATGTGTAGATCTGAAGGAGCCCAATCACAACATTGCCTTTGCAAAAATGGACGAATCAGAATCCGAAACAACTCTGATGATGATGAAGCAGCATTTATGGTAAGAAAGTTCAAAAAGTTCTTTAAAACTAATAACTTCAGTCAAGCGCATGGTAAAAGAAGGAAAAAAAAGATAAGATGTTATCACTGCAATGAAGAAGGGCACGTCAAAGATAACTGCTCAAAATTGAAGAGCAAGGACAAGGACAAGAGCAAGGATAAAAGGCCAACTCAGAAAAGGAATAAGAACCTAAAGGCGACATGGGACAAAACTTCATCAGAATAAAAAATCGAAGCCTACGCCGAACTTGCGCTGATGGCAAGTCACCAAGAAACAAGCTCTTTGGAAATGAGTATCGAAAGCATCGATGAAAGAACAACGTCAGAGGAAAGTAGTTCTACAGGGGGCATCAGAAATCGACAAGGTAAGTCAAGTACGGTCTCTACCTCCTGACCTGTTATTTAAATTTATAAAAATGTTGTCAAAATTTTTTTTGTAAATTAGAAATTGAAAATAGAAAACTTAAAGAAGAAAATGAAGAACTAAAACTAACATTAGCAACATTTTGTCGATTAGAAGATTTTGACAAAATAAAAATAGAAAATGAGAATTAAAAGAACAAATACAAAATTTGAAAATTTTTGCATGTTCAAATTTTTCTGCTTCAAATTTTAGGAACTATAAAGGACTAAACTGGTACTTACAATATCATCAAGGCCAAGTTAGAAAATTATCATCAAAATATATCCCTAGAAAATTTTTAATTAATCCAGTTGGAAGGAACCATATTGGGTCCCAAAATCATGTCTTAATTGAATTTTTATGCATGTCATACTTTTAATTGATTTAATTTTTGTTGCTTGCTTAGAATTATCAAATAAATTGTTTTGCATAATTTCTGTTAGAAATTAATTTGATCCAAATTTTTCTGACAAAGAAGATTTAACCACTCATCTATAAGAAAATTTTAAAAAAAAATTTTACCGTTGTATTATTTTTCTATGATTTTTTTTTTAAATTTGTATTTTTTAATTTAAAATTATTTCGTAGGGTTATTTTTGCAAAATTTATTTTTTGTGAAACTTTCTCATGTTCTCTATCTAAGAAAATATTTTCAAAATTTTTTTACCGTTAGTGAATTTTCTATGAATTATTTATCCAAATGCAAACTTTTAATATTAAATATTCTCGAAAAGTTATTTTTTGAAAATTTCCTTTTTCTGCAAAGCTACTTGCTATATCATCCTTGTGTAGAAAAATATTTTATTTCTACTTAAAGTATTTTTTTAAAAAAATACTCAGAAATTTTTTCAAGATTTTGCGAACTTAAAAACTATGTTTAAGAATTTTTTCAAAAATACATCCTTGTGTAGAAAATATTTTATTTCTGCTTAAATTAATTTGATAATTTAGTGAAAATTCTTTTATAGCCTTGATTATGTATGTTTTACCACTATAAAAATTTTCAAAATTTTTCTAAGATTGAAAATATTTTTCCAAATTTTTTTTTAAAAATGGTTTATAAATTATAAAAATCCAAATTTTCGAACTTTAAACTTAATGATTTTTTTTCTAGATGATAATCACCTTATTTTTATCCCTTAGACTCGGTTTGAATTTTATTTCAAGTTATTTTCATGGCATACCCTATTTTTAATGTGATCAAATGGGGAGATTCAGAGATTAAGTCTTGGGGGAGGGTACTTTTTTTTTTTGAAAATCATGCGCTTGCAATTTTTTGTTAATTGGTTTTGGTTTACCCTAACTTAACTTGGGGTTACTCACATCAAAAAGGGAGAGATTGTAAGTACCCCGTCGTAGTTTTAATGTGATCAACCAAGTCAAATTAGGTCCTATTGTGGTTTGATGTCATGTGTCGAGTGTGTAGAAACTTAGAAACAAAGGAGATAGAGCGAAAGACGCAGCTAGCAAGAAGGACGGCACGGGTTCGGTGAGTCCAAGGGACGAGGAGCTGCGGAAGAGTATGCTGGCGGATGAGAAGGAAGCACGCGGTATTTCCGAGGGATGAGAAGTCGGAACGAAAGGTTGCTCGAGAAGGCGGAAAATGGGTTCTGGTGAGCACTATTCCGGATGGCCGAAATCATCGAAGTGAGCGAAGCCGGAGCAGAAGACCTAGACGAAAAGTCAACTTCAGGTTGATTGGAGTCTGAGTGCCCAGAGCTATTCCAGACTCCCAGAGTCCGGGCACCCGGAGCTTCTCCGGGCGTCCGGACCGGTTTGGTCCAGCCGGGACACCTTGGCGATGCGCCCCTTTGCGAAAGCGGTCCGGGGGCCCGGAACCCTTCCAGGAGCCCGGACCAGAGATTTTATCTAGATCCGTTACGATGTGATCTGTTGCGATGCGATCTGATGCGACGTGGATAAAATTTTATCCACGTCCTAGCGCCTGGAACCCTTCCAGACGCCCCGATTAGGGCTATAAATACAGTACTGATCCCAGTAGCTAAACACAACATTTGTAAACGTTCTACTTTAAATTTATCTTTGTAATTGAGTGTTTTAACTGTTGTAAGAGGCTTCTCCGTCCGAAGGAGACTTTAGTGGGCTTTCAACGTTTTGGATTAGCAATCTTCTGATTGCAAACCAAGTAAAATCTCTGTGTCTCTTTCTCTTGTTAATTTGCTTATTATTTCCTTTTTGTACAAGTGTTTATGTTGATAAAGCTATAAGTCGAGAAAGGTATTCGATTTTTGTATTTCAGGCTATTCACCCCCCTCTAGTCAGCCGCAAGGGACTAACAAAAACAAGTGTCAAAATAAATCTTCCTTTCCCACTTGTGTATTTCAATCTTTAATTTTAGCTGCTTTCTTAGACATGTACCGTATTGCTAAATCATTCATAGCTATTGGTAGCATGCAAAAGTAGCATCACAATAAATAAATAAAACAATTGAAAGTCTTAAGGGTATTAGATTAGGATTGTATATATATCAACCTATGGATCTCACATAATGAGTTGGGATTCAACTACTCATTTTCCAAGTGGTCACTTTAGCACACGTGGTATGAAACACATGGTACGATATGTTTCTTCCTCTTTGGAAATGTATGTCATAATAAAATATTCACATGATGCAGATCTTAGTTCAAGTCTGTCTCAACACTTAACCTGAGTTTTCTCCCCGTTTATTCTTGAACATGTATCAATATAACGAAAAACTCTGATTTGGCTATTAGGCAAGTTTAATGGATTGTGGGAAAATCCATTTTGATTATAATAAAAAATTTATGAAGTAATCTCATCTTAGTAATATATTTACTAAGGCAACATAGGTATGGATTTGTTCACAACAAAATCAATATTGTCTCATCCATCTCTGCATGTTTCTTAGCATCAGAGGCGATTGCTCGTGTGAGAGAAACAATCTCAACTTGTCAAACATACCTTTAATGTGCAAATAAATGACTCATAAAGTAAATCGGTACACATAATGCATAATAAAACATTATTATAATAATGAGCACGATGTCTTAAATACTTATGCGTTCAGTTACAATCACATCCTACACAATCGAGATCTAACATGATTTATAAATATGTCTCTTGGTATTAGCTTAGTAAGAGGATCGGCCACCATCATTCGCGTAGGCATGTATTTCAAAATCACCTCCTGCTTTTCAACTATATCTCTGATAATGTTGTACTTCGTGTCGAAATGTTTGGTTTTTTCATGCTATTTAGGGTCTTTTGTATAAGCAATTACTGATTGATTATCGCAATAAACTGTTACCGCTCTCACTGGATTGGTTACTACACTCAAATGACTTAGAAATCTTTTCAACCAAACACTTTCTTACACTGCAGAAGCACATGTCACAAATTCTGCTCGTGGATAGAGACACATGATTGTTTCTTGCTTCTCCAATATGCATCCACCATTTATCAAAAAAGCATATCTTGAGGTGGATTTACGTTCATTTAAATCACCACCCCAGTTTGCATATGTGTATCCCATTAGTGTTAGATCCTTTCCTTAATAACGTAGGAAATAATTTATAGTGTCTTTTAGGTATTTCAAAATTCTTTTAACCGCACTCCAGTGTCTTCTTCTTGGATTAAATTGATACCTTCTGACCAAACTAGAGCTGTCAAATGAGTCAACAGGTGGCGGGGCGAGGCGGGTCGGCCCGTGATGGGGCTAGCCGGCCCAGGGCGAGCCAGCCATTTGGCGGGGCGAGGCGGGTCGACCCGTCATCTTAAAGGGTTGGGAAATTCCCAACCCAACCTAATTCAAGACGGGTTGTGGGTTAGGTGGGTCAACCACCTATAAAAAAATTTTAAAAAAACAAAAAAAGTTTCATATCTTCAACGTTTTACTTCGAAAAGATTTTATCAATCAAATATATCCCGAAACAGATATTCTAAAGGTAAATGGACATAAACGAGTACACATGTTCAATGAAAAGTATTATTTTTTATTTCACAATAATAACAAAGAAAGATAATAAATTGACATAAAACTTAGCTTAGATGTGTTTCTCAACCCGCGAGCCAACTCAAACCTGTGCCCACTGTGGGCCTAGGCAGGTCGGTCCGCGGCGGTCTTGGGCTGATAAAATTCCAACTCAGCCTGCTTAAATTGTTTGGCGAGATGGGCTAACCCGACGGGCCCAACTGAAATTGACGGCTCTAGACCAGACCCATAACATAACAAATATCGAGACGAGAACACATCATTGAATACATCAAACTCCCAACTGCACTAGAATATGGCACTTTAGACATCTCATGGATTTGTTCAACAGTGTTTGGGCACATCTCACGACTTAAGTTCTCGCCTTTGGCCACAACAGTATCAATGGGCTTGCAATTTTACATTCTAAATCGCTCTAGAACCTATTTAATATAAGATTCTTGAGACAATACAAGAAGTCTCTTAGAACGATCTCTGTGAATTTTAACAATTAGAATGTAATTTGCTTCACCCATGTCCTTCATTTCAAAATTCGAGGACAACCACTTCTTAATAGTTTCAATATACTTCGTCATTTCCTGCTAACAATATGTCATCAAGATAAAGAGATAGAATTACAAACTTTTTATTAAATCTTTTCACATAAACATAATGATCTTCATCAATCTTAATGAAGTCATATGAGATCATTACTTTGTTAAATCTCAAATATCATTGTCTAGAAAACTGCTTAAGACCATAAGTTGATCTATTCAATTTACAAACTTTATTTCTTGACCTTTAATTATAAAATCTACTAGCTATTTCATATAGATTTCTTCCTTAAGTTCTCCATTGACAAAAGCAGTCTTTACATCCATTTGATATAATTCTAAATCCAAATTAGCAACTATGGCCAACAACAGACAAATAGAAGTAAATCTCACTACTGGCGAAAAAAGTTTCTTCATAATCAATACCCTCTTGTTGAGTATAACCCTTTACCACTAGTCGAGCCTTATACCTCTTTATTGTTCCATCAACCTTTCGCTTAATATTAAGAACTCATTTGTTTCCAATAGTTTTACAACCATGTGGAATTTCAACTAGTTTCCAAACATTGTTTGATTTCATTGAATCCATTTCTTCTTCCATTGCATTCAACCATTTGTCCCTCAAAGGACAAGATAGAGTCTCGTCTATGTTTTTAGGCTCTTCTTCATCAATTGAAGATATGATATAAGTATGCCCCTCAATCTCATAATGACATTTAGGCATACCTTTCCTATTACTTTTCCGAATTTGAGGATTAGATGAATCAACATGATCCGGATTACTCCTCCTCAGATCATAAGAATCATCGTGATCAGAATTATTCCCATTAGGATTGCTCTCACTCGGATCAAATGAATTACTATGATCAGGATTTCTCCCACTGGAATCAAACAATAACTCATCCACTTGATCTTTTGATGATTCATGTGGCAACAACCCGTTATTTGAATCGGATAACCCAAATAAAGGTTCATTCCCCTTTATCACCTCTCTTAGAAAAATCATTCTCCAAAAATTTTACATTTCATGATTTAATCTCAGTAATGCTTCCATCATCTTGTTCACCAATGAACACGTAACCCTTAGAATGCTCAGAGTATCTGATCAAAATACATTTCTTTCCTTGAGACCCAACTTTCTGTATTTACTTGTAGAATCATAAATATAAGCAGTTGGTCCCCAAGTTACTTAGGTCCGGTTTCCGACCCATCCAAAGTTCATATGGCGTTGAAGGAATTGACTTTAAAGGTACCTTGTTCAAGATATAGATCACAACTAATAAAGCATCTCTCCAAAAGGAAATAGACAAATTAGCTTATGTCATCATGGACCTCGTCATATCTAATAATGTTCTATTCCTTCTCTCAGCAACACCATTTTAATCAATTGTCTAATTATGCCCTTTTCATTACATAGATCCTTAAATTGATCTGATAGATATTCACGTTCTCTATCAATTCTCAAAGCCTTTATTGTCTTATGCATTTGATTTTCCACTTCATTTACATAGCATCTAAAACATTCCAATGCTTCAGATTTATGTAAAATCAAATATACATGACCATAACGAGTGAAATCTTCTATAAATGTAATGAAGTAAGAGGCTCCATATCTAGCCCTCACACTCATTGGACCACATATATCTGAATGAATCAATTGCAAAGGAAATTATGCCCTAATTGTTTTTCCAAATGGTTTTTATGTCATTTTACCAGCAAGACAATGCTCGCAATTAGACAAATCAACTTTAGAAAGAGAACCTAATAGTCCTACTTCTATTAGCCCATCCTGTCTTACCCAATGTGACCTAATTTAGAATGTCAAATATAAGCATCCACATTTGCATTACTAGATGAACAAACGTTTAACGAAACACAACAATCAACATAATAGTTAAACATTTGTCTGGCACAAGCTAACACAATAAAACCACTCCTGAGATGTCCACAACCATAATACATAGTGTTATAGTAGATACGAACTAAATTACTACTAAAGTTCAAACTGAATCCTAATCCCAAAAGAACAATAGATACTAGATTTCGTCAAATTTTTGGTATATAGAGGACATCATGTGAGATAAAAGTTCAGCCTTCATGCAACTCAAGTTTGCAAGTACCAATGCCTTTGACTTCAACTTTAGCATTATTTCCTAGATATATCCATCTTATGCCACAAGGAACTCGGTGAAAATCTATAAACGTTTCACAATCTCTAATCACATGGTCTGTTGTTCCTAAGTCTAGAATCTGCACAGGATAGGATTCAGTTAGTAAAACAGTACTAGAAACACATATAGTACTCACAAAAGTGTTAGTAAGTGCTACCTTTTTAGGCTCAGGGCACTCACAAGTGAAATGACCAAATACTTGGTAATTGTAGCACTTTATTTTGCTCTTATCTTTCTTTTTCCCAAACCTCTTCCGCTTATTCTTTTGGTTTGGCTTGAAATTGTTCTTCTTGAACCCTTCCACAACATTCTTCCCTTTCTTATTTTTCTTCCCGCTCTTAAAGTGTTTAAAGCCCAAAGCTTTCTTGAAACTAGATTCAGCCACAAAAGAACTTGCTATGGACTCAGCAGCACCAAGCCGCTCATCCTCAAGTTCAACATGGCGAGCAGCATTAGAGAAGTCTTAATGCTATCATTGTAAGTCAGATTAACTTTCAAATGCTCCCACTTGTCAGGAAGAGAATGGATCAAAATTTGAACCTGTTGCTCATCAGAGAGCATATGACCAGTTGATTTCAATTCATGTATCATGTTTGACATAGTTCATAAATGTTGTTTGATGCTCTGGTCAACTGGTTTCTTGTAAGTGTCAAACTTGGTAGTCAATTGCCTCAAATGGATGACTGTAGTACCTCCGTACTTCTCCCTTAAGTACACCTAAATGTCATGAGCAGTAGGATGTTGCTCACATTCATAGATGAGATCATCAATTACAAAGCTAACTAAAATAGCACGAGCAGTGAAATCTTTCTTTTTTCATACCTGGTAAGCTTCTTGATCTCTCCTCTTTTGAGCATTGTTCCCCACTCCGGGACTTGCATGATTTGGTTGATACCCTCTAAGGCACTTTGCTCATCAAGCACATAGCAAATCATTGATCCGCTTTGGTTAAGTATTTCATCAATTATGCTCTTCCAACATCCAAGCAGAGAATCTTGTAGAATTTGAACTATATCATCATGTTCAAAATAATGATCCAAATATATAAGATATAATCATTTCTCCTCCCAAACTTTAAGATGTTGAGGTATTGTGTGCATATAATCCATTTCATAATGCTTAAACATATGCAACTTTGCTATTCTTTCCGGGGGCACTTTGGACTTTAGCTGCTCCCCGGAGGATGCTAAGAGTTTGTTTAATTCTAGTCATATCTATACTATGGGGAAAAAAATGTATTAGATTGGACACAAAACCAACCCTTAATGTCTATTTGATCGAATATAAGCCAAAACGCAATTAATTGAATCAATAAATCATAAAGTTTAATTCCAATTAAACCCGTGAATTAATTGAAACATAATATTTCATTGTTGCTGCAACATGCAATATTTCACTTCCCATTAAAATATAACACCTGTGAATTAATAATTCTAATCAATTGCAACATATTTAAAAAAAAACGTTTGTTTTTTTTTTTTGGAAAAAACAAAAAAACGTGGATCCAAAAAGATAATAAAAAATATGCCTTTAACATACAATAATTAAAACCCGTTATTTTGCTTGTACTGCCGAATCACGAAACCTCAAGTTTCATTTTTTTTTTCTCGCCATTACCAATGTTGTTTCATCTTCTCTGCCGCTAGCATCTACGCCTTTCACCCATCGGCCAATATCGGAGACAAACCCCATGACATTCTCTGCTGCACTCAATGCCCAAAGATAGCCGCCGATCGCGACTGCTCCAGTGATGGCAGCAATCGCGACTCGCGATTGCATCTAGTGAAGGCGATAGATCGCAACACTTGGCGACGACAACCGTAACGGTTCTAGTAGCGAAATCGAGTGCAGAATGTTTTAAAGATTTCAACACAAAACCCTTTTTTTCATAGCAAATTAGTAATGGGAAAACATAATCTGTGTTCAAAAATCAACATGCTCATGGCATCCTCTTGCAATCAGTAATGGGAAACACGCATATGAACATGCATATCATTCGAATCAACCAAAATGCATTTCAATGTATCAAAATCGAGTTAGAAATTCAACTAATTAATGCTTTGATACCAATGACGGAAAATTATCTTGGAAATCGAATAAAACACCATTCGTTTTAGAATCGTTTGTAGTTGATTTACTAACCTTTCGTCTAGTGAAATTGATGCCTCAATGGTTCGATACCGATTACAAGTGGAAAGGAATCAATTCCCATAATCCAGTTGCTTAAATTGTGATATGATGCTTTGCTTAAAAAAAAATGAAGTTACTGAGAAAAAAAACTCTTGCTCTGTTTTTTTTTCCTTTTCTCCCTATATACATGCAAGTGGGACCAAAAGAGGTTATCAAAAATAAAACCACTCCTTCCAAAACATTCAAATTCTAATATTTGAATGCAATTGGGATGAGTCGGGTTAGTCCTCATGGCGACCCATTTAGCCAATAACCTTTTTTTCTTACAATATCCCTTTAACTGGACTTTCTAGAGTATCACCTTGAAACGGAGGTCAATTCTCAACGAGGGAAGTTAATTAGAGTTTGATGGGTTTTCCCCAACTTAATGTTAGAAAACGACTTGTGCAATCTAGAGATTATATGATCGGGGGCCCTCGGGCATCCCTTTAATCGGACTTTCTAGAGTTACTTCTTGACTTAATGGCGTTGGAACTGGGTGTTGACTCTCTAGTGCGATCTTCGTGGGGTTGTGTCGGACTTTGGTTAGAATCCCTACAAGAGTGTAAGCAAGGGGTTCAGAGATGAACAATTCACAGGACATTAACTAGTATCATAGTGAAATCGAAATCCTAGAATCTATCATTCACCAATCCAACTTCACCTCCTTCTGTGTTCACTTATGCTCACACTCTTTCCCTCTCTCTTTCCTCCTCTCTTTCTCTTCTCTCAACAACTCTCTCTCTTTCTCAAACGCTCATGAACCAACTTTCAATTGTCTAGATAATTCACCGTACGAAATCAACTAGTGTTTAATGAACAATCTATGTGGTTCGATATCTTTTTATTACTGACGACGTGGTCATGCACTTGCGACTGTATAATTAGTTTTTGGCGTCGTTGCCGATGACTGTTTCTGATTAACATTAGTTGATTAGCATATGATTTACTCTAAATATTTTTTCTTTTCTTTTTGTTTTTAAATTCTACATTTATTTTTTTAAAACCAATCCAAAATTTGTTGGATGCCTTCATTACTTTATATCTTTTATATCCATGTGCTAGGTTATGATTACTCCCTGTGTCTGATGATTTTATTGTAATTATTTCAGGTGAGACCAGGTCGGTGCAACTTAATGCAATGTATAATTTAAATGACAAGCAAAATGAGAACATCTGTAGAGTTTGTGGTAGCTTATTCCATTCGGCTGCTATATATCAGTTCTTCCAAAAAACTGCTAGCTCTATAATGGAACTTTAGTACTTATTCCAACCTCAATATCAAGACATATATGATTCAGTTCCTAGTACTTCTAGCTATGACTAGGGAGATCAGCAAACTCAGAACTTTCAACCCCAACATACTTTTGAGCAAAATTACAACCGCGGCAACATATCCCTGACCCACCTCAGCACTACAATTAAGATTAGATGGATTATCAAAATTTTGATTATAACTGCATACAAAATGTCGAGCAATCTTCTCAAGTAAATTAGAGTCTGACAGAATTTCAAGATGATTCGCTGTTAGATGAACCACATCAATTTCAGCAAGGTGAGCCGACTCACTAGTAAGGACTCCAAGGCTTAGAAACTCCATCTCCGTCAAACGATGACAACATTTCAAGAATTAGAAGAGCTCATGGTGCAACGAGGGATCTTGTTTCTCCGATCCCTCGGAAAGTTAATGCCTCAAGTCCAAATTTGGAGTTCCAGTTAAATGATGTTTTGGAGGGGATGGATGGTAAAGTTGATGGTGATTCTACTTATGATTTTGCAGCTTTACAGGACTCCTCTACTGTTTTGCATGGCAATAATATATTAGACGATACTCCAGACATTGATATGACCTTTGATGTATGTTCAACCAACCTTGTTGGGATTATAGATGAGGCAGATGATGATATTGTGTGCAACCCTCTAAGTGGGAAGTAATGGATAGTTGGAGACCCAGAACTAGACACTCCCACTTTTGCATATGCCTCACTTTCTTCTAAACAAGGTCTCACCATCAACTATAATAATTGCACTCTTGGCCTGGATACTTAAACTGTACCTTCTCCAACCTCCCGAGAGAATCTTCAAAGAGAAGAAGAAAGAGAGAGTGGTTCCTCACAATATATTTCTCATGATGAAAGCTCCCTCCGCATTATGGGTCATTAGCAAGAAAGTCCGGAGATATCATACTCCAGCAAGATCGCGATTTAAGTGAACCAAATAAGGGGTCGAGTTAGCGCTTCTCAAGAGGCAACCCAAGTTCTTTCTTATTTTCATTTAAGATTTTCTTTACTTTACTTTTTCCTTAACCTAATCCCTCTATTTGGTTTTTCTTGTCTATCTTCTTTTTGTAGGATTCAAAGTTGTGGAGGAATGAGAATACCAAATAGAGAAGTATCTTCATACAAATGTCTCAACTATTTAGAGTTCATCACTTGATAACTTCTCTAACTTCAAAACCTCTTCTATATTACATTCCTAGTTTTCATTGGAACAATGAAAAATTTAAGTCAGGGAGTTCAGTTTAGTTTTTGTCATATTTCATTACATTCCTTTTCGCATAATAAAAAAAATTTTTGGATGCATCATACATCACGTTATGATTGTTTGTTCCTTAATGCAAAATTGCTAACATGCTTGTTCTAGATTTCATGCAGTTTATTGTTACTTATGATGTTAGTATATTTAGTGATCTATCTTTTTCTATCCATGCTAGCATAAAATGAGAAATGTTTTTATGGTAAGAGTTAAAGTATTGGCCTTGTTTTGGGATCTCCCCACACTTTGTCTAGTTTTGATGATAGATAATTCTGAAAATAGTCATAATTCATAGAACTTGATTAGTACTAGTGTTTCTTTAGTGATTTTTCAAACTATATTTTGATTTCTGGATGAGACTCGAATTATGTCAACTCATTTGAAAAAAATCAAAATATCCCTACATTTGCATTCATGTGCATGTGTTCAAGTGTTGCACCTTGCAATCACTTAGAGAAAAAAATGAATAAGAGATATAAAAAAATAATTATCGTGAGTGGAACCTAGTGAATTATCCCTTTGAGACTGAGTTAGGTTATTAGAGAAATAGCTGCTATGTTTCTCTTGATATCAAGCACGCCTTTGAGACCCTAGGTAGATTGAGAATGATGAACCATGCGAGTGGCAGTTAAAGCATAAGGATCATGGTCTTATGACGACTTGACTAGGCTTAGGGATTGAAATTTGAAAATTTTAGACCACTATTTACACTGAGCCTGGAGAACTATTTCTTAGACCATATTCAAACAACTTTTGTATCTTGCTCACTAATGAAATCATTTGATAGGATTAGACTGACTCGCTAGAGATTATGATACACTATTTAACCACATGAATCTAAATTACAAGTTTTTGCTTGAGGACAAGCAAAGATTTAAGTCGGAGGTGTGGTGAGCGTAGATTATATATGGCATTGTTTAACGCACATCTACTTATATTTTATGAGTATAATCTATTTTTTTTGCACCATATTTCATTATTATGTCATACTTCCATTCTATTTGTTCGGAGATCTACTTTTTGCTTGTTTTTATTGACAGAACACAAATTAGAATGAAAATGGAACAAAAGCACATATTGAAGCAACTTGTGACGATCTAGCAACCAGGTCATTCCCTTGGCACGGTCGTGTGCCCTCTCCCGAAGCAAAACAGGGCAGGTCGTGCCCTAGAGGCACGGTCGTGCCTAGATGCACGGTCGTGCCCTAGACGCACGGTCGTGCCTCAATCAGCAGTTGTCCAAGGGTGAGCATGTAAAACCACATGGATGTGCCCCCTTCCAGAGCAAGGCTCGGGTCGTGCCTTCTGGCACGATCATGCCCCCCATTTCCAGGGAAGCACAAGTCTCGGTCATGCCAAGAGGCACGACCGCCTCGTTGCCAGAGAAGAACAAGGGGCAGGGCTGTGTTGTTTCACACGGTCGTGCCCCTCACCCTTGTGGCACCACATGCCACGATCGTGCCTCCAGGCGCGGTCGTGTGCTGGAGAACACGAAGGAGTCGTGCCCCCGCTATAAAAGGGGATTTTTTTCTTCTTTTCACTCATCTTGGGTTTAGGGTTTCACCCTCATTCCTGGGGAAGGGTTCTCCCCTCTTTGAGGAACCCTAGGGCTTCCATCTTCACCGATCCGCACAATCCGTCCACCTCCGAAGCTAGGACTTCATCCGAGGAGACCGAGAACCCATTGATAAGCATTCCTCCCTTCTTTATCTTGTATTTTGATTGTAGGATGCTTTATTTCTCGTCTTTTGGTTGTATTTCCTACGCAATGGAGTAGATTATCTGGATTATAGGAGTAGGGAGTAATTATAATGCGATGTTGATGTATGAACTATGTATTTGGTCATTTCTTTGTTCAATGATATATGTTATAGCCTGGTTCTATTGTGTTGTGCCTTGTATATGTTTGACGAAATGCGTGTGAGGTCAATACACTTAGATGTAGAGAATCGATCACTGTGTAGAGGAAGTACTTTGGATTGTATGACTAGGGGCTTTATGACAAAAGGTATCTCTTTAACCGGACTTTCTAGAGTATCACCTTGAAACGGAAGTCAATTCTCTACAAAGGAAATTAATTAGAGTTTGATGGGTTTTCCCCAACTTAATATTAGGAAGTAACTTGTGTAATCTAGAGATTATATGGCTGGGTCCATGACAGATGGTATCCCTTTAATCAGACTTTCTAGGTTACCTCTTCTACTTAATATCATTAATCTACCGTTAGGAAGCACATTAGACAACTGTAGAGATTGTATGACCGGGGCTATCCATTTAACTGGAATTTCTAGAGTTGCTTCCTTACTTAATGACATTAGAACTGAGTGTTGACTCTCCGATATGATCTTTGTAAGTTTGTGCCAGACTTTGGTTAAAATTTCTACAAGAGTGTATGTAAGGAGTTCAGGAGATAAATAATTCATTGGGACATTAACTAGTATCACAGTGAAATCAAAACCCTAGAATCTATCATCCACCAATCCAACTTCACCTCCTTCTGTGTTCACTTGTGCTCACACTCTTTCCCTCTCTCTACTCTCTCTTTCTCTTCTCTCAACAACTCTCTCTCTTTCTCAAGCGCTCGTGAACCAACTTTCGATTATCTAGATAATTCACCATACGAAATCAACTAGTACTTAATTAGCAGTCCCTGTGGTTCGATATCTTTTTATTATTGACGATATGGTCGTGCACTTGTGACTGTACAACATTACCTAACCAAAGATCACATAACTGTAGATATTGTGAGCTTTGTGACAATTGGGCATTGATGCTTGATTGAAGATCATATGGTTAAAAACTTCTGACTTAACAGCCAAAACAATCCCTTGATTGATATGGGTCAAGCACACCTTTTTTGTCATATATCATTAGGATTCCCCATCTAAGAAGTGTAATATTGAGTTTGGTTCATTTTACAACGAATATGTATGAAATGTCATGATGTATTTGCATTGTCGCTTCTTATTTATATACTTGTCTACCTTTTGTTGGATTCTTCTAGCAGACTCTTGTATCAATTTTATCAAGAATCCTACTCTTACATTTTCCTTTGCAAATCAACCCAAGGCTAGTGGAGGACTTTGAATCAGGTTGTTAAGCTCATTGCTACTTTGTTTCTCTTAGACACAATGAATACTAGAATTGAATCTTTAAGGTGTCCTTTTTTAAATCTTTTCTGTTTTTACTATTTTGATGACCATGTGCTTATTATGTTTCAACATGCTGTATTTCCTTTTGCAACTATGAGATATTTTGTACTGTTAAAATATTATACTCTGTGTTTCATTTGTTAATGATATCCCATGATGTTGAGTGACAATGAGCTTTGAATGTTGAGCTTCGACTGTTGTCTATCATTCCAGAGCACAATCCCTTGACCAGGTCAAGGCCATTTATCAGAGTGGTCATCCTCAGTCATGAGAAGGGAACTCACTCGTGGTGTGACATGAAGTTAAAAACTTTGGTATGAAAATTGGCTTCCAATCGACATTTTGAATTTTTAAGCTAAGAAGTACCAAATTCTACCTAGCTCTCCTTCCCTCTCCAAAAAATCAATCATCCATATTGACTAAGCCATTCGTTACTTCAGAGACTTACTTCAAATGGCTACACAAGCAGAAGAATTAATAGAATGAAAGTGTCTTTTGAGCATGCAGGTGTTACCTTCCATCATTAAGTTTCACAGTAGCTAGAGCACCATCATCTGAACCTATATATTGCTTCCCTTTCATTAACCGACAAGAAATTCCCAGACTATCAGCCAAAACCTACAACACATAATATTTTAATTTAACAAACTGAGGTAAAGACTAAAACCAAGAAATCTAGCAACAAATTTAAAATTTTAGAGGCTAATCGCCCATTTTAGCAAGCTATGCATTTTTATGTCAATTTAGCTTCTGCTTGCTCACAATTCATGTCTATGATAGGAAATAAAAATTTTAAAAAATAATTTATCAGATTGTTCCTCAAGGAATCTACAGCGTCATATGATAAGGAAACATTTTTATTTTTTAGGGAATAGCCAAATAATAAATTTTCATTTATCCATATAAAAAGTGCTAGAACAAATTTGAACATCAAAAAGTCAACATCAGATCTGCGATACTAAAATTGTATGAGAGTAAGATTCCCACTAAATTTTGTGGTTCATCTTACACAAGCTAAATTGAGAGGCAACTAATGAACCAATTGAAGGACAAGATCATAACAGTAGAGAAATAGTGTTTTGTTATTGTTATAGAAAGGAGATTAATCAAAATCCATGAAAATGTAGCCTCCAAGTCCAATTAATAATCAAAATTATAGGTATGGGGAGTCTATTATTTAGACAGTCCCACTCAAGCTAGAGCATAGATATGCATGCTCTTTTTGTTACACAAATACAAACAAAACTTCTTTTCGCACTATTACAAGCCAATTAAGGGGCTGCGTAAAAAATCATAATTTATAATTCAAATGAAGTATATGTTATGAAGCATGCCGATCGTTTTGGATACAAAATATCAAGTGAAATGGCAATCAACTTTAATGTGTGTAGTGCATTCATAAACCATTAGACTACTTAAAACGTAAATGGCTGCTTGATTATCAAATGTATATTCAGTAGTTTAGTGCTTACAAATTTGAGATCGTCAAGTAAAGACTTAAAATAAATCATTGCACAGATTTTGGATATCCTTTCTCCATATTCTACTTCTCACTAAATTGAGATATAACAGTGTTGCTGTTTGTCATGTTACCAAATTGCCTCGAGATATATACAAAATTCTGAAGTAACCCTTCTATAAATAATAGATTTCAACATAATCAACAAAAAATACTTCAATATTTAGATTGTCATACTCCTTATAAAATAAATCTATCATTGAAGGAGAGTCTTGGCACAATGGTAAAGTTGTTGCCCTAAAGGTCACGGGTTCGAATCCTAGAAACAGTCTCTTGCAAAAAGCAGGGAAAGGCTGCATACAATGGATCCTTCGCCGGGACCCCGCATGGCGGGAACTTCATGCACCGGACTGCCCTAAATTGAACATCTTTTAATATACTACTAAATTCTTAATATTGCATCCCAGTAGCACCTTTTAGTCTTTTGTGAGAAATGAGCTACAACACCAATTACTAAATATCTATGATTCCCATCAATTTCTATTAAAAAAAATGGCATCAAGATAATTGTCAAATTACAATTCTGATAGTGTCATCAGACAAAAACTAAACTATCTGGTTTTCTTCACTTATAACAAACTTTGTAGTAATCACTTCACAAAACATTTCAAACTACGTTCAAGGAATTATTTGTAGGTTCCTCTGTATGAACTTCTCCAGAAAGATTGTCAACAACAACAACAATCAAGCATTTTCCCACTAGGTGGGGTCGGCTATATGAATCCTTTTACACCATTGAGCTCTATCTCCTATTATATCATCATCTATATTTAAATAAATTTTATCTTGTTTTATTGTTGCTAACCAAGTCTTTTTTGGTCTTCCTCTTCCTCGTTTAATATGCATGTTTATCATAGTTTCACATCGCCTAACTGGAGCATTTATTGGTCGTCTAAGTACATGTCCGTACCATCTTAAACGTGTCTCTCGGAGTTTGTCCTCAATAGATGCAACTCCGACTTTCTCTCTAATGCTCTCATTCCTTATTTTGTCCATCTTCGTATGTCCACACATCCACCTTAACATCCTCATCTCTGCAACTCTCATCTTATGCTCATGTGCTCGAGTCATAGCCCAACATTCAAGGTACTTTATGATCACATAAAACACCCGATGCTCCCCTCCATTTCACACATCCTGCTTGTATTCTATGTGTAATGGTTTAAATCCCATATATTTAAATCCCTCAATCATTTTGTAAAAATGATCCTAAATATTTAAATCTCTCGATTCCGGGCAACTCGTCCTCTCCTATCTTAACAATTGTTTCATTACTTCTAATATTGCTAAACTTAAATTTAAAATTTCGACTCTACCAAGCTTTCTATCAGACCTTAACCATACTTTCGGTATCTATCTTCCGTGCCATACATCTCGAAATAATATCATTAATATAACATGCTTAAATGTGTAGTGAGTTCGTCCATAATTAGTGTAAAAAGATAGGGACTTAGGGTTGATATGTAACCTATCTTTATCGAAAATTGTCATGTCTTTACTCTGGTTGTTACCTTCTATACATATCCTTAATTAGTTCAATATATGTTACGCTAACACCTCTCTTTCTAAAATTCTCCATATAATTTCTCTTGGGACTCTATCATAAACTTTTTCCCCGATATTTTTCAATTAATTGTCTAAGGAGATGTATAGCTTCTATTGTCGACCTTCCAGGCATGAACCCAAATTGATTTTATGTCACTGTGGTCTCCTTCCTTAATCTTTTTTCTATTACTTTTTTCCAAAGTTTCATAGTATGACTCATTAGTTTAATACCCTTATAGTTTGCACAATTTTGTATGTCTCCCTTGTTCTTATATAAGGGAACATTCATTAAAATAATTTTGGCAACTGAAAAAAAAAATTGATATCTATCTGAAACATTCATTAAAATAAGCGAATTAAGAAGAGCAATAAGAGAGAATGCTCAAAGTAATCAACACCATAAATCTGAGTGCAAATTTTGGCAACTAATTTTGTCAAGTCAATCAACAAACACCCAACAACAAGGAGTTGTGCACCACAAGAAAGAGAAACAAGCTCCTTAATCTTTGTCATAGCAAAGCACAAATCTTGATATCCATTGTCGATTTTTAGCAAGGAACTTAATGGCTTTGTATGCAAGTAGACTCAAAAGCAATTGTTACTTTTGCAGGAAATGAGATGAGTAATAAATAGATTCCATAAGTGAGGAATTATTTTTACCTTCCTAGATAACTAACCATGGTATTCCATTAACACAAGTTTTAGGTGTACTTAGCTAATCTTTTATTGCAAATTAAGATATATTTGTAACTATACCCAGTAAAGCTAAGACAATTTCTTATAAAGCTATTAAAAAGATTAAAAGGCAAAGAGATGCTAACCTTGAACATTAAAGCACGATGACGGGCTAAACCGACCGTCAGATGTCCAAGGGGAAGCACAATGCTTCCAGTAGTCGATATTAAATAGTGTCTAAGATTCTGATATGATTTCAACATGCTTTCAGGATCAGAAACTTTTCCACCCATATAGTGAGCTACTATAAAGGCAACCTTCTGCACCAAGAGACCACCTGATGAATCTGAAGAATCAGCCCCTAACTTTTTAGCCATTAGTAACACTTTCTGTTCAAGTTTGGAAAGGTCAGCGTCTTCTTTTTTGTTTACCAATGCAGCTTCCCAACCAATATTGTCAGAGATTGGTATTTGTTGCAAATACATAAGGGAAGGCATTTCCGAAAATGTTGACCCAATTGAAGCAGGATAAAGATCATAGAAACCATCCAAGATTTTGTCGTCATAATCGAGAACATTATAACTCTGTCGATGATAACGAAATCAGAAATGTCAATGATAGTAAAAGCTGAAAATGGATGATAGCAGTTGCATCACTAGGCACACATAAACACTAGCAAGAAATCAGTATAGCTGAAGAATATTTGCTTGCAATGATCAGAAAAATGCAATCATAAGGTGAAAAGTTCCATGAAAAAAAATAAATTAGACTAGCCACAAATAGTGGTATAAACTATAAAGTACATTGGCTTACACTGATCACACAACACACAAACGAGATTCTAACACATATGAGCACCAAATAAATGGAACCGGGAGTTACAAAAGTGAAATTAGGATATAAAATTTTTATAACATGGTCATGCAAACTAAATCATGCTAGAGCATAGATATACCCGACTTAATACATAAATTTGAAATAAAAAAATAAAAGAGCTGCTAAGGTATCAGACGAAGATATGGAAAATGACAGATTATGGGGAAAAGAAAAATTATAATTCTGGTATTTACTCTAAAAGTGAGAAATGGAAAATTGGAGAAAGTCAGCATGGGAGAAGATGCTAAAAGGGAATAACATTCTGATATTGGCATTGCTAAGAGAAAAATAAAAAATAAAAAGAAGCAACTGTTGGAAAAGATTAAGGGTAAAATCCATTATCAGGTCCATTACAACTTAAAAGAAAGCAAACAAGGCAAGGATTTGGAAAAAGATAAAGATTCAACAATTACTCCTTCAGAAGACAGAGGAAGAAGATATGTTGGGAGAGAAAGAGAGAGAGATTAATTTTCCTTTAATTTTGCAACTAATAAATAAAATGACGGATGAAAAAGAAACTAGCAACAAAGGAGAAGTGTTGGAATTTTCAAAAAAACAAATGTGTTGAAAAAGTTTTCAGAGATGGGAAAAAGGAAGGAGAGTTATTGGATTCTCAAGGGGAACTTTAGTACCATGTCTAGAATTTGGAGGGAGAATGAAATCCAACGCATGGTTGAAATCTCCTTCAATATTGTTCAATATTTAAGCTCAGTCCAACTCAGTTGTAAAGGCATATTAAACTGTAAAACTATAGGCTTAAATTTGTGCAAATAAACTATTGAGTAAGGTAATTTGCAATAAAACCCTAACAATATCTTGTGCTGATGATTGGAAATTCAACAGTGGTGATAGATATAAAATATGATGGTCATAGCAAACCGCACATGTCATTCACCTCAGTAACAGATTCATTGTCGCAATAGACGTCACATTTGAAACCTAAAAGTTTAGGACTTGAACATTTTAATTAGGAAGAACATAGTTTCCTTGTTAAAGAAAAGTCCATTACTCATCACTAGCTGATCAATATGGATGAAAATTCAATAGTGGGTGGAATTCATACTAATCATCAAGGACAACAAAGCATTGCTAGAGTGAGACCAAATAAAAAAGTTTAACTTGAATAAGAACTAAAGACAATAAGACAAATTGATTCATAAATCTTAGACTGGCTACCCAACAAGAACGATTCTGAAGTGTCAAATAAGAGCCTTGAAGCATAACAAAATAGAAAACGTCAACAAATAAATAAAAAAATAAACAAATAATAAGAACGCTATAACGGTGGCATGCAATTCTGAAACATTTAACGATGCGCAAACAGATAGAGCATGAGTAATTAGAGAGAACATAAATAATGAGACAAGAAAGCTCGTAGAAATTAACCCAGTATCGATAAGAAAGGATTTCCGCTGGGGAGTTCTCCGGTGGGCAGGAACCCAGACTAATCTGCTTCACAGCCTCGATCTGGGCCGCCTCCGGATCCTCTCTTGCGCTAAGCTCAAGAGCGAGCTGGATTTGGTACTCCTCGTCCATTTCCTGGTCCGTAGGCTTGCTCGACTCGGAATCTTCAGCAGGTGAATTAGATAGCTCTTCGGAAGCGACCAAGGAAACCACACTCGGCAATTCCCTCTGATCCACTCTCTGCCCGATAGCAAACGACGAGGAAGAGGAGGAAGAAGAGGAGGGAGGGGTAATGGCTTGCCTACCAGAGACCGAATTCAACCAGTTACTGAATCCGGATAAGGGCTTCTGTTCGGGTTGAGAGTGGGGTGCCTTGGCGCCAGTGGCAGAGGGGCAGACTTTGATCGGGGAGGAGGAAGGCGAGGGCGATGCTTCCCCGTCTTCCGAGTGACTCGGCACGATATGGAGCTTCTTGAGGAGGTTCTTCATCGTACACACGGCACGACTCCTCTCATCCCCAACTCACTCCTTCTTCAGTCCCCTTCTCCTTCTCAATTCGATCCTCAATCAGGCCTTGTTCATCTCCCCGATTGTAGCCGGCGGTGGGCGATGGCTATGCCGAATCCCTCATTGGATCTCCGCTTTCTTTTAATCGGTTGCTCGCTTTCCCGGTCGAGTGGGGAAGGAGGATGACAGCGTCAGCAGCAGACGACGAAAGGGGGAAAGCAGTAAGCGCCGCGGACATCAAAAGATGATGACTCTGCCGACGACGACAAAGTGGACGAGGGTGATGCGTTACGTACGCATTCCACTACCGGCTGTGCCATTGGATATGCAAGTGGGATCTCTTTCACTGAAAAGGTACGAAATCGCGTGCGACAATCATAGTGGTGGCAACGTTCAAGAATTAGGATATTATGTTTTCATCCCTGGGGATTAAGTGCTTTGAACGATGGATCACCGTTGCATGCGTGACATGACGGGCCCAGGGACTGATCCGACGTTGATCGAGAAGCGATAGCACCTGCCCCGGGAATGAACGCATTGGCAGACGCGCGACCACTTGAGCCTGCTGGCACATGCGTATCGCCACTTTGAGTAGTTTAGATTAGTCTGGACCCATCGGCTCCCGGATTGGATGTTGGGCGTTGCGATCCGTGTTGGCTAAAAATAGGCATATCCGTAAAAGGGAGAAGGCAGGTATAAAAATGCACGCCGAATCTTAAAATCGTCACATCAATGTTCCAACAACTAGTAAAAGTACGCTCAACTTCTTGTATACACAACTACCAGTCGTATTAAATATTAATAAGCCGTAAGCCGTTCCGGACAATGATATAACTAAGAGCTATAAAGTTTCAATTTTAGCTATAGTGATATTATAAGAGATTTTTTCTTTGGTAAAAATTAGATCTCGGTGCATCTGAATAATGAGGAGTTGTAGAAGAGTACATCGATGGACGTGAAGGACATGTATGATGTTCTGAGGGACGAGAAGTCGAAGTGGAAGTCTACTCGAGGAGAATATCGGAAAATGAGTCCGGATGAATCCTATTTCGGATTGTCACGATCCCCCAGACAATCGGAACAGTAGAAGAGTGAAATGAAGTTGGAGTTACTGCTGGAGGCGTCTTCAAAATGAATTGAAGGCGCCTCTGCACCTTCACTATGGAAGGCACCTTCCATGGTTGAAAGGTGCCTTCGATGAACAATACGAAGGCACCTTCCAGCCCTATGGAAGGCGCCTTCGACCAGGCTAATTTTATCGTTGCCAAGGGATAAAGCTTTATCCTTTGGCGCCTCGCTAAAGACGCCTTCCAACCCTATGGAAGGTATCTTCCAACCACGGATAAGATTTTTTAGGGGTTATAAAAAGACTCCTAGACCTAGGAAATATATAACAACTCCTGTATTCTTTTCCTAGCAATAGTCTGAGCAATTAACAAGCGTAAGAGACTTCTCCGCCTTCACTAAAGGAGAGTTTTAGAGTTTTTTTTTGTCCTTGGATTAACAATCACCTAGGTTGTAACCAAGTAAACCCTGCGCCTTTTCTTTATTTTCTTATTGTTTATTTTAATTATATTTTTTCTGCTAGTCTGAGTTGAACGGACGAGAAAGGTGTTTGTTTTACTCTTTGACAAATAAACTCAACCCCCTCTTGCCGATCCTAACTGGTCCAACAAGTGGTATTAGAGCCAGGTTGCCTCAGAAAGACTAACTGTCGACTGAAACAACGAGACGATGGCCGGTACAAGCACTCACCCACCAAAATTCGAGCGAGATTTCGTGCAATGAAAACGCCAGATGGAGGTATTCTTCAAAACGGTTTTGAAATTTTATTAATCATGAAATATGGCTTCGCAGTTTCGAAAGACAAAGAAGAATATCAATGGACGAAGAAGGAGTAAGCCGACTTCGTGACGAATGGTAAAGCATAACTCTATCTTCAGCGTCCTTCCGCCCCAAGAAGTCAATCTAATCGGTAGCTATGATTCCGCCAAAGAGCTCTGGGAGAATTTCCTAGAACTCCACGAAGGCACTTCTGAAGCAAAATTGGCAAGGCAAGACATCCTCCGAACCTAGCTGACAAACTTACGCATGAACAATGGAGAAAAGGTAGCACAACTCCAAGCACGAATCAAAGTGTTCATCACTGAGCTCAACAATCTCAGAGAAACGCTAATGAATCGAGATTCAATTCGGTATGCACTCAACGTCTCCGAGAACTCCAGAGTAGTCATCCTTAGTAGATGCATACTACATCTCTAGGAACTTCGAGGTAAGTACACTAAATAATTTATTTTCTACCTTTGAACTTCACGAAACTCGATGTGCAGATTCTAAAGAAATCGAAAAGTCGAACAATGATCTTGCCTTGAAAGCTAAGATGGAAGATCCTGACTCCGAAGCGTCGATCGACGAAGATGAAGCGACACTACTGGTAAGAAAGTTTAATAAATTTATTAAAACTAATAAATTTAAATCGTAGTCAAAAAAGTATTATCGGAACAAAAGGAAGGTCCGATGTTATAACTGCAATGAAGAAGGACACATCAAGGATGACTGCCCAAAATTGAAAAACAAGAACAAGCAGAAAGACAAGGGCAACAGACCAAAGTACAATAACTTGAAGGTCACATGGGACGAATCATCATCCTCTGAGTCCGAGATCAAGGCCTTCTCTGGACTAGCCCTAATGGTAAGCCATCAAGAAGATGAAAGTGTTGGTGCAGTTAGCATTAACGGTCTAACTTAGGTTTTGATGAATGACAAAGTAGGTTAAGTTAGTTTCGTTGTGATCTAACATTTTGACTAAGTGTGTAGGAGAAGCCCAGCTAGGTTGACGGACTGACTGGATAGCTGGCACGAAGTCCAGCTAGGTCGACAGGCCGACTTGATAGTTAGCACGAAGCTCAGCTAGGTTGACGGACCGACCTGATAGCTGGCATGAAGTCCAAACAAGTCGATGGGCAGACCGGATGTCTAGCACGAAGTCCAACTAGGTCGGCGGACTGACCGGACGTTTGGCAGGTAAGTTAAGATAAGTCACTGGAGGGAAGTGACTTGGTGAGGACGCGTTCTCAGTTAAAGAACTTAGACGTCGATCCAACTTAGAACCATTTCGGGAATCTAAGTTGAGATCGTGACTAGATTCCAGTCTCAGTGAGACAGAATCTAATTATTACCCTGTTTTATTATATTTGTGCTAACTTTTGTTTCACAGGGTAGTTTAATCTTTATTTTACCTCGGACTAACATTTTCTTATAGAAAAAGGAATTTCTGAAAAATAATGATCCGGGCGCCTGGAGTTGGTTCAAGCGCTCGGAATGGATCCGGGCGCCTGGGAGGCAAAAGTTATCCCGTCGCAGATATGGAGCGCGCTAATTGGCCGGACGTACGTCACAGTTTAGGCGCCCGGAAGGGATCCGGGCACCCGGAGCACTCCTATATAAGGAGCCTACTTCCAGAGCTAAAGACAACAACTGCTTCCTACGACTACTCTATTACGCTCTGCTCCTGCGACGCGATGACGCTTCTCCAACAACTTGCAGCTCAAGTCATTTTTAATTATTATCGGTATATTTTCTTTTTAAATGAGTTTTTGTACTTTCATTTGTAAACACTTTTCGAACTGCTAGTGAATTGTCCAATGAAAGCACTCGACAAATGTGGGCCTTGGAGTAGGAGTCGACAAAGGCTCCAAACCAAGTAAAACTGGTTCGTGTTAGCGTTGTGATTTTTATTTTCCGCTGCTTACTCTAATTCGATAACGAATTTTTCGATCACTATTCACCCCCCCCCCTCCAGCGACTTTCACAAAGGTAGATCCGCTACCTTAGCGGCCCCCCTCCAGCGACTTTCACGATCCAACAGAAAGCAGCTCAGAAATCAACATCGACGAAGGGGGAGGATCCTCAAAGGAAAGCTACAACGATGAGGGAGCGTCGGATCATGAGGTAAGTGAGGTATGTTCACTATCTCCCGAGCAGTCTTTTAATTTTATCAAAATGCTTTCTAAAAATTTGTGCAAATTAGAAAAAGGAAATGCTAAGTTAAAATTAAACTTAGCAAATTTATGTCCCTTAGAAATATATGATAATTTGAAATTAGAAAATGATAAATTGAAAACTCAAGTCAAAAGTTTAAATAATGACCATACATGCTTGAATTTGAATAATTGTTAGAAACCAAAATTTAAAAAGTATGTTAGACTAAACTGGTATATTAGACATCACCAGGGGCAAATTAAAAATATTTCTAAAAACTATACACCCTCAATTTTTAATTAACCCAGTAGATAGGAACTTATAGGTTCCAAAAATATACTTAGAGTATAATTCTTTTTAAAAGGGTTGAATGCAAGAAAAAAAATTAATTGACTAACTGTTAAAACCATTTACTATTATAATCTGTTAACAAGTTAAAAAAAAAATTTACAAAATATTTTTTCGTTATTTTTTTTTAAATACAAAGTATGACATTATAAAATTTTTTAACCATTTACTATTTTATTAAGTACCTCTTAAAATTAATTTCAAAATATTCTAACTCCTTATGTTATTTTTCCTATTTTTTATGTAATCAAAGGGAGAGGAATATATACAAGTTGGAGATTTTAGGGGATGATTTTAAAATTTTGAATTTTGTAACATTATACTTAATGTTCATAAAATGTTATTATTACAATTTATTTACAATACTTTTATTGCATTATTTTTACCTTAACTTGAACTTGGATTGATGCACATCAAAAAGGAGAAGATTGTTGAAACCCCGTGGTAGTTTTGATATGATCAACTAGGTTAAGTTAGGTCCTGTTGTGTTTAACCCTTGTGTCTAAGTGTGCAGGAGCTTAGAAACACAAGAAGTCGAGCGGAAGACGCAGCTAGCAAGAAGGATGACACGAGAAGGGAATCGATGGGCTTGGTGCATCCGAGGGACGAGGTGCTGAAGAAGAGTAGACCGATGGACGAGAAGGACGTGCACGACGTTTCGAGGGGCAAGAAGCTAGACCGGAAGCTTGCTCGAAGAGAAGGTCGAAAAATGGGTCCGGGTGAGCCATATTTTCGGATTCCACGATCACCCAAGCGATCGGTGCAGTAGAAGAGTGAAAGGAGCTGGAATTGCTACTGGAGGCGCCTTCAAAGTGAATTGAAGACACCTCCGCACCTTCACTGTGGAAGGTGCCTTCCAAAGCTGGAAGGCGCCTTTGATGAACAGTACAAAAGGCGTATTCTAGCCTTATGGAAGGCGCTTTCGACCAGGCTAATTTTACCGTTGCCAAGGGATAAAGCTTTATCCTTTGACGCCTTGTTGGAGGCACCTTCCAACCCTATGGAAGGCGCTTTTCAACCACGGATAAGATTTTTTAGGGGCTATAAAAAGACCCCTGATCCTAGGAAATAAATAATAACTCCTATATTCTTTTCCTAACAATAATCTGAGTAATTAACGAGTGTAAGAGGTTTATCCATCTTCACCAAAGGAGAGTTTTAGAGTTTGTCCTTGGATTAACAACCACTTATGTTATAACCATAAACCTTGTGCCTCTTTCTTTATTTTCTTGTTGTTTATTTTAATTATACTATTGTTGCTAATTTGAGTTGAACGGACGAGAAAGGTGTTTGTTTTACTTTTTAACAGATAAACTCAACCTCCTCTTGCTAATCCTAACTGGTCCAACAACTTTTCAATTTATCTTGATAGTCAGTGGAAAATTTCTATGGGGTCAGACCGGTCACCTCTAGAATTAGTTAGTCTGAATAGCTAGATATCTGAATAATAATTAACCATCACTATAAAGATGAACGATGTCTTCTTAATTTCTCATGTATTTAAAAATTAAGTCTCAACTTTGACGAATTAATAACAAATGATTGACTTAAGAATGTTGGATTATTATCGTCCGTTGTGAGCGCTTTCCGATTTAACTTGATGGTCGATGAAAAACTTTCGTGGGACCGGATCGATCACCTTCAAAATTAATTAGCATAAGTTAAATAGCCGATGTCTATTAAAAAATAATAATTACTAATAATTTTTTAAAAAATAATAATATTAAGTATTATAGCAAAAGGTAATTACGTTCATCTCAGGCACCCCTTACAATTATCCCCAGGTTATATGGAAGAAGGTAAATTATGGGGTTAGCTTATAGTCAACCGCTAAGTTGGTTAAAAGGGTGGGAAGAGTTTTTGTTTCATGGGAGTATATGTCTGCCAAAAATTGATCCCTTATTCTATTATAGTAAGTTGGTCACCCTCTAACTATTTGGGCATCTCATGAGGACAAGAATAATACTAAGTAAAAAAAATGATAAATTCATTTAATCTCATTGACTAGCCCTAAGATGACCAGTCCGACCCCATAGAATATTTCCACTGACTACCAGAGTAAATCGAAAAGTACGCATAGCTGGCAGCTTGGAAGCCTAGCATCCTTTAGTTGCGCACCCCATTTAGATGCAAAATTTCTACAAATACGTCATAACTAAAATTAAACTATAGATATCTGAATAATAATCTAGATATCTTATTGTGACACCATACGATAACACCATAATCGTATGATAAGAATAATACTAACTAGCCGAATGATCCGGTGGTATTAAAGATTGAAATATCTAACTGTGACACCGTAATCTTAGGATAGGAATAATACTAACTAGCGGAATGGTCCGGTGGTAACTTCAATTAGAATGTGATCTTGGTCTTTGAGAAATTAGGCTCACATTAGCCCTGATCTGAATTAGACCAATCTGTGGTAGTACTGATTCATATCCTCTACCCCTGATTTGATTCAGATTAGGCACAATGTGACCCTTATTTTCTAGAGATTAGGATCATATTACAGTTGAAAGTTAGCATAACATTATAGCACCTCCGGAGAGATCCAAATCTCGTGATCTAAAAAATCCATAGGACAAGAAATAAATCAAATTAAACTTATTTAGGTCTATTAGTGAATTTTTAAAACTGCAAAAAGTTCAACAGTGACCTCTATTGTTTATTTCGAAATTTCTGAATATGCTACAATGTTATACTAACTTTTAGTTAGAACGTGGTCTTGGTTTTCGAGAAATCAAGCCCATGTTAGGACTTCAGATCGGGCCTATAGCAGTACTGATTCAAATCATCCAATAAGATATTTTAAGTTTCGTAGATTTCTTAGATTCTAAGGAGTCCAACGATATCTTCTATTTATTTCAGGTCCCGTTCATGATAACATTGTATTTATAACAATAAGAAAAGGTATTGTAAGTACATAGCTTAATATCATAGAGAGAGGGTCAGATCCTCGTGCATCCTAAATATAAAAATTTATTTTGAATTAGATTTTTTTAAAAAATATAATTTAGATGCATTGAAAATTGGCATGTGAAAAAACTAATATTGACAGAAAAGATCATACCTTCTTGATCAATATGAAAATATGAGATGAAATTTAAGAATTGTTCAAATTTAAGTGCGTTATTTGTAAATCCCCATAGTTATTTAGGGGGTGTTTGATTGATGAATTTTGAAATAAGAAAATGAAATGATAATTTTATTGGGGCCCGTTATTAATTAAAGAATAGATTTATTATTTAATATTTATATTTAACAATTATATTTTATAGTTCCAATATTGCATTGTGCATGCATGCAGATTTTGCTCTAGATTGGGCTTGCTTCGAATTCCATTATAGTGCTATTTAGATTTGCTAGCTTCCAATGCAATCAATTTTATTTTAGATTTTGTAGTTTCTATTTTTATAGTGCACTTCAATTAATTCCAATGACAACTATATTTAATTACATATGAATTATAATTACTATATTCTGATGCTAAAATTATATCTAGATCTACAATATAATTATTTAAGACCTTACATCTAATTTTTTTTTTTCATCTCATTTTATAATTAGTTCATCATCTATTCATTATCTCATTAGTGTCCATATATTTTTTCCTCTCTTATAATTAGTTCTCTAAGAAGACATCCTTTTCCTATCTCACTCGATAATATTTTTTTCGCTTTCTTTTCCTCGAAATGTTCTTTATTGTTTTGCATAAATAAATTATGGAATGAATGAACTATGAATCCAAATCTAGATTATTAGTAATTGTATGAGAATTTTCTTATATATTTGTGTCAGTAATAGTCGAAGTTTGAAATATTATCAAATTAAAATTACATGGTGTGAATTTTTAAATTTAATTATTTAAAAAATTTAAATATGTCATTGTCGATCCCAAGTCTAAATAAAAAAAGGATAAAAAATTATTTTTTTTTAAAAAAATATTGTTAAAGGCTTTTTTTTTCTTCGCCTAGGCCCTGTAGAACTTTAAGCCGACCTGAACCAAACTTATATGATTAAATAGTTTTTATTTCCATTCATATTTATTTTCATTCCAATTTACTATTAAATTTATATCTATAATCATTTCTATTATTTAACTAAACGCCAGATTATAAGTTATTAAATTTTACGAGTTTCACATGCACAAAAACGAAAAAGAAAGAGTCCGTAATCGTCCTTTTTCCATGGCAAACGTTTCCCGAGTTAATGCAACCTGAGGAAGGGCCCGAGTGGGCAATGAGCTATTTTCGAAGGCGGGCCCCGCTTAAGGGAGTGCTCATCTAAGTTCTGCCGGGCGGGTCCCAACAGAACTAAACAGCTCACATCCGCCTCATCCACCTGTCGTCGACCGCACGCACTACTCCTCCGCCACATGATCAGCTATTTAATATTACTCGTTCATTTTCTTGTTCTCGTCGTCTCGATACTATTATACGAACACTGCACGTTAGGGTCGCAAAAAAGTGGAAAAAAGTCCCGTGGCTAAACGCTTCGTGCCACGAATGGGAGTTCGAAGGGAACTAGCAAGTGAGCGAGCCCTAGCAACCCTCTTCTCTTCCTCCTCGTCTCCCTTTCGGTGATTGGCATTGCTCGTCTATTGATTGGAACTGAAACCCTTCTCGCCCCTTGTTAGAGGTGGCGAGGCGGCTTGGATCTGAGGAAGAGATCTCTCAAGTCAGGTTTAAGGAGGTGGAATCTTGAAGAGTTTGAGCTTTTGATTACTCGTGGAGAGCAATGTCGAGCGATCTACCGATTAGCCCGGAGCTTGAAGAGATCAATGGCAAGATCCAAGACATCTTCCGAGCACTTCAGTAAGATTTGATTTATCTAGGAGTTCTTCCGCGTGATATGTTGATTCGACATTGTTCTTGTTGCTCCGTTTTTCAACTGCACATGACATGTCAATGAATGAGATTATCATACGGCAATTTGCTTCTTTCTTTGGAGTAATCAGATGGATCTCTGTTTCTCTCTAACTTAGTTAATATATAAGGCACATTGAGGAATTAGTTTTATCTGGACGGACGATGATCTGTTTTGGATTCGTTGCCCTTACCAACTGCAAACTCTAATTTCATACGTGCAGGCCAAAAGCGCAAGACAAGGGGATTCTGAGATCACTATGGGCATGCTGGTTTTGTTTATTATGTTTTGTTTTGCTTGCTTGACCATGAATTGGCATAGATAATATATGGGAAAATTAGGATAAAGTTCCAATCTCGAGAAAGATTACACTACATTAATAGCAAAAATTATGAATGGAGTCAATGGACACCATAATTCAAACTTCAAGTATGTTGGAACTCTGAAATCTCAAATATCTGACACACTATGGTAACATAACAAAGAAAAGCATAATGCTATTTCAGATGACTAATAATCTAAATTCAATTTTCTTAAAATATGTTCACAGTCTAGTAGAAGTTGGTTGAAATTATGTGAACCATGTTACATACATGTAAAATATCTAATGAAATGTAACTAAACTAGTAAAATTTGTTTGGAGAAGACTTATTGTTGGTGCAACTGCAGAAAATTTATTTGAGATAATTTAAAAAAAAAATAACAAAAGAGTAAAATAATATAGTGGCAGTGGATCAATGTATAAAGTAAACAAATTGCAAGAATATATAAGTTCATGCATAACTTTGGAATATGCATTCCACAATTAATCTATTTGTCGCACTCTTTGTAGGAATTAGATCAAAGTTTTCACTGAAAAGGAATCATCACATGCTCTTCTATTCGGGATTTTTCTTATTGTGATAGTGTCTTGTTAAACCAGAAATTGTCTCCTTAACGCTTCAAAATAAATGTAATTCTAAGTGTTCAAGATTTTAGGATAAGTTAATTAGCCAATCAACTTTAATATATATGTTTGTATGATATTTTTTTCATGAAAGGGAGCCTTGGCGCAATGGTAAAGTTGTTGCCATGTGACCAAAAGGTCACGGGTTCGAATCCTGGAAACAGTCTCTTGTAAAAAGCAGGGTAAGGCTGCGTACAATGGATCCTTCCCCGGGACCCCGCATGGCGGGAGCTTCATGCACCGGGCTGCCCTTTTTTTTTATGATATTTTTTTCATCTGTAATTTTATCTTCAAGCCTGATTAAGAAAGGGTAAGGTTGCACAGTTAGGTTGCTAGAACTTTCAAGCAAATGTTCGATGAATAAATCCATCAAAACTATTGTACTAATGCTAGGATGTTCCCCGGAAGGAACGCGTTGCAGGGTCCGACTGTAACATCTTGGCAAGAACTGCTACATCTTCATGAGAACTCGGATGTAGTGCTAAGCATTATAGGGTTAATGTATCAGCAAACATCACTACATCTCTATGAGAGCTTGGATGTTGTATTAAATATGCAAGAGTTCTCACAATATAGGTTGGATAAGAACAAATATTATAGGAAAAATAATGGTCTAAGATTTAGAACATGGAACATAGGAGAGCTCATTAGTAAAACAATTGATGTAGTCGATACGATGATTAGGAGAAGAATTAATATTTTATTTATACAAGAGAAAAAATGGGTAGGAGAGAAGACAAAGATGATAGAGAATTCAAGTTTCAAGTTATGGTACAGAAGGAGCAAACAAGAAATGGAGTATGTATTATTGTCGATAGTTTGGTAAAGGACGAAATAGTACGAGTAGTTAGAAAGGGGGATAGGATTATAGCTCTCAAGATAATAGCAGTGAAAGAAATGATTAATGTAATTAACATATATGCACCTCAAATAGGATTAGATGAACACATCAAATCTAGATTTTGGGACGAAATAGATAAGGTATTATAAAATATTCCACCAACGGAAATGATTTTAATAGGAGGAGATCTAAATCGATATGTAGGAGTAAAAAATGAGGAATATGATAGGGTACACGAGGGTTATGGGTTTGGAACAAAAAATAAAGAAGGAAAAATTATATTGGATTTTGCGTCAGTATATGACTTTATACTAGCTAATACATTTTTTAAGAAAAGAAAACATTTGGTCACGTTCAAAAGTGAGAAAAATAAATCACAAATTGACTTCTTATGGTTAGGAAAAATGATAGAAAGATTTGTAAAAATTGCAAGGTCATTCTTGGAGAAAATTTTACTACCCAACATAGGTTAGTAGTGTTGGATATACGCTTCAAGTATAGTATCAATAAAAGGAAAACATGCATGACTCATAGAATTAAATGGTGGAAGTAAAAGCATGGGAAGTAAGATATATTTAAGAACATGGTAGGATTACAAGTATTAGGAGAAATATATGACGACTCGAATACGACATGGGATAACATTGTATCAAAATTGAAAATAGTAGCCAATAGTATACTCGGTGAGTCAAAGGATGTGCATTATCAAATAAAGAATCTTGGTGGTGGAATGAGAAAGTAAAGGAAAAACGAACAACCTATAAGGAATTATATACTTTTAGGAATGAGAAAAACTTTAAAAAAAATATACAGAGGTCAAGAAAGTGAATGAAGCTAAAAATGAAACTTTTGAATGTTTATATTGAAAATTGGATACAAAAGAAGGGGAAAGAGACATTTACAAAATAGCTAAAGCCAGATGAGGAAGACGAGATATTATCCAAATAAGATATGTTAAAGATAAATGCAATAAGGTACTAGTAAATGATGAGAAAATAAAAGAGCAATGGAATAAGTATTTTCATCAAAGCCTTAAAAAAAAGTTTTACAAAACGGCGGTTAGACATGCTATGCTATATGACACTGAATGTTAGGCTATGACACGAGCAGATAGTTGTAGAGATGAGGATGTTAAGATGGATGTACGGACATACAAGTATGGACAAGATAAGAAATGAAAATATTAGAAAGAAAGTCGGGTTTTGCCTATTGAGGGAAAACTTCGAGAGACATATTTAAGATGGTACATACATATACTTAGACAACTAATAAATGCTCCCGTTAGTCGATGTGAAATTATGACAAATGTCCATATCAAATGAGGAAGAGGAAGAACAAAAAAGAGTTGGTTAGCAACAATAAAATAAGATAAAATTTATTTAAATATAATTAATGATATAGTGAGGAATATAGTCCAGCGTAGAAAAATCCATATAGCCGACCCCACCTAGTGGGATAAGGCTTGGTTGTTCTTGTTGTTATTGTAATTTTATCTTTTTCTTAAGGGTACAAATATTTTCCTTTGCTTGCCCCACATTTTTACTGGTATTGCTTTGAGATTTTGATTCATTTTTCCATGTAAATTATTTCCTTACATGAATGGCAGGATTATACTGAATCCATCAAGCTGTCTTTGTCTTGACCATTTGGGATCGTCGACATGATGACATTACTATATATATATACTTTTTAGAGTTACTGAATAATGTATTCAATAATATCCTATTCTTAATGAATAACATATTCAAGATTCCTAAAATTCTTGCTCATAAGGATTTCTTGTCTTTCCATCTTAACTATCTCAATTTGATGTCTTTCCATCTTAACTATACTACAACAACAACAACCAAGCCTTTATCCCATCTTAACTGTCTCATAAAAAAAAATTCTTGGTACTAACATTTCATATATTAAGATTTTGCTCAATTTATCTTAAAGCCTTTAATTTTTAAAGATTTTCTCCAAAATTAAGCTTTAATTTAATCTAATTACATTTTCATTTTCTGCGAATAGTGTACTCCAAAGAAGTTTGCATTAAACATGATTTTGCAAATCATCTAAAACTAATATGGAAAGGTAAAAACTTAGAATTGATTCTTTGATGTAAACTTACAACAATAGGAAAATCATTTGTCACACTTGAGGGCAGCTCTAACAATAATAACAACATTTTAATAATTTTTTTTATCATATCAATATAATTACAAGATATTTCTTTCTTTTTCAAAACCCACCAGATAGTTGTCTAAGGACTCTATCATGAAGTTTTTCTAAATCAATATAAATTATGTGCAAATTCATGCTCTTTACTCTATTATTTTCCATTGGTTGTCTTATCAAATAAATTACATCTGTAGTTGATCTTCCAAATGTGAAACCTAATTGATTTTTAGAAATGATTGTCTCATCCCTTATTCTCCTCTCAGTAGTTCTTTCCTAAGGATTCATAGTATGACTCATCTTCTTGATACCTCTCTAACTAGAATAACATTGCACATTACTTTTAATCTTAGGGATAAGTACCTTTTCCCCCTTCATTCTTCAGTAATTTTCTTAATTGTCAAATTTTTATTTGATAACTTTGTTTACCAAATTAAAGTTTGATTTCCTAAACTCTTCCAAACTTCAATAGGAATATCATATAAACCTACATTTTTACGTGCTCCGTTTTCTTTATAGCTTCTTTAATCTCACCACACCAACAATTTACTTTCTTCTTGATTTTATGTTTTGCAGGAACGGATTCCAGAAATTGGATAATATTAAAGATTCTAACAGACAGTCTAAACAGTTGGAGGAGCTTACAGGGAAGATGAGGGAATGCAAGCGGTAAGTGACTTGAACTTTCTTCTACTTTAAGATCTCATAGACTTGATACATATATATATATATATATATATATAGAGAGAGAGAGAGAGAGAGATGATATGCTGCCCACCTTATGCTGCATATCCTGTGCACACCTAATGTATTTTGTTTTTCACTTCCTAAACCCTAAATACTATATCCTAAACCTTAAACTCTAAGGCCTAAACCTTAAACCCTAAGCTTTAAAAAAAAATTACACTAGGTGTGCACGGGTGTGCAAGATAAGGTGGGCAGCATGTTAAAGTCTTATATATATATATATATATGGTTTAAATGTTAGTGTCCTATAACTTGTTATGTTCATGACTTATGCTTATTGACCTAGATTCTTGCCTACATATTCTGTTTTTATCACCAGTAGGAACTTTCCAGAATTTAAAATATTAATTTTTACAGGTTAATTAAAGAATATGATCAAGAACTTAAGAATCAAGAGAATCAAAATCCTCCAGAGGTTAATAAAAAACTCAATGAGAAGAAGCAGACCATGGTGGGTAATCTATTTCTTGTTTTTTATTTTCCCTTTTATGTTCTTTTTGCTAATTATAACTAATCGAACTTGGTTATTCCAGATCAAGGAACTCAACTCATATGTGGCCTTGAGGAAAACGTATGCTTGCAATGCTGTCCTCGTTAATGTTACTTTCCTCCTAAATTTCATAATTTCCGGTCTTCAATGTTCTCTCAACATTGTAGCCTTGAGGAAAAAAACATATGTTTTAAAATTACATAATTTCTAGTTTTTTCTAGTCTTATATATAGTTTTCACTGTACTGTTCATTACTTTTTTCCTTCTCAATATAGTAAGAGTCACCATTCTTTTCTTGATTTTTTTCTTCAATCCCCAGCAAGGGAGGGGTCTGTAATTGATACAGAGGGTACAATCATCCTTCTCCCATTGTCTTGTGGTGGTTGGATTCTTTTCCTTGAGATTCACTTGATTTGAGTAGAGATCCAAAATAGTGCAGAATTTGCCTGAGGTACTCATAGGGCAAAGATCTAAAAAGCACCTGCCACCTGGTCTGTGTAAGTTCTGAAAACCAAGATAAAACCATGAACACCTTTTATGTCTTTGTAGGCAATATAGGGTGTATTGGTAAGCTCCTCCTCTCAAAAGATCATATTACCAAAATGAAAGGCAGGCAACGAGGCGGTGAGTTAATGAGACAAATGTTGTTCATTGTTGATGGAACACAAATTACTGCTGAAAGTTGAGGGAACAGGAAAGTTTGAAGGCAGAGCTGAAAGCTTGCAAATTGTAGAATTCAATCTTGGTCATACCTGAAACAATTGAAAGGTTGTGGCTCATGCGAGGGTTGCTGGTTATGCCGAAGTTCTCATATCTCCATTTGCGGCATGAGGGATGAGAGAACCCACATCCCGCAAGTGAAAAGAAAGAAGAAAGGGTCGTGACTCTGCTTGTAGACAAAGGAAGCAAGAGGAAACTAGGTTACACAGAACAAAAAATGTGAAGCAGAAGAAAGAGATTGTGATGGAGGGGTGGGACGATGGGTTTTGTTGACATGGACAGTCAGCAATATCCTAACATGTCAGGATGAGGAGGATGAGTCAATGAGGTCTGCTTCTTGCCTGGTGCTCGATGTAGACGTTGAAGATGGTGGCTGCCTCTGGTTACGAGAGAAGGTCATCCCTATTCATCAGGGATTGGGGGAAATGTTCATGAGGAGAGGGATCATGATGCTCCATAAGTATATTATTTTGCTAATCGATAATGAACAGAGATCATTGATATATTTAGGTTATTATGAATATTTAATCCCAATTTATTTAAACTGGCATTTAAGTACATTATTAAGAATCTTTATGTAGATAAGGAATCATTTGTGTAGATTTCTTAACTGTAAATTCAAGGTACAGTGTCTTTTAACTGTTAATTGGTTTTTATTGTGTGTTGAAATTGAGATGAACTCCAACAATAAGATACTAGTATCAAATTTTCATTTTTTTTGCATGGAACAATATTAGATTTTATTAGTAGAACGTTAAGAGCTTTTGATCCGATTCTACAATCTTAATGCATGATCCTCATCTGATCCTATGTAGGAACAGGCTTGATTATTTCGATCATTACATAGATAGTCTCTCATTCCTTATAATACTTTGTTACTTTGTGAGACACTTATATACGTATGGTTTAGCTACTGACTTCTCTAACCCATTTGATTTCTCTTTTCTACTCATCTAAAATCCTCAGATAAAATAAAACTCAGCCATTTCTGTCAAAGCTTTTTTGTGAAACACGTCTTTTACTTTTTTGCATATCCAATTTCAGAAATGCCCTGCCCAAAATATTATTACATAGTAATCAGTAAAACATCTCTTGAATGAAAAATGGTTCCCATTGTTTCTTCATCTAAATCTATTGCTAATGAATATTAGGTACCAAAGTAGCCTCGGTAATAAAAGAGTTGAACTCTTTGATATGGGTGCTGGAACCAGTGACCCTGTAGCTGAGGACAACATTAAGATGGCATCAGGTAATCAGTTTCTTCCTCTCAAGCATCAGGGGCACATCAACATAGTATTTCTAGAGTTTTGTTTTTAGTATCTTCAAATTATTTCTGATCCAGTATTGTCTTCAAATTATTACCCCACCCCATGTGGCTGTCCTATTTGTCGCTGAATTGTTGGCAAAAATAAATTGAAGGGGTTCTAATGTGATGCTACTTCCCTGGCTACAGAACCAAGTCCATTGCTGAACTCGATGGGATGGATGCAGGAATCATTTATTTATTACTGAAAGAACCTCTCGCGCTCGATCAGACTAGACCAGCACTGAAGAGAGGATTATGGAGAATCATTTGCCCATTCACTAACTTGATACAAATCATGTATCTTTTCTTATTTATAGAAACAAAGGTGACTCTTAGGTTTTGTGTATTTAGACCAAAAAAGGTTGCATGGATGAGTGGAAAGATAGATTTTTAAAATTCTCCATCCATCTTACTGTTTAGTTGGATGGATACCTTCTGCTTCTGGCCACCAAGCTTGGATGTTGAGCTTTGATCAACCCTTTTCTGAACAGATCATGGCCTACTGTTATCCTGTGGTGAGCCTCCAGTGGTGTCTTGGGTTGGGCAAGTGTTTCAACTGCATTTCACATCTTGGCACTTGCATGGTTCAGGCGAGAAAGAACTATATTTGTATCTATGTTGTTGGTTTTTAAATGGACTACAAAATTGGGGTTGATACACTATATTACTTGAATGGTTTTCTCAAATATTATGGTTTCCTATTTCAGTCTTTGATACTTTTTCCTATTACTATGTGATATATTGGTTCTTGCAGAGATGTCTAATCAAGAGCTCATATATGCCGGAAGGCAGCAGATGGATGAGACTGATCAAGCTATTGAACGATCAAAGATGGTGAAACCCTAAACTTCACATAACTTTTCTTATCTTTTGGAATCATTTTTGATATATGGGATGTTCTCACAGGTTGTAGAGCAAACCATCGAAGTAGGTACTCAAACTGCTGCTAATCTTAAGGGCCAGGTAATTTACCTAAGATTAACATTCCTACAGAAGTCCCCTACTCATTTATCTCTGTATGAATTTAGCATGTATAAATTGTTGGCTCTAGTCCTTGCTTTTTTAAAGAAAATATTTTGTTGAAGGTATCATTTGGATGATAGGGATTTCTTTTTGGTTTAGTTTAAGAATATATTTTGTGCCTCTCATCTATAGCTCTTTTTCTTTAGTGGTTTGTTATGCACTCGATCATGACTGACATGAACCAGTTTCTCACCCCTTGTTGCAATCCGTGCTTCTCATTGAAATTTGCAATACCCAACACCCAGACTGCACCTTCACGCCAGCAACAATGACTCTCTGACTCCTAGATCGTCCCTCATGGTTCCTTATTGTGTGGGTTGGCTTTCACCGAACCATTTGTGTAGTCCCTTGGCGACTCTCAGTTGTGAAGGCAGCAATTAGTCTGTCAAGCCTAATGCTCATCAATACCCTCTCACATGGGGGGGGTTGCTCGGTACTTGATTTACTCCTTCTCAATGTGCACCCCATTCATGTACTTGATAGTCATTGCCACCTTTTCCATCCAGCTTTGGTGCACCCCATTGGCACCTTTTCATCATCTCTTTTTTTTTTTTTCTAAAAAAAAGGTCATTTGTTTTTAAGAAGAAAGGACAAAGAGCAGATGTGCTGAAGCAGTGTTTTAAAAATCGGCCTAGGCACTAGGCACCAGCCAACCGCATCGAAAACATGCTAGGCGGCCAGCCTAGGCGGCCTTGACGCCTAAGCAGGATTAGGTGGCCTTAGGCGCTGACTAATCGGTCTAATCATTTAGACGTCGCAAAAATAGTGCAAGTTTTCATTTTTTTTAGTTTAGGCTTTTAAATTTAAAGCTCAATTAAAAAAAATTGAAAAATGTAACCTTTTTTTGTTTTGGGCTTAAGTTTTATAAGCCCTAAAAGAAAAGAAATAGGTTGAATGTCAACCGGTTGAACAATCTAGTATTTATCCAATTTAATGCTAGATTATTGAACAAACAAAAAAAGTGAGAAAGAAAGAATATCAATGTCCTTGCAAAAGATGCTTCAAATGCACAAGGTTGAATTGTGGATGCATAGTGGGGAAAATGATGAAGTTGAACTAGGTCAATGGTTGATGAAGCAATTGGAGCAGATGAAAATCTACACCCTCGAAGAAGCTCTAGAGTGAGAACTTCACGAAGATGATTTTGCATCCGAAGAAGAAGAGGAGGATCACAATGATGATATTGAGTTTGTCCAATGAAGAACAAGCTGTCGAAAATTATAGAGCAGAAGTAGAATAAATTTGTGATAATTTATTAGTTGTGTAATTTCAAATTCATTTAAAATTTGATGTTATCGTATTGGAGTTATAGAATGTGATTTATTATGTAATTTATGTTGATATCGTGAAATCCGTCTAATGACACCTAGTCCTTGCCTAGGCGCTAGGCGTTAGGCGTTGGTCTGGCGCTCGACTAGCGTCTAGCGAATTTTAGAATCTTGGCTAAAAGAATTAAAAAGGACAAAAAAGGAGTGCTAAACCAAAAAAAAAGGGTTGGATTGAAAAACGAGGTGAGAATGGTAATTAAAAAAAATACATATTTGAAGAGAAATAAGTGATGAATCTATTTTCACAACCTTTAAAATTTTTTCTTCTTTTCAGATCTCAAGTTGAGATTCTATTAGCTTCTGTCTCACCTTCCTTCATTAATTTTGTGTGCTTGATGTGAAATGAGATTTGTTATTTTATTTGTTTCTAACATCTCTCTACTCCGTTATTCTTTCTTGACTCCTTTTTCTGGACCAAATTGATTAAAATTTAGTTTTGAATCAAATTTGCAGTATAGCATTGAAGATATCTAGAAAATAGTTTCTTTGAAGCTGCTTTTGAATGCAAGATAGCATGGGCCTTCTATACGACCATAAGTTTTAAAAGGCTAGTAATTATGCCTTAGTTAATGAACTTGTCTCCACCTATAAATACATGTTCTACAAATGATTAATTTAGCTTAGGGTTTTACATATGGGAATCATGAAGGTGATTACATGATGTGACTTTAAGCACAAGCGAGAGTGGGGTCTTTAACTCTTAGGACTTGGGAGCACAGGATTTAAAAGTTGGAGCATGTAGAAATCTCTCTTTTTAAGTTGTACGCTGTGCATTTAATCCTGTGATTTTGTAGACAGAGCAAATGGGTCGAATTGCTAATGAGCTGGACACTATCCAATTCTCAATCAAGAAGGCTTCTCAGTTGGTAAAAGAGATTGGTAGGCAGGTTTGTTTTTAAGTTTCTGTTTTTTTTCTAGATTTCCCCTTCTCTAGACTTTCATTTGTTTTCTGCTTGCTAATTCTAAATTTTCTTAACAATATTTCAACGTAATTCATCTTGTCTATCTTGATTGTAGATTCTTTTATTTTCAGGTTGCTACAGATAAGTGCATCATGCTCTTCCTATTTCTTATAGTTTGTGGTGTAATTGCAGTGATCATCGTGAAGGTACTTCTCACTTTTTCTTATAGCATTCTCAAGCATCTTCTGGACCATATTTTCATTTATTTTGGGACGGGATCATTTCTCTTTTAAGTATATTAATGTAGTTATGAAATTTAATAGAAAATTGTGATTAACAATTGAATTAGATCAGTGCATTTTTTTTCAATTGAAGGGGAGCTTTGACGCAACGATAAAGTTGTTGCCGTATGATAGATCACGGGTTCAAATCGCGAAAATAACCTCTTGCAATGCAAGTTTGTGTATATATAGATCCTTTCCTAGGATCCTGTATGGATGGGAGCTTCGTACATCGGGCTGCCCTTTAGTGCATTTTTTTAATTAAACAGAAGCATTGTACATCTGCTAACTAGTTCAAGTTAACACTCACCATATTAACTTTGTCATCATCAAGCCATGTCAGTCTCAAATATTTTATGGTTGGCTACATAAATTTTATCCTTCTATTGAATACTATGCAAGCTTATTACTAATAATATCTATGTGATGCGTGATTTTTGGCTGATCTTCTAGTGTGCATGCATATTGTGGCACTTGGGTAGTGGATATACCTCACCTCTCAAATCACTTGTGGTGATGATCCAACCTTACAACATATTCAGTTAAGATAGACACTTTGACTATGGCTGTCAAGTCCTACATAATTCTCTACATTTCCATCCAGGCATGGGAGGAGTTCATATATGCTCTACTGAAACATATGTCAATTGTGCAGTTCAAAGTTTTAATAGCACCAAAATCAGACATAAATTATTCTAAAAAAAACTCCGAACATTTTAATATTGTTGTTTGCATTGTAGTTGGATAAGAACAAATATGACCGCTACATCTCTAGAACTTGGGTGTGTGCTAAATATGCAAGAGTTCGTGTTACAGGGTTTGACTGTAACGTCTCAGGACTGCTACATCTCCATAAGAACTTGGGTGTAGTGTTAAATAGGCAAGAGTTCTCACACCATAGGTTGAATAAGAATAAATATGATAGGAAAACTAATAATCTAAGATTTGGAACATGGAACATAGGAACTCTTACTGGTAAATCAATGGAGGTAGTAGATATGATGATTAGGAGAAGAATTAGTATTTTGTGTGTACAAGAGACAAAATGGACTGGCGAGAAGACAAAGATGATAGAGAACTCGGGTTTTAAGTTATGGTATACTGGAAAGAGTAAAGCAAAAAAGGAGTAGGTATTATTGTCGATAGTTTGTTAAAAGATGAAGTTGTAGGAGTAGTTAGAAAAGGAGATAGAATTATAACCCTTAAGATAATAGTGGCGAAAGAAACTATGAACATAATTAGCGTATATGCACCACAAGTATGATTAGATGAAGCTACCAAATCAAGGTTTTGGGAGGACTTAGATGAAATATTACAAAATATTCCACCAAATGAAATGATTTTAATAGGAGGTGATCTAAATGGGTAGTGAAAATGAGGAATATGAGAGAGTATATAGGAGTTATGGGTTTGGAACGAGGAATGAGGAAGGGAAAACTATATTAGATTTTACAATAGCATATGACCTTATATTAGCTAATACGCTTTTTTAAGAAAAGAGAATAATACTTAGTCACATTCAAAAGTGGGAATAATAAATCGTAAATCGACTTTCTTATGATTAGGAAGAAGGATAGAAAGATTTGTAAAGATTGCAGAGCCATCCCCGGAGAAAGTTTAACTACCCAATATACGTCTTAAACATAGTATCAATAGAAAGAAAATATATACAATTCCTAGAATTAAGTGGTGAAAGTTAAATGATGGGAAGCAAAATATATTTAAGGAGAAGGTAGAAGTACAAACATTAGGTGAAATATACGATGACTCTAATACAACATGGGATAAGTTAAAAATAGTAGATAAGAGTGTACTCGGTGAGTCAAAGGGACATTCACTACTAAATAAGGAATCTTGGTGGTGGAATGAGAAAGTACAAGAGAAAATGAAGGAAAAGCGAATCGCATATACGGAATTATATATTTATAAGAACGAGAATTTTTTTTTTTAAAATACAATAGCAAAAAAAAAGGCTAAGAAAGTAGTGATGATGAAGCAAACAATGAAATTTTTGAACGATTATATCAAAAATTGAATACAAAAGAAGTAGAAAGAGACATTTATAGAATAACTAAAGTGAGAGAAAGGAAAACAAGAGATCTTATCCAAATAAAATGTATTAAAGATGAATGTAATAGGGTACTAGTAAATGATGGAGAAATAAAAGGATGGTGGAAGATGTATTTTTATCAACTTTTTAATGAAAGTTTAGGTGACCAACTTAACTTAAATAATTTAAGTAGGTCAAATGAGTATATAAATTTAAATTTAAATTTTTTATCATAGAATTCAAACTTTCGAAGTTAAACAAACTTTAAATGTGATGCACAATGGAAAAACCGTTGAATTAGATGATATTCTGATACAGGTATGAAAGTATATAGGGAAATAAGTTATTTAACGACTTACAAAGATTATTTAACATGATATTGAAAATGAAAAAAATGCTTGATCAATGGAGGATAAGTACTCTAGTTCCCTTATATAAGAAGAAGGGAGACGTACAAAATTATGCAAACTATAGGGGTATTAAACTAATGAGTTATACTATGAAATTTTGGGAAAAAGTAATAGAAAAAAGATTAAGAAAGAAAACCGTGACAGAAAATCAATTTGGGTTCATGCCTGGAAGGTTGACAATAGAAGCTATACATCTTCTTAGACAATTAATTGAAAAATATCGGGAGCAAAAACAAGATCTACACATGGTATTCATTGACTTAAAAAAAGCTTATGATAAAGTCACAAGAGAAATTATATGAAGAATTTTAGAAAAGAGAGGTGTTAGCGTAACATATATTGAACTAATTAAGGATATGTATGGATGTAACGACCAGAGTAAAGACTTCAGGTGGAGTAACTGAAGCATTTCCAATAAAGATAGAGTTACATCTAGGATCAACTCTAAGTCTCTATCTTTTACACTAATTATGGACGAACTCACTGCGCATATTCAAGACACAGTACCGTGGTGCATGTTATTTGCAGATGATATTATTTTGATAGATGAGACATGTGAAGGAGTAAATGCTAAACTAGAATCTTGGAGGGAAACATTAGAAGGGAAAAGTTTTAAGCTTAGTAGATTAAAGACAGAATATATGGAATTTAAGTTTAGCAATATTAGAAGTAATAAAACAATTGTTAAGATAGGAGAGGACGATGGAGGGATTGAGAGAGATGTCTTACATAGAATACAAGCAGGATAGGTGAAATGGAGGGGAGCATCGAGTGTTTTATGTGACCGTAAAGTACCTCTTAAACTTAAAGGTAAATTCTATAAAACCGCAGTTAGACATTCTATGTTATATGGAGCTGAATGTTGGACTATGACTTGAGCACATGAGCAGAAGATGAGAGTTGCAGAGATAAGGATGTTAAGGTTGATGTGTGGACATACGAGGATGGACAAAATAAGAAATGAGAGCATTAGAGAGAAAATCGGAGTTGCATTTATTGAGGAAAAATTCCGAGAAACACATTTAAGATGGTACGGACATGTACTTAGACGACCAATAAATGCTCCAGTTAGACGATGTGAAACTATGATAAACATACATATCAAACGAGGAAGAGGAAGACAAAAAAAACTTAGGTTAGCAACAATAAAACAAGATAAAATTTATTTAAATATAGATGATGATATAATAGAAGATAGAGCTCAATGGCGTAAAAGGATTCATATAGCCGACCCCACCTAGTGGGAAAAGGCTTGGTTGTTGTTGTTGTTGTTGTTTGCATTGTGGTGTCTAGGAGTTTCAGTATGATTAATGGAAGGGGCTTGGCATGGACAAAGTTTCTATGGTTACCTAGATTTACTTATCGGATAGCAGTGGCCTTAACAATCTTTTACCTTTTTTTTTGGTTACTGATAGATTGTGCGTCCGAACAACAAGAGCATTCCTGATATACCTGGATTAGCTCCTCCAGCTCCAACAGGAAGGAAATTACTGTCTGCTTAATTTCCGTCAGTATCTTTTGTGATCAGGAGATGTTTGGGTTACCATGTCTAAAGAATGACGAAGACGGAGAAACTTAAGTGTCATGAATGCCGTGTGATAATTCTTTTATATCTTGTATATGATGTTCACGTTATGCTCTTGTTGTCATAAATATGGTTCCTAGATTGTTTATTTTTATAGAGGTAATCTGCCATTTGCTTGGCAGATTTCCTGACACGGTTCTCTCTTGTAATGTTGTTGTATTGTGATTGATTAGGGCAGAATATTGGATCATTCTTGCTGTGAGTGTGAATGTTTTCCCATCAATTCTTTCGGGATGCAATATCTTCAACCATTTTGTACATGCTTAGGCGAGAAGCCAATTGAGCTTGATTTGTTTGTGTATTCCATTTCATGTTTACTGTCTGAGTTTGAGTTTGTAACCTGTTTCCTTCTTTGGGTTCGTGCATTTTCAAGAGCCGTGTGAAAATCTGGTGCAATGCTTTCTTGAAATATCACATTTTTTTTAACTTTCTTGTATTGCTGTATAAAACTGTAATTGCAAAATTTTCAATTCAAGGCAACTAGAACGGAAAACCATTGACAATCTTTAGGTCCTTCAAATCTAATTTGCTTATTAGTAAACTAAATAATTGCTGACAATGGAGATTTAACTTAATGACAAAATTCACGCAAAGAAATATGAAGAAATTTATGAAGTTTTGTTGGCCCTCTCCATTTTTTGTACTAGGAAATGTAAAATTAATTATCTACCACAAGTATAATCTCCCTAACATGAAACTTCGAAAAAGACTAAATAGGCAAATTTAGACTGCATGCCATTACACTCCCACGACTCGGTTGAGCATTGTTCCGTGACTTCTTTGAAACTGGTCTGATCGAGCCGGTTTAAATTTTTTGCACATTAAAAATTCATGATCTTTCAAATTGTTCCAGTCTATCTCGAACAGACGTCTCTAGCAAATTAGAGGCCCTAGGCTAATTTTTAGGTGAAAGTCATATATAATTTTTTTATTAAATATAAAAACATTACATACGAGTTGATAATTAAATGCACATGCTTATCACCAATATTTCATATGTTATGTAAATTCATTAAATTATAAAAAAATGATATATATAAACTAAATATAATAACAAAATATTTATATTCTTCGTGCTTTTTGTTGTATAAAATTGTCAACTACATCATCATAATCAAACTTAGCTACCATCTTTTTTTCAATAGACAATATGGAATCATTTAATTTATCCTGTGATACAATTGATTGAAGATAATTCTTTATCAACTTCAATTTTGAAAAACTTGTTTCAGCAAAAGTTACTATAACCGGTATAGTTAATAATATTCTATAAGCTATCAAATCATTAGGAAATCATAATGTAAATTTTTAACATGCTCCAAGATTTTAAATGATTTAGTAATCCAATGCAGTAATGGCTTTATGAGTAATTGCATTTAAGAAAATAGTTCAAGCACATAAATATTAGAATCATCTTCATATCTCAAAAAATCTCCAAGCGTAGCACATAAATTATTCAAATGTAGATCTGTTACATTAATGACTCTCTTAGTGTCGGTCCACGGATATGGAGGGAGCATGCAAGTATACAGGCGTCAGGCGTATGGTGGGGTAAACCCCAGGTTATCAGTTCTTGAGAATCTCTTGAATTATTCAAACTCTCATCATCTGTGTCTTTCAACTTGATCAAATTAAATAAAAAATTCAAAAATCTCTTCATATTTATGAAACTGCTCAAATCTTATCTTGAGTGAAGAAAGAGAATTATCAACTATATGTAAAAAATAATTTACTCAAAAATATTCTTCAACTCCTTGTATTGGTTCATCTCGAGAATTTTCATCAAATAATCTTTTTCTATGACGAATACGAGTTTCACGAAATATGGGTTCAACCTCCATTCCTAAAGCAGTCTTTTCAGCTTCACTCTTCACGACTTCAAAACCATTATTTCTGTATCCTTCCAAAAAGATAATTAACCTTTTAAGAGACTAATACCCCCCATCAATAGCCATATCTTTTCTTTTAAGAATCTTGCTGACTTTATTTACTTTCTGCAATACTTTAAACCATATTTCCATGCCCACAAAAAATTTAAAACTTTGAAATTCATAATTTTCCAACGAACCTGCATCACTCACTATTGTTACATCACCACTATGTTCTACTAGATGTAATAGTACATCTCTTATTTGAGAAACTTGAAATCTGACAACTTTTATACCATCAAGACGACTTTCCCAATGTGTATTCGACCGTGATTTTAATCTAAGTCATTTTCTATTGCGACCTTTTACAAAAGATTTAAGGACCTTCTACCGTTTTGTTGAATTGGAGAACAATTTATAAATTTTTAGTATTGCTCCAAAAAATGATTTAGCTCAACACAACTCATAGCCATATTCACAAAGAGCAAAGTTAAGAGAATGACAACCACATGGAGTGTAACATGCCCTAAGATACTCTTTAAGTACTTTGTTACTTACTCCTTTATATTGCTCTTTTATATTTGAACCATTATCATAACTCTGTCCTCTCATGTCATTAAAATCAAGTTCTAATATTCCCAAAATAGATTTAAGCTCATTGTAAAGTGCATCTCTTGATGTTTCAGTAACTTTCAAAAATTGAATAAAAAACTTCTCCACTATTATGAGAGTCTTGGAAATATCAACACATCTCAATATAAGAGACATTTGTTCTTTATGACTAATATCCAGAGTACAATCAAGAATTACAAAAAAATATTTTGCTCCGTTAATAATTTCAAAGATCTTATTCTTAATCTCGTCTAACAACAAAAGTATTAATTCATGTTGAATATTATGGTCAAGATAATGGACACAACGACTCTCTTTTCTTTGGATGCACTGAAGGTGCTCTTCCATGATCAGATGAACACTAGTAATCATCTGAATCATACTTAGAAAATTTCCACTATTATGATCATCAAATTTTTCATTACTTACACGAAATGATAAATTACTGTTAGCAAGAGTTTTTACAACACTAATAATTCTCTTCAAAATCTTTTTTCTTTCTCAATGACTTTTTATTAGAAGAATCAATTGTTAGTTTTTTTCTCAACCTTATTTCTACCCCATCCGGTTCATTAAGCTATTTATATGATTAGTACTTTTTTCATGCCCACTAAGTCTTGCATGAATATTTTTCCAATCACCATGACCTATAGTTGTTGTCAAAGGACTTGATATAACTTTATATCTTTTGAATAACACAACAAAAGCAAAACACTTTATCCTTCTTCCTAGAGTACACTAGCCATGATCTATCAAGTTTTCTCCATTCGACAAAGATTGACGGTAATGCCTATCATTGAAGTTTCGACCGTGGTCATTAACCAGATACACGATATTCATAACTCTTGTTGGACTTCTCTCGGATTAACAAATCAATCTTTCTTTGAGGCATATTATTCTCCCAATTTCCAGAATCAAACAAATCATCTAATTCTTCATAACTCATATTTATATTTTTCATTCAAATTTTCAATGTTATTTGTATCCTCCATTCCAATATTAGTATTTTCTTCAATTTCAATCCCTTCATGATTATTATTTACATGAATCCCATTATTCAAAACTATATTCTCAGTCAAAATTTGATCATCAACTATATTTTTAGGATTCAAATTTTGATCCAAATTTGTAATAATAGTCAAATCTTCAAAAACTTATAGGTTTTATGTACCTTGCCATAGACCCAGTGAGAGATCTTGTAAGAATCTCGTCTTTCTTTCTTTTTCTTCATCGAACTTCCAGATTCAAATTTGCTTTTCCCCATCATAATTCACAATGCAAATCTAACAAAACAAAAACAAAAACAAAATATAATTTAAATACTAACAAATATATATCCAGGATTTTCAAATTAATCAATGATAGGATTAATTGCATTAAGCAATTTTGATGCATTAAACATTCTGAATTATAACTTTAATAATTGCGATAAATAGATTGCTTTTACAACACTAATTATTGATACATCAATCCATCCATTGAGAACACTCAAATATAATTAACTATAATTAAGCATACTCAAATAATGATTAACCACAATTATATACATATACACATAACTAAATTAATTCAAATTACCAATCCACACGTTTTTGGTGTCAACTATTTAAATATTATTTTTATTTGCTATGAGACCATAAAAGATGGTAGCCTCCTATGTTGATTGTGCATTCTTCTTGTCTCATCTCCAGCCTAAAGTGCTACTGTCACACACTTAATCCTCTTCTTTCTACCATTTTCTAACAATTTCTGAATATTTCGAAGGTCATCTCTTCAATAAATTCCAAAACTAAGTCGAAAAAAAAGTGATTTTAACATAAACAGAGAAGAGTGAGGCAAGTGGCGCAAGTATGCAACTTTCTTGAAACATACACAAAAAATAAACTTAAAAACATTGGCGCACGGGAGGAGGGGGGATGAGAATATTCAAAATAGAAAAAAGGCTTTACCTCTAGATTTTCCTCCTTTTTTCGATTTAAAGCTTAGGGGTAGGATAGTGAAGAAAGCGATTGAATGGGAACATTGAAGATAAAAGAAACTTCAGAATATTTAAGTGATGTAGGTTTTTTTATTGTCAATTGATTTAAGTGTAAGATTATGTTAGTGTGTGTACTTATGTGTCAAGATATTCCTTATGTATTTTGTGGATAATTATTTAATAAAGGTAAAAATTTATCATTAATTATTTACTTTTCTGTACGTATATGATTAATGATAAAGTCCCACAGATTAATATGTATATTAATCTGAAAACAGTCCTTGATCGGATAGATATCTAGAGGGGACATGGATATCTAGATCAACGCTGAGTATGACTAGGTCGAGATAGACCGGAGGGATGGATATCCAAGTTGTACTTGGGGGTGCCTTGAGTTTAGAGGTACACTGGACACGACCCGCTCAAGAGGAGACCACATATTAAGCATCATTGGTTATTCCTCTTATGAATGAGTGTAACTAATCTTTTGACTTGAGACCTTCATTTATTCTATGCGTGGAGTTATGTGCTTTGACACCGTTAAAAGCAGTCTTTAATCGGATTGTGATTAATACGGTAGTTGAGTGTATGACAAAACGTAGAGAGAATAGTGTTGAGTCAATAGATGATTCATCGCTCTCTTGGATTAAGAGTTAACATCCTGGCCGCTTGATAGAGATATTAGTGACTCAAAATCCATGGCCATGGGAGGAATGATTTATCATTCAAGAGGAGTCTATTATATCTTGGAAATCAAGTAAAACAATTAATTTGTTAATGATGCATAATGTATCGAATTAATTGGGATGTAGGCTTTAGATGAAGAGATTGAATTACATAGTAATCGGTTCATAGTGGTTTACAGTTTATGACTGATATTAATTTTATCACGTTGGGTGGCTAAAAACTGTTGCTAGATGGTTACCTTAGTCTGTGTATGGATTTACACTGCCTTCGTATATAAAACCTAGAGGGTCGCACGCATAGCACGTAGACATGAACAATGGTATCAGAAGCTAGTCGAAATCAAGATCAAATATGGATTTATTTGATACAAAGAAGAGATAATTCGAATAGCCATAATCATGATGATTAATGGAGAATTCGAAGAGTCATCATAATGATAATTAATGAAGAATTTGAAGAGTTATCATAATGAAGGTTATAAATGAAGAATTTATGGAGCCTATAACTCTTCATTTTCCTTATTAATGAAAATCATAAATGATGAATTAATTGAAAGCTTAACTTTTCGTATTCCTTGGAAGCTATAAATAGCCATCCTCGGAAAGAATCAAGGTAAGGATTTCATTCTCTCCGTTTCTCCTTCGTCAACTTCGTCTTCCACCGGAAGAGATCGGTAGTGCTTCCAAGACTTTGTCGATCCAAGTGGCTAGCACTTAACGGATCGTATCAAGTTCGTGATCTAGTGCACGTGGATACCGCTAGAGGAGTCACACGTGGGGCTCTTATCTGTCTTATTTGTCCGTGATATTATTCACATCTATCGAGGTCTCGAAGTATGTTTTATATAATTTTGTGCAAAACTATATGTACCACGAAAGATCCATGATTCATTATATGTCTTCCGCTGCGCTCCGAACTCAACAGTGGTATCAGAGCAAGTTCGTGGTTGGATCATATAGTACGAAGCCGATTCTTCAAAATTTATTTGAAGAATCAGTGTTTCAAGAGATTTCAAAGAAATCTTAATTTCTTTATTGCAAATTATATGCCGTAACATTTCATGATAGAAATGAATTTTGTCTAAAACCTGTAAAGTAATACGTGTTGCAATTTAGATATAAATTCCTTATAGCATAAGTAGATTAACATGTTAACATCTCCGAGACCTATTTGTCTTAAAAGACTAAGAGGATTAATGGAGATAAATCTCATGATGAGATTGTGCAAATGCACAAGAAGTTAATTATGGTGAGACATTTTTAATAATTATAAAATCTCTTAAATATATTAAAGTCAAGATTTGTTAAATGCCCTCCGCTAATAACTATGATGATAGTTAGAGTTTTTTACATAAGTCGGTACAGCTCAGCTGTGGGCTTGTGTCAAAACATCTATAATTTATCATGATTATTAGTGGGTTGACTTAACTCAAATTCGTTGACTTTTTTAGCTCAGCTAAGGTTAACTGATTTGAGGGGCAAGTGTTGAGAATATAAGGCTCAACAAGAATATACCGAAAGTCACATAGATTTGTGATTGACAAGTTAAGGCCTACTTGATGAATGTAGCATGTAGGTACAGCTCAGCTGTGTGCATTTTATATGATTCAGGGTTTCGGTCCTATTAGGAATTGTTACCAACTAATTCCCGATTCTGATAGTGAGGGTTGTTGGACTTGAATAAAATAATAGGAGTTATAAAAGACCTTTATTAAATAATTCCACAAATACTAAAACTCTGCTTTAAATTTTAGATGGCAAACACAAGTACCTTATCACTGCGAAGTATTCTCGAGAAAGAGAATATCCTCCTCGGTTCCAACTACCTAGATTGGTATAGGAAATTGAAAATCGTCTTAAGACATGAGAGAAAAATTTATGTGCTAGAAGACGAACCACTGAAAGAGCCTACACCCGATGCTTCAGAGGAAGATTAGTCATATTATTCACAATATATGGAAGATGCACTGGATGTGCAATGCATCATGCTGTCTTCTATGTCTCCCGAGTTGCAGAGATAGCATGAGAACATGAGTGCTAGGGAGATTGATCAGCACTTGCGTGAGCTCTTTCAAGAGAGTGCGAGAGTAGAGAGGTATGAAACCTCTCGAGCACTATTTCGTACCATGCTGGAGGAAGGAAACCAAGTTGGGTCTCATGTACTCAAGATGATCGGGTACATAGAGAGACTCGAGAGCTTAGGTTCCAAGTTGGACCAAGACTTGGTTGTTGACCTAATCTTGTCGTCACTACCTCCATCATTTTCTCAGTTTGTGTTGAATTTCAACATGAACAGCATGGACAAGAGTTTGACTGATCTGATGGTAATGTTGAAAACCGCTGAGAAGGATATGAAGGTAGGTAAATCCTTCACTGCATGCAATGATGGTCAGAAAGACCAACAAGCGCTCTGGCACCGGGAAGTTTAATCCTAAGGCTAATGCAGTGAAGAATCCTAAATATCAAGCTCAAAAGAAGCTTAAGAAAGGGATGCAGGTACCCCAATCCGATGAGAAGGAGGCCATGTGCTTCCATTGTGGCAAGAAAGATCACTGGAAGAAAAACTGCTATATTTTCATGAAGAAGAATGCCAGTGGAGCGGATGCTTCAGGTATCTTTATGATAGAGTACAATCTTTCTGTTTCTTCATCATGGGTCATAGATTCTGGAAGTAGTTCTTATATTTGTGCGAACATGCAGGGTCTAAGTGACTGCAGACGGTTATCCAAGGGCGAAATGGACCTACGAGTAGCTAATGGAGCGAGAGTTGATGCGTTAGCTGTAGGAACATATTCAATAAATTTGCTTAGCGGACTTGTTTTGAACTTAAAAAATTGTTATTTTGTTCCTAGTTTCTCAAAGAATATCATTTCGGTGTCAAGTTTAGACACCAAGGGATTTATATTTCAATTCAAGGACAAGTTATGTTCCTTTTATTTGAATAATATATTCTATGGGAATGGTTCATTGAATAATGGTCTTTATGTTCTTAACTTAGATGAACCGATCTATTGTATTGAAAGTAAGAAATAGAAATTACATGACTCAAACTTAACATACCTCTGGCACTGTAGACTTAGTCATATAACCCAGAAACGCATCGCTAGACTACTCAATAATGGGTATTTGGACTCTTTTGAATTAGAGCCCATAGATACATGCGAAGCGTGTTTACAAGGAAAAATGACCAAGAAGTCATTCACCAAGATAGGTGAACGGGCAAAGGAACCACTAGAACTCATACATAGTGATGTTTGTGGACCATTGTAAGTTCAGGCTAGAGAAGCGTATACCTACTTCGTGACTTTTACTGACGATTTAAGTAGAGATGGATATGTCTACTTAATGAGACATAAGTCTGAACTCTAGACAAGTTTAAGGAGTTCAAGAATGAGGTAGAAAATCAACTTTCTAAGAAGATTAAGGCCCTTCGGAGTGATCGAGGTAGCGAATATCTAAGCCAAGAGTTCATTGATTACCTAAAAGAGTGTGGGATAATTTCCCAACTTACACCTCCTAGGACGCCAGAGTGGAATGGTGTTTCGGAAAGGAGAAATCGCACACTCATGGATATGGTTAGATCAATGATGAGTCATGCAAGTCTTCCAATGTCATTTTGGGCCTATGCCTTAGAAACAGCAGCATACACACTTAACCGAGTTCCTACCAAGACAGTAGATAAGACTCCTTATGAGTTATGGTTTGGAAAGAAACCAAATTTGTCTTATCTAAAGATATGGGGTTGTGATGCTTATGTGAAGAATGAAAATTCTAATAAGCTTGCAGCAAAATCCATAAAATGTATGTTTGTAGGTTATCCCAAAGCTACAATGGGATATTATTTTTATCTCCCAAGTGAGCACAAAGTTATTGTTGCTCGGTATGCTACTTTCTTGGAAAAAGAATTTATTTTTAAAGAAAATAGTGGGAGTAAAGTAAGTCTTGAAGAAATTATAGACTCTACAAACAGGTAGGAAGATGAACAGTTGGACAATGAGACAGTGCCACAAGCATAAGTGTCTCCTTCATCCGGGACTGCTCAAGAAACGCGAGATCAACGTAAGTCTACAAGAATACACCAAGAGCCAAACAGATATGGTTGGCTGGTAACCCAAGATGAGGAAGTGCTACTCATCGAAGATGATGAACCGTCGACTTACGAGGAAGCAGTTGCTTCAAATTATTTTGAGAAATGACTGGAAGCCATGAAATATGAAATGGACTCCATGTACACCAACCAAGTTTGGGAGTTGGTTGATGTGCCAGTTGGGGTAAAATCCATAGGGTGCAAATGGATCTTCAAGAAAAAGATTGGCATGGATGGGAACATAAGTACCTATAAAGCTAGGCTTGTGGCAAAGGGTTTCAATCAACGTCATGGAATTGACTATGATGAAACATTTTCGCCCGTTGCAATACTTAAGTTCATTAGAATTTTGCTAGCTATAGCAGCTTACAAGGACTACAAGATTTGGCAAATGGATGTTAAAACTGCTTTCCTAAATAGAAGGTTACAGGAGGAAGTATATATGGTACAACCTCCTGGTTTTATAAAATTCGAGAACGCCAATAAAGTATGTAAGCTCAAGAAGTCCATTTATGGACTAAAGCAAGTATCTCGGAGTTGGAATCTGCGATTTGACGAAGCCATTAAAGATTTTTCTTTTGTCAAGAATTCAGAAGAACCTTGCATTTACAAGAAGGTTAGTGGGAGCAAGATTACGTTCCTAGTGTTGTATGTTGATGACATACTTCTTATAGGCAATGACATCCCTAGCCTAGAATCTACCAAGACTTGGTTGGGAGAGTGTTTCTCAATGAAAGATCTTGGAGATGCAACCTATGTCTTAGGTATTAGAATATACCGAGATAGACAAAGCAGGTTACTAGGGTTGAGTCAAGGTGTATACATTGATAAAATGTTGAATAGATTTGGTATGCAGGACTCCAAAAGAGGATATTTACCAATGTCACATGGTGTGCATCTTTCCAAAGCTATGTGTCCAGGAACACATGAGGAAAGAAGTAGAATGGACAAGATACCTTATGCTTCAACTATAGGGTCCATAATGTATGCTATGATATGCACTCGACCAGATGTCTTGTATGCATTAAGCATGACGAGTAGATATCAGTCAGATCCTGGAGAGGGTCATTGGACTGCGGTAAAGACTATCCTCAAGTATCTTAGAAGAACAAAGAACATGTTCTTAATTTTTAGAGGAGACGAGGAATTAGTCGTCAAAGGATATACTGACGCAAGTTTTCAAATAGATCGGGATGATCTGAAGTCGCAACAAGGATATGTGTTTTGTCTGAATGGTGCAGCTGCATGCTGGAGGAGTTCCAAGCAAGAGACAGTTGCAGATTCAACAGCTGAGTTCGAGTATATAACAGCTTCAGAGGCAACAAAGGAAGTTGTGTGGATCAAGAACTTCATAGCGGAGCTTGAAGTGGTTCCTAGCATTGTTGATCCAGTTGTGCTATACTGTGACAATAATGCGGCCATAGCACAGGCAAATGAGCCAAGGTCTCACCAACGATCCAAGCATGTACTAAGGAAGTATCACCCCCTTAGGGAGATTGTTCATAGGGGTGATGTGTTGATTAGTAGAGTAGATACCAGCGAGAATATCGCAGACCCACTCACGAAGGCCTTACCTCTACAGAAACATGAGACCCATGTGAGGAGCCTAGGACTGAGAGTCCGTAGTGTTTGGCAATAGTGCAAGTGAGAGATTGTTAGTGTGTGCACTTATGTGCCAAGATACTCCTTATGTATTTTGTGGATAATTATTTAATAAAGGCAAGAATTTATCATTAATTATTTACTTTTCTGTACGTATATGATTAATGATAAAGTCCCACAGATTAATGTGTATATTAATCTGAAAACAGTCCTTGATCGGATAGATATCTAGAGGGGACATGGATATCTAGATCAACGCTGAGTATGACTAGGTCGAGATAGACCGGAGGGATGGATATCCAAGTTGTACTTGGAGGTGCCTTGAGTTTAGAGGTACATTGGACACGACCCGCTCAAGAAGAGACCACATATTAAGCATCATTGGTTATTCCTCTTATGAACGAGTGTAACTAATCTTTTGACTTGAGACCTTCATTTATTCCATGCGTGGAGTTATGTGCTTTGACGCCGTTAAAAACAGTCTTTAATCGGATTGTGATTAATACGGTAGTTGGGTGTATGACAAAACGTAGAGAGAATAGTGTTGAGTCAATAGAGGATTCATCGCTCTCTTGGATTAAGAGTTAACATCCTGGCCGCTTGATAGAGATATTAGTGACTCAAAATCCATGGCCATGGGAGGAATGATTTATCATTCAAGAGGAGTCTATTATATCTTGGAAATCAAGTAAAACAATTAATTTGGTAATGATGCATAATGTATCGAATTAATTGGGATGTAGGCTTTAGATGAAGAGCTTGAATTACACAGTAATCGGTTCATAGTGGTTTACAGTTTATGACTGATATTAATTTTATCGCGTTGGGTGGCTAAAAACTGTTGCTAGACGGTTACCTTAGTCTGTGTATGGATTTACACTGCCTTCGTATATAAAACCTAGAGGGTCGCACACATAGCACGTAGACATGAACAATGATATCGAAAGCTAGTCGAAATCAAGATCAAATATGGATTTATTTGATACAAAGAAGAGATAATTCGAATAGCCATAATCATGATGATTAATGGAGAATTCGAAGAGTCGTCATAATGATAATTAATGAAGAATTTGAAGAGTTATCATAATGAAGGTTATAAATTAATGAAGAATTTATGGAGCCTATAACTCTTCATCTTCCTTATTAATGAAGATCATAAATGATGAATTAATTGAAAGCTTAACTCTTCGTATTCCTTGGAAGCTATAAATAGCCATCCTCGGAAAGAATCAAGGTAATGATTTCATTCTCTCCGTTTCTCCTTCGTCAACTTCGTCTTCCACCGGAAGAGATCGGTAGTGCTTCCAAGACTTTGTCGATCCAAGTGGCTAGCACCTAACGGATCGTGTCAAGTTCGTGATCTAGTGCGCGTGGATACCGCTAGAGGAGTCACACGTGGAGCTCTTATCTGTCTTATTTGTCCGTGATATTATTCACATCTATCGAGGTCTCGAGGTATGTTTTATATAATTTTGTGCAAAACTATATGTACCACGAAAGATCCATGATTCATTATATGTCTTCCTCTGCTCTCCGAACCCAACAGATTGGTCATTATATGCTAAAAAAAAAAAAAAGATTAGCCCATTATCAAATTTAATAGAAATCCCAAATAGAAAGCCTTAATAATACAGAGGCCCCTAAAATAGGAAAGCCCTAGGCAGCTGCCTAGGTTGCCTCCCCCTAAAGCTGACCCTGATCTTGAAGCCCTTCTAGTTCTATTTTCCAACCACATAAATATTAGGAAGACTCAGCTACATCTACTTGACGTCTCTCCTCCCTAACAATCACGTCTTCCACTAACTTTGATAAATGGAAAATCAAGTATATAAATGTGAGTACGAGATTACCTTCTAACGAGCAATAAGTTGCACGCTAGTCAAAGCCGATCATTTTACCTTGTTGAATTTGGATTTACAATTATGTCCTTAGAGCATCTACAATAGTAAGAGAGCTGTTGAAGAGGTTTTTTTTGTCATCTCTACACTGTCACGTTAATGTTGGTCCTGCTTGATTAGCCACCGATGAGGTTGCGTCAAGGATGACCAAGTTGTTAATCTGCCAAGACAACAGTGATTGTGGAGAGATTCGCCAGAGTTTGGAAAGAAGAAATAATTAAGGAAGAAGAGAGTTGGAATGACGGTCAAGATGTCCTTGCTTAACCACTCCTATGTTTAAGTAAGTCTACGATGAGGGAGAATAGAAAAGAAGAATAGTAGATGTTCCTTATGCAGATGGTTACTTCCCAAAGCCTGCAAGAGCATGCAATCTTTTATAAGGTTGTAACTGTGCTTCCATGTTTTCTACATGTTTAAAAATCCATGCTCGCAAGAATCTCAAGGAAATATTCAAGGATAGACACATAAAATGATGGGGCTCATAAAAAGTGAAATGGTAGGTCATGAATTTATTTATCTATTCTTGAGCATTTCTTTGAGATTTTTCTTTGTGCATATCATTACTCTTTCTAAAGAAAAATAATATGCTCAAGAAAATACTCAAGGATAAATACATAAAATGATGGGGCACACAAAAAGTAAAATGGTGGGCCATGAATTTATGTGTATATCCTTGAACATTTCCTTGAGATTTTTTCTTGTGCATATCATTGCTCTTTCTAAAATAAATGGGTACATTGTCCACGTAGAAAGAGCTACGTTGTCTAGGCTAAACGGTTGTGTTTCCCATATTTTTGGAAGAAAATGGCTACGTTGCCCATATTTTCCCTAAGCAATGGCTCAATGCCCTACCTATTAGAAGTCGGGTATACCGATCCAGATCTAGAAAACCCCGAATTGGGGTTGGACTGGAGCCAGAGACAACACAAAGTCGGGGGTGGTATGAAATCTGAGATCACATGGAATTGGGGGTGATCTAGAGTCGAAGACTATACAGAGTCAAGAGCAATTTGGAGTCGAAGACCACCTGAAGTCGGGGGCGGTCTGGAGTCCGAGATCACATGGACACTAAAAAAATGGTCATCAGGACGAAAAAATTAGTAGCGACCGATAAAGCAGTTGTAAAAGTAGAATTAATAGAATCGGTCAAAGTTAACTGCTTCTAAAATCGCTTCAATTGATCCTTTTTTTAAGCAGTTGTGTAAATGTTGCATTTGGACACATATAGAAGTGGTTTTTTAAACCGATTCTATAAGTTACTTTTAGAAGCAACATAAGGCCTCTTCTAAAAGTCGCATTCGTGATTAACAAAAAGGGATGTTTGCATCTCATATTATTTTCACAATTCCAGTGGTCCTCTTTGTTCTAACGAGCAACTCTGTTCCAGCGATCCATCAGATTAATTGCACCCTAGCGTCATCCTTTCACATCCGCATCATAAATCTCCTTTGATTTGTTCCTGGAGGTAATTTCTTGTTTTAGTTTTCGTAGGATGATAATTTTTTTAAGTATTAATAGTGATAGAATTGTTATCAATTAGGGTTTATGTTGGGGCGGTAGATTTATAAATTTTTTTAAACGAATCCCTTGATTTGTCTTTTTTTCAAGTTATTCATATTATTTTTAAAGTTTATTATTGTATTTTGTGTATTACAGCTTGTCTATGGTGAGTTTGATTTTCACTTTTTTCCCCCTCTAATTCAATAATACGCAGGATTTTTTATAAGGTCATTAGCATATATGATTTTTTTTCTCTTTTGAAATTCTTTTGTTTATATATTTAAAATTTTATATTTAGGAATTATATTTTATATTTGTTGAAGTTTTTGAAATTTGTATGTGTCTATCTACGAAGTTTATTTAATTTTGATAAATCTTGCTTTAATATCTAAACTTTTAGAGTGACTGAACAGGATCAAATTTTACTTCTAGAGTTCTTTGGCATGATTTTTGAATTAGGTTCTTGAATTCATAAAATTTCAAAGATGAATTCAATCATAGAAGCTTCCTAGCTGTTGTTGGAAGTATACTATATTTCTGAGGAACAAGGGCAGCTAGCAGCTAATAGTAAGAATGCCCATTTTTTGATACAATTTTTTTATTGCTATTGTTATTATTATTATTGTTTCTATTGTGTTTAATTTTATAAAAATGATAATTATAACTTTTATTTTCATGATAATTATAGTTATTATGATTATTATTGTTATTATTTTTTCTTGACAATTCTTATTTTTATCAATTTATTTATTATTAGATATTATTAATTTTATTATTACATTTTAATTAATAAAAATAAAAAAATAATGTAACATAATGATCCTTAATTAATATTAACATTTATATTATATAATATTAATATTTTTCATTTTTATAATAATTAAAATTGATTAAATATAATATTAATATTAATAAAAAAATACCCTCATATTTATACTCCCGCTCCAAAATTTCACATTCCCATGATTCATCTTCCTCCACGTTACCTTACACTCTTGCCCCCATTTTGTCTCCTCGACGATTCTTACGAGCAAGAAAATTCTCCCACCGCACACAAAGTAAACCCTAAATTCCTTAAACTCAATCGTTTGTTCTTAAGTGATTCTTCTGACAATTTTCCTAATTATTCTTCTCTCCATTGCCTCGCGAAGCAGCGAGAGGTTGCTCGTGAGGCCACCTCTGTCTCGTGAGGCAGCGAACAACCGCGTGCGAGGCCACCGTTGCCTTGCGAGGTAGTGGACGGTCGCACACAAGACGGCAGTTGCCTCACGTGTGACCATTTTGCATCTTGAGAGGCAGTTGTTGCCTCGTGAGTGGCCGTTGTGAGTGGTCATCACTTCCTAGCGAGTGCCCTTCGCTACCTCGCAGTGATCGTCTAGCAGCCTCATGAGTGGCTGTCGGGAGTCCTCCCTATTGCCTTGCAGTTCAGTACTCCAAGGGTTGATCAGTAAATTTCCATTCTGTCCCTATTTATGTTCTTTTTTTGTTCTTATTCTTGTTAGAAATAATGAAGATGATTGAGATTCTCCATAGTGTTTAAGGAATACCATTCAATCTAAGTTTTATTTATTGTGAAATTGTGTATAAAGACTTGTAAAATGTGATTCTAGGAGGTAATCATCCAAAAACTTGGTGATATGTTCAAAATGTCAAACTTCGTAATCGATAGTGGGATCACTTGTGTAAATTATAATTTTTTATATTGTGATTAACATCATACAATTATATATTGTTATGTTTATAACTTTCAAAAGTTGATAAACAAAAGAATGCGAAAGCTAATCTAAAATACCTAAAGATGATATAGGAGAGAAGAATAAAGTAATTAAGGAGTTGATGATGAAAATGAATCATGAGACACAACATTCCATTCACCATTGGAGATACAAAATGAAGATTTTAATGTTCAAGGTGAACAATGTAAGTGCCATGTGGTAGTTTTGATATGGCCAACCAAATTATGTTAGATCCTGTTTGTGTTTGATATCTTGTGTCTAAGTGTATAGAAACTCAGGATCACAAGAAGTCCGCGAAAGATATACCAGACGAGAAGAATAGCATGGGAAAGGAGCCGACGGACTCGGTGAATTCGACGGACAAGGAGCTGTGGAAGAGTATGTAGGATCGAAAAGAATTTCGATATCTCTACAATGATATGACATTGTCCACTTTGGGCCTAAGCCCTCATAGTTACTCTTGAGCTCTACCCAAAAGGCCTCATGTCAATGGAGATATCTTTTTCTTATAAACCCATGATCTTTTTCATGTATTTTCAATGTGGGACTATGTTTGTAACCTTGCAACCCCAACAATCCCCCCTTTAAACAAAGGATCACAAGGTCCCCCTCAAGCATCGGATCACACTTGACCTGTTTAGGATCTCCCCTCGAGCATCGGGTCACTCTTGACTTGCTCAGGGCCTCCCCGACTTTTGGCTCGTGCTTCTTCCGACGGTTAGTTCGGTGAAGAGAGACCTCTCTCTGATACCAATTGTAGGATTGAAAAGAATTTAGATATCTTCATAATGGTACGATATTATCCATTTTTTGGTCTAAGCCCTTATGATTTTGCTCTTATGCTCTACTCAAAAGGTCTCATGCCAATGGAGATATCTTTTTCTTATAAACTCATGATATTTCCCATGTATTTTCAATGTGGGACTATGTTTACAATCTTTCAACCCCAATAGAGTACACAAGTGGATGAGAAGGATGTGCACAACGTTCGAGAGATGAGAAGCTGGGGAGGAAGTCTGCTTGAGGGGAAGGTCGGAGTTAAGTTTAGGTGAGCTCAACTCCGGTTAACTAGAGCATTACCTAAGCAAACAAAGATCAGATAAAAGACTGATCTGTCTCATGGAAGATGCGTTCAATGGCTTGGAAGATGTTTCACATGAATAGTGTTAAAGGCGCCTTCTAGCCTGTTGAAGGGCCTTCCAACTTGTTGAAGGCACCTTCAATAGTTGTTAGTCGAAGATAAAGTTTTATCTTCGACAATAAAACTTATCTCGTTGAAGGTGTCTTGGACCATCTTGGAGGCACCTTTAAACTACGGATAAGATTTTCCAGGAGCTATAAAAAATCCTCTAAAGTTAGGAATTAAACAACAACTTCAGTATTCAATTCCTAGTTTATTTTTGAGCTATCAAAGAGTGTAAGAGACTTCTCCGCCTTCAACGAAAGAGAATTTTTAGTGAGCTTTCATCTGCCTTGAATTAACAACCACCTATGTTATAACCAAGTAAAACATTATAGCCTTCTTACTTATATTCTTTTATGTTGTTGTTCATTAATATTATAATTACTTAATTAATATTGTATCTTTGCTCTGTTCAAATAGCAAGAGATTCTTCTAACTCTGATTTCAGGCTATTCACCTTCCTCTAGCCGACCCCACCAAGACTAACAAGTGGTATTAGAGCTCAACCACTTCAGAAGGATTAACCACCTACCGAAGTAAACAAGATAATGACTGGACCGAGTATCTACCCATTGAAATTCAATGGGGAGTTCGCCTTATGGAAAAAGTGAATGAAGGTATTTTTTAAAACCGACTTTGAAGTTTTATTAATAATCAAATCTAGTTTTAAAGCTCCAAAAGATGAACAAAAGAATAGTATCTTTAGATAATGAAAGAGCAAGCGGACTTTATGACGAATGTACAAGCTAAATTCTACATGCTAAGCATGCTACCATCTCAAGAAATTAGTAGGATCAACGCCTACAAATCAGGAAAGGAACTTTAGAAAAGTTCCTGGAGCCACATAAAGGAACGTCAGAAGCAAAGCTCGCAACACGGGACCTTCTTCGGAACGAACTGACGAATCTCTGACTAAAAGGAGAGTTAGTAGCTCAACTGCACGCCAAATTGAAGAAGCTAATCACTAGACTCACGAATCTCGGAGAAAATGTAACAAGTTAAGATTCTCTAAGATACGCATTAATTGCTTTTCCAAGGACACCCGAATGACCCTCAATAGTCGACTCCTATTATATTTCTAAAGATTTAGAGGTAAGTACATTAGAAAGTTTATTTTCCACTTTAGAACTTCACGAATCTAGATGTACAAAATTAAAGAAAGAGCCAAGTCATAACCTAGCACCGAAGACTAACCAGAAGGGCGAACAAGATTCAGACACATCACTCGACGAAGATGAAGTTGCTTTTAAGATAAGAAAATTCAGTAAATTTTTTAAATCTAACAAGTTCAACAAGTTGCAGGCCAAGAAAGCTTCGTAAAGTAAATGAAATGTACAATGCTATAACTATCAAGAAGAAGAGCACCTCAAGGACAACTGCCTAAAACTAAAGGACAAGGACAAAATACCGAGCTAGAAAAAGCACAAGAACCTAAAGGCAACATGGGATGAAACATCGTCATCAGAGTCAGAGATTGAAGCCTACATTGGACTTGCTCTGATGGCAAGTCACCAAGAAGACGACGAAGCTAGCTATTGGTGCAGTTAGTATTAATGATTTTGTTGGTTAGTCCTAGGAAGATCGTACCGGTTTCACTGTACAAAAAATTTATACAAGTGTCGAACCTTTCCTAAACAACCTATTGTGTTCTTTAGAAATTAAATTAGGAATCGCAAACGAAACTTAACATTATTAATTCTAAATTTAACTTATCTGTTCTTAATGGTTTAGATTTGGATCGCAAGCGAAACTTAACACTATTGATCCAAATCTACCTATGTTATAAAGTTGATTAAATATTTATTTCTAAAATCGACTCTCAGGTCAAACATGACGAGACACTAGGCCTTCTTGGGTATGAGATCATCCATCACTGCCTCGACAAAGCCTTTAATAGAAATTCAATATTTAATTTCCTAAAATAACATTAGGTTTAACCGAAAAGAACAATCGAATCACAAATCTGAAAAACAAAACAAAAGAAACACAATTTCGAAACAAATCCGAAACTCTAGAATCACATGCCTCTTGTGTTTGGAATTCATACAAAGAAAAACTAGTATGATGCGGAAAGTAATTACTAGTTATACCTTTCTTTGTAAGCAAATAACCTCTTGATCTTCTATCGTATTCCTCTTATAATCTCGGACGTTGTGTGGGCAATGATCTTCCGAGATGAGAACCACCAAGCTCCTTCTTCTCCAAGCTAGATTCGGCCACCACCAATTCTCCAGGAGATGTAGAGGTCCGACCACCACCACCAAGCTCCAAGGGATGTTAGAAACTAAGCCTCCTTTCTCTCCTTCTTCTCCTAGCTAGAACCGGCCACCAAGGACTCCTCTTGTGTTGATGCCGCCGGCCACAAAGGAGGAAGAGAAAAAGAGAAGAGCTAGAAGCAATAGGGCCGACCACCACCAAGGAAGAGAGGGAGGGAAATAGAATAGAGTTGTTAGCCATGAAGACACCCCTACTCTCTCTTTTATAATCCTTGGTCTTGGCAAATAAGGAAATTTAAATAAAAACTTCCTTAATTCCATTTGCCATGAAAAGGAAAATTTAATTGATTAAAAAATAATTTCCTTTTCTTTTTCTACATGGCCGGCCACCTACAAGCTCCAAACAAGGAAAGTTTTAATACAATAAGAATTAAAACTTCCTAATTTGTTTCCAGAAATTTTTAATAAAAATTTCTCTAATAATTTATCCCTTCATGGTTGGTTATAAAAGGAAATTTCTTTAAATTAAAATCTCTTTTTTAAAACATGTGGATGATTTCCAAAAAGAAAAGTTATCTTTAAAATTAAAATCTCCTTACAATCTACAAATAAGGAAAGATATTAAATCTTTTCTTAATATTTTGTAGAAACTTATAAAAGGAAACATTTAATTTTAAACTCTCTTTTTAAATCATGAACATGGTTACAAAAAAAAAAGTTTTATCAAAATTAAAATCTACAAATAAGAAAAGATATCAAATATTTTCTTAATCTTTTGTAGAAAGCTATAAAAGGAAATATTTAAATTTTAAACTCTTTTTTAAAACCATGGAATCCACATAAGAAAAAATTTTAAAAAATAAAATCCTTTTAATTTTATTGTGGCCGACCACCTAAGCTTGGACTCAAGCTAGGGCCGACCACCACTTGGTTCATCCAAGGATTAACTTGGCCGACCACTTGCTTGGGCTCCAAGAAAGGCTTGACCGGCCACCTTAGGATGGGTATAAAGGTGGGTATATGTGGATATAATACTTTATAAATAAGAGGCTAGGATAGGGACCGAGAGGAGGAATTGGTTTTGATCTTCCGATGAAATTAAGCTTCCCGTTTTCGCCCCGAACACCCAACTTAATTTCATCAATAATAATTCATTCCACTAAAGAATTATTACTGAATTACCACACCAATCCCAAATTACATTTTGGGCTCCTTCTTATTATGAGTGTGTTAGTCTCCCTGTGTTTAAGATGTCGGATGTCCACTAATTAATTGAGTTACTGACAACTCATTTTAATTAATGTCTTAATTCAAGAGTAGTACCACTCAACCTTATCGTCATATCGGACTAAGTCCACCTGCAGGGTTTAACATGACAATCCTTATGAGCTCCTCTTGGTGATATAATCAACCTAGATTACTAGGACACAGTTTCCTTCTATAATCAACAACACACACTATAAGTAATATCATTTCCCAACTTATCGGGCCTTTTGATTTATCGAGCTAAATCTCACCATTTGACAAGTCAAAGAAATAAATACTAAATATATGTGCTTGTTATTATATTAGGATTAAGAGCACACACTTCCATAATAACTAAGGTCTTGTTCTTTTATTAAGTCAGTATAAAAAGAACTTATCTTAAATGGTCCTACTCAATACACTTAGAGTGTACTAGTGTAATTTATTAGTTAAGATAAACTAATACCTAATTACACTACGACTATTCCAACGGTTTGTTCCTTTCCATCTTAGTCGTGAGCAACTATTTATAATTTATAAAGAACTGATAACATGATTTTCTGTGAATGACATCACTCACCAATGTTATCTACAATATAAATTAATTGAACAACTACACTTAGCAAATAAATGTAGACATATGACCAATGTGATTCTTTTATTTCAAAATAGATGTTTACAAAAAGCTAGGCTTTTAGTATACACTCTAACAGATCTAACTCAAGTTTTAATGAATGACAAGTGGATTAAAGTTAGATATTTGTGATATAATTTGCCACCAAGTGTGCAGGGTAAGAACTTGATGGATCTAGAGGATCAAAATACCAGGCTGAAGTCCAGCTAGGTTGATAGCTGGCAGGAAGTCCAGGTTGATTGAAATCTGGCAGGAGGTGTAGGACCATTGGGCCGGCTATAAGGGTTGGTAAATAACCTATCAATTAAAAACAGACAACCCTTCCTCGAACGATTAAGCTAACACTTGTAAAATGAATTAAGCAGATAAATATAAGCATAAAAGAAAAGACGAGGCACCAGATGTTTACTTGGTTACAACCGATGTGGTTGTTAATCCAAGGAAGATTAAGCTCAAAAACTCCTTCAGGCGGAGAAGCCTCTTACAGCATTTAGACACAGAAAACAGAAGCTTAACTACAACTAAAGTATACAAGTGTTTGAAAATAGAATGATCGTGATTGTTGAAAAGCTTCTGGACCAAGGCTATATTTATAGCCTTGGTCGGGGCGCCTGGATGGGTTCCGGGGGGGATAAAATTTATCCCCAGCGGTTGGATCGAGTCAAAGCTCGATCCTGCGTCCCCCGAGCCAAAAGTCAACCCAGTTGACTTTTGGTCCGTGCTCTCTTTTCTCCTTCGTTCCGGCTCCGTTTGCTTGGGTGATCTCGACATGAATAGGGCTCACCCGAACCCATCTTCCGGTCTTCTCGGCGTGCTTCCAGCTTCGTCCCTCGGAATTAGCGTGTCCTTCTCGTCGCCCACCACGTCATCCATGACTTAGTCCCTCGGTTGCACCCCGTGCCGACCTTCGCTGCGTCTCTTGCTCCCGAGCAATCTTCCGCTCTTTCGTGCCTCGGAACCACCGCGCACTTCCTTCTCGTGGCCGGTGTACTCTTCCGGTCGTCCTTCTCGCTAGCTGCGTCTTCCGCTCGAGTACCTGTGCTACTAAGCTCCTGCACACTTAGACACAAGGTTAGAAATAACGCATGACCTAACTTAACTTGTTGATCACACCAAAACAACCTTGGGGTTCCAACAATCTCCCCCTTTTTGGTGTGATCAACCCAAGTTAAGCTAGGGTCAACAATAGATATGAAATTAAACAGTTTATTGCAATAACATGCAACATGATAGAAAAAAATTAAATTTCAACTTTCTCTACCTCCCCTTAGACTTATACTTTCTCTTCTCCCCCTTTGATCACAATAAAAATGGGGTTTCAAAAAACAATCCAAGGGTTAAAGACTTAGAAAAAAAATACCTCTAAACAAAAGAATTTCTAAGTCATTAAGATCCTTTTAGAGCAATTTCGAGAACTTTGAAAATTTTGCAATAATTTTCACCAAAAAAATCATTCTAAGAAAATTTAGCAAAATTAATAACGAAAAAAAAATTTCTTTGCATTTATTTAATTGTTGTTCTAATGCTCTTTATCAACAGGATTTAAATTTCCATTTTAATTTATCAAAACTTCTTAAATCACACTGTTTCAAATTTAAAGCCACAAATATTAAACATGCAACGATTTGTATCATGTTAATCTCTATTATTTTTTGAATTTCAACTTCACAAAAATATTCAAATAGCATAAATTCTAACTTGATAAAATTCCTCAATAATATAAAAAAATCTTTCGGCAATGTGCAAAATTCGTTTGAAAGAATATTTTGTAATTTGTCAGAATTTTTTAACAATAAGAATTTGCAGGAATTTATTAATAATAGATTTCTTAATCCGAAACACTTTTTTGATGACTCATTTTCTGAATTGCAAAACTCTTTCGAGAAAGTAATTTGTAATTCGAAAAAATATTCGAAGAAAGTTTTTGACATCATTTCTAATTTGCATAATTCTTTCGAAAAAATATTTTGCAATTTACAAAAGTTTTTCGACAAAATATCTAACTTGCAAAATTCTTTTAATAATAATTTGCAAGGCAAGTTTGACAATTGATTTTCTAATTCAAAAAATTCTTTCGATGATTCAATTTCTGATTCGAAAGACTCTTCAGGCAATTTTTCGATTGAATCATTTACTTGATCAGAGGTTCGAGTCCATACCTGACTTACCTTTCCGGTAGTTGATTCTCCCCCTGTTGAGTTGCTTTTATCCGAAGATTCTCCCCCTTCATCACTCTCGGGATGTACTTCTGCTATCGGCAGCTCGGTGTCTATCAAAGAGTCGGATTCGGCTTCAGTTGGTTCTTCGTAGAGTTTTAAGAACTTTTCCCAAAGTTCTTTTACGCTGTTGTATTCGCCAACTCTATCGAAATCTTCATTTGGTATTGCGGTTAGAATGTGAAACTCTGCCTGACCGTTTGCCATTAACTCGTCACGCTGCTTCTTGTTCCAGAGGCATAGATCGAGTCTTTCTCCATTCTTGTTCTTCGGTGTTTCATAACCTATTTTCATTATTAGGGAAATAACAATATCAGAGTTAAGAAATACCGTCATTTGTTGCTTCCATGAAGAAAGCTCCCCCTTGAATGCTGGTGGGTAGTCGCTAGCTCCGGCCATTGTTGCTTCAGACGACGGTTAGTCCTTCTGAGGCGTACTCGGCTCTGATACCACTTGTAGGACCGTTGGACCGGCTATAAGGGTTGGTAAATAATCTATCAATTAAAAACAGACAACTCTTCCTCGAACGATTAAGCTAACACTTGTAAAATGAATTAAGCAGATAAATATAAGCATAAAAGAAAAGACGAGGCACCAGATGTTTACTTGGTTACAACCGATGTGGTTGTTAATCCAAGGAAGATTAAGCTCAAAAACTCCTTCAGGCGGAGAAGCCTAGAAACAGAAGCTTAACTACAACTAAAGCATACAAGTGTTTGGAAATAGAATGATCGTGATTGTTGAAAGCTCGGACCAAGGCTATATTTATAGCCTTGGTGGGGATGGGTTCCGGACGTTGGGAGATAAAATTTATCCCCATGGTTGGATCGAGTCAAAGCTCGATCCTGTGAAAGTCCTTCCGGCGCCGGATGGTTCGGGCGCCGGACTCGGCGCCGAGCCAAAAGTCAGTTGACTTTTGGTCCTCTTCTCGGTTTGTTCACCGTCCGGGTCTTTACGCTCGGCTCTTGCTTGGGTGATCTCGACATCCGGAATAGGGCTCACCCGGACCCATCTTCCGGTCTTCTCGAGCGTGCTTCCCTCCGGCTTCTCGTCCCTCGGAATTACCGCGTGTCCCTTCTCGTCCGCCGGTGTACTCTTCCGCAGCACCTCGTCCTTCGGACGCACAGCGTGCCGTCCTTCTCGCTAGCTGCGTCTTCCGCTCGAGTACCTGTGCTCCTAATCTCCTGCACACTTAGACACAAGGTTAGAAACAACGCATGACCTAACTTAACTTGTTGATTACACCAAAACAACCTTGGGGTTCCAACAGGAGGAATTCCAGTTGGGTTGATAACCAAATTGGTTGAGATCTAGTAGGAAGTCATGGTGGGTTAAGGGACCAAACATCAAGGAGGAAGACTGCAATTGGTAAGTGTAGGTAAGCAACTGGAGGAGAGATCCAGTGAGAACGCGTTCCTGATTGAGAGAATAGTAGGCATCGGTCCAATAAAGAGTTTCAACAAAACTCAAAGTCAGGACCAGACGGTTCGAAGGCTGCCAAATATCATTCTTGCTTCACATATTATTGTTTGAACTAAGTTTATTTTGCAGAAAGAAGTTTGCTGAAGAAGTTGGTCAGAGTGCTCGAACTAGTTTTCGCAAAGCCAGTGCCCGGGCGGGTGCCTAGCCAGGCACTCGGGCAGTCCGGGCGCTCGGAGTTGCTCCAGGCGCCTGGACAAGAGAAATATTATCTAGAAGTTGAGTTAGAGCACGACAACTAGCCGAATCCACGTCAACAATCCAGGTCCCCAGAGGGGGTTCAGGCGCTCGGAGGTGGATAAACTTCGAGGATGAAGTTTCGACGAGAGTTCACCATGTCAGCACAGTCCAGACATTCGGGAGGGAATCCAGGTACCCCAGATGGGGCTATAAAAGTATCTTAAACCGGCAGGTTTAATACAACATTTACTACACCTTTTGTTCTTGTGCGCTGCTCCGAGAAAGCTCCGACGATCCTGAAAAGCTACATCGACAACCTACGCTTAAGGAATTCTCTTCATACTTTCCTTTTGTTGGTAATCTTTTATTTTACGGTTCATGTACTCAAACTTTGTAACTCATTTTTGAACTTATAGTGATTTCCCAACGAAAGCACATAATGAGTGCAGGCCTTGGAGTAGGAGTCATAGAATGCTTCGAACCAAGTAAAAAATTATCTATATTAGCGCTTATTTTTTTCTCGCTTCTATCTTTAGTTTTATTTCCGCTGCGAACTCAATATTTTAAAATAAAAGAATGATTTCAAAATCACGTGATTCACCCCCTCCCCCCCTTTCACGTGCTCACGATCCAACAAGTAGTATCAGAGCAGGGTTTCACTCTGAATTGGTGCAACCACCAATCAAGCAAAGAGGTTCTCTTGTTTTTTTTTTTTAATTTTCTCATTCAATTTTTAGATTTTTCGACCTAAGTTCAAATTGGTTCAATCACCTCTTTTGGACAATTTTTCTCGTTGCAAAATACTCTGAATTGGTGCAACACCAATCAAGGCGTAATATTTTTTTATCTCTCACACTACTAATCAAAGACCTAGTCTTGGAATTTCTTTGTTAGTGGATTTTTTATGTGCAAGGTTCTATCATCAAATGGTCAAGGCGAAGGTTTCAGCATTGCTCGCCCTCTACTTTTCAGTGGGAATGACTTCCTCTACTAGAAGAGAAGAATGGAGGTCTAACTGAAGACGCATATCGATAAATGACTCACTATCCGATGAGAATACAAAGCGCTGGTAGATGAAGCAACAAAAGTACCTCTTGAGTCATGACTTAGAAAGATGAAATCTAGAAGACCAAAAGAAGGCCCAGATTGACTCAAATGTATTGAATACACTTTAGTGTGGTTTGACAAAAAAAGAACTGAACCGCGTCGACCCGCATGAGAATGCGAAGGAACGGACAAGTTGTTCGAATTACATGAGGGCATGATCGATTCAAAGGTAACTAAGAGAGACTTGCTTTTAAACAGTTTATTTAACATTAAAATGCAGGATGGTGAAATTGTAAATCAGCTCCACGCCAGAATAAAGAACATCCTGAATGGTCTTCATCTGATTGGACATCAACTTGAGAACTGCGATTGATAAGGTACATTCTCAACTCTTTTCCTTGAAATGCACGGGGCATCTATAGTAGATGCCTATAAAGTTTTGAAGAATCTCTCTAAGTTAAAGTTAGATGAATTGTTCTGTGAACTATACATGAAGAAACTAACGCCAAACAGGTTGAGAAGGGTATAACTTTCCTTGCAGGTCCATCGAAAGAAAAGAAGACCGGGATGAACCAACTAGTGAACATGACTCAGAAGCCTTGCAGGTCCATTAAAGTTAGGTATAACTTTCCTTGCAGGTTCATCAGTCCTGATGGACCAAATGACTTCAGATTGACATAAAACTAGTTTCATGTGTTCGTCGACCTCTCTTGATTATATTCATGCCTTCAAATATTAATTTGACTCAATATATTGAGAGCAATGATTTATTGAACACGAATATTTTTAAAAAATTTAATTCATGTTAAAAAAATCATTGCTCTCAATATATTAGGTAAAATTCATGTTTGAGGGCATGAATATAATTAAGAGAATTAGCCGAACACATAGAATTTAATTTCATATCAATCCGAGATTGTTTGGTCCATTAACTGGATTTTTTGAATATGAATTAAATTTTTCAAATATTTTAATGTTCAAAAAAATCATTGCTTTCGATATATTAGGTTAAATTGACATTTGAGAGTATGAATGTAATAAGAAGAGTTAGACAAATATATGAAAATTAGTTTTATGTCAATCTAAGATCATTTAGTCTATCAATTTTTTTTTCTAAAATTAATTTTAATAAAATAAAAATAAAATAAATCAATCGACTAATTAATTTAAAATTTTGAAAATGGGAAATAGGCAAGTGGTTTAATAATTTTGAAAGTACCATTAGATAATTTCAGAAACTGTAAAAAGCCGAAGTGAGTTTGAGCGGTCAAAGAAGAGGCTGCCTTTGTCTTTGACAGCCATCGGGAGAAGAGTTGAGGAGATTAAATAAACAAAGCCCTCCATTCCTCCATTCATGATCTCGTCTGGCATGTGGGAGGAAATAGCGCCAGGAGGAGGAGGAAGAGATCGTCTGGAGTGAATCTGGAGTTTGGTTTTGATTTGCTTCTTCGCTTTTAGAAATTTTGGCTGTGGCCTTGTTCTCCGATTGGTTCGGTATGTGATAGTTGTGTTCTTTTCATATTGAAAATCATCGATTTGTTTTTTCTCCATATCTGAAATTGCTTCCGTCATGATTTGTATAGTGGATACGCCTCCCGAATTCTTCATTTTCTGCTTGGCTCTTTGTTGGAGCCGTTCTTACTGTTCCATATTCTATTGCAAATTCGCAACATGGGACTTAACTGGCATCATGCATGGTCAAACTCACTGGAGCAGCTGCGCAATTTCAAGGACTAAATCATTCATACAGCTTACTCAACAATCATATATATTATGTAGTTCTTTTGATGCATCTTGCAAATAATCTTTTCCATTCGACATCTTTCTCAAAATTCCTTTATTCAAACATGTTGACGAGTGGCTCATATTTGGATGAAGGGATGTCATGGAAGAAAAATCTGTTAAGATTTTTCGTAATAAAATTCTGTTAAGATTTTATATAACAGAATTTTGTTATGTTTTTCATAACAAATTCTGTTATGTTTTTACCGGGTCTGGGGGTTTAACAGTATTTATAGGGATCATTGTAAACCCATTGTAGATCAGAAAACACAAGAATCATTAGATGTGATTCTCTTGTGTAGAAGAGAATTCTAATAAAGCTTCGGCCGTTTTGTGGAGTAGGCAAGTCGCCGAACCACGGTAACTCTCTTCTTTCTCTTCTTCTTCTCCTTCCTGGTGTTTGCTCTCTTTTGTGCGTCTTTGTCTTGTTGTTCCGCGCGATCTCTTTTCTCTCTTCCTCTTCTTCCGCGGTTCAGAAAGGTTGAGAGGTATTGCCCCCTCTTTGCACAACAATTGGTATCAGAGCTCCAGGTTTTTGGCAGATTTCTTCAACATGTCGGGGACGACTTCTGCGAAGTTTGATATGGTGAAGTTTGACGGAACCGGAAACTTTGGATTATGGCAGAGAAGGGTCAAGGACTTGTTGGTGCAACAAGGCATGGCGAAGGCGCTAGGAGAAAGAAAACCGGAAAGCATGGAGAAATCAGATTGGGAAGAACTTCAGGCGAAGGCAGTAGCAACAATCAGGTTTTGTCTAGTCACCGATGGCAGTTTGGCAAAAACTTGAAAGTCGGTACATGTCAAAATCATTGACAAACAAATGTATCTCAAGCAGAAATTATTCGGGCTGAAGATGACGAAGGGAACCGATCTGAGCCGGCCATCAACGTATTCAACCAGATTGTAAGTGATCGCGGATTGATGTGAAGATCGAAGACGAAGACAAGCGTTGATGTTGTTGAATTCTCTACCTTCATCTCCTACGTACGAGAATTTGGCTATTACTTTGATATAGAGTAAGAAACCTCTCAAATTGGAGATCGCAGATGCGTTGCTAGGTTTTCATCAAAGGAAGAAAACAAGCGATGAAGTTTCTCAGGGAGGACTTATGGTAAATAGCAACCAAGGCTGTGGTAGGAGCAAATCTCGACATGGATATGATAACAACAACAAGACTCGTTCTAAGTTGATTAGAAAGAAGGTGATCACGTGCTACACGTGTAGAGGCAAATGTCATATGAAGAGAGATTGTCCAGAGATAAAGAAACATATTACAGAGAATAAAAGTAGTTCAACAAAATCTGCAAACATAGTTGAAGAGGAAAATTTAGCGAGCGGTGATGGAGATATGCTATCGGTTATGTCAAGTTCGGAGCAGTTGACGGATGCATGGATTTTAGACTCGCATGTTCATATCACATGACTCCAAACAAGGATTGGTTTGACACCTATAGGCGATGGATTCCGGTTCGGTGTTGATGGGAAACGATGCGTCATGCAAAGTTATCGGCATAGGGAATGTCAGAATCAAGATGTTTGATGGTGTGATCAGAACTTTATGTGATGTCAGATATATACGAGCTAAGGAAGAACTTGATCTCACTAGGCACACTGGATGGTATTGGTTGTAATTACAAATCGGTGAGCGGGGTGATGAAAGTCAGCAAGGGAGCTCGACGGTAATGAAAGGACAAAAGGTAGCAGGAACATCTACAAGTTGATAGGGACTACAGTTGTAGGTGGAGTCGCCTCGGTGGAGTCTAAATCGGATAGTCTATCTTGTGGCATATGCGGCTAGGGCATATGGGTGAGCGTGGGATGCTAGAACTTCACAAGAGAGATTTGTTGAAGGGTGTCAAAACGTGCAAGCTTGAATTCTGCAAATTCTATGTTCTTGGGAAACAGAGCAAAGTGCAATTTAAGACGACAACAAACTGTTAGGACCTTGACGTCCGCTAGAGGGGGTGAATAGCATCTCACTTATAATGTGACTTTCTACAATGGTTAGTGCACACAGTGGAATAAAAAAATAAATACTAACAAGAGAAAACAAAGATAACAAATAGCCTTTAACGTGGATCGGAGATAAAGTACACAGATTCAAAATTTCATGAATTTTGTGAGCAACATGGGATAATGAGAAATTTCTCAGTTCGCAGGACATCTCAGTAAAATGGGGTAGCGGAAAGATTGAACATGACAATCATTGAGAATGCAAGATGTCTCAGGCTGAATGTAGGGCTTGCAAAGAATTTCTAGGCAGAAGCGGTTAACATGGCATGTTATCTCATTAATGGATCACCAAGGGCAGCACTAGAAGGAAAAGTATCAGAGGAAGTATGGATAGGGAATCAAGTAGATTACTCTCATCTTCGAGTTTCTGGATGTCCAGCCTATATGCACATATCTAGTGAGGAAAGATCAAAGCTGGATGCAAAGTCAAAGCAATGCATTTTTCTGGGCTATCAGAAAGGAGTGAAAGGCTTCGAGCTTTGGGATCCTAAGGCAAACAAGGTGGTGATCAGCAGAGATGTGGTGTTTGACGAGAAAACTATGTTACAACGTACTCAGGAAGAAGGAAAGGAAACACCACAAAGCAACAAAGAGAAAGATATTGTGCAAGTGGAGCTAGAGACTCATGACTTCGATGATTCTAGCTCAGAGCACATGGAGCATCGCACTATAGCTAGTGGTAGAACGAGACGAGTCGTAAAACCACCCACTAGATACGGATTCGAAGACTTGGTATCTTATGCACTTACCACTAGTAGCGGAGACCCTACATCTTTTCAAGAGGCAATACATAGCTCTGAGAAGGACAGGTGGACGGGTGCTATGGCAGAGGAGATGGAGTCGTTGCATAAAAACCAAACGTGGGATCTAGTGGAACTTCCTGAAGGAGAAAAAGCTATAGGGTGCAAGTGGATATTGCAGAGGGAGAAGAAGTGAAGTTTAAGGCTCGGTTGGTAGCAAAGGGGTATTCACAAAGAAAGGGGATTGACTATGAAGAAATTTTCTCTCCAGTGGTAAGACATACGTCAATTAGAGCGGTATTAGCTTTGGTGTCACATCACGATTTGTATTTGGAGCAAATGGATGTGAAGACGGCATTTCTTCATGGAAATTTGGAGGAGCAGATTTTTATGTCACAACCTGAGGGATTTAGTCAGTCCGGACAAGAGCAGTTGGTTTGTAAGTTGAAGAAATCACTCTATGGACTGAAACAATCTCCTAGGCAATGGTACAAACGTTTTGATTCATACATGATTCAAAACGGATATAGGAGATGCGAGTATGACTGCTGCATATATGTGAAGGGCCTTGAAGATGAATCATGATTTTCTTACTACTATACGTAGATGACATGCTCATTGTTGCGAAGAAGATGAGGAGGTTGACAAATTGAAGAGGCTACTGAGCAAGGAATTTGACATGAAAGATTTGGGAGAGGCCAAGAAGATTCTTGGGATGGAGATTCACAGGATAGAGTTGCAGGGAGATTATGGTTGTCTCAACGTAGCTATGTGGAGAAGGTGTTGGATAGGTTCAACATGAAGAATGCAAAGTCGGTGAGCACACCCTGGCGCATCACTTCAAGTTATCCAGTACATAGTGTCCAAAGACGGATGACGAGATCCAAGAGATGTCAAAGGTTCCTTATGCCAGTGCAGTTGGTTGTCGATGTATGCCATGGTTTGCACGAGACCGATTTGGCGCAAGCAGTTAGTATGGTAAGCAAGTTTCTCTCAAATCTCGGTCGACCACATTGGGATGCGGTGAAATGGATTTTCAGATACTTGAGAAATACAACTAATTATGGCATCATGTTCACAGACTATGCAGGAGATTTAGATAACAGGAGGTCTACTACAGGATACGTATTCACTGTGGCAGGAGGACCTATTTGTTGGAAATCTATGATACAATCTATTGTTGCATTGTCTACTACGGAATCCGAGTACATGGCAGCAGCTGAAGCAGTGAAGGAAGCTTTATGGCTTACGTGGTTGGTCAGAGAACTGGGTGTTCAACAAGGTGGAGTCAAGTTGTTATGCGATAGTCAGAGTGCTATCTATTTGGCGAAGAATCAGGTGTATCATGCGAGAACCAAACACATTGATGTGAGGTTTCACAAGATCAGAGAGTTGATTGCTTCCGGGGAAATTCAACTTGAGAAGGTTCACACTGCAGACAATGCTGCAGATATGCTGACAAAGCCAGTGACCACAGAGAAGTTTAAGCATTGCTTGAACTTGATCCATATCTCTAGATGCTAGAGGAAGGAAGCCCAGACCCAGAGATCCAGATGGAGTTTTGTCCAGATATTCGTATTCTTCGAAGGGGTGAATATTCGCCAAGGTGGAGATTGTTGACGAGTGGCTCATATTTGGATGAAGGGATGTCATGGAAGAAAAATCTGTTAAGATTTTTCGTAATAAAATTCTGTTAAGATTTTATATAACAGAATTTTGTTATGTTTTTCATAACAAATTCTGTTACGTTTTTACCGGGTCTGGGGGTTTAGCAGTATTTATAGGGATCATTGTAAACCCATTGTAGATCAGAAAACACAAGAATCATTAGATGTGATTCTCTTGTGTAGAAGAGAATTCTAATAAAGCTTCGGCCGTTTTGTGGAGTAGGCAAGTCGCCGAATCACGGTAACTCTCTTCTTTCTCTTCTTCTTCTCCTTCCTGGTGTTTGCTCTCTTTTGTGCGTCTTTGTCTTGTTGTTCCGCGCGATCTCTTTTCTCTCTTCCTCTTCTTCCGCGGTTCAGAAAGGTTGAGAGGTATTGCCCCCTCTTTGCACAACAAAACAACTGCTAATATTCTTTTAGAGCAACTAGACAAATGTTGTTGAAATAATTGAGGTCTATTAATTGGTTATTCCTGCCCATTTTACTTTCTGAGATTCTTCATATGTTTTTCAACAGGAAAGCTCCTAGTGGGGAAACAAATTTTGAATTTCTTTAATTTTCAAAGTCCGAAATCTATATTTCATCTTATAAAGTATGGAGTAGCTTGAGTATGCAAGAAAAGTCATTTGAAGTTTGGAAATCTCTTTATTCATATTTGTTTTTTTTTTTGCTAATTTCTGAGATCTTTCTCTTTGGATTCTTTGCATACTTATCTAAATGTGAAAAATGTGATTTTGGTTACAGAAAATAAGCTACATGGCTGAGCGTGTTATAGGTCATGGGTCCTTTGGAGTTGTTTTCCAGGTTAGTTCAGTCTTGCAAATTATTATGGAAACTCACTTTTTGCTTGTAAATAGTTGTCAAATGCGTAATAAATCTAGTTTACACATATTCCTCCAGTATTTTTGTCATTCTAAGATTTATGAACTTTTCTAATCTTTGTTTTTGTCCCCCATTTCAATAGGCTATAAATGCTTGGAGACAGATGCAACTGTAGCTATAAAAAAAGTTCTCCAAGATAAGAGGTACAAAAACCGTGAGCTACAGACTATGTGCCTTCTGGATCATCCAAATGTTATTTCTTTGAAGCATTGCTTTTTTTCAACAAATGAGAAGGACGAACTGTATCTCAATTTGGTACTAGAATATGTACCGGAGGAGATCAAATCCTCTGTCCCCAAATTTCTCTGTCTCCGTGTCCCCTTGCCGATCGGACGGACCAGATTACATCTCAAGGATGCCTTGCACATCACGAGGATACTGCACACATCTTAAAGATGCCATGATGCCTTAAGATGTAATCTGGTCCGTCCGATCGGTAGGAGACACGGAGACAAAAAAATTCAGGGACAGAAGATTTGATCTGGTACCGGAGACACGTCATAGGGTTATTAAACAGGACAACAAGATGAATCAACGGATGCCACTGATATATGTGAAGCTCTATATGTACCAGGTGAGCTTGAACTGATAGGACATGTTTCAGCCATTTGAGTAATAATTAGTACAGTAGAAATCAAATGATTGCAGAAAGTAATTCCAGAATATCTTGTTTAAGTACTTGAACTTCTAGCTATATAATTTCATGTTTTCCCTCTGTTTACAGATGTGTGCAGCACTGGCATACATTCATAGTCTTGGGGTGTGCCACAGAGACATTAAGCCCCAAAATCTTCTGGTGGGTACTAATCCTGTCATCCTCATTTTAATCTCTGCCTTTTTGTTGTGATTCAAATATACTTTAACAACTTAATTATGTGAAAACATACAAGGCTATTATTTTCTTTTTATTGCAATTTTTAAAATGATCATTTATGAAAAAAAAATTCTTTGGGTTTCTTTTTACTGAATGTCTGCTATCAGTATAATACGTTTGAACTGCTGTTAATCAGAAGTGATGCTCTATTAATCTATGCTATTCATCCTGAATCAGGTGAATCCACATGCTCATCAGCTGAAACTATGTGACTTCGGTAGCGCAAAAGTCTTGGTAACTGATTCATGCCTATAATCATTTTGCAGATTCTCCATACTTTAGTAACTTGAGTACTGATTTTATCATGCACTCTTGGTAGGTGAAAGGGGAACCAAATATATCATACATCGTTCTCAGTATTACAGAGCTCCAGAGCTTATTTTTGGGGCAACTGAGTATACTACAGCAATTGACATTTGGTCTGCTGGCTGTGTTCTTGCTGAACTATTGCTAGGGCAGGTATTTAAGACGATTCATTTGAATAATCCCTACCTTAGCATTCTTGTTTTCACTTTATTTGTACAATTTGTTAAATGGATTGATTTGTCATATAAACAGCCTATATTCCCTGGTGAAAACGAAGTTGACCAACTTGTTGAAATAATTAAGGTGCGTCAATAGTTTGTGGCCTTGCTTTTTGTAATATACTACTATCTATCCTTCTGTTCAATAATTATTTTTAATTGGTCTGCAGGTTTTAGGTACCCCTACAAGAGAAGAAATTAAATGCATGAATCCTACTTGCACAGAATTTAGATTCCCGCAGATAAAGGCACATCCTTGGCACAAGGTGACAAAATCTCTCTGTATAACTCTCACATTGGACTTCATTTATTCAACATTTCCCTCTTATTTTCCTATTATAAACACATTAGCTTCTTTAATCAGATCTTCCACAAACGAATGCCTCCTGAAGCTGTTGATCTTGTATACAGGCTTTTCCAGTACCCTTCAAACTTGAGATGCACTGTTATGAGTAGATGCTGTTTTTTGTTTGCATTAGATACCACGGATTGTGCCCCTGCTGAATTCTTAACTTTGGTATAGTTGGAAGCATTAGCTCGTCCATTCTTTGATGAGCTTCGGGATCCAAATGCTCACTTACCAAATGGCCATTTCCTGCCACCTCTCTTTAAATTCAAGCCTCATGGTGAGATTTTGCAAATTTTTTGGCAACAATTTAGTTACAACAGATATTAATATGCTTATCTTTTGTTAATTAGAGTTAAAGGAGGTGCCACTAGAGCCAGCTGCGAAGTTGATACCATAGCATGCTTAGTGTGATGGTAAGTTGTTTGACAGACCAGTTTAAAGCCAGATCCACTTGTTTAGATCTAAGATGCACTCCAATGAGATGCCTTAAATTTGCACCGCTTGAGCACCCAGGCGTGAGAGAATCTCTCCCCATGCATTTATTCACATTCTCAATGCATGTGAATCAATATAAACCAACCATCATGCCATGAAACTTCTAATGTGGGACTAAAATTCTATTCACAATGAATCTCTTTGCTCTTCCACCTCTTCTCCATTCACTTTTATTCAACACTAACGATTCAGCAAGAGCGTCATATGAGACTCAGATACAGCCATTGAAGACCTACCTATTTGTATGGAATACAAACTGTGGCCTGATGGATTTGCAACTTCTTACTGATGAAGTTCATTTGAGCAACATGGATGCATGCAGCTGGACATTGTACTCTATTTTTTTTTAATTTACTGTGTTAGATTTTGTAGTTCCAAAATTGTATTTGTGCCGTGTATAATTGTAATTGAGGTGAGTTGTTTCAGTCCCAATTCCACAATTGTTTGTTGTTAGAAATTGATCAACATTGATTTGGTCACGTAGTCATCATATAAAGTTTATCAACTGCTGATATGTAGAATTAAAAAAGTGGTGGTATAAAGGTCAGGTGCTTTTGGTTAAATTAAGATTGCACCTTATTTAGCCACGTTTGCATCAATTCTACTAACCAAACAAACTGTTATAATTGTTTGCATTAAGATTGCACCAGGTATTAGCCGACCCGATCTCACAGAAATTTTCTGCCGGCCAATCTTCCATAATATACCGTGACTGAGTTTCAAATTTTAAACGTAATCTATCACCAGAGGACCTAACTATGGTACCCTATCCGGTGGCTCCATCTTCACATTCTAATTCTGCGAAGTGTTATACCTCCTACGTCTATTTGAATGTTTCCATAGTTGCTTAATAACATTCTGACTGGAGTCTACTTTGCCTAACTTCAAACAAATAAGAATCTCATTGCAAGCCCACATTACATTTCCTTCTATTAGTTTGAAAGAGACTAAAAATGTAAGCACTGGGGATCAAATCGAAAGATTTTTCAACTGCTTGAACAAACTCTTTAAGATTTATTGCAGGGAATGTATGGGGCATGTCTTAACAGCAAGATCATACCATATGAACATACAACCATAACCTTATATACCTATCAAGCGCTTATGGATTTCATCTTTGAATTTTTGGTGTGCACAGACAAACAACCCCAGCAAATCAAATCCCTTAACCTCACTTTCAAATCAGTTTGGCATGTCAAAAAGTTCAAATAGTGGTGACACTAGTTCAGGGAGGCAAGCACTTTCAAGAGGGAAGCAACAAACTCCATCTGGGTTTCCTCATCTATTGACAAGAAGAGAGGAACATGGACAAACAGTGACTTCATTCTATTTTGTTCTGCAAACCTGAGAGAATGATAGTACACAAAATTGCACACGAATCGGCCAGCATCATAAGAAGGCATAACATCGTATCCCATGTTTGACAATGCCTTAACAATTTCATTGACAGGAAGAGAAGTCTGTGAACAAACAAAAGGGAAGACATTAAAAGTTAATTTTATTCCCTAGTAAAAATTAATCATGATTAAAAAGAAAAAGACGAGAACAAGTGAAGGAAATGGAAATTTTAAGTTAATCATGAATGTCCATCACTATCATGATGTTGGTTAACAGATAAAGTTTGCTCCATTCTTTGGTTAAGGAAAATCAAAGTATGAGTTGGTATTTGTTTTTAAAGTAGGATTAGAAAAAAAAGCAGTTACGAAGGATCAGATAATGCTTTATAGTCAAACATACTGATTAAAAAATGTCTTGAAAAATTACTCCAGAAACACATTACATTTTCACATTAAAAAAAGTTGAGTTCGAAATTTGATATTCAGATAAAGTATGCAGGTCGCACTTACCTAAGTAAGTCATTTATTGAATAAACATGCTAATTTCTATATAAGCCTGAGTAAAATAAAAGTAGAGCTTTTTTGCAGTTCTTATCTTTTGTGTATATACTGGAGGGATAGCCATCATGGTGGAGGCAGGAAGGCAGCCCAAGACCATATAGATAGTTTACATAGGCCCTCCAGTAAGCTAGCTGACACCTCTGTTTTCTTGAGAAGTCCGACTATGAGAACTATAAACTGTACATAATGGACTATAACCAAATATAAGGAATAAGTTGGGTGCGCTATATTGTGCAGGCAAGGGAAGAGGATAATAGAAAGTTGAGTGCTAGAACTACTTGTTGATTACATGAGTTTTTCTTGCCATTCAACCAAGTCTAGTGCTCATAGCTGAAATTATACTGTGGCCATTTAAATTTCAATCCCCTTAATATTATATTGTCCTTTAGCCATATTCAATCTTAAATGATTCAACTCTTCCAACTAAAGCATCTGTAGCTCTTCTTTGAAGTTGCCTTTACCTCTTTAGCTTATTTAGAGGGTGTTTGGTTGGTGGATTTGAGAATGAGGGAATGGAATGATAATAAAAGATAGTGTTTAGATTGTTGGTTTGTGAATGACAATTTGGGAATGATTTCTAGATTTATGGGAATCAACCAAACCTATATAACTAGGTGGGTTTCATTTCCATTTCCATTCCCATTCCACCTTATTATCAAACCCATACCCATAGTCATTCTAGTCATTTAACCAAACACCTCCTTAATCTTCTATCTTCTACTAACTCTACAGTAAACTATTGCTTGTATGATTACTATTTTATCTTCTTAGAAGCTCCATTCTTCCATGTTTAACCTTTAGTTTAATATTTTCATTTCTCAAGTTTTCTAACATCTCAATTTTAAGTTGTAAGCATTATTTCCCTCTCCTTGCTTTTCTGTATAACCCAACCTTATCATTGAGTTTTATGCTCCACCAGACCTACTCTTACAAAAAAGTATGACAATATCCTACCCACTATTAGAAAAATTTGCACGTACCTGATACAACTTGAAAAATTAACACGATAACATGTGGCACAGATTGAAAATTAGGTCATATGATCTCTATGGCGAAGGACGTTGAGTAATCATATTGCAAATGTATCAGAGTTGGTATAATTGCATGACCTGGATAAAGAGATATACATAGAACAACCTGGAACAAATGTCGTTCTCATTGCTTATAGGGATGATATCATTGTTATCAGTGATAATTCTGGAGGATCACAAGGGTGAAAGAATACATTCACTGACACTTTGAACCAAGGATTTAGGCAATCTGAAATTTTTTTAGTATAGCATCAAGAATATGTACTTGATGCTTTGAAGAAAGTTGGCATGATATGAGCTAAGTCACTTAACACACACATGAATAAAATTTCCAACTAATGCAAGGGTAATATGAATTAGTAAAGAACTGAAGATTAGTTGAAAAGTCAAGCTACCTTATTGTCATGGTCATTGGGAGGAGGCTCTAAGGATTCTATCATAAGTCAAGAATGCTCTAGGAAAGGATCTATTACAGTGATTGTAGTCATCTTTAATATGTAAACTGAGCAAATATAGAATAGACATTTTCTTATAAAATGGTGATATACATCTGGATTTTGCATTCCACCAAGAGGCAGTTTGATATCATAGAAGAGCTAAAAACAAATTCTAATGTTCAGTGGCAAGGTCAAGTACAGAGGCAGAAACACTAGATACATGGGAGCTTATACAGATCAAACACAGATAACAGAAATGTGCAATCTTCCTACTAAGTCAACAGAGATATATTGTGACAATAAAGATGTCATGCAGATCATTGCCAATTTGATATTTTACAGAAGCATGAAAACATATAAACATGGACTAGGGGGAGGTGCAATCCCAAGATGTCAACACATTCGTTAGTTCAAAAAAAATAGTTTGCAGCATTTGCTGACCAAGTCCTTAGTAAATCAGAGAATCCAATACATTTGTAATAATCTAGCGTTTTAAAATATTGTTAAACTAGTTGGAGGAGCAGTGTCATAAACTTCTTTGTAAAGAGGCAAAAAGAAAAGATAGTATATCTAAAAGTTACAATAAGCTAATATACATAGGTATAGGGGACTACTTGAGGGAATAATGCAAATAAATTTTCCCACTTCAATTCATTCAGAAGTGCATTATCCATCCAATCAATCATGAAATTGTTGAAACACTAATTCAATATCAACTTGGTTTATCCCCAACTAGTTGAAACATGTGCCTATGAAGATCAAATATATTGATGTAGGTACATTCACACAGAGAAACTATTACATTGATGATGGTTTTAAACAATCAAATGACTGATGGTTTAATTTGACTTATCACTCATGCACAGTTGTATAAAGCCATTTCGTCTGGTATCAACTGAAAAATATTTCAAATTGAATGCGTTAGTACCCTAGCAGCACTCATGATTTCTGACTATTGGATAAAATAATACAAATAAATGAATATTTATGTCAGGGCTTGAAATTTTCATAAATATTAATCTAAAACAAAGTGACTTAATAATGCTTCTTTAGGGAAAAGGAAATATAAATTACGAATATTCACTACTTAAATAGCTACTCAAAAGTAATCGTTCTAAGAGCGAAAGTCATTGTATACCTCTCGAACAGTTGAAATGCTACCATCAGAAGATACAACTGGGACTCTCTGCAAAATTAATGATAAAGGACATACTTTCTATTTATGGAAGAGTCCTCAAAACATAATAGAAAGCATACAAAGAAGAATGGCACATTAACCTGAGGCTTCCATCCCTTCTCATCTTGGCAGCAAAAAGTAGCTTCATTTACTGCTTGATTCTCAATAGCAAACCCCATAGCACCGCTATTAACTCCAAGATGAAGCTGATACAAATGATAATGCATTTTAGAATGCATACAAAAATAGATACCACAACAACAACCAAAGTCTTATCCTACTAGGTGGGGTCGGCATATAGAAATAGATACCAAATCATAAAAATGAATAGATTACATATTGAGACAGTGAGAGACAGTCCGAACAAGACAAATGAATTCCAATTTCATCCAGCTTAACCATGTAATTTAGAAGCAAAATTCTATGTTTGAGTTGTTATGCGTCACAATACACAATTACATACCATATGCATATTAACTTGTAGAAAGAGAGTAATCTGAAAAAGAAAAGAGGAGCCTCCTTTTGCATCCAGGTTCAACTTTGTCATGCAGTAGCCAACATCTAAGTTCCATAACTTGGCTGATTTGCTTCATAATAAAGAAAATTACATACATAGTGAACAACCACTGGTTTCTTTATATATCAAGCAGATTAGGTGTTGGGTTATAAATAAGGTAATAAAGCACATCAATTATCAAATAAATAGATATAGATGAACAGAGAAATCATAAAGGGGTAAAATTTAGATCTCGACTATCCTCTAAATCTTGATTTTCTTGTCCAGATAATGTCTTTGATTTTAAAATATATGCTGATTTACAATGTGCAATTGTACGATCCAAGGACAGAGAACTAGCAATTTGTAAGTAGCTATCCCACTAACCAAAATTGTTTTTCAAACTAAAAAAATGTAAAATTGATCTAATGCCAAAAATGGCCATGCTTCATAACTGACCTAGTGCTAAAGGTGACCATGTGTCATATTTTTGGACAATTCCAACACAAATGGACAGAGTCGATTTTTTTGATAATTTTGGTAGTAACAATAGGTAATAGGTAACAAACATAACAGAGATGAATAACTTTGTCACTGCTATTTGGTAAAAATTTTGAATCTAAAAAAACATATCACATGTATATTATGTTCCTTAATCAGACATAAAGCTATTAAAAAAAATCAAAATCTCATTTTGGAATAAAAATAATGCAAGAACTTCAGTTTAAGAAGTAGCAGAGAAATGTGAAATTTATTCTGCCTTAGATTTCTGAAAAAACAAAGGTGATTCCAATTACCAAGATGGTTTGCTTCCCGTTCAAACTTTCATTAACTTTCTCAGAGACAGCATGCTGAAAAAATTCCAGAAGTTGAGGAAGTGCGCCCTCTCCTGCTGTTTCAAGAACATTACAGCTACCAAGAATAAGACCTTCAGGCAATTCTTTCTTTTGCATGAACCCTTTCAGGTTTCTGACAATTGTTTCGGTGGGGTTCTCAGACACACCATGAAATTTCTTAAATCCAGTGACGTGAACAACTACTACTGAAGGCCCTTCAGAACCCATTTCCAGTAATCTCTTGGCTGAGGTTGATTGATGAAGTCTTTATTCTTCTGCCAGTATATGCAAATATTTGTTTGAAGTGATCGAGGCTACCTACAAGATCAGACTATAGATAATGTGAACCAAGCAACATTTCACTTTGATTCAACACATTCCTTCTACAAATTTCATATCTAGAAACAATATCCCGACACTCTTCTACGAAGAAATTTACTAGCTAATACAAACTAATAACAACGCAGAGAGAAAGCAAATGAAATCAAGAGAAATTTGAAGTTAACTTGAGAAGTATATTTAAACAAGTTGTGAAAAGATAAATTGAATATGCCCTAAAGAACCAATCACATAATTTTATGAACAATAAACAGATAGAAAAACAACCTAGTCATCTCTTGACAATAACGGAGCACTACTTTATACAAGGAAATGCAGAAACAGAGCCAAAATTTGCAACCATAGGAGTTATGACAAGTGATAACTAAGAAGAAGAAAAAAATCCGAAGTACCCAAAACAAGAAAAACTCTATCAACAGAGGTAGATTTGCTAGCAAAAGCCCTCAGTTAAATCCCTAGTTTTGAAAGATGTATGTTTTCTTCACCGGTATATACTATGAGGAAAACAGGTATGGAAAGAAAGAGAGAACAAAAAAATCAACCGCTCATGCTTTCATATATTATTGCTAGTATAATATAAGAAATCGAGGTTATCAACTATTTACTTACCAATAAAACCAACCAACTAAGAAAAGAAGAGGTTGGTTGCACTTGCACAAAAAAAATCTAATAGAAAAAACTGACAAAAGAAGTTTGCAAAACAGCCTTTCCATTCGAAGAAAAAAAGTTATGATAATTTATAAATTCAGAATACAGAAGGACAACATATGAAAGCAATCATCAAAGGCCACGAAGAATTAGGGTATCACAGAACACGAGTTTAGAGCATAACATAGAATCAACTTCCCCAATTTTGAGCACAGACAATCAACCACTGAACCACTGAATTAAAGTTCTCACCTTTGACCGCAAGAACACAAAAGGAATGAACTTGATTGTCTGTACAAATTGAGCTTCCCCGGACGGAGAGATGGAGACGACGTGGAAAGCGGCTTCCTCTGGAAGAGAGAGAGAGAGAGAGAGAGATGCACCGAGGGATTGGCGAAGAGATCAAAGGAACGATTAGATGAGATGAGGACGTCGGATCGCGCGGTCGTCAACATGTGACGTGGAGGCTACTTTGTTTGGGTTGCTTTCCAGCTATTGTGCCTGCAATTATTGCTGTGTACCAGATGAAGTCGGCTTGGTTGGCATAGGAAGATTTTAATGAGATATGCATAAAAAAATAGACGGTCATCTATAAATATTCGTCCATATTAAATTTAAAATTTAAAATTATTATATAAATATTCAAAAGTTAAAAATATATATATATTATTATAAAAATTATTTGAACAGTCTACCAGGTCTATCTACCTCGGCCGGCCCGTTGAAACGGCCCATTAGTTTCGACCTTTTTTCGCCTTCGATGTGAATCAGCCGCTTTCTGACCACCGATTTCCCCCGGCGTCGCCGATGCAGAGCGACGGCGAACTTGACTCTTTCATATCGAGTTTTGGGGATCAGGATTGATAGCTTGAAGATGCTTCAGTGTATATTCTTCCTTTCGGACGCCGGGTAATCTTCCCCTTATCTATGCTATTCACCTCTGATCAGGACGGCCTAACCATGTTTCCACATGGTGGCTGCTTGTCTATTGTTCCGATTTCATCTTGGCGTTGAATTGCAAACTAATTTCGCGCTGTTGGATTGCTGCAGGGAGGTCATGCTCGAGAAGCAGATGACCGGGCACCACGTGGATCGCTCCATTTGCTCTTGGTTCTGGGATTACGTCCTCTCCCAAGGCGGTGATCCCTCCATGGTAAAGAAAAATCTGAATCAGTATAAACATCAGTTAAAAATTGGTTAACGCCGCATAAATTTAATTATGATTGGATTAAGCACTTTGCTTACCGCAATCCAGACGGTTGTTTTTTATTATGATTTCCTTATTGCTTAATCCACATGTTTGTCCCGTGATGAATTAGATTTTGCCTGTGATTGCATCTCCAACGCATTACCTCTTTCAAGTCTTTCGAGATGGGATCGTCTTTTTGGCGTGTACTCAGGTCGAAATGCCTCCACTAATGGGTATCGAGGTGCGTGTTTAATCACCTCTTCTGACTATATGGATCTATGAGCAGGAATTCAAATTCTCACGAATTTCATAGGTTGTTTCCCCGCTTTGAACTATGAGCAGGAATTAATATTTGGAGAGGCTAAGTATTTCCTCAAAGGAAAGTTGTTGTTCATTCTGTTATACTGTCAGTTGTCAATCTTCCTTCAGTTGTGTCGATTAAGTTAGGTTGGACTGGTGGCTAAAATGATTTAAGGCATTGCTCTTACCTTAAGAGAGATATTTCTGAAAAGAGATTGTCCTCCTTCTAATCGCGCATTTGTAATACACCATGTACTTGGTAACATTAAAGTTTATCCGCTTTGACCAACATTCATTACTATAAGCCTCGTGGTTTTGTCCTACAGTGGAGTAGGACTTCAAGGTAAGGAATTCCCGTGGAGGTCATCCAATCTCAGAATTGCTCCACTCCTAGCACACTTAACTATGTTTTCCTCGTGGAAGACAATTCTATCAAAAGACATCTCCTTAGTAGATACGTTTGTTGGGAGCCATATCTTGTTGTGCTATCTACCCTTCAATCACTCCCTCCCTCATCATATTCGATAATTAGGGCCCACTAGCTTTTGTTGGTTCTTCCTAGAATTACACACCTACTATAGCAGTCCTACTCAATACCAATATGTAACATTTTATGCTATTGGCCTCATAATTTTGTCTCATAGTCGAATATATATTTTAAGATAATGAGCTTCTCAAGATGCCACCCATCCCAGAATTGCTCCACACCAAGGACACTTTGGAGTTTTTGTGGAGAACTCAACAACTTACACCAAAAACCACCTTGTTATCAAGAGTACCTACACAATACAATTAAGCAAGTTGCACCCATAGCCCAATCACACTTTCCCCACTTCAGTGTGTGTGCTTTCATTCATCTTTGCCCCTTATGTGCTAGAAACCTACTAGGAACTACACCTTATTCAAGCTTCTTGCCTAAGTGATCACTCCCTGCCTTCATTAGATCAGGTCTACAAAATGGAAGACTCTTTATGGTGTTACCCAAATTTAAAATCTGCATACAATTTCAAGACTGCAGGTGGCTTATGAAGGTTGTGTATGAAATTTTGATGCTCAAACTTCCTCTTTGACAACATGACCTTGTTTCATCGCGGGGTGTTAATCTCAAAAGCATGGGATGGATCTTGGCAACATTGAGAGTTCACTTTGGTGTTTTTCTATTGAGTATGAGATGATTAAATCTGTGAGATGTGCATTGTAGCCCAGCTGCATGTTAATTTTAGGTGCCCAAATTGTTCCTTGAGATTTTATCAAGTAAAATAAGCTTCCATCTGCAAATCTGATAGTTGTAGAACATCTGTAGGAAAAAAGAATTAGGAATTGTATTTCAATCACAAGCACCAAAATCTTCTATATAAACTTTTTTATTCTGAAAAGTTATTTGTTATAACCACTCCTAGATCACTGAGTCTGATTCATGTAGTAAATTCATCATTAAATATTTCTGTCTAATTTTGTTCACTGTGCTTCATATTGTGTACTAAGTAATGTTTTATATTTGAGAACAGTTGTTTGGTAACCTTTCTTTATTTCACTTTTGCAGTTCCTTTGTAGAGTGGCAGATGTTTTGACTGATTATCTAGGAGGATTAAATGAGGATGTGATCAAGGATAATTTTGTAATTGTATATGAGGTATGTTGCCTAGTTCCTTTTATAAATAACTATGGCTTTCGATCCCATATTTTCATTGTAGTTCATGCAAAAAAAAACTCTTTTGTTGTAACATAAACATGGAATACTTTGTGCTAATGGCAGTTGACTGATTGATGATTTAGCATCAAGTACTTGGTTGAGCAAGTTAAAGTTTGACCATTTGTTTTCAAGTGTTGGTGGGCATAATTCAGAATGCTCAAAATGTATCATTATAGACATTGACCTATTTAGGTAGGATAAATGTCATTTTGACACCCATGCCAACATAGTTTTGGTGACACCGACTAAGAGTGGGTTTGTCTTGGATTGCGACAGAAGCATCTTCTTTCCTTTAACTTATGCTTCAATTTCGCTTGTAGGTAACGGGGGAGGAGATGAGATACTCTAAAAAAGGAGGGAAGAGGTATGCACCTATTAAAGCACTAGCAATAGAAAAGAAGAATGACATCAAAGTTAAAGGAATCAAGATGATTCATATATTTCACCTGTCTTTTCTAATTTTAGTCGTGTTGTTAAACCCTGATATATATTTTTAGCTATATAAAAGAACTAGTTCTAATTCTAGATATCCAAAAGAAGTATTTAATTTGAGTCTTGGAAAATTATATTGATGATCTCACTAGGATACTACTAGAACCAAAGCTCTTATCCAATACACGACAGTTATTTTGGCCATAATCATTAGTCAAGATGCATGTTACTATTCTAACTTGGTCCTTTCAAATTTTTTATTCAATAACTTTCTACTTCTACATTTATTTTTGGACGTAAACAAAGTTGAATAGAGAATATTATAGGATTATAGCTCACGAGTTGATCTTGGCACACATTGAAGTGTACCAAAGTATGCCAAGTATAGACACAACATGATAGTATGATACTAAAATTATACTATTCCGGCTATTGACTGAAACAACAACTCGAACATTATTTTGAATTTTTGTTGAAACTAACCACTCAACCAATGTTTTTGTGTTCCAATGGATATATACTTTTGTAGACTCTGAAAATCATGGACCCTGAATTAAGGTATATTTTTGAATGTTCTTTGAGGTATTTCTGTAGCTTATAGTTGAATTTTTTATCCTGAATATTTCTCTGAATTCTCAAATTATTTGCTAGCTTAAGAAATGATATATCATCAAGAGAACTTGTTTGGTTCATTAAGCTTACTTTCCAAAGTTTTTTTTTTTTTGAGGTAACATTTGTGTTACAAAGTCAATTGTGCCAATTGATACTTTAAGCTTGTTTGTCCTTGACTTTAATCCCTCACTTGATTATCATTAGAAGGCTGAAATTCGGCTATACTCAGACTAGGGAAGGCTTACATGCTTGCAACTAAAACTGATCTATTTATCTAGGAATTCAAGCGCTCCAAGCATTAAAGAAAATTGGATGCATATATACTTGTACTCTCCTGAATGGTTCTTTTTTCTTTGAGCATGGGTGATAAGCTCATTAGGTTCATGTATTCATTGGTAGAAAACTTGTGGGAGTTAACAGTCTAGTTTCTGGCGTGATTCAGTTGATGGATGGGTATGGAATCACTTGTCATATTGATTGTGGCATGATCTAGGTGGGGAACTTTTGGGAGGTAACTCTAGAATGAACAAGAACTTGGGAGACTTCGAGTGTCAACACAGTGACACACTAACAAATTCTAGAAAATATATCTTTAAATAGATTCAGATGTCATGTGTTCTCAAGTTAAGTAGGTGTGGATGTACTGAATTTGAGATTAACTTACATAAGTGAAAAAGAGTATTTTCAATCTTCCGATTGTTAAATTTAATACCAATTAAGAGACTACTAGATATCTAGATTTGTTTCATCTCAATACAATTTCCAGGCTAAGCTAGAATTTCTTAACAACTTTTTCCAAAAGTAAATCAGCTTTCAAGTTGGTTCCCCTAATTTCTTAGGGTGGTTTATTTTGTTTCTACATATCACAAAGCTAGCAATTGTATATTTGTAAGGTTTTTGAAGATCTGAAATTTAATCAAGTGCATCAATCTCAAATAATGCAACAGAAATTTTGCAGTTTGATATTGATTGGTTCCTGTGACCAATAGCTATTTCAGACTTATTGAACAAATTTTCTTCTCTAGTTGGGTTCTTCTTGGTAAATAACAAATATTTTTTAAATAAAATAATGAGGTATTTGCTATTATTTCAGCTTCTGGATGAAATGATGGATAATGGTGTTCCTCTTACAACAGAACCAAATATCTTGAGGGAAATGCTAGCCCCACCAAATATTGTTAGCAAAATGTTAAGCGTTGTGACTGGTAAAAATTCCAATGTCAGCACTAAACTTCCTGATGCCACAGCATCTTCTATCCCATGGAGAAAAATTAACACAAAGCATTCTAGCAATGAAGTTTATGTGAACCTTGTTGAGGAGATGGATGCAATCTTTAACAGGTTCTGATGCAGAATCCCTCTCTGTAGTATTCTTCTTCATATCAATGTTTTGGACTTGTTATTTTGTCAATACGTTGCTAGCAATTGCTAATTTCTCACATCCAGACTTTTCTTTATTCATAAACCTTTGTTATGCAGAATCCATGTAAATTAAGTCTTTACTTGCCTTTTTTCGTTCTTAAGTTACTTACATCTCTTTTCCTTTTCTTTATAATCGGTTGGTAACGTGAATCTTACTACTATAGTTCTGTGCAACTCATAGGTCAATGAGTGTTTTGTTCATGTTGAGCTGCTTAAGTAGATCATAAAAGTATATTTGTATATTTGAGGGCCAGCATAGCTTATTGTTGCTGCCTTATCTTGTCAGGTGAATTGTTCTAGAATCTAGATATTTAACTGGAGCTTGTTTAGGATATGAGACACACTCGATAGCAACTTCAAACTGAGTTATAGTCTTTTACTTTCTCAATCCATTTACTTATGTACTTTCCTTCTTTTTTTGTTTTTTGTTTTTTTGGATGATGAAGATGTTCTTTTTAATCCTTAGAGATTCACAAATTGTTGCCTATGATTTTTTCTCTAACTTGTGATCTTTATCTTTCCCATAACCTTTTTTTCCTTCTCTTTTACTAGGCACTGGTGTTTGTACTGATAGGACACTGCGCCATTTGTTTGTGTTTTACTTAACATGCTCAGCAACTCACCATATACATGGCACATTAATATATTTGCATGTTCTTGTAGCGACATTTACAAAATCACTGTTATCGCATAATTTTAGGTTTTGATAAATCTCAAAAATGTTGTGAATGATATTCCATATTTGGAATTCAAAGATAAAATTTTGAACTCTTTCATTTGGCATATGATAATGAAACATATTTTGATTGTTTGATTTGCATCTTCAGGGATGGGATTCTAGTGAAATGTGAGATATATGGTGAAGTTCAAGTAAATTCTCATCTCCCTGGTCTTCCTGATTTGACTTTGTCATTTTCAAACCCTTCAATCTTAAATGATGTAAGATTCCATCCATGTGTTCGATTTCGCCCTTGGGAAGCTGATCAAATCCTTTCTTTTGTGCCTCCTGATGGGGAATTTAGGCTGATGAGTTACAGGTTCTTATTTTGTTTTGTAGATGCATTAAATAAACTTCTCGTCCTTGTGTATCCTTCGACATGAGTTTGTATAACAATTCTGGTGCTTTGTATCTTTGGTCAGAGTTAAAAAACTCAAGAGCACGCCAATCTATGTGAAGCCACAGTTGACATCCAATGCAGGACATTCCCGTATTAGTGTTTTGGTTGGAATACACAATGATCCTGGGAAAACAATTGATTCGATAACAGTGCAATTTCAGCTGCCACTTTGTGTCTCATCAGCAAACTTCACCCCAAATCATGGCACGGTGAACATTCTAGCAGACAAGGTGAGTACGTGATCGGTGCCCAAAAAGAATGATCAGTTTAGTCAGAATAGTTGGAACACTGGATGAAATTGGTACCATTAGTAATTTTATCAGGATGTTCAGTTATATGAACTTTTCAGATTTTCTTTTTCAAAAATTTTTCCTTGGATGCACTAGCACTGATGCCACATTTCAAAATCTTCCCACGAGTTCCCTTGTCTGGGCGTTTTCTTATCTTTGCTCACATCATGGTGTTTTTCTTTCATTCTTACAGACTTGCCGCTGGTCAATCGGGCAAGTGCCCAAAGGCAAATCCCCATGTCTGTCGGGCAATTTAGTTCTTGAGGCAGATCTGGAGAAATTGCATGTGTTCCCAGTTTTTCGAGTTGGATTTAGGATCATGGGGGTTGCATCCTCAGGCTTGCAAATACACAGACTAGATGTTAAAAATACACCAAGTGAACCTTATAAAGGTTTTCGAGCCCTCACTCAATCTGGAGAATATGAAGTGAGGTCCTGAGATCTTTGCTCTCATACCATGTTACTAATTTATTATAGCAAGTACTATGGTAGTATAATCATGATATATTTCTGGATTTTCTAGTCAGATTGCTATGTTGCCTATATAACCTATGGAAGTTAACTTGAGCTTTTACAGAGCGTAATGCTCTTGTGATACTCGTCAGATACTTCTTGACTTTCTTTCAAATGGAACTATTCTGAACCATAAACCAAGCGAATGTCTTACTAGAAAAAAGGTTCCATTTTTATCTCAAATTTTGTTATAAAATATTGATCTTAAACAGCACAAATAATTTGCTCTGTTTGAGCTTAAATTCTGTTATAAAATGTTGGCATTACTAGAAAAAGGTTCCGTTTCCAAAAAGAAAATGAAAAGGACATGATTTACAAGTAAAAGGTAATAGCTTCTCCTCCACTATCTCCTCGCTGCAATAATTTTTTCTCTCTTTTTCTTCTTTCCTTCTGACCTTTTCGTTTATTCTTTTTGCTCTGTGTCAACAAAAGAAGCTGACACTCGTTAATTTCTTCTTCATTTCTTGTTCCATCTCACACTCCATTGACCTTAAGCAAGAATCATGTGCCCCTTTTTCTCTTCTTTTTAGTTTAGGACTTCACCATAGTTTGACAGAAAGTTCAACAAGCAAGCACATATATGTCAGATTGAGGCTTCTCCACCAATAAACTGTAGTACAACTGCTCAAATAAGGAAAAGGCAATTGCCAGCAATCCACACGTTGCATGCTTCATCGTCCCACGTATTTTTAGGCATTAAACCAAAATTAATACGTCCTTCATTTATCAGAGAATATATATTTATGTTTGTATTTTCAATTTTTTATCGAATCACATAAAAACATTTTTAAAATATCTAAATCACGTATTTTAATTTTAAAAATACTAAAGCATATACCCAATTTTATTTTTACACCTATTATTGTTCTCTACTAAAGTTAAATCGAAAAAATAATTAATTCATATTTAAAAAATCATCGCTCATAATATAATGAGTCAAATTTATATTTGAGTACATTTATATAATTAGGAGAACTAGACGAATACATACGAACTGATTTCATATTATTCCAAGTTCTCTAGATCTATCAACCGATTTCTATATGTCATTCTAAGTTTTCTAGAAGTTAATGAATCTAGAGAGCTATGAACCAATTTTTATGTATTCATCTAATTTTTTTTATTATATAAATATTCTTAAATATTAATTTAAGTCACTATATTAAGAATAATAATTTTTTAAATATGAATTATTTATTTTTTAAAATTATAAAATTAATCGATCTAACTGCTACAATGGTAACAATTGACTAGAAACATGAACAAATGTAAAATTGAAATTTAATACATGATTTAACCATTTTAAAACTAAAATACATGATTTAAACATTTTGAAAACTTTTATTCGATAAAAAACCGTTCGATTTTTGACAGAAGGTTATCACTTTCTCATTTTATCTCTATAATATACATGAATTTAAAATTTCATCTGTCAAACTCTTCTCCTTAATTACGTACTTATAAACAAATAGCAGAATTTTATTACTATAAATAAGTCATTTTATTGAAGAAGAATTTTATTATTATCGTACACACGGATACATTTTATGATATATATGGTCCTTGGTTCAAGAGGCTCGGAGCACCATTTTATTTTTCTAAGCTGTATCGCTGTTCCACTCAGTGACTTTGATAGCTTTGTCACTCGGCTAGTCGGCGTCAATTATTCCAAAGACGAAATACCTTTTAAAAAATGCCTCTAACAGTTGATTGAATCCATAAACACTATTTTAATCATCAGTTTTTTAATCAATTCAATGGCCACGACTCGGATTGACGGCCAAAAAGTAACCCCTGGCCTAGGTTTGCAAACGCAGAGAATCCATTGCGTGCCGCGGCACAATCTGAGGCAAATCTTTCCATGTGTTGTTTTTCATCCAAAAGCCACAGTCGAGTGGGACCAGGATTCTAGCGCATGAGGCTTCCACGCACTCCATGGGATCACAACTTGCACTCATGCAGTTGACAATCGATACACGATGGATTGACCATACTACGCGAGCTCACTGCGACCCGTACTCCGAGAAGCATCCATGTAGCTTCCTATTTCGACACAAGTACATAACTTTGAAACAAAACTGAAGTATGAACATGCCCTTGATACGGGCACTTAAACAACTTGCAAGCGGCTTGGGTTGACTACATAAACGCATATGTAGTGTCGATGAGATTGGTAGGTAGCCCGCATTAGTAATTCATACAGCGTTTTGCACCATTGCTGAGTAATATCTCCAATATACGCTAATACACAACGTTTTCGTTGGCTTTCAAGCCTCCACTATTGTTGTATTGACGTTTTTGTTGAATAAGTGAATGGAGAATAAATAGTAGGGGAAAGAGGTTTTATTGTGAATAGAATTTTAATTCCACATTGAAAATTTTAAGATATTTTTGTTTGTTTATATTGATTCACATGCATTAAGAATGTGAACAAATGCATGGGGAGATATTCTCTTTCATGCGTGGGCGTGCAGTTCACCGCGACCACCAGTGCTTGGTCGGATTCACGATCGGTCGTTGTATCTTGGGAAACAGACGACCCTTATGAGCCTCGAAGCACAGCAGGAGGTGAGTGAATCTGTTTCAAGGAAATTGCGACTCTCGTAGGCCTCGGTCAATTTTCCCGGTCGATCTTTTCGTCCGCCAAGTCGACCAGTCTACTCGCTCTAGTCTATTGCCCTGCATACCTGCCCTGTCGCTCTGGTCTACTGCCCTACAAACTTGTCCTGCCGCTTTGGTCTGTCGCTCTGGTCTACTGACCTGCCCTGCCGCTCTGGTTTGTCGCTCTGGTCTATTGCCATGCAGACATGCCCTGCCGATCTGGTCTGTCGCTCTGGTCTGTCGCTTTGGTCTACCGCCCTGCAAACCTACCCTGCCACTCTGGTCTATCGCTCTGCAGACTTGTCCTGTTGATCTAGTTTGCCATTCTGCAGACCTGCCCTGCCGCTTTGGACTGTCGATATGGTCTGCCCGCTCGGTGAATTAGTCTGATCTTCTACACATTACAGAAATCAACCTCTGCTGACAGCCTGAAATTATCCGCTCAGATCATTTTGACTGTAAATTAAATTAAATTCAGTGTAACTTAAATTCTACTAATATCCGTAAATCTCCGACAACATATTATTTTTTTCCAACAATTACCATTGCAAAATCACATGCAACTTTATTTTGGAAAAAATAATTTGTAAATCCTAGTTAAGCATCATCATCCATGCATTATCTTCCGCCACCATTACTCACAAAAAAGAAGCAAGCATCATCCTCCCTTTTGTATGCCTTATCTCCTAATCATGAAGCATTCTTAATTAAACTTGTAAATTAGTAGCCACTTTTGGGAAAAGCTCACGCGCTTCACTGTCAATTATTTGATGTTTTGGTAATTTACTAAACCACGCACTTACTTTTTAAATCACCAAATCACCAACAGTGTCGGGCATGTGAACCAAAAGACTCTGATTCGTTTGTACATATGCTGTATTTCTCAAATCTCGTACATTTATCTGCGTCGGTTGGCCCAGAACCGACGTCGGTGAGAAATCATCGTCTCTAACTTTGACATCCGTGGCCTGAAGGGGCAGATTAAATGAGGAAGGAAGAATAGTAGAGGAAAAAAAACTAATATAGACAAGGGCGGAGAAGCCTGTAACAGCTACCTGAGTGGATAGACGTGGCCTGACAGTTACGTTCCAGATTCTTGGATAATCGTGGTCTGAGCACGGAATGAGGGAGACTGAAGAATGTGGTCGATGCAGTGAGTCATAACGGTCAGAAAGAGAAGCTGAGGAATTGGATCCACGTAATCCCCTTTATTTACCGCAGTGAGTCTCTTATCGTCTAGTGTTTTGAGGATGCGCATTCGATGGATTAGACAGGCGGTCGCGTGTCCACTTGGAAGAAATCGCCGACTCCATTAGCTGTGCTACGATGGCCGGTGAAATGACTGAGATATGATTTTGGTCCTAACAAGTGTGGCATGCGTGTTGGTTATTGAGTTTGAACTGAATATACAGAACAAGTTCGATTACATTCTATGAACAATTACATCACCAGTAGTAAATGTTTCGTAATTATCGAATAAAAAACAGTTTTTTTTTATCAAATCTAGTAAATAAAATTTTAAAATATCCAAATCATATATACCCACTTTTTATTTTACCCTCGGCCCCAAATCAATTCGACTAGAAATATTTTCTAGTTGAATTGATTATTTTTATATGTTTGAAAAAATTCATCCATTAAGTTTAGTCAAAATTGATTGATAGAACTAAAGACCTCGAAATGATATAAAATCAGTTCATATATATTTATCTAATTCTTCTGATTCTAAAAATGTCATGAAACATTAATTTTACTCAATATATTAAAAGTAATGATTTTTAAAATATAAATATATTTAAAAAATTAATTCATGTTTAAAAAATTACTGCTCTCGGTATATTTAATAAAATTGATGTTTGATAGTATTTTTACAATCGGGAGAACTAGACGAACACATAGTAATTTGTTTTATGTCATTTTGAGGTATTTATTTCCATCAGCCGATTTTAGTCGAAACCAGCTGATGGATAATTAGAGACCTTAAAATGACATGAAACAAGTTTCTATGTATTCGTCTAGTTTTCCTAATTGTAAAAATAGTATCAAACATCAATTTGATCCAATATATTAAGAGCAGTGATTTTTTAAATATGAATATATTTAAAAAATTAACTCGTATTCAAAAAATAACCGGTTTCTACCGAAATCGACTAATGGATCTAGAGATCTCGGAATGATATTAAATCAATTCCTATATATTCGTCTAGTTCTCCTAATTACAAAAATACTATCAAACATTAATTTGACCTAATATATTGAGAGTAGTGATTTTTTGAACATAAATTAGTTTTTTAGATACATTTGTGTTCAAAAAATCACCGCTCTCAATATATTATGACAAATTGATATTCGATAATATTTTTACAATCAGAAGAACTAGATGAATATATAAAAACTAATTTTATGTCATTTCAAGATCTCTAGGTCCATTTGTCAGTTTCGGCCGAAATCGATTGATAGACTTAGAGACTTTAGAATGATATAAAATCAATTCCTATATGTTCGTATAGTTCTTCTAATTGTAAAAATACAATCAAATATCAATTTGAGCTAATATATTGAGAGTAGTGTTTTTTTAACATAAATTAGTTTTTCGAATACATCCATATTTAAAAAATCACTGCTCTCAGTCTATTATGACAAGTTGATATTCGATAATAACTTTACAATTAGAAGAACTAGATAAACACATAAAAATTGATTTCATATCATTTCAAAGTCTCTATGTCCATTAGCTGGTTTCAACCTTGAAATGACATGAAATCATGTTCGTCTAGCTCTCCTGATTATAAAATAATTATCAAATATCAATTGTCGCGATATATTGAGAGCATTAATTTTTTGAACACGGATGTATCCAAAAAATTAATTCACATTCAAAAATTATTATTCTCAATATATTGTGTCAAATTGATATTTGATAGTATTTATACAATCAATAGAATTAGACGAACGTATAGAATTAATTTCATATCATTCCGAGGTCTTTAGATTCATCAGTCGATTTTAGTCGAAATCGACTAATAGATTTTTTAAACAGAATGGAATCGATTCAACTGATTTATTTTTTCAATCGAATTGATGTAAAGATGAGTATAAAATAAGAAATAAATATGTGATTTGATCATTTTAAAATAATCATATATGATTTAAATATTTTAAAAATTTATTTACTGGGTTAAATAAAAAGATTAATTAAAAAAAAGATCGAATATGTATTTTCCTGATCTAAGAATAGACAAATGAACCGTCCGTTGTTGCGAGCGGGGAAATCCGAGGGAAAGAAGTCAAATGTTTTACAGGTTAGCTAGCTAGCTAGCTAGGCCACCACTTGGGTTTCGTCAAGGGCACCGACTGTCCTTAATGCCGTGTCTCTAATATACATATATATATAGAAGCGCATTCCCCTTCCCCCCTGCTACAAAATATCCCCAATCCAAACTCGTTCTCCCATCCACACCCAGTTTCTTCCCAGTTACTCATTTATGGAGTTCCAAGAGGGCATCAGTTCCACGGGGCTACAGAGCGAGGAGATGGACTTGAGGAGAGGACCGTGGACGGTGGAGGAAGACCTTGTCCTCATGAATTATATCACTGCTCACGGCGAAGGCCGGTGGAATTCCCTGGCTCGTTGCGCAGGTAATTAATTCGCTGTCCGTACACGTGCCTTACCTTAGTAGATCGATTCTAATCGATCCGTTGTTAACTAGCTAACTGACTGACTGACTGACTACAGGGCTGAGGCGAACGGGAAAGAGCTGCCGCCTCCGATGGCTGAACTATCTCCGCCCCGACGTCCGCCGCGGAAACATCACCCCAGAGGAGCAGCTGCTCATCCTCGAGCTCCACTGCCGCTGGGGGAACCGGTGGTCCAAGATCGCGCAGCACCTGCCCGGGCGGACTGACAACGAGATCAAGAACTACTGGCGGACGCGCGTGCTGAAGCACGCGAAGCAGCTCAAGTGCGACGTCAACAGCAAGAAGTTCAGGGACGTGATGCGCTACCTGTGGGTGCCCCGCCTCGTCGAGCGCATCCGGGCCGGCGCCGCCACCGGCGCCTCTGAGGAACCGGGGCTTGGCCCCGGGAAACCGACGAGTCCGTCGGACTCGTTCGGGATGGAGCTGTCTCCGCCTCCGGTCTCCGACGGCTGCGAGGACGCCGGGGTTGCTACGGTGGCGGGGGACGATAGCGGCTGGTTGGAGTCGGCGTATGATGACCTGGTGTTGCCCGACTTTGACCAGAGCATGTGGACGGAGAATCTATGGAGCGTAGAAGACATTTGGTCGCAGGAACAGCTGTGGTAGTGCCCCTCTGTTTTCGGGAAGAAAAAACGAAAAATAGTATTTATCAAATTTGTAATTTTGATTGCTGCAAAGAAAAAAAACAGAGCAATTTTTTTGTTATAATTTTTCGTGAAGGTTAAATCCTGATATATACATAAATTTATACTCCAATCTTTATTTTAAATATATCCACTAAAATCATTAAATTAAATATCTCTTAGATCGAAATTTATTGATTAGAATGGTTGAACCGGAAAGATAGTGGTGGATTTAGGTGGAGTGTGGGTGTGTTTTAGCACCCTTGTTCTCGAAAAATTCTACCAATATGTTACAGTACGAGGGACAATGAGAAGGAAGACAAATTCCAGTTCCCTTAATTGTACAATTTTTTTTTTTTTTTTTTCTGAATCAGTCACTGCAGATAGGTAGATTTAGGAATGTGCTTTTTTTTCTTTTTGTTTGGATTCTATAAATTTCAAAATTCAAGAAACTCCGTTTGACCTTTTTTCGAATTTAAAATTTCATTAAAAATTCATTTACCTCTGAAAAGCAAATCTGAACAACTCGATTATATATGCATATTTTTTTCACATAAACTATACATTAGTCTATTTATATATATATATATATATATATATATATATATATATATATATATATATATATATATATATATATATATATATATATATTTAAAAATGATCATATGTTTTAAAAGTAAAGAGAAAAAAACGATGGCAACGTTGCATGATAGCACAACGCCTCGAGGTCCTTTCAGAATTGTTTGCTTAGTCAGCTACAATGACCCTATTTAGCACACATTGAAAATGAATCTCATAATAGAGTAACACCATATACAAATATATCTATTACAGTAACAACGGGAAATATCAACTGTATAAGTGGGAAGACGACGGTAACATTGCAGCACATGATTCACTAGACAGTGTTTTAAAAGGTACCATTTAGAATCGCCTAAGTGATGGGTGTCAGTCCGCCGTCTCGCTTTTTTAAAGACGATGCCCTCTAGTCGTCAGTCGTCACCACATTAACCGTCCGCCTAGGCAAAAGCGACCGATTAAGTTTTTTTATTCTACTTCTATTTTTTTTTAAATAAAAAATTTTAAAAAATGTGAGAGGATGAAATTTCAATTTCAAACAAAAATAGTATCCATGACACCTCTTCGATAGTTCGGTTCTTTCAAATTTCAATTGTTTCTCTGTCGCTGTGTCGCTGCCTCTCTGCTATCGTCGACCTCTATGCCCGGTGCCGCCCCCGGTGCAAGTGTTAAGTGATGAGTTGTCCTTGTAGATTTAAATTTTTAAATTGAAGGAGTGAAATTGTATATTATTTATTTATTTTAGATTTTTATGATAATTTTTATTAGGGTTCAAATTTGTTAATTGTTTGGCTCAAATTTAAGATTTGTGTTACGTTTAGGGCTATGACTCCAAGTGTATTTTGTTTGAAATTTCATATTTGTATGATTGACTAATTATGTGTGCTAAGGTTAATTTTTAATTTTAGGGCTTTTGACATTTGACGTCGGACATGATAGTAGTTATCTTGCGGACTGACAAGAAAAACAATTGAGGAGAAAACAGGAAGAGAACCTAAAGAAAACAAGGAGAAAAATCTGTTTTTTACTAAAAAAGAAATTTTATTATTAATCGAGGGATAAATTTTTATACAACTAGATAAATGTTTATATAAACTTTAAACATAAGATAAAGAAAGGAAAGAAATTATAATATATGAATTTCAATTCTAATTTTGTAAAAAAAAAAAAAAACAAACAATTTTTTTCAAAAAAGAAAATCTCTATATAGAAATTAAAATTAATAAAGCAAACACTATTTAAGACTAACTATAACCCACAATTACTAGGTATAAAAAAAAATATCTTAAATACCATAAAAAAATTACTAAAAAAAGTTGTAAAATCTTTGAAGGTTCTAATGAAGGTCTAAATAGTGGATTTTGGGCCTAAAAATTGATGGTTATGGGTACCCCACAACAAATATAGATTTTCAAATTCTGCACATTTTGCCATAAACAGAGTCTGATTTCGAGTCCCGAGTCAAAAGTTATAACTGTTTAAAGTTCAAGTGGTCATGTTGGATTGATCCTACATTAGTCTCTTTGTGTTGAAAAGAACTCGCCCTCAAGTTTATTGTAGTCTCATCAACATCCACTAAATAAGGAGTCAATTGTACTTCACATTAAAGACATTGAACGTCTTCAGATAACAAGGAAGACACAATCTGTAGGCATTGTCGTTGATCTTTTGTAGTATCTCACAAGGTCCAATCTTTCGATTCTTCAATTTATTATACTCGCTAATAGGAAAATGATCACAAGTTAAAATAGTCAAACAAAATCTCTAACCTCAAAAAGTACCTGACGACGATGAAGGTCAACCCAAGTTTTATACTTGGTATTGCTATACATAATTGGTAGTTTCACCTGCTCATGAAATGTTCTGAAGATATTTTATCATCTCATATGCTTTAGGGTTAAATCGTCCCACACATGGGACATGGGCTAAGTCCAAAACCCTTGATGGTTCCGCCCATAGACAATCGTGAAAGTATTGGTGCGGGAAGCATCAGGCGATCGAACTTGAGTTTTGATAATGACAAAGGGTTCAAAGTTAAGATTATTTGTTATCTAACAAAATTGAATAAAATTGCAGGAAAGTCCTAAAGTTTGATAGTTTAGTTTGTTGTCTATCTTGGTTTCACATCAACTATCGGCCTCTCAAACCTAGTTGGGTTTTAACTTGGTATTTGATACCCTAGACCCATCAATCCATGCACGCTCTGTAAATATATTAGATCATAAAAACACCTAACTTAACTTGTTTATTATTCATCAAAATCTGAGTTAGACCGTTAGTACAGATTGCACCAATATAAGAAGTTATTTATGGATTTTGTATATGGAGAATACTTAGAGTGAGAGAGGAGATTAATATAACATTCAAAAATCAAGAGCTTCATTATTGCTCACTTATTGATATTATTAATAAGAAAAGTCATAATTGATTTGATAGTCCACTATATTTGGTGGTCTACCTCTTATAAGCTTATTGTTCCTTTAATGACTAGAACATAGAAAGAGAAGAAGTTGCCACAAATGAAGAGCATAGGAAGAGAAGAAGTTGTCAGAAATGAATTTTTCACTTGTGTTGAGATATTATTGTCTAATGATATTAGCCAAAGTGAGATAGTAAATATAAAATTATTGAAGTATATCAATAAAGTAGGGGGGTTTGGAAGAGTATTGACTATGGTGGGATAGACAAAATAATGAGAAATATGATTGAGGTTAGAACTAAAAATAAAGTAATAATCGCTTACTTTATATTATAAATTTTATTGTTTATTTTTTTATTTTCCTTTTTGTTATTATTTGATTTGATTTAATTTTTATTTAGTTCCATGGTGACATCTTTTTGAAAATGATGAACCTAAATTGTAAAAGACGACTAAAAGAATCTTTTCTTTAACTATAAGTTCTTTCGATTATGAGAGAAATTTGAATACTTTTGAGAGGGTAAGTATTTAATTATTTATTGTGTATAGTGTACTAATTATTACTAAATGTCTAAATATATATTTAATATTAATATTTTTGTATAATGTAGATCCATATAAAGAAAATAAATAGACTAGATACTAGAAGATTGAATAATTTAGTCTATGTTCAATTCAATGGCAAGATTATAAAAAAAAAGATAAGAAGAAAAAGTAGTTGATGTGCCACTTACTAATGAAACAACTATGACACAAGGATGTTTTCATAGGATGCTCAGTTAGTTAGAGGGTGATAAAATTATTACAATATTGGAGCAGCAAAATCAAATCATGATTGATGTATGCACTCGTGGAAAAATTCTTTCTCCACTTAGCAGTTAGGTATAAGCTGACCCCATGATTATCTCTATTCACTTAACCTGGGGAAAGACTGTGAAAAATATTTGAGGTGATCATAATTATCTTTTATTATAACTATGATAAAAAATGAATTATGGATGGCGGAGATGAAAATATTGAGATAAATATTAAGAAGATAAGAGAACTTCATAAAAATTTTATATTGGATACAAAAGAGGAAGGTACTATAGATTTTTAGTTTGAATATGATACGGAGAAAATATTGAAGAAATATAGAGATGAATTAAAGAAAAATTAGGAATATAAAATTATATGAGTGATTTTGTATCATTTTACTAATTTTATTGTACATTGAATAAATTGTGGCTAGGCTACGGTGGCCGCCGGCCTACCATTTTAGAACACTAAAATTAGCTACAAGTAAGGACAAAAATTTACTCATTTGATAATTTTAAATTCCGATAAAAGTTTCACTCGATTGATTCTTATCTACACTTCTAAATTACACATTTGGACCAACCAATTTTACTTTGATTTATAATTGTTTTTAGCAGTACAAAGCGGTCGCAATATCGACAGTAATGGACGTTCTCTTCAACGCAGACCCTACTTCCTCACGCTGTTAATCGCACACATTGGTCACGTTGGCATATTAAATCGTCCATGCTCGTAATGGAGAGTACAAATCCACAGGTTACCAATTAATCTATACACTTGTCGTTTTTTCACTGGTGGGCTTTTCTTAAACGTCCAGGCCCTTTTAAATTAGTTATAATGAAATGGTCTCCATCTTGTTACCTATTCGAGGGGCAGCCTATCCGATAATCAATCGGATTGACTGACGGTGAGAAATCTTTAGGGTATGTTTTGTTTGTATATTTTTCATTTTAATTTTTTTAAAAATATAGATCTTTCAAAAAAAAAAAGAAAATAATTTTTAAATATCTTCTATTTTTTTAAAATATACTATATATATTTTTAAAAAATAGATATAAAAAATACAAACCAAATCTTATTTTTCTAAAAAAACACACACGTTTTTTTTTTAAAAAAAAACTTAAACCAAACCATCCTTAATTATCTGTGATGTCATGTCATGAACGTCTTCATCACCTTCACCTCATCATTCCCTAGTTGCCCACTCTTTGTTCGAAAAGTATCTTTCGTATTCGGCAACTCGCGTGCTGGGAAAGTAAATATTAATTTTATAATTGACAAAATTATAAAATACAATTTATAATATTTTAAAAAATCATAGCTGCTGCTGAGTAATTATTTAAATATAGTATTTGATATGGGAGAAAACAACATAAATAATTATTTTAATTAGTTATCTTTAATTTTTTTAATAATTTAGATGTCTAATTTTATCGGACTAATTTGATTTTCATCCTTTAAAATATAATTTATACACATTCAAAAATAGACCTCTACTATTACAATTTACTTGTCGCGAGTGATTGTTTATAAAATAAAAATATAAAAGAAAATTAGTCTGGACCTAATGATTTTATGAATTTTATTGATTGAAATTCTATATAAGGTGTATATATATATTTTCAATACTATACGCTTAAAAGTTTACAGATTTTTTCAAATTACGAACCCATTGATTATTTTATATGTAATGTAATCTGGATTATAAAAGATAGTGAAATTTTATAATCTAGATTACAAAGTAAATACTATGCAATTCGATTATATTACGAGATCGTCGTTTAACTAAAATTTAAATATCGAATATACCTTTAGTTCACCGTGGCCATCGCCATCGCCTCTACCCGTCGTCTCCTAATCAATTAGTTAGACAGAAAAAGAATCGTGCTCAATTTATAGAAAATATATTAATTTTTTAAAAATGATATTGAATTTAGAAGGAAATATATTTTTTTTTTTATATTTTTATATCTATTAAAAATAAAAATAATTAAATAAATTAAGAAAAATGATATGTACAGGAAAAAATCTTAGGAAAATATTAAAGAATAGGTACATATAAAATAATGAGTCCATAAAAAATGAAAATGATGGACTATTAATTTATATATCTATCTTTAAATTTTTTCTGAAGATTTTTTTATCATTACTCATAAATTAATATAGAGTTGTATATAAGAAAAATTTACATATATACAAAAATGAGAGTTTTTTTTTACATAGGAGTCAAAGGAAAAAAAAATAATTTATTACGACTTTTGTACCATTTTTCCTTATTTGTTAGCCTTAAAAATTAGAAAAAATAAATCCGTACACAAATTTAATATAAAATTCGTGTGAACACGTGAATAAGCGTGAACGGGACTGCATGTTAATCCTGTTTTCCTCACTTTTCATAATCTTAAATAGTAAAAAGTCCATTGCTGACTCGCTGTTTTCTTTTCCCTCCTTCCTCGTCATTTTCCTCCCTTCTTCGTCGAGTCCCTAATTCAAAAAAACGAAGTGGACTGGGCAACTTGTAATTATAATTTGATCACAGTCAATCAGTCATAATTAAATCATAATTTGATCATAATTAATTATAATTTTCCTAAATTTATTATCCTTTCAAATTATAATTCAGATCGGATGAATAACTTAAGACCTGTCCCTTAGCCATTTATCCATTGTTGATGGTCTTCAGACTAACTTCTGACTATCTGTCTATCTGTATTGACTTAAACTGTAATTTAGAAATGATGAATTTAGAGAAGAATTATAATTAATTATCATCGAATTATGATCAGACTCTGATCATAATTATATCCATCTTCTAATCCACAGCGAATCTGGTGGCTCCTCGTGTTCTTTTGCTGACGTCACGGTCTGCGAAGTGCGTAGAAATGGAATGGACACGTGGAAAATTGATTCTCTCCGTGTCCGTTTCCATACTCGATTAATTGGGCCTTCGCGCTGAGCCACAATTTCTCGGTGAGAAAGCAAAACCACTATTTCCTAATCCAGTTGAGTGGCAGACTCAGTCAGAGCGCACCCATTTAATCAATGCGCTGGGTGCCCAATCCTTGCAGAAACATGGCGCAGGGCTCAACGGCTATTTCGTCTCGATCGCCTCTTTATTTCCGGTTCCCCCATCGAACCTCCCAATGCCGCCCTACTCTCCCGTCGCCTGCCCTCCTCTGCCTTCGCCCCGGCCATGCCCATTCCATCGCCGTATCTCTTATCGCCCTCCGCCGGCTCAGCGGCGCCACTACCAGCGCTTCACCGCCGGAGCAACAACAGGTGGAAGAAGAGGAGGTTAGGGGAGGAGAGGAGAGCGCGCCATGGGATAAGGTCTCGGCCGTCCTCTTCGATATGGACGGAGTTCTGTGTAACAGCGAAGAGCTTTCGAGGATGGCGGCCGTCGACCTCTTCGCCGATATGGGTGTTTCTGTCACAGCTGACGATTTCATCCCATTCATAGGGACTGGTGCTCTTCTTTTCTCCTTTCCCTCTTATCTTTCTTGCAAGTAGTACTCAAATAGGTTCTTGGTTGGTAATGGCGCTTGGCTTAGGTTTTCTCAACGTAAACCCTATTTGAAAAAAGTAGGGCAATATCCGACCGCTGTATCTGGCTCTGCCATATTCTATCATTATCTGTAGAGCCATAATCATCCACATACCGTTGTCTCTCACTTTGATGGTGACGATCTTGCATCTTCCAGAGTCTTGGCACCAAGCAATAATACTAAAGGATTAAGAAGAAAACTTATTAAGCATAAATTTACCAAAGAGTCAGGGCAACATTATTTGATTCATAGGCATTTGTTCATTGCTCACCATACCCACCATGCAAGTATGTCCAAAAGTTAAAGTATTGATACTAATTGAGCCAGAACCCTTTTAAGTGACTGGTTCCAGAATTATTGGCACTTTCCAATCAATAAAGAGATTGATTGGCAAGTGTGGATCAATGCCCTATAATTGATGATGATTCTGGGTTGAATGGAAAAATTGGGAATCTGCTTCATGAGTTTATGTATTTTTACAAATGGTACTTGTGTAACGATAAGTATATACATTGAGTCATGTAGGCGAGGCTAATTTTCTTGGAGGTGTTGCCTCAATGAAGGGAGTGAAAGATTTTGATCCACAAGAAGCAAAGAAGCAGTTTCTTGAAATTTATGTTAATAAGGTAAAACATATTATTATTGCTTTGAGAAGATTGATTGTTATGTTCCTTAGTGTTTATGCATCCAAAATCAAATTTTGTTTGCGTCATTTTAGTATGCAAAGCCAAACTTGGGAATTGGATATCCTGGAGCCCTTGAGTTTATCATGGAGGTATATTCCCCTTAAACTAGTACTTTTTTTCCTATTATCTTCTAAACAAGTAAAATAAGTAATGGGTCGATGCCACCATTTTAGTGTAAAAGAAGGGGGCTAAAGGTTGCCATCACATCTAGTGCCGATAGGACCAAGGTGGATGCTAATCTTGCTGCTGCCAATTTGCCTGTTTCTCTGTTAGTCAGGATTTACTCTCACTGATCATTTGTAATTTCTGAAGTTCAGTTTTATTTCCCTTCATGGCATCTTTTATATGCTAACAAGGATGGGTTAATATGTTTCTACATATAAGGACATATGCTGTAACATGTCATTGGCAAGGTTATCGAATTGAGGTTCCAATCATGAATTGTTTTGGTGATTTTGGTAATTCTGAATTGTATCAAATTGTGGGTTAGAAGGTTCATGTTAAAAGATGAATGTTGAAAAAAAATTCAACCTTACTAAATTTTTTAAATATATCCTATTTAACACCATAATATGATTAATAAATTGTAATAAATCAAACACTGAAGCAATGGACTGAAAGAAAAAAAATAGAAATGTACCATTAGTTAAGACAATCGACCTTGAAACAATAAATTTCATTTTGAAAGAATAAAACCTGACTTTTAATATTATATAAAATTAGCTCTTCCCAAGTAAGGCCATGCATTGTGTACCTGAATATTTCATGTAGTATCAACATCTCAGATGCAATTAATTTGACAATATTTAGCTATGGTATTCTATTTTCTCGTCTTAGTTCAAATAAACCTCAGGTACATAAACTATTCTCATCTAATCTTCTTTCCAACAATTGCTGGATTCTTAGAGATTTTGCTGTTTTATGCATATCAGGTTTGATGTGATTATATCTGCTGATGCATTTAAAAAACCAAAACCAGCCCCAGATATATTTTTAGCAGCTTCTAAAAGCTTAGACATACCTCAGTCCCAGGTATATGGTGTATCTAAAAATTTTCTGCAATCTGTTTAAATATTATTTTCTCCCTAAATTATTACTTGCTTTTGTCCTAATTCTTTCAATGTGATTTCAAAATTCAGTAAATGTCTGAGAAGCATGGAATTTTTGCAATATTTCACTGTTTCATGAAGTTTATATTTCCTACAAGCATGCTATTGTTTTATAACTGAGAAAGTTATTCAGTGTATAGCAATTGAAAGTGCTCTAGCTGGAGTTGAAGCTGCAAAAGCTGCAAAAATGAGGTACAGTTTGATTTACTACTATCTTTCTTGCTAACCATTATAAATTGCAATTGGTTAGTGCATCAGTTTCTTCCTAACAAAAACGAGGAAAGTTGTTCAGTTAAAATTTTGAAGTTCCTTATGCAAATTCAGTTTGTATCTTATATTTTGCATGCCCTATAAGAAGAAGAGGAAGAAAGCTCCTAGAAATCATGTTGGTCAATGAAACCACAAGTTTATTAGTCGTTACACAAATAAAGGGACCTTGTACATCTTTTTGTCCTTGTAATTAACATCTACAAGAAAGTGGTCCTTGTGCTCACCATTATGAACAGCGTCTCCCCTTTATCGGACAATATACGTGTCTAGGTTGTCTAAATTTTGCCTTACCACATTCCTCAAATTAAAAAAGTCACCTTTATTTTTATTTTTCAAAAATTGTAGTTATATGATTTATTACATTTCTGTTATTAAGTCAGTAAATTATACATTAATGATTGGTAGTTAACGGGAGAATCACATTTTGTAGTTCCATAACCAAGTTTAGTATGTGTGTGTAAATGCTGATGTTATAGACTCCTGCAATCAGCTAAGGACACAAATGCATAGACTGACACCATTCTCGACAATCTAAGATTTTTGGATAATTAGTCATCCAATTCAAATTTATAAACATTAGGAGTATGGGTTTTAATCATACTTTAACTTAAGTATCCATTGTATAACTATTAACTCTAACTCTACCTCAAGTTCGAGCATAGACATTTGTTGATGTCTAGCTTATTTCATAAAATGGAAGATGTTCCAAATATAAAAAAGCATTAGAAAGACATTTGACAAAGTGGATGAAGACGTAAAACTGATGTAACAATTGAGAAAATTTGACAATGTAACATTCTTGGCTAAACTTCTTCAAAAAAGTCTTTAACTGAATCTGATCGTAAAAATAGTTGATACAATCTTTTTCTTTAACTGACTCTAAACTAGAGCTATCATTTGAATAATGTTCTTTGAAGAGGAGGAATAAATCTCCTATAAGAGATTGAACAATGTTCTGACATCTATTTGTGAAAAGGAGAGAATGTTGGAGATATACAATAACTAATCCATTGCATTCCAAAAAGAAATTGGCTAATGTGTTGCAAAGGAAAGATAAGATTAGGGTGCTGACAATCTACTCTGAGATGGGAGAAACACTGTAAGGAGATAATTTCTCATCAAACATTGAGAGAGAGATGTCACGAGAGAATAAAATTTGACATGGCTTTGATAAAAGATATTGGAAGAGATAAACATCTAATCTCATCCTTGTCATGTATATAATGTATCATAAGATGAAAAAAAAGTAAAAAGAAAAAATGATGATAAATGAAGAATCTTGCACTTCAACTTGAAATAGAAAGATAAAGGGGAGATCACTCAATAAAATATGTTTGCAACTTCAAGAACAACCTCTTATTAGTCCACTTATATCTTCTGTAGGTACAATTTATTTTTTTACCTTTGCGTCCCCTTTTTGTTTTTCACTAATCACCATTGTTTTTCTTAAAAGCTCCTAGGAATCTAGCCTTTTTTTGCATAGGTATAAACATGATTTAAAGTGCTGTGCCGAGACGGTCGAAACTGGCAAAACATTTTGTTCCACCCGGCGACCGGTACCGACATGACCTCGGCACCGACACGACCTCGGCACCAGATCCACTACAGCTGTGACGTGTTGCGCGACCTTGTGGCCACAGCGGAGTGGTCGCTCGACTCCACAACAGCAGTGGAGGGGTCGCATAACTCTTCTGTTGTCGTTGCGGAGACGTCGAGCGACCCTACGGCCGCAAGGGTTCGCACGACCACCGCGATCGCGCCGGAGGAGTCACGCAATCTCGAAGTTGCGCGATCTTGCGAGTGGTGTCAGATTTTAGATTTTTTAAAATTAAACTTAGCTTAATTATTTTAATCAACTCCTAGCTATGATGGAGATAATCTAAAGAGGCTTTATTAAATCCTAATAAAATTATCTAATTAATTTTATATTTCATTTATTTTAATTTAAAAATTATAATAAATTTTTTATTTATTTATTTATCTATTGCCATATTTTTTCCTTTTTTTTAAGATTATTTGTTATATTGTTTATTTTTTAAATATTTATGTTAAATATTTTATATTTAAAATTACTGAAACTATATTGACACGGTACGATACGGTATTGAAATCGTATCGTTCCGGTCCAGGACCGCAACCTCAGCACGGGTCGAAATTGTAAACGTTGGGTATAATTATTGACTCAGATCAATGATTGGATCAGAATATTTAGATCCAGGACACTCTAGTAGCTGGAGTCATCTTATGGATTGCAATTTGCATCAAGGAAAAAAACCAGACCGAACTGGTGGATCAATTATTGACTCAGATCAATGATTGGATCAGAATATTTAGATCCAGGACACTCTAGTAGCTGGAGTCTTCTTATGGATTGAAATTTGCATCAAGGAAAAAAACCAGACCGAACTGGTGGATCCAAAATTGGAACTGGCTCTCAGAAACCAATGCGATTTTGTCAAAGTCTGACCTGAGATAAAATGTCCTCCAATATAAACAACATGCAAATGATAACAAATTTGTCATTTTTGCTCAATAAATCTATAAAAAAATCATATGCAAATTTCACTAGCATCTAGAGAAGAATAGTTTATCTTTGGTTCCATGTATCATAGTCTTGACTCTTTCATATAACTAAATTGTAATGCATTAGTCTCTATCATGAAGTGAATCTCGCGCTTCTTTAGCTTATTAGCTTTTGAAGTTTTGCTTCTCAATCTCCACATTTAGCAAGAGTTGTGTGATGTCATTAATTCCAAGATAATAAAGGAATGATTATTTACAATTGTCTTGCTTTTTGTTTAAAAGATCTCTTTCATTCTCATTTTGGTGATTCATTTTAGTTAATACTAAATAAAAGAGATATTAGATTTGATTGATCATGTTCTCATAGTAAGTTCATTAAACCTCAACCTAATTTGCTTTAGTTTTATATAATGACAGGATTATGAGTGCACCAGCTAGGTTGTTGGACTTGTGTATAGCAGATTATATATATCATCTAATAAAAAGACAAGAAAATATCTATTGCATCAACAATATTCATCTGTTCACTTGGAAAATAGACTTGTTGCAGACCAATACAAGTGCAAAAGGAAGCAAGTTCATCATAACTGAAGATCGAGTCAAAAAGAAGCTTAAGTGTATTTTTGTACATCTAAGGATTAACGATCAAGTGAAACTTGCGATGCCTTTATTCACATGGGGAACTCCCTGTATTCTATGAAATGTGAGTAACCTAAGATACTGCCATCTTGGTTTTTCCAATGTGAATACTTACATTATCTTGCTTTGCTACATTGATTTTATTTTTTCTGTAATCTACTTAGCTTGCACATTGATTATGCAGTAGCTTACTGAGTATTACTGCACATTTTGACCACAAAAAGAGTGCTCAATTTTATCTTCCAGTCTATATACTTGCGTGGTTGCAAAGATCACTTTTTATATAAAACAAAAACACAAATGCAGTTTTTGTACAAATAGTGCAATTGTGAAGGTTTGATGACTAATTGCCTTATTAGGTGGTGTCTCGATGACACTGACCCAGGGTTGTTTCGGACAACACCTTGTATATAGCATTCTGCATCATAGTATTTTTGTATGTTCCCATAGATTTCTACTTTTCCCACTTGCGACAAGAATCTAACAGCTGAAGAAAAACATGTATTTTCAGATGTTTCACAACAGAGATACTGGAAGGGTTTGATGTACAAAGGACGAGTGGTTTTGCTGATACCGTGAGAAAATATGGCTCTCTCACAAAATCTATAATGCACTACTACAGTGAGCAGTTCTGCATTGGCAAGGTCAGGTACTCTAGGGTTTGCCTCTCATATGAGGAATTTGTCAATAAATGCAAGATCTTGAAAAGATGACTGTTAGTGACGTTTTTGCTCTTCAACTCATGCAGGTGATATATTCTTCTTCTTCTTCTTTTTTTAAAATTATATGCACACTTGGTGCCATTTCCATTTCAAGTTGCTCTGTGGTATTTCAGGTTCCTCAGGTAACAGAAGATATTGCTCTTGCTGTTGTGGGCTGATATCCAACAGTTTTTTCCCTGGCACAGGCATACTTTCAGCTGGTAAGTACTCTGCCATATTTCTGTTTGGATCCGTCACTAACAAGAATTCTTCCCATGATTGATAATGCAAACGCACCTTGTTTGCAGACTTCAAGTTCTAGGGTCTTTGGAGCATTCCCATTCTTGCATTGGGGCGTCCTTGCAAAGGAAAAGACAAACTCCAGGAGTGGAAGAAATGACTTGGATGTAATTGTTTTTGCTCTAATTGGTTCACTTAGTAGCTACTTGAGTTTTGGACTGATTGATAATTCAATCATAGAATGTATATCACTGTAACCATCATTAAAATCTCTACAATTCCCTTATCTGAGTTATACAATAGCAATGTAACCTGAGGCCATTTCGCAATCTACACGTCCGTTTATGGCGCTAGAATGAGTTACGCCGAGAATCTGGGCGTTACTCTACAAAGTTTAACCCCTCCTATTTATTAAATTTGATGAATTATGTCAGTGTTATTAAATTACCTATCATATAACCAACAACAAAATATCAGTAATTACTTGGTAAACAAAGTAAACTTGAAGGCTTCGGTCATTGTATTCTCAATAAATCAGGGTTTAGGAATTTATTCTCATTCTATTAAAATATTTAATATTATGTAAACCATGATGCCTCACTTTGACAAATGGATCTGACCTGTCCCTCGGGATACAGTATGATGGTAAGAGATAGGATGAACTCTCATACAATGAGACACTTCATATCCCCATGGCGCTCGAATCACTCATGAGCCGTCAATTATGATCTATCTATACTTCCCGAATTAACTCTGTCAGCTGATGGAAAATTTCCGTGAAAATAAACTTATCATGTCTAGGATTAATCAATTAGACAAATGAATCTATATGACCCACTTGTTAAACTACTGCCACGAATATAATCTAAAAGTAAGACTAGCAAAACAAAATTTTCCCTATGGTAAAGTAATGTTATTAATGTATTAAACAAAATAGTTTAGACTAGTACTACTGGTAAGTGTGTAAGAATCAACATAGGACAAATAATGGAAACTTTCAAAACGATAAGCTGCCAATTTGAGTTGTGCCTACGTATGGATTGTCAAAACCTAAAAACACAACTTCACCAGATTTAATGTATTCAACGATTAATAATGGGACCAATCTTCAATTAATGATCCAAATTTAAGTGTATCCTGACGCAAGTCATCTGCCACTGCATACTCAAATAAAAAAGAGATAACATCTAAATAAGATAATCAAAGTGACACCAACTAACGCATTAAAAGGATAAGAACATATAATATTTTTTCCATATCTTATGGCAAAGTTCTGCCCTTATTTTTTCTAATTCTTTTCCAGGAGTTCGGCACCCAGCATAAGCAGTTCGTAACCATGGCCTGCCACTTTTGTGGCTTGACTAGAAATTTAATTGCTGATTACCTTCAATTAATATATACAGGTGGTATTTTAACCACACTCAACAAAGTGCACTATTTGGATTCGAACTTCAGTTCTCGTATCATACAACAGGGCTCAGTTTGTCCCGCTTTGGACGATACGTTTAATCTATAACCAAAAAGGAAAAACTAAAAAAATAAATAAAAGGACCTCCCCGCTTCCTACAAACTCACCAAAGCTATGAGCAGTGCAAGAACCCACGTTGGAGAATAACTGGTAGAAGCAGCAGCTGCACATGCATAAGCAATGCCAGTAAAATTTCAAGTTTGAGAAAACTTAAATTATGAATAGATTTAAAATCAATAAGACTAAATATTGTAAAAAGAAATGCCAGTCTAATGCAGCTAAGATGGTTACAAACTGTACATAAGAACGTCCCCTACTAAAAAATAGTTAGTTGCTAGCATTTGAGACAAAATGATTATATGGATCTAACATGGATTTCCAGCAACATTGAAAACATATTAAGTATGACTCGAGGAGCTTCCTGTACGATTTTTATGGACTGCTATGAATAACACAGGAAATGGACGCGCGCGTGCACGGCACACACACACTATATACAATTTATGATTGACACAAAGACAATCTATTAAGATTGTGTATTCACAGAGGTTCTCCTCCTAATTACATTGGCATTTGGAGCTAGTAAGATTGAGATTCCTCTTTTACTTTAACATAGTATCAGAATTAGTCCCCACTAATGATTTTGGTTCTGAGAGTGCCTGCTAAAGGCATGTTAAAAAGAGGTAAATAGGAAGATGAGAGGTAGAAACTCTACCCTTTTAGTCAAGTTCCCCACCTAAATGAATGCATTACATTTTATGTTAGATTGGGCTCTCTCTTAGGTTTTAACAGGTATAATATGACACTAAATTGATGCTTCTATAAGCCCTCAGATGTCAATTACATTTCCAAATGATCTAATTTTTCTGTTCAAGAAAAAACTTGCAATTTCATTGGATTATACTGAAAATGTCATTCTAACTTAATTGGTGAACCACTCACAAGTATCTAGTAAAGTAGATAGTGCCTGATCACACGAATCAGTATTCTCTCCACCTCTGCCTGTGGGCGCGTTGTGAAAAGGAACAGCAGGTGAAGGTGATACAGGAAGAACACAAGGAGATGGAAGTAGAGGATCTTGATTACCATGTGGAGCAAGTAATTGCGCACTCGAAGGTAAAGCAGAGCTTGCTGGTGCTCCTGCATGTGCAGAAACATGTTTTGAGGCTGCTTCATGCGCAGCAGATTTAGTCTGAGGAGCCAAAGGCAGACTAGCTGGAGTTAAATGATCTCTAGTTTTTGATTTGCTTGGAAATCCATATTGGAAAGAACTAGAAGCTTGACTTTCATGATTGTTATGTGAAGGAGCAAGGACAGGAGGTACATCTGTGTGATGATGATGAACATGATGTTGCCAATGGTGATGGAACCGGTGAATATGGTTTACATTTGGTTGTGGAGCTGGACTTGGTATTTCACTGCCTCTCTTGGTGAGAGAATATCGAATAAAAGAAGACAGACGGACCTGCTTTACTTTACCAAATACAGTGTGGTTCAAACCAAGGTTCCCTTCAGAAGAATCCCGGATGTTCTTAGCCAACTGCTTTAACCTTCTCAGAGAAGGCTGATGATTCCCCACTGCAAGCATGATAGATATCTGAACTCTTGTTGGTGGAGCAACAGTTGACCCTTCCAAATTTGTCAATTTAATGTATAGATTCTGTTTGTAGCCAGAAAAAACAGAAAGTTAGTGAAGAAGAAATGAAATTTAAACCTTTGAAAGAACCCAAGAAAACGCCCCAATTGTGAACATTAGAAAACATGAACTAGCTTCAATTCCTGTTCCTAAAATATGGTCAACGGATTCCTCAAGTGAAAAGGACTAATATAAAGCATTGTTGACGAATCGGAACAAAGCATTGTTAATATAAAGCCATAAGCCCCACATTTTGTACTTGGATAGGTGGGAATCATGAGAGGCATTAAGCGAGCCCCTAGCGACCTACCTAGCTACTCATATCCAAAAGCACAACACTGAAACTAGTAGATGGTACATTTCATGACACTTGGATGAATACTAAAGATATCATAATATTGCCACATTAATTTGTATTCTTTATTTACCAAAGAAAACATATTAAATGAACTTGAAAAGGATAAGAAAAGGAACAAGGAGGCAAACCTCATTGGAAGTGAGAAGAAGCCCAACCTTCATCTGGTCTCTCAATTCTCCAATTTTATCCTCTACTTGATTGATGGGGAAATTCAACTTGAAAGTGAAAAATGTATGTACTTTTTGCAGAAGGAAAATATTTTGTGGAGGGATAATTGTAATTCCTTTAGGAAACTTTAGCACCTCAAAGGATGATGAGTTCCCGAACAAGGATGTGGTTAAGTGAAAAGTCGACTGACGTACAACTAATGACATAAACGAGGACCTGAGAATGCTTAGCGCAGTTGAGGATATCATAGCAGTACTGGGGTAGGGCAAAACTCCAAAAACCACAGTCGTCCAATTTGTATCGCTAATTGGTTCCAAAGAAATAATAGATACCTAATCAAAGTAAAGCAAGATATCAGAACAGTTCGTCTTATAGAAAATTGAAATAAGAGAAACATGAAAGGTACCCAAGAATTTGGAACACCAATTTCTTCAAAAATGTCGAGTTGAAGCCTTGGAAGATTGGTATTTAGCATGGAGAGCGACTTTTGGAGTTTGAAGCTTGCAATAATATCAGCTGGAAGAATTAACTTATCAGTTCATGTAAAGCAGAGTAGTATCCAGTCATTTTATTTGATAAATTAATGACATTAATCTGAGGAAACATACATACTATGGCCAGTGAAATGTTGAGGAATCTGACCACTAAAATTTGTATACGATGCATAATTTAACAAAGAATAATAAAAATCGGGTTTCTAATCAATAAAGGTTTTGTTTGGTTAGAAAATGCAGTTCAATGGCTGTTTGACATTTATCAAACAGAGAAAAGGATAACGTAGTTTTTAAAAACTAGTGCGCCTTTTAAATAAATAGCAAAATTAGAGAGACACCAATAAGCCAGCAAGTGCCATCGAACCAGGCAGTCAATCGAACAGTCTACTTTATGATTCTTGATTCATTTCTTATCAACTTTTGATTCTTTTTTGAATAGGCAAATTTAGACTAGAGAAGATAATAACAAGATATTTAAGCTTTAGCTGCCAAAAGAAGTCATCTAAGAACACACACATCCACGACCAAATTGTCTTTCAGCACATACATATAGCTTGCAGGATCTGCAGATAATGAATTAGCAAAAAAAAATCCTTACTACCTTCACAAGCAAAACGCCAGCTAATCATCCAAAAGCTAAGAAGAACCATAACGAATATCCAGTAATCGGATCCCAAAATTGGTGAAACAAATTCTTTCGTTCTCACCTGCGAAGGTCAGATCTCCACTATGACCCTTGTGACCGCCGTAATGCCTCAAAAACGGAGGCAGCCAGAAGATTACGGAGAGCAGCATCGCGACGCCGAGAACCAACGCCGCGACGCAACGGAGCCGTACGATCCGACGTAGCCTGGTACATCCGTCTCCCGCATCATCCTCCGCTGTCGACGCTGGCGGAAACGCCGATTCCGACTGGTTCTTTCCCACCTTCCCCATCCCAACTTCCAGATTTCCTCAGCTCCCATTACATCCCACCCATTCCTCACGGCAAACGATCCAAACCCAAATACGCAGATCAAGAACAGGACCCGACGTCGGGTGTGGACTCCTCCAGCCCTAAAGAAGGACGAGAGAGAGAAAGAGAGAGAAGGGTAGAAGAACAAGAGCTTTGAGTGCATTGCCCGTTTATTTATTTCGAAGTAACTAAGAGAAAAAAGTTTCAAATTTCAAAATTTTGAAAGAGCGATCGCCGATGGATGAGGTCAACCCTTCGATGCTGCATCGGTGGGCCACGAGGACAGGCCCTTCCACCATGTGCCGTGCCGTGCCTGTGCGCATAAATTAAAGAAACGTAGAAGCCTTGATTCTTCTAACACCCACCCACCCACATGGCACGATTGCAGATTGGAATAGCTTCCGAAAATAAATGGAGTTATTTATATCTCAAAGTTGGAAACAAAACAGAACATGGTGGTGGGCAACATTCTCTCTGGGTTCTTAGTGGGTTATGCTCGATCTTTTCGTTACGATTTAGTGGTTAGTACATAAGATATTATCATTATGAGATCTCGGATTAAAAATTTCATAAAATCGAGATAAATATCTTCCTTATGTGTTAATCATTATTCCAAAGACTAATAGTTATCCGTGATTTACCTCCTCCGTGTTAATTCTGGGATGGATTGACGGGAGGCTTTTGCCACCATTAGTGGGTTATGCTCGTGTTGTTGGGTATCTATTTTATTATCCCACATTGCTTCATGATCTGAAGTGGATGAAATAAGCAGTTGTGGGTATCTATTTTATTATCCCACATTGCTTCATGATCTGAAGTGGATGAAATAAGCAGATAGATAGATAGCATGTGGTAGTTGTGGATCGAATTGTTTTGGGCTAAAAGAAAGGGGTTTCCATGTGAGTCCGCTCATTACGTGCGTGCACTTGTTACTTTTAAGTAGATTTATTGACAGGAGTTTATCAGAATTAGACCAATAATTGAGTAGCAAAATCGTCGCCTAATTTTCATACCTCTATAGAAAAATACCCTAGAATATGCTATAAGTTGGAATTCGAACCATGGAACCAAATTTAAAATATTAAAAAATTACAGGGATGAAAATGAAGGAACAGCAAGACTTTTAACCTCCCTAGTCCATCGTTATCGTCTTCCTAACCTAATTTGATCTACTTGAACAAAAGGGAAAGAAAAAAAATAATCAAATGAATCATTACAATTTGCATCTCCATGAAAACATACTACCTCATGAAAGATCTGAAACATAAGAACCTCGAATCAACCACATTACCAAAAAAGACAATTACTATCAATTTAAGTATCTTATAAATTATCCTACATTAAATGCCTCAAACACACAGAAATGCAAGACACAAATTCCCTCCAATCGCCTCACATGAGATGAGAAACTGAAGTTGAAGACAGTGAAATCTTTAAAATGGCAAACGTTAAATACCTAAAATATAAACCATAAATGCAAGAACAAGAGTTCTGGCCCTGGCAGATTATATTAAATCTTGTTGAAAGCAACGATATCACAACTTTGGATATACTCATTGTGGGGCTCCTGAGTCAGAGTCTCTTCAATGAGACTGTCAACTGAGACAAGATCATCAACAATAGTCATCATGATTTGCAGCTTCTTGATGCCATATCCCACAGCAACAAGCTTAGCTGTAAGCAAAGCCATAGGATCAATAGGGAGGGAGGGGGAGGGGGTGATGTGGAAGTAGTATTTGATAAGGATTATAATCAACCAAAAAAACAAAGAGCAATGATGTTTACATGCTCCCCATAAGAGGCCAGGCATCTCTACACTTCGAACAGCTTCCTCCAACTTCTTCATATCCGTCTCATCATCCCACGGCTTCACATCCAAGAGAACGGATGACTTTCCACCTAAACATGAAACAAAGTAGCTTGAGATTTCAGTGAACATTTAATAAGAAACACTAAAGAAGGAATCGGAATGGAAAATGTAAGAATCCGAAAGGTGAAGGAAAGGCTTACTTTCTTTCTTCTTGGAAGAGGCTTTAACAGCCACCTCACGCTCCTCTGCTGCTTTCTTGTCTTCCTCTGTCTCATCGCCAAAGAGATCTAGATCATCATCATCGCCGTCTGCAGCCTCCTGAAATACAGAAGATCAACTAAATACAAAAATACGATCATATTCATGAAGGTGATAGAAGAAATGTATAGCTCCAAATAACTTGAAACAATATGCTCCAACAACATGTTTCCAATGTAATTTTTAATAGTGAACTGGGATAACCAGTTCCAAAGGCAGCAGATATAGAAAATTGATCAACACAATTTACTTGCACTAGATGGATTTTTGCAAGAATTTTTGTTCAGGAAATAGCAGACATAGAAATTTGATCAACACAATTTACTTGCACTAGATGGATTTTTGCAAGAATTTTTGTTCAGGAAATAGCAGACAGAGAAATTTGATCAACACAATTTACTTGCACTAGATGGATTTTTGCAAGTATTTTTTGTTAAAGAAATAAAGCAATAGAAAACATGCAGGTAGGGGAAGGTCTAATGAATCAACATATCAACAGAGCTTACAAAGAATATGAGAGAAAGAAAATTATAAGATAATTGAAAGAATAGGGAACAATTGTTAAGAACATGCCCATAGAGCATTGCAATCCATACATGACAGATAAAAAACTACTACTATAAAAAAAAATGTGTCTTAATAAGAAAACCTGGAAAACATAGTATCTAAACTTATTTTGGACCAGTCACTCTAATTAGATTAAAAAAAGCACTACTAGCTAGCTCAGTTTGTTAAATTAATTGCTAGTGCTAAATGAAGCAAGAAAATGGTTGAAATAAGTAAATTCCATAATGATCTAGGGTAGTTGCCCTGCTTGAAGACGGGACTAGAAGTAGCATACCTTTGAGACATCAGCAGAAGGTGCAGCAGCTGAGACTGCAGCTTGACTTCCAATTTTAACTCCAAGAGCTTCACCCGGAAATCTGGAAACAAATACATGATGGTCATTAGAACACTGCTAAAAGGAGCATAAGGTGAAAATAATAGAAAAAACTAGATAAACTGAACATTCAACAAAGATAGAGAGAGCACAATTCTTCTGTATGATACAGCTAAAGTTGCCTAATATCCAGTAAGTCGATGATAGACTGAGGTTGCCACCTTCGTTGACTTCATTGATCATAACTTTATTACAAATGCTACTCATGCCAAAAATTACCCTCAAATCTATAGAAGGTCTTTATGAATCTCATTTATCCCCTCGAGCTTATAGACAAGATCAAGCATTTTCCCATTCTAATTTAGAACTTGTAAGTCTATTAAATATACAAACCATTCAGATAGACAAGTTTAACTAATTATACAAAATACAATATTTGTGAAATTATAAGGCAATAACGGAGATCAATACAGTAAATACAGATTAACTATTTTATGGCTTCCTGAATTGGGGCAAGACCAGTTACCAATTAAAGCATTACTTTAAAACAAAAAAAAAAAATGTTTACAAAAGCAAGGAATAGGGACTAACATAGACAAAAAGAAATTTAAAATGAAAAATAGTTGACTGAAACTCAAATAAACTAGATGAGTACATACCTCGTACAAATCTCAATCAAATTGAACTATAACAAACAGATCTTTAACAAAACATACATAGTGCAAAATCAAGACAAATTTGATAAACCAAAACTTACATGTTGAAAAAAATAATAATAACATCTCAAACTTCAAATTTATAGTGGAAAGAAAATGAAAATGAGGAAACGAAAAAGTTCAAGTCAACAACTGATCACAATCCCGGGCACGAAGGCTCCGATCAAACAAACCTTGGTGAAAGAACCACAGAAACGCTAGAATACCAGCGGCTGACATTGGGAAACCCATCTCCAGGCTTCGCGACGGCAGCAAACACTTTAACATCATCTTTGCTGATTTGATCCCTGAATTAACAGCAACACAGAAGTAAAAAAAATAAAAAATCAATTCTTTTTTCGTTCCTGTATCTACAAATGGAGAACGCGATTACTATAGGTGCCAAAGAAAATAATCATAGAACTGAATTAGTGATTGGGAATTCACCCAGAGATAAATGTTTTCCCAGAGAGGAATTCCTCGAGAGTTGTGAGACCGGTTTCGGTGTGCAGATCTGTGAAGGAGATCGCCATCTCAACAGCACTGGCACTAGAGCAGCCGCACCGAAACCCTAACGACGAAAGAGACAGAACCCGAGTAGCCGAATGTAATTTATAGGACAATTTCTAGACAGAGAATTTACACATCCTAAACCCTATTTGCTACCTGGTTTCTTATTGGTAGTATTGTGGGACCCAGACATGTTACAGCATCTGTCAGCGTTAATTCGTCCCATATTCTTAATTTTTCTCAATATTTTCTCCAACCTGAAAGCACCAGAATCGGAGTATCCGACCCATAAACGGACCGCCAAAATGGCCAGGCTGCCTGTGTTTTGATCCGACCTAGAGGCAAACCCGCTTCCTTACCTCGCCATTAACGAACACGTTGCTTCCGTGACGATGTCTAGTCTCTGGATCGTCGTTTCGTCACCATCGTCGCCGACGAGCTTCGCCGCTCTCGTTCCCTCCTCTACTCGTAGAACTTGTATCCAATACAAACCCCATGGCGGCGATCTATAGCCTCTTCATATCAACAAATCGGGCGTTCTCATCTTCTACAAGGTCGGTGGGTGGGAGCCCTGGATCCACGAGGATCCGCCCTTCTCTTTGACTTAAAGGATACGTTCGTTCCTCTTGAAAATGAACTATTTGTTGGTTCGCTTCTGTCGATAGGATTACGGATCGGCGGGGCGTATGGACACGAATGATAGCCTCCGGCTGGCGAGCTTGTGGCACTCGATGCACGCCATCTCGCAGCAGCTTTCGCCCACCACCGGTTGCGCCGGCATTGACCTTCTGCAAGCCGACACATTTGACCTACACTGCTTTCAGTCCCTCACTGGTACTATCACTCGCCATATCTGTCAAATTTGCCTTCTAAATATGCCAGCCTTTTTAATTTTTTTGTTCATCTCTTGTTGCATTTGACCTTCATCTCTAGAAAACTTTTGTGACGGTGTACGCTGTTTGTGCTGTCCTTATGGAATTTGTACATGCATCTTAATATTGGTATAAATGTTGCTCTATTGAAACTTCAATGTGTTTGTTGGTAATGACATAATTTATATCTTCAAACACTATAGGGAAAGTCCGCCTATTATTGAGGTTCTATGATATAACAATCATGGTGATTGCGTAGAGAACAAACCACAAGATCAGAAGTTGGGCGCAAAAACATTCCTTAAATCTGTTCTTATGGGGTAATGATGATGGCATCTTGAGTCTTTTTATCATGCTGTATCAAGGAAATATCAAAGAGAATCATCTAGATAGTTTGATCTGTGAATGGATAGATGATTGTCGCACATGCCCTGAATGAACAGATGATTATCTTAGGAACCCTTTAAAAATGATTTAATTTCTCAACTAATAATTATAGCACATAAACCAAAAATTGTGTTTCCGTGACAGTGTTGTCTTTAGAAACTACATTAGCATGAGATAATGCCCTAACTATATAGTGTTTGCTACATGGATATGCTCTTTTAGTTTTGCTGAGGTTGATCAAATAGTGGTTCAACTTTGTGCTTGTAAGTCTATGGTGCTTCACAACAACGTTTTCTCAGATCTTGCCCAGCCTTTTCTCATACAACTGATCATAATTAATTCACTTTCTTGATTCATTATATTTTTTTTTCTATTTCAGATGTTTCCTAACTACCTTTAATAACTTCCCCCTAATTCTCTGTTCACTCTAAAATATGACTATATTTTGAGTAATTTCAAGAGATGGCGAAATGGGAAAAAACATCGTAAGATGATACAAACATGGCATGTATGGATCCTATAGTAGGATAATTTGAATTGGATAAGTTCAAGTCAGGAGGGACAGAGCAAGATCTAAGAAAACTCTATGCAACCTAATTAACATTTACTTAAGTATTTGGATCTATCTGACTAGCTACATGTTTTTGGCATAGAGCCGAATGGCATATAAATCCCATATAGGCCAACTATAACTCATGGATAATCATTATATTATCCCATTGTGCTTAGAGTCACAGCTAAATTGTCATTGATTTGAGCATTATAGGCACTGTTGTGGTAAGAATAGATGTATCTTAACTCTTAACCTCTTCATATTTGCAGTGATAGCTTTTTCAATTTCTCATACATGAACAACTGACTTTTGGCTCCAGATTACTTTATTTAGACACTATTACAGAGTACAATGTCCACAATATTATGGAATGTGTTGGAAATTGTGTGGTATATGTGCAGATAGTAAAATTGTCAAATTCTTGGTCAAGAAGTTGACACCAACATGTTAAGTTCAATTACAAGAAGGAATAGTGAAAAATGAGAACTATTCAGATGCACATACAGTGATTTGATTTGAATATGTTGAAAACTCCGAAGACTTGAAGAATGTAATGGAAGGGAGTTTGGGTTAGTGGATTATGATTCACCACACAGCATAAGTTGTCCATATACGTTGTAGATCAGTGGCAATCCATGCTATGGATGCTAGGAGAGTATAGCATGATGGAGATTACATAAAGATCTTGTGCAAGTTCATTGACCTGATTTTTTGATTCCACTATTTCCTTGAATTATTGTTGCAGCAACCAAAGGGTAGTAGGTTCAGCATCTGAAATATTACGAATGCACCTCCGATGGTATCAGTTAATTAGGTCTACATAGGATAACAAAGGTAACTAAATTTCTCATTTATTGGAAGGTAGGTTTTCTGAAACTTGATATCTGAAACATAGTCTCTAACTAGGGAAGTGATGGAATACTTGAGTTGATTAACATGAAGTCTCTGCAAGGAATAGTTTTATGTGTCAGTAGTAGACTATTTTAAACTCTTGTTTGCTTTTGACATCACGAGATACCAAAGAAAAACGGCAGCGATAGGAGGAGAGGGGCTATGGATTGAAACAACAAGTTTGAAATAAAAGAGATAACGACTTAAAACTTATTGAGTCATAGACTCTTCTTATTGCAAACTTTAGAATTACAACTCTCTCCTAAGTAGAGCTCAAGGGAGGCTTGAATGCTCTGCAAAGGAATGCAGACGCTCCTTATATAGAGGAGAAAAGAAAACTCCAGGTGCACAAGGGGCCCCATCGTCAAGTTTCTCTTACTCATCGGATAAGAGCGAATCTTATGAGGTGTCCTAAACGATAACTAGAGATAAAGTGCTCTTATCTTTTCGTACGCACCTTTATCTTTACAGCACACAAAGTTAACTTTACAGCTTAGCTACTTTAGACGAACGGTGGTGGTGGTTTAGACAGGATGTAGTGGGTGGGTTCACCTCGTCCGCTAGACTTTAAAATTATTCATTCTTCTGACAGCATCACTGAGTAGGTTAGCCGCTAGCTCTAATTATTGGTCCACTTACGTTATAGCAGGATACCAGTCCAACCACTAGTTGTTCGACGTGCTTAACCTTTGGCATTCTCTGCATTTTATTGAGTGGTGTATTCGTAACTGTTGTAGGGCATTAGTGGCTCGTATGACTGCGTGATGTTGCAGTTGATGTAGCTGTTCACGGATTCGCTGATCTTCTTCGAGGGATATTGAGTATTGTATTTGTAATAGTTTTTGGTACTGTTCAGCCAATTGGAGAGGTTGCTGAGGACCACTGTCATCTCATTTGGGCTTCCAGGCTGGGCTTCATTTGAAGCTCCTGTAGTGCTGAGGGAACTAGCTCCAGGCCTCCAAGAATTTGCTCCGGCCATTCTGAAATAACAAGACAAGTTATTAGTCGAGAGAATGTGTCGGCTAATTGATTGGCTTTGCCTTCAATGTGTTCAAATTGTATTGGAATGTCGGTCCTTGTGATGTAATCGATGAAGGTGAGCCATCTCACTCTGGAGGGCTTATTGGTTGTTGTCTTCCCAAAGAAGCTAATAATCACCTGGCAATCTGTCCTGATAATTAGTTCATTCTTGTCCATATAGTAGATTTTGAGGGCTTCGAGTGTATTTATAACGGCGTGTATCTCCACGTCAATTGTTGATTTTATAGGGGAGTACTTGCCGCTACCATAGGCACATATTTTCTCAGAGGTTTTGGGGTCAAATTTGTATCTTTTCCATTTGCAGACGCTGCCCCATCCTTCGAGACATTCATCAACTTCAAGAACTATGAAGCAATCTTCTAGGGGTACGAGGTTTCTGACTGTTTCTTTGATCTTCTTTACTATTGACCAGTCTTGGAAATTCATTCTTCGATCTCCTGTTGGACAAGTCTTGGCATATAACGGACTCAACAGTCGCCCTAAGTTAGGAATGTAATTTTGAGCATAGTTGAGTATTTCTAACCAGGATCTCATGCCTTGCTTGGTTAAGAGATCTTCTTCCTTAAACTCAGTTATCTTGGTGATAATGTGGGGTTGAAGCTTGATTTTTTGGTTGCCCAGTACGGCACCAAGATACTCTATCTCCGAAACTGCTATCTTCAATTTTGTAGGACTGAGTACCAGTCCATTTTGTTGACAGATATTGAGCATAGTCCTCAGGTGCTTCCCATGCTCTTCCTGGCTTGAGAGAATACAAGGATGTCGTCAATATAGACGGCGATGAAATATTCTATCCCTCTGAAGCAGTTGTCCATTTTTTGTTGAAAAATGACAGGTGCATTCTTGAGGCCGAATAACATAACTAGTCATTCATATAATCCGTCGGGCACCCAAAATGCAGTCCATTCGATGGATTCAGGATGCATTGATACTTGGTGAAAACCACTTTTGAGGTCAAATTTTGAATAAATTGAACTTTTGCTGACCTTTTGTAGAATTGTATTAATGCAGGTAGGCTATATTGGTCTTTGTTGGTCAAATCATTGAGACGCTTATAGTTGAATACCATCATTTCTTTCCCTTTTACTTCTTTACCAGTGGCAGAATCTATAGTTGTACCGGAGTTAATGATAATAACAGTAGTTCTGTGTCAGCTTTTGCTTGGTCTGATGACTCCCAATTTTAATAGAGCCTGGACGTGTCTGGTAAACACCTCCTTCTGATTTGGCGTTAAGTGCTTCAAGGTTCTGTTTTCAATGATAAAGTCCGGATTTTTAATATCCTGATGACAAAGAATTTTATTTTTTGACCAGTGCTGAAGAGGATTTTCGCCAATGAAACCTTGCTCCCTCAACTCCTTTAATAGGGGGTCAAATTGTTCTAAAAATTACTGGGAAGATTTTCCAATTGAATAAGATATTATTTCCTTGATTTGTATATATTCATCTTCCTCCAGATCAAACTCCTCAATGGTCGCTACCGTATTTGCTAAGGGAATAGTATTGATCACAGTTAGATTTTTATAGAAAGTAACAGCATTACCTTCTATTCTTATCCCTCCATGCATAGCTCTTATAAAGTTACAGCCGATAATCATCTGTATCTTAACTCCTAATACCATTAGAAAGTTGTATGTATAGGGAATACGAAATTATTATCGCCAATAATCATTCTTCCTAGCCTCATCTTTAATCTGGCCGTCTGTTGGGAGTTTATCCTGTTGAAATGAACAATTAATGTATTCTCCTCTAGGGCTTCCTTAGGAACTGATTTCTGGTCAACACAACAGGTAGTTAGACCAGTATCTAGTATTGCTCTCAGTGAGAATTTTGGAATACCTGAAATATCAATCTCTACTTGCAAGTTGTATAACATGTTTTTGATAAGGCGAGGGCCTTGTTCTTCTTGTGCTGCAGTTATCCTCTCTGTTTTTTCATAATATAGCATATTGGCGGCTTCCAGCTGTTCTTCTTCTTCGAAAATCGCCTCTTTTCCTTTTTCAAGTGTGGCAAAATCTTTCTCCAACTCCCTTTCCAGCAAGAGTTGTTCATAGAGGTCTTTATAATAGGAGACTTCCTTTTGCAATCTTTCTATTTCTGAATCGCACCATGAAATGTACCTCTGTTGTTCCTGCAAAAGTTTATTAGGGAAAAAGGGTGTTGGGTGCAGGAGTTGCAAGTGCAACCAGTACCTTTTTGCCGAAGTAATAGGGTCCGCAGAGATTGTAATAGGTGATAAGGCATTTAGGGCAATGTATCCTGCCCTCTTTATTATCTCTCTTTTGCATCCGGTGCATTTTGTCGGTTGGAGAGGAAAAGTATCACCATTGGACTGCCATTCATGTTTTCATTGATATTGTTCGTCCGTTACCCTTATTTGGAGGTGATACCCTCCATCGACTTGTCCTTGCATAAATATACTGTTAGTTAGAGTGAGGGTTTGTATGGACCTTTGAAGATCTCCATTATCTTCCTCTCCCTCTGAGATGTTGAAAATTGCATCACTCCGGGCCTCGTCCTCTTGGACTGATAGTATATCACAGCCCTCTGGGATATCAAGCTGCTCAAACATTGCCACTCTTTTGGAGCTTCGCTTGTCATTAGGGCATTCTCTGGCGAAGTGCCCATCTTGGCCGCAGAGATAACATTTGCACTTTTTATTCTTGATCAAGTGCTTTCTTTTCTCTATCCTTACGTGGGTATCATGAGGTTTACTCTTGTATGTCTTGCTTTTTTGAATTCTGTATCATGAGGTTTACCGAAAACGCCAGATTGAAGAAATTCATCGTCGGACGATTTTTGGATTTCAAGATGATGGATTCCAAGAGCGTGACATCTCAAGTCCAAGACTTGCAACTGATACTGCATGATCTGGATGTCGAAACTATGAAGCTGAATGAGTCATTCAAAGTAGCCTCGGTAAATTGAGAAACTCCCTCTGTGGTGGAAAGATTTCAAAAATTATCTGAAGCACAAGCAAAAGGAGATGGGACTTGAAGACTTAATTCTATGGCTATGACTAGAGGAAGATAATCGAATATTATCCAACTCCAGAGGAACTAAGCGGGCAGTCGACGAGATGTCCAACCTGGCTAAGCCAAATGCAAAAAAGTCAAAGCAATCCAAAAAGAAGACTCAAGGCAAGAAATTCAAAGGCACATGCTTCGTCTATGGAAAGCCATGACACATGTCCAAAGATTGCAGGCGCCCGAAGAAACTAACCAAGAGTCAGAGGAATGTTGCGAACCATGTCGCAACTTATGACGACATGGAATTGGATCTCACTGCAGTCGTGTTTGAAGCCAACACGGTAATGGACAACCCTAAGCAGTGGTGGATTGATACTGGAGCAATACGTCATATCTGTTCCAATAAGGCGATGTTCTCCAAGTATACTCCGATAAGTGGAAGAAAGCTCTATATGGGCAATTCCACGACATCCCCGATTGTCGAACTCGGGAAAGTTGTTCTAAAAATGACGTCTGGGAAAGAGCTAACGCTCATTGATGTGCTCCATGTTCTCGACATCAAGAAGAACCTAGTTTCTGGATTATCACTTATTAATGTCGGTTTCAGACTAGTGTTTCAGTCAAACAACTTTGTACTTACGAAGAATGATGTCTTCATAGGTAAGAGGTACTTAGAACAAAGTTTGTTCAAAATTATTGTAATGATTGTACACCGTGATTTTGATGGTAATAAAATAAAAGCTTCTAGTTATGTTGTTGGGTGTTTTAATTTATGGCATGATTGACTTGGGCATGTCAATAATAATACTCTGAAATGTCTCGTCAAGTTAAATTTATTATCAAATGTCAATGTGGACGAAACACACAAATGTGAAGTGTGCGTGGAAACAAAAATGACGAGACTACCTTTTCATTCGATGGAAAGGTCAACGACTCCTCTAGAGTTAATACATAGTGATCCATGTGATTTAAAATTCGTGCAAACTAGAGGAGATAAAAAGTATTTTATTATTTTTATCGATAACTGCACGAGATTCTATTATGCCTTTCTTTTAAAAAGTAAAAACGAAACCTTAGATGTTTTCAGAACTTATAAAACAGAAGTTAAAAATTAACTTGATAAACGAATTAAAATAATTCGTAGCGATAGAGGTGGAAAATATGGTGCACCGTTTGATGAGTTTTGTTCCGAATCTAGCATTATCCATCATAAAACGACACCTTACTCGTCTTAATCGAATGATGTTGTTGAACGTAAAAATCGGACACTAAAGGAAATGATGAATGCATTGTTAATAAATTCAGGCTTACCCCAGAACTTGTGGGGGAACTTATATTATCGGCAAACCATATTCTTAACAAAATCTTTCATAAGAAAAATAATAAAACACTATATGAACTATGGAAGGGTCGCGAGTCATCGTACAAATACCTGAAAGTATGGGGGTGCTTAGAAAAGGTCGAAGTACTCAAGTCAAAGCATGTAAAGATCAGACCTAAAACGTTCGATGCGATATTTGTCAAATATGTTCATAACAATATGCATATCGTTTCATAGTTCACAAGTAAGACATTCCTGATACTCATGTGGGAACAATCATAGAATTTTGGAATGCGATATTTTTTGAAAACATATGCCTAAATAAGAAGGGAAACATTCAAATGATAACCACGGAAGTTCTAACGAAAATAACATTTCTGAACTTAGTTGTCATAAAAGGACTATTGACAATCAAAGTAAAGAGCCACGTCGGAGCAAACGAGCTAGAGTTGAGAAATCGTTCGGGCCAGACTTCATGACTTTTATGTCGGAAATGGACCCAAGAATATTAAGTGAAGCTCTCTCTAGTCTCGACATCCCATTGTAGAAAGAAGATGTAAATAATGAAATCGAGTCCATCATGAATAACCATATTTTAGAATTAGTGGGTGGTGTCGGCCTTTTTGCATGTCACGAGGCGCATCAAATTAATCAAGATTGTAAACTCACTAAAATTAAGACACGTGTCGTAGTAAGGAGTCTCAAGTCGTATTTTTCTCCAAGGATAACTAGTGAGTGTGTGAATACTCTAGATTCGATCCAAATTAAATTCTTACGTTGAATTATACCACTAATGCATCATTGATCCGAATGATTTAATCTCTATCTCTACAATTCACAATTCAGTACCATTACATTCAAAATCTCATCACAATTTCAATAACCGAGTCTAACATTTATCACATCACAATCAAGTTCCAACCTAAACTTAATCACCACATTTTCTATTCTCAATTACAATCAACAACCAATCTCAAAAGCTTAAACACAATAATATTGAACAGATGAAGCATCCAACTCATAATTGTAATCAACTTGAACAATCAATCTAAACCAACAAATCTTTAGTCTCAATCTCATTCAACAATGTTTAATAGAGGTATACAAGGAAAATCTCTAATGAAACATTCTCATTTAAACTTCATCACAATCACAACAAATCTGATGCATAGAACAAAGATCTGAATTAAAGACTTAAATCTAAAGGAATTGCAGAAAACATTACTGTAATTGTGAACTAAGTTAGTAGCTAAACATGGTTTGAATTGCAAACAATCAAAGAAACAAGTATCAAAATTGAAACAAAATCTGAATTGCAAAACTAGGTAATTAGATCATCAGATCTGAGCAAGATCAAACATAATTCAAAGACAAAAAAAAACAAGGAAAACAAAAACCTAAACATTCCACAACCAAACCCAAGCTCCACATCCTTCATCTCTGCCATGGCACAGATCTGCCTCAGGGAACGCCCTTATGGCAATCACCAGCAATCCACTAAATCACCAGCAACCGGAGCGCGAGGTGGAAGTGAAGATTGATCGATCTCTGAGAACCGGAGAACGCCCCTAAATCCCCAGAGAGAATGGCAGAAACTCAGATCGGAGAACGCCCCTAAATCTTCGCCTGGATGAAGCTCGTGGACACAAGACAACGATCGGAGAACGCCCCTGCATCGCTGCTCTATGCTTCGATTGCTGGTTGCCGGATCATAGAAAGCTCGCCGGCGACGAAGAGATTGAATCTTGGCTTTGGAAGTCTGGAATGGGAGGTTGCGGCGTCGCGGAGAAGAAGGATGAACAGTGGCCAGAATCGCGAGATCGCCGAGCTCGATGCACTGTAGCTTCTCACGAAGCTTTTAAACCTCCTCAAACTGATCGGACGGCTAAGAATGATCAAGACTCAATCAACGGTGAAAATAGCCCAAAATCTGATCCAACAGTACTGATCTTCCTCTATGGTCCAGATCTACTCCTTATTAGGTTGGATGAGTCGGATCTTCAACGGATGGCCCAGATCTGCTTGATCTTCAATGGATGGTCCAAAACACTCCAAGACTTGATCGCTTCGTTTAGCCCTAGATTTGAGCCCAAATGTGGTCCAATCTAATCGGGTCCATGACCCTTTTGATGCCTACAAAATAAGAATCAAATATTAGCACAAAATACCATGAAAATAAGTTAATTTGTAATTAAGTCCAAAATCAAATGCAATTACAAAATGTAATGTATATGTGAGTTTAAGTTATGAATAGACCATCAAAAATATGCATTATGAATCAAAATAATATAGTTAAATCATGGTTATCAGTGGGTCTTCCTTCTGGTACTGAACCATTAAGTTGTAAGTGGATACTAAAACACAAGTATAAAGTTGATGGATCAATTGACAAGTATAAGGTCAGACTTGTAGCCAAAGGATACAAGCAAAAGGAAGGTCTTGATTACTTCAATACCTACTCACCGATGACAAGGATTACGTCCATACGAGTGTTGATAGTCATCGTAATACTGTTTAATCTTTAAATACACCAAATGGATGTTAAGACTGCGTTCTTAAATTGTGAGTTGAAAGAAGAAATCTATATGGAGCAACCCGAGGGGTTGTACAGACTTAAACAAGCGCCTAAACAATGGTACGAAAAATTTGACAAAACAATACTGTTAAACGAATTCAAAATAAATGAATGTGGCAAATGCATTTATGTCAAACATATAACTGAAGGTCATGTAATCGTTTGTCTATATGTAGACGACATGTTTATAATGGGTAGTAATCATAAGGTAATTATGAATACAAAGAAAATGTTGACCAAGAATTTCGATATGAAAGATATGAGTCTAGCAGATGTTATATTGGGAATTAAAATTCTCAGGACATCCGATGAGATAGTTTTGACACAATCTCATTATGTAGAGTCAATGTTGAAAAGTTTCAATGTGTACGATCTCTCTACAGGAAAAACGTCTATGGATCTAAGTCAACACTTATCGAAAAATCATGGTGAGCCCATATCGCAATTGGAATATTCTCGGTTAATAGGCAGCTTGATGTATCTCGCAAACTACACGTTCAGATATTGCTTGTGTGGTAAACAAGTTGAGTCATTTTCGAGTAATCCAAACGACACCTATTGGAAAACACTGATACGAGTTCTTAGATATTTGAAATATACTATAAACTACGGATTACATTACGGAGTGTATCCCGCTGTCTTAAATGGATATTGTGATGCTAATTGGATATCAGATACAAAAGATTCTAAATTCACTAGTGGGTATGTATTCACAATCGGTGGAGGAGCGGTATTTTAGAAATCCACAAAACAGACATGCATTGCAGTCAACTATGGAATCCGAGTTTATAGTGCTAGACAAAGCAGCAGAAGAAGCTGAATGGTTGAGGAATTTCTTAGAAGATATTCCGAGTTGGACGAAACCTGTGCTCGCCGTACTTATATACTGTCATAGTCAATCAACAATTGGAAGTGCACATAGTAGTATGTATAATGGTAAGTCACGACATATACGTCGTAGACACAATACCATTAGAGAGTTGATCTCGAACGGAGTGATTGTAATCAACTATGTCAAGTCAAAAGATAATTTGACAGACCCTCTTACGAAGGGGCTAAGTCGAGATCAAATATACTACTCATCGAGAGAAATGAGATTAAAAATCTACAACTAAAATGACTGTAGCGGTAACCCAATCTTGTTGACTGGAGATCCCAAGATCTTGGTTCAATGGCACAACGAAGTTACAAAAGTTGTGTTACAGCACACGAGTTATATTATCTCTATCCCAATGTTAGGATGAACTTGTGCTATCATACCACATGTAGTGAGGTTAAGCGTATGTTTTTAATGATTTTTATACCTTCATAAGGTGGAGTATGGTAGGAAACTCTTGATAGAAGTGTCACATTTGTGAGTGTGAAGATAGGCTGCTTCAATGAAATACTCATGAATCCAAGATAATGTCCATGGTCAAAACAGAACCAACCATGATAACCAAAAGTATGTGAGATAAGTCTCTATGTGGGTGTTATTATCTGAGTATACACAAACAGCTGAGCAGTTTAAGACATCACGTTCACTATGCAGCCTAGTATGCTCGATAGCATTCCACTACGGAAGGTTCAAAATCACAAGCTACCTCTCCCGATGCATTGACTTATCAATTGGATCTTGTGTCAGCATGCATACATGCATTAATTTTCATTCATGTGGGAGATTGTTGGATATTGGATCTTAAAACGACCAATACGGTTTTGTAAGAAAAAATCGATGTACCATCAATCGATGAAAGTCAGATTTGACTTCTAAATCGAAATCTACGTTTCGCGTAGATGAATCTAAACTATTAATTTGCTCAAAATCGATTACGGGTGAATGAGAACTTAATTATTTAAAGTTAAGCTCAAAATAGCGTTAAGGAAGTAGATGGGGAATAGTCCTACATCTAAAAATTCCAAGAGTGATTGCTTCCTTATAAGTACTGTTGTGTTAATAGAGTTAATACAAAAAAACACAAGTGCTCTCTTCCCATGGGCGAGTTGCCCGTCACGCGTACGTGCGCAATGGGCATTTTGTTGGCGCACTTTGTACTTTGCATCATCGCGATGAGCTTAAATTATGCTCTAGGTAATGATGACATGGCACTCGGATGACATATCATGTGCCTATGTCCAAAAGGTACCTCACCTCTTCTTTATAAATAGACATCGGTCTCGAAATTTGAAGTGTTGCTATTTCGAGATAACGTCGTTGTATCTTGAGAAATGAATTGTTGCTATCCGTAAGCAGCTGTAGTGAAGCAATATCGTTTTACGGAGATAGTATTGAACACTAGCCTCAATGATATCCAATATCAATTTGCATCCTCCTGGCGATAGTCTCCGACAGTGCCGACAGTTCTAAAGTGACTACAAGCACGAGCTCCTTAAAGATCTAACATTAATTTCGTTAGTTAATTAATTAATTATTCACTGGATTTGTTTTGTAAATTAATGGAAGGTTAATTAACTAAGTCCGCATGGAGTTTATGTTGTAGCTCGCTAATCATGATACATTACGGTGCTGTAATTTCTGTTTTAGGATCAACAATCATATAAAATACATTTTGTTATTAATAATATATAATTTGATTCGTTCAATTTAAACTAGAAAAAAATTATCACATTTATATAAAAAATAATTTTAAAATTTATTAATAATTTTCACAGATATATTAATCAGGACATAGAATTGAAGATATATTATTATATTTTTTTCTTACTAATTAATTAGTGATCTAAAGTTGTGTTTGAGATTTAATTGTGTATATTATTAGAAAATTTTCTTATTAATAACTTATTTAGAATTTTTCATATTAATTAATTAAAAATTTTAATCCCGGACATTAAAATTGACAATATTACTTTTATAAATACTTTGATAAAAAAAATATATACTTTGTTTTTTCAGTTTTTTTTATTAAAATCTTTGATGAAGATGCTATTTCCAGCCTTCCGATCCAGATAAATCTGATCCTGGCTGTTAATAAAGGACAGAATGTTAAGGACAGAATTAGTTCCGTTTTGATCTAACGGGTGAGATGGGGCTCCTCCCTCCCTACAGTTACCGTTCGTTCCGTGCCTATTTATAGCGTCGTCTCGAGGCGATGCGGGGGTGTTTCCTCGCTTGCCACCGCTAAGTCGGTTCGCTTAGCTTAATTAATCAGCCAGACAAGCAGCAGCCATGGAAGAGGATTCGTCCCGAACCCTAACCCCAATCCTTCCTTCCCTACCGCCGGACCATGTCGCCCCGCTGCACGCCCCAACCGTCGTCGCCATCGCTGCCCTACCCCCGCCGCCTGCCATCGCGCCCATCCCTGTCCCACGCGCCACCCGGGCCCCGTCTGTCGGATCCGACTCCGACCGTGAGGGCTCGCTCTCCCGGCCCTCGGCCGACGACTACGAGGTCTCTGAGGAGAGCCGCCTCGCCAGGGAGCGGCAGGAAAAGCTCGTCCAGGAGCTCCTCATGAAACGCCGCGCTTATGCCATGGCCGTCCCCACCAATGACGCCGCTGTCCGCGCCCGTCTCCGCCGACTCGGGGAGCCCATCACTCTCTTCGGTGAGCGCGAGATGGAGCGCCGGGATCGACTCCGTTCCATCATGGTCCGGCTCGACTTGGAGGGCCAACTCGATCGCCTCCTGAAGGTCCACGAAGATGAGCAGGCTGCGGCAGCGGCTGCCGGTGCCCCTGCTGAGGAAGAGGGTCCACAGCAGTACCCCTTTTACACGGAGGGACCGAATGAGCTTCTTGAAGCCAGGGTAGATATTGCCAAGTTCTCAGTCGCCAGGGCGAAGGCAAGAATCGCGAGGGCGAGGAGGAGGAGGGACGACCCTGACGAGGACGAAGAGGTTGAGGCTGAGTATGCAGTGGATCAAGCAGGTGGCTTCGTCCTTGAATGTAGTGAGATTGGGGATGACCGTCCGCTCTCTGGGTGTTCCTTCTCTCATGATTGCACGATGCTCGCCACAAGGTACAACCTTCTTACTTAGCTGGTTTAGGGATTTATCTTTAGAAAATACATATCTTGGAAAAGAAAAGAAATTGATTGCATTGGGTTTCTCTGCCGGACGTATTAGTTCAAAAGTCAGAAGGCAATACGTTGTGTTTGCAATCCATTTTTGTGATGATTCAACTAGTAATTATATTTACTCCTTTCCCTGTGTTGAGTAGCTGAAAGGAGATTACCTTTATTTCATTCATCCTTTCTGGGGAAATGAGAATGGATGGACTATAGATCTTCCTGTGGAGCCCTACCTAACAGTCAGGAAAAGGTTGGCTCCAACAATTTCCGCTGTTATCTTGTTTCATTCTGTCAGTTTCTTTATCGTATGCTAACACACTAAGGTAGTTAGGTCTTCCTTCCTTCTGTCCGGCCAACTTAAGCCAGAATTCTCAACTTTACAATTCAGCCTGAACTGAAGTTCTTCCTATCAAGTAGCCCATGCTTGACTATCACAAGCGTTTGTTATTAAATGATATTGGCCGTTGTAGCAGCATTTCCACAAACATTCATCGAGTTTGTAGATTGATTATATGTTTGTCATATATGGTCTTGGCTGGCAAGCATAGTTTGTAGAATCGCGATCCTACGTAGAATCGATTTATGGTCAGGATCGGATCGGTCAGGATCGAATCGTAGAATCGTATGATCCTACCAAAAACCCTTAAAATCTTATCATATATGATTAATAATTAGAAAAAATACCTAAAAAATTTATTTACATATAAATAAATAACTAAGTTTGTATATATATGCAATCATTTACACTCAACACCTCAAATTACATTACTACATGTACAAATTTAAATTAACTTGTAATTTAACTATCATTCTCGCATAGTAATAATATTTATATTTTCATATCATAAAATGAAAGAATATAAAATTTCTATTAACACAATAATAATAACACATTTAATGTCAAAAATATTTCCTTGGTTTATAAGATAATTCAATTTAAAGGCTAACAAAGCACCTAACGTATATAACAAAAGCTATTGAATCCTTTGATTCAAATATGAACGCCAGAAATAATCTTTTAAAGATTGGTTGATGTCACACAATACTAGACAATAGACATCCAAAAACTCATTATTTTGGGGAAAAGAAATGACAGAATATTATTGATAAAAAACTAACTAAAAAATAATTAAACATATATTTAAATAATTTAAAACCCTAATAAGATGAAAAAAATAATTAAAATAAAATAAAATCTTCTAGACATCCGAAAAGGATTTAAATGATATTTCTTGAGTTTGAAATAGGGTGGTTAAGGATAAACTTTGAAATTTATTAAAGATCTCTCAACGAGTTTTGATTTGATATATTATAGGCCTCGTGGTTCAATCCGAGTCAAAAGTTATGACCTCTCAAAGCTTCCACCGATCCTGCTCCGATCCTACCGATTCTGTTCCGATCCTACTGATCCTGTTGTGATTCTACTGCAAAAAGCGATTCTGCACGATCCTGGATCGATTTTAGGTTTCCGGATCGTAGAATCGTACGATTCTACGATCCGGATCGCGATTTTGCAAACTATGCTGGCAAGCATAGCATGTGTCTCAAATTTCAGCATTAATGTTTACCTAGATTTGCTTTTGATTGTGAGTTTTACTTACTGCTTCATTTCCCTTTGCTCAGCTCATTTAGTGGAGTTGCCAAAATATGGAGTATGCCTCAAGTAACAAAGGTTTCAACTTTAAAGGGTCACACTGAGCGTTTAACTGACGTGACATTCTCTCCCACGGAAGATAATCTGGTAGCAACTGCATCCGCTGATAAGACTGCAAAACTATGGAAGAGTGATGGGTCTCTTTTAAAGTCATTTAATGGACACCTAGATCGTCTTGGACGTGTTGCATTCCATCCATCAGGTAAGTACATAGGTACTGCTAGTTTTGACAAGACATGGAGACTCTGGGATGTCAATACTGGGACAGAATTACTACTTCAAGAGGGTCATAGTCGAAGTGTGTATGGGGTTTGTTTCCATCCTGATGGATCTTTAGCAGCATCTTGTGGCCTTGATGCACTTGCTCGTGTATGGGATCTTCGTACTGGGAGAAGCATTCTTGCATTTGAAGGCCATGTTAAGTCAGTAAGTAAAAATATGTTTCTTTTGGTTCGCCTCTCATCTTTAATGGTTCAATACTGGGTTTAGATTCATGACATCTTCATTTGTAGTTTTGAAAACTTCAGAATTGTCTAATATGTTGGTTTATTTTTGTAGGTCCTTGGACTTAGCTTTTCTCCAAATGGTTATCGCTTAGCCACTGGTAGTGAGGATAACACTTGCCGCATATGGGACCTGAGAAAAAGAAAGTGTGTATATACTATACCAGCTCATTCGCATCTTATTTCACAAGTAAAATTTGAACAACAGGATGGGTACTTTCTGGCTACTGCTTCATATGATACCAAAGCAATGGTATGCATAAATAATGTGTGCAAACTCTGTTTCACTTATTTGTATGTCTGATTTGAAATTCTTGTTTGGTATTAGGTTTGGTCAGCTCAAGATTTCAAGCCTATTAAAACTTTATCTGGTCATGAAGCCAAGGTTACGAGTTTGGATATCACCAGTGGTAAGTTACAATGTCTTATTACAAGGTTTGATGTTTGGTATATTGAATGTACTACTTAAACCAATTCTTATGTAGGTATATTGTTGCATTATAAATTGACATACCTGTAGATGAAGTCTAGTAATAATTTTTTTGCCTATATAATTCTTATATTTACAACAAACAATTAGCCTAGTGTATGTATAACTGGTTCTATCTGATCTTCACAAATGCATCATATAATCAAATCATTCGCATGGCTTAGTTTCACTTGTTGCTATACTTTCACCTTTGATGTGTAGAGAATTTTGTTTTTTGTAACTCAGTTCCAGGTACGTCTACTGCAGTGAAAGGTTTTTTATTTATTTTAAATGCATCCTAGTCTTAGTTTGCTAGTATAGGTGCTAGGTGCCAACTATGAAGAGTTATAGTGTAGTATTTTGCTGATGCCAATTTTTTTATATGTAACTCAGTCGGTCTTGCTCTGCCGTGCATCTTTGCATAAGTTAATCATTAACCGTTCAATATGTTACTCTACATCATCCTAGGTGATTACTATCAATAATATTTATCAATTGCTTACTACGGAATCTATATATTTATGCCTTCTTTGCAAATACAGCAGCATGATACAAGTCATTACGTTTTGTTACATGAAACATTGCCATAAAGTACCTCCATCACTTGACAAGGTTACTCGGATGTTTGTCTTCAAACATGAAATTGACAAATTTGAGTCCAAGGAGTATACAAAGTTTAGATGCATGCACTCGTCAATAAATTTTAGTTCTGCCAGATTACTCAGGTGCCCTTGGTATAAATAGAGATCTCTCTGCCCATCTATATGGGCATAGTAGTTCATCAGTTTCTTCTTTTTTTGTTACTCTTGCTGATATATCACTTTTCCAAATCGACAACTTTGTTTTTCCATGCCTACTTTTTTGTCATATTATATAACAATTGTTGATTTTTCTTGTTACTCAGATGGGCAACAGATAGCAACTGTATCGCATGATCGCACTATCAAAATTTGGTCCAGCAGAAGCAACGAAAAGAAGAATGATATGGACATGGATTGAATTTTGTATCTGGTTTTGTCATCTGATCAGTTTTTTCCTCGTCTTATTGAAGCTATCAACTTTAGGTAAAACTTACCACTTTGGTCTTTAAACTCTTATGGTAATACGACGGAACCCCAAGTGTAAGAACCCAAGGCACAAGTTTATGTGAGCTTATTCAGCTGTGAAAAGCTCTTAAACTGTCTTTTAGATTTTCTGGCCAAACTGTTGCTGTTGTTGTAGTTCAGGAAGCTCAGCTTTAGATTTATCCACTCATTTGATATAGCTCATCATGTATGTCATCATCACTTTTTTGCCTTGTGGCAATCAACTTGTAATCTATGTGATAGTTTTGAGTTCATACTCCAGAATAATTAGCGTAAAAATTTTGTAAGTTTGGATATGATGCACCAACAAGACATGAATACATCTATCTAAAATTCAACATATAATTTCTGCTTGATTTGCATAAATAACCTATAAAGTTTCGTTTCAACGGACTGATTCGTTGTACAATCTGATAGGATCTCTTCCACAAAATATTTTACCGAGTTAGTAGGGAATATATATTAAGATATCATAAGCATTTTGATAGTAGAGATGATAAGGTTCCTATTAATATTCTCTCTAAACTCTAAAGTAATCAACGGGTTCCAATGAAGGTGAAAATGCTCTTTTGTAAAAGCTTCGCGTTTTCTTGTTCTTATACATGCCGACATATAATCTTTACCTTTGATAATCTAACTTTTAATCTTAATGAACTTTACATACGTCAAGTTCTGTTCCTTTAAAGCAGAGATATCGCACAGAAATAAAACAAAAGTAATTTTTTCCCCACTTCTTTATGTTCTTTCAAGTAAATAAGAGAAAAATAATGATTTTGTTTCATCTTCTCTCCTTTTCTTTCTTAATTATCTGTCTTCAAACAAACACAATACTAAAATAAATTAACATAGTGTTCAGGTACAAGTCATCGTAGTGAGAAAGTTTGACCCCAAAAGTTAAAAGTCACACACTTTTTGACTTCAACACTATCTTTCCTCCAATCTGCTCAAAGCCTTCTTCTCCAAAGTGACCTGGTATTTCTCCATCAAATCTGCAACTTGTATGACAAAGCTATTGATTATACGTGAAACACGTACCGGATTCTTTTTCCTGTTGTAAATAAAAAAAAGAAGCTCATTACTAGTGAAGTGGTCAAGAAGGGACGCCTAGCCGAAAGAAAAGGGTCTTCTTTTTGCATCAGAATTCACACACTGCAGAGAAGCAAAGAATAACATCTCTTATACATAGATAAAGAAATGGGAAAAACTTTGCAGTCACTCCAATCTCCTCCTTTTCACTAGTTTGGACTTTTTGTGAGTTTCTTAGTTCATAAGGTTCGTTCGATCGTGTGAGCTACGATGAGTTGATGCATTGCCCCAGTCCACAAGAAAGGCAGGACTCTTGCTGCTCCATAAAGACCGGCACAAGGTCTCAGCTCTTGGACATTTGAGCTTCAGGAGAGCTCTTGGAGACGAGAATTCTGCAGGGAGACAGATTCAAAGGTGCTGAGCCATGTTGTTTGTTATCTGTACGTTTGTAATACAACAAGAATTTTCTTTTTTATCTTTTTCCTAACTGTTTATCTCATTTAAAGTATTCAGTATTTCTAAAGATGTGCCAGTTTGCAATGCTTGTGTTTTCCTTGGCTTCAATCTTAAGATGTGGAGCAGCAGCTACGGCCATTTCTAACGGCACAAAGGAAGCAGATGGGTTTTCTGTCATTGAAGCAGGTGGGCTAAACAATCTTTTAGTTTTCATTTGAATTTGAATCTTTTCAGATTTTATATCAGTGGTCATTAATCGACCTTTTCTCTCATCTATTCTCAAAAGAAAGAGCTTTCGTCGAAGACGGTAACTATACGGAAGTTGAAAAAGGATTGTCGATGAGGACACTAAGAATTGATCCTTTGGATAGCTTCAAAAAGTATAAGGGTGGCTATAACATCACAAGCAAGCATTACTGGAGTGTAAACTCTCTGTCCCCTAAATATTAATAATCACGTTCATGCACTAAATATGGCTTTCAAATCGAAAATCATTAATGATTTAGCTTTAGTATTCAACAAACAGGAATATTTTGGACAATTATTCAGCAATATGATCATACAAGTCATTGTATAAACTTGAACATATAATAAGAAATATGATCATTTTCCTTTTGCAGTCTACAATTTATACAGGGAGATATGGGTACATACTCGGCACAATATGGCTTCTCAGTGGCTTTGTGTATGCTTGCATTCTCGCGGTGGCACGGAGGACTTGTTTGCTCAAAAAGGAAAGGAAACAAAAGATACTTCCTCTCTCTAAGAGACATCTTGTCTGGGTAACATTACTTGGGATCCTATTTACATGCCTAGCCATGTAAGCCTGTTGTTATGATATAAGAAAGTTTGCCTAAAAAGCAAAAAAACTGAAAAATGTTAATATGCAGAGTAGCATCTGGATTAGTACTTGATGGATGCTCTAAATTTCATTCGAGGGTGCAATCGGTCAAGAACATCATTGTAGAAACATCAGAAGAGGCTTCACAAACCATATTTGATGTGATCAAAGCTGTCGATGACATGGAAAGTGTTACACCGCAATATGGCAGTCTTGGAGGATCCAGCTATCTGAATTCCACATTGCAAAATCTTAATGATGAAGCTGTGAACATGCCGCGAAAAGCTGAGAAGAGCATGGGGATGGTTAACAGGGCAATCAACATTTTGTAAGAACTGAAACACTAAACAAAGAAGAAATTGAAATTGAAATGTTTACAATGTGAACCAAACTGTTGTCTGATCTGAAATGGTGCATTATTGCAGGAGAATGGTGACTATCATCATCATTGTGCTGAATCTTGTAGTTATTCTTACAGTGCTTGGTAAAGCAAATTTGTGCATTAACCATCTGCTATTACAGCTTCACCACATTAATTTAGTATGTAATTTTTTTTGTTCTTTCCTTGTTGCAGTCTTGAGATCTCTAAGACTAAGACTAAGACTTCACCAGACATTTTGCCTGTAAGTACGTAAAGATACCTAGTTGTCAACTCTGTTAAGAGTTAGATCAAACAAGGCTCCTAATTCATCCAATTCTTGTTTTTAATATAAATACAATGTATCTAACTTTCTACCTTGACAGGGTTATCATAATTTGCTGGCTACTTGCATTTATTTTGTGGATATTCTTTGGGTTATACTTCTTCCTATTCGAGTATGAAATGTTGCTTCGATGAATATTTTTCCTTTTTCACACTTACCACCAAGTTAATTTGCAAAATTTACAGGTTCTCTGGTGATACCTGTGCAGCTTTTGAGGAGTATCAACAAAATCCTCAAAATAGCACCTTAAGCTCAATCCTACAATGCAGTGAGCAACTCTCAGCTAATATTTTTCTACATGATATCCGGCAAAGAATCCACGATACAATTGACCAGGTATGAATGATTAACATGTTTTTACCTTCATAATTGCTTTCGGCACTTGTAAAATGGTCTCCAAAGGCTGTCTTTTGTGAATGTTCCTTCTTCTCAGGAGTCTTTAATGTAAGGCAAATTAAATTAAGCAACTAAACCATTTGGGTATCGAAACAATGCAAATTGGATAACAATTAATCGGCAATTAGTAACTATGGCAAATATGATTTATCGAATCCTTAATAACTACGCTTGCAAAATGTGCAGGTAAGTGCAAACATATCAGCAGTGAAATCACTGTCTCTAGTCTGTAACCCTTTTTCTGGACCACCGGAGTATTCTTATCAGCCAGGAAATTGTTCTTCCAACACAATCAAAATAGGAGATGTTCCTCAGGTAAGTTTTTTTTCTCTAGAGTAATCCCCAAGTGTTCTTAAAATGTGGCTCATTACTGATCAAAGCTACATGATTTTTACTGTTGCAAAGGTCTTGAAGGAACATACATGCTCAGATGATAGTGGAACTTGCAGCCATGGTAACTTTTTATCATCCATCGCGTACACAAGAGTGCAGGTCTACGCAAGCTCAATGCAGAATATACTCGATGGATTTCCTCGCATGGAAAGACTCGCAAATTGTCAGTTGGTTAGGGATGCATTCTCCAAGATTCTTGTTGAGAATTGCAAACCGTTGAAGGATAATGCTCACTTGACATCAACCACTATGGCGGTTCTATCAGCCATCATGGTTGCTCTTGCTTTGCTTTTGATTTCTGAAGCTCACTATCATGATGGATCACACTCTTCTGCTGTCTCTGTAAGACCTCAGCCAATCTCTGCAGAGAGTCATATTGGTCCACAAGTAACTTGTAGTAAAAATGGAGGTTCAGATCCATAGAATTCCATTTCAAGTTCATCACATAGATATTCAAACTAAAAAAGCATATAACAAATTAGAATAGAAGCCCATACTGATGAAAAGGTTTCAAAACTTTGATGCCCTTGTAGCAATAGGCTAGGCAACATGGAGATCCTCTTATCTAGATGCTTTTTTGACTTTACTTGTTTTTTTTCTCTTTTGATATGATTTACCTAAAACTTTGCTTTTGGCAAGTGTTAATAAAAGCTTTACAATCTTTGAGAGAGAATAAAAGAATGTTTGGGTTATATATATATATTTCAGTTCAGAAACTTAGGGCCTTTTGTTGTACCATGTCTCTGCATTTTGTGTAACAAGACAAGGCAAATAAGGCTTTCTTGTGATCTATCCCAGCATAATTATTCTGCAAGTGAATTGCACCATCATTAAATTTTTTTAAAAAAAAAGACAGACGAGAATGGTGATCGAACATGAGTACCTACAATCATTTACCCCTTTCTTTATATTATTTCTGTTTCTTCAGGCTATTTTTTTCACCCCTTAATGTTTTCAACTGGTAAAAGAACTTATACGAATATTTAATGTTTTTAGAGCAATGGCTTAAGCAATATGTTTACGACAGAATTTGCACATCCAAATAAGAAATCTTCTTTCCCAATCTAGACAAATGGCAATGATATAGTATGGTAGCTAGAATGCTAGCTAGCCAACTTGACTTGGAAGTCTTCAGTTATTGCAACTCCAACAGGAACACTTGTATCCAGAGTATCTTTGAAGACGATTTTTGTCTTCCAAGTGTTGAAAGTGAATTGGAAGCCTACGTATATTACAACTTGATACTAATTTGTAGGTATAAGTTTTCTCAATGAACGCATTGGTTAAAATGAAAGTTATTTTTTCCAAATTATACAAAACATTTCACTAACTGGGTACATTTCAAGGGGGAAAAAACAACAGTACATTCTTATATCAGAGGATGCAAAAAAGTCTGAAATATTCAACTATTTCTATGAACTTGTAGAACAACAATTGTCAAATTACTTACATTCATATGGGGAGTTTGATCACTTAGTTAAATTCAAATTAGCTTCAGCTCAATGCTAACTTGCTCCCCAGTTCCTTGCGGTACACTTGCATTAAGCCAGTACTGTCACTCATTTGAAGCTTCTTTCCCAAAATGGCTCTGTACTGATCGTCCTTTTCCTCCATATTCCTCATAAATTCAACCTATGTTAATTGCAGGTGGTTCATAAGTTCATTAAGATATTAATTCGTAACACACCATATAAAATTAATTTTTAGGATAAAGTATATTTGAGGATTAGATGAAATGATTTATAAAATTATACAAGGGTATTATTTATTTGGTGCATAATTACAATATCTCTAAATGCACTACAGAAATATGATTTTTTGTTGGGTTTACTTGGCTGGGAAAAAAAAGGAGGGAGAGGAAAAGTGATATTTGTAAGCATTTTCCTCACTCTCCCCCTCCCCTGCTATCTTTCCACAAGTAAACTCAGTCTGAAGCAAATTATGAGTGTCTCATAGATTACATCAAATATAATAGGACAACATTGAAGTTGCACCATGGATTGAATGCTAAAATTTTCCATATCATCATTGATATTATTTGCACTTCAAGCCATTGGCACTGTCTCTCAGTTTCAAATGAACTTTTGTTTGTTCCAAATCTTTTGTTGGCAAGTTCTGAAATCCAAAAGCTTGAAACACACATGAAAAATGGAGAACATTGAACTTTTTTTTGTCTTGGGCGGGGATCCAATTCTTTCCTCCAATCTAAACAACCCAAAAATTTAGATATTCAGACCTAAATTTCACCAACCCAATCAGATCTGATAAGACTCAATGTAGTTGCATTTGTTTTCTTACCTGATATTTCTTAATTTAATTGATTTGAACTGCCACATTGAGATATTGTTTGAGGGGATTTAGTTGGAACCAAATTTGATAGTCAATCCAAACAAAAAGTAGTAGGATCGTATTCTCTCTCAGAATGTTTGAATAATTCTCAGTTTGGGTTGGAAAAAGGTACTTAACTTAGGCCCTAATTTAGCAAGAACTCAGCCTGGCCCATGAGCAATGAGCGTTAGAGAAAACCAATTGCCCAAAAGTGTATGTAACCTATATTTGGAAAAGCTCACCTGTCTTTGAAACAAATTGAATTCTTCAGAGCTCAGGGAACCATCACAATTTGAATCAAGAAGTTGCATGAGTTCCTGAGCATCTTTACTTCCTGCTCCAAGTTCTTCCATCACTTCCGTAAGCTCCTCAATGCTGATTCTACCGTCACCATTTTTGTCAAGAAGGTGAAAGATTCGGTTTCTGTGGTCAATCTCAAGTCCTTTATGATCTGTGGATGGTAGATCTTTGAGACGAAGAGCTGCAAGTTCAGCTGCAGTCATCATAATTGCCTTTAGCCGTTTTGCCTGGACATAATTAGAATCATCAACACAGGATAAGGTGTCCAAATAAAAAGATAAAGAAAGGGGGGGGGATGAGAATGGATAATCTACACCAAAGAGAATAGGATAATAGTGTGATTCGGTGATGATCCTGATTATGCTAAAATGCAGAAACATGGAACCAGATAATTCTCGTAGCAACACTGAGAAACACATTAAGTGGCATTTTTCAAAAATAAAATAAAAAATCTGAATCCATATATATTCTGGGTTAACTAGGAAGCTTTGGGTTAACTATATTCATATAACTAATATGAAGGTCATATAAATTTTGGAGTGATTGTGCGCCATGTGTGGCTAGAAAGATGATGATTGTACATTACACTGTCCTCAAATCCCTATCTAAAGAATAAATAAGGTTGTTGTTCACTTGCAAAAAAGGAGAAAAAAGATGGCAGTCAAAAATGTTGGATTGCAACTCCATGCTTATAACCATTTGGAAACAATCCTATCCCTCAACTACATGTTCCATATTATCTAACATCATGACACCTCAAAGTCGCTAATTAACTAAAAAGGGCTTTCATGTCTAGAGGTGAATCTGGTGAGTTTAGTTGACAAAGTATACAAAAAGCACACCAGAACAGGTCAACAAACATCATGGCTTTATATGAGAAACAAGAAGACAATTGGATCTGACAAGTTTCTACAGCTCTGTTGTTGTATCTTGTCTAGAAAATTATTGTCACAGCTGTCAATGGAATACACAAGTTAATCTAACAATTGTAGAAGACATGCTTTTCATTCAATTTTTCATCAATTGTTAACTCTCAGGAATTACTAGTTGGCTTTACTATCTCACCTCATCGGGATCTGTAACACCTGCTTTGTATAATGAATGAGAAGCAGCTCCTCCAGAAGCCAAAGAATCCATCTGTTTTGTCCGAATCTGTATCTCTAGCAGCGGTCGGACCCTTCCTTTTTCACTAACATCAACAGCCACATGTAAGCTTCTGTATCCATTCTTCTTGGGCCTAGCTATATAATTCTTTGTCCTGCTGGGTACTTCTTTCCACAGAGATTGGATTATTTCATGTGTCCTGTAACAAGCTCTTTTACCCCTCTCAAGCATGTCATCCCCTGGTCGAGGATTCAAGATTACCCGCAAACCCAAAAGATCATTCACTTCTTCCGGCCTGCGCCCGTCTCTCAATAGTTTCTTCATGGTGCTGAAACGGCTTTTGTATCGACCATTAACTGAGATGTCATTGACCATCAATTGTAACTCAGTATCAACTTCAAGTACTTCAAGTAGCTGTTCCTTGTATGCATCTAACAAGGGCCCAACATCTGTCTCATAACTTCTCAGCCAAGTATCCAAGTATAGGTAAGAGTAGGGAAACAAATATCGGAAGGAGAGATCCTCAAGCTCAGTGGACAATGCACCGATTCCCACTGCATGGGCAAGAGGAGCATAAATCTTCAAAACCTCCAAAGACTTTATCTGCTGGAGATATCTTGGAAGATGATCAAGATGCCTCATCATATCAAGTTTGCCAACAAGCTCTAGAACCACTGCCCGGATGTCATAGAAGGATAAACAGTATCTCCTCAAAGCATTGGCACTTTCATCATCTGAAATCTCAAATTTAGAAGGAATACGGCTTAAGCGCATGGTCTCATGCAAAAGATGGGAAATGCTGGTGCTTATTTGACTTTTCACTTCATATAGTGTAATAGCACCTGCCTCTAAAGCTTCTCTAAGCATGCCAGCAGAAATAACTTCTGCGTCCATCTGCAGTCCAACAACAGTTGTTAGTTGATTTAGAACACCAGAATAAATAACAGGTTTCCAATTTTTTTTTTTTAAAAAAAAACATAGCATTGCAATGACAAACAGCAAATTTTTTCACTAATTTAAGCTTTTAGCCAAATTGTATGCCAAATTCGATGAGAAGAAATGCCTCACTAGGCACTGATTGGTAACGTAGATAGGTAAAGTTTAGCGACATGATCAACACAGAATTCCCTGATAACTGCTAACGATACCAGAAGCATCTTTTAATTTTCGAAAACAAAAGATTATTTGACTTTCTTTATAAATCGTTCGTCAAATTTACCCTCTTTGGTATCTTTCTATTCTTTTAACATCTCCGACTGAGTATTTCATCACTGACGCACCTGAAGATCAGCGAGGAGGCAAGCAACAGAAAGAGCGCGGGACAACGGCGGGCGACCATCAGACGCTATTGGAAGAGACTGGAGCAAGGGAATGGACAACTTTAGGGCCTTGAAGAGCAACCAAGAAGATGAAGTGGTGGAGAGAGCTCCGCCCATCCTACCGGTCAAGTCGTTGAAGGCACCCACCAGCTCCACCACCATCTTTCCACCAGGCTGCTCGACCATAGGAGGATTGCTCGGAGAAGAAGGGCCATCAGAAGGAGAGATAGATGAGGAGAACGAGATCCGCACAGCGAGGTCGCGGAGGGGAGAGGGAGGGAAGGGGAGGATGAGGAGCCGATGGTCCAGGGCATACTTTTGGAACAGAGGACGGCGTGGGTGGTAGTAACAGTGGTGGCGGAGCGGGGAGGAGACGACCGACATGATCGAGGTGGATAGAAAGTGTGCCGGTGTCCTTTTCTTGCGGGCGGTGGCCGAGGGTCGGGGTTAATTTATCGGAGTAGAATTTGTGTGGTGGGAGGTCATTGGGCTCGAGAGCAATAGATCATTTATAATTGTCATTGGACCAATGGATCTAGTGACTATTACATAAAATATTACTATCATAAAATTTAAAGTTTGAATTTTGATAAAATCAAAATAAATACTTTTCTTATATGTTAGTCATTATTTCAAAGGCTAGTAGTCGTCCGTGATTTACCTTCTTCGTATTGACCTTGGGACAGATTGGCGAGGGCGCTGGGGCGAACGTATTCACCCTTTACCACCATTCATAATTGCCCGGGCAGATGAGTTGATTAGTATGGAGCAGAGTTATTATTATAAGACAAGAATTTGATTTTCGGAGAATTCTTGACAGTCATGGGGTCGATCATGTGGAGTCGTTGGGATGACAAATTTTACCTTTGCTACCAATAGCGCATTCAACATTTATCATTTTATCACAAAATTCCGCATTACAATAAATACGATTTTCGATTTTCGATTTTCGTTTGATGTAATCCTTTAGAGCATCCGTATTGCTTTTTGTCATGCCCCGGAGGAGTCCCTGTCCGAGAAAATTTCGGCAACATCTCCCCTATACGACGGACAATCTGAAACTTTTCTACATCCTCATATACCTCAGTCACATGCGACTGGAATAATAACATGTAAATAAACCATCACCACGCAGTTTATATAAATATAAACAAACCAAAGCAGTAATACCATGACTCAAAATCAACCCTACTCAACTACACTCGTAAAGCTCAAATCCGATGAAATCACCTCTTCCGCCGTCCAGGCAGACATGTAGTAGAATAAATCCAAATCATACCAAAAATCCATCAAACGATAAAAATCCATACAATATCCATAAGTAAAACAATATAAGACTAAAAACAAAGTCTGATAGAAAAACTAAGATAAAATAACAACTCAATACCAGCAAAGGACTAGCACTACGTGCAGATGGGGACTAGCGACTGGAACTGCTCCGGACAGCCTCAACTTGAAACTATAACAACAATGGAGAGTCCAACACTCGGGAAATGGGAATATGAGAAAACATAAATAATGAATTTTCTTAGAATTTGAAAGTTGTTTGGAGAAACACATCCTACCCTTTAATTATATTTTCAAAAAGGAATTTACTAGATTATTCAAATAAAGTAGCTAATAGGTAGCTGAATAGATAGATCAAGTAAAGAAAACAAACAATATATACAAGTGCATTGAACGAAATAGTATCTAGTCATCATCGGTAAGTGGAGGTGGTGGTTGATTAGTCACTCATAAAGCCTGAAGTATGGTCTGCATCTGTAGGTCTAGATGCCTAAATCCATTGGTCATCTCCCTATGGAGAGAAGTGAATCCCTCTAAGATTGACTGCAAGATCTGTGTGGAACACTCCTAAGTCTTGCAAGGCGATCCTCTATGGAAAGCGAGGTCGAAGGCTAGGTCAGGGTCAGAAGAGGTACAAAGAGCTCATCAATCGTAAATATTGGCATCTCCTCCCCCATGATTGCAATCGCCTCGTCAACCTTGGTCGGAATGACTGGTGGGATATACTCATCAACCTCATTTGGATGGTGAGATACATATAACTGTCGATGCGCTCACAATAATGGAGCAGACAACCGCACAGCATGCAATTATACAAGATGATGCAAGACTCTAAACATGGCAATATCATTAATAGCATAGCAAGATCCATACATAAATAAAAGGTGTACCACAAGTCAATGTATCAGATGGAAGGTACACAAACAGATAGGGTATCAAATAAACCCTAGATCTTGAACATAATGTATCATATGGTTGGGTCACTACCTAAAGCATGTATGGTCAGATAAATAATAACATGCAGTGCATAATAAGTAAACAAGCAACATGTAACAGATCATGTAGTGACCAACCGAAACAAATGGAAAACACAATCATTGCTATATGTTAAACACTTTATTATGCATATCAAAAGACATAAGTCAAAGTACCCGCCTCCAATAAAGTGGTCCAAATCTGACTCCGAGATACTCGTCTCGCGTCAAGATCCTGTATTACCAATTGAATATATTTTTATTTAGCTACATTCTCATAAATAGCAAAATAACGCTCTAATCCTAAATTAGGGCAAATCCCTGACCAACACATAAACCTAATTCAACCCATACATGATCAATAGCATATATCAAATTCCTATGCCTTACCTGAAACTCACAGCCGTTTATCACTGTAGGAAGTAGGATCATTTGCTGCTGGAATCTATCTACTGTCGGAGATCAAACGATGCTGCAAGAAAACATTCACTACCACAGTGATCAATCCCACAATACAACACAACATTCTAATAAAAAACAGTAGATAATCAAAAGGGAAACAATTCATCAAATCCTTGAGTCTATATAATTCCCAACCAACAATTGAACCTCACCGTGGACTGATCAAGAGCAGTGGCAAGTTTGGTGGCTGGCACAGAGGTGATCGCTGAAAAATAGAGGGAAGAAGCAATTTCACTCGGCAGTGGCAGCAAGCGGAAGAACTAGGGCTTAGATTCCACACTAGGGCACCCTCAAGAGAAGTGTGTCTGCGCTAAGGCACAGATAGGGTCGGCTGTGCTCGGATGTCGCCGTAGAGATGGGTGTCGCAGCTGAGGCTAGGGCACCGGTAGTAGGGAGAAGAAGACCGACCCGACGCTAGGGCACAGAGACACCAAGTCTGTAGAGGAAGAGGACTGTGGTGGCACCGGCTAGGGCTCAGGCGACTGGAGTTCCTGTGGACGGCGGTGTCTCGGCGTCGGAACGGCAGTGGCGCGCGTGAGGGAGGAGAGGCTAGGGCATGGGGTGGCGTCGGGAGGAAAGGCTCGGCTTCACCGAGAAGAGGAGAAGATGAAGGGAGGAACCGCTACAGCCGACGGTTAGGGCTCCTTTTGGCGTCGGGTTCGGGAGTGAGGGAGAAGAGAGGCGCGGGTGAGGGCACGGGGGAGAAAGGGCTCAGGAAAAAAAAACAAAATAAAAAAATAAGAGAAAAAGAAAAACAAAGGAAAAAAGAAAAGAAAAATAAATCTTTTCCTCATTAAAACAGGGTAGCCTAAACAGGCTTTTCCGGGCCCCGTTTTTATCCCCGTGAACTCGTCCGTACGAGCTCCGAAAAATTTCCGAAAAATGTCCAAAAAATTTCGAAAAAATCCCTTATTAATATTCGCCTATTTTTCAGTATTTTACATTCTCCCCCACTAATAAAAATTTAGTCCCCAAATTTTGTTATCTACCATCAGCAAGTACTAATAACAGATATAGAGTATAAATGCTGAACAGTAAATTAAATCACATACCTCAAGTGAAAAGATGGGGATATCGAGCTCGGATCGTATCCTCGAGCTCCCAAGTAGCCTCCTCATCTGAATGATGCTGCCATCCGACTTTAACCAGCCGAATAGTCTTGTTCCTCAACTGACGCTCTTTCCGGTCGAGAATCCGTACCGGAACCTCCTCATAAGTGACGCCAGAATCATGGAAAATATCTGCCCGGCGTCATGGTGGCCCGCACGTATCTCGCGATAGATACATGGAATACATCGTGGACGCCAGAGGCAGGGAAGTATAGTAAGCTACCGCTCCGATCCTCTCCAAGATCTCGAAGGGATCAGCGGAGCTAGCTTACCTCGAGGCTAAATCTCTTCACCCCTTTCGTGGGTGAAACTCCAGAATACATGATCACCAATAGAAAACTCTAGTGGTCTACATCTCCAATCAAGATAACTCTTCCGGGCCTGCGCCTCGACATCCTCCGTCTCATGATCGGACCAACTCTGCATCCCATCGAACTCTATAAGGTCCCAACAACTGGCCTCTCCAACCTCATCCTGGAGGACGGGTGTCCGACAAGGTCTACCATACAATGCCTCAAACGGTGCCATCTGAATAGCCGAATGAAAGCCTGTTGTTGTAAGCAAACTCTACTAAGATGGTCCTCCCAATCGCCTCAAAAATCAACATACATGACCTCAAGAGTGTCCTCTAAAGTCCGAATGGTCCGTCCATCCGTCCTACATGGATGGAAGATCAGATCTGAAACCGAGTGCCCCAAGGCCTACCGCGACTCTGCCAACGAGACGTGAACCGTGGATCTCTATCCGAAATGATACTCAACGAACACCATGTAGTCCGATAATCTCCGACAATATAGATCGCCAATCGATCCAGGAATCATCCTCCGGATCGCTAAAGTGTGCCGGATTGGTTAATCGATCAACAATTACCCAAATCGCGTCATGGCCTCTCGTGTCCTCGGCAATCCTACCACAAAGTCCATGGTAATGTGATCCCACTTCCACTCGTGAATAGGCTGAAGTAATCCTGCAGGTCTCTGGTGCTCAGCCTTCACCTATCGACAAACAAGACATCTAGCTACGAAATCCACGATGTCTTTCTTCATGCCGTTCCACCAAGGAACGCCTCAAGTCTCGATACATACGGGTCCCCTGGATGGATCGTAAATCGAAATGATGAGTCTCACGGTAACTCTGTAGAGCCGGATGAGACCGAGGTAATAATCGCCTCGAAAGTATATAATACCTCCTCATCTCGTAAACCCGCACGCTGTGAAGCTATCGACTACTAATGAATCTGCAAATGATCATCACCCAGGCTCTCTCGGATCTTCTGATCGACGATCGAGCAACCATAGTAACAAGAATACCGCTCAGATCCTGCTCCTCAAGGTCAAACTCAGAAAACTCAAATCAAGTCCTGGTAGTCCGCAGCAAGCCAAGTCCTCCTGGACTTCGCTAAGTGACGGCAACCACATTAGCTTTCCCGGTGGTAGCTAATGGTACAATCGTAGTCCTTCAGGAACCCATCCACCTCCTCCGACAAAGATTAAGCTTTCGGTAAAATGTAGCTTACTAAACTTCGAATCTCAGAATGTAATCCGCACTGAGATGATGACGCCAAATCTTCAAAGCATATATGATGGCGGCTAACTCCGTGTCATGAATCGGATAGTTCTTCTCATGCTCCTTCACCGACGAGAAGCATAAAGACCACTCGCCACTTGCATCGTAAGGCGCCAAACCCAGTGACGCGTCGGTGTAAAGTACAACCGTCCTCTCCAAAAGGTAAAACCAAACGGGCCGACACTAATCTCCGCTTCAAGCTGGTCTCGCAATCCTCGACCACGTGAACTTCACGCCTTTCCTAGTAAGGAGACGGTATACTGTGAAAACCCTCGACAAAACGCGTCGGTAATATCCTCGCTAGTCCCGTACTGCGGATCTCCGAATCGACTACCGCTCAATCGGGTGTAGCCCTCGATCTTCCGAGGATCAATCAAATACCTGCCGAGACCACATGTCCAAGAAAACCGATCGAGGATAGTCGGAGCACACTGAACTTTGCACAGGTGATGTCGTCGAAGAATCTCCAAAATCTGGCGAAGATGTTGTGCGTGCTCCTTCTACGAGAGTAGACCAATATGTCATCAATGAAGACGATAACAAACCGATCCAATACTCCAGAAGATGCGGTTCATCAAGTCCATAAACACCGCTAGAACATTGGTAAGCCCAAATGGCATTACCAAAACTCATAATGACCGTATCTCGACATCTGGAAAGTCGGATATCCTAGTCTCGACCTCAAGATGATATCCGGATCGCAGATCAATCTTAGAATACACGATGTACCTCGAGATGATCAAACAAATACTCGATCCGTGGTAAAGGATATTTATTTACGATGATCATTCAGCTGTCCGTAGTCAATACATAACCTCGTGGTGTCATCCTTTTCTTGACAAATAATAGGAGAACCCGGAGAAACCCTAGTAATAAATCCCTATCTAAAGCTCCTGAGTTGAACCTTCAGTTCAACTCTTTTGGTGTCATACGATAAGGAGCTTTCGATGTGGTTCCCGGAATCAGCTCAATAGCGAACTCGACTTGCCTTCGGGAGGCAAACCGCAGCTCCTTTGGAAATACATCCGGGTACTCCGACTCACAGAGGCGATCGGAGTCGCGAACTCATCTGCTGTCCCGCACTAATCGTGAGATAATAAGAAACCATGATTGAGGAGCGAGGCACCGAATCGAAATGATCGATATTCATCTCGATGCGGTGAAATCCACGAGGGTTGGTTCGAGGCCAAGGTGACCACCCTCGCAGCAATCAACGGTAGCATGATATAAATCGCCGATCCATGCCAAGAATGATATCAAACTCGACCATCTCCAATACTAGAAGATCTACCGTAAGTATCATATTGCCAAAGTCTAACGGGCAACCTGGGTGACGTCTAAAGTATCACCGGACGGTAGGGAGACGATCAATCGTGCAATCTAAAAATAGATAATCTACCAATCTCCGATAAAGGTATGGGATATAAAAGAATGCAAGCTACCAGTATCAATCAATATATCGGGAAAATGCATAAATGGAAATCATACGGAACGGATCCATCGATTGCAGCATCTCTCTGTAATCGCATGTACGACTGGTCTGGCGAGGAGGAGGGGAATGTGCCAGCCATGTCTGCACGCCAGTGATTTGGATAATACGGATGAGAAGACCGAGGACGGTGGCCCTTTGGGGTAGGTGGCCACGAGAACGCCCTAAAGGTCGATGGGTCATCGATACTACCGCTCGGATAATAAAGTCCTAATGTAACTCTAGGGTGTTATGGAAACGAGTACTCCCGCCAAGCATGCCAACACGGAATCTGCTCGTCCGTGAAAATATCGCTGAGATGTGTCGAATCTTGGTACCGATCGGCGAATCGCCTGACTGGAGTACGCTGGTACATAAACGGAGGAGGTACTCTTGTTTGGGTAACCGGAGCATATCTTGCCGGCTATTGATCAGGGGTGAACATAGGTGGCCTATTTGGATGTCTGAGGGCAATGGTACCGATGTGGGCGCGGAGCTATGATCTGGTGCTTTCGCATACACGATACAGTCTTTGATGCGAGTCGTGCGGTGTCGGGTCCATGGCGGATACACGTGGGTCCAGTAGTGGGCGGTGCGGCACTGAAGTCGATGGGAGGTGTCTGCCGGTATGCCATGGTACTCTGCGCTGATAAATCTGTGGGAGTGGATCTGACCCGGGCCCAAGTAGGTATCTCTAAAGAAGCCATCGAGTTGACCAGACGCTCGATGCATACCCCAACTGTCCGTGCCAAAGGCTCATCAATGAGGCATCTCTGGCATATCCAGAGATCTCGCGGTCCTCGTACGTGGTCGTCCAGCACCACGTCTCGCAGCAATACGCGTAGATCGCCTCATATCTGTTAAATTATATTACAGATATTACTACCAGTATAACCAATTACCAAAATAACATCATACGATAAGAATCCATACAATATCCATAAGTAAAACAATATAAGACTAAAAATAAAGTCTGATAGAAAAACTAAGATAAAATAACAACTCAATACCAGCAAAGGACTAGCACTACGTGCAGAAGGGGACTAACGACTGGAATTGCTCCGGACTGCCTCAACTTGAAAATATAACAACAATGAAGGCGGGGTGAGTCCAACACTCAGCAGGTACAACTGATATGCAAAATAAAGTAAATAACATACAACACTAATCATTCGTACAGTCTCCTGAATACGAGAAGGATAAATGCAACTGAAACAAAAACAGGAGAAAACTGTACTAACCAGGATCAAGGTAAAAAGGTAATAGGGTCGTCAAACCGAGGGTGTCATAATCCTGTATGCATGTCAATCATATGAATTCATATAAATACAACAAGTAAATGCAGCAAAAACAAACAATAAATACATCATGCATATGATGCCAATGACATGATCACCCCTGACATGATCTCAATAGGTACCTTTTCATAAACAAAGCAAAATTTCAATGACAAATAATCTTTTGACAAACTTTTCATAGGGATTCCTCAAAGTATATTTATAAGAATCATTGGCACCATCAAACAAAGAAGAAAATATAAAATAGGAATTGACATTAACCACTTTAATATACAAAAAAACTATTTTAACAGTGCCTCAGATTAAGAACTTTTCATAGGGATTCCTCAAAGTATATTTATAAGAATCATTGGCACCATCAAACAAAGAAGAAAAAAAACATCCAAACCTTTCGAACGAATCGTCCAACATAGTAAACCAGTCGAATCTATAACAAATCAAAGTGAAAATTATCGAACGAATCGTCCAACATAGTAAACCAGTCGAATCTATAACAAAACAAAGTGAAAATTAAATTTAAAAAATCACTCCTCAGTTTAGCTCTCTATATTTATTCCGCAGCGTATGCCACTTAAACAAATCCTCAGTGAGAGTTTGCTTGAATTTCCATAGCCGTCATGGCAATCTCCACTTTGAAGACGAATCAAGAAATATTGATTGTACCTGGACAAAATACATCTAACAGATCTAAAGAACGAATAGGCAAAACAACACAATGGCATTGCATGAATCATAGACACCATCAAATAAAGACAAAAAATACTTATAATTCCAAACCTTTAGAAAGAACTATTCAACTTAGTAAACCAGAGAAACAATCTGTAAGAAATTAGAGCGGAAATTAAAATTAAAAAAATACACCTCAGTTCATGTATCTGTGTTTATTCCGCATTGTTTGCCACCTAGGAAGAACTAGTCATCAAAAAAACGTTTCAAAATACAATCATACAAAATATTGCATCAGAGAGATTCCCATTTACCATAGAACTAGTCATCAACCTCTTGGAAGAGTGCAGATGTCCCTGTCTATGTTTCTCATCACTTGCATAACTTAAACCAATATAAACACAATTTAGTGACAATAACCAAAAACAAGGATGAAAAAGTGAAACTGAAATATGCAGTCGTATCTAAACAACTAAAATATTAAACATGAAATTTATGCTTCAAGTAAAACGGAGCAAATGTAATTGACATAAACAGCACCATGGATAAATAAAAACTTTTCCAACGATTCCAATCAGCCAACGAAAAGCCAATAAAGGACTTTTATTGGCCTGACAATAGCCCCATCAATCAATGAAACAGCTACTGAAGATGTGGCATCAAGTCTAGAGAATAATAGTTGAAAAACTTTAACTCGTGGAACCCTCAGAGACCCATTTAAAATCACACAAACAACTATGACCAGTTCCAGTTGATCTACACTAATCATTTGACATACACTACACTACAGCTCAGTTCTTACAGAATTTGAGTGGAGCAAATGCAGAGAAAACTGCAAGTAACTGGTTGGCACAGCTGCTGCTTAAGTGTCATACGGCACTTCCTATCAAGGTCTTATCATCCTCATTGGGATTTCAAACATAATGAATTTCAATGAAGATTGAGTTAAGAAATGCAGATTGAGTTTTAAAAAAAAATAACAAATCAAAGAGAAGATAGAAATACAAGTTCAGAAAGCCAGGTGACTAATAAACAGATAGCCATCGGCATAAGCTAATATGAAGGGAAAAAAAACAATACATAGAGCCATTCATCAGCATGAACGTAATATTCTCATCCACAGCCTAAAACTAGGCTGTGTAGGAAGGTGTCCTAAGATAATATTCATGCTTTCATCATGACAAATTTGCAAATATTAATAAAATGGAAAACATAACCGAAATTTAAAAATATAAATTACAAATAGAATATGATTCGGAATTAAAGCGAAGGCAAACATAAAAGTATTGATTATCTACCTGGGCAAAATAAATCTAATAGATCTAAATAATGAATAGGTAAAACAACATAATGACATTCCATGAATCATTGACACCATCAAATAAGTAAACCAGAGAAATAATCTGTCACAAATTAGAGCGGAAATTAAAATTAAAAAATACTCATCAGTTCAGGTCTCCGTGTTTATTCCGCATGATTTGCCACCTAGGAAGAACTAAAATTTTTATTTAATCATCATAGGAGTCAGAATAATAAAAAATGAATAAACATACCAAAACAAAAATATCAAAATACAAATTTCTGTGCAAAGAAAAGTCTCAGAGCATGACATAAGGACTTAATGGCAGTGACAAGAAAAGCATCGTTATCTAAGAATAAATTAATTACAAAAATTACAAACTCAACGTTAAAAAAAAATAAAATATTGCATCAGAGAGATTCCCATTTACCATAGAACTAATCATCAACCTCTTGAAGAGTGCAGATGTCCCTGTCTATGTTTCTCATCACTTGCATAACTTAAACCAAAATAAACACAATTTAGTAACAATAAAAAAAACAAGAATGGTATAGTGAAACTGAAATATGCAGTAGTATCTAAACAACTAAAATATTAAACATGAAATCTATGCTTCAGATAATATGGAGCATATGACGGCACCATGGATAAATTAAAAATTTTTGACAGATTCCTATCAGCAAACGAAAAGCCAATAAAGGACTTTGATTGGCCTGACAATAGCACCATCAATCGCTGCATAAGCTACTGAACACGTGCAACAGGTCTAGAGGATAATAGTCAAAAAAACATTAAAGCCGTGGAACCCTCAAAGACCCGTTTAAAATCTCTCACACACACAATCATGACCGGTTCCAGTCAATTTACACTAATCATTTGACATACACTACAGCCCAATTCTTTCAGAACTTGAGTGGAGCAAATGAAGAGAAAAGTGCAAGAAACTGGTTGGCACAAATGTTGTTTAAAGTGTCATACGGTACTTCCTATCAAGAGGCTTCGTCATCCTCATCAGGATTTCAAACATAAAGAAATTCAATGCAGATAGAGTTATAAATTCAACAAAACAACAATTTGCTTTAATGAAAAAAAAATATCAATACAAAAAGATGGAAAAATAAAAGCTTCAGAAAGCCAGATGATATGCTTCATGATGGTTTTAACCACATCAGTCGGTAATTCCAACACAAATAGCAATCATCATAAGCTAATTAGTAAGAAAAAAATCAAAAAAATTTAGTAAAATGACTAACAAACAATAAATAGAGAGGCACATTCATCAGCATGAGAGTATTATTCTCATCCACAACCTAAAACTAGGCTGTGTAGTAAAGTGCCCTAAGAAAAAATGTATGCTTTCATCAAATAACAAAATTGCAATTAAAAATTGGCAAACAAGACCGTAGTTTAAAAATTGAATTGAATTTACAAACAGATAATGATTCATAAATAAAGAGAAAGCATCATTTGGATCATAGATACTCAGATCAAAGGATGAATAATTCGAGATTTTACTTCGTCCTTATAATGGACTTGTAAAACATATAAAAATTTTGACAAAAAAAAACAAGAAAGAAAACAATACAAGAAGAACAAAGGCTCAGTGGTGGCATATTTGTTAATGGTTCGATTCTTCCAGCGAGCATCCTCAATGTGTATTTCAGAAGAGGGAGCTCTCTTATCCTCATCCCATCATTCTCCAATTTCATAGATATAGATTAAAGGAAAAGATCAACTAAACAATGTATAAACTTTTTTGGCAATGATGAAGAATATATATTTGTGAGAAAAAAAAAGGCACCGGTTGATCAATGAAGTGAAGAATACGACATCGAGGGAAGAGACCGGTAACCCAAAATCGAAAGAAAAAAAATCAGAAATCATATACGACAAAAAGATACATCTAATGGAGATTGCTCAGGTCAGCGGGGTGGTCGACATACAAATCCCACGAAGACAGATCTGTGATCCGGTCTGTTGAGCTTGAATATCCGTAGTCGTCACGGCAATCTCCACTTCGAAGAAGAAGAAGAATCGAGAAATATTGATCGTGTACCTGGGAAAAATAAATCTTAAAGATACAAGTAGGCAAATCAACACAATGACATTCAATTATTGATGGATATATTTATAGATAAAAAGTATAGATAGATAGCCAAATATAATTATTAGGGTTTCCGCCGCACACTTACCGCCTGAACCTGTCAACTTTAGGGTTTAAGCAACCGAACCTGTCAATTTGTAATAAATTTATTATTTTTTTATTTTTTACACGGTTTCCCCGTGAAACTATTTTTATAGAAGTTTATAAAAGTAAATCTAATAATTAAGGATGGAAATAATGATTCTGACGATTTGAATGATTCAAATCGAATTTTATTATAATAAAAGATTTCTTTTTAGAAATAATTATTATCCTACATATTACATAGGATTAAAAATATATATTTAGAGAAAAACTATTTTATCAATTGAGTTAAGTAGTTATTTTTGAATCAGCGCTTTCAAATATGAATCTTGATTTGTTATACTAGTTTATAAAAATCAATTAGACAATTTCCAATAAAAAATTATTAATCGATCTTATCAAATCGTTGTTTCTTCTTTGTTACAATTTTATTAAAAAATTTAAACATCCTGTAAATATTAATTAGTATCCATATACGTCTTATCTAAAATATACATTTCATTCATAATATTAAAAATTGGCATTTATTAATATCGAGATAAACTTTTTCAAAATATTTAGGATGTTTGTGTTCAGAACTTATTGCTTTTAATCAGTATACTATAAATACTTTTTTCTCTTCGTTCTTACATTAATTATGATCAGAGTTTGGAAATATTGTTTTATAATGTATTTATAGTTTACAACTTTATTAAGGATGCTTTTTAAAGACCCTCTACCATTTACGTAGCCCAATGAGTGATTAAATGTTCACAAATAAATTTCGTATAGATTTATTTATCTTCATTTACTACATATAAAATTAATTAAATAAACAAATTTAAATAATTCATTAAATTAAATAAATAAGTTTTAACACGTGTTTTCAACTCGTTAATATTCATGAACAATGTTTATAGAAAAATTCATGGACAATATTTGATATTCTTTGATAAAAAATTTATTGACATGTCAAATAAATAAATAAATCAAAATAAAAAAATAATTTTATATTATTAAGCTCAATAATCAATTAAACAAATTTAAAATATAAAAATTTTAAACAATCAAACAAATTTGAATTAAGAGTTCAATAATATCTAAATGAACCAAACTCAAACTAAAACTAAGTATGAACTAAACTCAAACTCATAAATTTTAAATTAAATCAAACTTAAACAATCATTTCAATACCTTATTTTATTTTAGGTACGACTTTACTTAGTTTGGTTATATTATCAAACAAACTTGAATATCACAAATCTTAGCTTTGACCTACATTTACTAGCTCTGATCTTGTATAGAAGCGATGGAGAGTGAACCGTCAATGATAAAGCGTTGGTGACTGTTGTTGACTTGCTTGAAGAACTTCAAGTAATGCCTCGTCATGAAGCGTCGATGATCCCTTGTAGAGAAGCAACATAGAAGGAAATAAACTACCAATAAGCGGACCAAGGGTCTTTGGTGTAACCACTACAACGATCAAGTTAACAAAATGTGAGGGTGGGAAAAAGGCATAAAGTAGAAGATGCGTATATGTGTTCGCACCTGTGTCAATGAAGAAGAATCCCCTTTTATTATGTCTTTTATAATCTCTGCATTAATAAGGCATTATCCTATAATCAATCAATCTGTCACATCTGTATGCTTGCGTTGCATCCCATCAATCATATTGGTATAGAGAAATGTATTGTGTATGTTTAAGTATCTATACACAGGTATGATTCTCTGATAGACCCTCGTGCAATATTAATGACAAAAAATGGGCTCCCTATCAAGAGAGAAGGGAGCAAAGCCCTGAGCAAATTCAGTCCGAATCGGAGGCTCATAAAAAAGTCATCCGACAAGATCAATCAGGAGAGGGGTTGGTTTTTGACTTTTTATTTGGCACACTACTAGCTTGCTGACCTTGGGTCCCATCTAAAACTACTCCCTCCTAAAAAAACTAAATAAAAAATTAAAATATGTGATATTTTATTTTAAAAATAAATTTATATTTTTGAATATATATATATTCAAAATCTGTAAAGTTTAATAAAAAAAAGCGAACGTCTAAAGAAAAAAAACAAGTAAGATTCAAAAAGAGAAAAAAATGTAAAGTACGGAAAAACAATGTAATGTTTAAAAAGAGATTTTTTTAAAAAAAATTGTAATATTTAAAAATAGAAAAAGCATATATTTTTAAAATAATAATAATAATATTTGATTTTGTAATGAAGGGTAATATAGTGAAAGATTAAATTAAATTATATACTAAAATATCTAAACAAATAATTTTTTATTGCATTACTAGATTGAACAAACAACATTTAGTTATTTTCTATAATTTTGATTATGTGATTACCAGTTAATCATATAATTAAAATTATATATATGATGATTTAAACCAAACACACCCTAGTCAAGAATTTTAAATTTAAATTTATTTCCAGTTCTTAAATACAAAATTTAGACTTTATATTGTGAGTATAAATCTATTAGTTTAAAATTTTCAAAAATCACTCCCTCCCCCATTGAAAATCCATTGGGTCCGAATATCTGTATTAAAAAAAATGAACTTTAACAAAATAAAAAAAAATAATGTTCTAAAATTTTATTTAATATAGTTAATTAATTAAATTATTCAATTCATTAATATATATATATATATGGAGTATATTTATTAATAAAATTATTATCAAACTTTTTAAGTAAATAAATTAAAATTCAAAATTAATTATTTAATTACTAATCAATTAAATAATTTTAATATATAAATATTAAATAATAAAATTCAAATCATATTTAAATAAACTCAAATTTATAAATAAATCGAAAACAAACTTAAATAACTATTCCAACAATTTAATTTAAAAGTCACTCAATCAATTATCGAATTTTTTAAAATAATATAAAATTTAACTCGGCTTAAACCGATTAATTGACTCTTATTTCTTTCACCTAGTCACGTCCTAGATTTCTGACAGAATGATTAATTTCTAAACTTAAATAACTATCCTAGACTTCATGAATTCCAGCATCGATTTTATGCAATAAAATTTATGTGCTCTTTTACCTATCATAGGATTGTAGACAAGTCAAGTCGAATCAAATTTTAAATTTTATGATGTTCATGTAATTTCAGCTGGTTTGATTAAATTTGAACTCATACGGTTCATTGGACCTGTCTAACTCAATTAATTCAATTGGTTTGACTGTTCAACCCATTAATTATCTATTTTGTGCCGTTTGATTGACTTACCTAGTCAATTTTAACCGACTTACTCGCCTAGTCAATTCGGGACATCTGCCATTTCTTGTCAACCCGAATGACCTATATGAATCGTTTAGCTTAACAGAATAAAATATTTCACCTTAGAATATTCGTTCAATGAACATTCCAACTCCAAATTCCACTTTATTCGTATAAAAAGAACCGTGTCTAAACCGGTCAATAGTAGGCTTGTTAAATTGGATCCGATGTGATCTGAAGAAATCAGACTGACGGGTTTAAGGTTCGGATTGAAAATGTTTAGATTTGAGATTTTTAGATGGGGGTTCGATTGATCGGGTTGATCTGAAGTTATATTTTAGTAGATTTTATTAGATTAAATTAAATTTTATTTTAAAATTTAATAAGTTCTATGTGCATTTTATATATATATATATATATATATATAATAATAATAATAATAATAATTTATCCGATTTATCACGAGACCAATATGAAATAGATAAATCATGGATGACTATTAATCTTTGAAATAATGACTGATATATATAAGAGGTATTTACTTTAGTTATGTTAAAATTTAAATTCCAGATCTTTCTTGTGATGATTGTATCCATCTCGAGAAAATTAAAAATTATAAAAAAATAGTTAAAAAATATAATTGGATTATTTAAGTTATTCGAGTCGGATTAATCGGATTTGAATTTAAAATTTTTGAATTGTATTCAAGTGCAGGTCAAATTGAAATTCGAATTGAGATTTTTCATACATGTTTTTTCAATCGATCCAAGTCCAATCTATCCAAATTCACCTCCCTAATCAATTGGCTCCCCTTCAATTGCAATTGTCAAGTCATTTGATATTTCCCGGATTTATGATAACCGATAAAAATTTCTGTGAATTGAATCAGTCACCGGTTCACTGAATACATGAATTATTAAAAAAAAAAACAGAAAAGACACAATGGGCAGCAAATAAATGAGAATATTGACAGGCCCTTGACTTGGAATCGATGCCTAATCATCCTCTAAACAAGGGTAAATTTGCATGAAATCCTCATTGATAAATATAATTTTACATGTATTTTTCATTGGGAAAAAAAAATTATTTTCACTCTCTAGTCTAATATATTTACCTAATTGTCCCTGATATTTTAAGTATAAAAAATCTAAAAATAAGTATAAATCCTCTTAAATTCATCACATTAAACTAGAATCTAGTATATTTTCTATCAAATTGAGTACGATTCTTTTTCTACCTCGATTGGATGAAAAATATACTAGTTTTTCTTTAAATGGTACTCAATTGGATGAAAAATATACTAGATTTTCTTTAAATGATACTCAATTGAATAAAAAATATACTAGATTTTTTTCAAATGGTACTAAATTTAGGAGGAATTATATTAAATAGGAAAAACATCGTACTCAATTTAATAGAAAATATATTCGATTCTAGTTTAAAATGCTAAATTTAATAGGAATTATATTTATTTTTAGGGTTTAGGAAACAGGGAAAAAAATATGCTCAATTTAATAGAAAATATACTCGATGCTAATGTAAAATGCTGAATTTAAAAGGAATTATACTCTTTTTTGGACCATTTGTACCTAAAAAATTTGAGGGGCAATTAGGTCACAATATTTGTATAAAGGAGGTGAAGCAAATAAAACTTTGCATGCAGGGAGGGAAAACAAAGTTTTTTATAAGTGGGGATTGCATGTAAAATTCAAGTTATGATTGGAGATTTTTCTCTACTTTACCGTCCAAACAACACGGTGAGAAGTAAATAAATCAATTTTTTTTTGAAAAGTTTAATGTTAGTTAAAAAAACTTATTATGTCCTTCTGTGGTGGTAAAGAGAATCCATTAGATATGAGGTAAAGATAGGAATAACAATCAACGTGGAGGTCAAAATTAAGAAAGTCAAAAGTAAAAAATTGCTGATTCACCAAAGTCGGCTGAACGAGTGGCAATGGGCATAGTAGGTCTGAAGTAGTTCGAATCTTCTATCCCCGAATCCCGTATCTCCTCTGTCTCACTCATTGATCAGACGAATCATATCACATTTTAAGGATGTGGTGCACATCGTGAGGTTACCACATACGTTCGATCGGCAAGGGGATATGGGGGCACGGGGACATGGGATATGGATACAGGTAAGAAGATTTGAACTCGCCCTGAAGGGTCTGATTGGTCCGGAGACTCATCTAAGCAGATCACTCATTCGATCGGGACAACTATAGAGAGGTCATCAGATGCTCACAACTGTGAGAAAATGAAAGCTAGTCCAACCATACCGCTTGTCTGACCTGGCGAGGAATGACCTACTGAGTCGAGCAACCATAGAGAAGAACAATCTTGAGCGATCAGACGGGAAATACTGGCTGAGCGACTCCTCCGCTCGGCCAAATAATGGGATCCCTAGCGTAGCTCATCATATCATTCTAGGAGTCAGTGCCGCTGACAGGAGGCATGGACTATAGATAATTGCATGACGAAATTTTCTACTATCATATCAGAGATTTACACACCCTATTAAGGAATGGTGTCAGAGACACTTTTATGATATGTCTTTTCATATGACAGTTGGTAAAACTTATATGCGCCTTGAGAAGCATGAACGTCTACTACTAAAGCACTATATAAAGGGAAGTTCATACATCGATAGAGATATAAGTTATTTGTGCTTGAGTTCCTATTATTACTGAGGGTTAACACTAGGACTCCTCCTCTAATCCGACATTAACATTCTTAATTTTACGGAGTAAAATAAAATTTTCATGAGATCAACTACCGAGTCACATGCCCACACAATTGTCTTCGTCATTTTCGAACAGGAATGATATATTAAAAAAAAAAAATCACTTTACAATTCGTCATCCTTATTGGGAACGAGTGAAACAACTTCATCATTCAATCTGGCCATGCGATAGTTTGGACACGTAGTCAGACCCCATGGCCGCCCTAGTCAAACGGCTAGGGATGTCGCATGATCAAATCGAGCGGTTGAGGGTGAGACTGAGCCACATGTAAGTCACCTGATAGACACATCGTAAAACCGATCCTACTGTGGATGAATTTTTTATATATGTACTTTTATTTTTAATAAAAAAAATATTAAAGGAAATACCTTCTTTAATAAATATAAAAATATAATGCATCCTTTAATAAAAGTTGGCATTTATTAATATAGAGATACACAGTTTAAAAATATCTACTGCATCCGCGTCAACTTCCCAAGCCATAAAATTTATCTTAAATCTTATATTTTAAATAAAAAATATTTTATATTAGCTACCCTTTACTTGAACATGAATACTTCTATCCAGGAATGAAATTCATTTGTGAAATATTAAAATATTATTTAATTTTAAAGAGAGAAATAAATAAAGGAAACAAATTGAATAATAAAAAATAGATATTATATAAAGTGAGAGAAGAAAGCAATACAAAAAATACAAGATAATAAAAAATTTAAAATAGATAATGTAATGTATAATTAAAAATAATTTTTAAAATTTAATAAAATTAAGAATTTAATCTAAATTTTAGAGATATTATATATTTATGTTCAAAACAGAACTTATTGCCTTTAATCATGGAAGGAAAAGTTGCCGCACAAATGCTTTAAATAATTTTTTTCTTCTTGTTCTTACATTAATTAAGATCAGATTTTGGAAATGTTTTTTTGAGCAATGTATTTATTTTTTATTAAGGCTGCAAGACCCCTCTAACATTTACTATCTCTTTTAAGAACTTCCAAATTTTAATTAGCAACAAACTTCACTTTAAAAATTTTATTTTGTTATTAGAGTACCTTTATCTAGAACTAAAATTCTTATTTTATTTCTTCCTAATAAAATATTTATTTCATATAAAAAGGAAAGATTTTAATAATTACCCCTAAAGAAAACTGCATGCATAATAAAATTTACAATATAGAAACAACATAATTATAATTTTCACAGATATTTCTGCAGCCGCTGGACGTCTGCTAATAAAGCGTAGAAAGAAACATCGCAGCAGACAGTTCTAGAAATCAAAGCTACCGCCGTCGTCAAATCCCGCGTCGTAGCCGGTGTCGTAGGCCGCAGCATCGGAGACCATGTCTCCGATCAGAAGCCCTCCGAGTGCGCCTCCAAGCAACCCCGCCCCCAATCCCAACCCCATCCTGTTCTTCCTCGGCGGTTGAGGCTGCGCCGTCCCATACCCGTACCCCGCCGGCGGTTGCCCGTACGGCCGCTGCTGCCCGTACGGATGCGGCTGCTGGTACCCCACGGGCGGTGGATACGGGGGCGGATACGCTCCGTAGCTCGTCCCTACAGGGTACGCCATCACGGGCTCATCAGCCTTCGGTGCGGGCTGAGGAGGATGCGGATAGGTGGTGGTCTGCGGTGGATATCCGGTCGGCGGTGCGGGGGCCGCCGGCGCCCCGATGCGCTCGCCGAGCTTATAGGAGAAGTTGAGAACGCCCTTGGGTTTTCCGGAGGTCGTCTTCCGGACCTGGTAGCTGAGAAACTGGACTGGCCGCGGGCCGTCGCCAGCGCCCGAGAGCAGCTCCGAGAGAGGGACGCGGACCTCGCCGACGTCGCGGTCGCCGAGGGCGCGCTCGGTGCGCAGGAGGATGCGGAAGAAGTCCGTGCGGGCGAGATCGGCGTCGGCGGGGACGGTGAAGCGGAGAGTGGAGTTCCAGGTGGGGTGGCGGCCGCCCTCGCGGTCCGGCGGAGTGCGCAGCCGCGCGCGTGAGTCAGAGGAGAGGGAGACGATAGCGTAAACGGCCATCTTGGTGATGAGGTTGACATCCTTGAGGCCCTTGGCGGAGATCAGAGTGATTTCGAGCGGCCGGTACGCCATGGAAGAAGAGGTTAATTAGGGTTTGGAGGTCGGAGAGAGCGGAAGTGGATTAGGGATTTGGGAACGATGAAGCAGAGGAAGGAGAGGATAACGTGCCAATTTTACCAAGAGCGGTCGGCACGGGACGGCTCGACGCGTTGAACGTACGCACGAATTCCCCATTTTCTCGATTCCTCGAAATTGCTCAAATAAAAAAAAAAAAACACGCCTCCATGTTATTTGCCAAAATACGCCTTCACATTGCGTTTATTGCACTCCGACGTTAATTTTGTTACCCAAACAAAAATCTATTTCTTTTACCTCTCTCCCTTAATTCTATTATTAGTCTGAGAACTTTAAAACGGTATATCGTACTAAATTCCCAGGCAAAATTTCAACTTTACCGTCCCTATATCAAAAGAAATATTTATTTCAACTCTTAATCCACACCAATTCATTTAATTTACTATCTTTGCACCATCTTATCTAATTATTTCTCTTGTGTACATATTTGTTTAGATACCTAATAATTTATTAGGTAAAAAAAATCTGACAACCTCATTTAAACTAAATCTAATATACTTTTTATCTAATTAAATATTATATATATAATTAGATAAAAAATATATTAGATTTAGTTTAAATGAGTTTATCAGATTCTTTTTACCTAATTTTATTAGATATCTAAAAAAATATGTATATAAGAATAATGTTGAATTTAAGAAGAATTATATTTTATTATAGACTTCTTTATTTATATTTTACCGTGTACTTAGAAATTGTGTATAGGTAATATATTAGATTTGAGTTTAAATGATTTATGGCAATTTGTTCACTTTAAAACCTATTTTTTGGAGCAATTATTTAAATTGAACATTTTTGAAGAGCAAAAATAAGGAGAGTCTCCTATGCTTTTTTCTTTGGAATGTTAAATGGGTGTTCCATTTTAAAATTTTTTATTGAAAAGACATCACATCGCCGGTAAAATAACATAGATGTCCTTTGATGTGTTGCACACGCACCCCCACCTATTTTCTTGCTTAAATATGATCATATTGTAGTAGTTATAAAATTGTCATGGTTATAATTGAGTAACAAACTGTGATGTAGCAACTATGGTTTGATAGCTGTTACAATTGAGAGCGGTGAATGTGATATATCATAATTATTTAATTAATTGTTGAATCACTTGGAGCATGTAGTATACACATAATAAAAGTTCATCACTAGTTTATTTTAGGGTTTATAAGTTTAGACTTTAGGATTTATGAGTAAGGAATTTATCCCTGGAATTATCACTTTCTGTCGATTAAAAAAATAATTCATGATTCCTGTGTAAATTATAGTTGTAACAGCTACAGGGTCATAGCTATTACAACAATGTAGTTGTAGTGACTATAATTTCATAACTACTACAACTACAACGTTGTGGCAACTATGATGATGTAGTATTAGTATTAGCTCTAGTACCAATTATGAAATAATTGACAAGGACATTTTTTTGTATCATATTTCACTTATTAATAAAAGACAAAGTTTGTTATTATATTTACTTCAGTTCAGTGCCGATAATATCCTAGAGTAGAAAGTTCTAGTCTATAATATATCAATTGGTTGAATTGATAGTAGGATATTATAGATATATAGAATGCTACACTTAATTATTCCTAGTCAAGTATTAATATACAAGGACAATATTAATGCGTTAAGACTAGCATATAGGTAAACGAATGACTTAATCTCACAAATCATGGATATGTGATATTAGGTTTACACATGGATATATATTAAATAATATGTACTGAATTGACCCGCCATAAGATGTTTTATGAATAATTATATGAGTTTCATAAACATTCTTATAATGATTATTAGTATGAATAGTCCTTAGACCTGAAGTCGCTACGGTTCCCTACACAAGGAGTTGTGTACTTTAGTATCGACAAACGTCACTTGTAACAAGGTGGACTATAAAATCGATCACTGGGTATGCAATAAGTTATACGGAGACATGTGAGTGATGTAGATGATATCTATCCCTTTCATATGACGGAAGAAATATTTGTGGGCCCCTTGATTAGTAGGACATAAGAATGCATAATCATGCTTAAATGAGTCAATATACGATATTGAGCTTATTTGATTGAGTGTGTCTACTTAGAGATCAAGAAATACAAAGATTGATAAGAGGATGACACAATTTATGCCTCATTGATCGATCTAGATATCAAGGATAGAAGGATTGAGTCATACAAGATAATGGACAAAGAAAGGTTAAGTCGGATATCGACATTATCACCACTTAGGTAGCAATGATGTCACTCATTATTTATGTATCTAAAATAGTTTTAGAGACATTGCCGACTGATCTGGTGGGAAGGACGGGGGACCCTCGTTGGCGGAAGGTCAATGTCACGTGGAGGTCAAAGGTCAAGAGATTCAACCTTGAGACCCGACCGACCGGACTGAGAGGGCCGACCGGTCACCCAACCAACCGGAATGAGCTGGCCGACCGGCCGGGTATCCCCCGAGCCGAATAAAAGACAACCCGACTAGGGGTCGGGTTTCTGATGCTCAAGGTATAGAGGCCCATGCCGTTCGGCCGGGCACAAGGCAAGAAAGTCAGGCAGAGCAATCTCATCCGAGCATACGATCGAGGCAGAAGTGATGCCCGCCGAGCCACAGACAGGAAGCGCAAGAGGACAAAGAGGCGGGATAACATTATCCTCGAGACGTCTCGCGCGAGTGTGCAGTAAGCGGTCGTCCGTCTGCGAGATCATACGGTGGAAGCTTCCACCGTCACATCCGGATATGCTCGGACGATTCGGAATGACGCCGGTACTTTTCCGACAGGGCTCGTTAAGGTAAGTTTGGAAGCGTGCACGATAGAGAAGTGTGCCCGCTTCCGGGTCCTAAATAAGGACCCTCGACGCGTCGATGAAGGTATCGCGATCCTCATCACGCCACATTTACGCGCCTCTCATTTCTCTTTGCCGACTTGAGTGTCGGAGGGCCGCGCGGAAACCCTTCCGCTCGGCTTTCAGTTGTGCAGGAGATCTACACCACGGAGGCAACGGCGTTACACGCCCCTCTCTGACGTCTCACGATCATCGGCGACAGATCAAATGCGCCATCTCGTGGGAACGCACTAATCCGAGCCTAGAAGATGGAAGAAGACGTCAACCTCGTGTAACGCCTCTCTCGAGGAGCTGAAGCACTCATCCAAGCGAGCAGAATCGTGGAGCGGCAGTAAAATCGTGGAGCCGTGACGAAGAGCCAGCGACAAAGAAGCGTATCGGGGCGAGCGCCAGCCAAGAAGAGCCGGGAGCAGCTCGATATGGGGCAAAATAAAGGACCGCAACCCAAGATGGGCCGCGCCGCACCGATACCTTTTCATCGCCGGCCTTCGACTTTCGCAGGTCGCGCAGCTAATCAGACGAAGCACCTGCCCGGGACGTCAGAAAAGGAAAAGCGCCCCGAACGGACGCGTCACCCGAGCAGATCAACCGACAGTTTTCGGATGTCATCCTGCGTGATCCGCTGTCGAAGCATTATGCACCCCCTGCGATCGGGGAATATAACGGGACAACCGACCCAGACGACCATCTGGGTAAGTTCGACAGCACCGCCACTCTGCATCAATACACATATGGTGTGAAGTACTGAGTGTTCCTAACCACCCTCTCGGGATCGGCACATCGGTGGTTTCGGAGGCTGCCAGACGGATCTATCACAAGTTTCAAAGAGTTCCGAACGACGTTTCTCCATCATTTTACGAGCAGCAGACGCCACCAGAAGACCAGCGTCAATCTGTTGGCCATCAAGCAAGGCGCGAGGGAGTCGCTCCAAGCTTACATTCAACGATTCAACCAGGTGGCCATGTGCATTCCAACGGTCACCTCGGAAACAATGATGAATGCGTTCACGCAAGGGCTCATGGACGGTGATTTCTTCCGCTCGCTCATCTGGAAGCCACCTCGGGACTACGACCACATGCTGCATAAGGCCAACGAATACATCAATGTGGAGGAAGCTCAGGCGGCGAGAAGAAAGGAACTCCTCCAATCTGGATGAACTATGCAAGCTTGGGTCAATACAAAAGTCCTTGGAATTAATAACTAATGATGGTCATCAGGACACTTAGCCGTGTAACATATTCTGTATGATACCCCAAGGATGGTATTCATTATTTGTTCACTCGATCACTGCCATGTATCCATATACTCCTAGGATGCTCATCTACCGCCGCCGGTCACCTTCACCAGACCGGCGACATCGACAATGGAGCCCTGTTCAAAGGATAGAAAGGAGATCTCCCGAGCGACAGCATCGTCAGTAACCCCGGGCCCACCATCGGGCGTCGCATTAACGACCTCGACCATCAGCTCGGGAGTTGGAGAACATGGGCAATGCATCTCGAGGCGAAATCAACATCATCGCCGGAGGCCCGACCGGAGGAGACTCCAATAGAGCCAGAAAAGCACACGTAAGGCAGCTGAGGATACATGCGGTCGGCTGCAGCTAGGAGAGGGCGAGCGGACCCGTGATCAACTTCGGGCCTAGGGACCTCGAGGGAGTCGAAGTCCCGCACGATGACGCCCTGATCATTCGAGCGGTAATAGCTAACTATACTATTCACCGCATTTTCATTGACACAGGCAGCTCGGTTAACATAATTTTCAAGAAGGCCTTCGACTAACTGCAAATCGATCGAGCTGAACTACTGCCAATGATACCCCCCCTCTACGGGTTCATTGGGAACGAAGTCTTGCCGGTCGGCCAGGTCCGACTGGCTATCTCTTTGGGAGAAGAGTCGCTCAGAAGGACAAGGACCACCAGCTTCATCGTGGTTGATGCTCCTTCGGCGTACAACGTTATCTTGGGGCGACCGGCTCTCAACGAGTTCTGGGCGGTCATCTCTACCTTCTGTCAGAAGATCAAGTTCCCGTGAAAGATCAAGTAGGGGAGGTGCGGGGAGACCAGTTGGCAGCTCGAAAATGCTATGTGGAGATGGTCCGAGCCGAAGCCAAGTCCGCTCGGAAAGTGTCGCGAGCCGAGGTAAATACTATAACCGAAAAACCACCTTCCTTGGTTTATGAAGAAAAGGAGGAGGTGCAGATTGACTCTTCCCAACCGGAGGCCACCACCTTCATAGCGTCCGACCTGGAGGAGAAGCAGAAGGAAAAGCTGATCAAATGCCTCCAGCGAAACCGTGACGTCTTCGCTTGGTCGACCCATGAGCTGCTAGGGGTCTCGCCAAGCATAGCGCAGCACGAGCTTCACGTCCGGCTAGATGCTCGGCCGGTAAAGCAAAGGAAGAGTGACTTCAGCGCGGAGCATAATGTAATAATCCGGGCGGAGGTAGAGAAGCTTTTGGAGGTCGGCCACATAAGGGAAGTGCAATTCCCGAGTTGGCTCGCAAATGTGGTACTGGTCTCCAAGCCGGGTAACAAGTGGAGAGTCTGCATCGATTTCTGGGACCTGAACAAGGCATGCCCAAAGGACTTCTATCCCCTGCCCCGGATCGATCAACTGGTAGACTCCACGGCCGGGTGCGAGCTAATATGCATGCTGGATGCATACCAAGGCTACCATCAAGTGTCGCTCGCCTGGGAAGACCAGGAGAAGGTCAGCTTCGTCACGGCGGACGACACCTACTGCTACAATGTAATGTCGTTCGGCTGAAGAATGCGGGAGCTACTTACCAGCGTCTGATGAACAAAGTATTCAGGAAGCATATCAGACGCAACTTGGAAGTGTATGTGGATGACATATTTATCAAGTATTTCCGGGCGATAGAGCTCTATGCGGATATGGAGGAGACCTTCCAAACATTAAGAAGATAGGGAGTCAAACTTAACCCTCAGAAGTGCCTGTTCGGAGCAAAAGGCGGGCGCTTCCTAGGTTACATCGTGACCGAGCGGGGCATAGAGGCGAACCCCAGCAAGATAAAGGCATTGGAAGACATGCCGCCTCCTAGAAACCTTCGAGAGGTACAGCGTCTCACCGGCCGGATAACGGCGCTATCAAGGTTCATCTCTAAGATCGCCGATCGGAGCCTGCCTTTCTTCAAGATTCCGCGTAAAGCTACCAAGTTTCAATGGGACGAGGAGTGCGATCGGGCATTCGAGGAACTGAAGACTTACCTGAATTCCTTACCCATATTGACAAAATCAATCGTAGGCGATCCTCTCCGTATTTATTTATCCTCGACCGCATGCTGTGGGCTCGAGGAGTGCGTTCGACATTAGTAAGGTCGAACGGTGAGGAACAACCTGTGTACTTCTTAAGCCATATCTTAAAGGATGTTGAGTCTCGCTATACCGGTCTCGAGAAGTTGGCCTTCGCCTTGGTCCTTGCCGCTCGAAGGTTGCACCCTTACTTTTTGGCGCACGCCATTATTGTGATGACGAACAACCCGTTGGGAAGGGTACTTCTGAACCCTGAAGCATCCGGTCGACTCATCAAGTGGACGACGGAGCTAAGCGAATTCGACATCCAATACCAACCCCGCTCGGCGATCAAGGCACAGTCCTTAGCGGATTTCGTGACTGAGGTACAAAAGCTCGAGCCTGAAGCTACATGGAACGTATACGTGGACGGATCGTCCACTCGGCTCGGAAGCGGAATTGAGATCTTGTTACTTTCGCCTCACGAAGAGCGGATGCATTTGTTCGTCCGGCTGGACTATAGGGCAACAAATAATGAGGCAGAGTACGAAGCACTCATAGCTGGACTGCAGACCGCTCGGCATGTTGGAGCCAGCCGGGTGGTGCTCCACTCGGACTCCCAGCTAGCCGCTCAACAACTCTCGGGCACCTTTGAGATAAATAGCGCAAGACTCAGACTGTACGCGGAGGCCTTTGAAAAACTGAAGACTAGCTTCACCGAGGTGGTGGTCCAGAAGATACCCCGGACGGAGAATCAGGCGACAGATGACTTAGCCAAGCTCGCAAGCTTGATATCGCGGGTCGTCATCCAACAACCAATCGAGCAAGTATCCTTGGTAGCGCACATGGACTGGATGGAAGACCTCACATTCCCGAGCGACTGGAGAACAACCATCATAGAATTTTTGCGCTTAGGTGCCACGTCGTCCGATCGGGATGAAGCCCAGCTACTGAGGAGGAGAGCCGGCCGGTTCATGCTCATCGGAGATCAGCTTTACAAAAAAGCGTTCTCCCGACCTCTGTTGAAGTGTGTCAGTTCGGAAGACGCCAGGTACATTCTCCAGGAGGTACACCAAGGGTCTTGCGGAGGTCATCCGGGTGGCCGGTCTTTGGCTAGGAAGATCCTGCTGGCCGGATACTTCTCGCCAACTCTACATGAGGACGCCGCTCGGACTGTCGCAACATGCCTTTCTTGTCAGAAGTACTACAATTTCTCTCATAAGCTCGTGAAGGAAATGAAAGCGCCCATAGTGTCCTGCTCGTTCGACCATTGGGGCATGGACATCATAGGGCCTTTCCTTATGGCGACCGGACAACGGAAGTTCCTATTGGTGGCAGTCGATTACTTCTCCAAGTGGGTAGAGGCTGATCCGCTGGCCAAGATAACCAAGCATATGGTCAAGAAATTCATCTGACAACACATCATTTGTTGGTTCGGCATTCCGCGTCGGCTCGTGTCGGACAACGGGCGACAGTTTGTCAGAAAGCAGCTCGAGGAATGGTGCGAGGGATATGGCATTGAGCAACACTTCACGTCTGTGGCGTATCCCCAAAGTAATGGTCAAGCCGAAGTAGCCAATCGGGAGATCATCCGAATTCTTTGGGCTCGACTCGACCATATGGGAGGAAGCTGGGTGGACGAGCTGCCGGGAGTCTTATGGGTCATCCGCACGACCCCTAAAGAGGGAACAGGAGTAACACCGTTCCACCTGGTGTATGGAGGCGAGGCGATCGTCCCAATCGAAGTCGGCGTGGAGTCCGTCCGGATCTGAACTACGACGTGGATAATCCCGAGCAGAGGCAGCTAGAATTGGCCTTGATCGACGAGGAGCGAGCCAAAGCGTCCGTCCGGCTGATGACCTACAAGTAGAGAATGAAGCAGAACTACAACCGTCGCGTGATTCCCCGAGCATTCCAGGTGGGTGACTTGGTCTGGAAGAAAGTGAAGCCGGTCGGGGACGTAGGCAAGCTAGAGGCTCCCTGGGCAGGACCCTTCAAAGTCATCGAGAAGCTCCGATCGGGAGCCTACTATTTGGAGGATGAAGATGGACGATGGTTGGATAGGCCATGGGGTGCAAACCACCTCCAGCCCTATCGGGCCGGATGAAAGGTGCGCCGATGTAATATATTTCATGAATATTTCGTTCGGATGTATCCTTTAGCTGCAGGAATGAAAAATTATGAGAACAAAGCAAAGGCATGAGCATTGTGCGCCAAGCGGATAGCTGCATGAGGGCTCGTGGAAGATCCCGTGCCGTTCGGCCGGGCGTATATTATCCGAGCTATGGGCTCGATGTCGAAGACCCCGTGCCGTTTGGTCGGGTGTATATTATCCGAGCCACGGGCTTGATGTCGAATACCGTCGAGCAGCGACATTAAATCTTAGAGTCGAACCGGCGACTATAAACCCTTCGGCCTGAAGACCGTCGAGCAGCGACGTTAAATCTTAGAGTCGAACCGACAACTATAAACCCTCCGGCCTGAAGACCGTTAAACAGCGACGTAAATTTTAGAGTCGAACCGGCGACTATAAACCCTCCGGCCGGAAGACCGTCGAGCAGCGACGTTAACTCTTAGAGTCGAACCGCCGACTATAAACCCTCCGGCCTGAAGACCGTCGATCAGCGACGTTAAATCTTAGAGTCGAACCGGCGACTATAAACCCTCCGGCCTGAAGACCGTCGAGCAGCGACGTTAAATCTTAGAGTCGAACCGGCGACTATAAACCCTCCGGCTGGAAGACCGTCGAGCAGCGACGTTAAATCTTAGAGTCGAACCGACGACTATAAACCCTCCGGCCGGAAGACCGTCGAGCAGCGACGTTAAATCTTAGAGTCGAACCGGTGACTATAAACCCTCTGGCCGAAAGACCGTCGAGCAGCGATGTTAAATCTTAGAGTCGAACCGGCGACTATAAACCCTCCGGCCGGAAGACCGTCGAGCAACGACGTTAAATCTTAGAGTCGAACCGGCGACTATAAATCCTCCGGCCAGAAGACCGTCGAACAGCGACGTTAAATCTTAGAGTCAAACCGGCGACTATAAACCCTCCGGCCTGAAGACCGTCAAGCAGCGACGTTAAATCTTAGAGTCGAACCGGCGACTATAAACCCTCCGGCCTGAAGACCGTCAAGCAGCGACGTTAAATCTTAGAGTCGAACCGGTGACTATAAACCCTCCGGCCGGAAGACCGTTGAACAGCGACGTTAAATCTTAGAGTCGAACCGGCGACTATAAACCCTCTGGTCGGAAGGCTGTCGAGCAGCGACGTTAAATCTTAGAGTCGAACAAGCGACTATAAACCCTCCAGCTGGAATACCGTTTTGCTTGACGGGACAAGTTATGCAGACTTCAGCTCGGTGATGAACACCAGCAATCGACAAGCCTTGTTCTTAGGGGCAAGAAGAAAATAATAACGTACTCTCGTCCGGGTCGATCGGCAAGAAAATACTAAAAAGGTCGGCCTATTAGCCGAGCGGACGGTTGGCCAAGTTAGAAAAGTAACTTCTTAAACATCTAACGGGAATTCCATTTAAAAGAGGCGGGTGTGTTCAGACGAGCGGCCCAGTTATCGAAAATACTTCATGAAAAATTCCTTTGGAGAGCTAGGAAGGCAGGACGAGAGACGATTAACGAGAAGGAAAGGTGGGAGATGCAAGCGTCGATAGTTCGCACGCCGATCGGAAGACACAGATATTGGCGATTTTAACGAAAAAAGAGTAAGCTAACAAAAGGACGACATATCTTCATTAAAAATTTAGGCAATTATAGCCGGTCGGAAGGATTACAAAAAACACTATTCAAGAAAATCATAAACGGTCTTCGGGATGGAAGAAAGGAGCACCGCGTAGTCTTCGGCCGGGACAGTTGTGGAGTCGGGAAGCTGACCCTTGGACTTCAGATAGTCCGTCGTGGCGACAATGGCCAACTCAAAGGCAGTATACATCCGCTCGCAGACCTTCTCAGAAAATTCGTTCGAGCGGATGTACTGCAGCCTCAGGGCTGCGACCCGGCCTGGCTCGGCCTCTTGATACTCCTTGAAGGCAGCTTGGGAAGCTTCCAGAGCCTCTTGCAAGGTCTTCAGTTCTTCCTTATGTTTGATCGCCTCCCCCGAGTGGCTCGCCTTCTCGCCGTCTAGCTGCTCCATCAACTCTTTAACTCGTTGCTCCAGGCCCTGCGCCTCGACATTTTTCTTCTCCAGATCGGCGATGGCCGTCTTCTTCTGATCGGTGGCTAGGCTTATTTTCCGGTCAAGAATCTTGACCTGTCTTTCGAGTTCGACCAGAGTATAGGCCTGGTCGGCCGTCTTCTTTCGCTCCGCCTCCAACAAATCTTTGGTCTTCTTGAGCTCTTTCTGTAGCTCGGCATATGAGGGGCCCTGGGAGGACGGACCGCCTGAACTCCTCAACTTCTTCAGCTCTTCGTCCACCATGGCCAGTCGATTGGCGACAGCGATTTCCTCCACCCATCTCTGACATAAACAAAATTATTAATACCCGATCGGAAAGATGGTGTAAAGGACTTCGGAAGAAAACACACTTACCCTAGTGGCCTGCTGCATTTGGCTGTTGGCTAGGTTGCCGAGCGGAATCATCGCAACACGAGCCTGAGCATCGGCCCACATCTCGGCGAGAGGACCCTTCATGGTGATCATATGCTCGGGCGCGGTCGGCCGATCAGACTCTGGCAAAAGCTCCTCGGTGGGAAGATGCAGGGTGGACCTGATGGTGCGGCTCCGCCCGGGAGTTGTGTGAGCAGATGCAGAGGGAGCAGAGGCCGGGGCAAAGAACTTGGACAAAATAGCCGAGTGTTTGACCGGGCGGGAGGCAGGTGGAAGAGTGCTGACCGGCACAGCCTCAATAGGGTTGGCAGACAAGTTTAGTTGAGACGGAGTCCGATCGGAGGATAATGCCTCCACCATTGGAGTTTTCCCACGAGAATCGGATCCCGCCCGCTCGGATACACGAACAGCAGAAGTAGCCGATCGCAACGGTGTCTCCGTCCGACGCCTTTTTTGTTTGAGCGGGCGCTCTCCTTCCCGATCGGAGCCTTCTTCTTGAATGGTCGGTTCCCTGTTTGACGCAGCGCATCCCGTCACCTCCACGGGGGAGGCCTGAGCGGCCAACTCCTCCACTTTCGTCTCGCTCTCACCCTCGTGAGAGCCGACCGGGGTGATGCCTAGTTGCTCCATCTCCTTGGCGGCTGCCGCCTCAAGCGCCTCGGCTTTCCTCTTCAAAATCCCGAGCATCACGGACTCCATGACGATATTCGCTGCAAAGGAAAAAGAAAAAAATCAGTTAGCACTCAAAGTATATAAGCAAATGAAATTCTTACCGAAGCTGCTCGAGAGTGGAGTGCGAATCGGACTCAGGCCGAATATATACAGCACGCCTTCAGGCAGAAGCTTGTTGATATCAAGCTTCTGACTGGCAAGCATGTTCGCGGCCTGGAGATAGTCCGGTCGAGTCTTAAATCTTTTTAGCTTGGGAGATGTAGGCGGTCCGATCTGTCATTTAGTTTGGAAGGGAGCCCGCTCGGGAAGACGAAGATAAAAGTAATACTCCTTCCAGTGTTTATTGGAGGAGGAAAGTTTATCAAAAAAGACTAGACCGAGCCGAGCCTGGAATAGATAGGTACCCAGCTCGGATTGCTTGGATAATAGAAATAATAAAATATTTCCGGCCGGAGAGGTATGCGGTGTATCTTGAACAATACCACCACTCCACACAAAAGGTGGAAAGTGTTGGGAACTAATTGGGCGAGCGGAAGACCAAAGAAGTTGCAAACGTCGGTGAAGAAGTGGTGGAGAGGAAACCGCATACTGGCTGTGAATTGGTCGCGGAAAAAACAGATAGCTCCGCGCGGCGGTTTGTGAGGTCGAGCGGATGGTGAGGGTAAAATGAGTTCAAAGTCGGATGGAATATCATAACCGTCAAGCAAGGCCTCGACGTCGCGCCGATCGAAGCGAGACTCCATGGTAGTATACCAGGGGCCTAAAGTGAGGTCTATGGGTCGGGAAGAACTGGCCATTGTCCGATCGAGCAAGGAAGCAAAAGGCAAGAAAATGACACACGGCAGAAGGAAGGGGACGACGAAAGGGACAGCGACAAGAAGAAAAGAACTCGGCAAAAAAGACGAGGAAAGCAGAGAGGAAAGGGGGAGGAATCTTACGAAGAAGCTGGGGATCGGAGAAGGCGGCGGGGAATCGTCGGAAAATAGGGAAGTGGAGTCGCAGGAACGATGAAGCACCGAAGAAAGGCGGCGGGACACGCGAAGGCAAGAGTGTGGCGGAGGAAGAAGGTGACGACTTTATAAGGTCGGGCCCGATCGACCTCGACCGTCGGATGCAGGTCACAGGAACCGAGGTCCTCATCGGGCCGTTCATTTTAAACCGCCGATGTCCCATCGGACACATCGCCGAGCCGTACGATGACGCCAACGAAGGTGCCACGTGGCACCATGCCATAGGGGCGCATTTAATGAGTGCCATTACAGCACGCAGCGCACGTGCTCGGCCTTAATGAAGAGGATTTGCACGAATCCCGAGGAGATCCGAAAGGCGTTAGCGTTGACCATCGACACAGTAGCAAAGCCAATGGCAGTAAGAGGCCGAGCGGCTGTAAGGAGGAACACTCTAGAAAGTGGCAAAGCGGTGTCACTCTGGCCGACCGGCAGTTCAGTCAGTCGGACTTAGCGCCTCATTCGACTAGACTTGAAAGGGAGGCATGTGATTCGGTGGGAAGGACGGGAGACCCTCGTTGGCGGAAGGTCAACGCCACGTGGAGGTCAAAGGTCAAGAGATTTAACCCTGAGACCCGACCGACCGGACTGAGAGGGCCGACCGGTCACCCAACCGACCGGAATGAGTTGGTCGACTGGCCGGGTATCCCCCGAGCCGAATAAAAGAAAACTCGACTAGGGGTCGGGTTTCTGATGCTCAAGGTAAAAAGGTTTCATGGCCGAGCGGGCTGTCCGTTCGGCCGGGGCACAAGGCAAGAAAGTCAGGCAGGAGCAATCTCATCCGAGCATACGACTGAGGCAGAAGTGATGCCCGCCGAGCGCCCCAACTGCTCGGCCCTGGAACAGACAGGAAGCGCAAGAGGACAAAGAAGACAGGGGATAACATTATCCTCGAGACGTCTGCCGCCGACAGGCGGCAAGGTTGGCGGCCGAGCCGTACACAGGATCATACGGTGGAAGCTTCCACCGTCACATCCGGGATATGCTCGGACGATTGCGGAATGACGCCAGGGGTACTTTTCTGACAGGGGCTCGTTAAGGTAAGTTTGGAAAGCGTGCACGCATAGAGAAGTGTGCCCGCGCCCCCCCGGGGTCCTAAATAAGGACCCTCAGACGTCGATGAAGGTATGCGCGATCCGTTATTGTAGCCACAGTTACGCTGCCTCTCTCATTTCTCTTTGCCTGACTTGAGCATCGAAGGGCCGTCGCCGGGAAACCCCTCCCGGCTCGGCTTCTTTGCAGGTCCGCCGGAGATCTACACCAACAGTCGGAGACAGCGGAGCGTGCCACGTCCCCAGCGTCCGTCGACTCAGCGCTCGGACAGGATCACCGACGTTACGAGAACATATTGGGTCACACACAAAGAACAAGTTAATTTCGAGATAGGTTCATATGATGAATCATTGGATTAAGTCTAATTTAAATTAGACACATTGAGTTAGCCTCACTATTGAATTAAGTCCAATTCGAATTAGACTCATTGAGTCAATTTAGATTGATGATTAATGAGTCAAACTCATTGAGTAGTTTGATAAATTTGAATTCATGGAGGAAGAGGAGTGTTTAATTTAGAATTGATCATGTATTGGATGAAGAGTGGTCAATTTTGAATTGCTCATGTATTAGATGTATTGGATGAAGATAAATATTAATGTTAATTAAGGCAATTGACATTAAGGTAATTTCGTGAATAAGTACAAAAGGGGGTTTGATTCATTTTCATTAAGAGACTTTTGTGTTCTTGCTCCTTTTCTTCCTTCTTCCACTCTTAGCCGAAACTTTAAAAGAGGTTGTTAGCATAATCTTTGGTTGTTTTTTTCTCCATTTCGTGAGTTTATGAGACGGACGGAAGGCTTATTCGTGTGGATACCGAAAGAGGCACGAACATTTGATCGTGCTGAGATTCGTGTCATCGGGAGTTCATGCTTACGCAATAAAGCTAACTACTCTTAACAAATACTTAGTATATGATTTTCCTTCACATGGATATTCTAGAAAGGAACTTGTTTTTCCGCTGCGTTTTATACGTGTTTAGCGCTATAGTTCCTTACACGTAGCTGCTACAACATGACGAGATTTAGGTGGAAAAAAGACATCGTTGCTTGTATATGCATGCGCATGTTAGAGGGTATTTGTGTTATTTTATAGAAGGATAAGGTGCTCTTTTCATTAAAATATCAAAATAGGATTCTACTTTGATGATTCAAAAAATGAGAGGCTCTCCTATAATTTTTGCTCTTTTTAAATCTATCTAAAATTATATAAATTCTTTGGCATAAACTCTAAACAATATAAGGACATCCCCAATTATTAAAATTTTAAATGAATTTTTCCATAATCTTTAATGTGTTACGTCAATATCATATAAAAGTATAAAAATTACTATTATCTCCATAATCAATCAAAAATCTCCTTACAACTGTTTTGTGGGCCATACGGAATAAATTATATATATATATATTTATTTATTATTTTTAATTTAATATTTTTATATAATTTTTATTTAATATTTTAATTAATTATGATCTTTAATTTAATTTATTTATAATTAATATATTAATTAACTTATGATTTTTTATTTTAATTAAATTCACGATTTTTATTTAATATTTAATTAATTTATAAATTTTAATTTAATTATAGGCATTTATAAATTTTTAGTGCATTTATTTCAAAATAATAATTTGCTAATTATTTTATTGAAATTTTATATTTATATAAAAGAAAGAAAGAATACAATTTTATCAATACTAATAATTTTATTTAAAAATAATTTATTTTTTAAAGTTGCTTTGAAATCATTAATTACGGACTCTAACTTCTAAAGAAAAAAAATAGATTTATTGTTCACCGCTGCTCTTAAATTAAAAAACTTCAAACCACCTCTCTATAACGATTTAAATATATATATTTTTTAAATTATTATAACCCTATCAAAAATCTTACATTAGAGATGTCCTAAAACCAACAAAAGTTATACAACATTGATTATCATAGCCTGGAACTATATTTCTGTTAGACGATACATATAATGTAATTTTAACTGGTTTAATTAAATTTCAACTCTTTCAATTCATTGGACTTGTCTTGTTCAATTAATTCAATCGGTTTGACTGATTCAACCCATTAATTATCAAGTTTGCCGACTTGAATTGACTTAACTGGTCAATTTTTCCCAACTGACTCGCTTAGTCAATTCGGCCCACCTAGCACTTGTTTTGTCCGACTCGAATGGCCTATTTGACTTGTTCAGCTTAATTCGATTTGCTTAAATGACCGAACTAACTTATATTCAGTCTCCCTAACCCATTGAATTAGCCCAATTTACTAGCTATGTATAATCTGCCAACCTATCCAATTTGACAAGTTTTATTAGTTTGGACAATTATCCCACTCAATCTAGCTACTCAGCTTGTTAAGTTATAAATTGAGAACTTACTAATAAAAACATTTTTCTTCTCAAATTTTAGAAATTTCAGAGCGATTTAAATAGTTGAAATAAAATATTTCATTTCATAATGTTCTTTCGGTGGGATCTATGCGAATAGATAAGGGGTACTTGTTCCTTGAGAAGATAATAAAAATATTAACCATTGTTAACGATGATTTCGTAATTTCTTGAATAATAATGGTCAATCATTGATGGTCATTACTCAGCGTTCAATTCTGACGAGGGACGATGCTCCTATATAAAAGAATGCAGAAGCGAAATAATCTCCATCCACCTTTGTTCTCCAAAACTTTCTATCCACTGTGCATTTTTGCTCAGTGGTTTGTCTATGATAGCAATCAGATAATTTCTCGATTCTGACGAACAACTAGTGCTTGATTGTGTCCGTAGTTTTACCGTTGTATCTTGAGAAACAAACATTTATCATAACCTCAAAGCAAAACTGGAGGAGGACAAATCTATTTTAAAGAAATTACGTCCATCGCAGGCCTTGGAAACCCTTGCGGCTCGGTTGCTCTGTCGCTCTACTGCTCTATCGCTCTGCCGCTTTGCTGCTTGGCTACTCTGCCTCTCATCCACTTTGTTGCTCTGCCGCTCGTCCGCTCTTTTGCTCGGTTGTTTGGTTGTTCTATCTCTCGGCTGCTCTATCACACTGTTGCTCGGCCGCTTTACACTCTGTACTCGGATAGTTTATATTTAGCACTTGACAGAAATCAGCCTCCACTGATTCAAATCGTCTCGATAGATAAACTAAATTTAATTTAGTATAATTTCAATTCTAACTCATTCTTAAACTCTTGGACAGATTGTCAAACATTTTCTAATACATGAATGAAATTGTAAGGAAAATAAACGAACATTCCAACTCCAATTTTGACTCTTGGTCCTTCCTCCTAGTCACATACTGGATTTCTTTCGGAATGATCAATTTCTAAACTCAAATTATGGAAACGCTCGTCCAAAGGATTTTTCTTTTTCTTTTTTTATTTTTTCCTTGACCTTCTTCAGTCAACCAGTCAAGACAAATATAATCTCAGCTAGTAATGATGAACAAGACCTAGACCCAATTGAAATTGATTGATCGTCCACTCCAACCCACCAAATTAAAGGTGATTCTATCCAAACAATATACTAACTATTCAAAACGAAATAAATCTGTGTTCCAAATTCCTAGAATTCCAGCATATATCCATTGTATGCAATACAAATTAGGTGCCCTTTTACGAATATCTTCTTCTTAAAGATGATGTTCGTCGAATTGAATCGTCATGATACTCGACTGGTGGCGAGTAAGTATTACACCGCCATGCTTATTCAATCGTTTTAAACACGACTATAAATTTAACAACCCTTACAAAGTACAACATAGTAGCTCGCACACCGAATACGTTCAAATTTTGTGAGCTGGTACATTGAAAATACAGAAAAAAGTACTAATTACAGACGAGAAAAGGGAGCTAGCAGACAGGTAAAGATCGCACGTACGTCGCCTGTGATTCTTTGTTACCTTTCAGAAGCGGCGAAAGACGATGACGCCGCGCCGGCGAGGCGGAGGGGAGCTGCAGATGAACATCAGCACCAGGGCGATGACAAGTGCCGCGAGGAGTCCCAGAAAGTTGAAGCTGTATCCATCTGGTTCGTTGTAGCAGACCTTCCCCATCTGCGAAGGGGATCACCTTCAAAGCTCCGCCATATTTCCACCACGAAGCTCCTTTTAAAGCGTTACTGGCGCATGATCGCTGTGCTTTTGAAGGTTCATTGATCCCATCCAGAAATTGAAAAGATGGACAGCTGATGATCAAAGCCGTAATTTTCACGTGGCCACAGAGACAATAGACTTGGGACACGGCCAGATGAAGGGCGACTTTTTTTTTAATTATACCTAAAAAATAAAAACATGGACCTGAATGACTGCTAAATCTTATTCTCATGACTCTGAGACATGCATCAATGTACGATTCTTCTTTGTACATAATTTTTTCTCAATTGTTACTCTTCTTTACAAGTAATTTATTCTCCGATGTTATATCTACCAAGGCACGGAACCACTCAACAAGATGTAATTCGAATCTTCTTCATCTTGCAACATGCAACACCAATTGTATCCTAATGGTACAACAGTGGTCATTTGTGCGATCTAATCGCATCGATTCTCACGATAGCTGTCTCATGCGATGCAGGTCGATGATTGACCTCTGCTCGTGTGACCTAATTGCATGGCGTGATGACTGTTGCTACCAATGCTAGTCACTTGTGTAACTTGTGACCTAATTGCATGGTGACTACTATTTGTCGCTTTGCCACGGCCTGCAGCCACTACATTGATCTCAGTGTCACAAGATACATTAAATAGGTTAGCAAATGTTAACGATTGAGATAGAAATAGTCTGATAACTGGATTATGTAAATTAGATAAATATTTTTTACCTTTAAAATGACTAGATGAGTAGTGTTATATAATTATTTTAATATTTATTAACTTTTTATTAATGTAATGTATTATTTTTTGTTTATTTATGTATTTAGTATATATGTTATTTGCAAACCAAACTTTATCATTATTTACCACAACAAAAGAGTCATTTTTTATTATTCGCTTCAGGCCCCGTCAAATACAGGTACGATTCTACATATGATGTGATTATAATGTGGACTAAGTCACCATGATCCAGAGGGAGGAGGGATGATGAGCTATCTTCTATGTTATGACCTATAAAAAAGAGAAGACCGAATGTGTCAAAAAGTCTTCGGTCAATAATACCTGCAAGGTTGTTAGAAACAGACCGGAGGCTACCCCAGTCTGACATTCCGATGCTCAAGTCAGCCTCCAATGATAGAAATGAAAAAAAATAAACAGTATTGTAATGAATTGATTGAATATAAAGTATTTAGGTCCGTAAGAGCGGGCTGGAAGCGGCACAGAGCCGAAGGCAATGACACAAAGCCTGAGGGTGGCACGGAGTTAGAGGACAACACAGAGTTGGAGGCGATGGCATAGAGCCAGAGGGTGGTATAAAGCCGGAGGACAACATGGAATTGGAATACGACAGTGGCACGCATGCCAAAATTCAACATCGACACACATGCGGAAATATGAAACGTAGGCCAAAACATAATGACGACTCATAGGCCAAAATACAATAGTGGCGTAAAGGCCAGAAACATAACAACGGCTCAAAGGCCAGAGATTGGCTAGATCAGAGGGGCCGAGCGGAATGCTAGATCGTCAGAACAAACATCGGGCTGTGCTAAACATGGATTGGCATCAAATCTGAAGGCAAGGGCACTGTAAGTTGGATTCATCGGTGGGGGTGTCGATCGGTCGGATCTGTAGGTACCCTAAGGTGGTTTTGATGTAATCAACCAAGTTAGGTTATGTCCTATTGATATTTAACCCCTGTGTCTAAGTGTGCAAGAACTTAGGAGCATAGAAAGTCGAGCGAAAGAAGTAACTAGCGAGAAGGACGACACGGAAAAGAGCCGACGACTCGGTGCATCTGAGGGACGAGGTACTACGGAAGAGTACACAGGCGGGCGAGAAGGAGGCGAGCGATGTTTTTGAGGGTTGAGAAGCCGCAGAGGAAGATTGCTCGAAGGCCGAAAGTTAGATTCGGGTGAGCCCTATTCCGAATGGCCGAGATTATCCTAGTGAGTGGAGTCAGAGAGGAAGACCCGGACCAATGTGAGCGGAACCGGAGTGGAAGACCCAGACTGAAAGTTAACAAAATACTGACTTTTCGGTCCGGGGTGCCCTGAGTTAGTCCGGGGCGCCCGGACTTCGGGTGCTCGGAATCGAATTTTATCTAAACTTCAACGTGGCTCGTTGGGTTGCAAGGGGGATAAAGTTTTATCCCCCTAGCTAGGGCCTAGGGGGGCCTGGAACCCTTCCAGGCGCCCCCGTGGTCCCAGAAAGTCAGAACAACACTTGTGATTGATTCTGTAATTGTATGCTTCAACCGCTATTAGAGACTCCTCCGCCAGAAGGAAATTGTTTAGTGAGCTCTAACTTCCTTAGACTAATAACCTCTCCGGTTGTAACCAAGTAACTCTTTTGTGCCTCTTCTTTTTCAGTCTTTTATTTTGTTTATGCAAGTGTCGATTGTCATTAAGTTGTAAAGTTCGAGGAAAGTTCATTTTTCTTTGTAGAGCCATTCACCCCCCTCTAGCCGACCACCAAGGGTCCTATAATTGATATCAGAACAAGATCACTTTACGAGGATTAACCGCCGAACGAAGCACACGAGATGACCGAATCAAGCATCTGCCTACCGAGTTCGAGGGGGAATTCGTGAGCTAGAAGAAAAAGATGGAGGTATTTTTTAAAACAGATTTTAAATTTTTAATCATTATAAAATATAGTTTTGTAGCTTCGAAAGACAAAGAAGAATATCAGTGGACGAAGAAGGAGCAAGTTGATTTTGTGGCAAATGGCAAAGTAGAATTTCATTTGCTTAGCGTTTTACCACCTCAAGAAGTCAATCGTATCCAAGCCTACGAGTTAGCCAAGGAGCTCTGGGAGAAATTACTGGAACTACACGAAGGGACCTCGGAGGCAAAACTAGCGAGATGGGACCTGCTCCGGAACCAGATCAGCAACCTTCGGTTAGAAGAAAGTGATGATGTCGCACACCTCCACTCAAAAATCAAGGAGCTCATCACTGGACTCACGAATCTCGGAGAAAAGGTAAGCAACCGAGATTTGCTAAGGTACACACTTAACGCATTTCCTAGGACTACATAATGGGCATCATTAGTAGATACTTATTATATATCTAAAGATCTAGAATCAAGTACTTTAGAAGAAATGCTTTCAACTTTTGAAATCCATGAAATGAGATGTGCAGATATGAAGAAGGAGCCAAAGCACAACATTGCTTTAAAAGCAAAGATGGACGAACGAGATTCTAAATCTTCTCTCGATGACGACGAAACGACACTCATGGTAAGAAAATTTAAAAATTATTTAAAACTAAAAATTTAATCAAGTGCAGGGTACGAAAAGAAAAACGAAAGTAAGATGCTACCACTGCAATGAAGAAGGGCATGCCAAAAATAACTGCCCAAAATTGAAGGACAAGGGCAAGGACAAGGAAAAGAATAAGAAGTCAGCCCGACCCAAGTATAATTTAAAGGCGATGCGGGATGACATGCCATCTAAATTGGAGATAGAAGCCCTCGCCAGATTTGCGTTAGAGGCAAGTCACCAAGAAGACGAAGACGAAGCAAGCTTGTTCGAAATGAGCATCGATAAAGGGGGAGCGACATTGAAAGTAAGCAGTACTTCAAGGGGAGTTTCAGATTACGGGATCGACAAGGTAAGTCAGGTACGATCTCTTCCTCTTGACAAGTTATTTTTATTTTTAAAAATGTTATTGAAAAATTGCTGTAAGTTAGAAAAAAAGAAAACAAAGAGTTAAAATCAACCTTAGCTAGTTCTTGTCGATTAGAAGAATTCGACAAATTAAAAACAAGAAATGAAAATTTTAAAAAGGAAATAGAAAATTTGAAAAGTCGTGTATGCTCAACTTTTATTCCTTCTAATTTTAGAAAATTTTTAGAACTTAACTAGTATCTCAAATATCATAAGAGTCAAACTAGGAAAATATCACAGACATATATTCCTAAAAAATTCTTGATTAATCCTGTAGGAAGGAATCTATTTTGGATTCCAAAATCATATTTAGATTGATTATTTTTTAACTAAGGGTCTTCAGATAGACAATTAAATATTTAATTTCTTTAAAAGACTTTGTCTAGAAAGCGATTGTTGTTCCAATAACCAAGAAGGCTTAGCGCCTCCCCAAAGCTTGAAAGTTAATTATTGAAATAAATGTTTAATTGACTTAATATGAAACATTTAACTAATGCTTTAAATTGCTTGTCAAAATTTATATTAGAAAAAAATCTGATGATTAAAATTTATTTAAGTTTTTTTTTTGTGAAAATTTTAATCTAAACAATTTTTTGAATTTTTTTCCGTTAGAAAATTTTCTATGAACTAGTTATCAAAATGTATTTTTTTTAATTTTGCCTAAAATGTAACATTTTGTAAAAAATTTTTTGTTCAACCCTTGTTAAATTTTTAACAATTAAAGGATTTTTTTTTAAAAAATTGTTTATAAAACCAAAGTTTTTGAAACTTAACCTTTCATATTTTGTTTTCCCTTAGACTTTAAATTTTGCTTTTCCATAGTCATTTGAAAAGTATCCTATTTTTAATGTGATCAAAGGGGTGGAGTAGCAAAGATTAAGTGTAGGAGGAGCGTAGTTAATACAAACTTTTATTTTTTTTTGTACTTGAAAAAAATTATAATTGTTATTTGTTTGTGGTTTACCTAACTTAATTTGGGTTTGCTCACATCAAAAAGGGGAAGATTGTAAGTACCCCAAGGTAGTTTTGATGTGATCAACCCAGCTATGTTAGGTCATATTGGTATTTAATCCCTGTGTCTAAGTGTGCAGGAACTTAGGAGCATAGGAAGTCGAGCGAAGGACACAGCTAGCGAGAAGGATGGCACGGAAGAGAGCCGATGGGCTCGGTGCGTCTGAGGGACGAGGTGTTGTGGAAGAGTATACGAGCGGACGAGAAGGAGGCACACGACGTTTCTGAGAGACGAGAAGCCGAAATGAAAGATTGCTCGAAGGCCGAAAGTTGGGTTCGGGTGAGCTCTATTCCGAATGGTTGAGATCACTCAAGTGAGCGGAGCCGGAGCGAAAGATCCATACCAATGCAAGCGAAATCGGAGTGGAAGACCAGGATCGAAAGTCAACCAAATGCTGACTTTTCAGTCCGAGGCGCCCTGAACTAGTAAGGGGCGCTTGGACCTGTCCGGGGCGCCCGGACTCTGGGCGTCTAAAACCAAATTTTATCCAAACTTCGATGTGGCACGTTGTGTTATGACGGGGATAAAGTTTTGTCCTTAGAGGCGGCTGGAACCCTTCCAGGAGCTCCGACCAAGACTATAAATACAACCCTAGTCCCAGAAGATTAGAATAACACTTGTGATTGATTCTTCTTGAGTTTGATTCTGTAATTGAGTGCTTCAATTGCTCTAACAGGCTTCTTCGCCTGAAGAAGATTATTTAGTGAACTCTAACTTCATTGGATTAACAATCTCCTCGGTTGTAACCAAATAACCCTTTCGTGCCTTTTCTTTTTCGGTCTTTTATTTTGTTTATACAAGTGTTGATTGTCATTAAGCTGTAAAGTTTGAGGAAAGTTTGTTTTTCTTTGCGGGGCTATTCACCCCTCTCTAGCAGACCACTAAGGGTCCTACAAGATCTGGCCGCGGGGGCGTCGACAATGACACTGGCAGCGACATTGATGCCTGGGGCTACTCGCCAGGGATTGTGGAGCAGCGGCGATGGCCAGGGTTGCTCGTTGGGGGCTATGGAGTAGCGTCCATGGTCGGGGGTTGCTCGCCAGGGGTTGTGGAGTGGCACCGGTGGCTGTGGATGGCGGAGAGAAGGCTGTTGACGGGCGATTATGGATGCCGGAAAGAAGAGAGGGAGAGGTGGTGTTGTTGGTCGGTTGGAGACAGGGTATAAGAGGCAGCATCTGCATAATGGAGCAACATCGTGTGTCGTAGGATGATGGAGGCAGCACCGGCATCGACATTCGAAGGCCTGTCCGGCAACGGGGGCGGTTGCACGTGTGCAAGGAGGCGGCGGCGGCAAGGCATCCGACGAGCGACGATGGAAGCAGTGAGTGCCCACTAGCGGTGGCATAGTCACGGGAGGCAAGAATAGGGTTGTGCAAGTGGCGAGAATAGATTCAGGCATGTGACGAGTGAGGCAAGTATCGACCGACTGATAAGCAACAAGTGAGGCAAGTGTCGAGGGGCAAGCGAGGCCAGTACCAACGAAGCGGTGAGCGAGATGAGTGTCAATCAAGTAGTAAAGCAAGTATGCCAGGCAAAGCGAATATGTGTTGAGCAGAGCGGCGAATATGCGGGGCAATGCAAATATGTGTCGAGCAGAGCCGCGAGTATGTCGGGAAAAGCGACGAATGGAGTGCCGAGTTGAACGACGAATGGAGTGCCGAGTTGAACGACGAATGGAGTGCCGAGCAAAGCGACGAACGAAGTGTCGAACTGAGTGATGAATGAAATGCTGCGTTAAGCGGTGTATAGAGTGTCACACTGAGGGATGAACGGAGTGCCGAGTTAAGTGACGAACGAAGTGTCATGTTGAGCTGCGAACGGAGTGTCTTGTTGAGCGGCGAACGGAGTGCCGAGCTGAGCGGCGAATAGAGTACCGCACTGAGCGGCGAACGGAGTGTCGCGCTGAGCGGCAAACGGAGTGCTGCGCTGATCGATGAACGGAGTGCCGCGTTGAGCGGCGAACGGAGTGCCGCGTTGAGCGGTGAACAGAGTACCGCGTTGAGCAGCGAATGGAGTGCCGAGCTGAGCAGCGAACAAAGTGTTGACTGACCAATGACCAACAAGTGAGGGAAGTGCCGAGTGGCGAGTACCGAAGAAGCAGCGAGCGAGGATTTAGCAGTAAAAGCGTGTTGAGAAAGCGGCGAATATATATGTGTTGAGTAGAGCGGCGAGTATTCCTGGCAAAGTGACGAATAGAGTGCCGGGCTAAATGACGAATGGACTGCCAAGCTGAATGATGAATGGAGTGCTGAGCAAAGCGGTGAACGGAGTGCCAAGTTGAGTGGCGAATGAAATGCCGCGCTAATTAGCACACATAGTGTCGTGTCGAGGGACGAACATAGTGCCAAGTTGAGCGGTGAGCGAAGTGGCGAGCTGAGCGGCAAACAGAGTGCCGAGTTGAGCGGCGAACGGAGTGCTGCACTGAGCGGCGAACGGAGTGCCGCATTGAGTGACGAAAGAAGTGTCGCGCTGAGCGACAAACGGAGTGTCGTGTTGAGCAACGAACGGAGTGCCGCATTGAACGACGAACGAAGTGTCACGCTGAGCGACGAACGGAGTGTCATGTTGAGCAACGAATGGAGTGCTAAGTTGAGCAACCAATGGAGTGCCAAGCTGAGCGACAAACGGAGTGCCGTGTTAAGCAGCGAATGGAGTGCCGAGCTGCGCTACGAACAAAGTGTTGAGCTAAGCCCGTGTTGAGCTAAGTAACGAACGGGAGCGAAACCCATGAGTTCAACACAAACGAGAGCAAAAACTGAGCTAATGAGTTGAGTGAGTACGAAGTCCATGAGTCAAATACGAACGGTTGTGGAGTCCATGAGTTGAATGCGAATAAAAGATGACTGAAGAATGTCTCTTTCGATGGGACACTTGTCTTAATCAATATTTTACACGTTTAGTTTTTTCAAAAAAGATATATAATGTAATTTTAGCTGGTTTAGTTAAATTTCAATTCGACTTGTCTAAATCAATTAATTCATTACTCTGACTGATTCAACGCATTAATTATCCATTTTGTCTAGTTTGATTGACTTGGTAGTCAACTTTACCAAATGACTCGCTTAGTCCATTGGGCCCGCCTAGCACTTGTCTACTCTTGTCAACTCGAATGACCTATATCAATATGATTTGTTCAGCTTAATTCAATTTGCTTAGATGACTGGACTAGCTGGTCAAGTCTATTCAACCCTTGGATATAATTTGCCAAACTGGCTAATTTGTCAAATTTTTTTGGTTTGTTCAACACAAGTATCCCACTCATTTTACTCAGCTTGTTGGGTTATATCGATAACTCGCTAATGATTTTTTTTATTTGATAGGTGATAAGATAAAAACATTTTTCTTCTCAAATTTTTAGAAATTATAGATTGATTTGAATTGCCAAAACAAAATATTTCATTTCGGAATATTCGTCTACAACAAGAACCCTATGGAAATCAGTCCATAGCAACAAAGTAACTATCGCGTGCGTGTGTTCATCGACTTTTACATTCCGTCACAGATTTATTTACTCGACGGTGGCAAATAACTATTACACTGCCATACTGATAAACAAAACAGAGGATAGATTTAACACCAAACCTCATGATGAATTTAATTTTTTTAAACACGATTATAAATTTAAAAATCCTTACGAAAGTACTTGGTAGCTAGCTCGCACACCGAACATGCTCAAAAATTTTGAGCTGGTGCATTGAAAAACGAACAGATGGGATATATATATATATATATAAATCGTCCCTTGTGATTCTTTGTTATAACTTTCAAAAGAGGGGATAGGCGAGGATGGCTCGCCGATGTCTGTATTTGATTTAGGGATGATAATGGATCAGATTCAGGTTGGATTTTATATTTTTCGTTTTCATATCTTTCGGATATAAGATTTTTGATGTGTATACCCCATATTCATTAAATGATCAGACATCTTCTATAGTTATAATTTTTTTTTCTATTTAATTATTATCATTCAAAAAATATATATTAAAATTAACAATCTATTAAAATATATAAATATATATATATATACTTAAAAAAAAATAGATTAAATATTTATATAATCTCCTCCTAATGTCAACAAAAATAATAAGTTAATTTTGAAAAAAAACTCTTATATATATATATATATATAATTTAATCGAATATTCGGGTCGGGTATCGAATATTGATAGTTCCTCTATATCTTTCTCCATTCGGATCGGATGTCAAAATTTTCATCCCTAATTCAGCAAAACTTTCTCATAGGCAAAGAGGATCGGACCTTCAACGCTGGATCTGCAATATTTTTCGAGACGAAGCAGCTCCTTTTAATGCGCCGCTGGTACATTGGAACATGGTTTGGCGCGTGGGGTAGTCATCGATGAATCGATCAAAGTTTGGTCATGCAGTCGGCTCAAAGACTTGAGGGGAAGACCAGAACAGTAGATGATCACTACCCGAGAAGAAGAGTATTGACTGAGAGTTAGTGTTTCCAAATTAAGTTTATTTATGTTTTTTTTTTCCGTTTGAAAGCATTGCAATAATCGAAAATAAACTAAAGAATGCGGTTATCATCATCTATAAAGGACTACTCTAAATCTATCACAATAGTCAGTTTTCCTTACTTATTGCTGGAGGAATTTCTACTAGGATAGTCCTTCTCCATAGAGAAGAGAGAAGGATTTCAGTAAGATGCCAAATTGAAATCAGTTTTTTCTTTTATACCCCAAGCCGATTCTGAGACCATCCGCCGTAAAATTCATAATCTATTAACAATCTTAATGTTAATCAATTAGATTATTGAATCTATATTTTTTTTAAATTTATTTTAATTAGGTCTGTTGGGATCTTAGATATCGGTTAGAGAAGGGTGAATAGACAATCCATTCTAAATCATTCGTTTGCTTCCTACGTTCGTTAGCATGCACATAGCGAAAATATAAATACAAAAAGCTAAACTAAAATAAGAAAGCAAATCTAACACGTTGATTTATCGTGTTTTAGAGATTAAGGCTACAATTCTACGACTGTCCAAAAGGTTAACAATCCCTTAACTCGTTGGTGGATTAATCCTCAGAACTCCAACTAGCTCGATTCTCCTTCTCGATGGAGAAACCTTGCCACGATCTCTTGATCACACACAAGGATCATATTGAGAGTTTTGGAGACTTTAATAGGCCTTAACCAAGTCTATTGTCATCACCCAAGTCAGTCATCCCAAACTCCATTATATAGAGCTTGGGGAAAAACATTCAAGCTATTTTCTCATTACTGGTCGATTGGTAAAATCACCAGTCAACTGGCCTCTATGGAAAATCGATCATTACACCCCAACGACTCGATACCAATCGACTGGTCCACTTCTCAACTATAGAAACATTCTGTAATTTTGTTTGCTCCCTTTAGTTGACTGGTAAAGTCACCAATCGATTGGTAAACTCTAAACCTAGGATTTTACTTCGAGTACAATCTTTCATGCACTTATTCTCACCCGCACATCCTCGACTTTGTCTTCTAACCTCGTCCATCAGCCTTGTGTCTCCCGAATGCTTCCCCATCCTTCATGACTCGTTTTCAAGAGTTTCCTTCGGCCTTGTCCTTTGTTATCGGGTCTTCCATTGCTAAGAGCTACTTACTCCAGGACTTTAACATTGCCAAGTCATACTTGGACTTACATTGTTAAGACTACATACTGTTAGACAAAACAATATGTTGTCTGAGATTTTAGGAATTAGATGAATTTAAATACATCAAATTAAATTCAACTTATCTGTCGAGATGACCTGAGTAGATAATCTCAGACCGCCAGCAGAGGCTGGTTTTCTGCTAAGTGCTGAAGGCAGACTGCACAGTGCAAAGCGGGCAGATTGACCAAATGTTTGACCCAGCAGAGGGCCAAGCGGTCGAGTGGATCGAGCGAGTGGCTGAGCGAGTGATTGACCGATCAAACCGAGTGAGTGGCTAGGTGAGTGGCTGAACAACAGACTGAGCAAGCAGCCGGGCCAGTGAGCGGCCGAGCGAGCGTGCGGTCGGATGGGCTTGCGGTCGAGTGGACAAAGAGGTTGCTTGAGCAAACGACTGAGCGAGCATGCGGCCGAACGGGCTTGTGGCCGTGCAGATAAAGAGGCCGAGTGAGTAAACGACCGAACGAATAAGTGTGCAGCCGAGCGGACTGAGCGAGCTACCAGGCAAACTGGGCAAGCGGCCAAGGGAACTGGGTGAGCAACCGAGCGAGCGACTGAACGAACTGAGTGAGCGGCCGAGCGAACTGAGCAAGCAGCTGAGCAAATTGAGCGAGCGACCGAGTGATCGGACGGGCGTGCAGCCGACTGAACGAAAATGTCGGCCAAGTTAGCAGTCGAGCAAATGTAGACTTTTGAGCAGGCTGATAGACCGAGGCCTGTGAGAGTCGCAATTTCCTTAAAACAGATTCACCCACCTCCGACTGTGCTTCAAGGTTTCCTCGGGTCGTCTGTTTCCTAGGATATAATGGTGAATCGTGATTCCCACCAACACTGATAGTCACGGCGAATTGAGAGGTACTCGACTGCTATCATGGACACTCCGCCGAGCAAGAGATGCACGATATAAGAGAAGGAGAATGTTAGTGGAGAGCTAACTTTTTGAATGTGTAACCTTTTCCCTGTGGCTGCGACCTCCTGAAACGCCAATGTTTCGCTCGGCTGCATTAATCTTTAATTTAATGCATCTATTACACCCTTAAATAAGCAACAAAATGCTGGTTGTTCTAGTTGAGTAAATTTTGCCTCAACCGGTCCAACATTCGGCGCATGAAGGTCATGCTAGCACACAAGTCAACTTGGTTCAGTGCAATTCAGGCCCTGTATTTGCACCCACTTGCTTATCCACGCATGAGAGAGAGTCTCTTCCCATGTATTTGTTCACATCATCAATGTATGTGAATTAATATAAACCAATCAATATGCCTTGAAACTTCCAATGTGGGACTAATGTCCCATACACAATGGAGCTTCATATCTTTTTCACCTATTCTCCATTCACATATGTCCAAAAATCCCCCACATGAATGGAGATAGAGTATGTGATTGTATTCAGCAGTTGAATAAAGTATACGACAAATATGTTTTACCCTTTGAACATTTCCTTGTAAAGATCTGTTTATTTACTGGCTGACAGTAGACGCAATGTCCTTGAACTATTCTGTCGTCTGTGTAAGCATTGACATAATTCACCCAAGAATCTACCTAATACAACTCAGTTCTTATGAGTGTGTTCGTTCTTGGTTATGAACACGCTTGGTTCTGTGAGAAGTTCTAAGAATTGTGCCTCCAATTCTCTTCGAAGCGGCCCCACTTCTTTCTCGCATAGGTGATCTCTTAAGAGTATTCCACGTTACTCTTCTTGGATCATTAAAGGTCGTGTGCTTAATCTCCATCCTTCATTGATTGATTTGGTCATTCCCGGCCCCACAGTGAGCAATTTTGTCGATATAATTAGGTTGTCTCTTTGAACCTAGTTCTTGAGATCTCAAGTTAGCATAGGTTGGGTTTCCTTTGCATCAACATTTCTCATTGGCATCAAACTCATCTCTCACGATGAGCTTGCAATTAACTCTCTGTTTAAACCCTTGATTAACGAATCTACAAGGTTATTCTTGGACTTCACATAGTCAACAGAGATAACTCCTGTTGAGAGTAATTACCTAATGGTATTATGCCTACAACATATATGTCTAAACTTACCATTATATAGATGACTCCGTGCCTGATAGATTGCTGATTGATTATTGTAATGTATGTAAATTATCGGTACATGTTTTGACCATCTCAGAATATCTTATAAGAATTATCGTAGCCATTTACCCTCTTCACCACATTTGTCAATAGCCACAAACTCAGATTCCATTGTGGATTTGGTTATTACTGTTTGCTTAGAAGATTTCCTGGATATGACTGTACCTCCAAGAGTGCATGCATATCCACTTGTAGATTTAGAGTCTTTTATGTTAGATATCCAACTCGCATTGTTGTATCCTTCGATCACAATAAGATATTTGATATAATGTCGTCTATATTCATGAGTATACCTCAAGTACCTCAGTTCTCTTATTATCCATTTCCAGTGCTCAACACCGGAATTACTCTTATATCTCCTCAGTTTACTTACTGCGTAAGCTAAGTCTGGTCGTGTATAACTCATTAGGTACATCAGACTTCCAATCACTTGAGAGTACTCTATTTGAGAGACTCTTTCATTTCAATTTGTCGATAGATGTTGACTTGTATCTATCTGCATTCATGCTAATGCAGTATCACCCTTGGTGAATTTCTCAAGAATTTTATTCAATAATGGGACTGACTAAGAACAAGTCCTTCTGTTGTTCTAAAAATTTTGATTCCTAGAATCGTATTAGCTAGACCCATGTCTTTTATGTCAAATCTGGAGTTCGACATATCTTTAGTGGATTTAACTATCTTATCATTACTCCCAATGATAAGTATGTCATTTACATATAGGCATAAGATGACATAGTCATTCTCTATGACTTTCATGTAGACACATTTATCACATTCATTAATCTTGAATTCACATTCCTTCATGACATTATCAAAATTTTCATGCCATTACTTTGGTGCTTGTTTCAAGCCATATAATGACTTCACCAATCTATAAATCTTATTTTTCTATCCTGGCAAAGAACACTCTTCCAGTTACTCCATGTAAATTTTCTCTTCTAAATCCTCGTTTAAAAAGGTTGTCTTTACATCCATTTAATGTATTTCGAGATTCCATAGAACGACAATAGCCAATAATACTCTAATGAAAGTTATTCTCGACATTGGAGAATATGTATCAAAGTAATTGATAAACCCTAATTTTTATCGTGAAATGGGTATCAAAAGAATTAAGTAACTGAATTCATTCTACACTAATGTAGTATAGAGATGATTCGGGTCGTCTCCCAATGAATATAATAATGATGATATCTTAGGATTGATTTGTCGATGCTTTTGGATTTTTGATAAGAAATTGGGGTTTTGGATTTGTTAAGTTCTTAACCTAAGGAATGAAATAGCAAGACAAGTATGAAACTAAACCTAATGCATAAGAAGGAAACTCTAACTAATCATCAACAATGAATCCACAACATATTGTCACTCTATGCTATGGATTATATCATTAATAGATTCAAACGGATTGGAACTAAAGAAGAACAAAACAAACTCAAAGGATTGGATACTCAATGGATCAAACCAATTGTTTATCAGATGGTAGGAAATCCACTAAGATCCGTGAAGATGAGCAGATAAGAAACAGATTGACAACTTCGTCTACCCTAGCAATTCAGATCTAAGCAATCAGATAGCGTCAAAATAGAACCAGATTCAAATCTCCATCAATGGAGCTAACAAGCATTCAGTTGAATTAAAAAGAACAAGAAACTAGATCTAAAACACAATCTATATCTAACAATGCATATCTATAAAACTAACCAGCCAGCATACTTAAAAGATAACTAGAAACAGAGAAAACAACAATACAGAAATCAAAAACAAGGAAGAAGAAATGAATGCTAGTGAGCTGGGGTAATCCCAATCACTCACTGATCTTGACAAAGATGTCAAGATCTTGCAATCAGTGAAGAACCAATCAACTTAGAACTATGCAGACACAGTAAAATGAAACAAAGATCCAGAATCATAAGAGGAAATAGAAAGAATTACCTCTCACCATTTGGTTGTGGTCGAAGCTTCACAGGAAGATCGTCGGCTAGAAGTGGAGGGAATCGGGATCAAACCTCCAGATCACTCCACTTCTCAGCTTCTTCTTCTTCGCTCAAGAATCACGACAGAATTAGATTCTAGATCTAGATCAGAGGGATGAAGTGGCATCACCAGCAATAGATAAGATGATGACCGAAGGAAGGGAAACACCCTTGACCTCCATTGCTCGTCGGCGGTGGAAGTGGATCGGGATCGCCGGAGAGGATCGTGCCCCACCTCTCTGTTTTGATGCCAGAGAAATTGACACGAGCACTGTAGCTTCTCATCCTTTTAAACTTGATCCCAGATCTGAATGGATGGCTATGATTCTTCCACATCTTGATCAATGGTCGGATCGGTTCATATCTGGTTCAAAGGCTTCAGATCTTGATCTATGGTCCTGATCTACCCTCTCTTTGACATGGATGGAACATATTTTTGATGGATGACACAGATCACCTCGGATATTGAATGGATGGCCTAGATTTCTTTAAAGCTTGATCTCTCCAATTAATTTCTGAATTGAGCCCAATTTGGATCGATCCGACTCGAGTCCTTGTCCTTTGATGCTTACAAAGATCATAATCAAATATTAGCATCAAACATCATAATCATGAGATAATTTACAACTAAGTCCAAAAATGATTCTAACTCATGAAATATGAAGTAAACATGAAATTAACACATGAGAAGATTAAAAAGTTTGCCTATATGAATCAAAAATGTCATGACAAAATGATAGTTATCAGTAATCGAGGTCTTCTTTTTGTTAGTATCCTTTGATTACTAATCTGGCCTTATACTTATCAATTATGTCATTTGACTTCATTTTCTTCTTGAAGATCCACTTGCAACCTAGTGGTTTATTTCTAGGAGGAAGATCCACAAATTCCCAAGTATAATTTTACAAGATAGAGTCTGTCTCAGATGTAATTGTCTCTCTCTAGTGAGGTTCATTTAAAGAGCCTACAACTTCTGAGGAACTTCGGGGCTCACTTTCCAATATGAAAGTGATAAAATCTAATCCATAGGATTTTTCTACCCGAGCTTGTTTGCTTTATCTAAGCTCAACGTCCACTAGTTTCTTATCATCATCTTCACCTTGTGTTTTATATGCCCGCTTTGAGGAGCTGGTATCCTCTCAGGTCTTATATGGAAACGCATGCTTGAAAAATGAGACATTTTTCGATTATATTATTGAGTTCTTGTGTATCTCTGGTATTTATGACTCATACATAAAATCTTGATACGCACTGTTGTTCTGTGCATATTCAATAAATATGCAATCAACAGTCTTTGATCCTATCTTAATTCTTTTCGGATCAGACACCAACACTTTGGCAAGACATCCCCACATTCGTAAATATTTATACAACGGTTGTCTTCCATTCCATAACTCATAAGGGCTCTTATCTATTTTCTTTCGGAGCACCTTATTTAAAAGGTAATTAGCTGTTAACACAGCATCCCCCACATAAATTTTGACAGTCCAGAGCTCAATAGAAGAGCATTCATCATCTCCTTTATAGTTCGATTCTTTCGCTCAGTAACTCCATTTTGCTGAGGAGTATAAGGAGGTGTAATTTCATGTCTGATCTCATGTTCAGCACACAACTCAGTGAACGATGATTCATATTCACCGCCTCAATCACTTCGAACCACCTTAATCTTTATATTAAGCTGGTTTTTAACCTCATTCTTATATGGTGTAAACTTCTTTATACCTTCATCCTTACTTTTGAGAAGATATACATAGCAGTATTTTATGTTATCAACTACAAAAGTGATGAAGTATTTGTTGGATCGTGATCGTTCGATAGAGGGGGGGTGAATATCGATTACAAAAATTCATCAAGAGTAAGCGCAGCGGAAAAGTAAAACAATGCTAACACAGAACCTTTTTACTTGGTTCGGAGCCTGTGTCGACTCCTACTCCAAGGCCCGTACTCGTTGAGTACTTTCGTTGGGCAATCACTCTCAATTCGAATAATAATTACAAAAGAGTTAAGTACAAGAATTGATAGAAATAAAATATCGACAATAGAGCAATAAGAAAGAAATCGGAGCTTTGTCGGAGTGGCGTCGTAACGTCGTAGGAGCGCAGGAGAGCAGATCGTCAATTCAGAGTTGTTGTTTTGAGCTCCGCCTTTGACCCTCCTTATATAAGAGGCTCGGGGCGCCCCGGATCCCTTCCGGGCGCCCTGGTGTGACGTAGCAGTCCCAACCAGCGAGCTCCATGTGTCGACGCCGTGTCTTGGATAAAGTTTAGCTCCGGGTGCCCGGACCTCCGGGCGCTTGGACCTCCTTTCTCCAGAAAGTCCTTCTCCTGCAAGACAAGGTTAGTCTGAGGCAAATATATAATATGTATCCTGTAAAACAATATGTTAGCACAATTTATACGTTCAACATAAAGAGTATGACTTAGATTTCGTCTTACCAAGACCGGAATCTAGTCATGATCTCGACTTACATATCCGAAATGGATCTAAGCTGGATTGACGCCTAATGTTCCCTTCCCGGGAACGCGTCCTCACAGTCACTCCCCTCCAGTGACTTACCTTTACTTATCTGCCAGACGTTCGGTCAGCCCTTCGACCCATCTAGACTTCTCGCCAGCTATTCGGTCAGCTTGTCGACCTAGCTGGACGTCGTGCCAAGCGTCCGGTTAGCCCGTCGACCCACTTGGACTTTGTGCCAAATGTCCGGTCAACTCGTCGACCCATTTGGACTTTGTGCCAAGCGTCCGGTCAGCCCGTCGACCCGCTTGGACTTTGTGCCAAATGTCCGGTCAGCCCGTCGACCCATTTGGACTTCGTGCCAAGCGTCCGGTCAGCCCGTCGACACGCTTGGACTTCGTGCCAGACATTCGGTCAGCCCGTCGACCTATCTAGACTTCGCCTGCACACTCGGTCAGAGTGTTAGATAATGACAAACCTAACTTAACCTAATTTGTCATTCATCAAAACCTGAGTTAGACCGTTACTTCTAACCACACCAACAGTATTTATTCCCACCACGTGTTGGTATACATTTGGGGATGCACACGTCGGTGTAAATTAGCCCGAGTGGTTTGTTGCTTCTGTTGAAAGGATGACCTTATCATTTTTACTTCAACACAAATATCACACTTGTGTGTTTGAGTCAAGGTTGAATTTAGGTATGCTTTGCATGTTTATTAATCTATGCAACACATCGTAGTTAACATGTCCTAGTCTACTATGCCACAAACATGAAGACTCAACCATATAAGTGGAAGAACTTTTATTTTTATTTATCTTAGGCCTAATGGCCATTACATTGAGCTTGAATAGCATATCAAATACATAACCCCTTCCTACAAAATTCCATTATTTGACAGTACAACTCTGTCTAACTCAAAAATAATGCGAAAGTCATGCTTGCTTAACAGAGATTCGGACAGTAGATTCTTACGAATCTCTGAAAGATACAACACATTGTTCAGAGTAAGGTCCTTGTTCGAGGTCATCTTCAGCATCACTTTTTCTTGGCCTATGATGTCCGAGGTTTCTGAGTTCCCCATGAACAATTTATCTCCTTTAACTTCTTTGAAGTTTTGGAGTAGATCCTTGTTGTAGCATACATATCTGGTGGCTCTAGTATTGATCCACCATTGTCACGGATTTGAACCCACTAGGTTCAATTCAGAGACCACAACACAGAGGTCATCCATTTCTGGTCCCTCGTTCAAGTTGGCCTCTTACTTCTTCTTCGGCTTTTTGCACTCCGAAGATTTGTGACCGACTTGGTTATAGTTGAAGCACTTCCCAAAAAACTTCTTCTTGCTGATGCCTCCTTTGGATCCCATCTTAGAAGACTTGGTGTTTTTTCATTTCGAGTTTTAACCGTGCTCGACCATGTTGGCTTTCACAGTATCCTGAGAGAATAGCTTTCTCTCTGAACTCTTGTTGTCTTCTTCAATGCAAAGTCTAACAATGAGTTCCTCCACATTTATCTTATTCTGCTTGTGCTTCAGGTAGTTCTTGAAGTCCTTCCAGCTTGAAGGTAGCTTCTCAATGATAGCATCCCCCTGTAAGGTTTCACTCAAAACCATCTCTTCTTAGTGAATCTCTTGCAAGATCACCTGAAGCTCCTGGACTTGGCAGATCACCGTCTTGGAGTCAACCATCTTGTAGTCCAGGAATCAGCCCATGATGAACTTCCTGGCCCCTGCATCCTCTGTCTTGTATTTCTTATCCAGGGGCTCCCATAGCTCTTTAGCCGTTCTCTTTATGCTATACGCAGCGTACAACTAGTCGATAAGGCAGTTGAGGATGTATTTTCGGTAAGGGAACTCAGAATGAGTCCATGCCTCCACTGCACTGATGGTCTGTACATCAACATCCTTAGCACACTAGGGAGGGTCCTCAGTCACGAACCGAGCCAGATTGAGCATGGTTAAGTAGAAGAGCATCTTCTGCTGCCACCTCTTAAAGTTCAACCCACTGAATTTCTCTGGCTTTTCCTCGTGATTGATTGACATAGTTTCAATTGAAGTGGAGGGGGGCTTTTATGTGTTGAGTCTGTTGCACCTCAACATTCTGTTCTGTGGTCATCTCAATAGAATCAAAGTCTGTTTCAAGATTGTTTAACAAAATAATCTGTTGCCAGAGATTTTGGGAATTAACTGAATTTAAATACACCAAATTAAATTTAACTTATCTGTTGAGATAACCTAAGCAGATAATCTCAGGTTGCTAATAGGGGTTGGTTTGCTGCCAAGTGCTGAAGGCAGACTACACAGTGCCGAGTGGCCATAGCGACCGAGCAAGCAGATCGACCAATTGTCAGACCAGGCAGAGGGTTGAGTAGTCGAGTGGATTGAGCGAGCGACTGAGCGAGTGACCGATCGAGTAAACTGAGGGAGCGACTGGGCAAGAGACCGACCGAGCAGACCGAGCAAGCAGCTGGGCGAGTAAGTGGCCGAGCGAGTGTGCAACCGGACGAGCTTGTGGCCGAGTGGACAATGAGGCCGAGTGAGTAAACGACCGAACGAATGAGTGTCCAGTCGAGCAGATTGAGCAAACGGCCGAGCGAACAGGGCGAGCGGTTGAGCGAACTGAGCTAGCAACTGAGAAAACTGAGCGAGCGGTCGAGCAAACTGAGCGAGCGACCGAGTAAACTGAGCTCCCGACCAAGCGAACTGAGCAAGCGACTGAGCAAACTTAGCGAGCGGTCGAGCGACCGGACGGTCATGCAGTCGATCGGACGTAAAGGCCGACCGAGTTAGTGGCTGAGCGAACACAGAATTCGAGCAGGTGGATGGACCGAGGCTTGCGAGGGTCATGGTTTCCTTGAAATAGATCCGCCCCACCTTCGGTTATGCTTAGAGGTTTCCTTGGGTCGTTTGTTTCCCAGGATACAATGGTGAACCATGATTCCCACCAAGTATTGATGGTTATGGCGAACTGAATGGTACCCGACTGCTATCATGAGCACTCTGTCAAGCAAGAGATGCATGACAGAAGAGAAGGGGAACGTAGGTGGAGAGCTTTAACTTTTTGAGTGTGTAACCTTTTGCTTGTGGTCGCAGCCTCCTTATATAGGAGCTCAGACCAATGAGCAACGTTAATGATCGTTTAATGATCATTATTTGCTAGATGTGAAATACCAACATTTCACTCGACTGCATTAATCTTTAATTTAATGTATTTGATCCGGATGTAACATTAGGACATAGGAATAATTAGTGAAGAAGGGAGGGGCATTGTTGTCATTTGGCATTTATAGGGTTTTTGGTTATAGAGGGGGAGACTATTCACGATCATGAGGAGGAAGGTTTTTTCAGGCTGGAGCTGCCGCCAAGTAGAGGGGACTGGTTTTGAGGGTTCTGCCCCCGCCACCAGCGCAGGCTTCTCCCCATCCTCTCCGGTGCCGGTCACCTCCGGCTAGCAGAGAGTATCCCTGCTCTTCTCGCCCTTCTCTTCCTCTTCAATCCAGGCCGCCGCCGTCAGCTGAGGCTTGTCGCCGCTGCTGGGTAGGCGCGCTGCGTCCTCCTCCCTCACCCGATGCACGACACAGCCGTATCCTTCTCCTCCCTCCGGCGCAAACGCCGCCGAGGAGCATCCCGTCGCCTCCAGCCGTTGCCGCAGCCACCTCCGGCGGCCACTACCACTGTCGCAGTCGCTTCCCCGAGTGTGCATCGTGGTAGCCTCCTGCGGCGTCGCCGCCGGCGGGTCTTCGTCTCCAGAGGGCCTCCGTTGCTAGCGATCGTCATCGCCTCTTCCGGCGCCTGCCACCGCTCCCTCCGGCGCTCGCTGTAATCCACAACGACTGCCGCCACTCCTTCCTGTTAGGATGTATGCTAAAAGTCTAGCTTTTGGTATAAATATTTATCTAGAAATAAGAATCACATTGGTCAAATGTCTACATTTATGATAAATGTAGTTGTTCAATTAATTTATATTGTAGATAACATGGTGTGTGGCATCACACACAGAGGATCATGTTATCAGTACCTTATAAATTATAAATAGTAGCTCATGACCAAAATGGAAAGGAACAAACCATTGGAAGGTCGTAGTGTAATTAGGTATTAGTTTATCTTAACTATATAATTACACTAGTACACTTAGAGTGTATTGAATAGGACCATTAGAGGTCGTTTCTTTTATACTGACTTTATAAAGGAACAAAGACCTCAGTTATTATGGAAGTATGTGCTCTTAATCCTAATATAATAACAAGCACATATATTTGATATTTATTTCTTTAATTTATCAATGGGTGAGATTTAGTTCGATAAATCAATAACCTCGATAAGTTGGGAAATGATATCACTTATAGTGTGTGTTGTTGATTATAGAAGGAAACTGTGTCATAGTAATCTAGGTTGAGAATGTCCCCAAGAGGAGCTCATAAGGATTGTCATGTTAAACCCTGCAGGTGGACTTAGTCCGACATGACGATAAGGTTGAGTGGTACTACTCTTGGACTAAGATATTAATTAAATGAGTTGTCAGTAACTCACTTAATTAGTGGACATTCGACATCTTAAACACAGGGAGACTAACACACTCATAATAAGAAGGAACCCAAAATATAATTTGGGATTGGTGCGGTAGTTCAATAATAGTTCTCTAGTGGAATGAATTATTATTGATAAAATTAAGTTGTGTGTTCAGGGCGAACACGGGGTGCTTAATTTTATCGGGAGACCAAAACCAATTCCTCCTCTCGGTCCCTATCGTAGTCTCTTAATTATAGAGTACTATACCTACCTATACCCACCTTCTTACCCATCCCATAGGGGCCGGCCAAGCTAGCTTGGAGACCAAGGTAGGGCCGGCCAAAGTTTGGTCCATGGGTGCTTCAAGGTGGCCGGCCCTAGCTTGGGTTCAAGCTTGGTGTGGCCGGCCCAAATTAAAATAAAAGGATTTTTATTTTTAAAAATTTTCTTATGTGGATAACATGATTTAAAAGAGAGTTTAAACATTTAAATCTTTCCTTTTATAAGATTCTACAAAAGATTAAGAGAAGAGCTAAATCTCTTTCCTTATTTGTAGATTAAAAAGGTTGATTTTAATTTTGGTAAAAACTTTCCTTTTAACCATGTTCATGATTTAAAAGTTTAAAAAATTAATAATTCTCTTTTATTAGTTTCTACAAAAGATTAAGAAAAGATTTAATATCTTTCCTTATTTGTAGATTGAAAGGAGATTTTAATTTTTAGAGATAACTTTCCGGAAATTATCCACATGTTTAAAGAAAGATTTAATTTATAAAATTTCCTTTTAACTAATCATGAAGGGATAAAAATTATTGGAGAAATTTTTATAAAATTTCCGGAAGCAAATAAGGAAGTTTTAATTTGTGTTTAAAATTTTTATTTGCTTGGAGATTTGGTTTGGCCGGCCATTATAATAATGAGAAGAAAAATTATTTTTAATTAAATAAAATTTTCCTTTTCATGGTAAAAGAATTAAGAAAGTTTTTATTAAAATTTCCTTATTTGCCAAGACCAAGGATTATAAAAGAGGAGGTGGAGGAGCCTTCATGCGTGAACAACCTCTATTCTTTTCCTCCCTCTCTTCTTTGGTTTTGGTGGCCGACCCTATTTCTCTCCTCTCCTCTTGTTGGCCGAAACCTATCTTCTTGGTGGAGCTCTTGTTTGTGGCCGGATCAAGGAAGGAGAAGAAGAAGAGAAAGCAAGCCTCGTCTCTAGCATCCCTTGGAGCATTGGTGGTGGCCGAAATTCTTCATCCTTGAAGAAATTTATTGTGGCCGAAATCTAGAAGAAATAAGGAAGGTGGAAAGGTGGTTCTCATCTCGGAAGATCGTTGCCCACACAACGTCCGAGGTTAGAAGAGGAATACGGTAGAAGATCAAGAGGTCTTTGTCTTCAAAAGAAAGGTATAACTAGTAATGTTTTTCCGCATCATGCTAGTTTTATTTCTTTGTAAAAATACCAAATACAAGAGGCATGCAATTCTAGTATTTTGAATTTATTTTCGATGTTGTGTTCTTTTGTTTTTCTTTTTCCTTGCGATTTGATTGTTCTTTTCGGTTGACCTAAAGTTATTTAAGGAAATTAAATATTAGCTTTCCTTAAAAGGCTTTGTCTAGTCGGTGGTGGGTGCTCCCATATCCAAGAAGGCCATGTGCCTCGCCACGTCAGTACTGGAAGCCACGTCAGGCGATCCAAGTTTAATTTAAAAGAACACATGGTAGCTAGGAAAAGGTTCAGACCTTTGTACAAAATTTTTATACAGTGGAACCATTAGGTTTTCCGAGTAGCATCCAACACTTCCGGCACCCACCGCAGCCTATAGTGGCTGCGAGGGCCGCTGTCGACGCCTCTGGACAACCTCCTCCGTCGCCCTCCGGGCAGTTGTCGTTCGAGTGCTCAGGTATCGTACTATTTGTCTATTCCGGTCTGTGAGTCGATATGGTGTCCGGCCTTCGAGCCACTATTGTATTTTGGCCTGTGAGCCAATAGAGTGTCCGGCCTTCATGGCACTGTTGTATTCCGACCGCCGTCCGAGTGCTTAGTTGGATCGCGCGTCGTCTTGCGGGTCCATATCACGTTTGGGCTCGAGCCGCCAGAGCCAGCTACTCATCTGGTGGACCTTTATCGCGGCGACTTGATCAGCACTGCGATCAGTTCACCCATCCATCCGAGGGCGCCCCCCCTCGGGGCCAGGGTACGTTGTCATACTTCTTATTCGTGCATTTATTGTCCTATTATTATGTGGATGCTTATATGTTCACGGGACCCACCTCGATCATCGAGGTACCAGGGATCGGGGCAACCCGATCACTGATTGCAGGTGTTGTTGACCAGAAGATATCAGACGACTTGGTCAACACAGGAGACAGCTCATCAGTCGGGTCATGGGGATGCGGTCAACCTTCCAGACACGTCACGCCGGCAGGTCCGTCTTCTCAGCTTCACGACATGAACAAATTGGCGCCGTCTGTGGGATCGCACCTGGTCTAGAACGTGAAGACGGACGACCTGGGAAGTTCCGCCATTCTCATGGCCTTGATGAGTTTCGACAAGTATATTGTATCCTCCTCACTCTATGGGTATTCAGGAATCGAGAAATTGAGTCAGATCCCCTGCTGGTTGGCAGGTCAGTTTTTTAGTTATATTCTCTTTCGGTCATAAAATTTATCATAGTTTCTCGAGCGAGGATTCCCGTGCCGATCGGTCGGGTTTCCATCATATCCGAGCCACCGGCTCGATGCCAAAGGCCCCTGAGCCGATCGGCCGGGTGCGTATTATATCCGAGCCACGGGGTCGATGTCGAAGACCCCGTGCCGATCGGCCGGGCGTACATTATCCGAGCCACGAGCTCGATGTCGAAGACCCTGTACCGATCGGCCGGGCGTATATTAGCCGATCCACCAGCTCGTTGTCGAAGACCCCGTGCCGATCGGCCGGGCGTACATTATCCGAGCCACAGGCTCGATGTCAAAGACCCCGTACCGATCGACTATGCGTATATTAGCCGATCCACCGGCTCGATGTCGAAGCCTCGTGCCGATCGGCCGGGAGTACATTATCCGAGCCACAGGCTCGATGTCGAAGACCCCGTACCGATCGGCCGGGCGTATATTAGCCGATCCACCGGCTCGATGTCGAAGACCCCGTGCCGATCGGTCGGGCGTATATTAGCCGAGCCATCGGCTCGATGTCGAAGACCCCGTGCCGATCGGTCGGGCGTATATTAGCCGAGCCACCGGCTCGATGTCGAAGACCCCGTGCCGATCGGCCGGGCGTATATTAGCCGATCCACCGGCTCGATGTCGAAGACCCCGTGCTGATCTGCATGGCGTATATTAGTCGAGCCACCAGCTCAATGTGGAAGACCCCGTGCCGATCGGCCGGGCGTACATTAGCCGAGCCACCGGCTCGATGTCGAAGACCCCGTGCCGGTCGGCCGGGCATATATTATTCTGAGCTGCGAGCTCATTGTCAAAGACCGTCGAGCGGTGATGTTAAACTCTAGAGTCGAACCAGCGACTATAAAAACCCCGGCTTGAAGACCATCGAGTGGCGACGTTAAATCCCAGAGTCGGACCGGTGACTATAAACCCCCCGGCCCGAAGACTGTCGAGCAGCGACGGTTAATCTCAGAGTCGAACCAGCGATTATAAACCCCCCGGCCCGAAGACCGTCGAGCGGCAACGTTAAACCCCAGAGTCGGACCAGCGACTATAAAAACCCCGGCTTGAAAACCACTTCATGGACCAATTCCTCGGATGTCCTTTCTCCCCCGTTCAGGGTAGAGCTTATCAGAGTGTGTATCTCCCCCGTTCGGGGTTGAGTGACCGGCTTATCAGATATTTTATCTCCCCCGTTCGGGGTCGAGTGATTATCATTGATATCAGACCAGTTTCAGATATTTTATCTCCCCCGTTCGGGGTCGAGTGTCTTCACTGGTCTCGGACCAACTTATCGGATCTTTTATCTCCCCCGTTCGGGGTCGAGTGGTTGTCACTGGTCTCGGACCAGCTTATCGGATCTTCTATCTCCCCCGTTCGGGGTCGAGCATTCGTCACTGGTCTAGGACCAGCTCCAGATATTTTATCTCCCACGTTCGGGGTCGAGCGTTCGTCACTGGTCTCGAACCAGCTTCAGATATTTTATCTCCCCCGTTCGGGGTCGAGCGTTTGTCACTGGTCTAGGACAAGCTCCAGATATTTTATCTCCCCCGTTCGAGGTCGAGCATGCGTCACTGGTCTCGGACCAACACCAGATATTTTATCTCCCCCGTTTGGGTCGAGCATGCGTCACTAGTCTCGGACCAGATTCGGATATTCTATCTCTCCCGTTCGGGGTCGGGTGACATCTATCTCCCACGTTCGGGGTCGAGTGGTCTTCACTGGTCTTGGACCAGCTTCGGTCTCTTGGTCGCATTTTACGATAATTTGATCGACATTTTATGATCACCCGGTCGGCATTCTCTAGGTCGCTCATACAACACTCTCATAGTCATCCGGCCGGTATCGCTTAGTCGTCCGTTCGGCCAGACACTTGAACTACTCAATCGAACGCTCGACATTCGCTAGATGGTTCGGTTAGCATTTTACAATCCATTGGTCGACATCTTCTTAGTCGCCCGTTTGGCACCGCTTACCTGTTCGCCCGGACCACTCAGCATCTCGCATGTCGCTCGGTTTACTATCATTTTACTCGTCACTCACTTGACGTTCTATCGCTCACCCGGCATTGGGTCAGTTGACGACTTGATTCGGTCGGCACCGTTGCCATCTCATTCGACACCATTATTATAGCAACCGTTCGCGTGGCATGTACGATGAGTTCTGTGAGTTGACTTGATTATGGAGGTTGATTCAACCCTTGTGATAGACTGTCCATTCAGTCAGACTCGCGCCTCCTTTGACTAGACTTGAAGGGGAGGCTCGTGATCCGGATGTAACATTAGGACATAGGAATAATTAGTGAAGAAGGGAGGGGCATTGTTGTCATTTGGCATTTATAGGGTTTTTGGTTATAGAGGGGGAGACTGTTCACGATCATGAGGAGGAAGGTTTTTTCAGGCTGGAGCCGCCGCCAAGTAGAGGGGACTGGTTTTGAGGGTTTTGCCGCCGCCACCAGTGCAGGCTTCTCCCCATCCTCTCCGGTGCCGATCACCTCCGGCTAGCAGAGAGTATCCCTGCTCTTCTCGCCCTTCTCTTCCTCTTCAATCCAAGCCGGCGCCTTCAGCTGAGGCTCGTCGTCGCTGCTGGGTAGGCGCGTCGCGTCCTCCTCCCTCACCCGATGTATGGCACAGCCGTATCCTTCTCCTCTATCTGGCACAGACACCGCCGAGGAGCATCCCGTCGCCTCCAGCCGTTGCCGCAGCCGCCTCCGGCGGCCACTACCACTTTCGTAGCCGCTTCTCCGAGTGTGCATCGTGGTAGCCTCCCGCGGCGTCGCCGCCGGTGGGTTTCCGTCTCCAGCGGGCCTCCGTTGCTAGCGATTGCCATCGCCTCTTCCGGCACCTACCACCGCTCCCTCCGGAGCTTATCGCAGCTCACAGCGCCTGCCACCGCTCCATCCAGCGATCGCTGCAGTCCACAACGACTGCCGCCACTCGTTCCGGTACCCACCGCAGCCTATGGTGGCTGCGAGGGCCGCTGCCGACACCTCCGGACAACCTCCTCCGTCGCCCTCCGTGCAGTTGTCGTTCGAGTGCTCAGGTATCGTACTATTTGTCTATTCCGGCCTGCGAGCCGATATGGCGTCCGACCTTCAAGTCGCTATTGTATTTTGGCCTGTAAGCCAATAGAGTGTCCGACCTTCATGCCATTGTTGTATTCCGACCGCCGTCCGAGTGCTCGGTTGGATCGCGCGTCGTCTTGCGGGTCCATATCACGTTCGGGCTCGAGCCGCCAGAGCCAGCTACTCATCTGGTGGACCTTTGTCGCGGTGACTCGATCAGCACTGAGATCAGTTCACCCATCCATCCGAGGGCGCCACCCTGGGGCCAGGGTACGTTCTCGTACTTCTTATTCGTGCATTTATTGTCCTGTTATTATGTGGATGCTTATATGTTCGCGGGACCCACCTCGAGCATCGAGATACCAGGGATCGGGGCAACCCGATCACTGGTTGCAGGTGTTGTTGACCAGATATCAGACGACTTGGTCAACACAGGAGACAGCTCATCAACCGGGTCATGGGGATGTGGTCAACCTTCCAGACATGTCACGCCGGTAGGTCCATCTTCTCAGCTTCCCGACAGGAACAGTATTCATTACACCCTTAAATACGCAGTAAAAAATTTATGTAGCAAAATATTAGTTGGTCCATTTGGGCAAATTTTGCTCCGGCTGGTCCGACATTCGACGCACATAGATTATGCTCATACATGAGTTAATTTGGTTCAGTGTAATATGGACCCTAGATTTGCACCCCCCTGCACACTCATGCGTGAGAGAGAGTCTCTCCCTATGCATTTGTTCACATTATCAATGCATGTGAATCAATATAAATCAACCAATATGCCTTGCAACTCCTAATGATAAAATTGTTCTTAAGGAAATAAGAGAAGACACTTCTACTTTAGTACCAACAGTACAAGATGAGATACCACAAGTAACTACAACACATGTGACAAATGATGCACAATTACAGGTAGTGTTTTGTCGTAGTGGGAGGGTTGTTAGGCAACCTGATAGATTTATATTTTTGGGAGAGTTTTCAGACTTGATCCCTGGTGAACATGAAGCTGATCCTTGGATATATGATGAATCACTCCAAGATAAAAATGCATCATCTTGGCAAAGTGCAATGAACTCTGAATTAGAATCTATGTATTCTAATTAAGTTTGGGAGCTTGTACAACCACCAAATGATGTAAAAGTCATTAGATATAAATGAGTCTACAAAAGGGAAAGAGGAATAGACGGGAAGGTGAAAACCTTTAAAGCGAGGCTTGTTGTGAAGGGGTATATTCAGAAAGAGGGAATCGATTATGAGGAAATCTTTTCGCCAGTAGTCATGCTTAAGTCTATCCGGATTCTTTTATCTATTGCTGCTCATATGGATTATGAGGTTTGGCAAATGGATGTCAAGACAGCTTTCCTTAACGGAAGTCTTGAAGAAAACATCTATATGAAGCAACCAGAGGGATTCATTGCGAAGGGCAAAGAGCATCTTGTAAGCACAATCGGTCCATCTATGGACTGAAGCAAGCTTCGAGATCTTGGAACATCCAGTTTGATGAAGTGATCCAGTCTTATGGATTTATTCAATGTCCGGATGAGTCTTGTGTATACAAGAAAAGTGACGGAAACGTGATGGTATTTCTTGTACTATACGTAAATGACATTTGACTCATTGGCAATAATGTCAAAGTGTTGTCAAACATAAGAGTATGGTTGTTCAAGCAGTTTGATATGAAGGACTTGGGAGAATGTGGACATATTCTTGGGAGCAAAGTAATAAGGGATCGCAAGAAAAGGATGTTGTGCTTATCCCAAGCTTCATACATCGATACTATCCTAGCTCGTTTTAGCATACAAAACTCCAAGAAAGGTTTTCTTCCTTTTCTGCATGGGGTACCTTTATCTAAAGAGATGTGTTCTAAGATATCAAAGAAGATAGAGGAGATGAAAGCAGTTCCTTATACTTCGGTTGTAGGAAGCCTAATGTATGCAATGTTATGTACGAGACCGGATATCTGTTTTACCGTGGGCATGGTTAGTAGATATCAAAGTAACCTAGGACCGGGACATTAGACTTGTAAGATATCGCAAAATTAAAGTAATAAATTTTATTGCACGGAAAATCTTATTGGATTTTTCGGGGATTTTTAGAAATTTTTTGGGATTTAAACGGAGTCCGTATGACCCGTTTTGAGGGGATGGATTCGAGGTACAGTGGAGGTCTATTTAGGTTAACCATTTAAATGGGAGTTGATTGAGAATTTAACTTAGAGTTTAATTAAATTTAACCTAAGGTATAAAAATCAAATCCCTAATTTCCCTTTTATTTCCTCCGATCCTTAATCCCTCTTCTTCCTTATCTCCTTCCCCGATCCCGACTTTTCTTTCTCTTTCCCTTTCTCTCTCGCGAGCAGGCGACCTAACGACGATGGAGAGACTTCTTCCATCGCCGGCTGAGCCTTCCTCCTCCCTCTCCCTCTCACAGAGATGCCTCCGTCACACCTTCGTCGTCGATCAGCGGAGCACCCATTGGCGCAGATCCGATCACTAATGGCTCTTCTTCGGCCTCCGGTGAGAGCGCTCGATTTCCCTTTGTGCGCCACCACCCGACGGGTAGATCAGCACTAGCCTTATCGCGGACATCCGGTGCTCGCCGGAAGTTGTGCGCGCGACAAGGGTAGGTTTCTTAGGCCTCTTCTCCTACCTCTCTCTTTACTTGCGCTGGTGCTGACGACTGAGCCCTAATGTCGGCAGTTGCTAGCTCCGATCATCGTGGTCAGCCGTCGCTATTCCCTCCTCTGTTCTTGATCATTGTGTTAGCTGCCATTATCGTAGCCCTCTCTTCTGGGACATCGCCAACGACCAAGACCGATGCCTGATCTCTGGTCCGACATGAAGTCTTCGACCAAGCAGTATTGATTCGGCAATGTGATCGAAAGGTGAGAGTTAGTTCTTGATCTTGTGCTCTATTGTGGAAGTGCTAAATTGGAATTAGGGTGTATTAGGTTGCAGATCTTTGGCTGTGGGGATCCTTGTGGTGTGGAGGTTTACTCCACGAATGCACAACAGGATAGAGCCACCAAATTTCGGTAGAGGTCAGCAGCTTCTCTCTCTCACAGTTGCATTTGGTCTTCACAGTTGCATTTGGTTTTCTTTTCAAGGAGGCAGCTATTGTCGGTATGAAATTGGGGTAAGCTTTGTCTCCTAGTTCCAGGATTTATGAAAAACCTAATTGCTTCAATAAGTGGGATAACAGTTGGATTAACCTATTGATTTGGTTGATTAATTGCTAGGTTTTGGGTGGCTGCTGGATAGGTGGGGCTGGTTGGAGAGGCTTGGCTATAGGGTATGTGGTTGACTCATAATGGTTATTTAGTGATTGATTTCTTTAGTTGGTAACATGGTTGATAGTAGGATGGTTGTTTTGGGTGATCATGGAAGGTTGAAAGAAGGATTGGGGTTTTACTTCTAGTTGTAAGTTGTTGTGTTTTGGTTAATTAGTTGTTGATGGTGATTGGTTGATATAGTTGGTTATGTGATTATTCTTAGGATCATTGGATTGATTGTGGTTGGATTATCATATGTGGGGGTTGGGGATTGATTATGTGGAAGAATTATACATGTTGGATTCATGATGTTTAGTGGTTGATTTAATGGATTATATGATTGGGTGATTATCGTATTTGGAAGTATTGTGATATATTGATTTGGGTGACTTTTTGGAGATGAATCGTGTATAAACCCATGCTAATAAGGTTGTATGATTGAGGATTAATTGGAGGATTTATCAGAGATTAGATTTGAGTGGAGTTATCCTAATTGGGTAGAGATTTTATTTAGCTAATTTATTTCTTATGAATTTAGCTAAATAGAATATAAACATATTGATGGCTGCAGGACTTGGATTCGGGATGAGTGTCTCGACGCGGGATTACTTGGCACGATCTACATTTTAAGGCGGGTATTTCTTCCTTGGCCTCTATGTAGATTTTCTTGTACTTAGTGCATGGTTATTATTGGATGAATTAGGCTGCTTTATCTTATATCATGATCGGTTGCTGTTTTTCCTGCATGACACTTATGCTTGACCTTTGTGATGATCTATTTAATTCATATACAGTCTACACTCTTAATATTTACTCTGTTGTGATTTCACGTGTAGAGTATGTCTTGTAGGGATTGTCGGGTTGTTGGTATTACCATGCTGATTGGGTATATGATGTGGACTGTACATAGGTGGGTATGTGTTATAGGAGTCATCTTGTTGACTGTGCATTTACATGTGGTGTGTACATACCTATTTGTCATGTACGTTTGGAGGAGTTGTGTTGATTGTATGTTTGAGGTATATACACAGGTCTGTTGTGTTTTTACTGGAGGATACATGTTGATTGTATTTATATTTTGTGTACATATGTCTGGTGGGATTATTGGAGATTTTTGGTTGATTATACATGTGTAGTGTGTACATATGTTTGGTGGGATACGTGGAGGTATCATGACGATTATACTCATGTTGGAGGTATTTATGAGGTTTGGGGTTGTTGCATGGATGATGATTATATATATATATATCATGTTCATCATTCATTGCATCTGATGACCATTGTCTCCCTTGTGGTGAGAGAGTCATTAGTTGGTTTAGTTTAGCGCCGCACACTCGGCCACTCATGGGTAGTGGTAGCTAGAGCAGTTGCCGCTCGTCCTGTCATGCAACCCGGTCACGAGGTTTAGTGAGATCCGGCGTTGTGAGAAGTCAGGGACCCTGATGCTATGTAGCTAGATAGCTACTAGTGGACTGTCCGCCTCGACCACTATATAGTGGGCTGGAGGGTAGTACAGTTGTCACGGACCCAAGCCTCTCGGCCATACTGGGGTCGTGGTGTCTGGAGAGGTGTTGGAGGTGACCATGGAGCATGCATACGCAGTTATTATTCCTGCATTTGATGCGCGGTGCATCTGCATTTGCATACATGCCTAGTAGATACTAGTTGCATGTGATTGTCGTTGTTGCACTTGATTGAGATATAGTTGTTGCATTTGGTTGCCATGCTACATACATGTCATTTATTTTACATGTATATGCAGTCGTACTTATATTGCACAGGTGTCACGGGTATATCTGTTGTAGATCCGGTGAGTTTACTGATCACTGTACCATGTATCGATTCCAGATTGGGTATGTATCTGTCATTATGTTAGTTGTGGTTGGTACAGTTTATATGTCAGGTTATTATGTCAGTTATGTTTAGGTGCATTGATTATGATAGTATGATCATGTTCTTTATTCCTTACTGAGACTGTAATCTTGTGATCTCCATGTTGTTTATGGACCATGCACTATCTTTTCTATTACCCGCTGAGTTACATATACTCACCACCGCATGTATATCTTTATGTTTTCAGGTAGATGGTTGGAGTGTCGCTCGGAGTATCCTGTCTGCCGGGTCCTACGTCACATCCGACGATCGTTTCGGGTTTTGGTATATATTTATTTGTATTCGATATTTGTTGTATTTGGTGTGTTGTTGTATTTGTTGGTGCGGGTAGCACTAACGGTCTAACCCAGGTTTTGATGAATGACAAATAGGTTAAGTTAGTTGTGTTGTTGTCTGACACTTTGATCAAGTGTGCAGGAAAAGTCCAGCTAGGTCGACGGGCTAACCGGATAGCTGGCTAGAAGTCCAAGCGGGTCGACGGGCTGACCGGACGCTTGGCGAGAAGTCCAGCTAGGTCGACGGGCTGACCGGATAGTGGCGAGAAGTCCAAGCGGGTCGATGGGCCGGGACGCTTGCGGAGAAGTCCGGGACGGGCCGACGCTGCCGGACCGGGTCGTCCAAGCGGTAAGTCCACAGGAGTGACTCTGCACGTTCCGGAAGGGGACATTAGGCGTCGATCCGGCTTAGATCCATTTCGGATGTCTAAGTCGAGATCGTGACTAGATTCCGTCTCGGGAAGGCGGAATCTAAGTCATACTCTTTTATTTATCTGTTGAACTTTAACTGTGCTGACAATCTGTTTTACAGGATATACATTTGCCTCGGACTAACTTTGTTTTGCGGGAAAAGGGAGTTTTCTGGAATAAGGTAGTCCGGGCGCCCCGCCCGGAAGGCAAATTTTATCCAGCCAAGTCGTCGCCACGTGGAGCATCGTGGTTTGAGCGAAGATCTCGTCAGCACCGGAAGGAATCGGCGAGCCATATAAAAGAAGCCCGGGGAGCTTCAAATCAATCAAGAGAACTCTTCTCTTCGCCGGTTCTTGCCTCGGGCTCGGCCTGCAACAAAGCTCCGACACTCACGCGTCTTTTCCTTTGTCGGTATTTGTTTTTCAGTTTCATTAGCATTCCTGTACGGTTCTTTTGTAATTATTATTCAATTGCTAGTGATTGCCCAACGAAGTGGTCAAGGACCACGGGCCTTCGAGTAGGAGTCGTCACAGGGCTCGACGCGAAGTAAAACCACCTGTCTATTTTACTTTTCCGGCGCGTGTAAACTCTTGTTTTTCGAATCGATATTCACCCCTCTATTGAATCTAACGGTCCTACAAGTGGTATCGGAGCGTTGCTTCGATTTGGTGCAACCACCAATCAGGTGTTATGTGTTTGTTTTTTTTCTCAATAATTAATTTTAAACTGGTGTTTCGTTAACTTAATATTTCTCTAATCAATTTAAATTAGTGCAACACGAATCTAGATTTTTTCTCTATTTTTCTCTTCCCTTTACTAATCCAAGACCAAGTCTTGGGATATTTTTGGGTATTTACCTGTGTACAGAATGTCCCAACAAGAAGGATTCGGCACTACGACCTCCACTCTTCAACGGGACGACTTCCCTTACGGAAGAAGCGCATGGAGGTCTACCTCAAAACAGACTTCGACCAGTGGATGAGCATTACGAAACCTTACAAAATTCCGGTGGACAACGCAGGAATCTAGTGGATCTGAAGATTGGACAGCAGATCTCAAGAAAAAGCATCAATAGAAAATAAAGCGATCAACACTCTACGGTGCGGATTGACAAGAGAAGAACCGAGCAGGGTTGGACAAAAACGCTAAAGAGCTATGGGACAAGCTGATCGAACTGCACGAGGGAACGAGCGACGCTAAGGTAACAAAACGAGACTTGCTTCTAAATAGAATTTTTAATATAAAAATGCAGGAAGGAGAAACAGCGAATCAACTATACGCGAGGATCAAGGATATCCTCAACGGGCTTCATGCGATAGGCCACCAAATGGAGAACAGAGACTTAATAAGGTACGCTTTAAACGCCTTTCCACGTAATAGTTTGTGGGCATCAATAGTGGATGCCTACAAAATTTCTAAGAATCTTTCCAACTTAAAATTAGACGAGCTGTTTTGTGAATTAGAATTACACGAACAAACTAATGCTGGAGCCGAGAAAGGTATAGCTCTATTTGCAGGTTCCTCCAAAGAAAAGAAAAGCAAGCCTGAACTTGAAGAAGACTCCGATCAAGATTCTGAAGACGAAGAACACCTGGTGAACTTGGTAAGAAAAATGTTCACCAGGAGAAAGAGGAGCTTCAGCAAAAAGGATCTTCAAAAGATCAGCTCTCCCTCAGAACAAAAGAACGTGACTTGCTACGGCTGCAACAAAAAGGGACATTACAAGAACGAATGTCCAAAACTAAAGTTCGAAAAACCAAAGCCAACCAAAAAGAAGGCACTCAAAGCAACGTGGGACGACTCCTCGGACGAATCGGAGGAAGAAGAGCAGAAACTTCAAAGCCACCTCGCACTGATGGCCCGCGAAGCCGAAACAGAAAACGAGTCGGAAGATGAAGACGGGTCTGAACCCGAAACAAGCCACGAGTCCGTACTCGTTTCCGAAGGCCCGAATGAGTTATACTTTAATTTAAACAAAAAAAATTTTAGAATTATTTCATGTTTAAATAGTAAATTAACTAAATTAGAAAATGAAAACAAATCACTTCTTGAGAAAAATCAAAACCTCAAGGAACAATTAAAAAATTCGAATCCAACTCAAGATCTAACACTTGAAGAGGAAAATCTATCGTTAAAAAATGATGTTAAAGATTTAAAAGAAATGCTAGAAAAATTTACAACAAGATCAAAAAATCTAGACTTAATCCTAAATAATCAAAAAACATGTTATAATAAAACCGGACTAGGATATAAGTCGAATTCAAATAAAACCTTCAAATCATTAATAACCCAATACAAGTCAACCAATTTAGCTTGGGTTTCGAAAGCGTGTCTGACCACGCAAGTAGGACTTAATCAATATTATATACCTAAAGAAAAAATACATTATATAAAATTAAATAAACCAAACCAAAATCCAAAATCCAAACCTAAATCAAATTCAAAATCTAAACAGTTTAAGAAACAACAAAATTATCATCAAGTTAACTATAACTATAAAAAGAATCGACACAAGCCTAAAATTAAAACTTAAATTAATGGCCAATAATTCAGGGGGAGGCTCCAGAATAGCTGGCACCTCCAAAACTAACTTACCCGACAGGGTAACCCAAAACTAACAAACCCGGCAGGGCAATTAGAATTAGAGACCAAGTTTAACTTGAATTATGGTATTGGTGAAATTTTTGGATGATAGTACGTTAGGGAAACTTGGGCATCGCATGTCTAGAAAGATATGGTTTCGATCTGGTACATTTGGCCAAGTGGAACTGACCGAAGCTACCCTTAAACGAATCCTAACCAGTTAGACCAAGATTTAGTACTAAGTTCCGTGGATAGGACTATTCGGAAAACCTCGAAAGGTTGGTTACTTCTAATGATGTCCTTGTGACTCACCAAGCTTAGAAGTTTATCCGAAGAATGCCTATTTGTGGAAACCAAAGCTAAGTCTGAATCTAACACAAGTTAAACCAAAAGTCTGTAATCAAACCAATTTCATCTCACAAAATCATAGGATTCCCTGATTGATAATATAGTTCGGGTGAGATGAATAAGGCTTAAAAATTAATTTCAAAATTTTTAATTTTAACTTTAAAAATTAATTTCAAAATTTTAATTTTAAACTTAAAAATTAATTTCAAAATTTTAATTTTTTAAAATTAATTTCAAAATTTTAAAAAAAAAACTTAAAAATTTCAAAATTTTAATTTTAACTTAAAAATTAATTTCAAAATTTTAATTTTAACTTAAAAATTAATTTCAAAATTTTAATTTTAACTTAAAAATTAATTTCAAAATTTTAATTTTAAACTTAAAATTAATTTCAAAATTTTAATTTTAACTTAAAATTAATTTCAAAATTTTAATTTTAAACTTAAAATTAATTTCAAAATTTAATTTTAAACTTAAAATTAATTTCAAAATTTTTAATTTTAACTTTAAAATTAATTTCAAAATTTTAATTTTAAACTTAAAATTAATTTCAAAATTTTAATTAACAAAATTAATTTCAAAATTTTAATTTTAAACTTAAAATTAATTTCAAAATTTTAATTTTAACTTTAAAAAATTTTAATTTTAAACTTAAAAATTAATTTCAAAATTTTAATTTTAAACTTAAAATTAATTTCAAAATTTTAATTTTAAACTTAAAATTAATTTCAAAATTTTAATTTTAAACTTTAAAATTAATTTCAAAATTTTAATTTTAAACTTAAAATTAATTTCAAAATTTTAATTTTAAACTTAAAAATTAATTTCAAAATTTTAATTTTAAACTTTAAAAATTAATTTCAAAATTTTTAATTTTAACTTTAAAATTAATTTCAAAATTTTAATTTTAAACTTAAAATTAATTTCAAAATTATTAAACTTAAATTTCTTTAAAATTAATTTCAAAATTTTAATTTTAACTTTAAAATTAATTTCAAATTTAATTTTAAATTCTTAAAATTAATTTCAAAATTTTAATTTTAACTTTAAAAATTAATTTCAAAATTTTTAATTTTAACTTAAAATTAATTTCAAAATTTTAATTTTAAACTTAAAATTAATTTCAAAATTTTAATTTAAAATTAATTTCAAAATTTTAATTTTAACTTTAAAATTAATTTCAAAATTTTAATTTTAACTTAAAAATTAATTTCAAATTTTAATTTAATTTCACAATTTTAATTTTAAGCTTAAAAATTAATTTCAAAATTTTAATTTTAAACTTAAAAATTAATTTCAAAATTTTAATTTTAACTTTAAAAATTAATTTCAAAATTGTAATTTTAAACTTTAAAAATTAATTTCAAAATCTTAATTTTAAAACTTAAATTAATGCATGCTCAAAAGACTAACTTTAAATCCTACTTACTGTAGGAAACCAAGTGGATTTTGGACAGTGGTTGCTCCAAACATATGACTGGAGATCACACCAAGTTCACTCAACTCACTTACAAAAGCCTAGGAACAGTTGCCTTTGGAAACAACGACAAACTCAAGGTAATTGGTATAGGTAATATTGAATTAAAATTAGACTTTATAATTACAAATGTCTTACTTGTTGAAAACTTTAAATATAATCTTCTAAGTATAAGTCAATTGTGTGATACTAGGTATAAGGTCAAATTTCTATCTACAGAATGCTCAATCAAACATCTAGATAATCCTACCATAAGCCTAAAAGGTTTTAGAAAAGATAACATCTATGTCATCAACTTAACTATTTCTTCCATTAAGTGTTATTTAACACAAAAAGAAGAAACTTGGTTATGGCATAGGAGGATGTCTCACACCAACTTTAGAAATATAAGTAAACTAAATGGACTTGTAAAAGGCTTACCAAAGTTACCTAACTTAGATTCAACCATATGTAATGCTTGTCAACAAGGCAAACAAACTAAATCAACCCATAAACAAACAAATCAACCACAAACTACCTCAATCTTAGAACTTCTACATTTAGACCTTTTTGACTCCCATGGAGTCAAATCTATAAATGGAAACTTATATTGCTTAGTAATTATAGACGATTATTCTAGATTTACTTGGGTCAAATTCTTAAAACATAAAGATGAAACTTTTGAAATTTTTTCAAATTTTTGCAAACAGATTGAAAACGAAAAAGATATTAAAATTAAAAGAATTAGGAGTGACAACGGGGGAGAATTTAAAAATCACAACTTTAACAGTTTTTGTCTAGAAAATGGTTACCATCATGAGTTCTCATGCCCTAAAACCCCCCAACAAAATGGAATTGTAGAAAGAAAAAATAGAACCTTACTTGAAGCTTCTAGAACAATGTTAAATGAGTATAACCTACCTAAATACTTTTGGGCAGAAGCCGTTAGTACAGCCTGCTATGTACAGAACAGAACAACAATAAATAAAACTCATAACAAAACGTTCTTTGAACTGTTTTATAATAAACAACCAAATATAAAATATTTTAAGGTATTTGGGTGCCCAGTTTTCATCTTAAATACAAGAGAACACTTAGGAAAATTCACCTCTAAAATTGAAAATAGAATTTTTGTAGGATATTCCCTAAATAGTAGAGGCTACAGAATTTACAACAAGGTTACCTTAAAAATTGAAGAAACTACTAATGTAAAGTTTGAAGAAACTAAACAAGACATAGGATCTACACAAACACCTGAGTTTGTTCCAGAAACCAACCAAACTCTAAGTCATGAAGAAGAGGAACAACATCAAGAGAATCAACCTCCTAGAACAATAAGGGTTAACCCAAATCATCCAATTGATCAAATAATCGGTGACCCAGACTTAAGAGTTCAAACCAGATCATCCTTTAGAAACCTAAGTCAAATTTCATTAATCTCAAAAATTGAACCCAAAACTGTGGATGAATCCCTACTAGACCCAGAGTGGATAATAGCTATGCAAGAAGAACTAGCCCAATTTGAGCGTAATGAAGTCTGGGACCTAGTTCCACCACCTAAGAATAAGAAAATAATAGAAACAAAATGGGTATTCAGAAACAAACTAAGTGAAACTGGGGAAATTACTAGAAATAAGGCTAGGCTGGTTGCCAAAGGATTTAGTCAAGTTGAAGGACTTGACTATGATGAAACATATGCCCCAGTAGCTAGATTAGAATTCATTCGAATGTTACTAAGTTATGCAGCCCATAAAGGGTTCAAACTATACCAAATGGATGTTAAGTCTGCCTTTCTTAATGGACTAATAAAAGAAGAAGTTTATGTAGGTCAACCTCCTGGGTTTGAAAGTCTAGAACACCCTGATTATGTATTTAAGTTAAAGAAAGCATTATATGGACTTAAACAAGCACCCAGGGCATGGTATGAAAGGCTAACATCCTACCTAACATCTAAAGGATTCAAACAAGGTCAAATTGACCCAACCTTGTTTGTTAAATCATTAAATTCAAACATATTTATTGCACAAATTTATGTAGATGATATAATATTTGGTTCAACAAATTCAGATTTTTTAGAGGAATTTATTAATCTAATGGAAAAAGAATTTGAAATGAGCCTAGTAGGAAAATTAACATATTTCTTAGGATTACAAATCAAACAAACAAATGAGGGAAATTACATTTATCAACACAAATACACTAAAGAATTACTTAAAAAATTTGGAATGGAAAATACAAAAGAAATAAAAACACCTATGGTAGTAAACACAATATTAGATAATGACCCAAATGGAAAATCAGTTGACCTAAAATATTATAGGAGTGCAATAGGTAGCCTACTATACTTAACTGCAAGCCGACCTGATATTTTATTTACAGTTAGTATGTGTGCACGATACCAAACTTGTGCTAAGGAATCCCACTTGACACAAGTTAAAAGAATTTTTAGATATCTTAAAGGAACAATAAATGTAGGAATTTGGTATCCTAGAACCAATAATTTTGAACTAATAGGGTATTCTGACTCAGATTATGCTGGATGTAAATTAGACCGCAAGAGCACAAGTGGAGGATGCCAATTATTAGGTTCATCACTTGTTAGCTGGTTTAGTAGAAAGCAACATTGTGTTGCTCTATCTACAACTGAGTAAGAATACATAGCCATAGGTGAATGTGTTGCACAATTACTATGGATGATGCATACTCTAAAAGATTTCAACTTAAACATTACAAATGTAAAAGTATTAATTGACAATATAAGTTCAATTAACTTAACCAAGAACCCTGTGCATCATTCAAGAACCAAACATATTGAAGTTAGGCACCACTTTATCAGGGATCATGTTACTAAAGGTGATATTGAACTCAAATACATTGAGTCCAAATCAAATTTAGCTGACATTTTCACAAAACCACTCCCTGAAAGTGAGTTTAGCAACTTACGCCGAAAATTAGGAATGTACTCAATAGACTAGAAATTTTAAGTTTCAAAATTGTTTTCACTCTTTCAAATTATAAGTCAAATTTGGTTGTTTTCAAAACTTTCCATTTTTAGATTTTCAAAAACAGTTTTGGCCTTAGACTAGCTTTCCATCCTTAGAAAGCATGTACCCATAGGACTAGTCTTTGAGCATCTCACCAACACCTTAGGTTCACCTTGCTTGTGTTTGACAAACATAGAAAGGGGTGAGATGCATAGGCCAACTGTCTGGACTTAAGATGCTTATTTCAGTGCATCAACATAAGTCTGGACGTTAAATACAATTCAGACATTAATCAGATTAAAGTTCATCAGTCAAGTCAAACACTGACTGGTTATAATTAACTTAATCTGACTAACCAAGTGAAAGCTACTATCTTCTGATAGTCAGTTAGTAGCTAATTGGTTAGACAGCTGGTTAGAGTAAGTATCAAGTCCAGGGGGAGAATAAACTCAAATTTTGTATGTTTGAAAAATGCCTTTTAAAACTTAACCTATGTTTGAACATTGATTTACAAAAAAAAGTTAAATTTAACCAAGTATTTGAAAAATGTGAAAGTTTAATCTCACCTAATTTTCAAACCTGATTTGAAAAATTAACTATTTTCCAAAATTAGCCTTAAAAATTAATTTTGACAAAAATTTTATTTCTTGAAAAGTTTAAATTTTGCTTTGTTTTAAATCGAAGTTGAAAAATTTACCTTTTTGAAAATTAAATGTTACTTAAACATAAAAAGTAAATTTGAAAAACCTGTCTTGAAAATTTCTACACGCTTGAAAAGTTAAACTTGATTAACCTTAACTTTTCAAAACTCAACTTGTCTACCCCAAGTCAACTTGACTATTTTTTTAACTTGGTGTTAAAAATTGTACTTTTATCTTTCAAATTTTGAACCAAACTTAGCTATCTTTCAAAATTTGATTACCTGTTACAGTAACTCTTCACTATGGTTATTTACCTTTGTTCATTTTTTTTGATGAATGCCAAAGGGGGAGGAGGGTTAGGTGGTTAAGTTAGTTAAGTTAGCTAAATCAATTTGAAAATACAAACTAACAAACTTTACAACCACATAAATGCATGTTGTTTTCTTGCATATGTTTGTCATTCCATCAAAAGGGGAGATTGTTGGTGCGGGTAGCACTAACGGTCTAACCAGGTTTTGATGAATGACAAATAGGTTAAGTTAGTTGTGTTGTTGTCCGACACTTTGATCAAGTGTGAAAGTCCGATGGATCTGCGGCGGCAGAACGACGTCATCCTCGACGATGAGCGCGTGCGGCAGGTCGAGCGCGATCATCCGCTCGTAGGCGCTCATGTGGGACAGCGCGCACCCGATCTGACCGGCCGTCAGGTCGGGTTGGAACGGGGCGTTCGGATCCGGGACCGGGCGCGACGTCCGCAGGAGTGAGCGTGGTAAGTCACGGAAGGGAGTGACCGGAGGCCGGACGCTCGGGAAGGGACATTAGGCGTCGATCCGGCTTAGATCCATTCGGATGTCTAAGTCGAGATCGTGACTAGATTCCGTCTCGAGACGGAATCTAAGTCATACTCTTTTATTTATCTGTTGAACTTTAACTGTGCCAATAATTTTATAGGATATACATTTGCCTCGACTAACTTTGTTTTGCGGGAAAGGAGTTTTGGAATAAGGTAGTCCGGGCGCCGGGATCCGGCGCCCGGAGGTCGGGACGGCGAATTTTATCCAGTATGCCATGCGTGGAGCATCGTGGTTTGAGCAGTTACGTCACACTCGAGGCGCCCGGAATGCAATTGAAGAACAAGATAAAAGAAGCCCCGGGAGCTTGTAAATCAATCAGGAGAGAACTCTTCTTCTGGGTCTTGCCTGCTGACGCCTTCGCTCCAGCATGGCAACAAAGCTCGGACACTACGCTCATCTTTTCCCTTTGCCGGTGATTTGTTTTCTTTCATTAGCATTCCCTGTACGGTTCTTTTGTAATTATTATTCCGAATTGCTAGTGATTGCCCAACGAAAGTGGTCAAGGACCACGGGCCTTCGAGTAGGAGTCGTCACAGGCTCCGAACGAAGTAAAACCACTGTGTCTATTTTACTTTTCCGCTGCGTGTAAACTCTTATTTTTTCGAATCGATATTCACCCCCCCCTCTATCAAATCTAACGGTCCTACAGTATTTGTTGTTGTGGTTGTTGTATAAAGCCTAGCCGGCTAGCAGTGTGCTGATTGTGTTGTATTGGGCTTTCCGTTTTCATTTTTCCGCTGTGTTGGTTTGTTTTGGTACAGCCGTGTGGGCTGTTTTTATATATAACTGCGTGGTTGTGATTGTTTCATTCCAGCCTTATGAGCTGTTATTATCACTGCGTGGTTGTGTATATAAATATTCCAGCCGCATGTGGCTGGTGTATATTTTGTTTGTAGTGATGCTTCATATTGTCACCGGTACAGGGGAGATGTTGTTGGATTTTTGTCTGGCAGGGACTCCTTTGGGGGCGTGACAAGACTACCGTAAAGCATATATTAAAGTACCTGAAAAGGACTAGAGATTATATGCTGGTTTACCAGACAGATGATTTGCTCCCTGTGTGTTACACAGTTCGGACTTCCAATCATATAGGGATAGTAGTAAATCAACTCGGGGTATGTGTTTACTTTGGGAGGTGGAGCCATAGCACCGAGAAGTGTTAAGCAGAAATACGTTTCAGACTCCATCATGGAAGCTGAGTATATAGCAGCCTCTGAGGCAGCTAAAGAAGCTGTGTGGCTCAGAAACTTCTTGATGGACTTAGATGTGATTCCTGGTTTACCCAAAGTTATCATAATTTATTGTGACAACAGTGGTGCAGTAGCAAACTCGAAGAAACCACGAGCCCATAAGGCAAGTAAACACAATGAGCGCAAGTACCACCTGTTACGAGACATCGTAAAACGAGGAGAGGTTGTTGTCGCTAAAATTACATCAGTAGATAACCTGACAGATCCTTTCACTAAGGCCCTTCCGGCGAGAGCTTTTGATAGGCATGTTGAGGGGATGAGAATCAGATGTATGACAGCATTTATGGCAGCATAGTCTTTTAGTATAAGTGGGAGATTGTTGGGATGTATACTATAAGCCTAGCTTTTGTATGAATATATGTCTTGAAATATTTTGAAATGAGAATCACTTTGGTCAAATGATTGTATTTTATATTTAAATATATGTCAATGCAGTTGTCCATTTAATTTATATTGTAGATAACATGGTGTGTGATGCCACATAAAAAATCATGTTATCGGTTCCTTATAAATTATAAATAGTAACTCACAACTAAGATGGATTGGGACAAACCATTGGAACTATTGTAGTGTAATTTGGTATTAGTTTGTCTTGACTATAAAATTACACTAGTACACTATGTGTATATTGAGCAAGACCATTTGAGGTTGTTCGATTTTTACTGACTACATAAAAGAACAAAATCTCTGTTATTATCGATATACATCCTCTTAATCTATATATAATAACAAGCACGTATAATTAGTATTTATTTCTTTAACTTATCAATGGGTGAGATTTATTCGTTAAATCAATAGGCCCGATGAGTTGAGAAATAGTACTGTTTATATGGTGTGTTGTTGATTATAGAAGGAAACTGTGTCCTAATTATTTAGGTTGATAATGTCCCCTTGAGGAGCTCATAAGGATTATCATGTAAACCCTGCAGGTGAACTTAGTTTGACATGATAATAAAGTTGAGTGGTACTACTCTTGAAATCAGATGTTAATTAATTGAGTTGTCAGTAACTCATTTAATTAACGGGCATACGATATCTTAAACACGGGGAGATTAACACACTCATGATAAGAAGGAGCCCATATTATAATATGAGATTGGTGCGGTAGTTCAATAATAACCCTTTAGTGGTATGAGTTATTATTGATGAACTTGAGTTGGGTGTTCGGGCCGAACACAGGAAGCCCAAACCCATCAGGAGGTCTAAACCACTTCCTCCTCTAGGTCCCTGTTGTAGCCTCTATATAAAGTCTCGCATCCACCCATCCATAACTGGGTTTGATTTAACTTAGTTTAGTTTAACTTAACTTGGTTTGGTTTAACTTAATTTGGTTTAGTTTAACTTAACTTGGTTTGATTTAACTTGCTTTGATTTAACTTGGTTATAGAAAGAGAGATTTTTTCTAAACAGAATTCAGTTATAGAAAGAGAAATTTTTTCTAAACAGAATTCTGTTATTTTTCTTTTTTTGTAACCGACGACAAGCCTATAAAAAGGAATAGGTGGTGGCTCATAAAACCTAATTTTCTAATTCTCCACAATCCTCTTCTCTCCTTGTGGTCGGCGCCCCTCCTCACCTTGCAAGGGCCGCCACCCCCTCCTCTCCTTGCTTAGGGTCGGTGCCCCCTTCCTCTCCTAGCTAGGGCCAGCGCCCCTTCCTAGCAATCCATTAGTGGTCGGCGGCTTGAAGAAGAAGAAGAAGATTAGAAGGTACCCCATCCTAGAGCCTCCTTTTATAGCCAGCGGTTTGGAAATTGAGAAGAGAAGGAGGGTGGTATTGTCTTGGTAAATCATCGCCCACACTACGTCCAAGAAGAGGAGAGGAATACGGCAGAAGATCAAGAGGTCTATAGCTATAAAGAAAAGGTACAACTAGTTCTTAATTCCGCTACGTAATTAGTTAGTTTTCTTTGTATCATTTTTTGGAATACCAACACAAGAGGCCAACGATTTTGTACTTCGATCAAGGTGTGCTTTGATCTATCAAGAACTTGCTTGATTGATCAAACACATGTCTGATAGAACATGCGGGTTGCTAGGAAAAGTTCTGTACTTGTACAATTTTTGTACAGAAAAATTTAAACAGAACGGAATTCCAGCGCCTTCACTTATGGTGAGACAAGTAGGTGGGAGGGAGAATTTAAGTTTTATTCCTGAAGATTACAAAAACTACTTGTGATCCAAAATAACAAGAAATATAAGAGTTGGGGATATAGGAAGTGTATTGGAATATTTGCTGAAAATGTAGTTCGATGATCCTAATTTTTTTATGCTATTCAAGTTGATGAAGATGATTTGATAACTAATATTTTTGGTGTGATGCCAAGATGAGAGCTAATTATGGAAAGTTTAGAGATGTTATTTGCTTTGATACAACCTATCGGAAGAACAATAAAAGGCATCCAATTGCATTGTTTGTAGGTATTAATCATCATAAGTAATCCATAATTTTTTGTGCAGCTTTATTATATGATGAAACCTTTTTGATGTTTGAGTGGTTCTGTTGATACATTTACCAAAGCTATGCATGAGAGAAAAACCAACAACTATTCTTACAGATTAAGATACAACAATGACAAAGACTTTAGCTTCTAAATAACATGAAAACACCAGTGTTTGTGTATTTGGCACATTTATCAAAATGTTGCAATACATTTAAGTGGAGTTTTTTCTCATTTCAAATTGATGAAGAGGAAGATTTTATTACAGCTTGGAACATGATGTTGACTAAGTATGTACTTGAAGACAATGATTGATTGAAACGTTTGTTTCATATAAAAGAAAATTAGGCTTTAGTATATGGATGATAAATGTTTTGTGTGGATATAACTACAACCCAAAGAAGTGAGAGCATGAATAGTATTGTGAAAAGGTTTGTTACTTATCAACACAAGTTTTTAGACTTTTTCAATAACTTCCAAAGACTGCTTGATGATCATCGATATGAGGTATTAAAAGTTGATTTAAGATTAAATATAAGTATTCCATGTTTATTGTGTCAAATTGAAATTTTAAAGCATGTAAGTTGTATTTATACTCCTGAAGCATATAACTGTTTTGAACAAGAGTGGTACAAATCTCATGATTCTAGTGTAGAAATTTGTGATCACATACAAAATATAAAATTACTTCTCATAAAAAGAGTTACCATCATATAGTTATACTTGATTCATCGGGTTAAAAAAATGAGTGTAGTTGTAGAAAATATAAATTTGCTGGGATTTTGTCTTCTCATATTTTGAAAATATTTACGATAAAAAATATCATGAGTATCCCAAGTGAGTATATATTTAAAAGGTGGATACTTTGGAGTTATTGATTCAATTGCGAACAAAATTAGTTTGGATCAAAAAATACTTAACAATATGTGATATAATGAATTAAGTGGGTTGTATGTTCAATTGGTTACAAAGTTAGTGGAGAGGGAAGACACTTACAAGGTTGTTAAAAATAGTTTGTTGAGTATGTTTAAGATGGAGGTTAAGAGGTAACAAGTTAATGAACCAACTGTTCAGCACTCGATTGAAAGAGAGTTTGAAATTGGCGAATGAAAATCTCTTGGAGTCAAAGGAATTAAAATTAAGAAGAAAAAGGTTTCAAGTAAGAGGTTGAAAGGTGGCTTAGATAAGATTTCAAGGAAAAGGAAAGCAACTAGGAAAATCAACTAAACTTTAACAATTATTAAAGTTTTATCCTCATTCTTACTAAAGTGTTGCATATTTGAATTTATTTTTTGTGGTTACAATTGAGAAAACATTTAGAATTAAACCATTCAATTATTTTTTTTTGTATAACAGGCTATAAAAAAGCATTATGAAAGTATATCAAGCTATCTCAATGTAAAATGTCAATGGATGATCAATTAAGTTAAGGACTATTTTAGTATGTTAAACTAAAATAATTATGTTATCACTATCTAAAACTATATTTTATTATTTTAGCCTATAAATTATAGCAGTGTTGAAGATTTGAGTATGACCGAAACTCAATTTCCACCAATTTTGTCAACACAACTGTCTCAGGTTCATTCTAATATTGTTAACCATTTCTCATAAGATCTAATTTATTTTATTAGTATACTTGTTAACACTATTTCTCTTTTTTTTTTTCTCTTCGGAGACATCAATTGTGGATGTTGCTACAATGGAATGCACATCAACTAAAGAACACCACAAAGAGTGATTGATGTCAATATAGGTAATGAAGCAAGCTAAAATGGAATGCAGATAGATATGTAATGGAGCAAGCTCCTCAAAACTCAAACACATACTTCATTGACTGCTAAGCCAAGAACTTCTTCATCTCAGCCCTCTTCGATACCATCTAAAGTATGCGTTCAAAAACCCACGACCTCTTATAATATGCCATTGATTCAAGATGAATGAGCATATTATTAAGGAAACTTTTGTAGTTATCATATTTTATGCTGCTATTGTGATGTTCTATTTTTATGCAACTTTTGTATGTCTGTCTAAGAGACATTCTGTGAACTTTCTAATCTCAATATTTATTTAATGAGTCTTCTATAAAACTTGTATAAGATGGAATTATTTTTAATTTTATTAGACTTTGATCTGTTTGCATTAAAATCTTCCATTTAAGAGACATTCATTTAGATAATTGGTATGATTATACGATAGATATTCCTATCATTATTTTGCTTGAAACTTTTAAAAAAGTAGGCATAAAGGTCACCATAAGCTCACATCTGTCAGCTCAAATGTTTAGATTTTAATTTACAAACAATAAACCTTGATGATGTATTTATGATATAAAATAATGGTAATCAGATATTGCAGTAAATAGAGTTATTCATTAAAACATTTCCGAAAGTGAATTTATGTAATATAAAAAGGTCATTAAAATAAATAATTCATCATAGTAGTTGGTGTGTAGTTTTGAGTTCTAGTAGTTTTCTGTTTAATATCGAACATTTCAATATTGGTTTACTACATTGCAAAGTAGACATGATAAAATACTTACGTAGATAATAGGATAACAATAGTTGAAAGATAAGTAATATCCATTAGTATTTCCATTAATATTTCCGCATTGACATTCTGTACAATCTTTCATTAGAAGACATCATCTAAAACAACTAATAGAGATTATTATATATGCATATATGGAACAAATTTCATCATTGAAAAATGTTGACATCATTTGTTGACCTACAAAGCTAACTACCAACATAATCTCTCTTGTTAAAGGTAGAATAAATTTTCATCCAGAAATTACTCGCGAGAGGGATGTCACAAAATTAAATCCATCCAAAAATTATAATAACGAAGATTACAAAAATCAAAAATTGAAATAATATCGAGGATGGAATGCATTAATTAAAATAATGATACGAAACTTTTATCCATCTATAAACAAAAAAAATAAATGTCAACATCATCCATAATTATATTTCTTTATCATATTACAATACTAACACTACCTAACCATACAAACTAACAACTAAAATAAGTATACAACGAAAAGAATTAAGCTCACTATCACTATTAATATTCAAACCATGAGCGGTACATTCCAATTTCTCTTTTTATGTTCAGGATAAGCAATATGTTTACTTCCTACACTTGACTCTACTCTTGGCAACATCCTAAAATGTATATCACTGTGTTTTCATTTAGTCCAGTATCAAATCTCACCCACTTTAACCATCCATACTACTTACATCCATAATATAGCCTTATTGGGTTCGTGATCGATTTAGAGACTAGCACGAATGCTCTTAGCCCGTAGTTCCTGCATTATATAGTTTCAAATTTGATATAGTCGATGCTTTTGTTACTTGATGATGTCATTTGATGCGGTGGTAAAAGGACTCCGCCAAGGGCAATTCAAAGGTCGGAAAAGCAGCCGACGTGGAGGTCAAAGTTAAGGCGATCAAAGGTATGGAATCATCGGGTTCACAAAGTTGGCCAAGCGGATGGCAATGGGCCGATCAGGCATGGCCACCTACTTGGCAAAAGGAGGGCCCAAGAACAGGGTGCCGCCCGGAGGCTCGTCCGACCAGATGGGTTGCCGGTCGGGCGATAGGCAACACCCTAATAGTAGGACAACTAAAGAGAGGAGGGTAGATGTTCAAAACTATGATAACCCTATAAGGGCTAGTCCGACAGGACCGCCTGTCTGGCCATACAAGGAATAACCAACAGAGCCAAGCAAGCGTGGAGAAGAACACACTAGAACAGCCTCGAGCAATCGGACGGGGAATCCCGGCCGAGCAGCTCCCCCACTCGGCTAAACAGTCAGACCCCTTGCTTATCTCACCGTATCCTTCTAAAAATTGGTGCCGCTAACAATAGGTCAGCAGACAAATCGTACGACAGAAACTTCTATTATCATATCAGGGATTTGCACGCTCTGTTAAGGAATGGTGTCAAAGATACTTTTCTAACTTATCTTTTCATAGGAAAAATGGGGGCACATGCATGCATTTTAAGAAGCGTGCACGTACACTACAGGGCCACTATATAAAGAGGGATCCATGCACCGGGAGAGGTATGCATTATTTGTGATTCTTCTCTTGTTGTTGCTACAGTACTCTTTGTTCTTCACTGTTGCCGATGACTGACTTGAGCGTCGGAGAGCCCATGCCAGGGACCCTTTTCCCGGCCTGGCACTAACGTTCTTGGTTTTGCATAGTGGAGCGGAGTCCTCACACGTTCAACTGTAGAGTCACATCCTTAGCCAGCTGTCTTCACCACTTTCAGACAGGATCATATTTGGCACCATATGTGGGAACTTAACCTGTATCCGAGATGTGAAGATGAAGGACGTTGGACAACTTACGACCATGACGTTGATGCAAGGAGAATTGGACATGCTGATATATGCATGAGCGACCAAGATATTGGAGCAACAGTAGTAGATAATAGCCGATCGACAAGCAAATGAACCCGTGACATCAACAATAGGCCAACAAGCGTGCCATAAAAGCTGAACAGAAAACACAGCCGCTTGCAGGCCAAACAATAAGCTGACCGACACATTTGGAGATGCACCAAATGTGTTGATCTCCTTTTACCGATTGTTGTTCCACACTCCTTCAGAGGAATAAGGTTGAGCAGATAAAGCACAAGGATCCTCCTCGGATGACGTGCCTAACTGGGACGAATGGAAGGGTAAACCACCTAGACTCGATGACCCTTGAACGGATAAATAGTCAGTTCTCTCAGTGGATCCTGGATGACCAACTACCATGACATTACGTCCCATTGACGATCGGGGAGTACAATGGGGCAATCGACCCAAAGGACAATCTGATAAAGTTTGACAACATGGTCACACTCCATCAATACACCGACGGGGTCAAGTGTCGAGTTTTCCTCACCACCCTCTCTGGATCGATGCAGAGTTGGTTTAGACGCCCGCCGATTGGATCAATCCATAACTTCAAAGACTTCCAAAAAGCATTCCTACAATATTTTGCTAGCAGTCACCAATACCAGAAGATAGACGTTAACTTGTTCACAATAAAACAAGGATCCAAGGAAGTGTTGAGGGCCTACATCAAAAGGTTTAACTAAGTGGTGATGGACATCCTATTGGTAAGTACCTTCTCACAAGGACTTATAGAGGGTGAATTTTTTTACTCACTCATTTGAAGCTGCCAAAAAACTTAGACCAGCTGCTCGAATTCTCCAATGAATACATCAATGTGGAGGATGCCCAAGCAGCATAAAGGAAGGAATTGACAACTGAGCCTACCGCCACCCCTGAATGTCGGCTGGCCAACAACAACCAACAACCAAAAGGGCCGCGGGCAGGAGTTACCTAGTAGTACCAGGAAAATCGAATGCATGTCATTCAGCATGTCGAAGCAGAGCGGCCACGGGCTTCGAAGTCCCAACCATAGGTGCAGCTATTCTGCTCATATCATTGTTCGGCGACACATAATATAAGAGATTGTTATGACTTGAAGCTGGGGGCAAGCCGACTAACACCTCAGAGGTTCCATCGTCGATCACCCTCTCCTGATCGACACCGTCTTCGCCGCCGAGTGGGAGGCCAACGGGAAGAAGCGAGATGGCGACCGTACAACGGCAACATCGGCCCCATCGAAAGAATGATGCAAGTCCCTCCCGAGTTTCCACCAAGTGGGATCATCCATCTGCATGGGAAGAGAAAAATTGAAGAAATACCACTCGGGCGACATGGGAATGATTGCTAGAGGGTGATCCCCAGATCGTTCCAGGTCGACGACCTAGTGTGAAAGAAAGTGAAGTTGGTCAGTGATGTCACCAAATTAGAGGCACCATGGGGAGGCTCATACAAGGTTATTCGGAAGCTCAGCTCAAGATTCTACTATTTACAAGATGAGAGTGGGCGAAATCTAGAGCAGCCTTGGAGCGCTAACCATCTCCAGCCTTACCGAGTGTCGGCTATAAACTCTTGCTTTTCATTTGTAAATAGATGAGAGGTGGCTATAAATCCATGAGTTAGAAAACATCAATAGTCGAGAGGCGACTATAAACCCAGGAACAACGAGGAAGCCACAACAGAGCAGCGGCTATAAACTCTTGCTTTTCATTTGTCGACAATCAAGCGACGACTATAAACCCTTGAGTTAGAAAACATTAATAGACGAGTGGCGAATATAAACCTAGGACCAATGAAGGAGCAACAGCCAAGCAGCGACTATAAACTCTTACTTTTCAATTGTGAACAGCCGAGCGACGACTATAAACTCTTGAATTAGAAAATATCAACAGTCGAGCAGTGACTATAAACTTAGGACCAACGAGAAAGCAACAATAGAGCGGCGGCTATAAACTCCTGAGTTAGAAAATATCAACAGTCGAGCAACAACTATAAATCCTTAAACAGTAAATATGGACAGTCGAATAGTGACTATAAACCCTGGATTCAAGGAGAAAGTTTTATAAGCCGAGCGGTGGTTATAATCCCTTGAACATTGATTATCATACAACCGAGCGACGACTATAAACCCAAGTGCAAGCTAAGAGTAAACTATAAACAGCCGAATGACAGCTATAAACTCAAGCACGATAGCGAATTAATAGTCGAGCGACGATTATAAACCCTTGAACTGTAAATTGTAAACTATAAATAATCGAGCGGTAGCTATAAACCCTGAGTAGTAAATCATAAATAGTCGAGTAGTGACTATAAATCTCGGTTCAACAGCCGAGCAGCAGCTATAAATCCTAAATTCTAAGTTCAAAGAAAAATCAAAAGTCGAGCGACGGCTATAAAATCTAGTGGCAGTCATCGAAATTTTTGAATAAAAATGCAAGTGTCCTTCGAGCGGAGAGGAATCTTCGCATGAAAATGCTAAGTGTGGGAGATAGTCGACCCGATCGAGCTAAGCGTCCATTCTTATTTTCTACAACGGGATGCAGCTTGGTCGCGAGCGGAGATATTTAACCTAGAAGTCCTTTAGCCGAGCTGGCTCATCCTCTTGAAACTTACCAACAGGGCCTTAGACGCCTCTAACTCGGCATCTTGATCGACGATTTTTTGTTGCTCCCGGCTCGATTGTTATTGGGCCAAAGCTATCTCAGTCTCCTTAAGCTTCTTGTCCAAAGCCCAAGCCTCAAGGTTTTTCTTCTCCAGGTCCTCTATGGTGTGAAGTTTCTGAATGTTTGCCGATTTGACCTTGGAGTCAAAATCTCGGGCTTACTTATTGATCCACTTGAACTGCTAGGCCTGCTTATGACTCTTATTCTTCTCTGTCAATAGTGCTCGCTCAGAGCCCATCAGCTGTGTGGAAGACTTTTCTAAATCCCCCTTCAGTCGAGCGACCTCTGTAGTGAGCGCTTCAACAGTAGCTCGGGATACACCAGTTGATTCGATCAAGGCCTACAATTGTCTATTTTTGTGCTCAAGGAAGGCCAACTTCTAACACATCGTCAATCAGCTCCCTGGGCAGAATGGTCATCGCCCTGCTTTTAGCATCCGCCCAAGTCTGGGCCAAAGGACTCTAGATTCATATCGTGTGCTCGGGCGATCGGAGCATATCATTGCCTAGAGAGCGCCAGACATTAGTAGGCAGGTGGATAAGAGTCGATATGTGCTTACGGCCAATTGGATCGGAGGGTTCCGAAGTCGCCTGACCCTTGGATTTGGACTTTGAGGAGCAGATCATGGAAATTGAGGCCGCCAAATAAGCCGATGGTGGGAGGATGTGTTGGTTAGTACTAGGAAAATCATACCGGTTCCACTGTACAAAATTTTATACAAGTGTCGAACCTTTCCTTAAATAACCTATTGTGTTCTTTAGAAGTTAAATTAGGAATCGCAGACGGAACTTAACATCATTGATTCCAAATTTAACTTATCTGTTATTAATTTAGATTGCAAGTGGAACTTAACACTATTGATTCAAATCCACCTATATTAATTCCATTAAATAATCAAAATTGGCTTCAGCTTACGATGCAGCACATGGCCCTCTTGGATATGGGAGCAACCACCACCGCCTAGATAAAGTCTTTTAAGAAAAGCTAATATTTAATTTCCTTAAATAACTCTAGGTTAACAAAAAAGACAATTGAATCACAAATTCGAAAAATAAAGAAAACACAAACTCGAAAAATAAATTCGAAAAACTAGATCTAATGCCTATTGTGTTTGGTATTCTTACAAAAAGAAATAACTAGCATGATGCTGAAAACAATTACTAATTATACCTTCTCTTTGTATGCTAATGACTTCGAGATCTTCTATCATATTCCTCGCCTCTTGGGCGTCGTGGGCTGTGATCCCAAGATGAACACCACCCAAAACTTTATTCCTCTTCCTAAACGGCAGGAGAAGAAAAGGGAAAGGGAGAAGAGAGAGTAAACCCTTCGAATCTCCTTTGTATCTCACGTATTTTTTTTTTTCCCCTTTTATATATATTTAGAGAAAGAAAGAGAAATTTTCCTCTAGTTCCTTTTTCCATTTTTTTTCCTTTTCTTTCCTCTTGATTGAAATCAATCACCAAATCAATGGTTGATCTCCTCCTGCTTGGCACCAAGCAAGGTGGTCGACCACTTATAGGAAGAAAAAAAATTTATAAAATTTTACAAGAAGAAATCCTCTTATAAAATTTTACAAGCTCTCTTTCCTAAAGTGGATGTTAAAAGGAAAGTTTTAAAAATTAAAACCATGTTTTAAAATTAAAACTTCTTCAAAGTTTCCTTTTTAACATGAATAGAAAATTTTAAATTTTAAAACTTCTCTTCATTTTTCTAAAACCATGGATGTTTAAAAGGAAATTTTAAAACTTTTAAAAATTCTCTATTAAACCATGACCTAATTCAAATAAGGAAAGTTTTTAAAATTAAAATCTCTTTTAAAATTTATAGTTTTCTACAAAGAGAAGATTTTAAAAATTCAAAACAACCCTCCTTGTTTGATTAATGTGGCCGTCTACTTGTTTGGTCACCAAACAATAGGGTCGACCCCATAGAAGAGGATGTGGTCTGCCCTTCATTGGGTCGACCCTTCTTGGATACCAAGATGGGCTTATATTTGGATGAACTTGAGGCTTTAATGAGGCTACGACGGGGACCTAGAGGAGAATGGTTTTAACCTTCCTGAGAGCTTGAGTATCCGTGTTCGACACACAACTCAGGAGTTCATCGATAACTCATTCCACTAGAGTTTTATTATCGCACTTTTGCATCAATCCCAAATTACATTATGAGCTCCTTCTTATCATGAGGTGTGTTAGTCTCCCTGTTTTAAGATATAATGTGTCCACTAATTAAATAAATTACTGATAACTCATTTAATTAATATCTAGCTCAGTAGTACCACTCAACCTTATTGTCATGTTGGATAAGTCCACCATAGGGGGTTTAACATGACAATCCTATCTGAGCTCCTCTTGGGGACATTCTCAACCTAGAGGACACATGATTCCTTCTATAATCAACAATACACACTATAAGTAATATGATATTGATTTATCGAGCTAAACCTCACCCTTTGATAAGTCAATAATAAATATATGTGCTTGTTATTATATTAGGATTAAGACACACACTTAATAACTAAGGTCTAGTTCTTTTATTAAGTCAATAAAAAAAACTTACCTAAAATGGTCCTACTCAAGACACTTAGAGTGTACTAGTGTAATTTATTAGTCAAGATAAACTAATACCTACTACTACTATACCAATGGTTTGTTCCTTTCTATCTTTGTTGAGCAACTATTTATAATTTATAAGAAATAACATGATCTTCCACACACCATGTTATCTACTTTATAAATTAATTGAACAACTATATTTAACAAATAAATATAGACATATGATTCTTTTATTTCAAAATAAATGTTTACAAAAGCTAGGCTTTTGTATACAATCCAATCTCCCTTATACTAAAAGACTGGCCAGTCGCCATCTCCATTACATCATTCCTCCTCCATGCCGATCAAAAGCTTTCCCTATACAGATCTTTGCTGAAACTCAACCCTTATCGCTCATGGTTCCTTCGTATCGGTTTACAATCTCACGCGCGCTGGTTATCTAAGCTAGAAAGTTCTCGCCTTACTTTCTGGTTCCTTGGTTTAATGCTGCCTTCCATTGTGATGATTTCCGAGATGCATTAACACTGAGCCACAACACCTTTTGGTCGCCTCGTAGGCTCGCGAGCTAACTCTTCGATCCGGAAGTCCGATCCAACACTCCATGTGAGTAAATCGTCTCCTCTTAGAGTATAGCCCGACGAATCTCTAGTCTTCCCTGTACGATTGGAGTCCGAAATCAGCTTTGCCCAACTAACACTAACATTATCATAGTCTTTCTCTCGCTAACCTTGAGATATTCGATCGTTCTGACACTAGTGCATACCATACTTCGCTAACCATGCCCCAGTATAGTCTCTTGCTGGTGTTGCATCATAAGTGATACATCATACTGACCCTATGCTTCCTATCTCCATAGACATCTCTTTAGATAAGGCTACACCATGCCTAAAAGGTAAAAACCTTTCGAGTTCTTCGCAAAAGCAGGCAAGGCGAGATCTATATATGAAGCTTGAGATAGGCACAACATTCTTTTCTTGCGATCCCTTATGACTTTGATCCCAAGAATGTGTGCACATTCTCCTAAGTCTTTCTTATCAAATTGTTTGGACAACCATATGTAGGTCCCTTTGGAGGCTGACAAGAGGAGAGGGGTGAATTGCCCTATAAAAATAAACGAAAAACTTTTCTCGGATATTCAACTAATTAACAGACACTTGTAATAAAAAGGAAGAGACTAAATAAACAGAAATCAGACACAGAGGATTTACTTGGTTTGCAATCAGAGGATTGCTAATCCAAGGCAAAGATGGCGCACTATCTGATTCTCCTCTGGGCGGAGTAGCCTCTTACACTGAGATGACAAAGAATGAGCAAGAAAGAAATGAATTACAGTTCGTTCGAATTTAACCGATCAGATCTATACATATTATAGCCTAGTTCCGAGGCGCGAATAGGGAGGGATAAAAATTTTATCCCATGATTAGATCGTTACGCGATCTTGGTCAATCGGTCAGGCGCGGAAGTGAGCGCGAGGCCCAAAGTCAACAACGTTGACTTTTCCAACTCCGTTGCCGCTCTCGGTCCGGGTCTTGTTCCGGCTCCGCTAGCTTGGGTGATCTCGGTCATCCAAATAGGGCTCATCCAGTGCCTTTTCCTCGAGCAGAGCGACTCGTCCCCCGAGCGCGCGTCTTTCTTCCCATCGGTGTACTCTTCAGTGGTCACCTCGCTCGACGGACCTGCATGCCTGTCAAGTAGTGTATACTAAAAGCCTAACTTTTGGTATAAACATTTATCTAGAAATAAGAATCACATTGAATGTCTACATTTATGATAAATGTAGTTGTTCAATTAATTTATATTGTAGATGACATGGTGTGTGGTGTCACGAGATCATGTTATCGTACCTTATAAATTATAAGAGCTCACCGACCATGATGGAAAGAACCATTGGAAGGTCGAGTGTAATTAGTATTTGTTTATCTTGATATAATTACACTAGTACATGAGTGTATTGAGAGGACCATTTGAGGTTGTTTCTTTTATCTTGACTTTATAAAGGAACAAAGACCTCGTTATTATGGAAGTGTGTGCTCTTAATCCTAATATAATAACAAGCACATATGTTTGATATTTATTTCTTTAATTTATCAATGAGTGAGATTTAGTTCGATGAATCAATAAACCCGATAAGTTGGGAAATGGTATCACTTATAGTGTGTGTTGTTGATTATAGAAGGAAACTATGTCCTAGAGATACTAGGTTGATAATGTTCTCAAGAGGAGCTCATAAAGATTGTCATGTTAAACCCGCGGTGGACTTAGTCATTATGATAATAAGGTTGAGTGGTACTACTCTTGGACTTAGATATTAATTAAATGAGTTGTCGTGCACTTAATTAGTGGACATTCGATATCTTAAACACGGAGAGACTAACACACTCATAATAAGAAGGAGCCCAAAAATGTAATTTGGGATTGTTGTGATAGTTCTCTAGTGGAATGAATTATCATTGATAAAATTAAGTTGTGTGTTCGGACTTAACTAATTTTATCGGGAGAAAAAAACCTCCTCTCGATCCCTATCGTAGCCTCTTATTTGTAGAGTTCTATACCCACTACCCACCTTCTATACCATACCCAATAGGGCCGGCCAAAGCTAGCTTGGAGCAGGCTGAGGTAACTGTATTTGGTTGGCGGCCTACTTGAACCCAAGCTAGTGGGGGGGAAATTAAATTAAAAGAATTTTAATTTTAATTTTTATGGAAGAAATAATTTATTAAAGAGAATTTAAATTAAAATATCTCTCTTATAAAAGATCTAGAAAGAAAGAGATTAGATCTCTTTCCTTATTTGTAGATTGGTGAGATATTTTATTTTCTCTTAAAATTATTCACATATTGATAAAATTAAAATTATAGTTAAATTTATTTATGAATTTTTGAAGAAATTTTAATTTTAAAATTTCGGAGATAAATTAGGAAGTTTTAATTTGTTGATTGAAATTCTCCTAATTTTCATAATGGAACGGCCAATACATGGATAAAAGGAAGTTTTATTTAATACTTCAAATTAATTCATGTCAAGAAAAATTAAGGAAATTTTATTGTAATTAAATTTCCTAATTTACTATAAATATAATAAGGTGAGGCTAACATATTCTATTTTTCTCCCTCTTTTCCTTAGTGTGGTGGCCGCTTTCCTTTCTCTCTCTCCCTCTTGTTGGCGAAACCTATCTTCTTGGTGGAGCTTTTGTTTGTGGCGGATCAAGGAAGGAGAAGAAGGAAAGCAAGTCTCATCTGTAGCATCCTTTGGAGCATTGGTGGTGGCGAAATTCTTCCTGAAGAAAATTATTGTCATCCTCTTCCTTTCTTCCTCTTTGTGGTGGCCAAAACTTATCTCTTGTTTGGAGTTCTTGTGGTGGCGGATACTACTTGAGAAGAAGAAGAAGAGAGAAAGTATCCCTTTGAGCTTGGTTAGTGTTTTATTCTTCGTCCTTGTGAAGCTTCTTTCTTTGTGGCGAACCTAGCTAGGAGGAGAAGAAGGTGGGTTCTCATCGGAAGATCGTTGCTGCCCACACAAGTCGGGGTTAGAAATGTAGAAGATCAAGAGGTCTTTCTAAAAGGTATAACTAGTAATTTTCTTTCCGCATCATACTAGTTATTTTTGGAAATAATACTAAATACAAGAGACATACGATTCTAGAATTTGAATTTGTTTTCGATATAGTGTTCTTTTTTTTTTTTCCTTGTGATTTGATTGTTCTTTTCGGTTAACCTAAATTTTGGAAATTAAATATTAGCTTTAAAAGGTTTTGTCTAGTTGGTGGTTGCCCATATCCAAAGGCCTCGCCTCTCGCCACAGACGAACCAATGAAATTAATATTTAATGGAATTAACCTAAGGTGACTCGTCGACGTGTTAAGTTCTGCGGGAGATCCAAGTCAAAACCTAAAGAACAAATAGATTAAGTTTTCAACGTGTTAAGTTCCGCGAGCGATCCAAAATTTAATTTAAAAGAACACATGGTAGCTAGGAAAAGTTCAGACCACATTTTGTACAGTGGAACCTCTAGGTTTCCGAGTAGCAATGCCCTCTCCTCTCCATCTTTGGAGTCCCTCGCCTTCCGACTCCTTGCCTACTTACACTTAGACACAAGGGTTAAACAAACGCAGAATCTAACTTAACTTGTTTGATCACATCAAAACACCTTGGAGTTCCAACAATCTCTCCCTTTTTGATGTGATCAACCCAAGTTAAGTTAGGGTAAACATATGTAATAAAAATAATTTATATTCAAATAAGTCCAAATATTTTTCAAATGAAAAAATTATATTACCTCCCCCTAGACTTAACATACTTCTCCCCTTTTGATCACATAAAAAATTGGGGTTATAAACAAGTCTAAGGTAAATTAAAAAAAGCATTTTTAAGTGTAAAAAAAATTTTAAACATGTCTAAGTCAAAATTTTCTTTCGAAAAAAATTTAAGTAAAACATTTTTTAGAAAAAAAACAGTCATAAGTGTTTAACAAAAATTTTCTAAAATTTTAAGTTTGAAACTTATTTCAACATTTCCTTAATTTTTTTTTTCTAATTTTTAAAAAAAAATTCTAAGTTAATTTTCATAAGAAACAATTTTAAGTCAATTTTTTTTAAAATAAATTCTAAGTCAATTAAAAAAAATTCTAAGGCAATATTATCAATTTTTTAAAAAAATCTTAAGGCAAAGAAAATTCTAAGTTAACTTTCATAAAAAAATTTCTAAGTCAATTTTCATAAACAATTTATAAGGTAAAAAAAATTTCTTAGTCAAGTTAAAAAAAATTTAAATATTTTCTAACACAAAATTGAATAACTCTTTTAAAGCATTAAGTAATTTAAATTAATGCTTTTTCAGTTAGTCAATTAAACTTTTCATTTTGATACTTGGCTTACAATGGAGCAACAACCACTTCCTTAGACAAAGCCTCATAATGAAATTAGTTATTTAATTTCCTTGCTGAAAATGCTAAGTCTAATTTTAATTTTAAATTAAACAGGTTTTTGGAACCCAGTAGAGGTTCCTACCTACAGAATTAACCAATTATTTCCTAGGTACATAGATTTTTGATATATTTCTAATTTGACTTTGATGAAATCTATAATACCAATTTAAACCTCTATAATTTCTAAAAGTAGAAATATTTGAACCATTAGATTTTTTCAATCTTTTTATTTCTTCTTTTAGTTTTTCATTTTGAATTTTCAATTTATCAAAATCCTCTATAAGACATGATTTTGCCAAAATTCTTTTTGTTTCTAAAATTTCATTTTCTAATTTGTTATTTTTATTTTCTAATTTATACATGGATTTAGTCATTGCCTTAATACCAAAGTAAAGTTCATCAGGGGGTAAGAGGCATACCTCATATCATTGTAGTGGCCTCCCCGAATGCTCACTTCTACTCAAGTCGCTCCCCTTCATCGATGTTGGATGTACTTTGTCCTTCATAGCTTGCCATCTTGCTATCCCGACAGGCTTTCTATCTCGAACAGTGCGCTTGATGAAGTGTTCTAGTGTGTTTCTTGTGTTTCTTTGTCTTCTTTTTCTAGTTAGGGGCAATCCTCTTTTAAGTGTCCTTCCTGACCTTTGGTAGCAACACACTATTTCTTGGATTCTTTTTATTCTTTCTTTCAATTTTTAGATCTAAAAACTTTTAAGTTTCTTCTTCTTGGTCTTCTTGGTCCACGGGTTCATCCTTCTTGGTTGCGTTCGGTCCTTCTTTTGTTGTAGCTACACAGTTTCACAAACTGTAGAAACAACTCTGAAAATCCTAAAGTACTTTTGAAATATAGGCATCGGTTGATGTCTACTCGGAGTTCTGGCGTGCGTATCTTCTCTCGATTTGTTACGTTCTCAGGGTTCTCAAGATCGCAAAAGTTCTTTTACCTTTGCGTGTAGATTGGTTACCTTCTCACCTTTTTCCAAACGAATGTTCATCAACTCGGAGGATGTCTCTTACCTAGCGAGCTTCACTTCGTGCCGTGGAGTTCCGAACTTCTCCCGAGTTCTTTAGCGGATGAAGTTCCAATCCGGTTGACCTCTTGACCACACTCGGGTGATATTCCTTACGGCTTGCTGCTATATATACAGCCTTCTTCGAGTGCTCTCTCTCTTTTTCATCTCCATCGATTAAGTCGGAGTTAAAAACCATACTTCATTATAAACCGAATTTGAAATCGGTTCTTAGGAATAGCCTCCATACGAAATCTCAGTTCTCAAATGTGCGATGCAGTGCGGCCATCTTGTTGCTTCGATCGTGATTAGTCCTCTTGAGCGCCTCTCGATACCACTTGGGTCCCTTTGGGCGGAAGAGGGAGGAGGTGGTGCCCTATAAACATAAGCGAAAACCTTTCTTGGATATTCAACTAATTAATGACACACTTGTAATAAAAAGGAAGAGACTAAATAAGATGGACACAACGGGTACTCGGTTTGCAATCGGAGGATTGCTAATAGAGGATGGCCTATCGATTCTCCTCTCAGGTAGTAGCCTCTTCAGCGTTGATACAAAGAATAGAAAGCACAGAAGAAAATGAATTACAAGTTCGTTGATTTAACTATGAGATTGCTATATTTATGCCTTTGGCGTGAAGGCCCGAAGGGTTCAAGGGCGGGGGATAAAATTTTATCCGATGATTAGATCGCGTTACGCGATCTTGGTCAATCTCCGGTGGGCAGCGAGGGTTTGAGCGCCCTGCCATCAAAGTTGACAATGATCTTTCAGCCTCGTCTCGGTCCGGGTCTTGTTCGCTCGCTCCCGCTAGCTTGGGTGATCTCGGCCATCGAATAGGGCTCCACCGAACCCAAGTTTTTCCTCGGCGGCTCCTTCCCGATTTCCGAGTTTCTTCGCTCGCTTGGCCCATCGTGTCCATGCCTCATGGCTCATAGCAGGCACCTGCTCGCTCCGCCTCCCGTCGTCCTTCTTGTTATCGTGTCGTCCTTGGTCGACTTCCTTAGGTTCTAGCCCCGTTTAGAGGTTAAACAAGCGAAACCTAACCAACTTGTTTGATCACATCAAAACACCTTGGGGTTCAACAATCTCCCCTTTTGATGTGAGCAACCCAAGTTAGAATAATATATGCAATAAAAATAATTTATATTCAAATAAGTCCAAATATTTTTCAATTGAAAAAATTATATTACCTCCCCCTAGACTTAACATACTTCTCCCCCTTTGACCACATAAAAAATTGGGGTTATAAACAAGTCTAAGGTAAATTCAAAAAAGCATTTTTAAGTGTAAATTTTTTTTTTTAAACATGTCTAAGTAAAGACACTCTTCAGAATTTTTCTTCAGAAAAAATTTAAGTAAAACATTTTTTAGAAAAAAAAGTCATAAAAAAGTGTTTCTAAAATTTAAAGTTTTTAAGTTTGAAACTTATTTCAACATTTCCTTAAATTTTTTTTTCTAAATTTCAAAAAAAAATTCTAAGTTAATTTTCATAAGAAACAAATTTAATTCAATTTTTTTAAAAAAATAAATTCTAAGTCAATTAAAAAAAATTCTAAGGCAATATTATCAATTTTTTTTTTAAAAAAATTTAAGGCAAAGAAAATTATAAGTTAACTTTCATAAAAGAATTTCTAAGTCAATTTTCATAAACAATTTATAATGTAAAAGAAATTTCTAAGTCAAGTTAAAAAAAATTTAAATATTTTCTAACACAAAATTGAATAACTCTTTTAAAGCATTAAGTAATTTAAATTAATGCTTTTTCAGTTAGTCAATTAAACTTTTCATTTCGATACTTAGCTTCCAGGTCGTGGCGAGGTACTAGACATTCTTGGTTATTGGAGCAACAACCACTTCCTTAGACAAAGCCTCATAATGAAATTAGTTGTTTAATTTTCTTGCTGAAAATGCTAAGTCTAATTTTAATTTTAAATTAAACAGGTTTTTGGAACCCAGTAGAGGTTCCTACCTACAGGATTAACCAAGTATTTCCTAGGTACATAGATTTTTGATATATTTCTAATTTCACTTTGATGAAATCTATAATACCAATTTAAACCTGTATAATTCCTAAAAGTAGAAATATTTGAACCATTAGATTTTTTCAATCTTTTTATTTCTTCTTTTAGTTTTTCATTTTCAATTTTCAATTTTGAATTTTCAATTTATCAAAATCCTCTATAAGACATGATTTTGCCAAAATTCTTTTTGTTTCTAAAATTTCATTTTCTAATTTGTTATTTTTATTTTCTAATTTATACATGGATTTTTAAACTGTAAATTCATTAAGTACTCGAGGTAAACTTCAATACATGCTCAGGACTTATAGACAGAGATCAACTTCAGAAGCTTCATCTACATCGATGTTTTCTCCTTTCATTATTGTCATTAAGTCATTGCCATATTCTTGATCTCGGACTCGAGATAATGAAGTGTAGTCCCAAGTGGCTTTTAGGTTCTTGTGTTTCTTAAATTTCCTTCTTTATTTTCTTTCACACAGCTTTAAATTTCCTTTTTGGATTCTTTTATTCTGCATTTTTTAAATTTATTAGATCTAAAAACTTTTAAAGTTTCTTACCATATATCTTCTTGGTCTTCTTAGTCTAACTCGAATGTTAGAGTGTATATCTTCGAAGCTCTTTTGTAAACATTTATTTTGAATAAAGAATCACATTTGGTCAAATTGTCTACATTTATAGTTGTTCAATTAATTTATATTGTAGATAGTATGTCTCTGTGAGAAGAGAATATTAAGTACCTTATAAATTATAAACAATAGCTCGATTAAATGGAAAAACGAAACAATCGAAGGTCATAGTGTAATTAGGAATTAGTTTATCTTAACTATATATAATTACACTAGTACATAGAGTGTTTGAGTAGGACCATTTGAGGTTGTTTCTTTTATATTGACTTTATAAAAGTCGATTATTATGGAAGTGTGTGCTCTTAATCCTAATATAATAACACATATATATTTAATATTGATTTCTTTAATTTATCAATGGGTGAGATAGTTCGATGAATCAAATAAGCCCTGATAAGTTGGGAAATGATATCACTTATAGTGTGTGTTGTTGATTATAGAAGTGTCCTAGTAATCTTGATAATGTCCCCAAGTTGAGCTCATAAAGATTGTTATGTTAAACCCCGCAGTGGACTTAGTCGAGACGATAAGGTTGAGTGGTACTATTCTTGGATTAAGATATTAATTAAATGAGTTGTCGGTAACTCACTTAATTAGTGGACATTCGACATCTTAAACACGGGGAGACTAACACACATAAGAAGGAGCCCAAAATGTAATTTGGGATTGCATGCGGTAGTTCAATAATAGTTCTCTAGTGGAATGAATTATTATTGATAAAATTAAGATTGTGTTCGCGAACACGGGATGTAATTTTATCGGAGAGAACCAATTCCTCTCTCCTATCGTCCTGATTTATTATATATACTATGCACACCCACCTTCTTATTACCCATGAGCCGGCCAAGCTTGTGGTTCGACTAGGGCCAGGCCAAGTGTTCATGGGTGGCTAACAACTAGCCCAGGCTTAGGTGTGGCCCCCCATAAATTAAAAAATCTTAATTTTAAAATTTTCTTATGTGGAAGATATAATTTATTGAAGAGAATTAAAATTAAAATATCTCTTTTACAAAAGATTAAGAAAAGAGATTAGATCTCTTTCCTTATTTGTAGATAGGAAGGGTCGTCCATCCTGGGCAGAGTTGTCAGACAAGCCAACTCATGGCAGGGCGAGTCGGCTCATGGTAGGTCAGCCATTTAGCGGGGCGGGTCAACCCATCATCTTGGCGGATTGAGAAATTCCCAATCCAACCCAATCCAAAGACGATTGCGGGTTAGACGAGTCAACCCGCGGGCCTATAAATTTTTTTTTAAAAATATGCCTACTGTAGGAGATCTCTCCGTTAATTTAGTCTCTACGATTTTAATCACTTAATTTGAGTGATGGATGACTTCTTCTCCGATCCCAACTTGCTGATGACGAAGGTGGCGTTGTTCGCTCTAGTTCAGGCTCTCATCTATCTCATCCTCTCCAAGTCCTCTACCATCTTCTTCGATGACAGGGTGAGGATAAGCCTCAGCCAACGCGCTCCATCAACGTCCACCGTTGGCTGACCTTGCTTTCCAACATGCTTGTTGGAGGTAAGGTCTTGTCGTTAGTGTCGAGGTCTTACCATCAGCGCCGAGGCCCCCCGATGAGAGGCTTGACTATAAAATTTAGAATGATCCACGACCTGCTTGTGCTACCTACTACGGTCGTGGATCCTGTGAAGATGATGTCTCTTTAATTTTAGAAAGTTATGTTAGCCTCCCCTTATGTTTGAGAAATTATGTTAGTCTCCCATTCATTTTAGGAAATTCTATTAGCCACTCCTTTATTTTAGGAAATTATGTTAGGATTTGTCTTAGATTTTAGGAAACTATGTTAAGGTTCTAAATTTTGGAAATTAATATTTAATGGAATTAATAACCTAGGTGATTTGGATCGACCGTGTTAAGTCAGGAGATCCAAGTCAAAACCTAAATGAACAAATAGATTAAATTTGGATCAGGGCGTGCAAGCGATCCAAGTTTAATTTAAAAGAACACATGGTAGCTAGGAAAAAGGTTCGGACCTTTGTACAAAATTTTATACAGTGGAACCATTAGGTTTTCCGAGTAGCAACCAACAATTGGTATCAGAGCTAGGGTCTCTGTGTATTTGGTATTAGTTTAATTAACATGTCATACATAATTTAGGCTGGTTAATAGTAGGATGTGCTAATTTTGTGGATGCAGGATCCAACTATTATGGCTTATAGTTTTTATGTGTGATTGGACCCTTGGACATGTCAAGGGCATTTATTTGTGTGCATGATTGTATTATAAAATACGGCAGGAGCTGTATTTTATTAGGATTTTATTTTGATCTAGTTACATGTACATTTTTATGGAATATAGGATCGATGGATGTAAAAATTTTTTATTTTATGTTCGATCACATGTACATTCTCGAGGAATATAGGATAAAAATATAAAATTCTATTTATGTGAATCGAATCTTGTAAGGCGTGGAACCTTTGAGGACAGGACCAGACGAGCCAAGGAACGGAGCAGGATGCTAGACCTAAAATATGGCATGAACATGGCGACTTGGGATGACAACACGACAAAACCATAGATAAAAGCCATAATAGTTGAAAATTAGATTTTCTATTTGTTTCTTTCTGTATGTGTATGTGTGTATATCATGTTTAGTAGGCTAGCATAGTTAAAATTTCTCATTTATAAATAACTAAGTGGGAGAAGAATTAAATAAATTTCGGTCTCCATTCCGGGTTTGTAAATGATGAAACGAAAACTTGCGTTGGCTCGAGTGCCTTCCTCCATCGGATGAGCTTGTTTGTGGATCACTAGAACAAACTTTCATTTGGGATGACTATAGGAAGTTAATTAGGCGTGTGATCTTCCCATAAGGGCACAATCTTATTAATGGACTTAGTGTCAATGGTATACATAGGCACAACTAGTATCCTCTCCCATCGAGTCATCGCTTATTATTTGTGTGACCAAGGATACCAACTATTAATTTTATTTGTCAAAAGTTAGGTTGACAAGATAATAAAATTAATGGGTTAAAACCCTCCTTTTACAAATGTTGAATTTGTATAGTCCACACTGCATAAAATCCAAAACGGTGTTTTGAGGTGTTGGTTAATTTAAAATAGTATTCGAGGAATCAATATTATTCTAAATTTAGAGTTCTGACAAAAAGTTATTAGTGATTCTTAGATGATGCTTCATCATGTACTACACAGTATGGTATTGACACCCTACTTCATAGATTGGAAAAGGAACACGGACATTGTTCGAAAGCTATAAGTTTGTATCTTGTGATCGCCTATGCACTCACTCGTGAATCTACAAGAGGAGATGAATATCATAAGAAATGGGTAAAGGCGGATGAGATGGTGTTACATTTTAGCTTCAATGTCAAATGTATTGCAACATCAACATCAAGAACACTACCACTTATTATGAATAATCTCAAGGAACTCTTTGGTCATCGTGATCGAGCGCTAGATAAGAAGGAAAAGATAATGACTACCATGCAAGAGGGTACTCCTGAGGAGGATCATATCCTAAAGATGATGGCTTAATCGACGAAATATAGATCCTTGGAGGAGATGGGAAACCGGATATGATCCTCCAAACACTACTAGATGTTTTGAAATTCCCAATTACAATATGAACAAAGGGGTATATTCATTATTGAACCATAAACTTGAAGGTTTGCTTTAGTCACAATTCTCATATTCACTAAGTTCGAAATGGTTCTACTTCTAGGAAAGAAGAAGAAGAAACAAGTTGGTCCATCAAGCAGAAAATACTCGAAGTACAGGACCTAAAGCTGGAATGAAGAGGCAAGTGCTTCATCTGCAATCGAGGCATTGAAAGGCGGATTGTCCGAGGAATCAAAGCAACAAAGGTATATCGTATGCTCTAGTTGTTGAAACATGTTTAGCGTTATCTACCAACACCAGGTGGTGATCATCATGTCTGCAATGTCGCACAGTTGAAGAGAAACCTCACTCGAAGGAGAGATTCTGACAGCAATGCTACTACGGTAGCACTGCCGTAACTACTTATCTTTTAATAGAAATAGAAATTTGGTTTTAAGAAATTGTTTATTAATAAGAATTTAATTTTTTAAAATGTTTTAAATGGATATTCGGTTTCTAGTAATGTAGTTATTAAGAGAAATAAAGAGATTATTGCTGCATTAGTTGGCAATTTGTATACTTTAAATCCAAATTCTTCCACAAAAGCAAAACATGGAAATTTATAACTCATCTTCTAACTCTAATAAGAAAGAACCTGAAGAATGAACAGCATATCTTTGCATCTAAGAGCTTGAGTATTAACAAGTAGGATTCACTTATTATAGATGGACTTTTGGGTTCATTAGAGTTGAAAATTTTCAACTTGTGAATCTTGCTTGAAAAGTAAACATGAAGGCCAAGGGGTATAGAGCAAGTGTTAGAATTGGTTCATTCGGTTTGGTCCTATGTCTATCCGAGCAAGAAGTGGTTTGAATATTTTGTCTCTTTTATAGATGATTATTCAAGATACGGATACATTTACCTAATGCGCCACAAGTCCGAGTGCTTTGATAAGTTCAAAGAGTACATGTGGAGAAACGACTAGGCAAAAGTATCAAGACACTACGGTCTGATCGTGAATACCTCTTAGGAGAGTTTAGAAATTACTTATCGGTGAGGTTGTCAATCCCAACCGTCTGCAACACACACAGAGTAATGTGTGGGAGCGAAGGAATAGGAATCTTATGGAGATGGTTAGATCGATGATGAGTTATTGAATTACCAAGTTTGGGGATACGCTCTGGAAAATACGATGTACATTCTGAACTTAGTACCTTCTCGGTCTTCTACTACTCCCGGAATTATGGAAAAGCCAATACATTTATTCAGATTTGGTAGTCAGTAGTCGGCACATGTCTTGAAATGAGTCTTGGATCGTCGTGTGAAGCGCGTGTTTGTAGGGTATCCGGAGGAGCGAGTGGTTTATTTTATAGTCCTAAAGACGAAGAACATTGTTAGCACCAATGCTTAGAAGAAGACTATGGATCACAAGCCCAGATAAAGAGTTTTAGAAGAAGTTAGAAGAACTTATATAGTCAAGAGCCCAAATGAAGTACCTTAGAAGACCTACAACATACCACACAACCAAGAGCGACGTCTAAAGGCGCGTCAGTGGGAGGGTGTAAGGAGCCCTAAAAGATTCATGTTTTGGGAGAGTCTTGGGACTTGATCCTGGTAAACATGAACTGATCCCCGAACATATGAAGCACTCCAAGATATAGATGCACATCTTGGCAAAAGGCAGAATCTTGAAATAGAGTCTATGTACTCTAATAAGGTCCGAGAGCTTGTAGAACCACACGATGGTGTAAAGCCGTTGGATGCAAGTGGATCTACATAAGGAAAAGAGGGGTGACGGGTAGAAACCTTCAAAGCTAGGCTTTTTAAAGGGTACACTTAGAAAGAGGGAATCGACTAGGAGACTTTTCACCAGAGTCATGCTTAAGTCTATCAGGATACTCTTATCCATTGTTGCTTCATATGGATTATGAGATTTGGCAAATGGATGTCAAGACAGCTTTCCTTAATGGAAGTCTTGAGAGAACATCCAGATGGGTTTATTGAAAAGGCAAAGAGCATCTAGTGTGCAAGCTCAATCGGTCCATTTATGGACTAAAGCAAGCTGCTAAGGCTTATGAAGGAAGGAAGGAGTGAATCTAAAGTCAAGGTACGCAACCAAAGTCGAATTGATTGACTAGTAAAGGGGGCTTTCTAGTTCTCTGACGCACGTTCCTTAAGGCGGGCTTCCAGGGAAGAGCCTTTTTAGGCAGACATGGGATCAATGTCAATTCTATATTCTATACAGGTACAGGTTCAATCGTCATCTTCATTCTAGAATCAGTATCCAAGTTCGTCCAACCGAAGCTTCATATACATACAATAAAGCATACAATAAGGGGCCTGCGCATATCTTTCTCATAGAGTAGCTCTATCTAAAGAGATGTCTCAGAAGACATCAAAGGAGATAGAGGACATGCCTCTGTGGAAGCCTAATGTATGCAATACTATGTCTTAGACACGATATCTGGCGTAGGGCATGGTTAGCGTAGATATCGAGTAACTCGATAAGGACATTGATACGAGTAAGCATATATTAAAGTACCGAGAAGGACTAGATTATATGCTAGTTTACCAAGGCGATTTGCTCCTCGTGGTTATACGATTTCCAATCGAGATAGGGACAACGTAGTCTACATCAGGCTATGTGTTTACTTTGGGAGGTGGAGCCATTGCATGGAGGAGTTAGCGAAATGCGTTTCGGACTCAACCATGGAAGTCGAGATGTAAGCATCCTCTCGAAAGAAGCGCGGCTATAGGAACTTTCGAACTCTAATGGACTTAGATGTGATTCTGGTTTGCCCAAAATCATCACAATTTATTGTGATAATAGCTTGCATTGCAAACTCGAAGGAACCACGAGCCCATAAGGCAAGTAAACATATAGAGCAAGTACCACCGATACGAGATATCGCGAGGAAGTTGTCATCGCCAAGATTACATGAGATAACTGCGCATCCTTTCACTAAGGCCTTCCAAAGAAAAGCTTTTGATCGGCATGGAGGGAATGAGAATCCGGATGTGCGAGATATGATACCAAGTCATTAGTATAAGTGGAGATTGTTAGAGTGTATATAAAAAGGCATTTGTAAACATTTATTTTGAATAAAGAATCACATTTGGTCAAATTGTCTACATTTAGTTGTAGTTGTTCAATTAATTTATATTGTAGATAACATAGTGGGTGCCACATCGGAGAAGAGGATGTTATCGATTTATAAATTATAATCGATGACTAAAATGGAAAGGAACAAACCATTGGAAGGTCGTAGTGTAATTAGGAATTAGTTTATCTTAACTATATAATTACACTAGTACACTTAGAGTGTTTTGAGTATGACCATTTGAGGTTGTTTCTTTTATACTGACTTTATAAAGGAACAAATACCTCAGTTATTATGGAAGTGTGTGCTCTTAATCCTAATATAATAACAAGCATATATATTTGATATTTATTTCTTTAATTTATCAATGGATGAGATTTAGTTCAATGAATCAATAAGCCCGATAAGTTGGGAAATGATATCACTTATAGTGTGTGTTGTTGATTCTAGAAGGAAACTATGTCCTAGTAATCTAGGTTGATAATGTCCCCAAGATGAGCTCATAAAGATTGTCATGTTAAACCCTGCAGGTGGACATGACGATAAGGTTGAGTGGTACTATTCTTGGATTAAGATATTAATTAAATGAGTTGTTAGTAACTCACTTAATTAGTGGACATTCGACATCTTAAACACAGGGAGACTAACACACTCATAATAAGAAGGAGCCAAAAAATGTAATTTGGGATTGGTGCGGTAGTTCAATAATAGTTCTCTAGTGAAATGAATTATTATTGATAGAATTAAGTTGTGTGTTCGGGTCGAACGCGAGATGCTTAATTTTATCGGGAGACCAAAACCAATTCTTCCTCTCGGTCCCTATCGTAGCCTCTTATTTATAGAATACTATACCCACCTATACCCACCTTCATACCCATGATAAGGGGGTCGGCCAAGCTAGCTTGTGGTTCAAGCTAGGGCCGGCCAAGCCTTGGTTCATGGGTGGCCGGCCCTAGCTTGAACCCAAGCTTAAGTGGTCGGCCCCCATTAAATTTAAAAGAATCTTAATTTTAAATTTTTCTTATGTGGAAGATATAATTTATTGAAGAGAATTAAAATAAAAATATCTCTTTTACAAAAGATTAAGAAAAGAGATTAGATCTCTTTCCTTATTTGTAGATAGGAAAGATATTTTATTTTTTCTCTTTGAAAATTATTCACATGTTGAAAATTTAAAATTATAGAAATTTCTTTTATCAACCATGAAGGGATTTTAAAGGAAAATTTTATTTTTTAAAAAATTTCAAAGACAAATAAGGAATTTTAATTGTTGATTAAAATTGTCTTGTTTGATCTTGTTGATGTGGCCGGTCATGATAAATTGATTAGGAAATTTTATTTAATTTTTCTTAATTAATTATTGTCAGGGAAAATTAAGGAAATTTTATTGTAATTAAATTTCCTTATTTACCAAAGCTAAGGAATATAAAAGAGGGGGTTGGGGTGCCTTCATGAGACACAACCTTTATTATTCTCTCCCTCTGGACAGATACTACTTGGAGAAGAAGAAGAAGAAGGAGAGAAAGCTTTCATCCCTTGGAGTTTGGTTGGTGTTTTTCTTCATCCTTGGTGAAGCTTTTGATTTGGCCGAACCTAGCAAGGAGGAGAAGAAGGTGTTTTGGTGGTCCTCATCTTGGAAGATCGTTGCCCACACAACGTCCGAGGTTAGAAGAGGAATACGGTAGAAGATCAAGAGGTCTTTCTAGAAGGTATAACTAGTATTTTTCTTTCCGCATCATACTAGTTATTTTTGGAAATAATACCAAATACAAGAGGCATACGATTTTAGTGTTTCGAATTTGTTTTCGATGTAATGTTCTTTTGTTTTTCTTTTCCTTGTGATTTGATTGTTCTTTTCAGATGACCTAAAGTTATTTTAGGAAATTAAATATTAGTTTTCCTTAAAAGGTTTTGTCTAGTCGATGGTGGTTGCTCCCATATCCAAGAAGGTCATGTGCCTCGCCACGTCAGTACTGGAAACCAATTTTAGAAATTAATATTTAATGGAATTAATAACCTAGGTGATTTGGATCGAACGTGTTATATTCCGCAGGAGATCCAAGTCAAAACCTAAAAGAACAAATAGATTAAATTTGGATCAAACGTGTTAAGTTCCGCAGGCGATCCAAGTTTAATTTAAAAGAACACATGGTAGCTAGGAAAAAGGTTCAGACCTTTGTACAAAATTTTTGTACAGTGGAACCATTAGGTTTTCCGAGTAGCAACCAACATCAGGTTCATCCTTCTTGGTTGCGTTCAGCGCCATTATCTAACTTGAGTCTTTTATTGTAGCTGCACACCTGGTTTCATGTAACTCAAGAGTAGAAAACAACTCTTCTAAAGTACTTACCTCCAGGTCTTTTGAAATATAGTAGGCGTCGACGATTGATGTCTACTCCGGAGTTCTGGGAAACGCGTTGAGTGCGTAGCGTATGCTGTCTCGATTTGTTACTGTTTCTCCGAGGTTCTCAAGATCAGTAATCAGTTCTTTTACCTTTGCGTGTAGATTGGCTACCTTCTCACCTTTTTCCAGACGAATGTTCATCAATTTTTTCCGGAGGATGTCTCCTCTAGCGAGCTTCGCTTCAGACGTGCCTTCGTGGAGTTCCAGGAACTTCTCCCAGAGTTCTTTAGCAAATGAATAGCTTCCGATGCGGTTGACCTCTTGAGGCGGTAGCACACTCAGCAGGTGATATTCCGCACGGCCATTTGCTACAGATTCATTCTGCTCCTTCTTTGTCCAATTGCTCTCTTCTTTTTCATCTCCATCTTGATTCGTCGGAGTTAAAAAAACCATACTTCATTATAAACCGAATTTCGAAATCAGTTCTTAGGAATACCTCCATACGACGCTTCCAATTTACGAAGTTCCCCTCAAATTTTGGTGGGGCGATGCTTGGTGCGGCCATATCCGTGCTTGATCGGATTAGTCCTCTCAGCGCCTTTCTTTAATACCACTTGTAGGTCCCTTTGGAGGCCGCGGAGAGGAGGTGTCGCCTATAAAAATAAACGAAAACCTTTCTGATATTCAACTAATTAGGTACACTTGTAATAAAAAGGAAGAGACTAAATAAACGAAATCATACACCAGAGATTTACTTGGTTTGCAATCGAGGATTGTTAATCCAAGGCAAAGATGGCGACTATCGATTCTCCTCTGGGCAGAGTAGCCTCTTACAGTGATGAAAGAACAAAAATAGAAAGCACGTAAAGAAATGAATTACAAGTTCGTTGATTTAATCGTGATCAGCTATATTTATAGTCGCCGCGAAAGCCGAGGCACAGGGTGATAAAATTTTATCCCCTAACGATCAGATCGCGTTTGACGCGATCCTGGTCAAAATCCAAGTCCGGGCGCACGGAAGGGTTCCGGGCGCCCCGGACTGCTCCGAGCGCCCCAGAGGCCAAAGTCAACAACGTTGACTTTTCCGTCTCCGATTCAGCTCATCTCGGTCCGGGTCTTGTTCGCTCCGGCTCCGCTAGCTTGGGTGATCTCGGCCATCCGGAATAGGGCTCACCTGAACTCAAGTTCCGGTCTTTTCCTAGAGCAGCCTTCCTTCCCGGTTTCTCATCCCTCGAACGCCGTGCACGTTTTTCTCGTCCACTGGTGTACTCTTCCGCGGTCACCTCATCCCTCGGACGCACCGAGCCCGTCGACTCTCTCCCCGTGCCGTCCTTCTCGTTAGCCGCGTCTTCCGCTCGACTTCCTGTGTTCCTAAGCTCCTGCACACTTAGACACAAGGGTTAAATAAACGCAGAACATAACTTAACTTGTTTGATCACATCAAAACACCTTGGGGTTCCAACACCATACCCTTACGTCCGATATTACCTTGACATTGTTGCCAATTAACAAAATATCATCTACGTATAGTACAAGAAATACCAATACATTTCCGTTACACTTCTTTTATACACAAGACTCATTCGGACACTGAATAAATCCATATATCTGGATTACTTTATTAAACCAAATGTTCCAAGATCTTGAAGCTTGCTTCAGTCTATAAATGGACCGATTGAGCTTGCACACTAGATGCTCTTTGCCTTTTTCAATGAATCCCTCTGGTTGCTTCATATGGATGTTTTCTTCAAGACTTCCGTTAAGGAAAGCTGTCTTGACATTCATTTGCCAAATCTCATAATCCATATGAGCAGCAATGGATAAGAGTATCCGGATAGACTTTAGCATAGCTACTGGCGAAAAAGTCTCCTCATAATCGATTCCCTCTTTCTGAGTATACCCTTTCGCAATAAGCCTTGCTTTGAAGGTTTCTACCTTCCCGTTTGTCCCTCTTTTCCTTTTGTAGATCCATTTGCATCCAACGACTTTTACACCATCTGGTGGTTCTACAAGCTCCCAGACCTTATTAGAATACATAGATTTTATTTCAGAATTCATTGCATTTTGCCAAGATGCTGCATCTATATCTTGAAGTGCTTCATCATATGTTCGGGGATCATGTTCATGTTTACCCGGGATCCAGTCCGAAGACTCTTCCAAAAACATGAATCTCTCAGGTTGTCTAACAACCCTCCCACTACGACGAGCCACTATCTCTAGATGTGTATCATGTGTGACACGTGTTGTAGTTTCTTGTGGTACTTCATCTTGTACTGTTGGTACTAAAGTAGACGTGCCCTCGCTTATTTCTTCTAAAACTATTTCACTCATGGGCTTATGGTACATTACATAATCTTCTTCTAAAAAACGAGCACTGGTGCTAATAATGATCTTCTGATTTTTAGGATTATAAAACAAACCACCTTTCATTCCCTTAGGATATCCTATAAATAGACAAACTTCTGTACGTGATTCCAACTTGTCAGTATCTCCCTTCAGCACATGTGCTGGACTACCCCATATCTGGATATGATTCAGACTAGGCTTACGCTCATTTCATAATTCCATGGGAGTAGAAGGAACTATTTTAGAAGGTACCATATTCAGAATGTACACTGTTGTTTCCAGAGCATATCCCCAAAACGAATTTGGTAATTCTGAATAACTCATCATCGATCTAACCATTTTCATAAGAGTCCTATTCCTTCATTCTGCCACACCATTCTGTTGGGGTGTACCAGGTGCAGACAATTGAGATTGAATCCCGACTTCTGATAAGTAATTCCTAAACTCTCCAAAGAGGTATTCGCCACCACGGTCAGACCGCAGTGTCTTGATACTTTTAGCAAGATGTTTCTCCACATCAGCCCTATATTCTTTGAACTTGTCAAAGCATTCAGACTTGCGGCAGATCAGGTAAATGTATCTATATCTCGAATAATCATCTATAAAAGAGACAAAGTATTCGAAACCACCTCTTGCCTGGATAGACATAGGACCACACAAATCAAATGAACCAGTTCTGTCACATCTTTGGCTCTATACCCCTTGGCCTTAAAAGGTCTCTTGGTCATTTTACCTTTCAAGCAAGATTCACAGGTTGGAAAGTTTTTCAACTCTAATGAACCCAAGAGTCTATTAGCTATAAGCCTTTGAATTCAACTTAAGTTAATATGACCAAGCCTTAGATGCCAAAGATATGTTTGGTTCATTTCCGAAGGTTCTTTTCTCTTATTGGATTTAGAAGATGTGTTATTAATTTTCATTTGTTGCCTTGAGGGAGAAATTGGATTTAAAGTATATAAATTGCCAACCAATGCACCAGAACAGATAATAACCCTATTTCTCTTTATAACCATATTGTTATTGAAAGAAACAGAATATTCATCCAAATACAGTTTAGAAACTGAAATTAAATTCTTTCTAAAACTGGGTATATAAAGACAATTTCTTAAAATCAAACTTCTATTCCTATCAAAAGATAAGTAGTCTCCACTGCAATCAATGACCACACCTTTAGTAGCATTGCCCATAGAGCTGTTATCTCTTCAATAAATTAATTGTCGCTCGGAAAACCCCCTAGGCATGGATATGATCAAATTCACACACTAGGTGTTAACATCTGCTTAAACATGTTAACTACTAGAGCATGAGATATACCTTTATGTTCTCTTTCCTACGAGGACAAATGTCTTCAATGTCACGACTACTTGCGGATGAAGCACTCTTCCTTCTTCATTCCAACTTTTTATCCCACTTTGAGGTTTATTCACCTTCTTTGCTTGATAAGCATTTTTCTTCTTCTTCTTTTGACTTAGAAGTAGAACCATTTTCGATAATAGTGAATCAGAACTATGACGAATATATACCTTTGCAGATTGCAGTTCGCCTCGCCAACGATACTCTTTTTGTTCATGTTATAGTTCAAAGTGAATCGCTCAAAACTTCTGTGGTAGCGTTTGGAGAAGTTTTCGATTTCCCATCGATTTCTCCTCCAAGGACTTGTATTTCGTTCGGATAAGCCATCATTTTGAGGATATGATCCTCACGGTGTCCCTACACATGGTGATTGTCATTAACTTTCATTGCCTCTTGCCTAGTTGTCCGACGGTGCCCAAAGAGTTCTTAGATTTTCATTATATCATAAGTTGGTAAATCTTGATGCTGATGTTGCAATACATTTAACATTGAAGCCAAATGTAACGCGCCATCTCATCTGCTTTTACCCATTTCCTATGATACTCAATCTCCTCCGGGTAGAGTCATCGTGCGTGATGTACCTACACGATCAGACAAACTTATATCTCTCTGAGAACAATGTCTAGGTTCCTTTTCCAATCTATATAGTTGGGACCAGTAAGTTTGTTCTCTTCAATATAATGGCCAATGGGGTTGAAAGTCATCCTAAGAATCACAAAATAAATTTGGTCAAGACTAAATTTAGAATAATATTGATTCCTCAAACAATACTATTTAAATTTACCAACACCTCAAAACACCATGAATATCAGATGACGCCATTAGTTAGTGGACATATATAAAATTAACATTTGTAAGAGGAGGGTAACCCACTAATTTTATTATCTTGTCATGCTAACTTTATGACAAATAAAATTAATAGTTTTTCTTTTCACACAAAACAAAGCAATAGAGGACTCCATTGGGAGGATACTAATGAACCGTCTAAGTGTATACATTACTTGATACTTAGTCCATTAAATAGGATTGTGCCCTTCATTTGGAGAAGATCACACCCCTAATTTCCTATAACCATCCATAAAGGAAGTTTGATCTAGTGATCCACAACAAGCCCATCCGCTGTGAGAGAGGCACTTGAGCCAACACTCAAGCTTATTCGATCACTTACAAACTAGTAATGGAGCCTGGAATTTATTAAAATCCTCCTCCACTTAGTTATTTAAAATTGAGGATTTTAACCTATGCTAGCATACATCACATGCACATAAACATCAAGATAAATAAAATAAATAAATTTGGAAATTAATTTTCCAACTATTATGGCATTTTCCATCATCGTCTTTAGTATGCTCCAACCCCCTGCCATCTTAAGCCACCGTCATTGGGTTGAGTTGTCACATCTACTTCTTGATTGCCTCCTTGATTCCGAAAGCCCTGGTCCTCCAAAAGATCAACGCCCATCCGCAGACTAAATTTTATATATATCGATCCTATATTCCATAAAGGAATGTACATGTATTCTAGATCGAACAAAAATAAAATTTAAAAATAATAGACGCGGATAATACATACAATCATGCACACAAAATAATGCCCTTGACATGTCTAAGGGTTCAATCATACAATATCTAAATGTCATAATAGTTGGACTGCTGACCTGAACAAAGTTAGCACATCCTACTATTATCCTACCTAAATTATGTATGACATGTGCATAATTAATTTGAAAACCAAAACACACAGAGGCAAACTCTAGCTCTGATACCAATTGTTGGTTAGTACTAAGAAAATCGTACCGGTTTCACTGTACAAAAATTTTGTACAAGTGTCGAACCTTTCCTTAAATAATCTATTGTGTTCTTTAGAAGTTAAATTAGGAATCGCAGACGGAACTTAACATCATTGATTCCAAATTTAACTTATCTATTCTTAATGGTTTAGATTTGAATCGCAAGCGGAACTTAACACTATTAATTCAAATCCACCTATGTTATTAATTCTATTAAATATTAATTTCCAAAATTGGCTTCCAGGACTGCATGGCGAGGCACATGGCCTTCTTGAATATGGGAGCAACCACCACCGCCTAGACAAAGTCTTTTAAGGAAAGCTAATATTTAATTTCCTTAAATAACTCTAGGTTAACCAAAAAGAACAATCGAATCACAAATTCGAAAAACAAAGAAAACACAAACTCAAAAAATAAATTCGAAAAACTAGATCTAATGCCTTTTGTGTTTGGAATTCTTACAAAAAGAAATAACTAGCATGATGTGGAAAACAATTACTAATTATACCTTCTCTTTGTATGCTAATGACTTCGAGATCTTCTGCCGTATTCCTCGCCTTGCGTTGGACGTCGTGTGGGTGACGATACTCCAAGATGAACACCACCCAAAAACTTTCTTCCTCTTCCTCTAAAATCCGGCCACCACCACCACTAAGGAGAAGAGAGCAAAGGGAAAGGGAGAAGAGAGGGTCGACCACACCAAGAAAATCTCCAAGCAAGAGAATAAGAGTTGTATCTCATAAAGCCTCCTCACCCCTTCTTTTATATTACTTGCCCAAGGCAAATAAGGGAAGATTTTTTACAAAAATTAAAATCTTCCTCTAGTTTTTTCCTTTTTCCTTTTATTTTTTCCTTTTCTTTCCTCTTGATTGAATCAATCACCAAATCAATGGTTGGATTGATTTAATCTTGACCGGCTCCTTGCTTGGGCACCAAGCAAAGGTGGTCGGCCACTTATAGGAAGAAATAAAAAAAAATGTATAAAATTTTATAAGAAAAAATCTTCTTATAAAATTTTACAAGCTCTCTTTCCTAAAGTGGATGTTAAAAAGGAAAGTTTTAAAAATTAAAATCATGTTTTAAAATTTAAAACTTCTCTTCAAAAGTTTCCTTTTTTAACATGAATAGAAATTTTTTAATTTTTAAAACTTCTCTTCCTTTTTTCTAAAACCATGAGGATGGTTAAAAAAGGGAAGTTTTAAAACTTTTAAAACTCTCTATTAAACCATGTGACCTAATTCAAATAAGAAAAGTTTTTAAAATTAAAATATATCTTTTAAAATTTATAGTTTTCTACAAAGAGAAGATTTTAAAAATTCAAAACAACCCTCCTTATTTGATTAATGTGGCCGGCCCCTACTTGTTTGGTCACCAAACAATAGGGTTGGCCCCCATAGAAGAGGATGTGGTTGACCCTTGCTTGGTCACCAAGTATTGGATCGGCCCCCTTCTTGGACACCAAGATGGACTTATATTTGGATGAACTTGAGGCTTTAATGAGGCTACGACAGGGACCTAGAGGAGAAATTGGTTTTGGCCTTCCGATGAGCTTGAGTATTCCGTGTTTGCCCTGAACACACAACTCAAATTCATCGATAATAACTCATTCCACTAGAGAGTTATTATCGCACTACCGCACCAATCTCAAATTACATTATGGGCTCCTTCTTATCATGAGTGTGTTAGTCTCCCTGTGTTTAAGATAACGAATGTCCACTAATTAAGTAAGTTACTGACAACTCACTTAATTAATATCTAGCTCCAAGAGTAGTACCACTCAACTTCATTGTCATGTCGGACTAAGTCCACCTGCAGGGTTTAACATGACAATCCTTATGAGCTCCTCTTGGGGACATTCTCAACCTAGATAATTAGGACACAGATTCCTTCTATAATCAACAACACATACTATAAGTAATATCATTTCCCAACTTATCGGGCATATTGATTTATCGAGCTAAACCTCACCCGTTGATAAGTCAAAGAAATAAATATTAAATATATGTGCTTGTTATTATATTAGGATTAAGAGCACACACTTCCATAATAACTAAGGTCTAGTTCTTTTATTAAGTCAGTAAAAAAAATTTACCTAAAATGGTTCTACTCAATATACTTAGAGTGTATCAATGTAATTTATTAGTCAAGATAAACTAATACCTAATTACACTACGACTATACCAATGGTTTGTTCCTTTCCATCTTAGTCGTGAGCAACTATTTATAATTTATAAAGAGCTGATAACATGATCTTCTGTGTATGGCACCACACACCATGTTATCTACTTTATAAATTAATTGAACAACTATATTTAACAAATAAATATAGACATTTGACCAATGCGATTCTTTTATTTAAAAAATAAATGTTTACAAAAGCTAGACTTTTAGTATACACTCCAACAGGATGGAAATTGGCTGAGCTAGAATCCTGCTAGCCGGTAGTTCGAGCACTGATAGAGTTCAGTCGGATGAAGGAGGCATTGGCAAAATAACCATCATCTCGAGGATGGCAAAAGATGAACTCTCACCCTGCTCAGACTGGGGTCAGGAGAGGTACCCTCCAAGCAGAGTCTTTTTCTCTTCTAGCGCTGAAGTAGCGGCTCACCATAGCCTGCTGACTCGGTCGGCATGCTGCTCAACAAGAACTTCAACATGACTTCAACTTCAAAAAAGAAAGAAAAATCAATTAGATTTTAAGGTAATAAGTAAAGGAAAAAAATTTACTTAGAGAGCCGGGCAGCCATTGTTGGTGCAACCTTAGGTCAAGGTTGACCTGGTTGACCCGACTCGAGTTGACCTGACTTGAGTTGTATTTTGATGTTTGACGAGAACATGATGGGAGATTGTTGGTGCAACCTTAGGTCAAGGTTGACCTGATTGACCAGACTCGAGTTGACTTGACTCGAGTTGTATTTTGATGTTTGACGAGAACAAGCTTGGGAGATTGTGGGTGCAACCCGTGGTCAAGGTTGACCTGGTTGACCCAAGGTGAGTTGACCTGACTCGAACAGTAGCGCGCGTTGGTGGCGAAGTGGAGACGGGAGCCGCAGTGGGGGCATGGAGGTGAAGACCGCGGGTGGCCTGGTGAACGGGAGAGAGGAGGAGATTGCTCGCAGGAGAGGAAGCGGCGGCAAGGGGGAGTCGAGGGCGTCAGCGTGGAAAGAGTAGGCGACGTTGGCGCTAGAGGTAGGAGGCGCTAGCCACGTGAGAGGCGAGCAATGTGGCGTGAGTGGCTACAACTTGGCCCACGGCTACAGTTGGGAGTTGGTGGCATCGGCGTGGAAAGAGTGAGGCGAGTTGGCGCTAGAGGTAGGCGGCGATAGCCACGTGAGAGGCGGGAAATGTGACGTGAGTGGTAAAGCCGGGCAAGGGAAAATCGAGATGGATCAAGGGTGATCGGACATCTGGTGTTGAGAAGGTCAAGTAGGTCAAGGGAGTGACCGGATACTTGACACGAAGAGAAAAGTCCAAGTGGGTCAAAGGGATTGACCGGACACTTGGTGGGAGTCTTAGCAGGTCAAGGGAGTGACCGGATGCTAAGCATGATGTACCAACAGGTCAAGGTTTAGCAGTTATCAAGGTCTCGATCGACAGAAAATCTTGATCAGTCGACCGATCACCAAAACGCTTTTCCTGATTGGTTGAAGATTTTAAGGGATCGGTCGACCGATCGAAAGCAAGAAAACTGACCGTCCAGCATAAGCCGAATCTCACCCAATAGCCTGATCGGTCCAGGCTTATCCTGATCGGTCCCCAAGACCGATCAGGGATAGTGTGGACCAATCAGGTTGGAGCCTGATCGGTCCAGCCCTAGCCGTTATGACTCAACGGCTAGGTTATTTCGGGCTTCTGTGTTCTAGTCTTTTTGCTTGCAAGTTCGCAGGTTTGCTCAGGACATCAGAGGTTATAAGAAGAGATCGAGGGCTGCTGACTACTACTCTTCTTCTTCCTCCTTGAGCTGCTGTTCTTCTGAAAGCTGTGCTTGAGCTTTGTTGAGCTCCGAAGCTTCGGGGGAGCTTCCTTGACTGAGTTGCTTGTTGGCATTCGTCCGTGAAGTTGGTGCTTCATCCGGGACTTCAGTCGACGAGAAGGCAAGCGAGTATTTGTACATTCATTGTGTATTTTGTTCTTGCTCTTCTTTGTATCTCCTGTATTGCTTTTGCAAAACATTGTGGCGAGGTTTCTCCACCCATAAGGAGTGTTACATTAGCCGGTTTTCCGGGGACTCATCCACCGACGGATTGGTAGGCTTCGTCCACCTTACGGACACGCCGAGGAGTAGGAGTTTCATCTCCGAACCTCGTTACATCGACGAGTTTGAGGTTTGCTTCTCCTTTTTCGTTTCTATTTAGTTATTTCCGCTGCGCCAACCCTAATCGTAGGAAGAAACGAAGAATTTCCCCCCTCTCTAGCCGCGATCATCGATCCTAACAAGTGGTATCAGAGCGAGGTCGCTCTTCGTTGGATCAACACCCGGGGGAGCACGAGCTAGAGAATGGATCTATTTGGAGAAGATGTCACGATTCCACCTTTCTACGATCGCGATGACTTCGCGTTTTGGAAGGTAAGAATGAAATATTTTCTTATGACTAATCTTGAGAATTGGAGTTGTGTCCAATTAGGTTTCAAGCCTCCGACGGACAAGGAAGGAGAAACCCTAGAGAAGAAGGAGTGGACCAAGGAACAAGTCCACCAATCTCTAGTCAACGATGAGGTATTGAAGATTTTTGAATTTTCTTTACCTAATGATGTTTTGTGTAGGATAGGTGGATACAACAATGCCAAGGAGTTGTGGAACAACTTGGCTAAGTTCCATGAGGGGAACTCCACTTCAAGCCATGAAGAGGAGTCAAGTGAGCCAAGGAGTTCACATCATGGAGGGATGGATTTAGAAGTTGAGGGCCACTAAACATCTAAAGAAGAAGAGGAGGAGAGTTCTTCTTCAAGTTCGGAGCAAGAAGAAGAAGCTTCTACCTCCAGAAGGGATGAAGGAGAGAGCGTTCATCCATCCTCGACCCTAGGTAACTCAAGCCATTTAATTTCAAACAAATTACACATAATGTGCTTTGAGTGTAGGGAATTTGGACATTACAAGAGTAAATGTCCAAAGAGGGTTAGAAAGACTCCACCGGCGCCAAAGGTCAAGGAAGCCGGAGTCCCAACACGTAAGGGCAAGGAGCACGTGGTGTGCTTTCAATGCAAGCGAAGGGGACATTATCGGAGCCAATGTCCGAGGGGGAGGAAATCTCACAAGGACAAGAGACCGAGCACATCGATAGGGGGAGCTAAGGCAAACCCTAAGGTAATCTCTAAGGCACATTATTGCAATACTAGTAAGATGCATGCTAGTAGTTTGATTGCTATTGTTAATAATGGTAAGCATGATAACATTAGAAATCGATACACATGCTTAGGTGTCAAACATGTGAGCCTAGATAAGGATAATACTAGGAAAGCCAACCCTAGAATTAACCCATCTAAGGCTAAGGAAAACCTAGGTAGGAATCCCAAATCATCTAGACATATGCCTAGGAATACCTCAAAGAAAAATGATAAATTAAAGCTTGAGGTATTAGAGAAAGAAAATCAAGTCTTGAGGTCAAGACTTGACTCTCTAGAAAAGGCTCTTGAGGATTTGACTCTAGGGTCTAGGGGTCAAAAACCTAAGTCCAAGGACAAGAAAGGTTTGGGTCACAAACCTAAGTCCCAAGTGGTCAAGCCCACTTATCACAATGTTCCATTCGATTATGGAACAAAATCTGGGGCTAGGAAGACCATCACCAAGGTCACAAGGGGAGTCACCCCTAGAGTTGATCTTGATGAGTCCCAAATGACCAAGGCTTTAAAGCCTAGGAGGGTTGCTAGGGAAGTCATCCCTAGTGAATACTTAGTGAACCCAATGAACTCAAATAGGTATTGGGTTCCTAGGAGCGTGATTTCATCACGCTAGATTAGTTAGGGTGTGCCAACCTTACTTGAATAGGTAGTTAACCTAATCATGGCAAAAGGTGGCACTTTGGGAATTTTCAAGGTGTAATCAAGCCTTGAAAATGAAATGGAAAGTTATTCCTAAGATAATTAGGATGTGCCAACCATATGTGAGGAATTTTCTAGAGTTAATCTAGTTGGCACATAGTGATCTAAAAATCTTTTGTATTTGATTTTAGGTCTATTACACTTAGGAATATAGAATTTATGGTAAAATGATCAAAATTATCAAAAATGGCAACTAAGGCTAGAATTAGGTATTTTATATACCTTTATATGTTATTTGCCATGTATTGTTTGCCATATGCCATGTCATGACATCATATTTAATTCATGATAATTTAAAATGTCATGATAATGCTTAGGATAGTTAAATGTCATGCTTTATTTAAGTTTCATACTTTATGCCATGACATCATGACATTGGCACATGTTTCCATTTATGATACAATTATATGCCATGTCATCATCTTGTGCATTAATGATCAATTAACTTGATTTAAGGATAAGAAACACAATTTGATATGGAGATCAAATTGTTGTTTAGAAAAATGCATGAGAACTTAGAATAAGCTAACCTAAACTCATATCTCACATCAAAATTGACTTGGATGTGTTTGATACACCTTAGATGTGTGTGAGATATTAGGATCATGAGTTAGGATCAAGGTGCATAGTTCTTGTACCTAGATGAGCCTAATTCGAAATTGGGGATCATAGGGAAAGCTTATGTACAAGTCATATACATTTAGCCCAAAGATTATGGTCCTAAATTGAATTGTTTTAAAATCATTTCAAAATTGATTTGCAAAACCTTGATGAAGTTTTTCTAGTGATAGCATTCATCATTGAGCAAGTTGATACAAAGTTGAGTTAAACTTGAACTATTTCAAAGTTTTTCGAACTTTGTATCAAGATTTAAAAATGGAAGTTATTTTCATAGAAAACTATTTTTCCATGATAGTATATGTTATGAGGAATGTATCCTCAAAGTTTTACAATTTTTGGAATTTTCTGGAATTTTCTAGGAGTTTCTGAATTTCGGGAGGAAAATCAGAAATTCTGATATCAGACTTGTGGACCGATCAGAATCCTAGTGACCGATCCGAATCCTCTCTGATCGGTCCAGGAAAGAGTGGATCGGTCACTAGGACCGATCCAGGGGATGCTGGATCGGTCACTGGACCGATCCAGTGAATTTTGACTGTTTGTCTGAAATTGCAGCTATGGAAGTGGTGTTTTGGATTTCTAAAGGGTTGAAACTCTCCAAGACATTGTTGGTGCAATGGTCAAGGGGGAGTTGACCTTTAGGGAGAGTTTTACCTATTAGTCAAGGGGGAGTTGACTTTTAGGGGGAGTTTTTACTCCTAAAGACTTGAGTGATATGGGATTATCACTAAGTTAATTGTTGACCTTAGTATCAAGGGGGAAATTAAGAGTTTCAATGAAAGGTATGGGACTTTCATTAGAAAGAAACTCTTGACCTTGATTCACTCTTTTTGATGTGTGTCAAAAAGGGGGAGAGTGTAGGTTTGAGAAGAATAGAGAATGTTCAGGGAAGAACATTAGAAAACCTAAGTTAGGTTATCGGGTTAACCTAACTTGATTATGAGTTTGATTATGGGTTTTGTCAAACATAAAAAAGGGGGAGATTGTTGGTGCAACCTTAGGTCAAGGTTGACCTGGTTGACCCGACTCGAGTTGACCTGACTCGAGTTGTATTTTGATGTTTGACGAGAACATGATGGGAGATTGTTGGTGCAACCTTAGGTCAAGGTTGACCTGATTGACCAGACTCGAGTTGACTTGACTCGAGTTGTATTTTGATTTTTGACGAGAACAAGCTTGGGAGATTGTGGGTGCAACCCGTGGTCAAGGTTGACCTGGTTGACCCAAGGTGAATTGACCTGACTCGGAAAAGTCCAAGCAGGGAGCTTGGCACGGGAAAAGTCCAAGCAGGGAGCTTGGCATGGGAAAAGTCCAAGCAGGGAGTTTGGCATGGTGAAAAGTCCAAGGAGGGAGCTTGGCACGGGAAAAGTCCAAGTATAGAGACTTGGCACGGAGAAGTCCAAGTATGGAAGCTTGGCACATGGGAAGTCGGAGAGGGCTCGGTAGCTCGTTCTCCGGACTGTGGTCAGAGAGGGCTCGGGAGCTCGTTCTCTGGACCGGATGGAAGTCGGAGAGGGCTCGGTAACTCGTTCTCCGAACTGTGGTCAGAGAGGGCTCGGTAGCTCATTCTCTGGACCGGATGAGGAAAGTCCTGGTGAGTGAAGCCAGGCAGTTGGAAAGTCCCGTGAGTGAAGTAGTTGGAAAGTCCTGGTTGAGTGAAGCCAGGCAGATGAAAGTCTCAGTGAGTGAAGGTGAAAGTCTTGAACGTGAACAGGTGAAGCTGGCAAAGGAATCAAATGGATCAGTACATCTGTTGAGAAGGTCAAGTAGGTCAAGGGAGTGACCGGATACTTGACACGAAGAGAAAAGTCCAAGTGGGTCAAAGGGATTGACCGGACACTTGGTGGGGAGTCTTAGCAGGTCAAGGGAGTGACCGGATGCTAAGCATGATGTACCAACAGATCAAGGTTGACCGGATGTTGGTTTGGAAGGTTTGGGACTTGGTTTGAGCAAAACCAAGCTCGGATCGATCCGGGACCGATCCAGTGATACGGCTGATCGGTCCGGTGACCAATCAGATTGGTCCAGGATTATCCTGATCGGTCCCCAAGACCGATCAGGGATAGTGTGGACCAATCAGGTTGGAGCCCGATCGGTCCAGCCCTAGCCGTTGTGACTCAACGGCTAGGTTATTTCGAACTTCTGTGTTCTAGTCTTTTTGCTTGCAAGTTCGCAGGTTTGCTCAGGACATCAGAGGTTATAAGAAGATATCGAGGGCTGCTGACTCCGAAGCTTCGTGGAGCTTCCTTGACTGAGTTGCTTGTTGGCATTCGTCCGTGAAGTTGGTGCTTCATCCGGGACTTCAGTCGACGAGAAGGCAAGCGAGTATTTGTACATTCATTGTGTATTTTGTTCTTGCTCTTCTTTGTATCTCCTGTATTGCTTTTGCAAAACATTGTGGCGAGGTTTCTCCACCCATAAGGAGTGTTACATTAGCCGGTTTTCCGGGGACTCATCCACCGACGGATTGGTAGGCTTCGTCCACCTTACGGACACGCCGAGGAGTAGGAGTTTCATCTCCGAACCTCGTTACATCGACGAGTTTGAGGTTTGCTTCTCCTTTTTCGTTTCTATTTAGTTATTTCCGTTGCGCTAACCCTAATCGTAGGAAGAAAACGAAAGAATTTGGGGCGGCTATTCACACCCCCTCTCTAGCCGCGATCATCGATCCTAACAAGTCTTATGTATGTGATATTTCTGACAGGCCAGGTGAGCGGCCACCTAGAGGTCGGTCGGCTCCCAATGATACTTACGTAATGCAGGAGGCTTCATCAGCTCCATTTGCCAGCTGGTTAGGATGATGGTCGCTCGGGAAGGCAAACAAAAAAGTAATATTTTTTCCAATGCTTGTTGGAAAAGGGCATTTTATCAAAAAATATAGAGCTCACTCGGGCTTGTATAAGAAAGGTTCCCGCCTCATAGAGCTTGGGATAGTAAAGGTAATGGAAAATAAGAGGGATGAGTAGGATGCCATATAGGCGAAACAGCATTACCACTCCCGCACAGAAGCCTGAAGGAGTTTAAAACTAATTGGGGCAAAAGAATATGAAAATATCTATAAACTTCAAAAAAGGAGTGGATCGAGAATTGTAGATTGACTAAAAATTGGTCTTTGAAAAAAGTAAGGAAGTTGTCCGACAATGTGTGTGAGTGTGTATACGCAGTGGGGATGACTATTTGGTAATCCTCAGAGATACCATACGCCATCTGCATTTGGGTGACCTCATCATTGTTGGAACCCCAAGGTTATTTTGGTGTGATCAACAAGTTAAGTTAGGTCATGTGTGTTTCTAACCTTATGTCTAAGTGTGCAGGAGCTTAGAAGCACAGATAGTCGAGTGGAAGACGCAGCTAGCGAGAAGGACGGCACGCGGTGCATTCGAGGGACGAGACGCTGTGGAAGAGTACACCGGCGGAGCGGAAGACTGCTCGAGGAGCAAGAGACGCAGCTAGCGAGAAGGACGACATACGGTGCATCCGAGGGACAAAGACTGCGGATGAGTACACCTGCGGACGAGAAGGAAACATGCGTCGATTCCGAAGGACGAGAAGCAGGAGTGGAAGCCCACTCGAGGATACCGGAAGTTGGGTTCGGGTGAGCCCTTTTCCGGATGGCCGAGATCACCCAAGTGAATAGATCCGGAGTTGAAGACCCGGACCGAGGCGACCAGAGCCAGAGCAGAGGGTCCGGACCAAAAGTCAACTGGAGTTGACTTAGGGGTCCGGGCGCCCGGAAGTCAATATTTGACTGGATCACCTTTGAAGCGGTCTAAACGTTGGGGGATAAAGTTTTATCCCCCCCAAGGCACTCGGAACCCTTCCAGGCGCCCCGACCAAGGCTATAAATATAGCCTTAGTCTAGAAGCTTTTCAATGAACTTAGAGCAATTCACTTCCAACGCTTGTGTGTTGTAATTTAGAGTTAAGCTTCTATTTTCTGTGCTTCAATCTTATAAGAGGCTTCTCCGCCTGAAGGAGTGTTTAGTGCTTCAACTTCCTTGGACTAATAACCACATTGGTTGTAACCAAGTAAATACTTGTGCCTCTTCTTTTAATGTTCTATTTACTTTTTGCTTATTCTTTATGCATGTATTAGTTTAAGAGTTCGAGAAGGGTTGGTTTTATTTTTGTGATTGCAAGCTATCCAACCCCCCTTCTAGCTAGACACAACGTTCCAACAATCACCATTAAAATTAGATTCTGTGGAAGTGTACCATAGTCCGGTGACGGGTGGAAGAGGAGGAGAAGAACATGCCTAGAAAATTGATGAAAAACTGAGATGGAGACGGGAAGAGAAAAAAGATCTTACTAAGGGCAAGGATCACTGGTGAGGGGCAAAAGAAGCAAGAATCGACAGAAGACAGGGCACGAGGACAAAGACGCTGTGGAGTATCAAAAGCGAAGAGGAGTAAGGGTTTAAAAACCCTGGAGATGGCCTCTATGGGTCGTCTGATCGAGGGCTTCAGAAAATGAAACCTCAATCTGTACGTTGAATTTGAAAAGGTGGCTATCACATCAAACGTGCGGTAACAGAAAGTTAGACACGTGGTGCTCTGTAATGAGGAGCATTAATGAGGCTTAATAAAGGGTATGGGTGGCGTGCTCGGCATTAATGGTTAGAGATTTGCATAGTCTTCAAGAAATCAGGATGACATCAGCGACCATTACAAGACATTCATTCGCCAAAGGAAGCGGTAGGAAGTTGAAAAATTGCTAAGTGTTGCTCATGAGCATCCCGAGCAGACTATGCGGATGGAGAAACAGCCAAGCGAAGACATAGTCATAAAGTGACTCACTGGAGATTAATCATTTCGTTTCATAGCTGAGCGGCGACTCTAAACCCATGGCAGAAAGTAACTACAGTATTTACCATGGCCGAGTGACGACTCTAAACCCATGGCTGAAAACAACTACAGTATTTACTGTCACTCCCCAGAGGAGTCCCTGCCAGAAGAAATTTCGGCAGCATCGTCCCTGTACGGGTGACAATCTGAAGCATTTCTACATACCAAATATACATCAGCCACATTCGGCTGAAATATATACACAACCACGCAATTTATATCATCAGCTCACTCGGCTGGAACAAAATAAATACAACCACGCAGTTTAATAAGCCTACACGGCTGAAAGTAAACACACAACAACGTAAACGCAGCGGAAAATATAAAACAATATGAACGTAAGACCAACAACGACACTAACAAAACACCTGCAATCACAGACTTGACTCCAAAATTCACATCGACTTATTGAAAAGAAAAATACACAAAATCCACCTACCACCCAAAAGATAACAAAACAAAAAAAAAACCATCCTCGAGTGTGACGTGGGACTGGCAGCCGGGACTCTCCAAGCATTCGTGACTCATCTACCTGTTACCTGGTGAAAGAAAACCAATTTGCGAGGTGGTGAGTATTGGAACTCAGCGGGTAAAGATAAGATAGTGCATGAACGTAATATACAAATAGAAAGTGGGCCAAGAGTATACAGTCTCATAAGAGGAAATAGCAGATACTATAATAGAATTAAAATAAATGCTCATACCTGAAACCATATCCTAGGCTAGGTATAGTAGATCAGAACTGGTACTAATCTACTACAGTACTGCTCATAACTACAGAGGTAATAAGCAAGGTATATACAAATTTCCAATGACAAAACATCTACAATGAGAATATATCTCAACACAAGTAAGCATATCAGCATATGTGAACAACAGCAGTAAGTAAGCAATAACAGCATATATAGACAGCAGCAGCCAAAACAAATATAATAATAACAGCGTATGCATGGATGATCACTCCCGCCCACCTCTCTGCACCATGACCCCTGTATGGTTGAGAGGTCGGGTCAGTGACAGACTGTGATGGGGTCCTGCTCCAACTACCACTACCCATGAGTGCGACATCAACTCCAGCTACCACTCTCTCGAGGTCAACGACTCTCTCGACCGCAAGGGAGAATTGGTCGTTGACATGCATGTCATGACATGATGCGTCAAATGCAATAATCATCATACAAATATAAGCATAAATTAGGTATGCTATATGAAGCCAGCATGCTCTAAATAATACATAAATAAACAATAGTCAAAGCATACAAACATGGTATCTAATATCTGCTACTTATCATGGACAACAACAAGAGATTGTATAGATATGGAAACGAATATCTCAAAGATCACGTGGAAGTATCAAGCACAGGAAAAATAAGAGTGGAGTCAAGATAAATAGTCCTTATCCAAAATAATTCATGCACTAAGGTCAAAGTACTAAAAGAAAACAAAGCAAGAAGCACCCGCCTTAAAAGAAGATCCAATCAAGCAATCCAAAGTCGAGACGCTCGTCTCAAATCAAAGTCCTGCATCAAACCATATATTTATTTTATTTATCTACATACATATGAATAGCTAAATAAAATCCTTATGAGTAATTTAGGGTAAACCCCTAATTGACACAGACATCAATCTACCTAAATTAAACCTAACGATTAATTAGGGTTAGTTATCTAATCCCTAATCACCTAGTAGATTAGAAATCCAAAACCTAAAATAAATCCAATAGTTGACTAGGGTTTATTGCCTTAACCCTAATCATCCCATTAAATTAATCCAAACAAATAAATCTAAGCACAATCAACTACTACAAGATCAAATTACACCATGATCTACCACAAGATTTATTATCCACAACTTGTAATTAAATCCCTACACCTTACCTCGATTCACAGCCAATAAGGTTGCTGGAACAAAGGAGACTGCTGGTTGGAGGGTTACCGGAACCAAGAACAAGAAACCTCACAGCAAGTCCTATTTCACGATCACAATTCCAGCGCCACCGAAGCGTAACCTCTCTATTGGATTCCGGTATACTACTAGGATCAAGATTGGAATCAACCGGATCAAGTAGAGATCAAGCAGGGGAGATCACAGATCAAATAAACAACCCAACTCACCTTGCTGTCACCTTCCTGGAACACCACTACTGTGCGGAGAAGACAAAGCCCGGAGCTAGAGCACGGCACTGTGGATCCAAGTCGGCGATGAAGAGGAAAGGTCGGGGCTAGGGCTAGGATCTCCCTTCTTGATCGGAAATCGGCTCACACGAAGCAGCGATCCAAAGACAAAGCACCGACAATGAACCTAGGGCACGGTTCGGAGAGATTGAGCTCCGACACTCAGGAGAAGAGAGGAGGGAGAAGACGCAGCGTCGGGCGTAGGTGAAGAAGAAGAGAACAGGCACAGGCGGCGTTGGGGAAATAAGGAGGCGTCGGGACAAGAAGTGGCGCCGACGCTCGAGAGATGAGGAGGACGAGGGGTTTCGGCGATGGGGTGAGAATGGGCTCAGGAAAAGGCTTCGGCGCGAGAGGTATGAGGGGAGAAGGGATCAAGAATCAGGGAATTAGGGTTTAAGTTTATTATTTATAACTTAGGCTTTGATTAATTCAACTATACTTTAATCAAATTAATCAATTCTCACCTTTAGGTATTCCAAACAGACTTTTTTTTCGCCCATAAGTGCATCCCCTCTAAATATGTCACACGAGCTCTGATTAAATCCCAGAAAATTTCTAAAAATTTCTAAAAATTCCAATAAGATTATTTGTCAAATAACCCTATTTTTTAATTATTATTTTGTTGCCGTATTTTACATTCTTCCCCACTAATAAAAATTTGGTCCCCAAATTTACTACTAACTCAAGAATCCTGATCTAAGGATAACAACCAAATAGCACACCCATATACTAGTCCATCATAGTGTCATGATCAAATCCTTAACCGAAAAGGATGCTTCTGTGGGTTATGGACTCATCTTGTTTCCACTGTTCCACTCTGCAACCTAGCCAACTATGAATAAATTAATTACATCTGAAATCCAAAATACACACTATCAATCGATCCTTTATCATCTATTTGATGTGCTCAGACTGCCTATTTGTCTGAGGATGAAAATCTCTATTACAACAAAGCTCCCAACTGCACTCTAACTCCTCTCACAACCAACAAAGCTATATGTTTAGTTAAGACTCAGAATTGCCATTCTTTACAAGTGGGGAGAACCCCATTCAAACAATGACCACCAATGTAATATCAATTTAAATTAATAAGTGTTATTAGCAAATTATATAATATATTCAAAATAACTAACAAAGTTAACTAAGTATTAGGTGAACTAAAATCAATGCTCTTTGACTCCTGTACCGCAGCTAATTGTCTTCACCAAAGAGTTCAAACGCTCTTTTATATGCCTTCAATTCCATAACCATTATTTTGGAGGGTAGGATCAAGAGAAAGAAAGTCTATATACCATAATAGCACTATTAAACTCAGCACGTGAGTGTATCATCCATAATAGCACTATATCCATACTTGCACTAACAGACTTTATACATGTGAGTATATCATCCACTATCAGACTCTATTTCCATAGAGTCTCAATAATAACAAAAAGGATTAAGGTAATAAGCAACCACATGAAAAGCACTATCTAGTTGTTCCTCATATTTGTCAATAGGATTGACAAAGCATAATGCATTTTTTAAAAAAAGTAGTTAGGCTTTCTTACCATCCTTTATACCACAAATTCCATGATTTTTTTTTTTACACTTCTAAGTCATTTGCATTGAACTCATTCATCCAAAGAAAATATCAATATCATCCTTAACTTCAGTTTGTATCCATAAGACTTGTACCATAACTGAGAACCAGCCTTGAGGATTCTACATCTTAAGAATGTTCTAGGATAGGTTATTTAGCACTCATATAATGTGACCATATACCTTGCTCTGATACCATTAAATTGTCACGTCTCCAGAGGAGTCCCTGCCAGAAGAAATTTCTACAGCATTTTCCATGTACGGGTGGCAATCTGAAGCATTTCTACATACCAAATATACATCAGCCACATTCGGCTAGAATATATACACAACCACGTAGTTTATATCATCAGCTCACTCGGCTGGAACAAAATAAACACAACCACGCAGTTTAATAAGCCTACACGGTTGAAAGTAAACACACAACAATGTAAACGCAGCGGAAAACACAAAACAATATGAACATAAGACCAACAACGACACTAACAAAACACCTGCAATCACAGACTTGACTCCAAAATTCACATAGACTTATTGAAAAGCAAAATACACAAAATCCATCTACCACCCAAACGAAAACAAAACCAAAAAAAAAAAAAACCATCCTCGAGTGTGACGTGGGACTGGTAGCCAGGACTCTCCAAGCATCCGTGACTCATCTACCTGTTACCTGGTGAAAGAAAACCAATTTACGAGGTGATGAGTATTGGAACTCAGCGGGTAAAGATAAGATAGTGCATGAACGTAATATACAAATAGAAAGTGGGCCAAGAGTAAACAGTCTCATAAGAGGAAATAGCATATACTACAATAGAATCAAAATAAATGCTCATACCCGAAACCATATCCTAGGCTAGGTATAGTAGATCAGAACTGGTACTAATCTGCTACAGTACTGCTCATAACTACAGAGGTAATAAGTAAGGTATATACAAATTTCCAATGACTAAACATCTACAATGAGAATATATCTCAACACAAGTAAGCATATCAGCATATGTGAACAACGGCAGTAAGTAAGCAATAACAGCATATATAGACAGCAGCATCCAAAACAAATATAATAATAACAGTGTATGCACGGATGATCACTCCCGCCCACCTCTCTGCACCATGACCCCTGTATGGTCGAGAGGTCGGGTCAGTGACAGACTGTACACCACTCCAGCTACCACTCACACGAGTGGCCGAGGGGATAACTAGCTACATCTGCGACGGGGTCCCTGCTGCTCGTAACTCCAGCTACCACTATCCATGAGTGGCCGAGTGCGGCACGACAGGACAAGCGGCATCAACTCCAGCTACCACTCTCTCTAGTGGCCGAGGATGCAGCCCTGGTCAACGACTCTCTCGACCGCAAGGGAGAATTGGTCGTTGACATGCACGCCATGACATGATGCGTCAAATGCAACAATCATCATACAAATATAAACATAAATTAGGTCTGCTACATGAAGCCAGCATGCTCAAAATAGTACATAAATAAATAACAGTCAAAACATACAAACATGGTATCTAATATCTGCTACTTATCATGGACAACAACAAGAGACTGTATAGATATGGAAACGAATATCTCAAAGATCACGTGGAAGTATCAAGCGCAGGAAAAATAAGAGTGGAGTCAAGATAAACAGTCCTTATCCAAAATAATTCATGCACTAAGGTCAAAGTACTAAAAGAAAACAAAGCAAGAAGTACCCGCCTTAAAAGAAGATCCAATCAAGCAATCCAAAGTCGAGACGCTCGTCTCAAATCAGAGTCCTGCATCAAATCATATATTTATTTTATTTATCTGCATACATATGAATAGCTAAATAAAATCCTTATGAGTAATTTAGGGTAAAACCCTAATCGACACAGACATCAATCTACCTAAATTAAACCTAACGGTTAATTAGGGTTAGTTATCTAATCTCTAATCACCTATTAGATTAGAAATTCAAACCTAAAATAAATCCAATAGTTGACTAGGGTTTATTGCCTTAACCCTAATCATCCCATTAAATTAATCCAAACAAATAAATCTAAGCACAATCAACTACTACAAGATCAAATTACATCATGATCTACCACAAGATCCATTATCCACAGCTTGTAATTAAATCCCTACACCTTACCTCGATTCACAGCCGATAAGGTTGCTGGAATAAAGGAGACTACTGGTTGGAGGGTTACCGGAACCAAGAACAAGAAACCTCACAGCAAGTCCCATTTCACTATCACAATTCCAGCGCCACCGAAGCGTAACCTCTCTGTTGGATTCCGATATACTACTAGGATCAAGATTGGAATCAACCGGATCAAGTAGAGATCAAGCAGGGGAGATCACAGATCAAATAAACAACCCAACTCACCTTGTTGTCACCTTCCCGGAACAGCACTACTGTGCGGAGAAGACAAAGCCCGGAGCTAGAGCACGGCACGGTGGATCCAAGCCGGCGATGAAGAGGAAAGGTCGGGGCTAGGGCTAGGATCTCCCTTCCTGATCGAAAATCGGCTCACACGAAGCAGCGATCCAAAGACAAAGCACCGGCAATGAACCTAGGGCACGGTTCGGAGAGATCGAGCTCCGACGCTCTGGAGAAGAGAGGAGGGAGAAGAGGCAGCGTCGGGCGTAGGTGAAGAAGAAGAGAACAGGCACAGGCGGCGTCAGGGAAAGAAGGAGGCGTCGGGACAAGAAGTGGCGCCGACGCTCGGGAGATGAGGAGGACGAGGGGTTTCGGCGATGGGGTGAGAACGGGCTCGGGAAAAGGCTTCGACGTGAGAGGGGTGAGGGGAGAAGGGATCAGGAATCAGGGATTTAGGGGTTAAGTTTATTATTTATAACTTAGGCTTTGATTAATTCAACTATACTTTAATCAAATTAATCAATTCCCACCTTTAGGTATTCCAAACAGACTTTTTTCTCGCCCATAAGTGCATCCCCTCTAAATACGTCACACGAACTCCGATTAAATCTCAGAAATTTTTTAAAAATTTCAATAAGATTATTTGTAAAATAACCCTATTTTTTAATTATTATTTTGTTACCGTATTTTACATTTACCTAGCTAAGCGGTGGCTTTAAACCCATGGTAGAAAGTAACTACAGTATTTACCATTGCCAAGCAGCGACTCTAAACCTCTGACAGAAAGCAACTACAGTATTTACCACAATCGAGCAGCGGCTCTAAATCTAAGTAAAGTCGAGCGGTGACTATAAGCTCGAGCGGTAGCCATAAACTCATGATTAGCGAAGATGTGAGTCGAGCGGTGGCTCCAGAACTAAGAATGTCCAATTGGGTAAAAAAGTTGCTAAAAACATTGCTCGTCTTGTCAGTTAGACTTACAACCTCCTTCGATTAAACTTGAGAGGAAGACTTGTGATGCGGTGGTAAAAAAAGCCTGCCAAGGATGAGTCAAAGGTGGGAAAACCAGCCGACATGGAGGTTAAAATTAAGATGGTCAAAGACATGGAATTATCGGGCCACCAAAGTTGACTGAGCGGGTGGCAATGGGCCAATCGGGCATGGCTGCCCACTCAGTAAAAGGAGGGTCCAGGAATAGGGTGCTGCCCGGAGGCTCGTCCGACCAAATCGCTCGCTCGGTCGGGTGACAGGCAGTGTGCCCCAATAGAAGGACAACTAAAGAGAGGAGGATAGATGTTTGCAATTGTGACGACCCTATAAAGGTTAGTCTGACCGGACCGCTTGTTTGGCCGTATGAGGAATAACCTACCGAGCCGAGTGACCATGGAGAGGAATAGTTTCGAGTAACTGGGCGGGGAATCCTGGCTGAGCGGCTATGTCGCTCGGCCAAATAGTGAGACTCTTTGCTTAACTCATTGTATCCTTCTGAGAGTTGGTGCCACTACAATAAGGTATGGTCAGCAGGTAAATCGTACGACGGAAAATTTCACTGTTATGTCAAGGATTTGCACGCCCTGTTAAGGAATCATGTCAAAGATACTTTTTTGACTTATCTTTTCATAGAAAAAATGGAGAAACATGTGCGTATTTTGAGAAACGTGCATGTACACTACAGGACCACTATATAAAGGGGGGTCAATGAATGTGAGAGGTATGCATTATTTGTTATTCCTCTCTTGTTGCTGTTATAGTTCTCTTTGTTCCTCACTATTGCAGGTGATTGACATGAGCGTCGGAGGGTCAATGCTGAGGACTCCTTCCCCTGCCCAGCACTGACATTCTTGGTTTTGCAGGGCGGAGCAAAGTCTTCACACGTTCAACTACAGAGTCACATCCTCGGCCAGCTGTCTTCACCGCTTTCAGACAAGATCACCATTCAATAGCAACCTAATACTCAAAAAAGTAAGATTCGACAAAATTAAGCTAAACAATAATAGCTTGTATAAATAATGAAAAATCACACATTTTTGTGAAAAAAAATTAACAAACTTCACTCAAAGCCGCCACAACTTACATAAAATACCTAAATTCTATCAAAGCACTTCTGAAAATAGTCTGGGGTTTGGTTTAGTCCAATTGTAAGTTTGTCTAAAAAAATCTTTTACCAAATTGGCAATTAATCTTGTCTTGTCTAATAGTAATGTTGAATCTAACTCATCTGTGTTTTGCCATCCATATAGTTTTGGCATGATTTTATTGAATTTATTACTAAATATTACACATTCTTATAGCCTTAATGTTGGTTTCTTTATAAGGTGTCATTGATGAAGAGTCCGTGGCATCCAAATATGTTACTTATCATGATTAGCATAATTGTTTCAACATCTTTACATTGTGATAGAATTTCTTCCTCGGTTGATTCTCCTATTTGCTTATCAGTATTTGCATAATTCTTTCGTAGACTTTTATTTCTCTCTTGACATACGATAATTGTTATGAAGATGCAGCTAATCACGAATGGGTTAAACATAATCAGCCAATGTTGACCAAATATACACATTAACAAAGAGGAGAAAGAGATAAGGAAAAAGTAGAACAAGAATGAAGAGAGATCTTGTGAATTAGCTCTCAAGAACATTTTCCATTAAAGTGACGCTGCAAAAACACACAATAAGCACTCAAACTTCTCAAGAGAATTTAGTGTTAGATATAATTATCCTTATTAGATGAGTTTATTTGTAAGTTTCATATATGAATACGATTTAAACCCTTTAAAGTGATCTAACTTATGCTTATTGAGTTTGGTTATTGGATGTAAACTATGTATGTGTAGAACTTTTAGTCTCGCATCTTTTATCATCTATATGCTGATAATAAATATTCAGTATATATATAGACTTATAGTCCCACATCTATGATTATTTATGGGTTGATAATAGATGTGCACTATATAATGAGTTTGGTCCCCAGAGGATTAGGGCATCTTTGAGACGTCACTTCGTTCCCCATTGACGAAGAGGATTCGGCACTGTCAACCCTAACTCCTCCGGAAGGTCAACCTTCTTCTCCTTCTTCTTCTTCTGTGGGATTGTTGGATCGACGAACTCTACACGAAGAACAATGACAATTCCGCCGTATTCAGGTTCTTTGTAATTACAGTATTTACTTCCTTATGCCATGTTCTCGATTAACAAAGATCCATGTTCATATGTTCTTGATTTTCCTATTCGAATTCTTATTTTGATTATCTAGAATTCATGCGGTTTAGGGTTTTTACAAGAACTATCAATTGATATCAGAGTCATGACTCTCTTTCATCGATTTCATAGTTTAAAGTTTAAGTTTTTTCATCGATTTATTGTTTGTATGATATATTAAGTTTTCTAATATAATACAATTATTTGATCGTCGAAATTTTTTGTATGGAAAATCTAGAAAAAACTTGATCTTCTATGTAGCAATGGTTTAATAGATTGATTTGGTCGACCAATAAATTACCAAGCCTAAAACATCGAATAAAATTGATAGAAATTGATTAAGAATTTTTTCTTAAATGATTTTCCGGCCTTAAAATCGCGAGTATGCCATTTTAATCGATTAGTATTTTATAATTTTTTTAAATACGGTTTGCGTTAAAATAATATAATGCATTATATATATATATATATATATATATATATATATATATATATATATATATATATATATGCACGACTGTGTGCGTCGCGCAGGATATCAACACATTTTTTGTTTTTATTTTTTAAAAAATTTTGAATTAAAAAAATAATTAAAATATTTTTTAAAATTTTTATTTATAGGGTTCATGTTTCCCAATTGGGTTATAATTTGTAAGCTATTTTTTTTTTAAGATTTTACCTCTATTGTTCAGATTTCCCAATTGAGTTATAGTATTTAGTAAAAAGAAAAATTAAAAATAAAATAAATTTAAGTATTTATGGAGTATTGTAATATGTTTAGAGGATATATTCATGGATTATGATTTATATACAAGAAAATATTGATTTTTTAAAATTCAAAATAAAAAAATAATAATTAAAAAAGTCTGATATACTCTACGCGCGCGTAGTCGCACACGACATATCACCACTCTCTCTCTATATATAATATACTATTTCAAAAAAAAACGTTAAGGGGCTGCTTGTTTGGGGGGTTTGGAATGGGAATGGAATGAAACTTGGTGCTTGGTTTGAAGAAATGATGGTGGGACCCACGGATTCATTCCTCTAAATATAGGAATGGACCATTACTGAGTAATATTAGGTGGGGGAGGGGGGGGGGGGGGGGGGGGGGTATGAGAATTATTCTCATTTCATTAATATTTGCAATCATTCCTATTCTCATTCTCATTCCCTTACCTGAACCAAGCACCCCCTAAGTTTTTTTTAGTTATAAAAAAATGTATTAAATTTTTTAAGGCAGGAATAACTAAGAAATTAAATAGTATTAAATAATTTAATTCTATTTAATTATAATTATAATTGTAGAATGTAAAAGAAATTTTAAAGAGTTTTATATATAATTATATAGTCGTATATAATTTGGATCATACCAATCGACTACTATAAGACATCAATTGATTAATAAGCCTAATTTTATATTGTTAAGGTTGATTAAGTAGTTTCTGTTCGAATTAAGTTCCTAATATTTTCTTGGATCTATTTACATAACGTGCTACTAAGTTGAACTAACGTGTCGACCTAAAGGAAGACACTTTAGGTAGGTTTAGTACATTTTGTGTTAGTAGATGTATATCTATGCTTAAAGTAATCGACCCAAATGAATGTTACTTTCATGCCAGATATATGCATAAGATAGCTTATAACTATGGAACAAAATATTATTTTGTTCAAATCATGTACAAAATATGTTGGCTCAAAGGAAGACATATTATGTAGTCAATTAAGGTTGTTGTGAGTTATAGATCAAAATATAACTCATATAAACTATCATATTATGCGTACAATGGGTCAGCCTAAAGGAAGACACATTGTGTGGTCAATTAAAGTTTGAGTTATATTAGAGAGTATCGCTAACAAATAATGTGTCAACCCATAAGAAGGCACATTATGTTATAATTGGTATCTCATAAAGAGCCCATTTATATGCATTTAAAATTTTATTTTATTTGCATAATTTTATATATTACTTATATGTTTTTAGCTTTAATTAAATCATGAGCTTAAATAAATTTCTTTCTATAATTTTAGTGCAATCTGTGACCGCCAGCATTAATAACATTCCAACACTAACTGGTTCGAATTTTGCTGAATGGAAAGAATATGTGGCCATAGTCTTAAGTTGCATGGACTTAGACTATGCATTAAGGAATGATTGTCCTGCACCTCTGACCAGTGCTAGCACTATAGAGCAGAGGACTGAATTTCAGCTGTGAGAGAAATCAAACCGCATGTGTCTGAGTATTATGAAGCTTTCCATACCGGCACCAATAAAGGGCTCAATAATAGAGGGAGGAGATGCTAGGAGTTTCCTAGACCAATTGACAGACCGATTCACCTCAAATGAAAATGTTGAGACTACCACACTTCTTACAAAATGGTAATCATGTGGTACAATGGTAAAGGAAACATAACGGAGTATATTATGAAGATGTCTAATATAACGATAAGTCTGAAAGCACTAAAACTCGATATGTATGAGGGTATGTTAGTGCATTTCGTCTTGATGTCTCCGCCTGCATGGTTCACTCCTTTTAAGATATCGTATAATACTCAAAAGGAAAAGTAAACATTGAATAAGCTCATAGCTCAATGTGTGCAAGAGGAAGGGAGACTAAAGATTGAGACATCTGAGAGTGCTCACTTAGCATCTGGTTCTCAAAGTGCGAGCAAGAAACGAAAGAGGATCAATAACAAAGGAAAAGGAAAATAAATTACAGATTCTGGAGGCAATGGTCATAAGGAGCACAACAAGCAGGATAAGGAATCTACTTGTTTATTTTGCAAGAAGAAAGGTCATATGAAGAAAAACTGTCTCAAGTACGCCAACTAGTGTGTAAAGAAAGGTAAACTTCTCAACTTTGTTAGTTCGGAAGTCAATTTAGCTATTATACCCCACTAACACTTGGTGGATAGATACCGGTGCTACTACTCACATAAATATCACTATGCAGGGTTGTCTCTGGAGCCGACTTCCGCTTGATGGTGAAAGATTCATTTATACAGGAAATAGAAAGAAGGTTAAAGTCGAGTTGATTGGTGTTTTTAGGCTTTGTTTAGGAATCAATGTTTTTCTGGATTTAGAAAATACATTTATTGTACGGTCTTTTCGACGAAATTTAATTTCAATTTCTTGTTTGGACAAATCAGGTTATTCTTGTTCATTTAGAAATGAAATTTTCAGTATTTTCTTTAATTCAGTGTTGGTTGGCAATGGTTCCTTGGTTGATAAACTTTATAAATTGAACACCTTTACTTCTACGGTTGGCAACGTAATAATGCATACTATAGGTACGAAACGTAAATTGACTGACGAGAATTCTTTCATGTTGTGGCATAGGCGTTTAGGGCATGTATCCAAACAACGCCTAGAAAGGTTAATGTTACATGGAATTCTTGATTCCCTTGACATGTTAGGCTTTGATGTTTGCATAGAGTATATCAAGGGGAAGACTACTAACAAAAGAAATAAGGGGCTAGCCGTTGTAATGATGTTTTGGAGCTAATGCATAGGGATATTTGTGGACCATTCCCTAAGATATTTTAGAATGGATACACATATTTTATTAGCTTCGTAGATGACTATTCCAGATTTAGCTATCTGTACCTTATTCATGAGAAATCGCAATCTTTAGATATGTTTAAAATTTTCAAAGCCGAAGTTGAACTTCAACTAGGTAAGAAAATTAAAGTCGTCTGATCCGACCGTGGAGGAATATATTATGGTCGATATGATGGATAAGGTGAACAACGTCCATGACCTTTTGTGAATTACCTTGTTGAGTATGGAATTGTGCCTCAGTACACCATGCCTGGTACACCCAGTCAAAATGGTGTAGCTGAGTGGCACAATCGAACCTTAAAAGACATGGCAAGAAGTATGATGACTTTCACTTCTCTACCAGAATCCTTGTGGTGTAAAGCGCTCAAGATTACAGTTTACCTACTCAATAGAGTATCTAGTAAAACAGTAACTAAAACCCCATTTGAGATATGGACGGGTAAAAAGCCTAACATTAGGCACTTACATGTTTGGGGTTGTCCAGCTGAAGCCAAGCCTTACAAGCCTAATGAAAGAAAACTGAACTCAAGAATGATTAGATGTAATTTTATAGGATACTCTGAGAAGTCAAGAGGGTATAAATTTTATGATCCTTCTTTAAAACGAGAAATGCCAAGTTCATTGAGGATAGTGGGAGTAATAAAATCAGGGAATCATCTTTTGAGGAAAGCATTGGCGATCCTCCTGTGATTACTATTAGTGCGATCAGTAGCAGTATAGTTATCATACCGCACATTATGGTTATCACACATCTAGTGAGTGTAGTGAACTAAGATATTCCCATGACATCTCCAATACAATTGGAGTAACCTGCCACTGAAATTGAATATTGCCTCATATTGATGAGCAAGTACCTTAACCACCTCAAACACAAGTGCGTTTAAGGTGATCCATAAGGGAGTGAAGAACCACGAATTCTCGTGATTATGTTTATCTATAAGAGCATGCTTTTGACATAGGGTTGGAGAGTGATCCTACATCTTTCCAAGAGTTAAACAATGTTCTAACCCTGAAAGGTGGATTAACTCCATGCAAGAAGAGTTACAGTCTATGACAGACAATGATGTTTGAGAACTTGTCAAATTGCTTGAAGGAAAGATGCCCGATGATTGTAAATGGATATTTAAAACCAAGTGGGATTCAAAGAGCAATGTCGAAAAGTATAAGGTTGTTGGTTGGCCCTAGGAAGATTGTACTGGTCCCACTATACAAAAATTTTGTACAAGTGTCGAACCTTTCCTAAATAACCTATTATGTTCTTTAGAAGTTAAATTAGGAATCGCAGACGGAACTTAACATCATTGATTCCAAATTTAACTTATCTGTTCTTAATGATTTAGACTTGGATCGCAAGCGGAACTTAACACTATTGATCTAAATCCACCTACGTTATAAATTCAATTAAATATTAATTTCCAAAATTGGCTTCCAGGACTGCATGGTGAGGCACATGACCTTCTTGGGTATGGGAGCATCCACCACCGCCTAGACAAAGCTTTTTAAGGAAAGCTAATATTTAATTTCCTTATATAACTCTAGGTTTAACCAAAAAGAACAATCGAATCACAAATTCGAAAAATAAAGAAAAAAAAACACAAACACGAATTACTAATTCAAAAAACTAGATCTAATGCCTCTTGTGTTTGAAATTCATACAAAGAAAATAACTAGCATGATGCGGAAGAAAATTACTAATTATACCTTTTATTTGCAAGCTAATGACCTCAAGATCTTCTGCCGTATTCCTCGCCTCGTCTTGGACGTCGTGTGGGCGACGATCCTCTAAGATGAACACCACCCAAAGCCTTCTTCTCCTTCTTCTAATATTCGGCCACCACCAACAAAGAACAAAAGAGAGCAAAGGGAAAGGGAGAAGAGAGAGGGTCGGCCACACCAAGAGGATCACCAAGCAAGAGAATAAAAATTGTTATCTCATGAAGCCTCCTCACCCCTTCTTTTATATTACTTGCCCAAGGAAAATAAGGGAAGAATTTTTACAAAAATTAAAATCTTCCTCTAGTTTTTCCTTTTTCCTTTTTATTTTTCCTTTTCTTTTCTCTTGATTGAATCAATCACCAAATCAATGATTGATTTGATTTAATCTTGGCCGACCCCTTGCTTGGACACCAAGCAAGGATGGTCAGCCACTATTAGGAAAGAAAAAAAAATTGTAAAAATTTTACAAGCCTTTATAAAATTTTACAAGCTCTCTTTTAATTTCTTAAAGTGGATGTTAAAAATGAAAGTTTTAAAAATTAAAACCATGTTTTAAAATTTAAAACTTCTCTTCAAAAATTTCCTTTTTTAACATGAATAGAAATTTTTAATTTTTAAAACTTCTCTTCTTTTTTTCTAAAACCATGAGGATGGTTAAAAAAGGAAAGTTTTAAAACTTTTAAAACTCTCTATTAAACCATGTGACCTAACTCAAATAAGGAAAGTTTTTTAAAAAAATTAAAATATCTCTTTTAAAACTTATAGTTTTCTACAAAGAGAAGATTTTAAAAATTCAAAACACCCCTCCTATTTGAATTTATTATGGTCGGGCCCCTACTTGCTTGGTCACCAAGCAAGAGGGCCGACCCTCTTAAGGAGATGGTGGCCAGCCATTGCTTGGTCACCAAGCAATGAGTTGACCTCCTTTCTTTGACACCAAGAGGGGCTTTTAATGAGTGATTTATAAGACACTAATGATGCTACGGCAAGGACCTAGAGGAGAAATTGGTTTTGGCCTTCCGATGAGCTTGAGTATCCCGTATTCACCCCGAACACACAACTCAAGTTCATCAACAATAACTCATTTCACTAGAGAGTTATTGTTGCACTACCGCACCAATCCCAAATTATATTATGGGCTCCTTCTTACCATAAGTGTGTTAGTCTCCCTGTGTTTAAGATAATGAATGTCCACTAATTAAGTAAGTTACTGACAACTCACTTAATTAATATCTAGCTCCAAGAGTAGTATCACTCAACTTCATTGTCATGTCGGACTAAGTCTACCTGCAGAGTTTAACATAACAATCCTTATGAGCTCCTCTTGGGGACATTCTCAACCTAGATAACTAGGACATAGTTTCCTTCTATAATCAAAAACACACACTATAAGTAATATCATTTCCCAACTTATCGGGCCTATTGATTTATTAAGCTAAATCTCACCCTTTGATAAGTTAAAGAAATAGATACTAAATATATATGCTTGTTATTATATTAGGATTAAGAGTACACACTTCCATAATAACTAAGGTCTTGTTCTTTTATTAAGTCATTATAAAAAGAACTTACCTAAAATGGTCCTACTCAATACACTTAGAGTGTACTAGTGTAATTTATTAGTCAAGATAAACTAATACCTAATTACACTACGACTATATCAATGGTTTGTTCCTTTCCATCTTAGTCATGAGCAACTGTTTATAATTTATAAAAAGCTGATAATATGATTTTCTGTGTGTGACACCACACACCATGTTATCTACTTTATAAATTAATTGAACAACTATATTCAACAAATAAATATAGACATTTGACCAATGTGATTATTTTATTTCAAAAATAAATGTTTACAAAAGTTAGGCTTTTAGTATACACTCCAACAAAGGCTTGTCTTGTTGCCAAGAGATTCACTCAGATATAAGGCATTAATTACAAGGAGACTTTCTCACCTATGTCGATGAAAGACTTTCTTAGGGTAATCATGACACTTATAGCTCATTATGATTTGGAGCTACATCAAATGGATGTAAATACTGCATTTCTTAATGGAGACATAGAGGAGTCTATATATATGGTGCAACCAGAGATCTTTAAGTCTAAAGACTCAAAACATCAAGTATGTAGATTAAAGAAGTCTATTTATGATTTAAAATAGACATTCCATCAATGATACCAAAAATTTGATCAAGTGACTAGCTTATTTGGATTTAAAGAGAACTCCATCGATCAGTGCATATATGTCAATTTTAGTAGGAGCAAGTTTGTTATACTTATTTTGTATGTGGACGATATATTACCTGCGAGTAATAATAGGGATCTGCTGCTTCAAACTAAGTCATTTCTATCTGGTAATTTTGAAATGAAAGATCTTGGTGAAGCATCCTTTGTTTTAGACATATAGATCTATCGTGATCGTTCAAGAGGTATTCTTAGACTTTCACAACAGACCTATATTGAAAAAGTACTTATAAGGTATGGTATGCAGAATTGTACATCCGATGACACACCTGTGTCAAGAGGTGGCAAGTTCAGCTTGCAGCAGTGCCCACGACTTGAACTTGAAATAAAGGAGCTGGAGCAATTCCCATATACGTCAGCAGTGGGAAGTCTCATGTATGCACAAGTTTGTACTCGACCAGATATAACATTTATAGTCGGGATGTTAGGTAGATTTGTTAGTATCCCAGGACCGTCACACTAGAAAGCGGTAAAGAGAGTGATGCGATATTTGCAAAGAACTAAAGGACATATGCTCACGTATCGGAGATCAGATCATCTGGAGGTGATTGGATATTCAAACTCCAATTTTATTGGATGCTTGGATAGTAGAAGGTATACTTTAGGCTATATTTTCATGCTTGCTGAAGGGGCTATATCTTGGAAGAGCGTCAAGCAGACGCTAGTAGCCACTTCTACTATGGAGGCAGAATTGGTAGCATGCTATAAAGTATCCAATCACGAGATTTGGCTATGAAACTTTATCACAGCATTACAGATCGTTGATGACATTGACAGGCCACTGAGGATCTACTGTGATAATAAAGTCGTAGAACTTTATGCCAAGAACAACCATAGTTCGTCAAAGTACAAGCACATTAACATCAAGTTTCTAGCGGTTAAAGAAAGAGTTCAGAGTTGTCAGATTATGGTAGAGCACATCAGCACAGATTCCATGTTGACCGATCCACTCACCAAAGGCTTGGTGCCTAAGGTGTTTCATGTGCATATTGTGGATATGAGAGTCCTTCTTATGGAAGAAGAACTCATCTAGTGGGAGTTCGTATTTATCTTATTGGTCTATATTTGATAATAAAGATAAACATTTTATTTTGATTATTATACGTACTTAAAATTCAAAACATTAATGGAAATTTATATATTTGTTTGACACTCTAACTTTGATATCATCATTTACTACTGCTGTTTAGCATTTAGTATTTGTAAATATGATACAGATTCCTTTTGGAATCATAAAGTGGATCATGATTTGATATTACAGTTTAGTATAAAATATTTTACAAATATGATCTGACCTCTTTTGAGGTCATCTTTGGATCAGTTGAAAATTGACATGTACTGATCACATTTCATGTAATTTTCACTCTACATATCTACATCTTGATCTATGTCATTATTGACATTGATATTGTGATTACTGTTGGGGCTTGTTATGATCATATACAGTAGCTATGACCTCTTTAGTCCTATATTAATGAAGTTAATGGACCAGATTATTTACAGGGGTATCTTATACCCATAAAGTTTGATATAGACTAATGTTTTACTTGTATTCCACATACAACTCACATATAGCCCAAGTGAAAAATTGTTGGATATAATTATCCCTATTAGTTGAGCTTATTTGTAAGTTGCATATGTGAATATGATTTGAACTCTTTAAAGTGATCTAACTTATGCTGGGTTTGGTTATTGGATGTAGACCATGTATGTGTAGAACCTTTAGTCTCACATCTATTATCATCTATATGCTGATAATAGATGTTCAGTATATATATGGACTTATAGTCTCACATCTATGATTATCTATGGACTGATAATAGATATATACTATATAATGGGTTTGGTCCCCAAAGGATTAGGGCATCTTTGAGACGTCTGTTCGTTCCCCATTGATGAAGAGGATTCGACGCCGTCAACCCTAACTCCTCTGGAAGGCCAACCTTCTTCTCATTCTTCTTCTTCCGCAGGATTGTTGGATTGACGAACTCTACACGAAGAACAATAACAATTTAGCTGCATTCAGGTTCTTTGTAATTACAGTATTTACTTACTTATGTCATGTTCTCGACGAAACAAAGATCCATGCTCATATGTTCTTGGTTTTCCTATTCGAATTCTTATTTTGATTATCTAGAATTCATGTGGCTTAGGTTTTTACAAGAACCATCATTTAGGGCACCTTATGTCGGGACCTGGAATGATGTCTATAGCTAACTGTTGTTGGAGATGGTGAAGTTGATAGAACTGGAGTTGCTGTCGACGATGAAGGGAGGGGATGGAGCTGGAGCTTACTGTCGATTGTCGATGAAGGGTGGGGACGAAGCTGGAGCTGCTTGTGATCTTCGACGAAGGGAGGGGATGGAGCTGTTGGCGATTGTTGACGGAGGGAGTTGTCAATTTTGGGAGGAAAGATTTTAAGGCAAAGGACGAGCTTTTGGGAGGGCAAAACATGTTTTTTGTTTTCGGCTAGCGTCACACATTTTGCACATGTTGTTTTACTATTCAATTTTCTGTCGTTTAGGGAATGAGACACGGGAACAAAAGCTTTTCGGGACAAGTGATCCGAATTGACTGGAGGCTGCAAAGGTGATGCCATTTGACACCATATTGGTCTTTGATAAAAATATAATGAACGAGGCAACACTGAATCCATTGATAAAAAAAATAAATTAACAAAGTCAGAGAATGCCGAATCTGGGATGGTCAATCTGACCTCATGGAAATTGCCATCGGTCGCCAGAATAAATCAAGAAGCGCTCACGACGAGCGACCCAGAAGCCCAATGTCCCTTGTTGTGCATCCCATTTAGAGAAAAAAATCCCTATAAATGTGTCGTAACTTATAATCGAATCATGGGTACCTGTATGATAAATGAATGTCCTTCCATTGCATCATAGCTCTGAGGACAACATTGAATCTGTAACGACCCGCCTTCTACTGACTAAGCTGTGAGGCCGATCGCTACATTATGCTGTGCTAAATTACTATTGCGGAAATCTGGATTGATTAAAATTTTACTAAACTGATTACTGTAAAATCTGAACTTAATATTCTAGGTGTACCTAGGAGTTGTACACATGCTAGGGAAGATAATCTATGCCTCTCGGATGTCCTGCCAGCTGTAATCAGGCATTTCAATCGATCCATGAATCGATTGGGCTGTCGGATCGATCCAGTGATCGATCCAGCTTGATACCAGCACGGAGAAACTCTGGATCGGTCGGCTGACCGATCCACAAGCTATCTTGCTTCTGTATGCGGCTGGATCGGTCTACCGACCGATCCAGGAGTACATCCGGACCGACCGACGCGTCTGCGCGATCCAGGATCGGGGCCCGATCCATAATGAACGCTAACTCTATGTTATGGATCGGATTGGCCACCGACCGATCCAAAGGTATTGGCAATTCCCTGATCGATCTGTAGATCGATCTGGGTTCCTGATTTCGAATCAGAACCCCTGATTTCAGCACTATTTCGTGCCCAATCCTATTACAAGTTCTAAAATGACTAGAAATCACTCTACCACTAACAAAATAACATTCTAACATCATAAAAGAAGTGTTCTAAGCATGATCAGGTGCATGGTTAACTAATTCATGGCAATTAACATACTGAAGTGCAAAATACTAAAACACTGAAAAGTTCTAATGTTTAAACAACTTGCTAGAGCTTCCTAAGATCTTCTTCCCAAGTTCCTGCCCACACACATCTTCGTTGCATTGTCCTCCAGCCTCCGCTAGTCCATCTTTCCTTTACCTTTATCTGCAGTATAAGGAAAAGAAAGTATCTATAAGCTTTCGCTTAGTAAGAAACCATCTACCTCACTAAAACATGCATTCGATGCAATATGCTTTTAAAACATGCTGTTTGAAAGTGCACTGATTAGACTGAAACATGACATGTTATCATACATAGAAATCAAAGCTAGTCATGACATACTATCATCTAAACATGTGTAATAAAAGCTGAACATGAACACCAAAGCATGGCATACAAAGCTAACCATAACTATCATGTGTAACACAAGGAAAACTGAGCTGAACATGAATTAAACTAGTCTGGAACTGAATTCAAACTCAACTAACATAACTGATCTTTGTGAGTTTTGAAAAACTATAATATAATAGATTAAAATACATAATCATACTGCTAATGGGCCCGGCAACTGTACATGCTATGCGCGCATCCTCAACTAAACCCGGGGTTGCAAATCCCGAATTTAGCAAGGTTTACTAGGTTATCTAAACCTAGGGACCGACTATGGGAGCCCAGCCCAATGGATATCTAATCCTGTACAGTGCCACTACTGAAAATAAAATACTGAATCATAGCTAATTAATTTACCTTGCTTCTACTAGGTTATCTGAACCTAGAGGCGACTGTGGGTGCCCACCCATTGGACCGTAGTCCCATATATGCTGTGGCAAGGCTAACTAAACTATTTAAATGCTTCTATTGCATTTACTGAGCTATTAAAATGCCTAAGTTGCATTTTTCTGTGCTAAATAATTTAATCGAACACTTAGTATGCACTAATTCGCATCCTTGTGCCGAAAGTCTACATATTACTAAACTAAAACATGGAATTCACACGGAAGCTACTTATACTGCAGGTGAGGGGTTTCTTACCTCGTATGCTAATTTCCTTACAATTCTATTCACTAGAATTCCGGTGGAGACGACCCCTTCGACAATCTTCTCACGTCTATGCGTTCCTCTCGCGAAGAAGAGCGTCCTCGTGCCGGAGTTGTCACCGGAAGATGACCTTGGGGCCCTAGGGAGGGAACCCTAGGATTGGAGCCGAGAGGAAGAAGAAGAGGGAGAGGTGCGGCGTGAGGTTAGGGTGAGGAGGAGAAATTGCCGAACCAATTAAAAATAAACCAAACCCCACTTAAATTTTCTATTTATATTAAGTGGGTAATTCGGCCCAACTTAAATATAAATATAACTGACTCCCCTTTCTTTTAGCACGACCCTGCTGGGTTCAACTAGTTACTTAAGCGGTCTAAAGGTTTAGTGGACCCGAGAGGTCCCGGGTTCGATCCCCGCTTAAGCTATTTTGCTTTTCTAATTATTTTTGCTACTTCCGTTACTCTAAAAATATCATAAAAATATTCTAAAATTCCAGAAAATTCATAGAATATTTCTAAAATAGTTTTGAGAATTTTCGGACGTTACAGAATCCTTTGATAGATTATTTTACCTCTCGTTGTCGACATCAACAAAGAAGTCAGCAAACACAAAAGAAGCTGATCCCAACACCTCTTATCATTTTACCTCCTGTTGCTATGTTCTCGGATTTTTTTAGTAGATGCTTTTTCCAATCGATTAATTTTTGGATGATTGATTCAGCACCATGAAAGTTTTTTAATGACCATCTTATTAAATCGGGAAACATGCCTACACACAGCCAACATTCGTAGATCTGTTCCTTACTGGAAGGAAAATCTCATGCAGTGCATCATAACGAAATGAAAAATCTCATTTCGAATCTTAAATTTCTTAGTTATCCATTAAAAAACCTAATAATTTCACCATCATTACATCGAGTGCAACCATCTCAAATTTAGATAGATGTTGGTGGATCATCAAAATTAGTCCAACTTTATAAAAAAAATAATTAATTAAATAGAATTAAAATAATTGTAATTAAATTTATTATAATTGAAGCGGTACTATGATTGGAATAATTAATAATTACTATAATTGTTATAGTACGAAGTTAGTTTCATTTAAAAATTAAAAGTCGCCCCAGACTAAATTATGAAACACACTATTTAAAAATGGCCAAATCAAACTCCAGTTTTATATATATATATATATATAAATCAATTAATAAAAAGACTATTAAGATAAATCATGTATATTTGGAATTATTGAAGCTGCGGGTGTATCGTATTAGTAGGAGTACTAGTTATCCATTATAGCAAGTGTTGCCACCAATTAGTTATCCATTATAGCAACAACAACAATACGAAAAATTTGAAATTTTAATTTATGAACTATAAATGAGCAAGTGTTTGGGTGAACTTTACTGCAATTTTGATATAAAGTATCATATTGTTTTAGTGAAAAAAATTTGATTATCGACAAAAATATTTTTTCATAATGCATTCGAGAAAGTTGGAATTAGGCCAATCTCGGATGAAGAATTTTTCATTGTCCGGATAAGATTTGGATACTTTCAAAAAAAAATTTAAAAAAAAAAATAAAAGAAAATTAAAAGAAAATTAAAAAAAATCCTTATAAATATTGAACTGATAATTGAATCATAGGTGCATTTATGACTACTAAGTATCTTTCCATTGTATCATAGCTCTGGGACAATATTGAATCCTTCGATAGATTATTTTATCTTCCGTTGTCGGTATTAACAAAAAAGTCAGTAAACACAAAAGAAGTCGATCCCAACACCTCTTGATCACTTTACCTCCCGTTGCTATGATTTTGAATTTTTTTAGTAGATGTTTTTTTTCAACCGATTAATTTTTGGATGATCGATTCAGCGGCATGAAAGTTTCTAATGACCATCAGACTAAATTGGGAGACATGCCTATTCACAACCAACATTCTTAGATCCATTTCTTACCGAAAGGAAAATCTCATGTAGTTCCATAATTAAGATTTGAATCTTAAATCTCTTATGTATTCATTAAAAGACCTAATAATTGCACATTAAGGGCAACCATCTTGGATTTAGGTAGATGTTAGGTGGATCATCAAAATTAGTCTAACTTCATAAAAAAAAAAAAAATTAAATAGAATTAAAATAATTATAATTAAATTTATTATAATTGAAGAGTACTATGATGGGAATAATTACTATAATTGTTATAGTACGAAGTTAGTTTCATTTAAAAATTAAAAGTTGGCCCATAAAAAGCATCCAGACTAAATTATGAAACACACTATTTAAAAATGCCTAAATCAAACTCCAGTTATATATATATATAAATCGATTAATATTAAAGACTATTAAGATAAATCATGTATACTTGGAGTTATTGAAGCATCGTTGCCGGTGTATCCTATTAGTAGGAGCACTAGTTATCCATTATAACAACAACAATAAAAAAAAAATCGAAATTTTAATTTATTAACTATAAATGAGCAAGTGTTTGGGTAAACTTTACTGCAATTTTAATATAAAGTATCATATTATTTTAGTGAAAAAAAATTGATTATTGACAAAAATATTTTGTCATAATGCATTCGAGAAAGTTGGAATTAGGCCAATCTCGGATGAAGAAATTTTACATTGTCCGGGTAAAATTTGGATACTTTCAAAAATAATAAATAAAAAATAAAAAAATCCGGAAGAAATGCGAAAATAACTATTTATGGACTAAATCTAGTTAGATTTTGACAAAACGGTAAAAAAAAAAAAAAGATCGCAAAAACTAATTGAGTTACAAATTCATACCAAATCGCAATTTCTAATTTCGAAGCCAGCGTCGAACGCCGATTAAATACCACAAGCATGTCGAAGAGAGCGACCGCTCGGTGTGGCGGCTGCTCGAGCTCCTTCCTCTTCCCTTTCGCCCGCCGTTCTACGCCCTCCCTCTCACTCTAAAACCCTAATCTCTCGTCCGCCCTTTGAAGCTAAGCCCTAGTTCTCGTTGGGGAGGCCAAGTAATGGAGGCTCCTCTAGGGCAGCAGAGTCAACAGCCATCGCAGGAGTTCCCCTCCATCTCTCTATCCCATCTCTCCTCCTCCGCCCCTTCCGCCGTCCTCTCTGTCTTCCCTTCCTTCGCCTACGACCAGGCCGACCGCCCTCGGCTTCGGTTCTACCAGCCTAGCTCTTTCGTCCCCGATCTCGACCTCGATCTCCGGAAGATTCAGGTTTTCGAGCGCCTCCCGCTTCTTATTCGCTTTCGTACGCTGCAAGTTATTGGCTTGAAGAGTGTAATGGTCTTGTCGGCATTTTTTTTTAAATTTATTTTTTCTCTGAATGGTGCTTTGTCCAGATCTTCGTGTTGGGTCATCTGGAGTTGCTATGCGTGGGTGAGGAAGCAGATGACGAGGAGGAAGAAAAGGTCTTGTTACTTTTTAGTATAGCTCATTGGAAACTTTAAATGCTCTAGATTCAGTACAATTCTAACTTTGTAGAAATTTTTAATGCTTCTATTGCTATTTCCTTCGCTGGATCTTTTGGTTTCTTCTGAGCCACCCATTCATCTTATTCCTTCTTTAAATTAGAAGTCACAACTTTTTGATGTTGGATTACTAGATTGAGGAAAAAATTTTCATGGCCTTATTAGTCCAGCATCAAAATGCGATCCCGTGCCACATTTTTTGATGGTGTTGTACCTTCATTGCATAAACAAAAGAAAATTTTTCCTAGCTGCTTTATGAGCTGTTCTATGGTATAACCTGACATTTGTTTGATTTTCTTAAGACTCTTTTGGAGGAGGAGAATCCTTTAATAGACTTATTCTTTTCTCAAAGCATTTTGTATCTGCATGGTAATAATGAGTGTATGATTTTCATATGATTTTCCTAGTCATTATTTCATTGAAAAATTTACATATGATTTTATGACTACTATAATGGATTATCAGTATGTTACCCCTGCAATCAAAATTGTTTATCTAATTTTCCCCTTAATAACTTCTTTGCTAATTTGCCGAAACAGGAATCTTTTTCAAGAGCATATAAGATTGATTTTAAAACAAAGGATGAAAGCAAAGCTTTCATTTTGGCTTTTGAAAAGTGGAAACTTGGAGGAGTTGATGCAAAAACTGGTATCGTTTGTTTAATTTGTGCACAATGGTTTACTAGGGCATTGTTTATGATATTGTTCCTAGATGTTTTGCTCTCACTAGTGTCTATATCTGTGTGTGATCAGGATTTTCTTAAACTAGAGATTGAAGTAACAAAATCAATTAGTCAAACCACAATTTCAATGTTGAGCATTTCGATAGTGCTTTTGCGATTTTTTTTTCCTTTGAGGTTATAAGCATCATAAAATATGCCGCGATCTATGCTGTGCAATATCTATCATGAACTTTAGTAATCAAAGTATTGTGATAGAGACCTTAGTATGCTGTTTGAAGTATTATTTATTTGATTTTTTAAACTCTCCATTGCCTGCTTGCCTCATGCGGCTTCTGTTTTGATTGTTGGTACTAGAGAAAGGATATGCTTGGAGAAGAAATTGGAGTTTTAATATAATATAAATTTGAAAATGGACCTAAACTATCAAAATGCATCAACTCAAAAGTGGGCCTCACCCTATTATTGGCAAGAATTAGGTAGGTAGTATGACTTTATTTTGCTGGGCCTCACCCTATTATTGGCAAGAATTAGGTAGGCAGTATGACCCTATTTTGCTAACACATCTCACATACAAGGAAATTGAAGACTCCCTTAATCAAGGATCTAGTTTAGATTCAAGATAGAAGATGGTGATGATTGTTGTGGTATCAAGGTGATATATATCATGGCTGTATGCCTTGAAAAATCCTCCAACCAGGTTCTAAATGACCAAGTGGATGTTTGTAAGAGACTTTTGGATGCTGTATACCTTGCATGATTGACTTTGGATGCTTTAACAGGTTCATAGTATGAGTGGCTCATTGTTGAAAAAGAAAAACAATTGAGTTTGAAAAATCTTAACATGATAAACAAAATGTGATTTGTTGTGTATGTTAATTTGCTTGTAGTTAATGGTTATGTGTATAATATTACACAAGTATCTGCTTCTGCTCTGGAGAACTTAGTTTGATTACAATTCATTAGTTGTGTTTCCTATTTTTTCTGTTTTTGTTTCAGATGGACCTTTGGAGAATGGAACTATAGTAGTTTCTAAAAGCAAATTTGATAACAAAATCGATTCCACATCTTCCAAGATGTACTTCCATTATTATGGGCAGTTAGTACACCAGCAAAATATGCTCCAAGACTATGTAAGAACAGGTCTGTAATGTAAGAGCATTTTCATTTCTAGTCTTTCAGGCCTGTATTATGTCTCAGGATTTGGTAGGCACAAATTCAATTTTCTTAAAGAATGCCCAAAACATCTTACTATTATCTCAACAACTCTGAGCCACATTCCAAATATTTGAAGTGGCTATGTGGATCTTATCTTGCTATCCGAAGGCTATATGAATAGTAAAATATTATATTTTATGCTTACGCAATTTATTCAAATTTCAGGAACATATTATGCTGCAATAATTGAAAACCGTGTTGATTTTCATGGTCGCATTGTGGTTGATGTTGGTGCTGGTAGTGGCATTCTTTCACTGTTTGCTGCTCAGGTACCCAACCCTGGTTTATTACTTATCTAGTTTTCTCTTGATTGATGTATTAAACTTGCATTTTATTTCCAGGCTGGAGCTAAGCATGTTTATGCTGTAGAGGCATCTGACATGGTGGAGTATGCACGCAGGCTTATTGCCGGAAATCCATCTCTTGGACAGCGGATCACGGTTTGATTTTACTTGTATTTATTGTCTGAAATTGAAATGTATGACTTTTCTTTAGTTCTTGAATCTGATTATATTTTGACTTGAGTAGGTCATTAAAGGTAAAATTGAAGAAGTGGAACTACCAGAAAAAGCAGATATCCTTATTTCTGAGCCAATGGGTGAGTTCCTTTTGCTTTACATTGGATATCGATGACAATTATTTGTAGCTTTTCATTTTCTTTTTGCTTATTGTTGTTAGAGAATCGGAGTTGTTAGATCTACTCTCGTAAGTTCAGAATCTTGCAATATCTTTAGTTTGAGGGGAGTAGAGTTAAAAGATGATACGGAGAAGATTGTCATGAACCTCAGCTTCTAACTCAGAGGGTGAATTTAGCGCGTCATACCATTATACTTCCCCACTGCTGCATTGCTATTACGCGTGGCTTCATTGTCGTCAAGTGTCTTTGACACATTACTTTTTTTAAAGATCTTTTTCTTGCTATGAAACTTGAACATAGATAGTATCTATGCTTTACCTTGAGAGATAGTGTAAGAGTTATCAGATTACTGAACTTGCTTATATATGCTGTGAATTTAATAGTTCTGCATTTGGTGTTTTAGTTATACGGTATTAAGTTGAGTCCAATATGTTATATAAGTTCTCTTAAACAAATAATAACATTTCATCTCTCTGAACTTTCGCTACAAATGAGGGTACATATTTGGATAATGATTTTAACTTGAAACTACAAATCACTCAAGGAGTATGAGTGAAAAAATGGAGATTGGTGCAGAATTTAGGTTTAGGATCTAACACATTGAATGTGACGAGAAGTTATAAATAGAGCATTTAGTTGGTATGCAATTATTTGGATCAGTATTCATAACAACTTGTTGGCCACTGTAAAAGTTCAAGGCTGTGTGAATTTTCCTCTGCAAACAGTGGCAGTTGTCTATTGCACTGTTTCTCTTTCTTATTGAATTATATTACTGTTTATTTTCTCTTTCTTTGTGTTTTCCTGTTGAATTTAAGTGCTGCTTGATTAAATTTTAAAATTTTCTCTCCAACCTAGTATTTCTCATATTTTTGATCAATCTTCTATCCTCACTCTAACTATACTACCTGCTTATTATGTTGGTTGTATGATAGTTGTCTACTATCTGAAGTACATCGAAAATTTTTGTTGATTGTAGGATTTATTTATTTTGGGTTTGCCTACTTTTCCAGTATCAATGCCCTTTAGTTTTCCTTGGGATCTTGTTGGCAAAAAACTACAACTAACAAGATAATTTCATGAGTTTCAAGATAGGCAATCTCTTGGAATGAGACTATCTAATATTAAATTATTTACTTTCCTGTTGGAGTACCCCATGCAGCATTAAGAAGTGCCAATTTTTTATAGATTAGGGGACCTTGAATGACTAAGCAGCAAATGGGAAATAAGAACAAGTGTTCTGACTAATGCTCATCATGGGAGGATTGTATGTCTTCATTATGTAGTTCTACAGAGTCGACATGATAATTCTTGTCATGCTATTATCAGGTTGTCATTTGAATATGACAACAATGGACTACTAAGAGGAAAGTTAATTCTTCTTTTATTGGTCATGGGAATGTGTCTTTCCATAGGACTCTACACGAGCCATCTTGGTTACCATTCTGGTCTCGTTTCTTCCAAGTACAAGTTTTAATCTGAGATAGCATCTGAAGCTTTTTTATTTGAACTGCATTGGAGGCCTCAACAGCACCAAATTCATAATTATATTAAACCTTTTTTTAAAAAATTATAATCAAAATCTCAACATATCTACTAAAGTAATGTAGTCTTTGGTTCTTTATAGAATTGCTAAGAGATACAAGTTTCCTGATCTGTATGAAGCTTGTACTGTAGGGAATATATTTGTAATGCAGATCCAAATCCTATTTGGTGCAGCCTTTTCCCAAACTCATCAGCTTGATTAACTTAATTTATTTTAAAGGAAATTTAGCTAACCTATGCTATTACATATCATTTTTGTCTGCTTAGTATGATTAGACAGTAATTTTTTTTCCTTAATAATGTGTCTGTTGCATTCATTTTTGGAACCTGACATGCTCTTTCAGTTTTCTCAATGCCTCTTCATCTTGGTATTAGTTAAGTTACTTTTGGATGTTTTTGTACCTTTTCTTCTGCATAGCAGATAAGCTTGTTACTCAATGGGCTTTACTACTGAATGACACTAGACAATTGGTAGTCTGTTTCTCATTTTCTAACCTTACAAGTGCATAATTTGATAGTGTTGAAATAGCCTTCTTCTGTTTTTGGTTTTATAATGTTTTGATTGCATCAATGTTCTTTTGTTATGATGTTAGTACTTAGTATAGGTTCCATCCAAACTATTGGAGAATGACCTCTCTTGATGTTTGCTTTTCTAAAAAATTTCAGGTACCTTGTTAGTCAATGAAAGAATGCTAGAGACGTATGTAATTGCAAGGGATCGATTCCTTGCATCTGATGGGAAGATGTTTCCATCTTTAGGAAGGTACTTAAACTTGTTCGTCACACCTTTCTACATGAGGAACTTAAATTCTTTGCAGCTTGTGATGCCTGAAAATGATGCTAAATTTACTCATTTAGTAATGTTTTTGTTTTACCATATTACCTCTATAGCTATCAGCCTGTCGGTTTGGTACATAGGCACAAATGTCCTAGTCATGAGTAAAGTTCTGTCAAGAATCGTTGTTCGTGGTCAGAGATCAGCAGAAGACTTAATTATTCTCTTGACTGAACACATTGAATCATTTTTCTTCCTTTCATTTTCCTTGAAAAAACAAGGTAATACAATAATAGGCCAGAATTCAGCATCATGGTGTCATTGCCCTAAAGGTTTATTTGACATGAGGGTTCACAAACATTAAATACGACCCTACCCAAGGCTTCACAGATATCTCAGCTTCACAGATATCTCAGTATCTATAAGTACGAAAAAGGTTTATTTGCCCTAATAGTACTAGGTAATCTTTTAAAGGGTGTTCTTTGTGAGTTATTTCAAATCCACCACTTCTCTCCCACGAAGAAAAGTTCCAAAAATAAGTATGCCACTAGTTTTACTTATTCTATTTTTAGCAAATAAATATGAATATCTAATTCATCATAATCATAGTTAAAAGAAAAAATATATATTTTTTCCTTGATCACATAAGTTCTCCTTGCAGATAGATATAGAGGTTTCATATAATTATATTTTTCTTTTGTTTTCTTTTTTATTTATAATTATTTATTTAAAATATTAAAATTCTATTAATTATTAATTTAGCTTAATATGATATTATTCATTATTTTTAATTTTAAAATTTTAATATATTAAGTAAATATTGAAATATTAAATATTATTTAAGTTTTACAATCTTATACTTTCTATCTAATCATATAACTACTAGAATTATAGTTGATATTATTTATTACTTATAAATCACATTTTTAACAATATAGTAATAACTTGATACTACTTAAGAGAGACATATCATAAATAAGCATAAGAGTATATCCTTTTAGATAGAAATAGTAAATTGAGGCATCTATTCTATGACACACTTCAACCTACCTCCATTTTTGTACTTTTCTCAGGCTTGGTGCTTTTGACAATTGTGATGGTTTCTTTATTTCTTCATGTCCGAACAAATAAGATTAGCTAGATTCAATGTTAACGAATCTTATCAAATCAACGTTGTATGATAATGCAAATATTTATTTTGTGTAGTATATATGATATTTCGCTTTTGGTAAACACAAAAATGAAAGAACTTTTCCACATATCAATAATATCCGTGTTACCTTCCTTAGTAGTAGGCTGTTTGTTGATTTTAGTATGGTATATGATAATCACCTCCCCTTGTTAGCTGTGTTTATTCATTGGCAATGATAGTGTCAAGTTTCAATCTTTAAATACTTGTCTTGACTCAATGGATCCTAGAAATAGCTCATTGAATTCATATCAACTAGCCAGAAGTAATTTTATATCGGACACTATCCAAGTTACAAACAAGCTCTGTTTGTTCCAACTGTCTGGAGTTGGCTAGATTGATCTTATCCCTCTATTGAACTCAAGTCATATGTCACAAATTCTATTCAATATTCAAGTCAATTAAATCATTTTTATCTACTAAAGTAAACATTTTATTTATCCTATTCTGGCTGTGTTGTTGCTGTCCTGACCTTTACTGGTTCCTTTTCTGTAAATTTTATTGCTAAGTTTTTCTGGAGGTGCAGCCAGAACTCAATACCTTGAAATTATTACTTTTGGCAGTTAATTGTACCATAATAAATTACTATTCTGTCAAAATCTATGTTTAGAATTTAAATTGCTGGTTTAAATTAAAATTCTTGAAATATGGTTCTTGGAATTATCTTTGATTAAAGAAAGTTCATATCATTTCTATGAGATTTTTTTTTTCTTGATGTGCAACTTGGAAATACTTCATTTTTCCACTTTTATTTTGTTTTACATTCTTATATAATTATCAACTTCAAATTATCTCTCTCATTGCCAATTTGTGTAGGATACACATGGCACCATTTAGCGATGAGTATCTCTTTGTTGAAATTGCAAATAAGGTAGCTGTTGTAAATTAGCATTTTCTCTTTTCGAGTATGTATTTGTTGTTTCTGTGTATTACGAGTTATGATTACACATATCATTATATATTATAAAATGTACCTGTGTCTAAACTTGTTTCTTCTTTGTATATTGGCTGGTTGAAAACTGTTTTTATTATTTTTTGGCTACTAAATCAAAATCAGTAGGATGTTAATTTGTATAAAGGATTTATTATTGGAATTTAAGGTGTATTACATGGATATGATCACCAGTATAGCATGCCTGTTAATCTTCTTTTCTTTAGAAGTTCAGAATGCTCAGAGTAAATATTTGTTTAATTACTGGTGACAACTTCAGTAAGATAATGAGGAAGGTTCAGAATGCTCAGATCGGGATACAGTCACAACAATCAAGAGGGAAATGAATGAGACACTCATTGTGATTGGATCAGGTGAGGAAAGGACCTGCTCAGGTTTCTGGATGGAAGAGGATGCCGCCATAGAGTGATTGGCTGCTGATCATTGCTTGGGAAGAAGTTACGTGAGAGATCAGGAGGGAAAGAGAGCTTGGGTATAGAAAGAGGACCTACCTCAGAATGCCTGGGTGACGGACTTCGCCTTTTGCAACATTCAAGTGAGTTATGATGATGAGGGAAAGAGAAGGGAATTAAAAGGGAACTCAATTCAAAACTAACCAATTTAACGGAAAATATACATCTAAACCAGTTCAACAAAAATAAGTTTGGTTCAACTCTAAACAAGGATGGAATTAATTGTGATAGAAGAGACCACAACAAGGTCATCTTCCACTTTGTTGACATAACGTGATTGTCTTCCTCTTCCTCTCTTCTATTACATTGATACCATTGAGACTCAAGTAGATGGTGGGGATGGAACCTACTTAACACTTTCTGATTTAACCTTAATTGATTCATGGTTACTGCCTCAATTTTGACAACCTTGAAGTGACTCTCTAGTACGAGAAGGTTCAATGATCTTTATAAGAAAATTGCTTGGCTATACACTTCGCCAACTTCACAATCTGTGACCAAAAGGCTTGCACTGAATCTGTTTTATGGATTAGGATTTCTTGGAGCATGATATTAACCTGATGGTGACTGAGCATTACTCTTATATGCTCTGTTTTAATAGAAATTTATGTTAAATGGTTTAGAGTAGTGTGGGTCCCTTAGTCTTGCTTGATAACTTAGTTAACCATAAATTGATAATATTCAATTTGGTTGTTTGCAAAGGAAGATAGATACAAAAATGGATTGACAATATTCCATTAATAATGGCAAGTTACACCAAACACGGGTACTACTAAATAAGGATTAGGAGAACCAAATTGACTAATTCTTTTAAAATCACACTCATGCATTGATTTATTGTCTGCTTATCAAAATAGGAAAGTGTATTTCTGACCCTGCAAAGATTCCAACTTGGTCACTTTAAATAAGCTTCTTGTGTCTGGTGTACTCTAGCTTGCGATTAGCGTGTTTTTCATATTCTTCTGCACTTACAAAAACATGTTTTAACACTTGCTTTTATGAAATTGTTATGAGAATAAATAACCAAAAAATATGGTTTAATTTGACTTGTATAGGCACTATTCTGGCAGCAGCATAACTATTATGGTGTTGATCTTACACCTTTATATGGATCTGCTTTCCAGGGATATTTTTCTCAGGTGAACTTGTTTTTATTTGTCTTCCTTCTACTATGCAAAATATATGCATATTCAGATTTTATCAACTTTTAGGGAACTAACCTAGTTGACACACAGACATAACTGACTTGGAAGCAAAATCCAATATTACTATTTCGCTACAAATGTTTTGCTATATGATATTAAATTACGTGTTTGCTTGAATGACTAATTATCCATAGACTATATCTTGCTAGAATGACTAAATTTTTTGCTAAATGGCGTTAACTTATTTGCTTGATTGACTCTAAGTATTCATATATTCTTTTATTTGTCAATATTACACAAACATTTTATCTTAGTTGCACTTTAGCTGAAATTTAGTCTACAAGTAACACACACCATGGAGAGTCATCCTGATTCCTGAATATAACTTTTGATACTTTTCTATGTACATTTTTTCATTGAAATCTTATTTTTCTTGAGTATGATGCCAAGACTTACTTCTTCCTGCCATGTGCCATTTTTATGACATTTGTTGAACTTAAACTTTTAATGTCGTAATATTATGATCATCATTTCTGCATATTAATCTGATTACTGCACCATATTCATTTTGTTCAGGGATACTGTTGATATCACACTGTTTTTTTTTTTTGGTTTTGCATTCTGTATATAGCTTATGTTTTTTCCTATCCTATTTTTGTTAAACAGCCTGTGGTTGATGCATTTGATCCAAGGTTACTGGTCTCTCCTCCTATCATCCACCCGCTAAATTTCTCTTCCATGAAGGTAGAAGTTTACTAATATTTTTGGAACTTGTTTTCATGAATAGGTTGAGTTGGATACTTATTGTCCAGGACAGATATGATTTTGTCTGAGAAGTTACTGTAAATTTTAGCTATCTCAGTATCTATTGGAATTGGCTAATCAGTGAATAAACTCGTGGTGGTAAATAAACTCGGATCAGTAAAAAATGAACAACTATAATTAGGAATTGTTTGCTTAGATCTATTTTTCTTCAATATTTCTGTAGTACAAAAACACAGATGTTGCTGAGGTGGTAACAGAGGAGTTATAAGAGTTGCTTTCCTAGCTGCAACTTTTGTAAGTTCCAGTTCATAACAAAAGAGAGGATAGCATCTAGTTTTTTGTACGAGGGAGAGAGAAATATTGTGCTGGTTGTGTAAAAAAGCTGAGACACTTTATAATCTTCATTTATGCAGAGCAAATGATGTTGTTCCTAGTTATTCATTATACACTCTTAAAATTCACTTTTTTTTTTTTATTGAAGGCGAGCTCTATGAAGCTGTTATCTTCCCTGTTCTAACACCTTGTTTTGTTTATTTATTCATTTAATAATACTAAATATGATTACAACATAAAATAAATGAAAAATTAAAGTATGATTCATTTATCAAGTAAAAGGTTGGAGGGAATGATGTTGCACAGTTATTCATTTTTCCTACCTATACTCTGTTATTCATTCATTAACTGTAGTTATTCATTTTTCCGTGTACTCTCTTAAAATTCACTATTTTTTGTTATTAAGGAAGAGGAGCTCTATGAAATTGATATTCCTCTAAGTTTTATCTCATCTGTTGGCACACGGGTGCATGGCCTAGCTTGTTGGTTTGATGTATTGTTTGATGGGAGGTAATCTTACACATGCTTTTAGCACTTGTCGTAGTTACTGCATATTTTGGAACTTAAGTCTGATGCACAAAATTTCTTCCTAAAAATGTTATCATCGTTACATGTTTTCCTTTTCTTCCTAGCTGTCATTTGTTGTTTTTTCCCTGTAAATTAAATGCATAACGGAGGCAGAATTAAGTGATTTCATTTTTATCATTTATTATTTTCAGGAACATCAAGAATAGATAAAGTTTAGTTTGTTTAGTCAGATTGCTATGGAACTTGGTTAATATTCTTTGCTTTATCATATTTGTAGTTAAATAAAACATTTATTTTATTAGTAATCTTATTAAGGAAGCAAGGGGAACGAATACTCACCCATCGATCATTTTTCTCATATGATTGTGCCCCATAGCTTCTATTGTATGTCCCTGCTATATTGTTCAACCTTTTCACGGCAGTAAGCATTTATGAACTAAATAAACCTTTTTATCATGAAATAGCAAATTATTCTTTTGTGAATCAGTTCTTAGCATACTACACGAGTTGGAAATGGAATTTTTTTAAGATTGGTGGTTAGTCTATCTATAACCAGGGAGAAGGTGGTAGGAGAAATGCTAGTTTCTTCTGTTTGCTCTAACCTGAATTTTTACTCGTGCATCCCTCTTTTGTATTCGTCGAACAATTCTACTTCAACAGTTTGTGAAAGTGAACAAACCTTTACGCATGAAAAATTGGCAGTCTGCATATATTAGATTCATACGCCCTAACATCTTTTCTAGGGCTATATCTTGTTGTAACCTTTCTTTTCAACTTGAAGAGTGCAATTTGGATATTTTGGTTTCTAAGAGCTCTCACGTTATGTTCGGGCATATCTTGCAGTTCTGTGCAAAGATGGCTTACGACAGCTCCCGGCGCTCCCACAACCCATTGGTACCAACTGCGGTGTGTCCTTGCCCAACCGATATACGTCATGGCTGGTCAAGAAATCACTGGACGCCTTCACCTGGTCTCCCACAGTGCTCAAAGTTACACAATTTACTTGACTATGTCAGGTCGGTCAATTTCCTAATCCTTAGCTGCTACTACACTGTGCTCACATCTCTATTTCCTCAATCTCTCTAAAAGCTAAAATGTGGGGACCTGGCGCCGAGCAAGGTGGAATACTGCAGACATCTTCATGCAAACTCGATCTCAAAGAGCCATATTATCGGTTATCTCAACCGCAGCCATTCGTGCTGCAACAAGACATGCAGTCACAGCAGCAGCTCATGCAGTCCCAGGTAATGCGGCTAGAACGATAAATGTCATGTGCTTCCTCGGAACTATTACTTACATGTGAATTTATCTGGATCAGGATATTTCTCCACAAATCCAGGATGGGACTGGTCCTAACATAGCAGTAACTCCTTCCCAGATCTTGGATTCATTAGATCCATTGTAACAGAGTTGTTTTTTGTGCTGGCCAGGTTTGTAAAACTCTCAAAGTCTCATACCAAATATTTTGCGAGTGCTCAACCTGTGTAAATTTACTTAGTCCATTACTGAGAACTCCTGTTGCATTCTGCTGAAGTACACTCGTGCAGGCCTTGAATGTAATAATTCTTATTTTTTCTTGATTTAATCTTATTCTAGAAATGGTCAGAATTTGATTTCATCATTTATTTTTTCTTATTTGTTACCTTCTTATAACTGCTCTTGCTCTTTCTTATTAGATTAATGAGCTAATGCTTAAGAACGGTAAATCACTGAAGCTCATATTTTTTCCATCTTGATTTGGTACGGGACATTGTTCGAAGCACCAATCTGTCTATTTTAACAACTACAAAGATAAAAATAGTTGAAAGAGTTTATTAAAAACTCTAATAAAGTGATTGTTAGTTAGAGATAGCGTAAATGTTCAAATGTTTTATAAAATTAAAGATATTTCATGTTTTAACGTATAATAAATCAAAGATATCAATAAAATATTTTTTAAATGTAAGATATATAAATTTTTAGGGGCGTAAAAAATGGCTTGATCCGTCAATCCGACTCTAGTCGATTTGAAATACATTTGATTAGTTTGGTAGGTTTTTGGATTTGGGTCAGATCGAAGATTCAGGTTGGTTTAGGTTTGAATTGTGTTCGGATTAATCTGTATTGATTTGAATTTAAGATTTAGTAGTTTTTTCAGAATTAAATTAAATTTTCTTTTAGAAATTAAGACGTATAGAATGAGAAAGATATGATAAAGATTATTAATACAAAAGTATGTATTAAGATAAAAAAGGTTTTTTTGCAAATAAATAAAAAAAGAGGTGCAACACAAAAAACATTCGACCGGAGTCTGGACCGATCTTGATATTCCCGTAAATTATAGGGTGAGGATGGAATAAATTTTTCTTCTTCTTTAGATAAATATGGGGGAAACCTTATCATCCATTCTACGGTTGTACAATTCCCTGCGGAGAAGATAAACCCTCTCCCTTACCCTTTTCCTCCTCTCTATCCGCCATGGCCTCCTCCGATTCCGTCCCACTGTCGCCGCTTCAGGCCTCGGATGCAGCGCCTCTGGCGCCGACTCCGGTTCCTGAGCAATCAACGGTCTCCATCCCTGAGGACGGTGGCGACGTTGTGCCCGAGGTGGAGACCTCGACGGGCGGAGACGAGCTTTCTCAGGTCGAATCTAGGCCTCCGGACGTTGCAGACGGCGTCTCCGTCGATTTTCGAGAGAAGATTCTTACTCCGGACGATGCCGTGCCCAACACTCCATTGCCTGATGGCGGGGTAGGGCAAATCTCTTCCGGTGGCGCAGTTCCTTCTTCCGTCGAGGGAGATGCGAAATCTGTCTCCGCTGATGAAGTATCGGGCCTTACCCAAGTTGGTGACGGGGGGCTGCAGGTTTCTAGCACCGAGAATTCCCCCGATGGAGGCGCCGTTGGGGGAAAAATTGAAGGGAAAGAGCCTTCATCCTTGGGTTCTGTTCAAAGCGAGGAGAAAGATGGGATTCCGGATGGTGGGTTGTCTGAGGATGCAATTCATGCCATATCGGAGGACAGTGCAGAGAAGAAGGCTCTTGGAGGTGAGTCGATTGAGGTTTTTATTGTTGATGGAATGCAGGATAATTTGTTTGTGAGTTATCCAAATGAAAATTATGAGGCTTCTAACGAGATGGAGTCACCTTCTTCTGCAGTAGAGGAAGGTTCTAAACCTGTGGTTTTTCAACCAACGCATGCAAAGGACCAGAAGATTGAAGCTGGTGAAGTAATTGACGCAGCGATAAATCTCGACAAGGTTGAGAAGCCTCTGGCTATTGGTGTTGATGCTATAAACACTCAGGCTGCTGACGTAAACGATGAGAAGATTGAAGCTGATGAAAAGGATGAGAAGATTGAAGGTGCTGAAGAAATTGAGGCAATAGGAAGCCTTGAGGTGGCTGAGAAGCCTCTGGATACTGGTACCGAAGCTGGAAAAATTCGTGTTGCTCATATCAATCAAATTTCTGACGATGCAACATCATGTAATGTCATTGAAGACTTGAAGAGTAGCTACCTCGAAGCTAATGCTCTTGATCCATTAATTGCTGGAGAAAATGGTGAGTCAGTACTTGTTTTGGATGAAGAAGAGGAATTTTTTGATGCTGCCACTCAGACAGCTCCTGCTGATGGCATCGTAGGGGTTTATGAGGTAGAGGCAGATGAACTAGAGGAAGGTTTTGGTTCTGATGTCCCTGCTAGGGTGGCAATCATAGAAAGCTCAGAAACAGCCAAACAGATTATACAAGACATGGATAAAGATTTTTCCAGCAGAAATGGTAGCTCAGAATTCATGCATGATGGGGATGGGGAAATTGTTGTTGAATCTGATGATGAGGTTGATACTGATGAGGATGGCAATGGGGAAGAGATATTTGATTCTGCTGCACTGACTGCTCTACTTAAAGCAGCTGCTGGTGTGTCACCTGATGGCAATATTACTCTAAGCTCCCAAGGTGCTAGTAAATTCTTCTCGGCTGACCCCCCTGCTGGACTAGGTTCTTCAGTTTCGTCCTTAAAGCCAACTCCACAGCGTTCTTTACGGTCAAGCATTTTTACTCATAAGGGTGAAATTCCTTCGCCTTGTTCTGAGGCTAGGGCATTCTCCTGATGATATTGTTGCTGCTCAAGTTCTTCATCGTCTTGGTCTTGCAGAAGGCATGAAACGTGCGAGGCAAACTGGTCGTGCATTTAGTGCTGAAAGTGCCAAGAGAAAGGCAATGCAGCTAGAGGCTGATGGCAAGGAGGATTTGGACTTCTCTTGTAATATTCTTGTCCTTGGAAAGACTGGGGTGGGCAAGAGTGCTACTATTAATTCTATTTTTGGCGATCTGAAGACTAAGACAAATGCATTTAAGCCAGCCACAACTTATTTGAGAGAGATTTCAGGAACTTTAGAAGGGATTAAAATTAGAGTTGTTGATACTCCAGGACTCAGTACTTCTGCAATAGAACAATCATCAAACAGAAAGATACTCATCTCGATAAAGAAATTTATCAAAAGATGCCCGCCTGACATTGTTCTTTATGTAGATCGCCTTGATACGCAGACGCGTAATCTGAATGATTTGCCTCTGTTACGCTCGATTACTAGTATATTGGGTTCCTCCATCTGGTTTAATGCTATTGTTGCTCTCACACATGCTGCCTCTGCTCCGCCAGAAGGGCCAAATGGTTCTGCTCTTAGCTATGAGATGGTTGTAGCTCAGAGGTCACATGTTGTTCAACAATGTATTCGTCAAGCAGCTGGAGACATGCGCTTGATGAACCCGGTTGCTCTGGTTGAGAACCATCCTTCTTGTCGAAGAAACAAAGAGGGTGAAAGGGTATTACCTAATGGGAAAAGTTGGAGAACAGAGATGCTCCTTTTGTGTTACTCTTCAAAGATATTATCTGAAGCTAATTCCCTTCTGAAACTTCAAGATTCTTCTTCTGGGAAGCTCTTTAATTTCAGGTTTCGATCTCCACCTCTTCCATATTTGCTGTCATCACTTCTGCAGTCCAGAACACACCCAAAGTTATCTGCTGAACAGGGTGGTGAAAATGATGATTCGGATATTGATTTGGATGATTTATTGGATGTAAACGAAGAAGAAGATGAATACGATCAACTTCCACCCTTTAAACCCCTTAAAAAGGCTCAGCTTGCTAAGCTTACTAAGGAGCAACGCAATGCCTACTTTGACGAATATGATTACCGGGTTAAACTTATTCAGAAAAAGCAATGGAAGGAAGAACTAAGAAGAATCAAAGAGATGAAGAAGAGAGGAAAAATCAAGCAAGATGATCTTGGTTATGGAGATATGGGTGAAGATGATCAGGAGGGTTCACCTGCAGCTGTGCCAGTACCTTTACCTGATATGGCTTTGCCGCCTTCTTTTGACTGTGATAACCCAGTACATCGATACCGTTTCCTGGAGCCAACGTCGCAGCTTTTGACTAGGCCTGTTTTAGACACACATGGTTGGGATCATGACTGTGGATACGATGGTGTCAGCATTGAACAATCTCTTGCTCTTGCTAATTACTTTCCTGGAGCCATTGCTATCCAGGTCACTAAAGACAAGAAAGAATTCAGCATTCAGTTAGATTCCTCCATTTGCGCCAAGCATGGAGAAAATGGTTCAACTCTTGCTGGCTTTGACATCCAATCTGTTGGAAGACAGCTTGCTTACATACTCAGGGGTGAAACCAAATTCAAAAACTTCAAGAAGAATAAAACTGCTGGTGGAATATCTGTAACGTTCTTGGGAGAAACCATAGCTACTGGTTTGAAAGTTGAAGACCAGATTACAATTGGAAAGAGGGTGAATCTGGTTGCAAGCACAGGTGCTATTCGTGCTCAAGGTGATGTGGCCCTTGGGGCCAACCTTGAGGCACGGCTCAGAGACAAAGATTATCCAATTGGCCAGTCCCTTTCTACTTTGGGTTTATCCCTGATGAAGTGGCATGGTGACCTGGCATTGGGAACAAATCTGCAATCTCAGTTTTCCATTGGAAGAAACTCAAAGATGGCTATTCGTGTTGGGCTTAACAACAAGCTCAGTGGGCAGATTACCATCAAGACAAGTACCTCAGAGCAGCTACAGATGGCACTATTTGCTTTAGTTCCAACTCTGGTGTCACTATTCAGGAGTTTCTGGGCTGGTGAGTCATTTTTGGCTCACTAACTTCTATTTGGTAATTGGTAGAGTGGTTGTTGAGCACCAAGTTTATCGCAAGTTTTGAATTCTTGAAGCTCATTATGGTTTAGTTTGGTCAATTTTATTTTATCTGAATCTGCTATTTTGTTGAACATCAAATAAATGCACTTTATGCTCTTATCTTGTTGAAACCTCACTAGAGGAATTGGAACAATATTTGTTCTAATTCTTACAATCAACAAGGCTTAATCATAATGATGATTGGCTTGATGAAACATTTTTTTTTCTACGTACTGTTCATTCAGATATTTTAGAACTTCAAGTCTTAGAGAGATAGCAGACTATTCACTGATAGCTAATTTTGTGGTTTGACATGCTATTACATTTATCATCATCTGTGTTTATTCTTTGGTATAAGTGATTGCATATGCTCTCTAGATGATAATTCTGGTAGCAAGTCATGTTAGTTTCCTCATGAAAGGAGGTAAGAAGTTGCTTCTTCACAGTTTCCAGAATGCCTTGTGTCGAAGGGAAGAAATTCTTTTAATATTCAGATATTTATTTTTGTTTAGTTTGATCTCCTTTTTTACTCGTCTTCTAATTATAAGGTGTTCTGTTACTTAAATCTCTGTTGGCACCTTGACCTTGCGTAAGTCGGTACTTCACCCTCCATTTTGGATGCTCAATGAAAGGCATATTACCTTTGAAGTGAAATATAATTAATTTTCACACGCCTTATTCTCTTCTAACATATTCTTTTGAAGAAACCTTAACTCGACTTCAGCGTATTTAATAATCAATTTCAGTCAGTCGATTTTATAGCCTTCTTTGTTGAACTTTCCTGGTTCGTAGTCTCTTCTAACACATCTAAGAGGCTTTAAAGATTCTGAGATCGTCGGTGAAACTCTGCACTTGTACTTTGCCTTCAGCACAAATGACTGCCTAATGCTCCCTAGGTGATATTTTTCGTAACAAGTCAGGCTACATTCATAATGAAAAGAGGTAAAGAAGCTGCCGCTTCTCCAGTTGCCAGAATGTCTTTGTGCATAAGTGAAAAACTTTTCTTAACTGTCGTATGATATTTTTGTTTAGTTTGATCTTTTATACTCCATAATCAGAACTGTAGGGTCCTTAACGTTCCATCCAATATTTGACTCTTACTCCTTTCATGTGCAGAGTTTCTATAGCTCACTTTTCATGATCTTGAGCTTAATTCATGCTCTTTAGCGTATTTAACTTGTACAGGAAAGGTTAGTTATAGCTCACATTTTAAATAATCGCGCACGCACACGCTCGCACGATAATTTTTTATGTTATTAATTTTTTTTAATTCTCTCTCCCCTTTTGTTTTCTATTCAAAACTTATGACTCAGATTTTTTTTTTCCAAATCTAAATTTAAATTTCTCTCACTCTTGCTCCTTTCTTCTTTTTTATTAAGATTTATATTACATCGTAGAAGCCCTAGTTGCTATGTGTAATCCCTTGAGACGGTCTAGTGATTAGCGTATGAGGTGCTGTCACCATGAGGTTTGAGGTTCGAATATCGGTTTAGTCGAGGTAAATGTTTCCCTTATGCGCTAGTCACTATTCTAAAGGCTAGTAGCTATCCGTGATTTACCTTTTCCGTGTTGGCCCTAGACGGGTTGGTGGGAGCGCTGAGGACGAGTGTAATTGCCTTTTGCCACCTAGTTGCTATGTGTAGCAGTTATTTGGACAATTAGCTGTTTTAACGTGTAACAACTATAATGTACGAGCCATAGTTGCTATAATGTGTAGTAGCTTTTACCTCGCCATACGCCTATGACCTGTGTACCTGCATGAATCTCCTTCCATATCCGTGGGGTCGGTACTAGGAGGATCACTAAGGTAGGGGATCTATCTTTTATAATGTGTAGTAGTTAATTGGATCGTTTAAAAAACCTTTTTTTTTTTTTGATAAATCTTAAATTTTTTTAATTATGAAATTTATAGAAAATTTATCAAACATCATTTCTCATATTTCATAATCAACGGTAAATCATTTATTTTAAGTTATATTTTTTCCCTAATTCTAATATATTATTTATACATAATTCTAAATGATCTATTTAATATAGGAGAAAAATATATTTTTTTTTATTGGGCATCAACCAAGTGTTTATTGTAAGTATCTTTGGTTGATTTTGATATAATCAACTAAGTTAAGTTAGACTCTGCAATATTTGATGCCTTTTGTCTAAGTGTGCAGGGATTTAAGAATACAAGAAGTCGAACGAAAGACGCAGCGGACGAGAAGGATGACACGGGAAGCGAGTTGATGGACTCGATGCATCTGAGGGACGAGAAACTGCAGAAGAGTACACCGACAGACGAAAAGGACGTGTGTGACACTTCTAAGGGTCAAGAAGTCGCTGAGAACATAGCAATCAATTGCTCACAAATGGAATCGGTTTAGTTTAATCAAATAGAATTTTAAAATTAAAATTGAATAGAATAAATTAAAATAATTTATTAAAATAAATCAAAATTTCCAATTAACTGAATGAAGATACTCTGATAATATTCGATTAAAAATTGAATTGGTTAAATTGAACTAATTAATTTTTTTTCATCAAATCAAACTTATGGAAATTTGTTATTAAAATCTAACAAATTATATCAATATAAAATTAATTAATTCGACTGGTTATTAAATCTCAAACTTTTCTTATATCAACTAATGACATCATCAATCAATTATTATTGAAAAGTCTTGTAAATTATATATAAAAATTAAGTTAATGTTTTAATTCTAAGTTGTTGCTACACATTGTAGCAACTACTTGGATATTTAGCTACTACACGTTGTAACGATTAGGGCTTTTACGTTGTTGCATAAATCCTAATATTATATTAAGATTAGAGTGAATTACAACTTAAATTGAAATAACTTACAATCGAATAAATTGTGGGAAATGATGCTTGATAAGTTTCTTGTAAATTATATAACAAAAAAAAACTAAATTTTATTAAAAAAGATTATTAACATTGTAAGAATGTATGTTGTAGGCTTCAAAAGCTTGATACTTCTATCTAGATATTATAAAGACTTGGCTGACACTCAATAAAGATAACATATATTTTTTTCTATATTAAATAGATCATTTAGAATCATGTATAAACAATATATTATGATCAGAGTGAATCAGTGAATTATAACTTAAAATGAAATGATTTACCATTGGTTATGAAATATGAGAAATGATGCTTAACAAGTTTTCTATAAATTTTATAACTAAAAAAAACTAAGATTTATCAAAAAAAGATTTTTTGGACTGTCCAAGTAGCTGCATATGTTATAGTAGCTATGTCTCGTATGTTGTAGCTGCTACACGTTAAACCAACAAACTATACAAGTAGTTGTTGGACGTTGTAATAACTAGGACTTGTATGTTGTAGCATAAATTTTAATAAAAAAATTGTACAGAGCTGAAAAATAGACAGTAGAGTGGACATGTTTACGATCGAGAATGGAGAGGGGTGTTAAACAAAGCAGCGTTGACTTTATTTGCAATGACAGTTTGGGGAGCTTCCAACTAGCTCAAGAACAAGTATGCGGTTGTAAGTTGTGCTTAGCTTGTAGTGCCTTTGTTTTGCTTCCATGCAGGAGCGGAAGACGATGCTGAAGGAGGGAGTGAGAGCGAGAGAAATTTAGATTTGAGAAAAAGTCAAGCCATAGGTTTTGAAAAGAGGACAGAGAGAATAAAAAAAAAATAGTAATGTAAAGAAATCGAGCTTGTAACGCTATGTAAGCACGACGCTCATGATTGCACAGGAGACATTAAACAACATATCATCTTTGTATATATATACACAGAGATGATATGCTCCTTGATTCGTTGTCCATGTTATTCATCCGCGACTGAGAGGTTGGGATGCCCATAAGTGATTTAGGCGCCCAAAGTGAATGCACTCGGGATGTCCGAATCACTTTCGGACGCCTTGACCTCAGTTGGACCAATGATGTAGATAGTGAATCGGGGAGCATATCAACTCTCTCTCTATATAAGATTTTAATATGTTATCCATCTTATGCCGCACTTCTAGTATAAAAAAAATCTTTGGGTTTAAAGTTTATGGTAATATTTAGCGTTTACGAAGTAAAAAAAAAAAAAAACTAAGGGCACACTTGCTAGACATGAATGGAATAGGGTGGGAATGGAATCATATGTGGAATGAAATGAAATAGATATTTCATTCCAATGGTTGGTATCGGGTTGAGAATGTAATGCTTATTACTCATTTGATTCTAATCTTATGATTGGTAATTCCAAAATAAACAATAGGAATGAAATGATATTATTTGTATTATAAAATTATCCTTTAAATAAAATTAAATAAATATTTACTTTATTCTAATTTTATTAAATTTTTTTAATAACAAATGATAAAATATATTCTCAAAATGTGTTTAAATAAATATTCAATTCGATAATAATCAAAACAATTCAAACTATATATCAAATAACCAACGTAATATAGCGTTGACTTCTAAAAAAAAGTTAAAAAATTAAAAATAATTTTAATCATCATCCAAATATGATCGACAATATTAATCAAACTATTATTAAAAAATTTAGACATCACCATTGATAATAACTTTAACGAAAAGTTTTTTTTTTTTTTTTTTTTTGCCCTCAGGGCATAGCACAGATGGTGGACGTATAGTATCTCTGATGTAATGGTCAAGAGTCGATTCTCAGGAACTGACGACCTAGGGTTTACCCTGCCATGCGCTTATGGCCTATGTACCTGTATGAACCTCTCTTCATATCCGTGAGGCTGATATTAGGGGGACCATTAAAATAACGGATCTATCTTTTTTTAACGAAAAGTACTTAGTCATGCTAAAAAACACTTCAATTTACTAAATTGGGATTTGGCTATATGAAAATACTTTTGTAGGATGTGAGAACAAATAGAGTGGAGGAAAGAGACGTGAAAATCGAGTGGAGAGGGAAGATGGAGCAAAACCGATAGAGATGAAAAGGGAGGAGATTTGGTTTTATCATGTAAAAAAAAGAATATAGGGGATAATTTTAACAAATATCAAAAAAGGAAGATAGAGGATGAAATGAAATGGTGATTCCTTCGTATCTCCAAGAAAATCACTATTCCCATTAAATTAGGAATCAACATTCCATATGAATGGGGATTTTCATTTTTATAGAAACAAGTATTAGAATTGAAATGGGGTTGGGAATGCCTATACCATTCGCATCCTTCGTATCTCCAAGAAAATCACTATTCCCATTAAATTAGGAATCAACATTCCATATGAATGGGGATTTTCATTTTTATAGAAACAAGTATTAGAATTGAAATGGGGTTGGGAATGCCTATACCATTCGCACCCCATTCCACTCTACCAAACTCTACCAAGCATGCAACATAAAGTGATCAGCAATATATTATCCTTCCCTCTCCTCTCTCTCTATATAAGAATGATATCTTACATAATTTTCTCTACACAACGATGGATGACAGTAGACGTGGATCATTTAATATGACCAAAACTCATGTTTTTTATTCACTCCCTTATCGGTATGCAACACTTTTCTCTCTCCTGTATGCAAATCTCTCTCCTACATATAAGGTGACGCTTATCTTTAAAGATCAACACCTAGCACCAATGCTGGTTTAGGTGTTGTCTTTCAAGAATAGCACTAGCGCTAGTTTGAAACAGCACCAGCTGGTGCTGGTCTTGAAAGACCAATACCAACGTAATACTGTCTGGTGTTGATTTTAAACCATTATTGTTACTAGTCTTTAAAGACCAGTACTAACGTTAAAGACTAACATCATGTTGGTGCTGGTCTTTAAAGACCAATACCAACGCTGGTTTGAAACTAGTACCACGTTGGTGCTGGTCTTTAAGCACTAACACAAGCTTTAAATCATCATTAGCCAGCACCATGTTGGTACTGGTCTTTAAAGACTAGCATCAATGCTGGTTTGAAATCAGCACCAACCAACACCACGTTAGTGCTGATTTTGATAGACCAATACCAACCTGGTGCTGGTCATAGCACCAAGGTGCTTGAAGACCAGCACAAACTGTTTGGTGCTGATTTTAAATTAGCGTTGATATTGGTTTTTCAAGACCACCACGAATGTGGTGCTGGTTGGTGCTAATTTTAAACTAGTGTTGGTGTTGGTCTTTAACGTTGGTATTAGTCTTTAAAGACTAGCACTAATGTTGGCTTGAAACCAGCACCACGTTGGTTATAATATTTCAAAAAAAAAAAATAGATTTGCTATATTAACGATCCCCCTAGTGTCAGCTCTACGGATATGGAGGGAAGTACATGCAGGTACACATGCGTTAGGTGTATGGTGGGGTAATTCTCAGATCGTTAGTTTCTGAGAATCAACCTCTGACCATTACGCCAGAGATGTCATGCACCCACCGTTTACGTTACGCCTTGGGGGCGGTTATGATCTTTCAAGACTAGCACCAACGTGGTGCTGGTTTCAAACTAATGTTGGTGGTGATCTTTAAAGACCATCATCACCTTACATGCATGAGAGAGAAAAATATTATACGTAGATGAGAGAGAAAATAAAATAAATTTTTTTTGGCCACATCATATGATCCACATATGCGGTTATCCACCATTATACATCATTATGTAGGGTATATATATATATATATATATATATATATATATATATATATATATATATATATATATATATATATATTTATTTATTTATTTATTGAAAAAACAGAGTAAGAATTGAAAAAGCACGATCTAATTAAAAAAAGAATTAAAATATTCTTAGTAGAAAATAGGAGTAGGACTAGAATAGCTAATTCTATTTTTTTTAAAAATTTTTGTCAATTCAACTTTTGAATTTCTTATTCTTTGACCCTTCGCTATCTAGCAAAATTTCAATTTTAAAATCATAATAATGTTCGTAGAAGGTTTATTAAATTTATATTGAGATAACAATTTGTTGAGACTTATAATTAGTCTCGTTGTTTCAGTGTCCATTAATTTAATGATCTACTAAGTACCATAGTGCTAGTCAATAAATTATAAACAACAATCTAATTCACGTAATCACGTTCATATGAAACTTAATTATTTTTGAAAAAAAAGAGAATTTATTTTATAAATTATTGCTCTGGAACGACAATATTAATGTTTCTTTTATTGTCAAATAACCCATACCCGTTGATCCTCTGTTTATTTTGCTTTGAACAATTTTATTTTATTTTAAAAAAAATTCATTTGGATGCCCCAATCGTCATCGTCCTATCGAACCCTCAAAATCAACTACCCACTCGCGGCCTGCCATACCGCCACGCCTCTATTTGTCATTTGATGAGCCGGAGATCACGCTCGATCCCGGGCCGATCCCGAGCTCCACGGCGCCTTCTCCCCTCCTCGCCTTCAATCTTCTGTATCTGTTCCTCGTTGCCTTGATACGCTCGAACCCTAGTCTTAAGGAGCCAGCCTTCCCCTTTTTGGCCTTTGGAACGTTTATCGATCAGCAATTGAAAAGTGAAATAGAGGCTGTCTGTCTTTGTTCTTCCGATCGGGACGAGTATCTATGAGGGCGGGGGAGTGGATGGAGCGCGGGGCTGGTCCCTGGAGGGACCAAGTTCGGGAGCTGCAACTGCGCATTCGGAACCGATTCCGTGTGGCGGTCGTTCGCCGACGGCACCGTCTTGTGGAGTCGGACTACTCGAGCCCCGTGAAGCGCTGGCTCCACCGCCTCCGGAACATGTGGGTTGTGAATCCGGCTCCTGACACTCCAACCTCGTCGATGAGGTTCTATCGTAAAAAAGGTTTGCTTTTGTAAGTTTGCAACCTTCTTTAATGTGTTTATTATCATTATTATTATTATTATTCTTTTTTGCGGTTCTGTTTCCTGAGATTTTTAGTTCTTGTTTGTCGACATTGTTTGTGAAGCTATTTGTGATATCACAAAAAGGGAAAAAAAAAAAAATCTTGAACCTGGTGTTCCTAGCCCGACCTCCGCAGACATTGGTCCTTATATATATATATATAGATTCTTGTTCCTTCAATCATATTGTTGATGGATATAATTATAGTAACAGAAGACAAGTTTTTAAATGTCCATGCCATTTAGTAAAAGGTATTGTTTGTTTTGTTAATCATGACATGCTTGAAAGAAGTAGAGGTATAATTTATATTAAGACTGTATTTTGAAACTAACTCAACTGTGAGTAAATTGTTCTTCTTGCACCAAGGCATAGAGGTTTTTAATGACTGCTGCTTGTTTTGTCATTGTTGAACTATTAATTTTAGTTACTATTCACTAGTTTTGAGGTAAAATAAAGACTTTCATAAATGGAGCAATGATTTCTTAACATGATTGCCCCTCTCATGGATCGTAAATGTAAAATCCTTTTCTCTAGAATGTTTGGATAAAAATGACATAAGGACTGTTGCATCCGAGTTCAATTTTTGATCTTTGTTAGTTTTCCAATCCATTAAGGCTACAATTTTCTTAACTATTTCCTCTATTATAGTTATTTTAACTAATGTGTCATGCTCAATTAGTGTGGAAATTATCTATGTACTCTAGTATGAAATTGTAAAAAGATTTGGAGATGCTTACATTTTCATTCTGTCTGATTTCTAGTGCTAGAATAGACAAATTGTCCTTCATGTTTATGACAAGTTCTTTCTCCCTCAAATAGGGCTACCATTAAAAAAATGTTAATATAAGTTAGGGAGATATCTGGAATGGAAAACCAAGTCGAATATTGCGATAATGTGTGGAATAACCACATGCTTTTAGGTTTTAATTTCGTTGAAGGAAATGAAGTGAATTGAAGGCATGAATCAAAAGATTAAACTGCCCTTCTGTTTGGGTTGAACTACACCACATATGGATAGGATAACTTTAGGCATATACAACTTCCTGCCATGCCACAAACACTTTTGTTCTTTCCGAGTGGCACCTTGAGTTCTCCTCATACATCTTCTCCTAGGTGTTGATTGGACTATTGTCATCTTTCATTGGATTAAGATTGTTGATGCAATTATAGTAAATTTATGTTTCTATCCCTCTAATCTCCCCCCAAGTATACAGGATTATTCTGGACACTAAAGTAGTTTCCCATCATCACAAGGTAAACCACATGTTGGAAAAATTAAACTCGATCAATGGTTGGCACTTTCTTTCTTTTTTGTATCTTCTCCGTCCTCCTTTCTGGCCTCTCAGTTAAACAAAGCCTAGGTAAAGTTTTGTGTCTTGTTAGTACTTTGTACTACATTTAACCAACTCGTGGATATTATTTGTCTTACATACTTCTCTTTCATTTGTTATGTATTCTTCTCAAAACATGATATGGCTTGTTGAGAGCAAAGATAAGGGAACAATTACTAGCTTGTTCTCCAATTCAACTGCAGTTGGCAAAGCCATAAATGATGAATCAATCTTAGTTCGTATGGTTCAAGCTTTGGCTGTCCCTGTTATTGGTAATGCTTGTTATGTATTTATGCATGGCCTTAATCATGTCCAGGTATGGTTTAGCTTGATTAATTTTTTCCTGAAACCTTATAATCATTTATCTTACATGGTCTTTTGTCTCCTGGGATGCAGATATATGGTGTGGAAAAATTACACCAGGCTTTTAAGCAAAGACCTGAAGGCAAGCCCTTACTAACGGTATGCCTTAATCAATTTCTAAATCCACCTTAATGAACTTGCTACGTTTTGACTCATTTATGTACAATAGACACTTTCCAGGACGCCACATTGGCTGGAGCTTTGTGCATCGGACTGTCCTTTTATGATATTCCTATTGTAGACCTCCCTGTGATGAACCTTGTTCTATATTATCAGTGCTCTTATTGTTTTGCAAATGCAAATTTTCATTTTGACCACTGCAAGACCATCAATATATTTGTATATAAGAAAACATAAAGGTGTTATCTCAAAATCATCTTGATCACCTTTCCAATGGTTAAAATGACAATATGAGATGGCCATTGTATTCATTATGATCCTAGGAATCCATTCATGTTCTTTAATTTTTGACTTTCACCATTAAAAGATCATTACCAGATTTATTTTTTTCAAAACACTTTGATTGACTTTTCAGTGGTTACCACCATTGTTTTTTTTAATGTGTTTTCAAATTGATTGTTGTATGTCATAGCCATCATTGAGCCTTGTCAATTAGTTTATATGTGAATATTAGGATTCAGTTGTAGTTGTCATCTTAACTTTTCATTCTTCCCAGGTTAGTAATCATGTTGCAGCTGTTGATGACCCACTTGTGATAGCTTCTTTGCTTCCACCAAGTAGTTTGTTGAATGCTCATGATCTAAGATGGACTCTCTGTGCAACTGATCGTTGTTTTAGGAATCCGTTGCTGTCTGCATTTTTCCATTGTCTCAAGGTTCTACCAGTTTCACGTGGTGATGGTGTTTACCAGAAGGTACAATGCCATTATTGCTTCCATCAGATTGTTTAACTATGAATTAAGGTTTATTTAAATTGGAAGGAACTTGTATTGTGTGTATGTGTATATCTTAATCTAAACATTTCACCCTCAATGCCCACCTGGATGTTACTGGTCATAATTCCGTTGTTTAAATAACACTTTTGTTATTGAAGTATATTTTCTTATTCACAAATCGACCACAACAGCAAGATGAAATTTCAAATTTGCAATTGCTTTAGTTAAAATCAAGAACCTCAAAATAACTCAAAGGTGGATTATAGGCAATCTTTATGAAACTTGGTTTTACCGGTGCTATGACTTATTTCTTTGATCTAATTTTTCATGGGCATGGAAGTGTGAGAAGGGCCTACTTTGTTGTTTTGGATATTTCCCTTGGTTCCGTTGTTGGTTGATACTTCATTATGTCTTATGCATTGCATGCTTAATCCAATATGCAAAGTCTTTTCAAACATATTTGATTATTTTCCACCACTACTACTTTAAAAGGTTCTTTACTCTAGCTAGCAGGTTTCTCGCTTCATTGACATTAGATCTCTCTCTCTCTCCCTCTCTCTCTCTCTCACACACACACACAACTCTATTAGATCTGGATTCTTGCTTTATCTTTATAATATTTTCATGTCATGTATGAGTTATTGCTTTTTATGCTCATTTATGCTCTTCAATTTTATTCCACAAAGTTAACACTTGTATTTGTTTTTCCTAGGGAATGGATAGTGCTCTATCCAAGCTGAACAATGGTGGATGGGTCCATATATTTCCTGAAGGAAGTCGCTCTCGGGATGGAGGTAGAACTATGGCTGCTGCTAAGAGAGGGGTTGGAAGGTAAGATATGAATGAAGATTTTTTTTTTTTAATCTTGATGTGAGTCTGAATAATCAATCACAAGGCTGGAGCATATGGACATTGTAGCTAAATTATCCCAGGACTACACGCCATGTTATTTGAACTCAAGTTTGAGTGTGAAACATGGGTATTATATTGTTGTTGAAGTCAAACATTTGAACATGGTTTGGATAAGATCTCAAGTGTGAATATATTCTTACTATGGTTGTGTTATGGCAACATGGATATGGAAGATCAAAGTTAATGAATAATAAATTGAACCTGAGTGTCACATGACATACCGTAATATTTCTGATAGCGGCGTTGACCAATTATTTTTTTCTGTTAGTGTACCAGAAATGAAAAAACTAAGAAAGGTATGTGAGATTATTAGAAAAATTGCTATCAGAGTAAATAAATGTAAATCTAATGGTTCTTATAAAGAGAGAAAGTAGATTAGGATTATATGATCATATGAACATGAGTTTTGTAGTTAGATGAGTTGAAGAGATTATAATAAAACCTGCTTACTTTGCCTAATTTTGTTGGTCTCCACGAAAGCAATTCAATTTCCTGGAGGGCCAATTGTTGCACCTTATATTTTCAATGGCCCAAGCCAGGGACCAAGTGGCAGAGAGAACACTAAAAAGAATTCAAAAAGAGATTCAATGATATACTGTATTCATTCATGTGCTGATTTGTTGATTTAACCTGTGGTCCAGTTGATTCAGCAATTTGTCGATTTAACCTTGCTTATATTCCTGTTTTCACAGATTAGTGATAGATGCAGATACAACTCCTATCGTTATTCCCTTTGTTCACGCTGGAATGCAAGAAATTATGCCTATAGGAACACATTTCCCAAAGATAGGGAAAAATGTACGTTTCTGTTTCCTTTATGCAACACTTACCGTTCATTGTTTTCATATCCTTTTACAGTTCACTACCTATTTGAATGCTTTATTGTATTTATTACATAACTCGATTTACAAGCAGGTCACAGTGCTCATAGGGGATCCACTTTTCCTGGACGATTTGGTCGTGTATAAGGATGATTCCCAACATGTCTCCACTGGCATCCTATACGATGCTGTCTCGACCAGGATTGAACAACAACTCCAGGAGCTAAAAGCTCAAGTTGATCGATTAGCAGCTGAACAAGAATTAGAAATCAGGGATGTAGATAATAGAGATTGCGCAACTAGAATTTGGCAGCAGGTTGATTGGGAAGCATTTGGCATGCAAAACATACTAGAGGAACCAGCAGGGACAACTAGTAGGGCAACACATAATCATCCAATACAAGTTCTTGAGCAGTCTCCTAAGTCCAATTTTTCTCGGAGTATTAAGCTGGTTGATGAAGGTGGGATTGTCTCAAGAATTCGCGGTTTTATGGATCCATCTGAGCTTATGGGTTTTGCTGCTAGAGGTCTGTTTATCAATGGTAGGATAATGGATGAGTGTCATTAGATCCTCTGAGATGGTGCCCTATTCAGGCCTGAAAACATTTTGCACGATGGAACTTGTTCTGCGGTACGAGTTTTTATTTGTTTAGCCACTAAAAGTTTCAAGCAACGGGCGACGCCCATGTTTGGGTGAATCAACAAAAGAAATGGAAAATTTATTATTCAGAGCTGCTGCCTCTTTCTCAGAGGATCATTTCTCATCTTCATCGTGATACATGGACGGAAAGGAGGATTGGGAGGTTTATCAATAGGCCTAATCGACTTCCATTTTGACTATCAAGTTGGCGTCAGGAAAATCTGAACAGACAACAGTGACATTAAGGCGAATCAAATGTCACAATGGCGGAGCTGCACAGCGCAGCAAGCGGAGCTGCGGAAGCTCCGGCGGAACTTCAGCACCAATGTCCTGGCTCTTGTCAGCAGGTTGGCTTCTTCAAGAGGGATTCATTGATGAGTAAACGGACGAAGGGGATTTTTATCTATCAATTGATGAGTAAAAACTAAATATTATGTCCATAAAATACCATAGTAATTAACGTTCGAAACATGTGAGTTCCATTTTTCCTTCTCACTTCATATTCTTCTCAAGAAGAAGAATGAAAGAAGTTTTATATTGGATGCCAAAATGAAGTTTCTAATGCATGCAAGGAAATCAAGGGGAAGTTTCGAGGAGAGGATTTGAAACCTCACTGACGATAAGGAAAGCAATCGTCACTTGTCTTCTTATTGCTGCATCCATGAAAACATAAACAGGGTAGGGGGTTGGTGGTGCATTGGTGTTGGTAGTAGGTGGATCTAACTCGTGGTAAACAATAGACGAGATTGATAATTTCTTAAATTCCACGAGTTAGTTTAAGAATTAACTTAAAGTCCCAAGGATGCAAGACATCCACTTAATTTTTTCATAGAATCTATTTTCGATGAATTAACGGAATTTTTCTTAATGAATGATTGATTTAAAAATATTAGATCGATGGATCGCTCTAATATTTTTGCCATATAAATTTTATATTTATATCCTTCTATATTTATAATATGGATTCTAGGGCCCGCTGATTTTGGGGTTCCATATTTTTAAAACCCTGCTACGGTCGTCTTTCAGTCTCGCTCCCACCTTCCTTCACGTCCTCCCTTCCTTCACCCCCAATGGAAGACCACCACCGCTCGCCCTCTTCTTCCTCCCAACAAGATGGCAACCAAACTCCACTCCCATTTGCCTCCTTTTCTCTCTCTCTCTTCTCCCCTCATCTCTCTTCTTCTTCCTCTCCCTCCTCTTTGCTCGCTCCCATCCCTTTCCGCCTCAAGATCCCTTCTCAGATCACCTCCCTCTCCCTCGCCCTCTTTCACTCCCCCTCCTTTTCCTCCCTCTCCGCCCCGTCGAAATTCTCCAGCTCTCTCTCTCTTTCCCGCTTCTCCCTCTTCCGCAGCCGCCCCGCCGACCCCCTCGTAGCCGCCGGCGCCCGCCGCTGCGCCATCGTCTGGTTCCGCGCTGATCTCCGCCTCCACGACCACGAAGTCCTTTCCGCCGCAAATGACGACTCCCTCTCCCTCCTCCCGGTCTTCGTCTTCGACTCCCGGGATTTCGGGCACTCCGCGGGCGGATTCGACCGGACCGGCCTCCGCCGCGCTCGCTTCCTTCTCGACTCTGTGGCTGACCTCCGTGCCGGGCTGCGCCGCCTCGGATCCGATCTCGTGGTGAGGATCGGCTGCCCAGAGGTGGTGCTGCTGGAGCTCGCGCGCGGAGTGGGCGCCGATGCGGTGTACGCTCACCGGGAGGTCTCCCATGATGAGGTGCGCGCGGAGGAGCGAGTTGGAAAGGCGATGGAGGACGAGGGGATCGAGGTGAAGTATTTTTGGGGGAGCACGTTGCACCACATTGAGGATTTACCGTTCCAGCTGGAGCAACTGCCCACCAGTTATGGAGGGTTTAGGGAGAAGGTGACGGGCGTGAAGGTAAGGAAAGCGATTGAGGCACCGGAGAAGCTTAATAGAATGCCATCAAGAGGAGGTGTCGAGCCTGGGGAGATCCCTAGCTTGCAAGACCTTGGGTTCAATCAGGCACCAACCATGTCACAGGTCATCTCTGAATTTTCACTGTTCTAAGACCTATAGTCGTCCATATCAGCCAAGATCATAGTTTTTTTACTCTTACAAAAGAAATTAATAATCTTTTGAATCCTAAAGGAAATTTTACATGGCTTAAACAAGGGAAAAGGATTGTTGTAAAGAGAACTGGAATTTCATGAGCCAACGGTAGCTAAAAAATGCTAATGAGATAGTTTTACCTTAGCTGATTTATCTGGCTTTGCCATCCTAAACAAACAACTGCTACTAATTTCTAAGGATAAATGTCCGTGCTTAGTGCTTCCAATAGCAACATTTTAATTCTGGGGAGAAAACAGTATTTGTTTTTTTGGTAAACGTTCATAAGGTGGAATATTCATCATTGGTGTTCATTTATACTCTATCACTGAATCATGATCTACTACTTGAACAATTTATATTTTGTTTCTGAAAAATTGGTAAGAAGTCTTCCTGTGATCATCAAAAGCCCTTGCATGAAGAAGTCTGTCTTCATGAAATTCAACAACAATTTTAAATTTGCATCACTAGGGTACAAAATATCAAGCCGTGCCAGAATTTCGGACTTTGACTGCAATGATACCATTTTAGTACTATGCCCACGTTTCAACATATGATGCCGGTAGAGAATTGGAGTGGGAAAGAGAAAAAAGATGAACACAAAAAGAGAATACAATTATGTATCTAACTTTGGAATCATGGTCCATCTAGAATGATGCAGTTTTAAAATTGTATTTTATCGACATAAGCTATAAAAAAATATCAAACAATATTTTTATTCATCTTCATTCATTTTGTAGCATGTTGAAGGGTATTCAATGTAGTATGACACAATACTCATCGACATGATTGACACAATGACATATAATAGATTACCGGTGACAAGTAGTATTTACTCTTGCTAATTATTGGATCAGTATGTTTCCACTATATCACTTGACATGGTACAAGATTTAAAACCTTGGACATCACTATACCTCGTGGAAAAAGAATACATGTTATTTGTTATTAAGTTTTTTTTTTTAAATTCTCTCAGTTTTTCCTCATTGAGATGGTTTTTGCTCTTGCCAAAAGTGAAAAGTTTGGGTTACATAACATGTCATTTCAGATTATAAGTTTTTATCATTTTTTTTTTCCATTTGTTTAAAATTGAGAATGTTTCAAGTTTCTTTGTGTGCAAGCCTTCTGACATATAAAAGATTGTATTTTCGAGATTATGCAAATTGGTCATCAAAAAGTAGATGGACAGATAAAAGATGCCTTACTTGCCTTAATACCTTGGATATTCTATTCTTATTTTATAGAAAGCACTCATCTTTCATTTCAACAAAGATTAGTTGACAACCAAAAAATCATTCATGCTTTCTCTTGTTCCTTGTTCTTTAACCAAAGTATAATCTCCTTTCTTAGCCTACCATTTCCATCATTTTTGGCATCTATCATGTTCAGACTTGGTTCTGTATTGCTGCTACCTTCCAATTAACCATTGAGAATGAACCAAACAAATGAACAAATGTTGTATAAACCTCTAAAGCTACATGGATATTTTTATTCAATTGGTGAAATAATAAAAAGATATAAAAAAAGATTTAAAAGCTTTTGAGATGATTTCTTAAGGTGTCAACAATAGAGCTCCGACAAATTTTGTTTTTATTTCAAATTGTGATATAATTCTTCTGGAAAGTAAGATTCTAGAAATTGATTAAAAGTAAGCTACATTTTTTATTTTACACATCTTAGTTGGGTGGTAATTCAGGAGTTGTCATGTTGTCCAAACTGTTACCAAATTCTCACAGAAACTTTATTATGTCATTTATATCTGACCAAGTGACCTTATTTTTGCTGTGATTGGCTGGATCCGATGGTTTAGTATACTACTATGCTCCAACAAGTCTTTTTCTTAGCAAGTATAGTCTAATGTGTTTGTAACCTGTGCAACCTATGGGGTACACTCACTTTTCCATTTTTTTTTCATACCTTGGACACCTTATGTGGATCTCTTTGTAATTTGTTAAGAAGTTTGATTGGCTCCTGTACAAATATAGTTGATATAGACAAATTCCTATACTTGATTGGATATGATTTGCTTATCTGTTTAGTAAGACTGGACTAGCATGCACTTTCTGCTTTTAAGTCCTTGTTCCTCTATCTTTAATCCAAGTTCATGTACTGATTTTTTTCAATTTGACCTTCTTGCATTTGCAAAAATCCCCCAAATAAGACTAAAGTGGCAATGGGATTGTCTTTTTCTACCACTTCTGCTGCTGTCATCACTGCCACCATCAATTTGTGTTAGATGCCAATTATTTTGGGTTGGCTAAATAGATCTTATCCCTCTGAAGATTAACTCTTCTTTCAGAACAATCAACAGGTACATGACTGTTCCTTTTTAGGCTCATAGTTGAAGGGAACAGTGAATCTTTCTTCTTTTTCTTTTCTCACTCTTCTTCATTCGTTTTTCCTTTCTTTTAAAAAAAAATTCTCATGTAATCTGCCATCTTAGATAATGCTACATTTTTATAGACAGATTGACATATATTAAGTTTAAGACTATTCATTTTACTCGACTTCAACCAATTTATGTGGAATCATTTAGATTATCCAACCTTGTGTTGTAAGACCTGTTAAGAAACTTTAATTGATTTTGTTAGGACAAAATATTAACTGGTCGTCCATCCTAATATTTATAGAACTTTAATATAGACTGGGATGTGATCTGTAGTAAATTAAACTATTTCCTTTCTCAGTGAGTCTTGTTCACTAGGAGTCCAATTATTTGGATGTCTAAAAGATGTAAATAAATGATGGAGCTCCATGTGTAATTTGAGGAGGCTTTCCCTTATATCTTCAATCCTAATTCTTATACTAGAGATTGTTGACAAGACAGGATGGTTTAGATTATGAAGCATTTGGAACTTTCAACATATAGAATGTATTGAATGAGTTGGTTTTGCTGAATCTGTGTAATTTTTCCCTACTCTTTGATGAGTCAATTATTTTATTGGATTTTTTTTTTCTTTATGCATTTGTTTTGATAGTGATCAGAGTATCTTAAGGGTATATATTTCCTCCTTTTGTGATTATTCATTTGTTTTGAAAGCAATCCAAGGTTAGTTAGCACCATTCATAAAAGCAATCTTCAACATGAAAGTACCATAAAATATCAGAACTAAAGCTGAGATCTTTTGATATCATATGAGGGTGTAATTACATTTGGTATTGTTTCAATATTAGACAGTGTTCTGCGCTCTTTTGATAGGATATGAAGCAATTGGCGATTAAATCATATATCTACATTTTTGTAGCAGGTTATCAAATTCTATTTTTCGTGTATCACAGGATAGCAAGCCTTGCTTCAGCACTCCTGTTGGCGGGGAAACTGAAGCACTAGAGAGATTGAAGAAGTTTGCTTCTGAATGGCAAGCACAACCGAGAAAAGCAAAGATTTCCAACATAGATAGTATATATGGTGCTAATTTCTCATGCAAAATCTCACCATGGCTATCAACAGGATGCCTTTCTCCGCGCTTTATATTTGAGGAGTTGAAGAGTAGGTAATATTGTGTTGGATAAAAAAGACTCTCTCTTTGCTACCATACTAAGCAGGCAAATGAAATCTAAGAATAAATATGTAGATATTTGCAATGTCTTTTCTTGTGCACTTTGTGTAATAGATGTGATATCTGTTTGGCTTACAGGACTATTTCTGCTGCTTCATCACGGAATAATAGTCCTGATTCAGCAGATGGAGGTGGGAACTGGTTGATGTTCGAACTGTTATGGAGGGATTTCTTCAGGTAGTACACATCTGAAAATATTCCTTTTATTTACACTTATCTGGGCTGTTTTAGGTATCATGATCAAGCTTGATTCTCCCTACTATTTGACATAGTCTATATAAATCTTATTTTTTTCATTGAACTCTATTCAACACTATTTCATTAGTAATCTTAAAACTTTTGAATCATTTTTAATCATACGAACTAATTTTGTTTGATCTCCTCCACTGTTGACACCTTTCACTGTAATGAATTTCTTCTTTTACTACAGAACATATATTGATTAAGTTACTGAATATGTATTAGGTATGTATGCATAAGTTGTTCCTATCCAAATAGATTTGCCTTCATTTCTTTTAAATTCTTACAATTGATTTCTAATCTTAGATAAACATGGTGATACAAATTTTTTTCAAGCTTATGACCTCGTTTACTTGGGTGGTGGATGAATAGGAGGGAAGTGAAGGATAAGAGAATATGTTTATCCATGTGTTTCTTTCTTCCCTTCCCCTCCCCTCACCTCCTTTTTATTCATCCAAGCTATTCAGAAAGTTTCTCTCATGATCAAAAGATTCTACCTCGCTGAGCTGTTTAAGCCTTTATCAAATTGTATAAACATGTTACTCCTTAATGTTTCAAAATAGCAATACTTTAAAAACCTGCTTGAAATTTATTTGTTGTCCCATGAACCCTGAATATGCTTCTACTATGCTGTTGAAGGTTATCTTTTCAGAATGAAACATTGTTTCAATTCATTGTCAGGTTTGTCACCATGAAGTGCAGCTCTGCAACGAAAATGGTCCAAGCTGCACCCAGCAGTGCTTGCACTGCTGCTCTACCCTAACTCTGCTTTGCATCTGCAATTCAAATGCAACCTCGACCTAAGGGTGGGGCACCAAGCTCTCTTTTGGTTTCACGCAACTGTTATTTGTTTTAGATATTGATTAATTTTACAGGCACAGCTGTTTTGGCTTCTGTAGATTGACACCAGTATTTATATTATCAACTATGCATCCGAGAGTTGTTTCAGCCAAAGGGTTAAAATTCTTAGTCAAGACTAGTCGCTGCTTGTAATTTCAACGGTGCGCATGGAATTAATGGCTTTTGCACCGGAAAGGAACATATTAGTAATTTATTCTATAGTGGATCATGATCCATCCCATGTTGTCATTTTGATGGGATCCTGTTTACTTCTATTGTTCTACAATATTATTTAATCTAATGCTTTTGTGCATGCGTCTGTATTGAAATTTAGCCCCTTATGTGACTAACAGTTGCCCGAGAGTTATCAAGGCGGTTACTATCTCAGATTCAACATCAGCACTGAGGTAGTCGACCATTATTGGCTTCGATGATCAATTATGAATCCTAAGTCATCATTGCTATTACTAGGATTCAAGCCACGCTTAGAAGTACAATAAGCGTTTAGTCACATATTATTGTCCTGTAAGATTGGATGTCATTTCATCAATGTTTTCCTCCAACTAATCTCCACATTTTTTATATATCTTAGATGTCCATTAAGAATCTCATGATGGTATTCCACTTCAAACAGATAAAGAGTTTTTCTGGTCCAGGACTGACTTTGGAGGGTTTTAATGAAAAGAACCCAAAGTATTTTTCAGAACGGTAATCCGTTCAATGTGAGAGATATTTCAACAGCGTGAGGATCTACAAGACTGCAACATATGCTCAAAACAAGTTCAATCCACAAAATGGAAAATAATGTTTACTTGCATTGGCGCTAGAGGACATTGAAGAGCAAATAATCCTCTTTTTTTACCCTCTTGTTTAAAAAACAAACACAAGCCAACAAACAAACAAATAAGCATGCTTTCTTCTACAAGTTGATGATCAAGAGTGCGTGCCTTTGTTTGAATTGTGTTACTTTCAGTTGCAAGTTGTAGACTGACAAGAAACAGAGCATGCGAAGAAGAGAGCCTTTGCATGCATGTATGTGCCAAAATTCCATTCTGAATTGGTCTCTTACTATTTAATTATTGCCCAAGCCGGAACAAATTGACAATGACAAACTAATCTTTTTAAAATAAGGTCAAAAGGAAAATTGTGCAAAACTTCTTTACGTAGGTAGGGCTCTGCTCGCTTGGTCCATCGTCTAGAAACGCAATTACGGCGCATGCAGTAGGCTTCTGCTCGCTTGGTCCATATCCTACACTCCGACGATAGTGCATCACTCTCCACGTTACTGTTGCCTATAAATTCCATCCAAACCGGACGCAAATTCAACAAGCTAAGTAACCACCAGAACTAGCATGGCTCTGACGACCGTTCTTGCTGTGATGGCGCTGTTGATTGTCACAGTAGCTGCGCCGCCAGCGGCCGCCCAGCTGCTTGGGGGGCTGATCAGCAACATCTTGATCAGCGGCACTGTGCCATGCACCACCGACACCACTGCTATCACCCCAACAACATCAGTTTTTCCAAGTATTGTAACCACAAATTAAATACTCTGACATGCAGTGGTCTCTATATATATCTAACAAATTATCTCGGTTTGTCTCGCAGATGCCACTGTGTTACTGCAATGCGGTCAATCCATCATCGCCAGCACGGTCACTAACAGCAATGGAGCATTCTCGATCCTGACGGGCACCAACCCGTTGACGCAGTTGCTGTCCTCGTTGTTGGAAGTTTGCAAGCTCGTCGTCCCGACGCCACTCTCCGCTTGTAGCCCGATGTTGCCGTCCACCGGGTTCCTTCAATCGCCCCTGCAACTGCTCTCCAACAACGGATTACTCGGTGGAATTCTTGGTGTGATCACCAATATCATCCCCTCTGGTTTCAAGTTGGTTCAGTAGATCCAAAAACTATGTCAAAACTATATGCATGTCGTCGTAGTATTATCTGCGTGTCCACAGTGGAATAAGCCGGATCTGTAATAGCGTGCGCATCTATATATGTTCCAAAGCATAATGCTTTACGAATATAAATGATAAAGTAATTTGAAGTTTTAAGTATTACTTGAGAAGGATTAATTTGGCAATCTCAGGAGTTTAATATACAGTGGATCAATTATGAAAGCTTCAAACCAAATCAATAACTTGAAAAAAAATTATAAAATTAAAAAATTAGTTTAGCTTGATTGATTAGTTTCAAATTAGATTTATCCATCTGATCTATTAATCGTTCACAGCATCAATTAATGGTAGTCTTAAATTTATTAGTATCTTTCATGGTCTAAAATAATTAAATTTTAACTTTAATAGATTAGACAAAGGATATATTAATTTTGGAAGGCTAAGAATATTTTGGGTCTAATGTAACATACGAGAGAAAAGACCTTTTTTTGCCATTTAAAATTCAAAAAAGTGTGGGTGAGATTTGGAAATTGGGGTGAAGTTCACAAAATGTTGCAATTCAACATGGTAATAATATTCTATTCAAATTAAGCTTCACTTTTTCAAATATCACCACAAGAAATACAACTATTGGCCACCAAAATTTCCATCCACTAATCGGTCGCTAAATACATTTAGTAACCGATTAATAACAAAAATATTCGATCGTCACAATTTTCATCACGAATCCATTTAGCAACGTAATTTTGATTTCTGTCAGTAGATTAGCGACAACTCAAAATTCCACCTAGTGACGGAAATCAAAATTACGTTGCTAAATTTTAGCGATGGAAATAAATTCCCATCATTAATTTTACCAAAAATTTCGACATAAAACCTCTTAAAATTGATTCAAATCTTATAATGCTAACAACATTCAACATATTCATCGCACAACAACATTTATTCAACATTAGAAAATAACATTTAACAAGACAAAACAACATTTAACATTCAAATACACTTATTCATCACAAAAATAATTAAATCATTTTTGTTTCATCACATCACATTCTATTAAACAACAAATACACTCCTCACTTCTTTAGCTTCTTCTGTTTAATTATCTCATCCTATAGTAAGTACAATAGGATAAGTTTAACAAAAATAAGCACATGCATGATTCAAATTTAGTTAAACAAAAATAATATGATAGGTTTAACACTACATTTTCTATTTTGAGACAACCTTATATATGAATTTAAAGTTAAGCTACATATTAGTTGGATAACATAGATTACTCAAGGGCAAAACTACTTATTAGAAAAATGCACAAATTGTTAAACACAAGTTTAGCATGTTTTTTTTTTAAAAAAAATATACCTTAATGAGAGTTTGGATATCCACTAATGGTGATAGAATATAGTCTCAAATCCATATGTTCAAGTGTTGATCTTTTATTATATTATTTCTAAAAAGATGTAATACAATTAGAGATGCATATAGTATCAAAAATTAACAAAACTAATTTTTATGTTTTATGAGTGATAAACAAAAAAAAAACAAATTTGAAGGTCAATGCACCTTAGAAGAATTGTTATTATTATGAGCTAGTTATCAGTAACGTTCGGATCTCGAATCTCTTGTGAGTCAAAACCATGTGCTGTTGGAAAAGCAGAACTCTATCGAGATATGAATTCTTGCATTTGCCACTCTACTACAGTCTTGACCCGATCTTCCATCGAGTACTGACTGACTCGATCTTCTATCAACTTCTCTAATGCCATCACATAATCCTTTAATTCTTGATTTTCTTGTCTTAACGCTTGCACTTCAGTAGATGAAGAACTGGGATGATCCTTGAGTCTAGGAGTTAGCACATAATCATATACAACTTTTGACTTGGAACTAAAGCCATAGAGGGAGTTTTTTTTTATTTCCACCGACAACCTCATAATATATATTATTTATAGCAGCGTGTGATAGAGTCTATAACTCCTCTTCCTTATAGGAGCCTGAGACAATTATGCAACTCAATCAGTCATCCTATATAAAAAAATATTATTAATTTCTAATATATAATTAATAAAGTTAGTCATAGTTAAATGTGAGCAGTAATAAAGTTTATATTTTTACATCTATGGTCTTTGATCAAGCATCAACAAAAGTGTCATTCTATTTTTGGTATGTATTGTGAAATATGTCTCAATGAATGGGAGATCTGTGTAAAGTATCTGCCTGCAAACACAATTTTTTTATAAATTAAAATAAGTTCATTAATAATTACAAAATTCTTATATAACTTTATTGTAAACTCACCAAGTCTATGCATGCTTTACAATTGATTATGATCTAGCTATATGTTTTGTGGATCACGTGTTTGGGGCTATCAAGCTCAGTATTTCTATTATTTCGAGCAGTTGATGATTTTTTCTATCATTTTTCTACAACCCAATTGTTCTTCGATGCATCTCAAACTCAACTAGTACATCAGATGAGCTTGTACCCTTTCTTCTCTACTTGTATAACAAGTCTTTGTATAGTTTTTGACAATAATTATTCTATATTTCTTTAAATTATGCTTCGTGTCTTGGCTTCCAAATATATTTTTTTTCGAAAACAATATTGAGAAAATTAGTATAAAAGAATATTATATTATAAAATATCAATAATATTCAAATTACTTGTAAAAAAATCTTGATAATAAAAATCTTTAAGATATTGGTCTATATGCCTCCATGTAGAACTAGAAGCATACTTACGCACTGTAAATTTTTTGGTTATGTAAGCAGACCATTGAGAGTCAAATTGTATAAAAAAATTTCATTTTTAGAAATAGTAAATAAAAGATTACATAAATTTAAATTACTAATAATATCAATACTTACTAATCTCCAATAATCCTGAATCGAATCTGACCATAATATAATATTCAATATGATTATATCTTATGCACTACTAGAATAATGCTCTTTAAGGATACACATAAATGCCTTTATAGTATATTTTTGGTGACATTTAAGTTTTAGTGACATCACGAAAAAAAATGCTTTTATAATGTTGTTTTAGATCCTCCTCACATTCCTAACATTTTATGATATTGTTATGCAATATCAATGCTAACTTCAAAAATATCGCAATATAGAGATATAATGATAGTCTAAAATGTCAGGAAAATCATATTTTAAGGACATTTATAAATGTCACCTTAACTCATTTCTTTTGATATTTATAAATTTAAATTCAATATTTACACATCGTCACAATTCATTCACCATTTATAATAGAAAAAACTACCAAACAAAATTTAACGTGCTAATAGATATTTTTATTCATTCAATAATCATTTGAGTCAAATTTATAATTGCAATACTAATGATAAGTCTGTTACATCCAAAACAACTTACATACTATACTCAAAATATTAAATTTTAGAACTAACAAAATCTTATAAAATAAAAACACAACTAGATGGACCACCTTCAACCATCATATTGATTTACAAAAATCCAGGTATTTGTTGTTGGTGCGGGAAGCATCCGACGATCGAACTCAAGTTTTGATAATGGCAAAGGGATTCAAAGTTAGGATTCCTTGTTATCTAACGTGCTTAAATGAGGTTTTAGGAAAGTCCTAACTGCGGTTAGACAGGTGAAAATCCTAAGGGGTGGTAACCCTAGGTGGAGAAAAACCCTAAGGGGCGACAACCTTAGGTCCTAAGGGGCGGTAACCCTAGGTGGAGGAAAATCCTAAAGGGGGGGGGGTAACCTTAGCTCCTAGGGGGTGGTAACCTTAAGTGAAGAAAAACCCTAGGGGGCGATAACCCTAGGTCATAGGGGGTGGTAACCCTAGGTGGAGAAAAACCCTAGGGGCGGTAACCCTAGGTCCTAGGGGTTGTAACCCTAGGTGGAGAAAAACCCTAGGGGCAGTAACCCTAAGTCCTAGGGGGTGGTAACCCTAGGCAGAAAAGTCCAGTCAGTCTGGAGGGCTGGACTGGCATCAGGTAAATCTCCTGAGTGGAGTAGATGAGGATGCGTTCCCCGCAGAGGGAACAATAGACGTCGGGTCGACCTAGGGTTTCCGGTTGGAAATCCGAAGTCAGACCTGGACAGTCCGAAGACTGTCAAAATATTCTATTGTCATATTTATACTACTATTGTATGCTAACTTTGTGTTGCAGGGTATTTTTGGGACTAACATATCTTGCAAGTACAAAGAAACAACCTTAAGCTTCGGATGAACAATACCCGAGACGTCTCCATGGAGCTTGGAGGCGCCTCAGGTGCAAGGCTGAAGCTGGATGCGAAGCAGTGCTGGAGGTGCCTTGGATGAAGCTGGAGGCGCCTTGGACCAGAGCCTGGAGGTGCCTTGGATGAAGCTGGAGGCGCCTTGGACCAGAGCCTGGAGGCGCCTTGGAGTGGCTTAGAGGCGCCTTCAAGTGGATGAGGTGCGACCGGATCAATGTTGATCCACGTGGCTGACTCGGTGGGGTTGGAGGCGCCTTGGAGCTTGATGGAGGCGCCTTGAACACCCTTTATAAGGGAGTCTCAACTAGCATCTCACAATAACACAATCAAAGCAATCCTTACGCAACCAGTTGCTAGCGAGAAGTTCTGACGAAGCCGTAACTTGACGCTGACAACCCCAGAGCTCAGAATCTACTATTAATCTTGTCGTTGGTATATTTCATTATTAATTGTACTTGAAATTTGTAACTATCTTTACGAGATTATAGTTGTTGCCCAATGTAAACGTGCAACGAGCGTGAGCCTTGGAGTAGGAGTCGCCACAGACTCCGAACCAAGTAAATATCTTGTGTTTGCGTTGTATTCTTTTATATTTCCGCTGCTTTACTCGATTAGTATTTTTGAATCTAACGAATAAGCCACGAGCGCTATTCGATCCAACATTTGTCACCTACAAATACAATGCATATATTTGTGTAAGTGAAATAAAATAATAAAAATGCAAAGTTAATAAAAATAATTCAAAAGATTGAGTATCATACCAAATAAGAAAAATACAAATTATGATTTTATATGCACCTAATAGTAGTCTTCGCTTACTATTAACTACAAAGCAAACAATGAAAAAATTTTGTTGTTATATTTTCATAATGGTATATGTGCATGACCAAAGCAAACACCATGAGTAATAGAATAAATTGACAAACTTTACATACCAATCAACATTAGTAATCAATTGTTGCACTAGACACATTAAAAAGTAACAAATACTTACAAGCTAGGCTCATGCTCATCATCACCATGGACACATAAAACTTTTATTGGAACTTATACATGCTTATGACTTCTCACGGTTTATAACCCTACAAAGAAATAAATACATGATTTAAATTATTCTTAGTAGAATCTTTGATGTGCACTGTAATATCAAAACCAAAGACATAGATCTTAGCAATAGCATGTTTATATTTGATGTCATACTTTAATATCAAAAAATATATAAGATGATTAATGTCATTCTACATCCAAGATGTTCATAATTCAAAGTTCGAAATGTAGTCTTCCCTTTATGGGGAGAAAAAATATCCTTGAATTCCACAATGGAGAGAATTAAAATTATTTTTAATATCAAATGAACTAGTAACTATAAAACAATATATTAAATTTTTTATAACAAATTTATAAAACAACACATTAAAGACAAGAAACAAATTTATATGTTGTTGTCATTTTACTAGGAATATCAATTTTATAGCATTTTAAAACAAAGAATTACAAACTGAATTTCTTCATTTAAGTTCTGTTAAATGTTAACCGCACCCTTATATTATTAAGGTAAAGATATAAAGAAACATTTTGTAAAGAAGAAGGGTAATCCTGTTTAAATATTACATTACAATACAACATACAATGGTAGCAACACAATACAACATACAAGCTCTTTTGGTATAAAGGCATATCAGCATATGATAATCATCAAGAAGGATATTCCTTCACATAAATCTAATGAATCATGAAATCTTTAAAAAGATGTTAATCAATCCATTACAAGCTCCAAAATAAGACATCTAATCAAGCATTTGTTTGAAGTGAAAAACTATTTGAACTTTCATAGGGAACATGGACATAAGAGCATACAAACTTGAATTTCAAAAATGTTTCTTCTGTAATAATGATACTAGATTTTCATTTCATGTCATGTAAAGTTATGCATCCACCAAGGGCAAACTAACAGAAATGCAGGTATAACAAGAGCAAAGCCAAGAAAGAGACCAAGAGTTTAGAATTTACAATCTCCTCTTCCCTACTTGGACTCTTCTTTTTATTTGTGGCAAACACATAGTCTAAATTACAAACATCACGTATAATTATCAACAGCAAACACAACTAAGTAACTTCTCTACAATATTCACAGTCAATAAAACCAACCAATTCATGATTAAAATCCCTATAGTTATTTAACCAATGCAAATCAAATTAATTAGTAAAAAAAGGGCTAGAGTTTCAAAAGAAGGTAGTGATGTTGCTGCCTCATGACAGGCCACTGCTCGATGAGGCATCGACGCCCTTCGTGTGTGACCATTTGTGAATCAACTGCCCGACGAGCCATCGGTCCCCTGCTTGTGATCGTTTATAAACTAGCCTCTAACGAACCAACGACCTGGTGAAGCTGTGGCTCCCTCGAGTGTGGCCACATGTGAAGCGGCCACTTGTCGCATGGTGAGGCAGCTTGCGGTGCTGCAGAGAGAAAAGAAATAAGAAATAGGGTTACCTTTGAGCTCCTCCTTGCTTGCCACTGAGAGAGAAGAAACCTGGTTGCGTTGTAGAGAAGAAAGGAAAGAAGGGGGTGGGAGAGGGAAGAAATGTTACAGAGAGGAAAGGAAAAGATTGAGTAGGAAGGGCACTGCAGAGAGGAAAGGATCTGGATGATGAAAAAATTAGACTGTAAATAAGTAAATAAATTACTTGTATTATATCCATACTTTAAAAACACTACAATACTTTTGAGGATCACTCACAATGTTAGAGAGAAAAAGAAAAGGAAGATGAAGAACAACTTTCAATTTGAAGACTACACTTTTATTTTTTGTTGGATGATTGTACATGAATACAGGAGGAGTATTTATAGTACTCACCATATAAGATACACAGTTATCAGAAAACTAAATCCTATTCACAAAGAAATTTTATTCCTATTTATTGGATGAGAGAAATACTCTCAACCATAAATTCTAATTTCTATCTATTAAATTTTATCCTTTGAATGAGAAAATTACTCTCATTCGTGTCTTTATTCTTATCCGTTAACGGGTTGGTATTGATCTTCAACACTCCCTCTCAACACCAACCCTTTGTACTGTGCTGAGTTGATAACGGAACATCTTAAATTTGTTGGCGCTCAATCCTTTTGTGAACACGTCCGCAACTTGATTATCTATACTAATTTGTCTCATCTCAATTTCTCCTTGCAGAACTTTTTCTCTGATAAAATGATAATGAACTTCAACATGCTTAGTTATTGCATAAAAGATCAGATTTTCTGTCAAACAAATTGCTGATTGATTGTCACAATATACTAGAACTACATAATCTACTGGTTGATGTAGATTATTCATTAGTTGTATTATCCATATGCTCTCTTGAGCTGCCATTGCTACTGCTCGATACTCAACTTCAGTGGTTGACAATGATACAGTTAGTTGTCTCTTGCTGCACCATGAGATTGTTCCATAACCAAGCTTGAATACATAACCAGTTGTTTATCTTTTGATGTCACAATCTCCCGCATAGTCAGCATCGCAGTAGCCTACTAACTTGCAATTTTCATTTTTTTTGTACAAAAGGCCATAATCAATTGTGCTATTTACATATCTTAGTATTCGTTGAGCTGCTTTCAAATGAGGTTTCTTTGTATTTTACATGTACTGACTTATCACACTAACTGCATAAGAAATATCAGGTCGCGTTAAGGTTAAGTAGATGAGACTGCCTAGCTTTTCCCTTTATGTGCACACATTCTGACATTTGGTTCCATAGGTGTTGAGATTGACTTGCATTCGAGCATTCTAAACTTTTTCAACAAGTCTTTGGAATATTTTTATTGACAAAGAAATATTCCATTTTGTGTGCAATTAATATCTAAACCAAGAAAATGCTTAAGTTGCCCAAGTTCTTTCATTTGAAATCGGACTGATAAATTCTCCTTCGTTTGAAGAATTTTTACTTTGTCATCATTTGTTATGACTAGGTCATCCACATATACAAGTACGATAGCTAATTTTCCTTTATTTATTTTGATAAATAAGCTGGAATTTGTAGATGTTACTAAATAACCACTTTGAGTTAGAAATTCAGCAATCTTATCATACCATGCCCTCGGTGCTTGTTTCAATCCGTAAAGTAATTTCCGTAGCTTGCACACTGATAATCATGATTTTATTGTATTATTTTCATTCATACATTCATGGTTTGATGTAGTTTTCATAGATGGAACCCATATTTACATCACATTTTATGCATTGTATCGATTTTGGACTTAATTATAAATTATTTTATTACAGCTTTATTTGATGCTAATATTTGATTATTATTTTATAGGCATCGAAAGGATTGTGGACCCAATCAAATTGGACCACATTTGCGGTCAAATCTAGGGCTAAACGAGACGATCAAGCTTTGAAGCGTTATAGATCGTTCATTCGAGATCGGAGCAGATTTAAGTCATCCATTGAAGATCTGACCCATCTAACCTAATGAGGAGTAGATCTCAACCGTAGATAAAGATCTAGAGGTTTTGATTCAGATCTGAGTTCATCCTACCGTTAATTAAGTCTCGAAGAAATCTGGAGCGTTGGATCAGATCTGAGGTTGATTTAAAAGCTTTGAGAAGCTACAGTGCTCCAGAGCTCACGATTTTCCACTGTACCTCCGTCTTCTTCCTCTTCGTTTCTGCGGTATCAGCTTCCACACTCCAGATCCAAGGACGAACTCCTTCACCGACGGCGAGCTTTGAACCATCCGGCGACCATCAATCAAGAAGAAAGGCACGAATTGAGGGCGTTCTCTGTTTCATGTTCTCGATTCCGTGAAGTCCATCATCAGTAGAATTGAGGGTGTTCTCCGTTTTGTTGATGGCAATCTTTGGATGCTGGCTAATTCAGGCAATGCGAGCTTGAAGAGGGCGTTCCCCACAAGCTATGAACAATGTTGAATGAGCTGGAATTCAGGCAATGCGAGCTTGAAGAGGGCGTTCCCCACAAGCTATGAACAATGTTGAATGAGCTGGAATTCAGATCTTCACCGTCGGTTGCTTGATGGGCGTTCCCGATGGCATTTCTGCTTCACGACAGAGAGAAGGAGTTTGGACTAGGGTTTGGGTGTTTAATACATCTTCCATTTTGTTTTATTTTTGAATTCTTATACTTTTATTCAGATCTGATATATGATTCCTAGTTTTGCAATTCAGATTTTATTTTTTAGTTTTGCTACTTGTTTTCTTTGAACATTTGCAATCCAAACCATGTTTAGATACTAACTTAGTTTGCAATCTATTTCTAGTTTTGAATTTCATGTTTTGATTTCCACAAGTACAAGTTAGTTTCGATTTAAAAAATTTAGAAAACATTTGTTCAATGCATTGGATTTATTATCACTGTAATGAAAATTTTCATTTTGGATGTTTAACATGAACTGATTGTTAACCTCAGTTAATTGTTATGGATCATGTGAGGGATTGAATAATTCACTAGTTGAAGAATTTGATTCAAAGATGCTTGATTAATGCTAAACTGATAAAACAAAAGTGAAGAATGTTTGGAGAAGATTAGCTTTCCTTTGGTTCTATTCTTGATTAAATTAGTTCACTTTTGAGACTTAGATGAATTTCGTTTGTAATGTGAATCAAAAGGAAGTGCCTAATTGACCTTGTTAATAAGAGAGTTCAACTTGAATCAATTCTAGAATTAACACACATTTACTAGAATCCTTGGAAAAATACGACTTGGGACTCGTTGCTACCACACTTGTCTTAATTTTAATGAGTTCCTAATCTTTATTAATTTGATGTGCCACGTGACATGCAAAAAGGTCAACACCAAATTTTGGCGCCGTTGCAGGGGAATCATTACTAGTAGAGTGTGTTTATTTTAGATTGGATTTGATTGATTTTATTGTTAGCATCTTGATTGATTTGATTGCTATTCTTTTTGTATTTTCATGTTGGCTTATTCTTGAATTGTTAAGTGCTTTAAATGTTCATATTTTCATGTGTTTGAAACTTTATGCTCTTGAATCTTCTAACATTGATTGTTAGTGTGTAGTGTAAGAACAGGAGATTTCAGAAGCATGGATCCATATTTTCAGAATTTTGGAGGTGGAATGGAGAATCAGTATTTTCAGCCTGAATATCAAATTTACCCAACTATGGATCAACAAAATAGGTATGAATCAGGTATGAAAGTGCACAAGCACAATTTATTGAGTCATATCCAGCCTATCAGAATTCATATGAGTTTCAAGAGGTTTCGACATCTTCTTTGCAACATCCTTATCAACGAACTATCCTCAGATGGATGAACCAACATGGAAATTAAAGGAAATTATGCAACAAATGAGTGAGCATCAATAGAATCAATTCTCAAGGATACAGAATATACAGAGTCAGTTAGATCAAATTGCATCATCCATCAACCAGTTACAGACATGAAGCGCCAGTGAAGAGATGGATTGTGGAGATCTTGTCAGGCCTGACACTACATCTACTACTTCACTAGATTCTTTAAGTACTTTTTATTGTTATGATGATGTAGTTGATCATACTTTTGATTCTACTGATATGGTTGCTTTAGATGTTGGAAATGATGTAGGTATTGATGTTGAAGATGATTTAAGTGTAGGGGAATGCTTACTGGAAGCATTACCTCAAGAATCACTAAGAATAGAGGATGTAAGTGTAGGGTCTTGTGCAATGGATCCAAGTACCCAAGAATCACCACATGAAGTTGTACATTTACCAAAACTAGAGCCTGAGCCATTACTTGATGAGAAAGAGGTAACAAACACCACTTTAGGTATCTTTCAACATGATAAGGTTAGTATTTCTTGTGATTTTCGAAGAAATTTCTGTAAGGTACCTATTTTTGACTTTATAGCATGTGATACTCATTTTTATCCATTTGGTTTAGACACTAATTGCATTTCATTTTCTCTTAATCATGTGAGTGCACGGGAGGTGTCTTTCTTTGATCTTGCAGGTAGCCATGGGATTTTGAAATGGTTACTTGATCTGAATCGCCTTAGACCTCTGGAAAGAATTTTGAAAAGAAAAATGATGAATAAAAAGGATTTGATTGGAACCATGAGAACTCCACTTCCGACGTGGATACTACTTCTAAATCTTCTTCAACCACTGGGAATTAAAGGGGAGTTGGTTCCAATTTCGTTTTCTTATGCATTTTAATTCGTGCTTTGTTAATAAATTCTTTTTGGGCAATTTTCATTAGTTTTATATTTTACACTTGCAATTTGCTTCCATACTTTGAATTTTGTTTAATACATAGCATGTCATTTTTAATAAAAGTCTCCATGAATTTTTTTAGTAATATTTTTAAGATGGTAAAAGTTTCTTAAATTTGATCATCCAATTTAGGTCATGTGACATGATTGGATACTCTACTTACATAATATTGGCTAAAATGATAGTAGATTCTATTTTGATCGATTGAGCTTGATTGCATGAAAATACCTAGAGGACCACTTCAAGCCTATATTCTATTATTTTCTTTGTGTGACATGCACTTATAGCAATTGAAACTCTAGAACTTGCTTTGCTTCTTTTCAAAGTCACAATAGCATATGTATGCATGAAAATAAAAGATATTTGTCAATTTTGCTCCCTCATTAATTCCCATTTCTTTCTCCAAAATTTTCTTGAAACATTCTCCTCTAGCATTTTAACCTTTGATTACTTTTGCTTGTTCTATTTCGCTGAGAGTTTTGGATTAATTGCTTGATGAGTTAGCTTGACCGAGATGAGGACAAAGGTTAAGTGTGGGGGAAGATTGAATATGTGTGAGGTTCATGGAGGTTAAATGATATTACAATTCAAGTGGAATTTAAGCTATATTTTGTTGGAAGTCAAAACATAATATTCAAGTCCTAAAGAAATATAAGTGAGGTGGAATTTGTGTGAAGTTTTGATGATCAGTTAAATTGTTGAATCACTTGTACATCTTAAATTTAGGACATGTTTTGGGAAACCAGAAACTGCAACCTGAATCTGGTTCAGAATTTATAGTTATGAAACTAAATTCTTTGAATCTGATTAACAAACTGTAAATACAAGAAGTTTGTAGAATTGCAGAATGGAATCAATGTACCCATAAATACATGTTTTGTATCAAGTCTTCTTACTGTCGTCCATCACAATTTCAATTAAAGCTTTTTTCAGTTAAATATCAAATGTTATCCTTTGATAAGCTAAAATTTTAATGTAATGAGATGAAAGTATATTAAAATTCCATTTATGAAACTATAGACCAAAAGTTGCAGATTTCTAAGATTAACATTTGGAATGACAAAAGTGTGGAAGTGAACTTCACTATGTCTTCTATGACATTAATTTTAGTTGAAGGTTAACTGCATAATTTGCAGAATTCCATCAGTTTCAGCTCATTAACTCCATAAGCTGAGTAACTGGAATTACTGTAGCTAGATTTCAATTGCTGAAATCAGATGTTTGATAAAGGTCTGGAGTTTCTAATGGAATGACGAAGATGTTGCTGCTGAAAACTTGAATTACTAATTTCTTTAATTCTAAATCTATTTGCCAATTGAAATGTCTCAGCAGAAACAACTTTGAAGAGAACAGATTTGAATTCCTGATATTGAAACTGACTGCAGTAATAGAGAAAATAAGAATTTGTTTGTGTTCCAAGTGTTGATGTTGATCATCATTGTTTTAAATTGAAGCACCAATCATTACAGTGCTAAATGAAATCTTTTACCTAGTTTAAATCTTCATGGATCAAGGCAAGGCTCTTTGGACTTCCAAATTCTGAAACTAACTGAAGTCAAGTATGAAATCAGAATCTTGAGATTGATCTCTGAAATTAATCAGTTGGTATGAAGAATTATGAGTTCTAAAGCAGAAAATTTGATATTCATGAAATAAGTTAGCTTAGAAGAAGAAGTTGCAGAATTGTATAACAATGAATCTTTGTTGGATACTGAAATCGAAAGTTGCAAAAATGTGTAATCTGGAAATTGCATTAACAGAAAAAAACAAAACCATATTTTGAGCCAAAATTCCATTGCAAGTTTCTTATTGTTTCTGAGTTTGAGAGGTGCAGAGCTCATAGCAGTACCCTGTCACACTTCTGTAAATCTTCAAATCTGTAAGTCCAGAATGAAACTTGTTGCTGTTTCTAACCAGCCCATAACTTAAGCTGGAGCTACCTTAGTTCTGAAATTTCTAAAACTATGGCAATTCAATTCATTGAGTATTTGCTGAAGTACTTTCAAAATGTTGGAATGCAGTAACTTGGAAAATTCTGGAAGAGGACACTGAAATCTGAGTTCTGTATTGTAGGAAGTCTCTAAGTTTAAATCTAAAATCCTTTAACTAAAACTGGAAACCAATTCTGCAGTTGGTCAAGTTGGTATCAAAATCTGTGGACAGCCTTCAAATCAATCTAAGCTATGGAATTCTGTTTTTATCCTTGTAGTTGCTGCTGTTGAAGACGTTTTGAAATGGAAATTGAATCCCTAGAAGCTGACCAAGAACTGAATTATAGAAGTTGTTGCAGTTTGCATCAGTGGAATTTTACAGCAGCCAGGAGCTTGGAATTATGTATCACTGCCAGTTTGTGTCGAGCTTCCTATCAAGACTTGAATTAACACGGATCCTGAAATCTGGAAGTGTAATTGAATCAAGCTGCTGGAGTGGAATTTGCTAATTTCTGAAGTCAAATTGTTGATGGAATATGTTAAATCAAAAGCTCTTAATTGCAGAAGTGGCTGGGAGCTGAGTTTCAAAGTTGCTATTGGAGCTCCCTGGTGTACCAATTTTCTTAGACCAGATTTTTATTGTAAGCTTAGCTGTTGAGTTAAAAAAAAATCAAGAAATAGAAAAGGAATCTGGGACATGATTTGCTGAAAATGGAGTTGTAAATGCTGAATCCGAATACTGGAATCTGAAGTTGTAAAAGGGTTGAGTTGAAAGGCTGTGCCACTCTGTAATTTGATTTGTTTGAGCTAGAATAAACTAATTTAAGATGTTGTTTATTGAATGTTTAATAAGATGTTGTAGGGAGATTAAAACTTCAAAGATTGGTCAGTGAATTCAAAGAAATCAAAAATGGAATGCTGAATTGTGCCAAATCTTTGTGCTATTTATGAATTGCAGAAATTTTGGATTCAAGTTCAAAACAATTGAGTGCCAAATGAGTTCCTTACCTAGTTCCAAATCCTTCCGAACCAAGCCCAAATATCTCCCAATTCAGAATTCTGAAACGTTGAGACTGAAGAACAGAATGCAGAATCAGCTGCAATTCTGAAATTTCTGAATTAGGCAGAATTAAGATCAACTAGATTGTGAAAATAAATCAGAGCAATGTTTAGAAGATAGTCCTTTGGGAAGTTAAAAGGGTAGGCCGAAAGTTCAAAGAAAAATAGAAAAGAAAGGAATGAAGAATCCCTGCTAATGAAGCAATCCTGTGCCATTTTGAAAAATGAGGGGCTGCAGAAATCCTTATGCAATTTTGATCTGCATCATTTTGAATTGAAGTTCCAAACATTTCAGTGCTAAATGATGCTTGCTTCCAAGTTTAATCTTCATGAATCCAGCCAAGTATTCAAGATGCTGTTAAATGCATAATTTGAATCCTGACACGGAAATTCTATTTGATAAGAAACTGAATTCTGGAAGCTGCAACTCTTTAATTTCCTGCTGAATTCTGAATCAAATTTCAACAATTGAATTCTGAAACTGCTACTGTAGGTGATCAATGAAGTTAAGGTACTTTTATGGGTAATTTTGATGTTGTGGTACTGCAGAACTGCTACTATGCTTGGAGTTGTTGGAGCTATGCTTATTGTAGCTGAATTTTGTTGGTATCGAATTCTAAATTGCTGATTTCCAGAATTCAGAATCGTAACTGAAAATCTATGCAATATCTGATTCTGCAGAGATTGAACTAGTAATCCAACAAGTACACGTTTAGTGCAAACCTTTATGAGTATCAAGTATTTGAAAGCATGAGGTATTACATTGTCTGAGACGACCAACATTTTAAGTGTGGGGGAGGGAGTTCTTCATGAGTTGACTTGAGATTGTTTTAGCCTCAAAATTTTAGAATTAAAGTGTAAAAAAAACAGAGAAGAGAAAAAAGGAAAATAAGTGGCAAGCAATATAGTATCAAGTGGGAGACAATGTATCAAGAATGATAGATTGCCATCAAATTGAATGTGAGGTTAGCTTGATCTTTTGAATTGGTAACAACAAATGATATTCATCTCTTTTCACATCAAATTGGTCAACTCATCAAGTATATTCCTCCAATACTCTCATCTTTTCACTTTCTTCATTGAATTCTTTTCTTTTGCCTATTTTATCCACTTTCATTGTTCTTTTTGATTCCATTTCAATTCTTGTTGATAAAATCCTTTTGATTCATTTATGCTATTTTTTATACTGGTGGAGAATTAGATAATAAGCAAGCTTATGGTAGTGAAATGTTGTGAGTGACATTGAGTGAACTCCACTTATATACATGTTTGAGTGTGAGAGATAGAATAGGTGAATATCTTCTGAGATTGCATCTTGCTTAATTTTTCAATTGGATTGAAACTACCATACCTACTGATTATTGTTTGGATTGTATTCATGATTATTAGTGATCTTTTAGATGACCTTAGTTAATTACTTCTTACCATCTTCTAAGTATTGCTAGGGAATTTGTGTGAAGATGATTTTTAGCTTTTCTTGACTTTCACGAGACGTTCAAGAGTAAGTGTGGGGGATTTGATAACCATGATTTTATTGTATTATTTTCATTCATACATTCATGGTGATCCGGCAGTAAGAATGGGGGGCCCACCTTCTGAAGGGTCCCAACCTAAGGACGGATGGAGGGCTGGCCAAGCGGGTAATGGTCCGAGCGGAGCTAGAGATAACCCATCCATGGGCTTGGGTTTCCGACGTCAAGGCAGGAAGATCGAAGGGCCGAGCGGAAGTCCGCTCGGCTGGGACCGAAGGGCCGATCGGGTTACCGCTCGGCTAGGATCGAAGGGCTGAGCGGGTTGCCCGTTCGGCCAGGATATGGTCACATCATGGGAAGGTTGATACAGTAGCAGTATGGCCTCATGGACGTCTTCCTGACAGATCCATATCTGGGCATGGCCCTTCTGACAGACCCATACCTGGGCATGGTCAAAGGCAGGTGGTTGCTTTGACTGGCGCACCCAGGCTTCTTCGAGAGGTCTATATAAGGCCTCCATTTCTTCACCGGAGGTATGAATGAAAGAAAAAAGTCTTCATCTTGAGGCCACCTATTCTTGATTGCTCGCCTGACTTGAGCGTCGGAGGGCCGTCGCCGGGACACCCCTCCCGGCTCGGTTTTGCTGCAGGTTCGCCGGAGCGCTCGAGGATTCAGCAGGGAGCGCCACGTGCCCAGTGTCCGTTGACTCCTGGTTCGGACAGGATCAAATTGGCGCCGTCTGTGGGAACGCTCCTGCATCCGACTGGAAACAATGGACGAGGCTGGACGACAACACACGGTGGCGCTTTCGACGAAAGAACTCGAAGCTCTGGTCGAGATAAGGGTCGCCAAACTTGTGGAACAAAAACAGAAAGCAGCAGCCGAGCGGCCTGAGCAACAAGCAACATCTGCGTCAGGTGGCCGAGCGGAAGTACCTCCAGCCACCGTCGCATTCCATCGAGCCTTGTTTCGCACCCCTGAAGCCGCACTAGAAGAGATAGGGGCTCTTCTTCAGACGAGATGCCAAGGCGGGATGACAGAAAAGGGAAAGCTCCCCGGGCGGACTCATCTCCCGAGCGGATCAATCGCCAATTCTCGGAGGCTATTCTACGAGACCCTCTACCCAAGCACTACGTGCCTCCGACGATCGGCGAGTACAACGGAACAACGGACCCGGACGATCATCTGGGTAAGTTTGATAACACAGCTACACTCCATCAATATACAGATGGAGTAAAGTACCGCGTCTTCCTTACAACTCTCTCGGGATCGGTCCACGGTGGTGAGGTGCCGGACGGATCCATCACTAGCTTCAGGACTTCCGAACGGCCTTCCTCCACCACTTCGCTAGTAGTCGCCAAGACAAGTGTCAGCTTGTTTGCCATCAAGCAAGAGTCGAGAGAATCGCTTCGAGCTTACATCCAGCGATTCAACCAAGTGGCGATGGATATCCCAACGGCCACATCGGAGACGATGATGAATGCCTTCACGCAGGGCCTTGTGGATGGGGACTTCTTCCGGTCGCTCATCCGAAAGCCGCCCCGAGATTATGATCATATGCTACATCGGGCCAACGAATACATAAACGTGGAAGAAGCGCAAGCCGCCCGGAAAAAGGAAACTCCTACCGAGCGGGCACCTATTCATGCCGAGCGGAAACAGCACGCCGCTCAGCAGCCACCTAGAGGACCGAGGGCCGAAGCAATCCGATCCCCCCACGCCAGGTCGCACGTACAAGAAGTGGCTGCCGCTCGGCCCAAGCCAAAGAAGAGGTGGACCCCTATGTTCTGCTCCTTCCACCAGACGGATACGCACAACACGAGGGATTGTCGAAGTCTTCCCTTCATGGCCAATCCCGTTCCCAGGAAAGCCGAACGACGGTCTCCCCCCATCGACAGGAGGCAAAGGACCCATGAAGCCGACCGGACCCGCACCGAAAGGCGACATCAGCAGACGCCCAATCGGCACCGATATCCAAGACAGGAGAATCGCCGAGCGTCAAGAGAGCGGTCCCGGCCGTCCGCGCGGGAAGAGGAAAATAGAAGCAATACTTCCCGAGGCGAGATCAACGTTATTGCTGGTGGGCCGACCGGAGGAGACTCCAACCGAGCCAGAAAGGCGGGCGTCCGGCAGATCCACGCAGTCGGCTGTAGCCAAGAGCGGGCAAGTGGACCGGAAATCACTTTCGGGCCCGGAGACTTAGAGGGAGTTGAAGTGCCCCACGACGACGCTCTGCTCATTAAAGCGGTAATAGCAAATTATACTATTCACCGCATATTTGTTGACACAGGGAGCTCGGTCAACATCATATTCAAGAAGGCATTCGATCAGCTGCAAATTGATCGAGCCGAGCTGCTGCCCATGACGACCCCGCTCTACGGGTTTACTGGCAACGAAGTTCAGCCGGTCGGACAAATTCGGCTGGCTACCTCACTGGGAGAAGAGCCGCTCAGGAGGACCAGGACAATAAACTTCGTGGTGGTCGACTCTCCTTCGTCCTACAACGTCATTTTGGGACGACCGGCGCTTAGCGAATTCCGAGCAGTCGTCTCAACCTTCCACCAGAAGATGAAGTTCCCCGTCGAAGACAAAGTGGGAGAAGTACGGGGAGATCAATTAGCAGCTCGGCGATGCTATATCGAGATGGTCCGAGCAGAATCTAACTCTGCTCGGAAGGCACCTCGAATCGAGGTAAATGCCATCACCGAGAAACCTCCTGCTTTAATTTATGATGAAAAGGAGGAGGTTCAGATCCACCCGACCCGATCGGAGGCCACGACTTTTATTGCCTCTGATCTGGAGGAGGAGCAGAACTGATCCAATGCCTCCAACGAAATCATGATGTCTTCGTCTGGTCGACACATAAGTTGCCCGGAATTTCGTCGAGCCTGGCGCAGCATGAATTGCATGTCCGACCGGACGCTCGACCAGTGAAGCAGAGGAAAAGGGATTTCAGTGCCGAGCAGAATGCCATCATCCGGGCGGAAGTAGAAAAACTTCTAGAGGCCGGCCACATACGCTGGCTGGCTAACGTAGTATTAGTCTCCAGCCGGGAGAGAGTCTGCATCGACTTTCGGGACTTAAACAAAGCATGCCCAAGGACTTCTATCCTCCGCCTGATAGATCACTGTGACTCTACTGCGAATTAATTTGCATGCTTGACGCCTATCAAGGATATCATCAAGTGCCGCCGCCCGTGAAGATTCGTAACGGCAGACGGCACATATTGCTATAATGTGACGCCGTTCGGATTGAAGAAGGGGCCACCTATCAACGCTTGATGAACAAGGTGTTCAAGGAGCGGATCGGGCGAATCTGGAGTCTATGTGGACGACATTCTTATCAAACCGTCCGAGCGACCGATCTTGTCAAGGATATGGAAGAAACCTTCCGAACGCGCAAATATGGAGTCAAGCTAAATCCTAAGAAGTGCCTGTTCGGAGCAAAAGGAGGGCATTTCTTGGGGTACATAGTGACCGAAGGGGAATCAAGCAAATCCCAGAAAGCTCTGCAGGATATGCCGCCCCCAAGAAATACAAGAGAAGTGCAGAGGTTGACCGGTCGGATAACTGCTTTGTCCAGATTCATCTCCAAAACCGCCGACCGGAGCCTTCCATTCTTCAAGATCCTGCGCAAGGCTACTAAGTTCCAGTGGGATGAAGAATGTGACCAAGCGTTCGAAGAATTGAAGACATATCTTAATTCTCTGCCAGTGTTAGCCAAGCCGATCGGGGGTGAGTCACTTTATATTTATTTGTCATCGACTGAGCATGCTGTAGGCTCAGCACTTGTGAGGGCAAGCGGTGAAGAGCAGCCGGTGTATTTTCTAAGCCACATTTTAAAAGATGCTGAATCCCGTTACACCGGGCTCGAGAAGTTGGCCTTTGCTTTGGTTCTAGCCGCTCGGCGCATTCGACCGTATTTCTTGGCGCACACCATCATTGTCCGGACAAACAGTCCACTCGGAAGAGTACTGTTGAATCCAGAAGCGTCCGGACGGCTCATCAAGTGGACGACAGAATTAAGTGAATTTTGTTGGGATCGATGATCGCGGCTAGAGAGGGGGGGTGTGAATAGCCGACCCCAAATTCTCGTTTCTTCCTACGAATTAGGTTAGCACAGCGGAAATAAACACAAGAAACGAAAACAAGAAGATCAAACCTCAACGCGTCGATGTAACGAGGTTCGGAGATGAAACTCCTACTCCTCGGCGTGTCCGTAAGGTGGACGAAGCCTATCAATCCGTCGGTGGATGAGTCCCCGGAGAACCGGCTAATATATACTCCTTGTGGGTGGAGAAACCTCGCCACAATAACTCTTGCAACAGCAAGATAGAAGTACACAAAATACAAAGAAGCACAAGACAATATGAATGTAAAACGAGCACGCTTGCCTTCTCGTCGACTGGTTGAAGCAAAGAACTTCACGAGGAGAAACCACCTAGGTGCGGTAGAGAGTATACAAGTTGCTAGAACTCAATGAAAGCTCAAGAGCACCGGCAGAAAGAAGAGAGAGAAGAAGAAGCGAGAAGAGCTCGATTCCTTTTATAACCCGCGAAGAAAACGAAGAAACACAGAAGAAATCTAGCCGTTGCGACAGGTATCTGATCGATCGGTGGACCGATCAGGCTCCATGTGGATCGGTCCACGGACCGATCCATTCCTCTTCCGTCCCCGATCGGTCCATGGACCGATCAGAACCTCCGATCGGTCCGGGACCGATCAGGCCAGCTGATCGGTCCCGCATCGATCAGCCCTCTCGCGCCCGCCTCTTCGGCTTCGATCGACTCGATCGGTCACCGCATCGATCGGTTAACACACAGATGCTATCGATGTGTTCGATCGGTCACCGCATCGATCGAATATTTTCAGATCACCGATCGATCACCGATCGATCCAAGATGGTTTTCGCCAAACCAAGTCCAAACCAACATCCGGTCAATCTTGACTGTTGGTACATTGCGCCAGCATCCGGTCACCCTTGACCTGCTAGGACTCCCCTAAGTGTCCGGTCAACCTTTACCCACTTAGACTTTTCTCTCTGTGCCAAGTATCCGATCACCCCTACTTGGACTTCCCAACACCAGATGTCCGATCACCCTTGATCCATCTGGATTTTCCTGGCCGGCTTCACTCACCGGACTTTCACCTAGCTTCACTCACTGGGTTTTCACCGGCTTCACTCACCGTGATTTCCACAATTCTAGCTTCACTCACCAGACTTTCCAACCGCCTAACATCACCAGGACTTTCTCACCACCTAGCTTCACTCACTAGGATTTTCACCGCCTCCTCACCAGGATTTTCCAATGCCCGGCTTCACTCACCGGGACTTTCACCTTCACCTAGCTTCACTCACTAGGATTTTCACCGATTCACTCACCAGATTTCCATTCACTCAGACTTTTCAACCGCCTAACATCCAGCTTAGGACTTTCCCACCGCCAAGTCTCCATACTTGGACTTTTCCGTGCCAAGTCTCCATACTTGACTTTCCCGTGCCAAGTCTCCATACTTGGACTTTTCGCGTGCCAAGCTCCCTGCTTGGACTTTTCCAGTGCCAAGTCTCCATACTTGGACTTTTTCCCGAATCAGGTCAACCAGGTCAACCTTGACCTAAGGTTGCACCAACAATCTCCCAAACATCTATTCTTGTCCCATATCAAGAATACAACTCTTCCACGAGTGTCAAACATCAACATGCAACTCAACTAGGTCAACCTTGACCTAAGGTTGCACCGACAATCTTCCTAAGTCAAACATCAAAATACAACTCGAGTCAGGTCAACTCGAGTCAGGTCAACCAGGTCAACCTTGACCTAAGGTTGCACCAACAAATTTGACATCCAATATCAACCCCGCTCGACGATCAAAGCGCAATCCTTGGCTGATTTTGTGACTGAAGTGCAAAGGCCAGAGCCGGAAGCAATGTGGAGAATATATGTAGATGGGTCCTCCACTCGGCTCGGAAGTGGGATTGGAATAGTGCTGCTCTCACCTCAAGAGGAGAAGATGCACTTATCCGTCCAACTGGATTACAAAGCAACCAACAACGAAGCAGAGTATGAGGCCCTCATAGCCGGATTGCAGGCAGCCCGGCATGTGGGTGCCGGTCGGGTGACTCTCTATTCGGATTCGCAGTTGGCCGCTCAACAACTTTCTGGCACCTTTGAAATTAACAGTGTTCGACTTAAACTCTACGTTGAGGCCTTTGAAAAACTCAAAGCCACTTTCCGAGAGGTTCTTATACAGAAGATCCCCCGAACGGAGAACCAGGCAGCAGACGAGTTAGCCAAACTCGCGAGTTCAATAACACCAGTTGCCATTCAGCAACCAATTGAAAAAGTACTGCTGGTGGCGCATGTTGATCGGATGCAAGGCCTCACGTTTCCCAGCGATTGGAGAACACCTATTATAGAATTTATCCGTTCGGGCACCACACCCTCCGATGAATATGCAGCCCGGCTCCTTAGAAGAAGAGCCGGTCGGTTTACACTCATCGGAGATCAGCTTTACAAGAAAGCTTTCTCGCGCCCGTTGCTGAAATGTGTAAGCTCGGAGGACTCAGCTTACATCCTCCGGTTTACGCTCAGGAAGTACATCAAGCATCATGCGCCGACGAGCACCGTCGTTAAAGATCGAGAGCCGCGCCGATCGGCTATAAACATCCGCGCCGACGAGCACCGTCGTTAAGGATCGAGAGCCCCGCCGACGAGCACCGTCGTTAAAAATCAAGTCGGTCCGGCGACTATAAATACCCCGAGCGGACGAACGAATATCAGAGTAAGAAACCGCGGAAACTACAAATATTAAAACATTCAGGCCCGATTGGGGGTTGTTCCTTCGATACTCGGCGTTTGTTAACTTCACGCAGGCAAGATACGTGCAGAGCGAGTAGGCCTCCCCGCTCGGACTTTATGCAATGGGCCAAGCCGATCGGACGCGTGACGGTGAACGCTTAAGAGCATGACTGACTCTAAGCATACACGTTAAGCAAACAGAAGAATATTATGGATAATGAGTAAGAAGACAAAAGCAGATGGGCATCGTTTCATTAGAGGAAAAATTAGGCCGAACGGCACGTACAAAAATTTTGCATCCGCCGAGCGGATGAAATACAGAAAACACTTAACTCGCCTCACTCAGGGTCTTCAAAATTAAAGAAGGCGTCCGGGATATCATCGATCATGGCCGCCATGTCGGAGGCGGGAATATGCATTCCCTCAGGAAGGTGGCCACCCCTCTTCAAGTACGCCACGGCGACCTTGACCGCTTCGGCGAAAGTAGAGGAGACGCTGCCACCGAATTTTACGCCGAACCTCTCCGAATGGAGGTATTCCTGGCGCGCTGCTGCTAAGCGACTCGGCTCTCCCTCTTTATATTTTTTGAGCACCGCCCGGGAGGCGATTAAGGAATCTTGGAGGGCCTTCAAGTCCATCGCAGCCTTTGTGCGTTCTGCCGAACGGTCCTCTCGCTCGGCGTTCAGCTGGGCCTCCAAATCCTTGGATCGCTGATCTAGCGCACGGACATCTACTTTCATCTTGTCCAGATCGGCTACTGCTCGCTTCTTCCGGGCAGTAGCGCGTTTGGCATCCGCTTCGCGCTTCTTGACTTGGCCCTCTAGCCGAGCCACCTCCATAGCCAGGTCGGCAACCTTCTTTTGTTCGGCCTCGAAGGCTTGTTTCTCTCGCTCAGCCAACGGACCCCCCGACACTTGAAGTTTTTCCAGGAGCTCCTCCAGCTCGGCTAGCCGATGGCTAGTGGCGATTTGCTCAGCCCAACGCTGTGAGGGGAATAATAACATCATAAGTCAAACGGTAGCTACGAGGAAAATTCCGTGTTCCTCTTCTTGGCTTTGATAATGTTGTTATCATGAGTCTCTTGGGCGTCATGAGGGCCACTTGAATCTGCGCGTCCTCAAAAAGCTTGGCGAGCGGACCCGTCAAGGTTATTTCGTGAACGGGGCTCGATGGCCGATCGGCGGACAGTAAATATTCCTCCGATGGGAATCGGAGGGTGGTCTTGATGGTCGGATGGCCGGACGGCGCTTCTTCAGTCGCGGCCGCCTGATGCGAGGACTCCCCTATGGTGGAAGTTTCGCCCAACCGACGTAAGCGGCGACGAGTCCGGGGAGGAGAGCCGGAGGGCTGTGCGGTGGGCGAAACCGCAGGGGTCCCGATCTGTGATGGCGTGCGATCCGGCGAAGTTACGTCGATTGGCGCCTGTGGTTCTGCCTCTTGGGTCCTACGTCCTCCGGGCGGCTAGGGATAAGACCCCGCTCGGCGAGTTCCTTTTTTGTAGCGGCCTCAATCTCCACGGCCTTCAACTTCAGATGATCAGTAGCCTTGGAGCGCCACATGACTTCAGTTGTAGGGAAAGAAATTAAATTCCGTTAGACAAAAAATGCGCAGGGAGTAAAAAATCCTTACCCATGCGGTAGGGAAGATTGGCCCGAACGGGAGACAATCCAAAAATATACAACACCCCCTTGAGAAGCAACTGGTCGATCTTGTATCGCTGACCGGACAACCAGTTTGCCGCATGAAGATAAGCGATCTGCCATTTGGTTAGAATGCTGGCCGCTCGGGAAGTCGGATATAGAAGAAGAACTCCTTCCAGTGTTTGTTGGAGGTCGGCATATTATCAAAAAATTTAAAGCCTATTCTACTTTGGAAAATAAAAGTGCCCGGCTCGGATTGTTTGGGGTAGAAAAAGAAGTGGAATATTTTGGGGTCAAGGGGGATACTGTGCAGCTTGAAGAGGACGACCACCCCGCTCAGCAGCCTAAAGGAATTCGGCACAAGTTGGCCGAGCGGGATGCGAAAATAGTTACAAACCTCTAAAATAAAGGGATGGGTAGGAAATCTAAGGCCGCCCTGGAATTGGTCTAGAAAGAAACAAATTGTGCCGATCGGCGGGTCATGTGGCCGGTCAGTCGGGTCGGCTATAACTATTTCATGGTTATCGGGAATCTCATACGTCCTAACCAGGCGCCGAGCACCCTCCTAATCAAATCGGCTCTCCATGGTCAGGTACCAAGGGCCCTGAACGCCAACAGCGGGTTCGGAGGAGCTTGCCATCTCGGAGAGGCGAAAGAATAGCAAGAAATCGAAGGGAAACGAAAGGGGCGAAATGAGCAGAGAAGACCTAGTAAGTGAAGGAAGAAGACTCACTGGGAAGGAAACGGGTGGAAAGAATCACCGAGGAGATGATCGCCGCCTAAAAACAGACACTAGATCGTCGGAGGCCGCAGTAGAGGAAGAAGCAGAAGGCAAAGCGCGAGCAAGTGACCGGCCAAAAAAGGGGACGGAGGAGGCTTTATACGGTCGAGGCCGGTCAGCCTCCGCCGTCCGATCTAGGTCACGAGAAACGAGGACGCCATCGGGCCATCCATTTCAAACGGGGGCATCCCATCGTAAGTGACGCCGCCGCCACACAATGGTCGACACGTGGCGCCCTGTCATCGAGCGCAATTAATGCGCCCATACCGCGCACGCTTTGCCTTAATGAAAAAGATTGCACGATTTCCGAGAAGATTTAGACAAGCAAACACCCATGTTGAGCGACAAGACAACCAAAACGAAGAGCCGAGCGGCTGAATTTGGCAGAAGGGCCGAACGGCCCCATGGATATTATAAGCTACAGAAAGACGGCGACCGCCCGCTCGGACACATATGGTCCCGGACTCACTTCCTCCTTCGACTAGACTTGAAGGGAAGGCAAGTGATCCGCGGTAAGAATGGGGGCCCACCTTCAAGGGTCCCAACCTAAGGACGGATGGAGGGTTGCCAAGTAATGCTCCGAGCGGAGCTAGAGATAACCCATCCATGGGCTTGGGTTTCACGCCAAGGTGAAGATCAAGAGAAGTCCGCTCTACCTTCAAGGGCCGATCGGGTGGTCCGCTCGCCGGATAGAGGGTACGGCCGAGCGCCTATGCGCGCTCGGGTTATGGGATATCGCGCATGTCGATGATTAGGCCGCATACAATATCACACGATGGAGGATCTTGCCGCCACATCATGGGAAGGTTGAAGTATGGCCTCATGGACGTCTTCCTGACAGATCCATATCTGGGCATGGCCCTTCTGACAGACCCATACCTGGGCATGGTCAAAGGCAGGTGGTTGCTTTGACTGGCGCGCCCAGGCTTCTTTGAGAGGTCTATATAAGGCCTCCATTTCTTCACCGGAGGTATGAATGAAAGAAAAAAGTCTTCATCTTGAGGCCACCTATTCTTGATTGCTCGCCTGACTTGAGCGTCGGAGGGCCGTCGCCGGGACACCCCTCCCGGCTCGGTTTTGCTGCAGGTTCGCCGGAGCGCTCGAGGATTCAGCAGGGAGAGTCACGTGCCCAGTGTCCGTTGACTCCTGGTTCGGACAGGATCACATGGTTTGATGCAGTTTTCATAGATGGAACCTATATTTACATCACATTTTATACATTGTATCAATTTTAGACTTAATTATGAATTGTTTTATTACGACTTTATTTATTGTTAATATTTGATTATTATTTTATAGGCATCAAAAGGATTGTGGACCCAATCAGATTGGACCACATTTGTGGTCAAATCTAGGGCTAAACGAGATGATCAAGCTTTGGTGCGTTATAGATTGTTTATTCGAGATCAGAGGAGATTTAAGATGTAGAGGTTTTGATCCATATCTGAATTTATCCTACCGTTAATTAAGTCTCGAAGAAATCTAGAGCGTTGGATCAAATCTGAGGTTGATTTAAAAGCTTTGAGAAGCTACAGTGCTCCAGAGCTCGCGATTTTCCACTGTACCTCCGTCTTCTTCCTCTTCGTTTCCGTGGTATCAGCTTCCACACTCCAGATCCAAGGACGAACTCCTTCGCCGACGACGAGCTTTGAACCATCTGGCAGCCAACAATCAAGAAGAAAGACACGAATTGTTAGCTAGAGCCCTAGAGCCAAACATGTGATGATTGTTATATGGACTTGATGTATCATATTCCTATATATTTATAAAGGCATTTTCTTTATGGTCATTATACTTACTTGTATTGGTGCCAAATAACTAAGTATAATAGCGTCCTTGAGTAGAAGGTTCTTATCTATATCAATCGATTGGTTGAATCGATAGTGAGATGATATAGAGAACACTACTCTTAATCATTCCTAGTCAAGTATTAACATTCAGGGACAATGTTAATGCGACGAGACTAGCATGTAGGTCAACTTGATGACTTGATCTCACAAGTCATGGATATAGAGATATCAAGTTGACACATGGGTATGCATTGGAGAATGTATATTGAATGACCCGCCATGAGAAAGCATCATGGATCGTTATATGAGTGTCATATACTTTCTCATGTGACTATTAGTATGACTATCAGTCCTTGGACCTGAAGTCACCATGGTTCCCTACATAAGGAGTTGCATACTTTGGCTTCGTCAAACGTCACCCGTAACTGGGTGGACTATAAAGGCGATTACTGGGTATGTAACAAATTATGCGGAGGGATGTGAGTGATGTAGATGGGATTTATCCCTCCTATATGACGGGAGTGACATCATTATTCTTGATAGAGTAAGATCACTAAGTGCATGATCATGCCCAAATGAGTCAATATGAGATATTGAGCTCATTTGATTAGAGTGAGTCTACTTGGAGTTCAAGATATAGATTGATTAGATGATGACACGGTTTATGCCTCAAATTGATTAATTTAGATGTTAAGAATAGAAGGACATTGTCACATATTGTGAGAGTCACAATTAGTAGTCACAAAGGTGATATTGGATCTCAACATTCTTGTAACTTGGGTAGTAATGATGTGTTACTCCGCTCATTACTTATGTTTCTAAATGAGTTTAGGAATATTGCCAACGTTACAAGAACCTATAGGGTCACACACAAAGGGCAATTAGATGGAGATTAGGTTCATATGATGGACTAAGAGGATTATGTTCATGTGATGAACCAAATTGGATTAAGAGTAGTCCAAATTAGATTAATTGAGTTGGACTTAATTTGATTCATGTATTTGATGAGTCTAATTTAGATTATGACTCATTGAATCAATTTAATTTAATGAATAGAGATTCATTAAATCAAATTGACTTGAATCAATGATTAGATTTGATCAACCATGGGAGAATTTAAGTCAAGTTTGACTTGACTTGAGAGGGAAGATGAAGGGTCAATTTTGACTTGACCAAATGCCACTTCATTGTGACATGGCATGGGGGTCGGCCAATGATGATGTTCCACATCATCATGGCTACATAATTGAGTGCCACCTCATGAGATAGACCAAGAGTCATGATACTTGGTATTACATGGAGGTATAAGAACCTCTAAATGTGGCCGACCACATTATTGGTGTGAGTTACAAGAGTAAAAATCATTCAAGGCATCATCTTCTTCCTTGCTTCTCCCTCTCTTCCTCCATTGCCGAGACTCCTTGGGGTGCTAGCACACTCTAAGGTTTCCTCTCCATCTCTTGTTCATATGGATACTTCTAGAGGTGTGTACACTTGAACACACTTGAGATCCGACGGACCTTGGACGAGCAGGATTTGCGAAAGGCTTCGCTTCAAAGGTATACTTCCTTTTCATGTAGATCTAAGGTAGATCTAGGATAACAAACATGTATATGTAAAATTTTATATATATCTTCGCACGGATCCGTGGCAAGACTTTGGGGTTTCCGCAACGCAAAAAACGATTTTTGCGGCCCGAAAGTCCCAACACGAATTGAGGTCGTTCTCCGTTTCGTGTTCTCGATTCCGTGAAGCCCATCATCAACAGAATTGAGGGCGTTCCCCGTTTTGTTGATGGCAATCTTCGGATGCTGGCTAATTCAGGCAATGCGAGCTTGAAGAGGGTGTTCCCCACAAGCTATGAACAATGTTGAATGAGCTGGAATTCAGATCTTCACCGCCGGTTGCATGATGGGCGTTCCCGATGGCATTTCTGCTTCACGGTAGAAAGGAGTTTGGACTAGGGTTTGAGTGTGGAATGCATCTTCCATTTTTTTCATTTTTGAATTCTTATACTTTTATTCAGATATGATGATCTGATTTCCTAGTTTTGCAATTCAGATTTTATTTTTCAGTTTTGCTACTTGTTTTCTTTGAATGTTTGCAATCCAAACCATGTTTAGATACTAACTTAGTTTGCAATCTATTTCTAGTTTTGAATTTCATGTTTCGATTTCCACAAGTACAAGTTAGTTTCGATTTAAAAAATTTAGAAAATATTTGTTCAATGCATTGGATTTATTATCACTGTAATGAAAATTTTCATTTTGAATGTTTAGCATGAACTGATTGTTAACCTCAGTTAATTGTTGTGGATCATGTGAGGGATTGAATAATTCGCTAGTTGAAGAATTTGATTCAAGGATGCTTGATTAATGCTAAACTGATAAAATGAAAGTGAAGAATGTTTGGAGAAGATTAGCTTTCCTTTGGTTCTATTCTTGATTAAATTAGTTCACTTTTGAGACTTAGATGAATTTCGTTTGTAATGTGAATCAAAAGGAAGTGCCTAATTAGCCTTGTTAATAAGAGAGTTGAACTTGAATCAATTCTAGAATTAACACACATTTACTAGAATCCTTGGAAAAATACGACTTGGGACTCGTTGCTACAACACTTGTCTTAATTTTAACGAGTTCCTAATCTTTATTAATTTGATGTGCCACGTAACATGCAAAAATGTCAATACCACACACATATTCAAGATAGGGATGGCAATTTTCCCCGCGGGTTTGGGGCCCCGCGGGGAAAACCCGAAATGGGGATGGGGATCCCCGATTTTTCGGGGATGGGGCGGGTATGGGAATACTATCCCCATCCCCGAACCCGCCCCGAATATTATTATTATTAATATTAATAAATAATAATATGATTTTTTTTAAAAAATATTAATAATAGTGTTAACATTAATCTATTGGCTTCAAATAGGTAACAAGATCTGTGAGGTCTGTATGTACTTCATGATTTACCTGAGCTATTATTCGGAACCATGTCTTCTGTATTTCCCTGTTTGCCATCCTTGCAGGAAATCGAGCTGAATAAGACTAGCTGGAATGCACTGTTTGAGCCTTACCTTTTATTTGAGACATACAAAAATTATCTCCAGGTTGACATTGTTGCTGCCGATAGATCATGGAGATGGGGCGGGGATGGGGAATCCCCGAACCCGAAAAAATGAAAACGGGGCGGGGATGGGAATGACAAACCCGCCCCGCCCCGCCCCATTGCCATCCCTAATTCAGGATAATGTTGGTTCTAAAAACCTATTGGTTGGATCATATAAATTTCCCATCCAATTCTCCATGAAGAAAAGCATTCTTCATGTCCATCTTCCATAGATTCCAGTCTTTGTTGGCTGCAAGTGCAAGTAGAATTCGTATAGTTGTAAGTTTCGCCATTGGCCTAAATGTTTCATCATAATCTAGTCCATATTGTTGAGACCACAAGCTACCAATTGAACCTTGTACCTCTCGATTGACCCATCTGGACGACACTTTATTTTGAAAACCCACTTGCAAGAAATATGTTTTATATCTTTTGGTTTTGGTATGAGATTCCAAGTTTGATTTGCTACAGTGCATCAATCTCTTCTTTCATAGCTATCACCCACTCAGGACTTTGCGATGTTTCTTCAAATGTCTTAGGCTCTGTTTCTTCTTCAACTATGACTGCATTGACATATTTTGAATTTGACCTTCGTGTTCTTATTGACCTTCGGAGTTGAGATTGAAGAGTTAATTCTTCCATTGTACTAGGCCTCTCTTCTTCATTTGATGATTTAAAATTTTTATATTTTTAAATTTATTTGAGTTTGATATTATAAATTTATTTATTTGTTTTAAGAACTTATTTATTTATTTAAAAGTTAAATAAAAAAAATTATTAATGAATATAGTTTATAAAGTTTGTCAGCGTATATTTATCAGTGAATATTGTTAAAAAATTATTTAATTTAATAAATTATTCAAAATTATTTATTGAATTAAATTTCTCTATGTACTGAATAAATATAATTAAATTTTATAAGCTAAATAACATATTTGCTCACGAACTGGCAGCCTTACGCATTCGACAAGAGTCAATTATCGGGACGAGCCAAATCGCCTGTTTAATGACGAAATACAAAAGTGGTTGAAACGTCAAAGCGTCATCGATGGCCTTCATTGAGGGGCTTGAAATTCCCATAAGATCCTTATTAACGTAAATGACTTGCTATTTTCCCGAGGACTGGAATTAATTGGCTTTGGACTAATACTAGTTAAAAATAAATTAAAAATAATAATTATAATAATAACTTGACGGACATAAATCGATAGTTCCTCCCGAAAGCAATAAATCACGAATAATTAATTAAGCACAATTTCAGAGATTAAACAACAACTACAACCGGAGGAGCAGGAGGTGAGATTCAGAGGTCGTCGGGGATAGGAAAAAGAACGTCGTCGTCGAAGCTCCAAAGCATCTCCATGCCCGGCGCGGTCACCGGATTACACGCCCCCGTCCCCTGTTCCGCAGCCGGCGCCGTGCATGCTCCTCCGCCATCCATGTAAGGGATCCCGAAGAAGTTCATGTACGACTCGTAGGCCATCAGCTCCTCCGACAGCCTCCTGACATCTGCGTCCTCTTCTGCGGCCGGCGTGGCCAATTTCTCTTGAGGGTCAGGCTCGGCGACGAGGCGGTCGCCGACGGGGTCGGAGCCGTGGCAGTGCTCGAGCTCGTCGGGCTGGATCTCGTTGGGGAAGTTGACCTTGGCCTTCTTGCCGCGGATGCGGTGGGCCTCGCGGTCGTAGGCGCGGGCGGCCTCCTCGGCGGTGGCGAAGGTGCCGAGCCAAACCCGCACGCCCTTCACCGGGTCGCGGATCTCCGCCGCCCACTTCCCCCACGGCCGCTGCCGGATCCCGCGGTATAAGTTCTTGCGCTCGCGCTTCCGAGGAACTGTGAACTTGAATTGTCAACATGCGAAGTGCTGAAACAGTGAGCCGGAGATGGACGTACCTTTTACAGGAGGGGCAGAGCAGGGCCAGAGGTCGGAGGCGGAGAGGATATCATCGGAATCGGCGGCGCCGGAAGCATTGTGGGGGTGGCGGTGGCGCTGGCGGGAAGGGATGAAGTCGGAGATGATCGCGCCGCCACACATCGTCGATATTGTTGCTCAATTAATTATATCTTCTTACTTGAAGAGAGTAGTGATCAGCGGTAGAAAGGGACTCATGATCCATTTATATACATAGAAAAGGACTCATGATCACGTGAAACGGAAACTGCGATGAGAACGAGACCGAGGGCGAGGGATGGGAGTGGCACACAGAATTGTATATATTGGCGCCGCTGTTTATGTGGCGGTGGACAACGTCCGGCGGTGGAAGTGCTGGGTATGCAGACATTTGACTTTCCTTTTGACCAGATGTTAACAGCTAAGCAAATTGCAGCGGCGGCGCTGACACGGGCAGCGCGGGAATAGCGGCGAAGGTTGATTCCCTATTTCATCTCCATTTGACCAGGGAAATCTACTTTCGCGGATGTTTCCAATGCCACTGTGGAGGAACGCGTCTCTCCGGCTCTCATGAATTTTATAGATAATGATCTTCTCAAAATTAATTATTGTCGTAATCATAGATATATGGGCAAAACATATAAATTTGTGTCGTGACCAAGTTCCAAGTATCATTAATATTGTTATTATCTAAAGAATTTATCTCCTCTTTACAATCAGAAATGACCTCATGCATAATGTTAAGAATAGAAATAGAATTAACCCTATATTTAGGAGGAGGTGAGTAAAGGGGAGGGAAGGATAAACATGAGGAAAAAGAATTTTTATACTTGTTTGGGAGAGAGTGAGTCATGGAGGGGAAGGGGAGAGAAGGGTAAAGCTTCCCCTTGCATGCTCGGAATCAGCGAAATTTCTTACATCCCAAATTGGGGTGTAAGGAAGGGGAAGAAGAAATTATTCCAATTTTATCATTTTTTATTTTTTCACATGCAGATTTATTAAAAAAATAAGAGGATATTTTTATAAATTTGTATATTTAATCATCATTTCCATCCCTTTCCTCTCAAATGAACTTTCCCTCCCTTCCAAACAAGGGTAAGATAGATATATTCCTTCCCCTCCCTTCCCCTTCCATTAATGAACCTTGCCTCACTCCATCCAAACAGAGACTATGTGAAATAATAAAAGAACAAGAGGAAGAAGACAAATCGTTAGTAGGATAAGAACACTATAGTTTACCTTTGCATAACTCAATAGGAAGACCATCGACTTAGCAGACTTAAGAGATAGGTCACTGGTCGATTCTCAGGAACTGACGACCTGGGGTTTATCCCGCCATGCGCCTATGGCCTGTGTACCTGCATGAACCTCCCTCCATATCCGTGGGGCCGGCACTAGGGGGGCCGCTAAGGTAACGGATCTACCTTTTTTAAGAGATAGGTCACTAAGGAAACTCATAAGAAGAGATAGCAGTTTCTTCTAAATTTATTATTTTTAAAAAAAAAATATTTAATATTAAAGATAATTTCTCAAAGAAATAAATATATGTTTATATAAACAACAAACTTTGAGATTCAAATAAAGGAAAAACAAATTATAACATATGAAGCTCAATTTCTATCTTATAAAGAAAGAAAATAAATCCTAACGGAAAGAAAAAATCCTATAATCATAAAATCTCTAAACAAACTCAAAATCCAAAAAAAATAAAATAAAATAAAAATACTAATAATAATAATCTTCGGATCCTTCTACACAAATCATACAATTGAAAGAATTCGTTATCGAGTTTAGAGAAATATCAAGTGATAGCCTAGGAGGAAGATTATCTAGCACCAAATCCGTAAAATTTACTAGTGGTTGTTGAACTTTGGGAATCCTCGTTGATCTGTTGACAAGTACGCATGACATTGTAGATGTTATTCTTGTCCCTCAAGCACTTCTCATATTCTTTCATAGCTGCAACATAATCCTTGACGACGATGAGAAATTTGGATTTCTTCCCGATGAGGTCTTCAATATTTGAAGTGGCGTTCCTTTCCAGGGAGAATGCTTCTCTTAGGAACTTTGCAAAGTCGACCATGGAATAGTCATCGGGGATGCGCTTAGGGTCGATGTTGAGCTCCTTGTGCGAGTGAAGGCCGACTACGACCTTACTGAAGCAGTGAACCTCCTTGTCTTTGTCATAGTCGATCATCGAAAACTTGGAGAGCTTTTGGAACATCGGGAGGTAGTAGTAGACTGACACACCATCGGATGACGAGTTCACCCGATGATTAGGGACAATGTGGATGGTCGTCTCTTCAATGGTTTTGATGGTCTTCGCACCATCATCCTCAACTACAACAACCTTTTCCTCAATAGGTACTAGTGGGGTAGGTAAAGGCTCCACCTTTACTATTGGAGCAAGCTCCTCGTTCGCTAGCTTCAGAGGCTCCTTGGCAACTTCTATGGCTCTATCTCCTCTTTGTTCGGGTCTTCTTCATCTTGGTACTCTTTTAGGTCAAATTCTTCCTCCAAATCATCTTTGAATTTATCCAGGTCAGCTCGGACGTCTAAGTTATCGTCCTCAATAGTGAATCCTAATTGTCTTTGGAATGAAGTTTGAGTGTAACCAAAGAGAAAAAAGCGACCTTTCATCTTCTTCTTCATCTTCTCCCAATCCTTGATCTTAGTCTTGCTTTGTCGGTCTCGTGAGCGTCACAAGTGCTCCCACCATACCGATGCTAGACCTTTGAGTTTGAATGCAAATAATTTTACTTTCACCCAACCGGGTACTTTCTCGTAATAAAAAAATTTCTCCACTTAATTTATCTAATCAATGAAACCCTTTGCCAGTAACGTACCAAAAAATATGGGTAGATTAACTTGAAAACTTAGGCCTCCATAAGGCTTCTTCCTACCACGACATTCTTGATATGTAGCCCTCTCGTTACAAGGGTTTCAAAGGTATACTCAGATACATAATCTGAAATTTCCCGATCCTCAAGATTTCACGTCTCTAGACGCTATGTTAAATCCACAACTTGTCTTTGTAAATCCTCGACTTATCTTGGGCGCTGCAACCATGGTATGAGACTTCCCCATCCGGAACCTGCCTAACACAATCACGACGACGACCACAATGACCTTCCATTAAATCTGATACTTGGTTTTCTCAATCAGACATTGTTAACTCTGATACCAACTGACGCTGGGCAAGATAGCGATTATCGAACGGGCTGACGAGAATGAAGGTTCGTGGAGAAGGTAAGACGAGATAACCGTTGTCCTTCAAATTTTTTTGAAAAAGAAAATTTTATTTAATATTAAAGGATGATTCCTCAAACATCTAAATAGATATTTATGTAGTCTCCAACCTAAGACTGAAAGAAAGGAAAAAAAAAATTAATATAGACCTCAATTTCTATTTTATAAAAGAAAGGAAAGAAATTTTGATGAAAAGGAAAAAAATACTCATAATCATAAATTCTTTAAACAGACTCAAAAATTTTAAAATATAAAAATAATAATAAAAATCTCTGAATAATCTTCTTACTGGTTACCATCTGAAACTCTAAACTCAGGATGAGTTCTTTCAATCCGGGATGATTTATACAGAAGGATATGAAGATTTTTATTATTATTTTTGATAATTTTTAATTTTTATTTTTAGTAATTTTTGATATTTTAAATATTTTTATTAATTTCTATCTTTTGGTATTTTTTGATTTCTGAGTCCTGTTAAAAATTTTAGAATTATAACTATTTTTTTCTTTCTTGTACTGGAAATTGAAGTTTATATGTTAGGATTTTGTTTTTTTTACTCCGAAGTCTATATAAATATTTGTTCAACTATATAAGAAATTATCCTTGAATATTAAATAAAATTTTATTTTTTAGAAAAATTGAAGTACAAATCACTATTTTCCTAGCATCAACAATAGTCATCCACAAAACACAAATAAATGTAAATAAATGCTTATGTATGATTATTTTTTTTCCTGAAAACATTCCAAAAGTCATAAAATATATCGATGCAGAATGTGTATGTCTGTATCTAACTGGAGACTGGTAATACTAGACTCTCTTGGGATAAACCTTATCATCTTTTTGTTCTAACAAAACAGATCGATGCAGATCGATTTGCTTCCTAATTCTACAATTTTTTTCTTGTTAAACCCCAAATTATTGCAGCTAGAGGGAGAGAAATAATCAAAAACAATATGATTCCTACTCCAATAATTGACATGTGCCAAACAGATCAATGGGATTCCATTCCCACCTAATCGTCTTATTTGCAGATTAATTAGTTCATCCACCACGCTCTGTGCCAGATTGAGACGTCGGCAAAAACGTAATTTAAATCCCCAATTTTTCAACACCACAAATAATCAGGAATTTTGATCTGTTCATTCTTCAAATCTGTGAATCAGTAACACAAGATCGGCGGAGAACAAGTTACAAAGCAGAATTAGGCGAATTCACACGGCGGCGAGCTCGGGCGCCGCCGGGTCGACGGACGCCCGGCAGACGGGGCACTCCAAGTGCGACGCCAGCCACGCGTCGATGCACTCGACGTGGAAGCAGTGGAAGCAGCGGGGAAGAAACCGCCCCTTCTCGCCGTCCTTGAAGTCCATCAGGCACACGCTGCAGCTGATCTTCTTCTTCTGCACCGCCGAAGAGTACTCGAACACCGGCAGCCGCGTCAGGACGGTCTCCGCGCGAGCGGTTGATGGGGCATCTCCGCCTCCGGGCTCGGAGACGGAAGAGGTGGAGTTGAGCGGCCTGGAAGTGGAGGCCGCGGCGATTACTCTCCGATTACCGGACGACGGCGGCCCCTCGAAGGTGCCTTTGAGGCAGTAATAGGCGATCAGAAGGAACATCACGGCGGCGAAGGTGCAGATGACGATGACGATCGAGCTGGGGCCTCCATCTTCAGCCATGGGGCGTGCCGATCCGTCGCTCAAGTTTATCTTTTTAATTAATCGAAAAGTTTCGAGTCGAGGGAGATGGTTTGTTTATGGTGTAGTTGAGAAGTAGATAGAATTTTTTTTTTCTTTTTTAAAAAATACTAATGGAAAAGAAGAGGAATTACGATGGGCAATTTCATTTGACGCTGTGAATGCACTACAAGAAAAAATTAATTAATGATGGTCCATGATCGAGACATTTATGTCCGTCCCCAATACGTGTCCTCAGTTTCTCAAAGACAAAAATAAAAGGAAAACAGAAAAGACTATCCGGAGGAGATAAATTATAGATGATTATTAACTTTTAATTTGAACCTCATATTTTATTATGATAACATCATTAGTATATATAACAAGATATAAAGGGAAGTATATTTAGATTCGTAGAATTTTGACCCAAAATTTTATTTGATAACACTATATTTTCACCATCGCACCGCTCCAGAATTGGATCATCTATCTCTGGATCGAATTAGACAATTGAATTACTTAGAAAAAAAACTACTGAGTCTACGGTGTCGATTGAAATTCGACAAAAAATAATTTGTCAATTAAGAAAATGCTGTGGGGATATCATAGTTTTGATGGTAGTTATACTTTCAGGGCTTTGACTTTTAAACGAGTATCGGTCAAGTCAATCGGCTTAAAATTTTCTAATCCTGAAGAGTACCACTGAAGTCAACTACCTTCCTCTACGACTTTATTAGGAAATTTCATTCCAACCTGTATAATTATTAGAAAATTACAACTTGCGATTTCTAGTGGAGAAATATTGTTGGAGATATTATAAATTTGCATTAGTCATTGCTTAATACCCAATTAAGAAGATCAGAGGTTGGACAGAGACGCTGAATGCCAGGCTTTCAAGTGGACTCTCGGAGTCTGAATAGGAGTCATTGAACGAATGATCGAGTGCTCTTGAATACCATGAGATCCTAAGGGAAAATCGATTGCCACCCGAGCGGATTGTTCATGTGGCACAGCCACGTAGACAACCGAATGCTGTGATAGATTGCATTATAAGTTCACTTTTGAATATCGCTATCAATATCTGGCCAACTCTTGTGATCATAACATATTCATCCATCGAGCTTAATGCAGCTTGTTAATTATCAACTAGGTTCTATCTGAAATTTTCACTAATATATAAACAAGATAATAGTGAGAGTTCAATTACATATTACAATAATGTCGAGAGAAATTTAAATTTGTCATTCCCGTACCAAATAAAAAATCGACACTTACTCAATATGGTACTACTGAGGATAAAAACTCGTGCATTGGAGTGGCTGATGAATACAGATAGTTCTCAACATCCTGTACACCTCTTGATGCTAAGGTTTCTGAGGAATAGGCCATTCTGGATCATTTGGCATATATAACTTTGGTGGTGGAAGCATCATCCTGCCCGTGCTAATTCGTCCAAGACAACGGGGCATTTTTTTGGTGAGATATGTTTTGATTTTCGCATATTTCCAGTTTCACCAGAAATGTGGCTGTACATCCTTTTCCAAGCCCTTCGCTCTCAAGCCAAATATGACCTTGCATGAGATTTACATATCTGATGGAGCAAGAGGAAGCAAATTAAACGTATGAGAAGAATAACATAAAGCTTTTAGAAACAAGATTAATAGCTTATGACCATGCAAGCAACACAGATCCTTAAATATTTAGCATTGAATTTCACCAAATGCCAATTTATATAAACAAACACCGGATAAGAATATGCGCATCTAATGAGAATGGTCTAGTTTCCTAAATCTTACTTGATTTTTATTTCAGTGAATGATAAATCAACTGGACATTGCCAAACTGTCGTGAAAAAAATAATAGACATTAGTTCTTTAAATTTACCAGTCTAGGAATCAAATAATAAAAAATGATGCTAATAATTTAAATATTGAAAATCTCATTCAAGATATATAATAGAGTTAACCAGGATTTCAAGAATACTATAATCTCTATTGATAATTTAATTAATTGGAATAGGGTTAGAATACAAATATTTACTAATAAGTTTGGTTCATGAAATGGAATGGATCTTCCGTAATTATTCCCATGTATATTTGGTTGGAAGAGGCTGTATATAAGGTAGAGAAAGAATAATCTCCACAAGACTAAAATGTCAGAAAAAATTGCCTTACAAGAGAGAAATGCTAATGTATCAGAAAAAATTATAATTGGAATATGATAAAAGGAACAGCGTGCAGGATTAAGAGAAGATAACAATATTTTTGAATTGGTATTTTAAGTTTATTTGTAACAAAATGCAAGAAAAACTGTTTAGCCTGAATTCATCTGGATTCCTGCAAACAAGTATTATAAGTTTTCTTCTATGTGATCAGTTTCGTACACATTCAAATGATGATCTTATTAAGAGCGTAAATATGGAGAAAACAAAAATGAATCTAGTATCGTGTTTAAAAGAATTCTAGAGATTTCACTAATACCAAAAGCCTTTCTCTGAACAGAACATAAAATATGGAAAGGCACTGGATACAGGAATCTAAGGTTAGGAAAAAATTCCTACAATCATTTTAATAAACTTAATGCAAAATGATGTCAGTAAGTGTTGCATGAAAAGAAGGAAAAAACATAGTCATGATTGTACACTACACAGAATAGTGCCAAAGACAATGAGATGGCTGTACCTCTTGCAAATGGCAAGCCCAACACCACTTCCATTGTAACTTTGACTTGCTACATTTCGGCTCTGTGCAAATTTAATGAAGATATGTGGTAATTCTTGAGAGCTAATTCCACAGCCAGTATCTTTTACCTGATATCGAAAAGGTCAATTTAGCATATAATATTATTGAAAAAATGAGAAAAAGAAATTCAATATACAAAATAAGAAACAAAAATCTTGTGATCAAACTGTTGGTGTATCATATGTGAACCATTGCGCATCAAATCAAAATGCAATATTAATCCACAGAAGAAAAAAAAAACTTATGATTGCAATTCTTGCATCACTCACAAGCCATTCTGGAAGCCTGTTCCTATTCAGTCAAGTGAAGTCTAGACAATATGATTTTTGAGTAAGAGAGTTTGGAGCTGCTAATTTATCAGACTTTCAAGAAGCAATCAGACAAAAATCATATACTTTTTAATCAAACCAAGTATTATTCAACAAAAAATAATCAACTTTCTTGTAGCATACCAACTTTTCCAGCTAACATGGTTGAATATGAATGTTTTGATATAATTTTCTTTTAAAAAAAAGAGAGAAGTAATTAAGAAACAATGATATAATTGGTGTGCCATAACTGCATAGGGGTATCCTGAGCATTACAAACAGAAAATAGAATGTAGCAAAAAATGATAACAAGCCAAGACTTTGGTCCTATGGAACATTAATTGCTTAATGGATCAAAAACAAAATAATAATGTGGTAAAGCCCAGCTCCATAAGAACTGTTCTACGCCCACAGTCCCTCAACAGTATAATCCAATGAGTATCAAATACTCAACTCTAGAATCACCCAAGGGACTTCGCTACAAGTGCACAAACCAATACAAAGCCATTATGTAGCAGTTCAGTGGTCAGTATTGGTGGTAACTTGGGTCATTTGGTGCTTCTAATCATACTACCCGGACCATACATGTGCTTTGTGATAACTTGATATACATTATTGACATAATCCAATGAGTATCAGATGCCCTCATAATCGTACTAAAAATAGTTGAGCAAAGGGTTAACTTGTTCTCGATACATTTTTATTGATTCAAATTTCAACTCAATTAGATCCAAATTAAGCAGGCAATAATTAAGTTTCGGATTTGCAAGGAAATTAGATTTTGTGCAATCTGAATGGATGTCCTGGGAGTATCCAAACAGGTTGGTTGAAACAAACCTTTACTGATAACAAAAAGTTCCTCAAAAACAAGTCAATATTTCACAAATTCCTAAAATTGAGAGTTGAACTACCTATATGATTTTTTTTTTTTTTCACTTTGTTTATGGTCCCTTATCCTCATTAGAAAATGACAGATAATTGAAAGGTACAACATATATATTCAGAGATAACGGAATTAATACATAAGTTTTCATGTGACCAATAATTGCAAATCATTTAATGTGAATAACATATCTAACAGGAGATAAAATTATAAATATATCAGCTTTCTTATAATCTATAACCTGGACTTTCAAGTAGAAATGACCGTCACAAGCAACTGGATAGAAGTCGGCAGTTCTAAAATCCCTTAAATAATCTGTCCTGGCAATGGAAGCTGTAATAGAAATATGTCCTTCCTTTGTAAACTTGATAGCATTACCAGCAACATTCAATATAATTTGCATAAGTCGTTTTTCATCTCCAATGGCACATAAAGGTAGGTCAGGTGACAAGATAAGTGAGACAGGTAGCTTCTTGATGGCTGCAACTGGCTTTACAAAATTCACCACCTGATACATGGAACATAAAAAAAAATGTAAAATTTCCCAAGTGATGGAAATAATTATAATGGTAACAATTAATACCAAACAAATGCAAACAGAGAAAGGGAAAATAAAGTCTAATTACCTCTCTGAAGACAGAATGAAGATTAAAAGCTCCAAGTTCCAACTCAAGGCTTCGATCTTCCAACTTGGACAGATCTAATATATCATTAATCAGAATTGCTAGAAGACTGCTACTTTTCAATACAGTTTCAACCATTGACCGTTGCTCGGGGTTTAGTTCAGTCTCCATAAGAAGGGAAGAAAGAGTGATAATTGCATGCAATGGGGTTCGCATTTCATGGTTCATGACAGCTAGAAAATCATTACGAGCACGAATAGCCAATTCAGCCTCCTGCCGTGCTACATCTAAAGCAACATTTTGGTCCATAAGTAGATTACGTGCCCGCATAGACTCTTCTAATATAGCAGCATGTGAAAGTGCAACAGCTACCTGAAAAAAGATGATGAATGTTTTGAATGAAGATGTTAAGACTCATTATGCTTACAAACATGAGGAAAAAAAAACTTCTACTTGCGAAAACAAAGGATTTTAAATTCGGGAAACCGAAAGAGAAACAGTTGCAGCCATGATTAAAGACATCAACACACAAATACTAGCTCTGAAACTAAAGCAGATATTAGATTTGAGAAAATCAGTTGAAGGCCAAGGAAGCTCGATGACTTAAAGTTGATTCCTAAAAGGTAGTAAAATGGAAATTAAATCTCCAAGTAGCGATTTGATTTCCATCGACATTCTGCACTCTAGAATGCCATTGGGTATATATATATTCTGCCATTGCTCATATATGTTATTATTGTTCCCACTGCATTCTAGATAATCAATTGTGTTCTCAATGGTAAAACTCTGAGTTCGTGCAGTAACCCTCACCAAATTTCATTAAGTTTCACCATCTTTGATGTTCTTCCATCCCTATTTATGATCTTATGGTGTACCTGATAAAATTCCTTCAGGCGATTGATTTCTTGACAAAATTATATTTGGCATTTTATCAGGATCCACCAATCTTGAAAACTGTAACTAGAGTTAATGTCTCATCTTGTTAGTTTATTCATTAATACGTTGGAATCTTGTAAATGGGTCTAATTGAACTTTCCTCTCAATTGGTTCAAACCTTAAGTACAAATAAAATAGCCTCCTTAGCAAGGAGGAATATTATATCAGTGGTCAACTAAATACTACAACAACAATAACCAAGCCTTATCTCACTAGGTGGGGTCGGCTATATAGATTTTTTTCCGTCATTGAGCTCTATTTCCTACTATATCATCACTTATACTTAAATAAATTTTATCTTATTTTATTGTTGCTAACCAAGTCTTTTTTGATCTTCCTCTTCCTCGTTTGATATATGTGTTTGTCATAGTTTCACATCGCCTAACTGGAGTATTTATTGACCGTTTAAGTACATGCTCGTACCATTTTAAACGTGTCTCTCAAAGTTTTTGCTCAATAGATGCAATTCCGACTTTCTAATGCTCTCATTTCTTATTCTGTCCATCCTCGTATGTCCACACATCCACCTTAACATCCTCATATCTGCAACTCTTATCTTCGGCTCATGTGCTCGAGTCATAGCCCAACATTCAACTCCATATAACATAGCAAGTCTAAATACGGTTTTATATAATTTTCCTTTAAGTTTTAGAGGTACTTTACGGTCACATAAAACACCCGATGCTTTTGTCCATTTCAACCATTCTGCTTGTATTATATGTAAGACATCTCTCTCAATCCCTCCATCATTTTACAAAAATGATCCTAAATATCTAAAGCTCTCAGTTCCTAGCAACTCATCATCTCCTATCTTAACAATTGTCTCATTATGTTTAATATTGCTAAACTTAAATTTCATATATTCTGTTTTTATTCTACCAAGCCTAAAACCTTTCCCTTCTATTGTTTCCTGCCAAGATTCTAGTTTAGCATTTACTCCTTCACGTGTTTCATCTATCAAAATAATATCATCAGCAAACAATATGTACCACGGTACTGTGTCTTGAACGTGTGTAGTGAGTTCGTCTATAATTAGTATAAAAACATAAGGACTTAGAGTTGATCTTTGATGTAACCCTATCTTTATTGGAAATACTTCAGTTATTCTGCCTGAAATCTTTACTGTAGTCGTTATATTTTTGTACATATCTTTAATTAGTTCAATATATATTACGCTAACACCTTTCTTTTCTAGAATTCTCCATATAATTTCTCTTGGAACTTTATCATAAGTTTTTTTAAGTTAATAAATGCCGTGTGTAGATCTTGTTTTTGCTCCCGATTTTTTTCAATTAATTGTCTAAGAAGATGTATAGCTTCTATTATCGACCTTCAACCCAAATTGATTTTCGATCACCGTAGTCTCCTTCCTTAATCTTTTTTCTATTACTTTTTCCCAAAGTTTCATGATATGATTCATTAGTTTAATACCCTTATAGTTTGCACAATTTTGTACATCTCTCTTGTTCTTATATAAGAGAACTAGAGTACTTATTCTCCATTGATTATATATATTTTTTTATTTTAAATATCATGCAAAATAATTTTGTTAGACATTCAATACCTTGCTTCCCTAGGCACTTCCATACCTCTATTGGAATATCATCTGGTTCAACAACTTTTCCATTGTGCATCCCATTTAAAGCTTGTTATATTTCTGAAGTTTGAATTATACGATAAAAATTTAAATTTCTATGCTTATTTGACCTACTTAAATTATCTAAGTTGGTTACCTAAACCTTCATTAAAAAGTTGATGAAAATACCTCTTCCACCGTTCTTTTATTTCTCTATCGTGTACTAGTACCCTATTACATTCATCTTTAATATATTTTATTTAGATAAGATCTCTTGTCTTTCTTTCTCTCACTTTAGCTACTCTATAAATGTCTCATTCACATCCTTTTGTATCCAATTTTTGATATAATCATTCAAAAATTTCATTATTTGCTTAATTCACTACTCTCTTAGCTTTTTTTCTTCGCTATTGTATATTTTTTTAACTTTTCCTCGTTCTTACAAATATATAATTCTTTATAAGCTATTCATTTTTTCTTCACTTCTTTTGTACTTTCTCATTCCACCACCAAGATTCCTTACTTTGTGGTGCATGTCCCTTTGACTCACCGAATACACTCTTAGCTATTATTTTTAACTTTGATACCATCTTATCTCATGTCGTATTACAATCACCATATATTTCACATAATGCTTGTACTCCTATCTTCTCCTTAAATATATTTTGCTTCCCATCCTTTAACTTTCACCACTTAATTTTAGGAGTCATATATATTTTCTTTCTATTGATACTATGTTTGAGGCGTATATCCAATACTACTAACCTATGTTGGGTAGTTAAACTTTCTCCAGGATGACTTTGTAATATTTACAAATCTTTCTATCTTTCTTCCTAATCATAAGAAAATCAATTTGCGATTTATTATTCTGAATCTTCTTTTTTTAACAAACATATTTGTTAATATAAAATCATACGCTATTGAAAAATCTAATATAGTTTTCCTTCTTCATTTTTTTCCAAACCCATAACCCCAGTTGTACCTATTATATTCCTCATTTTCACTCCGATATGATTTAGATCACTATTAAAATCATTTCATTTGGCGAATGTTTTATAATATTTCATCTAAGTCGTCCCAAAATCTTGATTTGATAGCTTCATCTAATCTTGTGGTGCATATACGCTAATTATGTTCATAATTTCTTTCATCACTATTATCCTAAGAACATCTATTTTTCTAATTACTCCTACAACTTCATCCTTTAACAAACTATCTACAACAATACTTACTCCATTGTTTTACTCTTTTCTACATGATCATAACTTAAACCTGATTTCTATTAGTTTTAGGTTCGCCACCTATTTTGTCTCTTCACACACAAAATACTAATTCTTCCTAATCATCATATCTACTACCTCCAATAATTTATTAATGAGGGTTCCTATGTTCTATGTTCTAAATTTTAGATTATTAGTTTTCTATCATATTTGTCCACCCAACCCTATGTGTGAAAATTTACACTATTTAACACCACACCAAGTTCCAACGTAGTGGTCCTCACGACAGATCCTTGATATTTAAAGACTACACCCAAGTTCGAAATGTAACGAGCCCTCTCAGAGACCCATGCAACAATGGATCGTTTTGATGTGATCAACCAAGTCAGGTTAGGTCATGTTGGTGTTTAACCCCTGTGTCTAAGTGTGCAGAAACTTAGGAGCACAAGAAGTCGAGTGAAAGACGCAGCTAGCGAGGACAGCATAGGAGAGAGCCGACGGGCTCAGTGCGTTCGAGAGACGAGACACTACAGAAGGGTACACTGGCGGACGAGGAGGCGCAAGGCGTTTCCAAGGGATGAGAAGTCGGAACAGAAGGTTGCTCGAGAAGGCCGGAAAATGGAGTCGGGTGAGCCATATTCGGATGGCCGAAATCACCCAAGCAAGCGGAACCGGAGCAGAAGACCCGGACCTAAGAGAGCGGAAACAGAGCGAAAGACCCGAACCATCTGGGTGCCCCTGGGCGCCTCGCCCAGCGAAGGCCTCATCTACATGGTCCAGGCGCTTGGAACCCTTCCGGGTGCCAGAAATTGAAATTTTAGCCAAACGCGACGTGGCGCGAGCCGTCGCGACGGGGATAAAATTTTATCCCCTCCAGGCATCACGATCAGGGCTATAAATACAACCCTGATCCAAGAAGCTAAGAATAACACTTGTAATTGACTTCATTTGATTTTAGCTTTGTAATTGTGAACTTTGACTGTTATAAGAGGCTTCTCCGCCCAAAGGAGACATTAGGGAGCTTTCAACTTCCTTGGATTAGCAATCCCCTGATTACAAACTAAGTAATTCCTTGTGTGCCTCTGTTTTCACTTTACTTCTTAATTTCTTTTATGCAAGTGTCTATTTATATCAAACTATAAAGATCAAGAAGGTGCTTTTATTTTTATAGGGCTATTCACCCCCCTTTAGCCGGCCGCTAAAGGACCAACAATTGGTATCAGAGTCAGGACGTTTCAAGAGGACTAACCGTCGATCGAAGCACAAGAAATGACCGGACCGAGCATCTACCCACCTAAATTCGAGGGGGAATTCGCGATTTGGAAAAGAAAAATGGAGGTATTTTCAAAATAGACTTTGATTTATTGTTAATCTTAAAGTATGACTATATAGCTATAAAGGACAAAGAAGAATATCAATGGACAAAGGAGCAAGCAGATTTCGTAGCAAATGAACGAGCTGAATTCTATCTACTGAGTGTGTTACCTCCACAAGAAGTCAACAGAATTGATGCCTACGAATTAGCAAAAGAGCTTTGGGAGAAGTTCCTTGAGCTACACGAAGGTACATCCGAAGTCAAACTCGCGAAATAGGACCTGCTCCATAACCAAATCAGCAACCTCTGATTAGAAGAATGTGAAATCATTGCACACCTTCACTCAAGCATCAAGGAGCTCATCATCGAACTCATGAATCTCAGTGAAAAGGTAACCAACCGAGATTCGCTAAGATACACGCTTAATGCCTATCCTAGGAATTCTGAATGGGTATCCTTAGTAGATGCTTATTATATCTCTAAGGATCTAGAAGTAAGTACCTTAGAAGAATTATTTTCGACATTTGAAGTTTATGAAACAAGATGTGCAAATCTGAAGAAGGAGCCCAAGCACAACATTGCCCTAAAAGCAAAAGTAGACGAACCTGACTCTAAATCTTCTCTCAATGATGACGAAACGACATTCATAGTAAGAAGATTTAAAAAGTTATTTAAAACTAATAAATCTGATCAAGTGCAGGATAAAAGAAGAAGAAAGATAAGATGCTACCACTGCAATGAAGAAGGACACGTGAAAGACAACTACCTTAAATTAAAGAGCAAGGACAAGAACAAGGACAAGATCAAGAACAAAAGACCACTCCAGACAAAGTGTCGAAATCTAAAGGCGACGTGGGACGAAACGTCGTCCAAATCGGAGATCGAAGTCATCGTCGGACTTGTGCTAGTGGCAAGTCACCAAGAAGAAGACGACGAAGCAAGCTCATCCTCAATGATCATCGAGAGCATCGATGAAGGGGGAGCATTAGAAATAGACAAGGTAAGTCATGTACGGTCCCTACCTCCTGACCAATTATTTAAATTTATAAAAATGCTATCGAAGAGTTCTGTAAATTAGAGATTGAAAATAAAATATTAGAAAAGGAAAATGATGAATTAAAAGGAATTCTAGCACCATATTGTCGGTCAGAAGATTTCGACAAGATGAAAATAGAAAACGAAAAATTGTAAGCAGAAATAGAAGAGTTAAAAAAAATTGTGCATGCTCACATATTCAACAAGTTAATAGATATAATGGATTAAATTGGCATTTTAAATACCATAAGGGTCAAATTAGAAAAATATCACAGAAGTATGTTCCCAAGAAATTTTTGATTAATTCTGTAGAAAGGAATCTATTTTGGGTTACAAAATCATATCTAGGTTAAATTTTCTTTTTGCTTTTGTGCATGCCCAATTTTTTAAAGTTAAACATAGGGCTTTCAGAAGAAAATTAAATATTTAATTTCTTTAAAAGGCTTTGTATAGAAGTGGTTGTTGTTCCAATAACCAAGAAGACCTAGTGCCTTGCCAAAATAAATGTTTAATTAACTAACTATTAAGCATTTAATTAAAAATTATCTAATGTTTTCAAATAAATTGTTTGTCAAAATTTCTGTTAGAAGTTATTTAGAATTTAATTTCTTTTCCTGATAAAGAAAATTTCATCATTTAGCTGTACAAAAATTTCTAAATGTTTCCTGTTAAATTTTTTTATATTTTTCGCAGAATTGTTTTCAAACTTTCTTTTTAAAAAAAAAATTATCATCTTTTTAAAAAGATTTCTGTTTTTTTTTTGAAAATTTTATATATGTCTGTTCATCCCTTATTAAAATTTTAGATTTATTTATCAAATTAAATATTTTTCAAAATTTGTTATAAGAATCCAAATTTTTCAAAAAAATTTTCATAATTTTCTAGAAAATAGCGTTTTCCTTAGACTTTGTTTTAGATTTTTTTTGCCAAATTATTTTAAAGTACTCCATTTTTAATGTAATCAAAGGGGGAGAAGTGAAGATTAAGTCTAGGGGGAGGGTATTATTATCATTAATTTTTGCACAATATTATTTGCAAAATTTACCTTGTTATTATTATTTGTTTATGTTTTTTCCCCTAACTTAACTTGGGTTGTTCACATCAAAAATAAAGAGATTGTTAGTACTCCAAGGTAGTTTTGATGTGATCAACCAAGTCAGGTTAGGTCCTATTGGTGTTTAATCCCTGTGTCTAAGTGTGCAGGAACTTAGGAGCATAGAAAGTTGAGTGAAAGACGCAGCTAGCGAGAAGGACGGCACGGGAGAGAACCGACAGGCGCAGTACGTCCGAGGGATGAGGCGCTACGGAAGAGTAGCTAGCTGACGAGAAGGAGGCGTGAGACGTTTCCGAGGGACGTGAAACCGAAGCGGAAGGTTGCTCAAGAATGCCGGAAAATGGGTTCGGGTGAGCCCTATTCTGGATGGCCGAAATCACCCAAGCAAGCAGAGCTGGAGCAGAAGACCCAGACCCAAGAGAGCAGAAACGAAGTGAAGACCCGACCAAAAAGTCAACCGGGGGTTGACTTTTGAGTCCAGGCACCCCTTGGGCGCCTCGCCCAGCGGGGGCCTCATCTACACGGTCCGGACGCTCGAAACGCTTCCGAGTCTCCTGAATTGAAATTTTAGCCAAATGCGACGTGACGCGAGCCGTTGCGACGAGGATAAAATTTTATCTCCTCCAGGCGCTTGGAACCCTTTTAAGCGTCCTAATCAAGGCTATAAATACAGCCCTGATCCAAGAAGCTAAGGGGGGCGTTTGGTTTAGGGGAATAAGAGTGGGGAATGGAAATAACAATCATTGATTCCCATTGTTGATGTTTGGATTATAGGAATGGGAATACAAATAAGGGAATGAATCCTTATAATTGGGTAATGACTCATTCCTATGTCTCCCCCCTTCAATGAGTCATTACCCTATTTTCAACAATCAAAATATTCCCTTATTCCCAAAATACCCCTTGACCAAAAACTAAAATTTTCCCCTTTAATATCAAATATCAAAATATATTTATTTAATTTTTCTTTCATATCACTTTCTCTCTCCTTATTCTCTCTCATCATATTTTCTCTCTCCTCATTTTATCACCCACTTTCTCTCTCTTTAATCTCTCTCATCACACTTTTCTTACTCTTTTTTTCTCATTACACTTTCTCTTTCATCACACTTTCTCTCTCCTTAATCTCTTCTATCACACTCTCTTCCCTCTTTTTTTCTCATCACACTTTCTCTCTCATCATACTTTCTCTCTCATCATACTTTCTCTCTTCTCAATCTCTCACATCACACTCTCTTTTCTTTTTTTTTCTCATCACATTTTCTCTCTCTTCAATCTCTCTCATCACATTCTCTCCCTTTTTCTTAACACCATTTCTCTCTCATCATGCTTTCTCTCTCCTCAATATCTCCGATCACATTTGCTTTCCTATTTTTTTCTCATCAACTTTCTCTCTCATCACACTTTCTCTCTCCTCAATCTCTCCCATCACACACTCTCTTCTCATTTTTTCTCATTACACTTTCTCTCTCTTCATCCTCCCTCATCATATTTTCTCACTCATCATATTTTCTCTCTCATCATATTTTGTCTCTCCTCTTCTATTATCACGCTCTCTCTCATCTACTCTCTTTTCTCATTTTCTCTCGTCGCACTTTCTCTCTCTCTTCATTCTTTCCCATCACACTTTCTCTCTCATCATACTCTCTCTCATCATATTTTTCTTTCACATCTAATTTTTTTCTTTTATTTTCCTTTAAGGGTAAAAAAGGAAATTTTGATTGATTCCGATAGAAACTATTCAACTAACCAAACATTGTTTTTAAAAGTGATATCCATGCTCATATCCATTCCCATTCCACAATACTATGATTCCCATTCCGATTCCTATTCCTAGGAAAGAACCAAACGCCCCCTAAGAACAACAGTTCTAATTGATTCCATTTGATTTTAGCTTTGTAATTGTGAGAGGTTTCTCCGTCCGAAAGAAACATTAGTGAGCTTTCAACTTCCTTGGATTAGCAATCTCCTGATTGCAAATCAAGTAATTCTTTATGTGCCTCTGTTTTCATTTTACTTCTTAATTTCTTTTATGCAAGTGTCTATTTGTATCGAGCTATAAAGATCGAGAAACGTGTTTTTATTTTTAATAGGCTATTCACCCCCCTCTAGCTAGCTGCCAAGGAACCAACAATGCGTTCCTTTCAAGGAACAACCTAACATCGTACAATAGTTTAATAGATCCATTCATTGAATATTTGTCATAGTTTTAACGCTGACGGACAACCTAACGTAACCCTCCTCCTTTATCCGGACTTGGGACCGGCCATGACTGGTTCGTCATGGGCGGAGTTTCAATGGTCAACTAAATGAAAACATAAAAGTATTTCATTAAACAATAGTCAATTTCATCGTGTTAGGCAATGCAAAGAAAAGTACTCAATCTTCTATAAACATGAAGATTACTCATTGTTAACTAGAAAACAAAAATATGTAACTAACTAAACACAAAGTAGGAAAATAGAATGCTATTACTAAAAATAATAAAAAATGAAACAAATCTAAACTAAGTAAGCATGCATAGAAAGATGGTTCTGAATAGAAACTGTAAAGTCATATGGAAATTAAGGCAAAAGAAGTTTTAACATGTTGGGATATAAAAAGTAATGGAAAAAAAATTAAAGTTCAAAAAGTAATTATTATGATGACAGCAATGCTAAACATATATGTAGGTTAAACATGAAAGAGAGGGTGAGCGTACCTGATCAGCAACCACCTCAACAAGTTCTAACTCATGAACATGCCATTTCCTTGCACTATCTGATGGGAGAATCAAGACCATTACTGCATAGCTTTTTGCAGAAAGTTCTGACCAATCAGTAATCTGGAAATTTGAAAGATGTAACAGTGGAACTCGAATAGCAACAACCTCTGGTGGCACGTATCTCCCTGATGGTACTCGGATCCTTGCTAATTGACATGAATGTGGAATTATCATTGCATTGTTGCTACTGAAAATTTTGTTAACTATAGGATGATTAATTGGCATAGTTAAACCCGTAGGGATTTGTTGGTGGAGCGTATGGGAAAGTTGAAGACATGAACCACTACGTGATGGCATCCATAGCGCACATTCCTCCAACCCCAAGGTTCTCCCCAGCTCAACAAGAGTAGTCTTCAATATTGTGTCCCTGTCAAGTGTACTTCTGATTTCATGAGTAAGCATACGAACATGTCTTCCGGTTTCTTCCTGTGTCCTTATGAGGCCCATTTCCCTGTCAAGCTCTTCCGCTTTATTTTTCAAAAACAGTTCCCTTGTTTTTACACTTAATAAATCAGGAATTATGTGGACAAGCAACAATGCTGTTGCACATGACACTACAGCAGTCGAAATTTTTGCAATGGTCATGACAATGGCAAGAGTTTTTGAGTGCATGGTAAATGTCCACAAATTAATTAAATGAGTTGCCCCACAAAGAACAATAAAAGCACCAAATTGTATCAAAACCCATCTATAGGGAAAGAAGGAAGACTTCTTTACGAAATAGATGAGCTCAAGAGGAATGGAGAAGTAAGCAAGGGCAATGAAAAAGTCTGATATATACTGATATTTGACCAGAAGTTCATCAGCAGGCCATAGAGGTTCAATGCAGTCACAACCCTCCATTTCCTAATGACCACAGTGAAGCATGTTCTTTAGCCTACATTATATAAAAGCAAATTTAATCAGGCTAGCTAATTGCAAAGAAAAAATATAACAAAAAAAAATGATGCAGCTTGTATTCAGATAGAGAGTGTGATTATAATGTACGCTGTGAGATAATTTAGGCATCATTTTTATTTCTTAAACAATTTTTTTTAGTTCTCCCTTACTAAGAGAGAAAAGAAAACTACACCAGTTAGGACTTTAAAAATCTGTATTTTGGATGATATACCTGCTCCAATGTTGACACTCTTGAAATTGAATCAAAAGACTATCTCATTACTGACTATGCTAATCTCAAAGTAGTACCTAGAATAAGATAGGGTATAGAGTATAGATTTTTTAGTGATATTATATTCAGATATATTTTGCTAACAAATTTATTTTTCTTGAAACTATCATTTTTTGCATTCAAATAATAAAATCAAAACTAGACAGTATACATCCAAAGAAAGTGGGTGAGCATCTTCGTTGTGGTAGTGTTTCATATTTTATATATGTGACAGAATCACCATGGTATTTACAATCAAGGGTAACAACATCATGGTGAGTCATAGACTAATAGGGATGACCACTGATTTTTAGCTCAATAATTCGAATGTAAAACACCACGAGTGATTTGCAACCTCCACCTTTTTTATTTAAAAAAAATGGTTTTAATTGAAAATCATAGTTTTCACCCAATTTATGTAATAGAGTCACAAGGTGTTACGGCAGATAAACATAGGCTAGAAACAAAGCAAAATCGTACAAAGCAGCCTAATCTGTTGAAGCAGGATCAGTCATCAGCCAAGGTATACAATAAACCATGAAGCAGAATGTGATCAAAAGCCAACCTATCCACAGCCAGCACCCATCCAGCCCATGACTGGAGTGCCTCAATCCATCAATTGAGACATCAGTAGACTCACAATTAAAGATCAGAGCACAGCACCACCTCCGAACACTATGAAACCAAGCATGAATGAAAATAATGGGGACCTCCTTTATTCTGGGGCTCAATGTTTCCACCAACGGCAACCACCAGTCAGCAGACATTTAATGTGTCTGAAGGACAGAGAAGTGGTCATGATCCACCTCTTAACCACAGTGGCTCTTGGGTTAGCCTTTGGTGTTATGAAATTACAATTCTATATTTAATCTGACAATTATTTTAAATTTTTATGTTTCTCTATGTGGTGTATATGGCCACAGAAGTTTATTAAGTGAAGGTTGGAATTCCATATCATATATGCAGTCTATCTGTGTGGTGCAACACAAGCAGAGAATCTATGCCTCAATCAGCAATCACACAAGACTTGACGGTGATGTGGGAACAAATCGATGCTACTCAACTGGTGAACTCACAGGGCTGCATGTCTCATTCAACAATCTCGTGAGAAAACAAAATAGAATTGCACTTGATTATTGAATTGATTGCATAGCTGAATGAATGAAACAGTAGGTAAGGATTTCTTTTATACACCTTGCAAAATTGATCTCCTAAGATTGTGCAAGATACATTTTCCTAAAAACAGTAGCATGAAAAATAATAAACTTACTATAAGTTTGAATTTTATATTATATACTTATCAATTTTAACCAGGGATGTAATGGCGGAAGGCGATGATGGTGCAGTCAATGACTGCCTACTGCCTCGGACGCCTAGGCGGTTGATTTTTTTTACAAAATTAGATAATATATTAACTAAAAGATAAAAAATTAAATAAAGGATCGAAAAAAAATACTATAAAATATATTAACTAAAAATAAAAAAGTTATAATTTTTTTAAAAAAATAAATAAATAATATATATATATATAATTAATAGGATAATTTTATTGGGCTTTAATTAAGCCTATTTAAATTATTCCAATCATGATTAAAATTATTAATTTAAAGTTTTAATTAAATCCTAAGTTTAAAAAAAAACTTATTTTATTCGGCGATAGGCTTTGGTGTTTCAGCTTCTAGGCGCGTCGCCTAAGCCCGACGATGAGTCCGGACCCATCATTTGGCCTAGTAACTCGTCCGGATGTGTCGCCCGAGCCCGGTGACACGTCCGGATGCGTCGCCCGAGTTCGAATCGGAAACATTCTACCGCCACCAAAACACAAAGCGGTGCAGTTGAGGTCTGCCTCCCGCCTAAGCAGCGCCTAGGCGGCCGCCTCAACCGCCATTTAGAACACTGATTTTAACTATACCAGTTTTGTTTTACAGGAAATAAATTTAGCTTTTGTTTTATTGCATCTTTCTACCCTATTAAGAACTCGTTACTAGAAAATAAAGAAAGCAGTATAGCAAGGAGATGAGCATAAGCTTCCTTGGCATCTTTATTCCATCTTTCTCCCCTATTATAGTAGTCTTCGTTTTGACATTAAGGAGCTGAGCATAAGCTTCATTGACTGCTTATTTATTTATCGGTCATTTCAACAAATAAAGGAATGTTGCAAGTTATTATGTGTGCAACTCAAGTTAGTACTCAATCTGAAGATGAGTGAGTTTGAATGAGTGACCAACCAAAAAGCCAATAGAAAAAGATTGAAACAAGAATGTCAAGTACTAAGAAAACAAATCCTTTATATTGAAATTACACTAATGTTTTAGTAGGTATGCATATTATAAGAATAAGCATTGCAATTTTTCTCACAGTGAGAGATGGAGAAAAAATCAAGGCTTTTTGCATATTTATGCAATCATTCAAACTAAATAAATGCCAAGAAATCTCTTATATTGTATGGTTTTCATGTACAAGATGACTCAGCCATTATTTTATATTTATCATTTATTTGAATTTTTTTTCCTCCTAGCATAGCATATATATATCTTATACTCTTCTTAAACTCTCAATTTGATGGAAAAGGTAGGAAAATAAAAGAAAAAGAAGGTTTGTGAGCTTGTGGCCAATAAGTAACTATGAACAAGAAAACATATAATAGATGTCATGATAACTAGGTAAAAGCAAGTTTATTAATTGGATGAAGGGGGCATGCATTCCTGATTTGTCAAGTTTATTAGTTCAGTTTTCTTCGGGTTCTTAGCATAGTATGAAGGTTTTTGATATTTGTGAGCTTGAGTCATGGCTAGTGGCATATTGAATGTTTCATTCTGATTTTCTCTTCAAGTTAGGTCTGAAGCAAATCATCAAGTGACTTTTCTAGAGTTAAATCTTTTAAACTAGTCTTACAAGTTCTTTCATTCTAGTTTATTTGTCAAAGATTTACATTGTTAGCAATCTCACAACAACCTAAGTTCATTCATCTCATGATTATTACTGGCCCAGATTAAAACAAGATCTCAGAATCACAATTATTAAGCTTGGGGACTAATTATTTTAAATTAACCGTGAGACCGACCAACTTGAATACACTTGCATTTTGTAAATGGTCATATTGGTTGGCAACTGAAGTCAGGTATATCTAATCTCTCTTTGTAACCTTAACTCATTATTTTCTCTCTCGGAGATGCTTTTGACTTGATTCTTAAAGCATGACTGCATTGGACACATTATTAATCTTAATTCTAGAGGTGATCGGTCCGTCCCATAAAAGTTTTCCATTGGTAGTAAATCAGGAAGTGCTCGCGGTTGCCCATCTGGAGCAACCGCTCTGCTCCATGTTAGTTATGATAGATAAACTAGTTCGGCCAATACAACTACAAAGAAATCTATTCATACAAACTGAAGCAAGATTGATCATGGTACTACTACTAAAAAAGTCGAATTAAATTGATCCAACGACGCGGAACAACAAAAACATACCAACAAGTGAAAAAATGGAGATCCCGAGAGCAGAGGGAGATCAATAAAGTATATCAATAGTATATGCGTTGAAATTGAAAGAAAAAAAAAAATCTAAAACAGTGATTAGAGAGCGATCGCACCTTAGATCGGCAGAACAAAAAAAGGGAAGAATAAACTTCAATCGGGCGGTTTCCTTGGCGTCGCCTTCACTCCGCCTGCACCCTTTTCTCAATTACACGGCTGGAACTTGGAAGACGGAAGGGGGGCTGCCACTTGCCACTGTCACTGTGTCGCCTGAGTATCCGACTCCGCATCACGGGGCCTGGACGGTTGAAATTCTGATGGGATCTCCTCCAAGGATTTGATTTAGGATTATCCAACCAAGACGATGGCATCCGAGATGTTGTAGGGCTGCCAGTGGCGTCGTGGAACTCGTAGGGCCCTAAACAAGCCGAGCCGAGCCGAGCCGAGCTTTGGGGTGTTCAAGCTTGTTTGATAAGATAACCGAGCCGAGCCGAGCCGAGCCGAGCCGAGCTTAAAATGAACCAAGCTTTTGAAATGAGTGTTCAAGCTTGGCTTGGTTTATTTTTTATGAGCTTGAGCTTGTTTGAAGCTTGGCTTGAGCTTGGTTCGTTTAGATGTTATCAAGCTCTCAATTCAACTGCTGGCCGATTCAGCTCGAGCTTGGCTTGGTTTGAGCTGAGCTTGGTTCGTTTAGATGTTATCAAGCTCTCAATTCAAGCTTGGCTTGAGCTTGGTTCGAGCTTGGCTTGAGCTTGGTTTGAGCTTGGTTCATTTAGATGTTATCAAACTCTCAATCCAAACTTGTTTGATTGTTTGAAACTTTTAATTGTTTGATTGGTTATTAAGATTGATAATTTAAATTTATTTATTTATTTTATTGTTTATTTAGCATATTGAAAAGAATTTTATTAATAAATATTGTTCGTGAACATTGTTCACGAACGTTGTTCACGAACGTTAACGAGCTGAACACATATGTGTTCAAGCTTGTTTGTTTAGCTTAACGAGCTGTTCAAGCTTGTTTGTTTAATTAATCTAATGTATATTGAACGAACATAAACAAGCTCTTACCAAGTCGAACACCAAGTTTGTTCACGAACGCTTGGTTCATTTACAGCCCTAGGAACTCGGACGGTGGATGTCTGCGTTGGTAGGTACAACACGATTTACACGAAGATCGGTTGGAGGGGGATCCATGGACCCAGTTAATTGTGACGCACGGACCTACGCAAGAGAAGTCGCGATCAAAAAAGCACGTCCGTGATTGGATATTTTTCTTGTTTAAGGATGCGTGTGCAGGCAGTGTCCCACTGCAGTCTACGCCGTGGTGGAGCACGGATCGGCCGGGAAGTGCGATTTAGAAGATGGACTAACTCATTGATAAGTGAATCAGTCTACATTTTTTCGATGTGTCTTTGTTAATAATTGGGTTTGAATCAGTCATTGAATGCTGAACTTTAATGGTTTTTGCTTTTGTTACGTGTTTGTCATTTGAGATATATTTTGTGATTTTAGGGCGGGATATACTGAAAAAAAAAATTAGCAGATATTGTAGCAGTGTAGGGAAATGAATCCATTTTTGGAGCCGATATATATTTAAAAAACAAACTTTTATTTTTTTAATATGAAAAATGTCAACTTTAATATTATGGTATATTTTGGTAAATATACATATTAGCAATTTCAACCGAGATTTTATTTTAGAAGAATGTGATGCTTAAATTTCATATCCTAAGAATGTAGATGTTGAATAAATGTGAATGGAGAAGAGGTGGAAAAGAAGAAGTTCCATTATGAATGGGACTTTAGTCCCATATTAGGAGTTTCAAGGCTCATTTGTTGGTTTATATTGATTCATAAACATTGAGGATGTGAACAAATGCATGGGGAGAGACTCTTTTTTACGTGTGGGTGTGCAGGGGATGTAAATCCAGGGGCCGGATTGTACTGAACCAAGTTGACTTGTGTGCGAGCGCAACCTCACACGAATGCTGGACCGGTCGGGGTAAAAAATCGCTCGGCGTTTCACCTTATTTCCCTCCTCTGTCGCACAATTCCTCCTTGGCAGAGTGTCCGTGATATCATTCGGGTACCCCGCTCAATTCGCCGTGACTACTAGTGCTTGGTGGAGTTCACGGTCGACCGTTGTATCCTGGGAAACAGGCGACCCGAATAAATCTCGAAGCACAGCCGGAGGTCTTGGTCACCTCGCCCGGTCGGTCTTTTTGTCCCCCGTTCGGGATTTTCGTCCTACCTTACTGCCTGGTCGGATTTTCTGGTTTGGTCTGTCACTCTGCATACCTGCTCTACCCCTCTGGTTTGTCGCTTTACCGCTCTGGTCTGCTGCTCTGGTCTGGTCTGCCGCTCTGCAGACCTGCTCTACCACTCTGGTCTGTCGCTCTGCCGTTCTGGTCTACTGCTCTGGTCTGGTCTGCCGCTCTGCAGACCTGCTCTACCACTCTGGTCTGTCGCTCTGCCATTCTGGTCTACTGTTGTGGTCTGGTCTGCCGCTCTGCAGACCTGCTATACCACTCTGGTCTGTCGCTCTGCCGCTCTGGTCTGTCGCTTTGCAGACCTACCCAACCGCGTTACAGAAACCAGCCCCTGCTGGCAACCTGAGATTATCCGCTCAGGTCATTTCGATTGTAAGTTGAATTTAATTCAGAGCAATTTAAATTCAGCTAATACCCTGTATATCTCCGGCAACAGATTGTTATTGTCTAACAGTCTTGAAACAGATTTGTTTCTATTGAGATGGTCACAGAACAAAATGTTGAGATGCAACAGACTCAACAAGTGCAAGCCCCCTCCGCCCTGATTGAAACTGTATCAATCAATCATGAGGAAAAGCCAAAGAAGTTCAGTGGACTAAACTTCAAGAGGTGGCAGCAGAAGATGCTCTTCTACCTGACCACGCTCAATCTGGCTCGGTTCTTGACCGAGGACCCTCCCAAGCGTGCTGAGGATGCTGATGCGCAAACCATCAGTACAGTGGAGGTATGGACTCATTCTGAGTTCCTTTGCCGAAACTACATCCTCAACTGCCTTGCTGACTCGCTGTACGCTGTGTATAGCATGAAGAGAATGACTAAGGAGCTGTGGGAGTCCCTGGACAAGAAATATAAGACGGAGGATGCAGGGGTAAAGAAGTTCATCGTGGGTCGATTCCTGGACTACAAGATAGTTGACTCCAAGACGATGATCAACCAAGTCCAAGAGCTTCAAGTGATCTTGCACGAGATCCACTCAGAAAGGATGGTTCTGAGTGAAACCTTCCAAGTGGCTGCTATCATTGAAAAGCTACCTCCCGGCTAGAAGGACTTCAAGAACTACCTGAAGCACAAGCAGAAGAAGATGAATGTGGAGGAACTCATTGTTCGACTTCGCATCGAAGAAGACAACAAGAGTTCGGAGAGAAAATTGTTCTCTCAAGCTACTGTGAAAGCCAACGTGGTTGAGCACGGTCAAAGCTCGAAACGGAAGTGTAACGCCCAAAAATTCTCAAAAGTATTTTAGAAATATTCTATGATTTTTCTGGAACTTTAGAATATTTTTATGGAATTTTTAGAGTAGCGAAAGTAGCAAAAACAAATAGAAGAGAAAATAGCATACGCGGGAATTGAACCCGAGACCTATTGGGCTCTATGACTTAAGGTGAACTCTAGTAACCAGGAGAACCCAGCAGGGTCGTGCTGAAAAGAAAGGGAATCAGTTATATTTATATTTGATTTGGGCCGAATTACCCACTTAATATAAATAGGGAATTAAGTGAGGAGTTGTATTTTTCACCGTGACTTACCTCTTCTCCTCACCCTAATCCAGCCGAACCTCCCTTCTCCTCTTCTTTCTCTCGGCGCACCAAGCCCCAAGGGCTAGGGTTCCGTCCCAAGGGTTCCAAGGGCACTTTCCGGTGACGACTCCGACATAAGGACGCACCTCTCCGGGAGAGGAACACGTAGACGCGAGGAGATCGACGAAGGGATTTTCTCCACCAGAAATCTAGCGCTTAGATTTGTAAGAAACTTTGAGCAGGAGGTAAGAAACCCCTCACCTGCAGTATAAGTAGTTCTCGTGTGATTTCATGCTTTAGTTTAGTAGTATAAGGATTTGTGGCACAAAGGGTGTGCAACAGCGCACGCTAAGTGCTCGATAGTATGTTCAGTACAACTATAATGCGACTTAGGCATTTTAATAATCTAGCTAAATGCAATAGAGGCATTTATTTAGCATATGCAGGTTTACTATAGCTTATATGGGACTACGGTCCAATGGGTGGGCTCCCACAGTCGCCTCTAGGTTCAGACAACCTAGCTCTAGGTTCAGATAACCTAGAAATAGCAAGATAAGTAAAATTCAGCTACAATCAGTATTTTATTTTAGCAATGGCACTGTACTGGATTAGATATCCATTGGGTTGGGCTCCCACAGTCGTCCCTAGGTTTAGATAACCTAGTAAACCCTACTAAATTCGGGACTTGCAAACCCGGGTCTAGTTAGGGATGCGCGCATAGTAAGTACAGTTGCCGAGCCCATCAGCAGCATGATTATGTATTTTTATCTAGTATGATAATAGCTTTCAAATTCACAATCAGTTAGGTGATTATATTTTTAAATCAGTTCTAGCTCATCTTTAGTTTAGCTCATTATGTTTCAGTTTAGTCCTTTCTTATTGACATTTCAGTTATAGCCATGATTAGCTTTTGGTTTCCATGTTGTATGCTACCATGCCATGCTTTTACCTGTTCAGCATATATTTCAAATAGCATACTTTAAAAATATAAATTGCATCGTATGCACGTTTTAGTGAGGTAGATGGTTTCTTACTAAGCTCTCAAGCTTACAGATACTCTTTTCCTTATACTGCAGATAAAGGTAAAGGAAAGATGGACTAGCGGAGGCTGGAGGGCAATGCAACGAAGATGTGTGTGGAAAAGGAGTTTGGAATAAAGATCTTAGGGATCTAGCCAGTTTTGTTTTAAGCACTAGAACTCTGTAGTTTTTATTCGTTCCGCACTTTAATATGTTTAAATGTCATGAACTAGTGAACTATGCATTAGGCTATGCTTAGCATACTAAATATTTGTTGTTAGAATGTTTCCCAGCTATTTTAGAACTTGTACATGTGATTTGGGCATGAAACAATGCTGAAATCAGAGCTTTGCTGTGAAATCAAAAACCCCAATCGATCAGCGGATCGATTGGGGCCCTCAATCGATCAGCGGATCAATTGGGAAGCCTGGTTCCGTGAACAGTAAGCTTCTGGATCGATCAGTCGATCGATCCAGTCGCATTCTGTCGCGAACAGTAAGCTTCTGAATCGATCAGCCGATCGATCCAGACGCATTCTGTCGCGAATAGAGAGTTTGTGGATCGATCGTTCGATCGATCGGGAAATCGCTCCCGAGAACAGAGAGCTCTGGAATCGATCACTGGATCGATTGGCCAGCCTGGATTGATCAGCTGATCGATCCATAATATTACCCCGAGCACAGTAGCAATCTGAATCGATCCATGGATCGATCCAACAGCTTGCAATCGATTGAGCTCAATCTGGATCGATTGGGAAGCTGGGTTTTGACCAAGAGGCCTTGTAATTCAGCTCCTTGACCATAGGGGATGTAGGATATGCCATGTATACCTTAGATTGCATCCCTCAGCACATATAGGACCAAGAACTTGTATTAGTTTAGCAAAGTTTTAAATTGGTACAGCTTTCCGCACCTAGACTTAGTGATAGCCATGGATATAGTTTTAGCACAGCATAATGTGACGGTCCGGCCTTACAGCCTAGCCAGTAGAAGGTGGGTCGTTACAGGAAGAACCCTAAGTCTTCCAAGATGGGACCCAGAGGAGGCATCAGCAAGAAGAAGTTCTCTGGGAAGTGCTTCAATTGTGACAAAGTGGGTCACAAATCTTCGGAGTGCAAAAAGCCGAAGAAGAAGCAGAAGGCCAACCTGAACGAGGGACTAGAAATGGACGACCTCTGCGCTGTGGTCTCTGAGTTGAACCTGATCAGTTCAAACCCGCGGTAATGGTGGATCGATACTGGAGCCACCAGACATGTGTGCTGCAACAAGGAGCTACTCCACAACTTTAAAGAAGTCACTGGAGGCAAACTGTTCATGGGGAACTCAGCAACCTCGGACATCATGAGCCAAGGAAAGGTGGTGCTAAAGATGACCTCGGGCAAGGACCTCACTCTGAACAATGTGCTGTATGTTCCGGAGATTCGGAAGAATCTAGTGTCCGGATCACTGTTAAGCAAGCATGGCTTTCGCATTGGCTTTTAGTCGGACAGAGTTGTATTGTCCAAGAATGGAATGTTTGTAGGAAGGGGCTATGTATCTGATGGGTTATTCAAGCTCGATGTAATGACCATTAGGCCCAAGATAAATAAAAATGAAAGCTCTTCCACTTATATGTTTGAGTCTTCGTGTTTGTGGCATGGTAGACTAGGACATGTTAACTACAATGTGTTGTGTAGATTAATAAAAATGCAAACCATACCTACATTCCACCTTAACCCAAAACACAAGTGTGAGATTTATGTTGAATCGAAAACAATAAGATCATCCTTTCAACATATTGAAAGAAGTAACGAACTACTTGACATAATCCACACTGATGTGTGTGACCTAAAAGGCACGTAAACACATTATGGTAATAAATACTTCATCACTTTTGTAGAAGATAACACAAAATACTGTTATGTGTATCTTCTCAAAAGTAAGGATGAAGCTATAGAGAAATTTGCTCTCTATAAGAATGAGGTTGAAAACCAGCTTAATAGAAAGATTAAGGTGGTTCGAAGTGATCGAGGCGGTGAATATGTGTCACCGTTCGCTGAGTTGTGTGCTGAACATGGGATCAGACACGAAACAATAGCTCCTTATACTCCTCAGCAAAATGGAGTTGTTGAGCGAAAGAATCGAACTCTAAAGGAGATGATGAATGCTCTTCTATTGAGCTCTGGATTGCCAGAGTCCATGTGGGGGGAAGCTGTGTTAACAGCTAATTACCTTTTAAATAAGGTGCCCCAGAAGAAAATAGATAAGAGCCCTTATGAGTTGTGGAATGGAAGACAACCGTCCTATAAATATTTACGAATGTGAGGGTGTCTTGCCAAAGTGTTGGTGCTTGATCCGAAAAAGATTAAGATAGAACCAAAGACTGTTGATTGTATATTTATTGGATATGCACATAACAGTAGTGCTTATCGATTTTGTGTGTATGAGTCACACATACCGAAGATACACAAGAACTCGATAATCGAATCGAGAAATACCTTTTTCTTTGAGCATGTGTTTCCGTATAAGACCCGTGAGGATGCTAACTCCTTAAAACGAGCATATGAAACACAAGATGAAGATGATGCTGAGGAACCCATAGAGGTTGAGCCTAGACGAAGCAAAAGAGCTCTGGTAGAAAAATCCTTTGAATCGGATTTTCTCACTTTCATGTTGGAGAGTGAGCCCCGAAGTTACTCAGAAGCGTAGTCTCTTATGATGGACCTCACTGGAAAGAGGCAATTGCATCTGAGATAGAATCTGTCTTGCAAAATCACACTTGGGAACTTGTGGATCTTCCTCCGGGAAGTAAACCACTAGGTTACAAGTGGATCTTCAAGAAGAAAATGAAATCAGATGGCATAATAGATAAATACAAGGTCAGATTGGTAATCAAAGGATACCGACAATGAGAAGACCTTGATTACTTCGATACATACTCTCTGGTATTGAGAATAACTTCCATTAGAGTATTGTTGGTTATTGCTGCTCTATGGAATCTCGAAATACATCAGATGGTGTAAAGACTGCCTTTCTAAACGGGGATTTAGAAGAGGAAATTTACATGGACCAACCTGAGGGGTTTTCTGTGTCATGATAAAAGAACAAGGTCTGTAGATTGGTGAATTCATTATATGGCTTGAAACAAGCACTAAAGTAGTGGCATGAGAAATTTGATAATGTCATGAAGGAATGTGGATTCAAGATCAATGAATGTGATAAATGTGTCTACATGAGAGCCACAGAGAGTAACTATGTCATCTTGTGCCTCTATGTAGATGACATATTTATCATTGGGAGTAATGATAAGATAATCAAATCCACTAAAGATATGTTGAACTCAAGGTTCAACATGAAAGACATGGGCCTAGCTGATGTGATTCTAGGAATTAAAATTCTTAGAACGGCAGAAGAACTTGTTCTTAGTCAGTCCCATTACGTGGATAAGATTCTTGAGAAATTCACCAAGGGTGATACTGCGTTGGCACGAACGCCGATAGATACAAGTCAACATCTATCGAAAAATCGAGGTGAAAGTATTTCGCAGATAGAGTACTCTCAAGTGATTGGAAATCTGATGTACTTGATGAGTTGTACTCGACCAGATTTGGCCTACATAGTAAGCAAACTGAGTAGATACACGAATAATCTCAGTGTTGAGCACTAGAAAGGGATAACAAGAGTACTAAGGTACTTAAGGTATACTCGTGAATATGGACTGCACTATACAAGATATCCCGCTGTGATCGAAGGATACAGCGATGCAAGTTGGATATCTGATATAAAAGACTCTAAGTCTACGAGTGGATATGTCTTCACTCTAGCAGGTGCAGTCATTTCTTAGAAATCTTCTAAGCAAATCGTAATAACCAGATCCACGATGGAATCTGAGTTTGTAGCTCTTGACAAATGTAGTGAAGAGGCTGAATGACTACGACAATTATTAGAAGATATTCCACGATGGTCGAAACCGATGCCGACAATTTATATACATTGCGATAGTCAATCAGCAATCGGTCGGACACAGAGCCATATGTATAATGGTAAGTCTAGACATATATGTCATAGACATAATACCATTAGACAACTACTCTCAACTGGAGTTATCACTGTTGATTATGTGAAGTCAAAAGATAACCTAGCGGACCCGCTAACCAAGGAGTTAAATCGAGAGTTAGTTGCAAGCTCATCACAGGGAATGAGCTTGATGCCGTTGTTAACAATCAGTGCAGAGGACACCCAACCTATGCTGACTGGAGATCCCAAGAACTAGGTTCAAAGGGACAACTAATCTACACTGACTAGACACACTGTGGGGGGAGCCCAATGAAATAGTGACTAGACCAGGATAAGCCGATGGGCTTTTAATGATCAAAAGAGTATATGGTAACTCTTAAGGGATCACCTATGTGAGAAAGAAGTTGGGCTGCTTCGAAGAGAATTGGAGGCACAATTCTTAGAGCTTCTCACAGAACCAGGCGTGTTCATGGCCAAGAACGAACACACTCATGAGAACTGAGTTGTATCAGGGAGAGTCTTGGGGTAAGATTTGTCATTGCTTACATAGACGATAATATAGTTCAAGGACATCGTGTCTACTATAAGCCAATAAGCAACCAAATCTTCACAAGAGAAGGTTCAAAGGATAAAACCTACCTATCATATACTTGACTCAACTGCTGAATCCTATCACATACCGTATCTCCATTCATGTGGGGGATTGTTGAATAAATATGAATGGAGAAGAGGTGGAAGAGAAGAAGATCCATTGTGAATAGGACTTTAGTCCCACATTGGGAGTTTCAAGGCTCATTTGTTGATTTATATTGATTCCCAAACATTGAGGATATGAACAAATACATGGGGAGAAGCTCTCTCTCATGCGTGGGTGCGCAGGGGGGGTGCAAATCCAGGGCCCGGATTGCACTGAACTAAGTTGACTCGTGTGCGAGCGCGACCTGCGCACACGAATGTCGAACCGGTCGGGGCAAAAAATTTACCCAAGTAGAACAACCAACATTTTGCCATGTAGATATTTTTGCTGCTGTGAAACGGATGCATTAAATTCGAGATTAATGTAGAAATCAAAACGATCGAGTAATAATGGTGGGCGTTTCACTACTCAGTGAGTAATGATCATTAATGATGTCTTTTGGTCTTAAGCTCCTATATAAGGAGGTTGCGACTATAGGCAAAAGGTTACGCACATAACACAGCAAGAAAAAGCTCTCCACCTTATTTCCCTCCTCTGTTGTGCAATTCCTGCTTGGCAGAGTGCCCGTGATAGCATTTGGGTACCACTCAGTTCGCCGTGACTACCAGTTCTTGGTGGAGTTCATGGTCGACCGTTGTATCCTGGGAAATAGACGACTCAAGTAAACCTCGAAGCACAGCTAGAGGTGGGCAAATATGTTTCAAGGAAACTGCTACTCGCAGGCCTCGGTCACCTCGCTCGGTCGGTCTTTTTGTCCGACCCCGTTTGGGATTTTCGTCCGACCTTACTACCCGGTCGAGATTTTCGTCCTATCTTACTGCCTGGTCAAATTTTCTGGTCTGGTCTGCCGCTCTACAAACCTGCTCTACCACTCTAGTATGTCACTCTGTCGCTCTGGTCTGCTGCTCTAGTCTGGTCTGCCGCTCTGCAGACCTACTCTACCACTCTGGTCTGTCGCTCTGGCCTCGGTCACCTCGCTCGGTCGGTCTTTTTGTCCGACCCCGTTTGGGATTTTCGTCCGACCTTACTACCCGGTCGAGATTTTCGTCCTATCTTACTGCTGGTCAAATTTTCTAGTCTGGTCTGCCGCTTTGCAGACCTGCTCTACCACTCTGATCTGTTGCTCTACCACTCTGGTCTGCTGCTTTAGTCTGTCGCTTTGTAGACTTGCCCAGCCGCGTTACAGAAACCAGCCCTTGCTGACAGTCTGAGATTATCCGCTCAGGTCATTTCGATTGTAAGTTGAATTTAATTCAGAGCAATTTAAATTCAACTAATACCCTATATATCTCCGACAATAGATTGTTATTGTCTAACAGTAGATATATTGATTTTATATCAGATTTTGTTAACCATCCTTATCGCCAAATAATTTTTACTTTTATATCGATTGAAATATATATATATATGTATCATATTTTTATTTTATACTAAATGGTGAGCCCTTATGATTTAATTTGATTTTATGTGATTTCAACTTACTATTAGAATTTTGTAATGCATACTATACAGTTAAAATTTATATTTAAAATGTTTGTTTATTATAATATAAGAAAAACATATGTTATTTTGTTGAACAAAACCCCGATATTTATGATAGTTGGGAAAAACTTATGCTCAAGTTAACAAATATAGTAATGCATTGCACAAATTATATTTGTAAAGAGGAAACATTGATAGCTTTTAATTCATATAAGGAGAGACAATGTGTTTCCTTTACCCCTGCTTGCCAAAGAGGTTCGATCTCAACTTCAGGTCAACTTCAACTTCCACTTCAAGTTCTAATCAAAAGATGAATCAGACTGAAGAACTATTGAAGTTAATAATAGTTAGCTAGATTTAGTTGATGAGTATTCAGTATCGTAATAACGCATCTAAGATCGCTAAGATGTATGAAGAGAAAAAAAAAATCAAATTCTTTCATGTTAGTGATTAATTAATAGACTTATTTTAGTTGGATGAATGTATCTTTTATAAAAAAAGAGTGGATGAATGCATTGTTGGTGCAATCGACCTCTAGAGTTTTGATGTTTATTTGACAATATATTTAATGAAGCTTGGTCAAGGTTGACCTAGTTGAGTGAGTAGTTTACCAAATGACTGCAAGGATAATGAGAAGTCATGGAGAAGTGAACTCCAAGCAAAGTGAAAGTCCTAGTAAGTAAAGTTATACCTTAGTTAGTGAAGTTAGATAGTGAAAGTCCTGGTAAGTGAAGCTAGGTAGTGGAAAGTTCTAGTGAGTGAAGCTAGGCAGTGAAAAAATCCTGGTGAGTGAATCTAGGTAATGAAAAATCCTAGGGGGAGGTAACCCTAGATAATGAGAAACCTTAGAGGAGTAAACTCCAAGCAAGGTTAATCAAAAAGTTTCCAGTCGACCACGCGCAGTCGGCAAACCAGCAAATTTTAGTAAACCTAAGTATAATTTTACCAACACTATTTTGTATTTCTATTCTTGTTGTTATGTTAATTTAGTTTTGCAGGGAAAGTCTTAGTGGATCAAACAATCAGACACTTAGTAGAGAAAGTTCAAATAGGTTTGGAGGGCCAGATGTTTGGCAGGAGAGTTGAGGTAAGCTCTTGGTGGGAGTGCAGTGAAGTCTTGTCTAGGTAGGGATGAACCTTAGACGCTGATCCAACTGAAGAAACCAATCGAGATTTCTAAGTTGAGATTAAGGCAGTCTTAACTATCTTACTCATGCATATATATGATCTAACTCTATTTTGTAGGGTAAATATTATCTTTGTACCAATGCTGTTTTGCAGGAAGTGAACTTTAATGGTTCCGTCGATGGACAACTGGTTACCTTTTATCTCTTCGACTTGAATCCCCACCAAGAATTTGATTTTATGATGAAAAGTGGTGACCACCGCTTAGAAGGTACTCAATGTCGGCCTCCCTAGTATAACATTGTAGGCCAAGACAGTGTTTACGATGATAAAGGTTGTTTGTTGAGTTCACACTAGTGGTTCCTCTCCTAAGAAAAGGGAGAGGTTAATTTGATTGATGGATTGTACTTCGTGTCCTATGAAACCGTACATGAGAGTATGTATGGGATGAAACGATCCTCGCCATCCAATTACATCTAATCGAAAGCAATTTTTAAAATGATGTTGATAGAACTACTAGTATCAATAAATACTCTCTTCACTTGATAATTGGCGATAAATGCCTCAATTACTAAAGCATTATAATGGGGGGCCTCGACTCCTGTAAAATTTTTGGGTCCAAAATTTATAAAAGGACCTTGTCTTTTTCCTTGACTAGTGCTAATAATGTAACTTTCCAACCTTCTTCCTTGAGCCTTTTGGGCTCGAGTGGAGTCCCGATCCGTGGGTCCACCCGAGATTATGTTTTCGATCCCTCGAGTATCAATCTTGTTCTTACTCGTATCTTTTTCTTTGACCTTTTGACAAGACCGAGAGGAACCTCAAGGTTGCTTTGATGAAGAACAGGATCACCAATTCACAGGTTATTCAATATCATGGTGACGAGGATGTTTGTAGGGTTCAAGAGACTTCATTTTGCCAAATTCACTCTGATTGGCATTTCACTAATTAGCTACTCATTTCAACTTCCTGGCATTTCACTAATTAGCCACTCATTTCAACTCCCTTGCATACTGTTGACAATCTCGAATGGAATAAGTGATGATTGATGGTAGACACAGTATTGAGTCACCTTAGAAGATCTTCAACCGAATTCAGGAGTAGGAGTCGAGGCTACCTCCACAGCTTGTACTACTCCCTCCACGCCGCCCCTCCTATTTAAGAATTCCCGATTTCACAATGGGTGGGAGAGGAGCTCTCCGATCTTAATGAGTAAGGACAGGAGTCGGAGTCAATGTTTCTTTTCTTTTAGTTGACTGGGCTTCTCAACTTGAATATATTTAAGTACCCAGACTTGTAACCCTTCGAAATTAGCTCGGGGTTTTTTCTACTAAAGATCTAAAAAAATCTCCATCAACCAAACTTTGAGAGAAGATACTGACCAATACCTATGGAGTAACCGAAGGAGCATCCATGGTTACTCGATTAAACAATTACAAGTATTCTTTCAGAGGTTCTTTAAATTTCTACCTAAGAGCGAGCAAATTATGCAACGTTTTCTGGTATCTTCGACTGGTTACAAAGTATTGCATGAAAATAACTTTAGACTCCTCAAAGGTTCGAATAAAAGAAGCAGGGAGTCAACTAAACCATCTCTGCACTATGCCCAAGAGCGAGGTCAAGAAAACTATCCGTATATTAATGTAATAAATAAGCTTTCTCAAATTTATAGATGTGATCCTCGGTATTTGTAGTACCAATATATTCCTTGATCTGTAATACCCGAAACTGCCTTGACAATTCATCTTGGCGTATGTCCCCTGAGAATGGAGGACCTCAAGAAGCTTTTGATCCACCAAATTATGAGCCTTTTACCCTTGGAAAACCTCGATGAGGGGTTTCACCAGAAGATTCTCTAGCAATGGACTTATCGATCGGTATGGGAGAAGCAGTTTGCGACATTCCTGTAGGCAAAGATACCTTCTAGTGTGTCAGTGTCGCTTTAACCTACTGTGATGACGATTTAGTTGAAGGATTGATCGTTGGAAGATGAGAGGGTTGCCTCTTTAACACCACTTGCACCGTCGACACTACCAATTTGTCAAAAATCCTTTGTTGTCATGGCGATGACATTAGGTCTTGCAGTATCATCCGTCTTCACGTCTCGATTTATGTCGTTAACTCAATGTTCCCACAGATGGTGTCAATTTGATCCTATTCTCAAACGTCAACAAGTAAATTATCAGTGAGTTGGCTTTATTGTCAACTTAATCATCAATCGTTGAACAATAATGAGGATGATCATATGGTTGGGAGCCTAAATGAAGGGAAATAAGAAGAAGAAGAGGATTAAAATGATAACCAAGGGGTTTCTAGCACAGTCATTCCGACACTCAAGTTAGAGAAAAAAAAAGACGAGTATTAGGGTTTTGATGTGCATACGTGTGTGTATCTACCTAGGATATTGGAAATGATTACCTTTTATAAGAAGACTGCAGACTTTTTCCTTCCGTTCCTCCTTCCATGCTATCATTATTTAATTGCTTAAATAATGCGGGATTGACTCATGCTGCTGCCTTTTTCTCGAAATTATTTGAGATTTACACGTTGATTATCTTTTTTTTTAAAATAATCTGAGATTTGCACAATAATTATTCTTTTTATGAAATGGTCTTGCGTCTTGATGCGAACCGCCAAGGGGCCGAGAGGCCAAGGAGGCACACGCCCGAGAGTTAGGAGCCGGAAGGTATGAGAGTTATGAGTCTAAATGCCCGAAAGCCAGGAGGCTAAGGAGTTGGGGGCTCGAGAGGTCAGGAGGCTAAGGAGCCAAGGGGTCCGAGGGCAGGGAGGCTGAGGCAAAGGGGTCGGGAGGCTCAAAAACGGGGAGGCTAAGGAGCCAAGCGTTGACTTGACTTCCCTTTATTAGAACCATCTTAATAAGTTTCACTAATCTTCTTTTATCCACGTGGTACCCATTGAGTATTCTCCAAATCAGATGGGTTAACTGATCATTTACTATGAGTATTTTCGATTTAATTTGATGGTGGTGGATAGAAAATTTTTATAGGATTAGATCGATTATTTTAAATTAGTTGATGTAAATTGAATATATAATGTCTAACTTAAAAAAATAAAAAATATAGATATCCTACCATTTATGTCCGGATGAACTAATAATAAGTTGCGGTCGAATTGATTCGCTGTAATCTAAGTGGCGAGATGTGATGGGCATTTAAGTTTCGATTATTTTATTTGTGCCTCTTTTTATCTGTTTTGAACTTGAGACAACGTCGAAGGAATATTTAAGTTTCGATTATTTTATTTGTGCCTCTTTATATCTGTTTTGAACTTGAGACAACGTCGAAGGAATAGGAAAGAAAGATTTTTTATTTATTTATTTATTTATTTATTTTTGGTGGTGGGTGATGTTGTTGGAAATTTTGATAGAAAAATAAATTGAAAATTCTAACAACGTATCAAATTGCTTAGAGTATTAATGATTCTGTTCTAATTTATTTATTGAAAGTGATTGATTTAACGTTAAGGACGAAATAGCTGCAAAAGACGACGACCGAGAGGATTAACCAAAATCACAGATAGGATCAGGTGGAGCCCCAAACAATTGAACCCGCTCAGATTTCGCTCCTATCTGTCGTCAAATCAAATTCAGTGACCCGAACCGCTTACTTGATCTAATTAAACTCAATTTTTTTTAGACAATAATTATTTTTATTGTTAAATTGTCATCTGGACGTCTTTCCAGGAGGGCTATATTGTCAGGACGGCTACATTATCGAGAAGGAAGTATATCATGAAAGACTTAATCCAGTAAAAATAATATATGTAAGGAAAGATTAAGGCTACTGTAGATTCTGTTGTCGAGATTTTGAGAGGAAAGTAATCTATTGAGGGATTTGAACTAATAATTTTAAGTTATCGATTGAGGATCAAATTCTTTTGGCGAGTCCTGTATCAAGAGTTTCTAGTGCCAAATGACCGAGTCATTATCGAGTAGCCGAGTCGGGGAAGCAAGTCGGCTAAGTCAGGAAGCACGTAGTCGAATCGGGAACAAAGTCAACTGAGTAGGGAAGCACGTCGGCTGAGTCAGTCAAACGTCTGACTGAGCAATCAGGATTCCAAACTGAGTGTCTGTGTAGAGTGCACGAGAATTGAGGAGTTGAGATTTGCGTTTAATGCAAATTCCTTAAAACAAATTTGCTCCACCTCCATTGTGCTTTAAAGTTTTTATGGGTTGTCCATTTCTCAGGATACAACAGCGAAACTACAATCTCCACCAAACACTAGTGGTCACGACGAATTGAAAAAAAAATAATCTAATGCTACCACTGAGGCTTTGTCGAGTAGAAGAAACAAGCGTCAGAGGAAAAGAAGAAATGGGAAAGAATGGTGGATAGAAAGATTTTCAATCTATCTTTTTCTATAGTTTTTTTCTCAAGACCCATGATCCCTTTTATAAGGGAGCACCACCAATGCCACCAATGAAATGACAAAAGAAAAAAAAAAACTACCTCTATTTCCATCAAAATGGCAAATGACAAACCGTTGGTTTATTTACTAGGGCAAAATTTGTCTTAATCAGTCTGGTATTTGAATCGGGAACAAAGTCGACTGAGTAGGGAAGTGCATCGACTGAGTCAGTTAAACATCCGACTGAGCAGTCAGAATTCCAAACTGAATGTTCGTGTAGAGTGCATGAGAATTGAGGAGTCGAGGTTTGTGTTTAATGCAAATTTCTTAAAACAAATTCGCCCCACCTTCACGGTGCTTTGAGGTTTTTATGAGTCACCCGTTTCCCAAGATATAACGGTGAAACCGCAATCTCCACTAAGTACTAGTGGTCGCGGCAAACTGAAAAAAAAATACCCAAATGCTATCACCGAGGTTCTGTCGAGTAGAAGAAACAAGCGATAGAGAAAAAGAAGAAATGGGAAAGAAAGGTGGATAGAAAGATTTTCAATTTTTCTTTTTTTTTTGTTTTGTTGTTTTTCAAGACCCATGATCCCTTTTGTAGGGGAGCACCACCAATGAAACGATAAAAAATAAAAACCTACCTCTATTTCCACCAAAGAAACACCAAAATGGCAAATGACAAACCGTTGATTTATTTACTAGGATAAAATTTATCCTAATCAGTCTAATATTCAACGCGCATAAGTCATTCTCGTATACGAGCCAACTAGATTCAATACAATCCAAGTCCTATATCCCTGTGCATCCATGAGTGAGAGAGAGCATTTCTTTATGCGTTTATTCTCAACATACATTCTTATAAAATAATATAAATCAACAATCACAATTTAAAACTTTAGACTAAAGTCCCATATATAATAAAAACATCTTTCATCTATTCCATCACTATGCATTCATATTTTACCAACAGAGACAACCCATGGTATTATGTAAATGTGAAAAAAAAATACTTTTTTTTATTATTGAAGTCATGGAAGGGTGTCCCTTTCAAAAGGTTATCCCACTCTGTCAACCCTATATAGATGTACTTAAATATACAATTGGGCCAGTTTTAACTTTTTAATAGATCAGTTTGGATTTTTTGATAAATGGATTTCAAGTTTAAATCATGAATAGTTCGGGATGGATTTCGATCTATTCCGTAACATTCATATTATAACAATTATAATTTCATACTTATTCATGTTATAATAACATCACAACTGTTACAATACAGATTTGACATGTTTACCTAATATTCACGTTATAACCACTAGAAAACCATAACTACTATAACTTAAACTTATTATGTTCAACAATATTCATATTATAGTAGATATGATTTATAACTGTTACAAACTTGTTATGTTCAATAATATTAATATTCTAGCAGCTATATTTTTGTAGTTGATATAAAACGAACTTGTCCTAATTAATCGGTTCAAGATTTCATATGTGTAGCAGAAGATAATAATATCTAATAATATATTTAAGAATAGCTGTGTTAGGGAGAACGGGTGGAGATGGAGGACTCTTTTGATTAAAAAAAACACTCATATGATTAAAAATTATTATTTTGATTTTTATCCAATTTTTTAATCCTAATTTAAGGAATTGAATTAATAAAAATATTTTTAAAAAATCAATATATTTGTATTAGTCCTTGATAACTAAATTGTTTTAATAAAACATCTAGCCATCTAGGCATAATTTAACAGGATCAAAATTATACTAAATGGTTTATGATTTTTTTTTAAAAAAATATTAAAGAATATTATTTAAAATAATGGATAGTAAATTTTATCATAATTTTTTAAAAATTATTATGTGAGTTATAAATTTTAAATAATATATTAAAAATTAAAATTAAAAAAGGTTATAAATACTTTTTTAATAAATGTATATTATAGAATGCATTTTTACAAATGATAAACTTTAAAATGATCAATTATATAATTTACTGATCAATTTTTTTTTTAAAAAAAGTAGGATATAAAAAATGATAATTTAGATCAAAATTTACTATTTAATAGTTATGATAATTTAGAACAACAACTCCTATATTATTAGTTTAAGTTGTTTATTTTAACGGATAGATTTACCATAAAGAGAATTTGTTTATGTTTGCCATTTTAAGAATTTCTTGTTTAATTACGTACTGCTTCATTTTTGCCATTTTAATTAACTTTCTCGTTTAAACCGATCAATGAATTTCCGAACAAGCATTTTGTGCATGTTTGCTCCAGTTTCATGATGCAAAACGTGATGTGTTTCATGTCGGCTCTCAATTTAGACGGGATGAGTCAAACAATTTAAATAGACTAAATTAAAATTATATTAATCTGTTTAAAGATGAATGTAGACGGACTCATCTATCTGGACCAGCGATTTACACGGATCAGTCCATGGCGGACGATTTCTCAATCTGTCAAAATAACAGATCCAGTTTGTCTCAGTACAGTACGGATTGACTTGTTTGATGGCTCTACTCAAAGATAGATGACAAGAGTTAAGTACCAAATTACTCCGGAGGATTATTTATCACAACTACACCTCCAAACCTGGTCTATTAATATAAGTCTACTCTTTGCTACTAACATGGATTAGATAGACGGGTGACCGAGCTGGCCAGTTATTGTCGTCGGGATTTCTAGTCGCTGCTGCCAGTTTAAGGAATAGACTTTTCATTTATTGGACGATTCGGCTTTGATTTTTTCGCGTTGGGTTCGCCTCCTCCACAAGGTCGATGGCATCCGTCGCGGCGCCCCCTCCTTCAGTCGCCCTCGCCGTCGCCTTTCTCCTTGTCGGCGGCCTCGCGACTGCCGCCGGATGCTTCTCTGCCATCTTCAGCTTCGGCGACTCCATCACCGACACCGGCAACGCCGTCCGCCTCGGCAGAGTGGGCGGTCCCAGCGGCATCTCGCCGTACGGTCGCACTTTCTTCGGCCGCCCTACAGGCCGCTTCTCGGATGGCCGCGTCATCCTCGACTTCATTGGTATAATCTGGTTTGGGCGATTGAAACGATCGATGTTAGTGACTTTGAATCGATTGGTGCAGCGCAGGGATTGGGGTTGCCGCTGGTCCGACCGTATCTCGAGGGAGGGGATTTTCGCAGGGGGGTTAATTTTGCGGTCGCTGGAGCCACCGCCCTCGACCTCGACTTTTTTCGTGCGAAGGGGATTGATGCTTCGTGGACCCACAAGTCCTTGCGCGTGCAGATTGAGGAGTTCAAGCAGTTGCTGCCGTCGCTCTCCTCTGGTAGCCTTTCGCCTCTTTCTTTCTTCTATTTGTTCCCTCCAATTTTGTTGGAAAAGGGGCTTACTTTTTATTGGCAGTGATAGGTACTCCTGCGGTAACGATTCATTTTTGCTAGGCAGTGCACTTTTAACTGTTAGTCATGTAGGGTATAAGACCTCTGTAGCACCATGTGTTGGTATTTTCACTATGAGAGGATCACTGATAGGATCAATCCTAATAAGTTAGACCTTCAATTCGGTCATGGAAATCAACCCCTCTGTTGATCGAAATTGGTGCACGTAAAATGAGAAAATCATTTCCCTTATGAAGCCTCACAGTAGAGTCTTTGTGTTTCATGGTAGAAGCAATAGCTGAATGCCTTTTTTTCAGAGAGCAATTTCCTTTGAAACAATAAGATGACAGACGCAAAAACTCACTCCACAAAAGAGAATTCATTTCTATAATATGAGCAAGGAAAGAAACTCCCCAAATTGTGTACAGGAGCCCTGTAAATTCTCCCTAAACTCCTCTCTTGATAGTATTAGAGAAGGAAAAAAAACCCACCAAATTCTAGAAGTTCTCAAGAAGAAAACTATCTTCTCTACATGTTTTTTAGTCTCGCAGCATGTACCCAGACTCCAAGGTATTGTTGTGACTCCGACATGCTTTTAGATATTTTATTGCATGCAGTGTGCCATAGCTTGTAGTTGGGCAACGTGTGCTGTGATCCCGCATGCTTGTTTTGTGCACTACCCACCCAATCTTGCTGACACAACAATTCAACTATCTTTTGCTTGATAATTTACATTTTTATTGAATGATTGGTTTTTTACATATCAGTGAATCATTTATGTGCCAAAGAAGCTGGATTCAACACTGCACGTTCTTTATTTTGATTTCTAACTTTATATTTTCTATGTCTGTCTAGATCCCAAAGAATTATTGAATACTTCATTGATTCTGCTGGGAGAGATTGGAGGGAATGACTACAACCATCCATTCTTCCATGGAAACAACGCAGATGATATAAGAACCTTCATTCCTAGTGTGATTGATGCAATTAGTTCTACAATCAGTGTGAGTCATCTGCTGTTGATCTATTTGTAATCTTCGTACACCACAATGATGACTATTACTTGATGCTTCTACTCCACCATTGTTAACTAGATTTCTTATTGCTTCTGATCCTTTTATCTTCCTCTGCAGAACATACATTTGGATTCTTGCTGAAAGAAACAAAAAAACTGAACTACAACTCTATACTAACTATTTTCCCTTTTTGGACAGGATTTAGTAGAACTTGGGGCAAAGACATTGTTAATTCCTGGAAATTTTCCACTTGGATGTGTTCCAGCTTATTTAGATGTATTTGAGAGCAATGATGCTGAGAAATATGACTCAGAAACAGGGTGTATTAGGTGGTTGAATGAATTCTCCGAGTACCACAACCACCTACTTCTAGAAGAGCTGGAAAGGCTTCGAAAGCTTCACCCACATGTTACCCTCATCTACGCAGATTACTATGGTGCAACTATAAGCTTCTTTCATGCCCCCAAACTTTTTGGTGTGTATTCCTTTCTACGGTATACATCAAATATTTTAGGCTAATATTTTTGCAAAATTTTATAAACTTTATTTAGGTTTGTGCTACCCACAAATTTGAGAGCTGGTTAGCACTGAGGTTGTGCAATTATAGTTCAATGGCCATCGTTTTCATTTTGTTGTTTTAATCTCATCTTAATTACAATCACATCAGTTTAGTAACCTTAGTTGAAGAAATAGACACTATCATATTCATGTAAAGGAGGTACAATCATGTAAGGACCTTCCGGTAAGTATAATCAGAGCATGCAAGAAGATGATAGTCAATCCACTATATGTCAGTAATCTTCAATCATATTAGCTAGTTCCTAGCTGGAGCTGTCATGTTATTTGGTTAAGCTAACACACTAGCTTTGCATGCGTTGTAGTTTTACTGAACTATGCAATTTTGCTACAGTGTCTGTCTTCTATTTCTTTCATCAATACTTGGGCATGAACTGCCTAGAGAGTTAAGCAGAAGGAGAGTAAATGGAACAGTAGGTTGTGGCAGGAATGACTGCATAAGTATTTCAAGGGCTTGTAATCTTGGATAATAGCATTAAATTGTTTGCTTTAGTACATGTTTCTATTAAGATATGCTCTCCAGGAGGCTTTGTCTTAAGACTAGAACCCCAATGTTTGGCTTTCTTAATATTTGTAGATGAGCTGAGAGATCATTGAAGTATTATGAAAAGCATATTCCTGGGCCATCATAATGTAAGGATCTATTCCAGAATGATATTCAATTGCATCTCCGTAATTTAGAGGGCAAGCAAATGAAATTTCAATAAAGTCATTTTCTTCGGTTAGGAAAATGTTTAGTTAAGGGAAGGTCTAAGTGACCTTTGTTTTTTCTGTTGGAAGATAAATATGTACTTGATTCACCTTTGTCTTAAATGTATTTGGCTGATCAACTCAATTAGTCAACTATTTTTCCCTTTTTACAGCAATTCCACTATTTCATCTTTCCACTTTTTTTTTTCTTAAAGTGCCCTTATATTCTATTTAATGACAACTCATAAGGATGCCTTTATATGATTTCTTAGTGTGTAGAATGTTGTGTATATACCTTGTAGATATTTGGATGAGAAAGATAAACATGCCTTATCCATTGTAACAAGTAAATGCCTTTTAAGCTGACGAATGTGAGAAACATCTACATATTTCTTCTCTTGAGGATCTCACTAGATGAAACCGCATGCTAATCATATTTAGCTCATGGAAATTGGGTTTGTGTAGTCTTTTGATTCAATCTACTTAATGAAATACTTAAAAAACAATTGAGAAACCATAACTAAAACATTGAACTTGGTATTTGCCTTCAAACATAGTGTTATCCCTGAGTTGTATTTATTCTGAGAACTTAGAAATGATATTTGTTTCTAGATAAGGAACTCTCAAACTTAGTCCTAATTCTTCCAGGACTACCGCAATGGAGCATTTCATGCAATTAGTTGCTCTCTTTATGTTCTTGTGGCGACCTATGTTGTTTTGTTGAGTTATTATACTCACAAAGAAATACTGATCATTGTTGGTTGACAAACAATGACATGAGTCGGTTGTAATTAACTGAAAGAATTCTCTATGCCAGTTGCGATCCAAAAAATATTATACTAAGCGATGTCCGTAGACTTTCATCTTTGGTGAAATTGGGTGTGTAACATGCTAGATGAAGAATTAGGAAGTTTCCAAATACCAATCCTTTCGTCATTCTATTATAAATGCAGTTTGATTGAATCTTGATACAGTGAGGTAATTCTGGCTGCAGGATTTGAGGCTCCACTCCATGCATGTTGCGGATCCAATGGTCGATATAATGTCAGCCGTTCTGTTCAGTGTGGCCACAAGGATGCAAAGGTCTGCAGTGATCCATCTGCGTTCATTTCCTGGGATGGCATCCACCTAACCGAGGCAGCTTATGGCACAATAGCACGAAGCTTATTAGAAGGTCCACATGCCAAGCCTTCACTGCTCCAAACATGCTCAGGCACCCCACAGAATGAACTTTATGACTTCTAGCCAATTTGGTCTAGCGACGGTTCATTCGATCCCTATTTTGGTATATAAACTTTCTGAGTTTGGGAGCATCCTTACAGCTGTTTCGTCAGCATGTACTAGTAGTTGTAGATCATAGAGACTGTAGTATCAGCTTATAAGATTTCTGAAGAAAGAAATTGTGATTCAACAGCACAGTTGTATAGATAAAGTCCCTTCAGCGATGCTGTCGACAGATATAGGGAAAAAAGATACTAAACAACTGAAACAAATTTTTGCTATTGTACGGTCCTGTCATGGTGCATTGTCTGGATATTAATGAACTGTTAATTGGGAAAATGTACTTTAGATATTAAATATAGTTCCGATTTGATCAATGAAATCGATATCGAAAGTGATATTAAATTTGACTCTTTTTTTTTTTTTTTATAAAATAGGCTCGAGATCGAAGTTGGTTCATCCATTTATCCTGTCAATTTGTTGACCAAGGAAACAATTCTCTAAATTAAGGAAGTCGAGCTGGCCATAGCATCGAGGTCGTTGTATGGCGCCGAATGCATCCCGTTCCTCTTCCTTCACGACCACGAACACCCTCCGTCCCTGCGCTATATAATGGCTCGGCCCTCTCGTTGTCCATCATCCTGGGTTCGGGGTCCTCCCCTTCCATTCAGATACCATCTCCGAATAAATTCCACCTTCCATTATCCGATAATAAATCTCTTGATTGGAAGGGGACGGATAAAAAAGATCTAGTTTATTGGCCGGAAAATAATTTAGATCATGGGGAAGGCCGTCATTCTTGTGATCTCTGCCGTCGTACTAGTGGCCTGTGTTGCCACCGTCGGCGTCGTCACCGTTTCCAGCCGCCATGGCGCCGATTCGTCTCAGCCGCAGGTGGCCGAGCTGTCCACCTCGCGGAAGAACATCAAGGAGTTCTGCCGGCCCACCGACTACCAGCAGACTTGCGAGACCACGCTGTCCTCTGTCGCCGGCAACAACACCGAGCCCAAGGACCTCGCCAATCTTGTGTTTAATGTCACCATTAACCACATCAAGCAGGCCTTCGACCACTCCTCCACGCTTCAGGAGGCCGCCAAGGACCCGCGCACCTCCGAGGCCCTCGCGAACTGCCGGGAACTGCTGGACTACGCTATCGACGACCTCCGCAACTCGGTCAACCATCTCGACGATTTCTCCATGGAGAAGATCGACAAGTTCATCGACGACCTCAAGGTGTGGATCAGCGCCACCATCACGTACCAGGAGACGTGCCTCGACGGGTTCCAGGACGCCGACACTGATGCCGCGGCATCCATGCGCAAGGCGCTTAACAGCTCCGCCGAGCTCACCAGCAACATTCTCGCCATCGTCACCAACTTCGGAGATGCACTAGAGAAGTTCAACTTCGGGGGCTTCAATCGCAAGCTCCTTGCAGTCGATGGCGAGTCGTTCCCTTCTTGGGTATCTGGCGGCCAGCGAAGGCTTCTTCAGTTGAGCCCGGCGGAGCTGAAGCCCGATTTTACAGTGGCCCAGGATGGCTCCGGCGACGTCAAGACCATCGGCGAGGCCTTGAAACTCGCTCCCAAGAACAGCACGAAGAACGTGGTTATCTACATCAAGGAAGGAGTGTACAATGAGCTCGTCCAGGTCAACCGGAGCCATACCAACATAATGATGGTCGGCGACGGGCCGACCAAGACCAGGATCACCAGCAATCTCAACTTCATCGATGGCGTCAGCACCTTCAGAACTGCCACCGTTGGTATGTGATTCTCTCTGAAAGCTATGCTTATAAATTCACACACAGTTAAAAACAAATATACCACGTACAATAAATACAAATTATCGATGCAGCTGTGATTGGAAATGGATTCATCGCCAAGGACCTATGGATCGAGAACTCAGCAGGGGCAGCAAAGCACCAGGCCGTGGCTCTGCGAGTGCAGTCCGACAGGTCAGTGTTCTACAACATGAGGCTCGACGGATACCAGGACACCTTGTACGTCCACACCTACCGTCAGTTCTACCGCGAATGCACCATCACCGGCACCATCGATTTCATCTTCGGCGATTCCGCCTCCATCTTCCAGAACTGCCTCATCTTGGCCCGGAAGCCTCTGGACAACCAGCAGAACATCGTGACAGCTCAGGGGCGCAAGGACCGACGATCCGCCGGCGCAATCATCCTCCACAACTGCACCATCAGCGCTGACCCAGAATACTTCCCCTTCCGCAACAAGCTTCCCACCTTTTTGGGACGGCCATGGAAGGAGTACTCCAGGACCTTCGTGTTGCAGTCGCAGCTGGACGACCTGATCAACCCCCAGGGCTGGCTGCCGTGGTTCGGTGACTTCGGCCTCAACACTTGCTTCTACACCGAGATCGACAACCGTGGCCCCGGCGCCGACAAGAGTCAGAGGGTAAAATGGAAAGGAGTGAAGAACGTCGATCTCGCCCACGCCCAAAAGTTCACCGTGGAGAAATTCATCCAGGGCAGTACCTGGCTTCCTCAGACCGGCGTACCCTTCATCCCCGGCCTCCTACCTCCCTCAGGATCCACTAATTAGTTATTTAATGTTGTATTCATTCTATTACATGAATTATTAGCATCATCGACGGCGGCGTTCACCCGCAGGAACTTGTTCGGTCGATGATCACAATTCTTGTCACCGGCATCTTCCCAAATTAAGCATGCCTTTGATAATTTATGTTTACCAAATGTTAACCAAATGAAAAAAAACTCTGATCTTTTGCCTTTTCTACTCCGATTTCGTCGGATTTTATTGTTAATCTAAAAATGTTTAAGGGGAAAACCTCAGATTTTTTTGTTAATCCAAGATTCTAAAGGCTAAGTTGGCTTGTTAACCGATGTTAGAGCGCCGGTACTTGGTAGCTTGAAGGTAAAAATTGTTGGACTCCGTGGTAGTTTTGATGTGATCAACTAAGTTAGTTAGGTCCTGCGTTTTGTCTGAACCCTGTGTCTGAGTGTGCAGGAACTTAGGAGCGCAGAAAGTCGAGCGGAAGACGCAGCTAGCGAGAAGGATGGCACGGGAAGGGAGCCGACGGGCTCGGTGCGAGAGGCGGAAGAGTACTCGGTGGAGCGAGAAGAACGTGCGACGCTCGAGGGACGGAAGCGGACGAAGCCCTTTCCCTTCATTAACCGAAGTCAGCCGTTGGTGACACGTCAGCAACACATCTGCCAACGATGAAGTGATCGGTCGACAGAACCTCATGATCGGTCGACGAACCCAAGTTTATCCAGAGACTGAGTCGAGCGTTTTCATCGGGCCAGCGCAGAGGAAGACCGTTGGCCGATCGGTCGACCGAACCTGAGCTCGATCCACAGAGACTGCACCTGGACGGAAAGCTGGGCAGGTACAGCAGGTTCGGTCGACCGAACCTGGGGATCGGTCGACCGATCCCTCTCGAGTCAAAACCTGATCCCGAAGATCAAGTCATCCGATAAGCTCTAGAACCCCTATATAAAGGTGGCTCTCGGGCAGCTTTAGAGAACAACGATCACGAGCAAAACTTAAATCTTGTAATCTCATTCTCTTAGCAACTACTGTGCTGTCAAAATGTAAAAGGCTTCTCCGCCTTCAAAGAAGGAGTTTCTTACTGCGCTTTCCATCGCCCTGGATTAACAACCCTCTTGGTTGTAACCATGTTAAAATTCTGTCTTCAGTTCTCTTTCTATTTAGTGTTGCTTTATTTTAGAGTTGAAAAGCTTTGAGGAGGGTAAGTTTTATTTGCATGCAATTCACCCCCCTCTTGCCGGTCCCCGCTGCACCTACAAGTGGTATCAGAGCCCAACAGCCTCAGAAGGACTAACCGCCATCTGAAGCACAAAGATCAGAACAATGGCCGGCGCGAACATTCATCCCCCAAAGTTCGACGGAGATTTCGCTACATGGAAGCGAAAAGTGGAGGTATTCTTTAAAACTGAATTTGATATACTTTTAATAATGAAATATGAATATGCAGCGCCGAAAGATAAAGAAGAAAACACGTGGAGCAAGAAGGAACAAGCCGACTTTGTCGCCAACGGAAAGGCTGAGTTCCACCTGCTCAGCGTTCTGCCACCTCAGGAGGTAAATCGGATCGGAAGCTACGACTTCAGGTACTTCCGAAGCGAAGCTAGCAAGGCGCGACATCCTCCGGACCCAGTTGACGAACCTCCGGATGAACCAAGGCGAAAAGGTAGCGCAACTCCAAGCAAGGATCAAAGAGCTGATCACGCAACTAACCAACCTTGGAGAAGAAGTAATGAACCGGGACTCGATTCGGTACGCGCTCAACGCCTTCCCGAGAACTCCCGAGTGGGCCTCCTTAGTAGATGCGTACTACATCTCTAAAGATTTCGAGGTAAGTACTCTAGAACATTTGTTTTCTACTTTTGAACTTCACGAATCTCGAGTTGCAGAGCCTAATGGAGTAGAAAAGATTAGTCAGAACATCGCTTTGAAGGCAAGAACAAACGATTCTGACTCCGAAGCCTCGATCGACGGATCGGAAGCGGCACTATTGGTAAGACGCTTCAATAAATTTTTTAAGTCTAATAAATTTAGATCGCAGACAAAGAGGCATCAGCAAAAGAAAAGGGTGGTTCGTTGCTACAATTGCAACGAAGAAGGACATATCAAAGATGACTGCCCAAAACTGAAAAGCAAAAGTAAAGAAAAGAGTAAGAAGCTAGCTCGACCCAAATACAACCTAAAAGCCATGTGGGATGATTCATCATCCTCCGAATCCGATGTCGAAGAATTTTCGGAACTAGCACTGATGGCCAACCATCAGCTAGAAGAAACGTCTAGCTCAGAAATGAGCATAGATGAAGGGGAGGAACAACAAAAGAAGAAGAAAGCTATGATGAAGGGGGAGCATCGTAAGATGAGGTAAGTAAGGTACGTGCCCTAAACCGTAAACAATCCTTTCGTTTTATTAAAGCTCTTTCTAAAGAATTAGATAAAGTAGAAAAGGAAAATGAATATTTGAAATCAGAAAATGAGGTTTTAAAATTAGAAATTAAAAAAATTGAAAACTGATGCATGTTTTAAAAATAATTTTCCAAAATCAAAACTTAAAATTTATGAAAAATTAAATTGGTAAATAAGGAAGTATCAGGGTCAACTTAGGAAAATTCCTAAGAATTATATACCCCCTAAGTTTTTGACTAATCCTGTAGGAAGTAACCTTTATTGGATTCCAAAATCTATGCTAAACTAAGCTCTTAAAATTAAAAGTTTTATAGAGAGAAAATTAAACATTTTCCTTACACTACAAGAAAATTGGGATTCTACAACACTTAAAAGACAACGTTTTTTATAAAAAGCGTTGTCTTTTTTCCTTTTACAACGCTTTTAGTGAAAAGCGTTGTCTATTTCTTTATGTTCTTACTAATAGACAATGCTTTTTTAAAAATCATTGTCTATTAATGATTTTTATGGATCAAAGACAACGTTTCTTGAAAAGCGTTGTCTATTGCTATTTTTTTTAGTGTATATGACAACGCTTCTTGATTTTTAGTGGGTCAAAGATGCCGATCCTTTTAATCCCGAGCCTGACTTCTGCTCTGCGCGCCCGATTCCTCTCTTCCCATATCTCCCCTCTGCTTGACGTGCTCTCTCTCATGGACGACTCGAAGACGACGGAACGGAGCTTCGACCTTCGGCGATCGACAGTGTCACTTGAGGAGGAAGTCGCCGGATCTCGACGATACCGGCGAAGTCCAAGCCATCTTTAGTAATCGATACCTAGGGCACGACTGATCGCCTGCTTCTCGCCGGACCTTTTCTTCTTTCCTCGGCACCGCCGGTGTAGATTTATTCCCGGAGCCTCAAGGATGAGCTATCTTGTTCTTCTTTGATTTCCCGCAAACCTCAGCGCCGAACCTTTCCTCGATTCCTCCTCTTCCTCTTGTGGCGCTGTGCCCTAGCCGGATCTTGGAGGTAAGGCATCGTACTCTGTGGGTTGTTGAGATGTTGTGTGACCGATTCTTCTTTTCCCTTGCTCACCAGAGACGTTCGATTGTTGAGGTAATCTGGTGGGGGAGTCTTCTTCCGGCAGCAACCATCTATGGTTGAGGATCAGCAGAAAGTGAACTGTTGATTGCCTCTAAACCTTACGTGAGAAAGATTCCAGCAGGGAAGTTTAGTTCTGTGGTGTTCTTTGGTCCCATCAGCTACTCTTTCATGGCAGTAACGATTCTGGATTGGGGATCAACAGAAGGGGCTGAGCTTGAGGTATGTGTAGGGGTTTTGATACATGATGTAGATGATTGTTAGATAGGTTTATGTGTTGAATTAGGGATGAATTGGATCACATTGGTTAATTGAATTTAGAATAGCACATGTGTAGTTGAATTTAGATCATGGTGTAATCTGATCATTTAGTAATTAATTGTGCGGACAAGTTGTTTTGTTTACAGTTTCTTTTCTTTTCTCTATTTTTGAGTAATTTATTTCTGCTCGAGAAATTTGTACTTTGACACTTTTATTACTTGTAAGTTGTATCCATGTTCTCTTTTATATAATGCTCAGTTAGATTAACATAGGGACATTGCAACTGATATATCTATATATTCTGGAACTCTATAAAATCAATTACTAGTGCTTGGTTGTTACATTGCACTATCCTTGCAGTTAAGATTGGGAGGCCAGGGTATAGGGTCTCAAAGCAATTTGATCCAGAGACAAAACAACGGTCTCTTCTATTTCAGGTTTCACCTAGTACTTTTATAATATTTTGATTAATATATCTGGTATTATGATTTCAATTTGCACACATTATGATTTCATTGACTCATGCCCATCAAGTGTTTGATTAAATGTCTCTTCCATTGTATATGTTTTAGTTGATACAATTTCTTTAGTTTAATTCCAAGTAAAGCTTGTTAGTTTAGTGATTTATGTTCCTATGATGTTTGTTCTTTATTTGAATGTAACTAGTTTAGGTTTTGTCACATGCTCTAGTTTATGTTCCTATGATGTTTGTTGGATTCTCTAAGGCACCGCATTCATGATGAGAATTGGAAATATATAGTAGAAATGTGAGTTCATATTTATTTTTATTAAGCATTTATGTTAATACAAAACTCATATATAAAAAATCATTAATATATGAAGGACCTTAAGATTGTTTAATTCAAACAAGGGAAGGAAAGGTAGAAAAAAAGGCTATGTGGGAAGTAGTAAAGGTATGTGTAATTATATATAACAATCTTCCTTCATGTGTATGTTTATCATTAATAATTTGTATCTAATTACCATAGGCTCCTCGACAACAAGATGCCAAACAATGTGGTTATTATGTGATGTGATTTATGAGACAAATTGTTGAAGAAGTTGAAATTATCGAGAGAGATTCCCTACGATCTATAGTAATGTTTTCTTGCTTATGTCTCAAATTATTTGAAATAAACTATTTAAAATTTGCAAAGTCAATGTTGATTTTTTTCATTAATGTTCACAGTTCACACAAGGGAGTATTCTCGAGAAGAAATTGATGAGGTGCGATCGGAGTTGGCAGAATGTATACAAGATCATATTTATGAGTAGATGCGTTCAAGTTTATGTAAGTTCATTACCTTGTTTTAGCTAAAGTTTATGTAAGTTCATTATCTTTAGCAAGAAGCAACTTCTTGCTTCTTTGGAATCCATTATCAGCTATGCTTGTTAGTTTTTTCCTGCACTCTCATATTTTCAATGGATTGGCCATGGACATTGTATCTCTTAGTTCTGTTTCGTGGAAGGTTTCTGACAAATTGAATTTCCAGATACAATAGCTTTTATCTCTCAGATTATTGCAGCTTAGATACAGGAATACCTGTCCATTTGCTCACTATTTCTGCTGTCACAGCCAACCCTTTGTTTCAAAGTATTTTGATGTTATTGATCCTTCAAGGACGAACAACAATCTTTGACAAGGTAGCAGCAACTTGATTTCTTAACTTACCTTTGCTAATGATATCATTTTGTTCTTTTTGCTCATATCAAGATTGTGTGAGTGATATTGTCCAATTGAAGATGGACAGTCTGGAATCAGACTGTGTTCATCTTTTATGCTGAATTGAGAGCTACTAATATATAATTGGTACAACTTCCACTCTAGAACATAGAACCATTTGTTTCAACAAGGTGTAGTAAAGTGTCAAATTACAAACTTTAACACCTCTTTACCATCATTTCTAGACATTATGATTTCATTCTTTTCCATTAGTAAAGTGTCCATCTCTTGCAATTATGAAGCATGACATTCTACATTCTCTACAATTAACTGTTTGACGAACAATCCATAAACTGCATTGTGATTCGTTTGTGGATTGTTATGGCTATAACATCTATGCTTGTTGATTCTTGTTTCATCTCTCGTCTAAACTATTAAATTTTAGATTATTTTTCCTTTCGTCCTGAACAAACTTTGATTTCACAGTTAGACCTTTTAGTTTTATGGAAATCTACATTCGTATAAGAGTTGAATGAAATCTAGATATCAAAATATTGTCTAGTGAAATGTGGAAACGTTGATGAGCTCATTCCATTTTTTGAAGCCTACTGCTTCTTGTTTATGATGAGTGGATGAAACGTTGGTGATCTCATTCCAAATTCTGAAGCCTACTGCTTCTGTAAAGAAACAGTTATGCTGTAGGAATTCATTCTGTTGAATCCATTCTGAAGCTTACTGCACATACTAAAGAATTCATTCCATTCTGAAGCCTACTGCACAGACTAAAGAATTCATTCTGTTGAATCCAGATTTTCTATGGCACTACATCTAGAATTATGATTATTTTGTCTTTCTCAATCCAGATTTTCTCATTATTGTATGGTGTGAACTGTGACCTTTATTTTCAGCTTTAAGAGTTAAAAATATCTTTTGCATTATACTGATGGTATTATTTTCTGTGGCAGATACACAGTGGTAGGTGTTTTGTGCCAAGTCTCAAGCCGACAATCCTTTTTGAACAATATTTCTAGTAGAAGTAAGCATGCAGATCGTTATCTTTGAGGCCGGCTCACTATTTTGTGTTTGTTTGTTTTAAATTTGAATGTCACTATCTACTATGAAATAGAACTATTTAGTCTTTGTATATAGTTGAATTCTTCTATAAATTCTAATATTTTATGGTTGTATTCTATTGTTTTGGTTTCAGTTTGAAATCATTAGCCGAGCTGATTAAATGCTATTTTATATGTCAAATTCGAATCTAGACATGGTAAAAGAAAATTAATAGTTTTGTAAATATAAAAAAATGATTTTGAAAATAGTTTTTTTTTTTAATTTTAAAAAAATAACGTTTTTAAAGCGTTGTAAAAGTGTTGTCTTTGCCAAAAACAACAACGTTTTTAAAAGCGTTGCAATAATGTTGTTTTTCAGAAAAAAGACAACGCTTTTAAAGCGTTGCAAAAGCGTTGTCTTTGCTACAAACGACAACGCTTTTAAAGCGTTGTCGTTGAGCAGACTTTTAACAACAGTGCCTTTAACAACGCTTTTTCAGGCACAAAGACAACGCTTTAAAAGCGTTGTCTATTAGCTTTTTTCTTGTAGTGTTATGAAGGCTTTGTCTAAGGAAGTGGTTGTTGCTCCAATAACCAAGAAGGTCTAGTGCCTCGCCACGACCTGAAAGCTGAAATATTGAAACAAAATGTTTAATTAACTTTCCGAAAAAGCATTAAAAGTAGAATTAAAATGCTTTGAAAGTGTACAAACATTTTTTTGTGACTTTTCTAAGTTTTGGATTTTTTTTAAATTTTTTTAACTTAGAAAATAGATTTTTACTTAGAAATTTTTTTTCTATCTTAAGAACTTGCTTCCCCGTTTTTACTGTGATCAAAGGGGGAGAAAAAAGTACAAGTTTAGGGGGAGTTAGGAAAATTAAAAATTTAAATTTTTAATATTTTTCTAAATACTGTTGCAATTTTATTTATTACAAATCTTATGCTTAAAATGCTAGTTTAGTAATTTTTCTTCAAAATTACTTTTTGTGTCTGTTTTACCCTAACTTGAACTTGAGTTGATGCACATCAAAAAGGGGGAGATTGTTGGACCCCGTGGTAGTTTTGATGTGATCAACCAAGTTAGTTAGGTCCTGCGTTTTGTCTAAATCCTATGTCTGAGTGTGCAGGAACTTAGGAGCGCAGGAAGTTGAGCGGAAGACGCAGCTAGCGAGAAGGATGGCACGGGAAGGGAGCCGACGGGTTCGGTGCGTCCGAAGGACGAGAGAGCTGCGGAAGAGTACTCCGGTGGAGAGAGAAGAACGTGCGCGGCGTTCGAGGGACGAGAAGCCGGACGGAAGCCTGCTCGAGGAGAAGGCCGGGAACTGGGTTCGGGTGAGCCCTATTCCGGATGGCCGTAATCACCCAAGGAGCCGAACCGGATCAAGTCAACTGGAAGTTGACTTGTCAACGGTTCGGTCGACCGAACCTATTGATCGGTCGACCGAACCCTTCATTAACTGAAGCCAGCCGTTGGTGACACGTCAGCAACACATATGCTAGCGGTGAAGTGATCGGTCGACCGAACCCAAGTTTATCCAGAGACTGAGTCGAGCGTTTTCATCGGGCCAGCGCAGAGGAAGACCGTTGGTCGATCAGTCGACCGAACACAAGGATCGGTCGACCGAACCTGAGCTCGATCAACAGAGACTGCACCTGGACGGAAAGCTGGGTAGGTACAGCAGGTTCGGTCGACCGAACCTGGGGATCGGTCGACCGATCCCTCTCGAGTTAAAACCTGATCCCGAAGATCAGGTCATCCGATAAGCTCTAGAACCCCTATATAAAGGTGGCTCTCGGGCAGCTTTAGAGAACAATGATCACGAGCGAAACTCAACTCTTGTAATCTCATTCTCTTAGCAACTACTATGCTGCCAAAGTGTAAAAGGCTTCTCTGCCTTCAAAGAAGGAGTTTCTTACTGCGCTTTCCATCGCCCTGGATTAACAACCCTCTTGGTTGTAACCAGGTTAAAATTCTGTCTTCAGTTCTCTTTCTATTTAGTGTTGCTTTATTTTAGAGTTGAAAAGCTTTGAGGAGAGTAAGTTTTATTTGCAGGCAATTCACCCCCCTCTTGACGGTCCCCGCTGCACCTACAAAAATATCTTTAGACAATTAAGACAAATTATTTTTTATCGCACCTTCTTTCAATTTTTTAAAATGAGATACCTGTTCTCAAATACATTATTAAGTATTATTATTTGTTATCGCACATATTATATCCTGACATGATCATTTAATTGTATAAACAAGACAGATTCATATTGATGCTGTGATGATGAGGGGTCTTATCTTGCTGTTCCGGTGGAAGTCAAAGTCAAGACGATCAACGTGCAGATTACATTGGCCAGTTGGGCGAAGCATGCCCTGACTAAGGAAGATGGCCTCGATCCGCCGCCTCCTTCGACACGAGGAGGAATCAAACGGCCGACACTCAAAGGATTATTAGACGCCGAACGAAGGAGGAGACAAGGTGCAGAAGCTGGGTTGAGCGACTACCTCGCTCGGCCAAACAATAGGGCCTGATGGACAGAATCAAACTTCGGCCGAGCGGCTACCCCACTTGGCCTGGCAGCAGATCTCGACAGTGGCAGAGTGGAACTTCGGTCTAGCGGATACACGCACTGGAGTAGCGAGATTCTGGCCGACCGGACGGGACACCAGAGTAGCAAAATTCCAGCTGAGCGGCCAACCTGCTCGCCCTAGCAGTACACCGGGCATGGACAACTAGAAGATCGTACGGCGGAAGCTTCCATTGTCACTTCAGAAATATGCTTAGCCCGTTAAGGTACTGTGTTAGGGACACTTTATTGACAAGTCTTTTCAGGAAAAATTTTGAGAAGCGTGTTCTCCTTGGGAAGCATGCACGCGCACTACCGGAGCTCTATATAAAGGGGGTCCAAGCATCGACGGAGGTATACAATCTTCACTATTTGCGCTACAGCCTTCTTGGTACTTCGTCTTATACTTCATCGCTGGTGACTAACTTGAGCGTCAAAGGGTCAACATCGGAGACCCCTTCCCTGGCTCTGCACTGACGTAATTTGTGTTGCAGGTCCGAGCGAAGTCTACAAGCGGTCAGCGGGAGCGCCACATCCCCGGTTTTCCATCTCTTCGACTTTCGTACAAGATCATATTTGGCACCATCTGTAGGAACGTAGCCTGCATCCGAGCCGAGAATATGGAGGATGCTGGACGACTCACCACCGTGATGCTCACCCAGGAAGAGCTCGACATGCTCATGCAAGCCCGAGCGACAAAGATGATCGAGCAGCAGCAACAATAACAGGCATTAGCCGATCGGTAAGCGTCACAGCCTGCAACATTGGCGGCAGGGAGACGAGTGGGGTAAGAAGACCGAGCGGAGCAAATCTTCATATGGGGGCAGAATACAAGGTCGACCGACACACAGGGGGAAGCGCAATCCCCGCCGAACTCCTTCCATCGCACCTTATTCCAAACCCCCTCGGAAATAGCTCAGGCGAATCAAGAGCGGGAATCGTCTTTGGATGATGCTCCCGTTCAGAATGCACGAAAAGACTAGGCGCCCCGAAGCAACGCGTCGCCCGAACAGATCAACCGGAAATTCTCTGAAGAGATCTTACAAGACCCTCTGCCAGACACTATACCTCGCTGGAGATCGGGACATACAACGGATCGACCGATCCAGATGATCACCTGGATAGGTTTGATAACGAAGCCACTTTGCACCAATATACAGATGGAGTGAAGTGTCAAGTCTTCCTCACTACCCTCTCCGGATTGGGGTAGTGCTGGTTGTTAGAGTGTATACTAAAAGCCTAGCTTTTGTAAACATTTATTTGTTGAAATAAAAGAATCACATTGGTCAATATTTGTATTTATTTGTTAAATGTAATTGTTCAATTAATTTATATAGTAGATAACATGGATTGTGGTGTCACACTCAGAAGATCATATTGTCGGTTCTCTATAAATTATAAACAGTTGCTCGCGACTAAGATGGAAAGGAACAAACCATCAGAATAATTGTAGTGAAATTAAGTATTAGTTTATCTTGATTAATAAATTACACTGATATACTTTAAGTGTATTGAGTAGGATCATTTAGGTATATTCTTTTTGTACTGACTTAGTAAAAAAACTAGACCTTAGTTATTATGGAAGTGTGTGCTTTTAATCCTAATATAATAACAAGCACATATATTTAATATTTATTTCTTTGACTTATCAATGGGTGAGGTTTAGCTCGATAAATCAATATGCCCGATAAGTTGGGAAATGATATTACTTATAGTGTGTGTTGTTGATTATAGAAGGAATTTGTTTCCTAGTTATCTAGGTTGAGAATGTCCCCAAGAGGAGCTCATAAGGATTGCCATGTTAAACCCTGCAGGTGGACCTAGTCCGACATAACAATAAAGTTGAGTGGTACTACTCTTGAAGCTAGATATTAATTAAGTGAGTTGTCAGTAACTTACTTAATTAGTGGACATTCGTAATCTTAAACACAGGGAGACTAACACACTCATGATAAGAAGGAGCCCATAATGTAATTTGGGATTGGTGCGGTAGTGCGGTAATAACTCTCTAGTGGAATGAGTTATTATCGATGAACTTGAGTTGTGTGTTCGGGGCGAGCACGGGATACTCAAGCTCATTGGAAGGTCAAAACCAATTTCTCCTCTAGGTCCCTGACGTAGCCTCATTATAGCCTCAAGTCCATCCAAATATAAGGCTCTTCTTGGTGTCCAAGAAGGGGGTCGGACCATTGCTTGGTGACCAAGCAATGGCCGGCCACATCCTCTTAAAGGGGCCGACCCTATAGCTTGGTGACCAAGCTTGTAGGGACCGGCCAAGATTAATTCAAATAGGAGGGGTGTTTTAAATTTTTAAAATCTTCTCTTTGAAGAAAACTATAAGTTTTAAAAGAGAGATTTTAATTTTTAAAACTTTCCTTATTTGAATTAGGTCACATGTTTTAATAGAGAGTTTTAAAAGTTTTAAAACTTTCCTTTTTTTAACAATCCTCATGGTTTAGAAAAAAAGGGAGATAAGTTTTAAAATTAAAATTTTCTATCATCATGTTAAAAAGGAAATTTTATAAGAGAGTTTTTAAATTTTAAAACATGGTTTTAATTTTTTAGAAACTTTCCTTTTTTAACTCTAGGAAAGAGAGTTTGTAAAATTTTGTAAGAGTTTTTCTCTTGTAAAATTTTATAAAAAAATTATTATTATTCTTTCCTAAATATGGTGGTCGGCCACCTTGCTTGGTGTCCAAGCAAGGGGCCGGCCAATCCAAATCCTAAACCAAATAGAATTGATCACAACCATTGATTGGTGATTGATTCAATCAAGAGAAAAGAAAAGAAAAAATAAAAAGGAAAAAGGAAAAACTCTTGGATGATTTCATTTTTTGTAAAAGGTTTTTCCTTATTTGCCTTGGGCAAGTAATATAAAAGAAGGGGTGAGGGGGCTTCATGAGACACAACTCTTATTCTTTTTCTTGGGTGATCTCTTGGTGTGGCCGACCCTCTCCCTTCTTCCTCTCCTTTGCTCTCTTCTCCTTGGTGGTGGTGGTGGCGGTGGCCGGATTTTAGAAGAAGAAGGAGGAAGCTTTTGGGTGGTGTTCATCTTGGAGGATCGTCGCCCACACGACGTCCAAGGCGAGGCGAGGAATACGGCAGAAGATCTCGAGGTCATTAGCATACAAAGAGAAGGTATAATTAGCAATTGTTTTCCGCATCATGCTAGTTTTTCTCTTTGTAAGAATTCTAAATACAAGAGGCAATTAGATCTAGTTTTACGAAATAGTTTTTCGAGTTTGTGTTTTCTTATTTTTTGAATTTGTGATTCGATTGTTCTTTTTGGTTAACCTAGAGTTATTTAAGGAAATAAATATTAGCTTTCCTTAAAAGGCTTTGCCTAGGCGGAAGGTCATGTGCCTCGCTATGCAGTCTTGGAAGCCAATTTTGGAAATTAATATTTATGGAATTAATAATTTAGGTAGATTTGAATCAATAGTGTTAAGTTCCGCTTGCGATTCAAATCTAAACCATTAAGAACATATAAGTTAAATTTGGAATCAATGATGTTAAGTTCCGTCTGTGATTCCTAATTTAACTTCTAAAGAACACAATAGGTTATTTAAGGAAAGGTTCGACACTTGTACAAAAATTTTGTACAGTGGAACCGGTACGTTTTCCTAGGATTAATCAATAATTGGTATTAGAGCTAGGGTTTGCCTCTGTGTATTTTTAGAATTCAAATAGGTTATGCACATGTCATACATAATTTAGGCAGGAAAATAGTAGGATGTGCTAACTCTTTGGTTGCAGGCTCCAACTATTATGACTTATTGATATTGTGTGTGATTGGACCCTTGGACATGTCAAGGACATTATTTGTGTGCATGATTGTATGTATAAAATACAGCAGGAGCTATATTAATTTTAGAGTTTTATTTTGTTCGATCTAGAATACATGTACATTCCCTCGAGGAATATAGGATCGATATATGTAAAATTCTATTTTTATCGCGGATCGGATTCTTGCGAGGCGAGGTACTTTTGGAGCACCAGAGGCACAGCGGAATAAGAAGCAAGAAGGATGCGACAACTCGACCCGATGACGGTGGCTAAAGATGGCAGCAGCTAGGGTTGGAGCATACTGAAGACAGTGATGGAAAAGGCCATAATAGTTGAAAAATTAATTTCCAAATTTATTGCTTTTATTTACTGTGATGTTTATATGCATGTGATGAATGCTAGCATAGGTTAAAATCTTCATTTTTAAATAACTAAGTGGGAGAGGGATTTTAATAAATCCCATAGTCTCCATTACTGGTTTGTAAGTGATGCAACAAGCTTGCGTGTTGGCTCTGAGTGCCTCCCTCCACAACGGATGGGTTTGTTGCAGATCACTAGATCAAACTTCCTTTTATGGATGGTTATAGGAAATTATTTAGGAGCGTGTGATCTTCTCCAACTGAAGGGGCACAATCCTATTTAATGGACTTAGTATCAAGTAATGATATACACTTAGATGCATTCAATAGTATCCTCCCCAACGAAGTCACTGCTATTGTATTGTGTGACCAAAGTAAAACCAACTATTAATTTTATTTGTCATAAAGTTAGGATGACAAGATAATAAAATTAATGGGTCACACCCTTCTCTTACAAATGTTGAATTTGTATACGTCCACACTAACGTGGCATGCAATATTCACGGTGATTTGAGGTGTTGGTTAATTTAAAATAGTATTGTTTGAGGAATCAATATTATTCTAAATTTAGAGTCTTGACCAAAGTTTATTTTTGTGATTCTTAGGATGACTTTTAACCCACTAGCCATTATATAGAAAGAGAACAAACTTACTGGTCCCAACTATATTGATTGGAAAAGAAACCTGAACATTGTTCTTACTGCTGAAAGCTATAAGTTTGTACTGACTGAGACTTGCCCTGATGCACCTGACGGTGACTCTACCCCAGAGGAGATTGAGTATCATAAGAAATGGGCAAAAGCTGATGAGATGGCGCGGTGTTACATTTTGGCATCTATGTCAAATGTATTGCAACATCAGCATCAAGATTTACCAACAGCTTATGATATAATGAACAATCTCAAAGAACTCTTTGGGCACCAAAGTCGGACTGCTAGGCAAGAGGCAATGAAGAAGCTAATGACAACCACCATGTCTGAGGGGACACCCGTAAGGGATCATATCCTCAAAATGATGGCTTATCTGAATGAAATACAAGTCCTTGGAGGAGAAATCGATGGGGAAACCCAGGTCGATATAATTCTCCAAACGCTACCCAGAAGGTTCCGCTCGAACTATAACATGAACAAAAGAGAGTATACGTTAGCGGAACTTAACTTAGATGACGAAAAGGAATATTTCGTCACACAGTCTGATTCACTATGCCGAAAATGGTTCTACTTCTAAGTCGAAGGCAAGAAGAAGAAGAAACATGTCTTTTCAACAAGAAGGTGAATAAACCTCAGAGTACAGACAGAAAGCTGGAATGAAGAAGCCAAGGGCAAGTGCTTCATCCGCATGATACTGGACATTGGAAAGCCGGCCCTCGTAAAGAACCGTAACAATAAAGGTATATCTCATACTCTAGTAGTTGAAACATGTTTAGCGGTATTATCTACCAGACACCTGTGTGTAGGAATGGATCCACCGATCATGTATCGCATTTCTTTGCGGGTTCGAGGAAACCACGACTATTTGATGGAGAGATAATCGTGGGCAATGCTACTAAGGTGCTACGTGCGGGAGACGCTACTTATCTTTTGATAGGAATAAAAATTTGATTTTAAGAAATTATCTTTATGTACCCAGTTTTAGAAAGAATTTAATTTCAGTTTCTAAACTGTATTTGGATGGATATTCAGTCTCCTTTAGTAACAATGTCGTTATAAAGAGAAATAAGGTGATTATCTGTTCTGATGCATTGGTTGGCGATTTATACACTTTAAATTCAATTTCTCCCACAAAGCAAAATATGGAAATTAATAACACATCTTCTAACTCTAATAAGAGAAAAGAATCTTCGGAAATGAACCAAACATATCTTTGGCATCTGAGGCTTGGACATATTAACTTAAGTAGGATTCAAAGGCTTGTAGCCGATGGACTCTTAGGTTCATTAGAGTTGGAAAACTTTCCAACATGCGAATCCTGCTTGGAAGGTAAAATGACCAAGAGACCTTTTAAGGCCAAGGGGTATAGAGCCAAAGATGCGTTAGAATTGGTTCATTCTGATTTGTGTGGTCCTATGTCTATCCAGGCAAGAGGTGGTTATGAATACTTCGTCTCTTTTATAGACGATTATTCAAGATACGGATACATTTACCTGATGCGCCGCAAGTCTGAATGCTTTGACAAGTTCAAAGAATATAGGGCTGATGTGGAAAAACGTCTTGGTAAAAATATCAAGACACTACGGTCTGACCGTGGTGGCGAATACCTCTTTGGAGAGTTTAGGAATTACTTATCAGAAGTCGGGATTCAATCCCAATTGACTGCACCTGGTACACCCCAACGAAGGAATAGGACTCTTATGGAAATGGTTAGATCGATGATGAGTTATTCAGAATTACCAAATTCATTTTCGGGATATGCTTTAGAAACAGCGGTGTACATTCTGAATATGGTACCTTCTAAAACAGTTCCTTTTACTCTCATGGAATTATGGAATGGGCGTAAGCCTAGTCTGAATCATATCCGGATATGGGGTAGTCCAGCACATGTGCTGAAGGGAGATACTGACAAGTTGGAATCACGTACAGAATTTTGTCTGTTTGTGGGATATCCAAAAGGAACGAAAGGTGGTTTGTTTTATAAACCTAAAAATCAGAAGATCATTGTTAGCACCAATGCTCGATTTTTAGAAGAAGATTATATAATGAATCATAAGCCCATGAGTGAAATAGTTCTAGAAGAAATTAGAGAGGACACGTCTACTTTAGTACCAACAGTACAAGATGAAGTACCACAAGAAACTACAACACGTGTCACACATGATACACAGCAAGAGACAGTGCCTCGTCGTAGTGGGAGGGTTGTAAGGCAACTTGAGAGATTCATGTTTTTGGGTGAGTCTTCGGACTTGATCCCAGGTAAACATGAAACAGATCCCCGAACATATGATGAAGCACTCCAAGATTTAGATGCAGTATTTTGGCAAAAGGTAATGAATTCTGAAATAGAATCTATGTATTCTAATAAGGTCTGGGAGCTTGTAGAACCACCTAATGATGTAAAAGCCATTGGATGCAAGTGGATCTACAAAAGGAAAAGAGGGATAGATGGGAAGGTAGAAACCTTCAAAGCAAGACTTGTTGCGAAAGGGTATACTTAGAAAGTGGGAATCGATTATGAGGAGACTTTTTCACCGGTAGTAATGCTTAAGTCTATCCGGATACTCTTATCCAGTGCCGCTCATATGGACTATGAGATTTGGCAAATGGATATCAAGACAGCTTTCCTTAACGGAAGTCTTGAAGAAAACATTCATATGAAGCAACCAGAAGGATTCATTGAAAAGGGCTAAGAGCATCTAGTGTGTAAGCTCAATCGGTCCATTTATGGACTAAAACAAGCTTCAAGATCTTGGAACATCCGGTTTAATGAAGTAATCCAGTCATATGGATTTATTCAGTGTCCGGATGAGTCTTGTGTATACAAGAAGTGTAACGGAAACGTGGTGATATTTCTTGTACTATATGTAGATGATATTTTGTTAATTGGCAACAATGTCAAGGTATTATCAGACGTAAGGGTATGGTTGTCCAAACAATTTGATATGAAGGACTTAGGAGAATGTGCACACATTCTTGGGATCAAAGTTATAAGGGATCGCAAGAAAATAATGTTGTGTCTATCCCAAGCTTTATATATAGATACGATTCTTGCTCGTTTTAGCATGCAAAACTCCAAGAAAGGTTTTTTAACTTTTAGACATGGAGTAGCCTTATCAAAAGAGATGTCCCCGAAGACATCAAAAGAGATTGAGGACATGAAGGCAGTTTCTTATGCTTCGGCTGTAGGAAGCCTTATGTATGCAATGCTGTATACGAGACCTGATATCTGTTTTACCGTGGGCATGGTTAGCAGATATCAGAGTAACCCGGGACAAGGACATTGGACTGTAGTAAAGCATATATTAAAGTACCTAAGAAGGTATATGCTAGTTTACCAAGCAGACGATTTGCTCCCTGTGGGATACACGGATTCAGATTTTCAATCAGATAGGGACAATAGTAAATCTACGTCAGGCTATGTGTTTACTCTAGGAGGTGGAGCCATTGCATGGAGGAGTGTTAAGCAGAAATACGTCTCAGACTCAACCATGGAAGCTGAATATGTTGCAGCCTCTAGGCAGCAAAAGAAGCCGTATGGCTCAGGAACTTTCTAATGGACTTAGATGTGATTCCTGGTTTGCCCAAGATAATCACAATTTATTGTGATAATAGCAGTGCAGTTGCAAACTCAAAGGAACCACGAGCTCATAAGGCAAGTAAACATATAGAGCGCAAGGCCACCTGATAGAGACATCGTCAAGCGAGGAGAAGTTGTCGCCGCTAAGATTGCATCAGAAGATAACTTGGCAGATCCTTTCACAAAGGCCCTTCCGGCGAAAGCTTTTGATCGGCATGTGGAGGGGATGGGAATCAGATGTAAGGCAACAGATATGACAACTTAGTCTTTTAGTATAAGTGGGAGATTGTTAGAGTGTATACTAAAAGCCTAGCTTTTGTAAACATTTATTTGTTGAAATAAAAGAATCACATTGGTCAATATTTGCATTTATTTGTTAAATGTAATTGTTCAATTAATTTATATAGTAGATAACATGGATTGTGGTGTCACACTCAGAAGATCATGTTGTCGGTTCTCTATAAATTATAAACAGTTGCTCGCGACTAAGATGGAAAGGAACAAACCATCAGAATAGTCGTAGTGAAATTAAGTATTAGTTTATCTTGAGTAATAAATTACACTGATACACTTTAAGTGTATTGAGTAGGATCATTTAGGTATGTTCTTTTTGTACTGACTTAGTAAAAAAACTAGACCTTAGTTATTATGGAAGTGTGTGCTTTTAATCCTAATATAATAACAAGCACATATATTTAATATTTATTTCTTTGACTTATCAATGGGTGAGTTTTAGCTCGATAAATCAATATGCCCGATAAGTTGGGAAATGATATTACTTATAGTGTGTGTTGTTGATTATCGAAGGAATCTGTGTCCTAGTTATCTAGGTTGAGAATGTCCCCAAGAGGAGCTCATAAGGATTGTCATGTTAAACCCTGTAGGTGGACCTAGTCCGACATGACAATAAAGTTGAGTGGTACTACTCTTGGAGCTAGATATTAATTAAGTGAGTTGTCAGTAACTTATTTAATTAGTGGACATTCGTAATCTTAAACATAGGGAGACTAACACACTCATGATAAGAAGGAGCCCATAATGTAATTTAGGATTGGTGCGGTAGTGCGGTAATAACTCTCTAGTGGAATGAGTTATTATCGATAAACTTGAGTTGTGTGTTCGGGGCGAGCACAGGATACTCAAGCTCATCGGAAGGTCAAAACCAATTTCTCCTCTAGATCCCTGACGTAGCCTCATTATAGCCTCAAGTCCATCCAAATGTAAGGCTCTTCTTGGTGTCCAAGAAGGGGGTCGGACCATTGCTTGGTGACCAAGTAATGGCCGGCCACATCCTCTTATAGGGGCCGACCCTATAGCTTGGTGACCAAGCTTGTAGGGGCCGGCCAAGATTAATTCAAATAGGAGGGGTGTTTTAAATTTTTAAAATCTTCTCTTTGAAGAAAACTATAAGTTTTAAAAGAGAGATTTTAATTTTTAAAACTTTCCTTATTTGAATTAGGCCGCATGTTTTAATAGAGAGTTTTAAAAGTGTTAAAACTTTCCTTTTTTAACCATCCTCATGGTTTAGAAAAAAAGGGAGATAAGTTTTAAAATTAAAATTTTCTATCATCATGTTAAAAAAGGAAATTTTATAAGAGAGTTTTTAAATTTTAAAATATGGTTTTAATTTTTTAGAAACTTTCCTTTTTTAACTCTAGGAAAGAGAGCTTGTAAAATTTTGTAAGAGTTTTTCTCTTGTAAAATTTTATAAAAAAATTATTATTATTCTTTCCTAAATATGGTGGTCGGCCACCTTGCTTGGTGTCCAAGCAAGGGGCCGGCCAATCCCAATCCTAAACCAAATAGGATTGATCACAACCATTGATTGGTGATTGATTCAATCAAGAGGAAAGAAAAGGAAAAGGAAAAACTCTTGGATGATTTTATTTTTTGTAAAAAGTTTTTCCTTATTTGCCTTGGGCAAGTAATATAAAGGAAGGGGTGAGGGGGCTTCATGAGACACAACTCTTATTCTTTTGCTTGGGTGATCTCTTGGTGTGGCCGACCCTCTCCCTTCTTCCTCTCCCTTTGCTCTCTTCTCCTTGGTGGTGGTGGTGGCCGGATTTTAGAAGAAGAAGGAGGAAGCTTTTGGGTGGTGTTCATCTTGGAGGATCGTCGCCCACACGACGTCCAAGGCGAGGCGAGGAATACGGCAGAAGATCTTGAGGTCATTAGCATACAAAGAGAAGGTATAATTAGCAATTATTTTCGACATCATGCTAGTTTTTCTCTTTGTAAGAATTTTAAATACAAGAGGCAATTAGATCTAGTTTTACGAAATAGTTTTTCGAGTTTGTGTTTTCTTCTTTTTTGAACTTGTGATTCGATTGTTCTTTTTGGTTAACCTAGAGTTATTTAAGGAAATAAATATTAGCTTTCCTTAAAAGGCTTTGCCTATGCGGTGGTGGTTGCTCCCATATCCAAGAAGGTCATGTGCCTCGCCATGCAGTCCTGGAATCCAATTTTGGAAATTAATATTTATGGAATTAATAATCTAGGTAGATTTGAATCAATAGTGTTAAGTTCCGCTTGCGATTCAAATCTAAACCATTAAGAACAGATAAGTTAAATTTGGAATCAATGATGTTAAGTTCCGTCTGCGATTCCTAATTTAACTTCTAAAGAACACAATAGGTTATTTAAGGAAAGGTTCGACACTTGTACAAAAAATTTTTACAGTGGAACCGGTACGTTTTCCTAGGATTAACCAACACTGGTTCCAAAGACTGCCGGACGGCTCAACGAAGCTTCAATTACTTCTTAGTCGCGTTCCAGTACCATTTCGCCAGTCGCCGATGCTATCAGAAGACGAGCGTCAACCTTTTTACCCTAAAGCAAGGGCCTAAGGAAGCGCTCCGAGCGTACATACATCATTTCAATCAAGTAGCCATGGGCATCCCCTCGGTCTTATCCGAGACAATGATGAACGCCTTCACTCAAGGGCTCATCGAGGGAGACTTCTTCTGACTGCTCATTAGGAAGCTGCTCAGGGACTTCGACCACATGTTCAAGAAGACCAACGAATATATAAATGTGGAAGAAGCCCAAGCAACGAGAAGAACAGAGGCACCGACTGAACCCTTGGTGACGACCGAGCGTCGACAATCAAGCAGCCATCAGCCACCCCAAGGACTGAGGGCTGAAGGAGCGTTGCCGCACCAAGAGACCAGGACACATGCCGTGCAGCATGTGGCTTCCGGTCAGTAGAAGGCAGCAAAAGGCAAGGTGTGGACGTCGATGTTCTGTTCTTTCCACTAGTCGACGACCCACAATACACATGATTGCCACGGTCAGACACCAATCATCAGCCGACTGACTCCAAGAGGATACCCTCGCTGATCTCCTTCTCCCGATCGGCGATAAAGACATCGATCTACTGGGCGGTGAGAGGATGAAAGAAGGACACCCAAGCGGCACCATCAACATCTATGGAGGGATGACACTGATCCCTTTCGAGTTCCGGCCAAGTGAAATAGACCCTCCGCTCGGGAAGAAAAAAACAGAAGCAACATATCCCGAGGAGAAATAGGCATGATCGCTGGAGGGCCGACCGACCGCGATTTCAACAGAGCCAGGAAGTCATATGCTCGGCGATTGGAGATCCACGCGGTGGGATGCAGCAAGGAGAAGACTGAATGGCCCGAAATCAGCTTCGACCCCAACGACTTGGACGGAGTGGAGACCTCTCATGACGACGCGCTGATCATCCGGGTGGTAATCGCTAATTATACTATTCACCGAACTTTTGTTGATACAGGGAGTTTGGTGAACATTATCTTCAAGAAGGCGTTCGATCAATTACAAATTGATCGAAATGAGTTGCTACCCATGATGACCCCTCTTTATGGTTTCACGGGCAATGAAGTGTTGCCGCTCGGACAGGCCCAACTTGCCATCTCGCTCGGGGAAGAACCATTGAGAAGAACCAGAACCACGAATTTCATCATGGTGGACGCCCCGTCGACCTATAACGTCATCTTGGGCTGACCAAGCCTCAACAAGTTCTGGGCAGTAGTGTCTATTTACTGCCAAAAAATCAAGTTCCTGGTCAGGCCTCCAGATTACCTCCCGGTCAGACCTCTAGATAACCTCCTGATCAGGTCTCCAGATCACTTCCTGGTCGAGCCTCCAAATCACGGTCAGACCTCCAGATCACTTCTCGATCAGGCCTCCAGATCACTTCTTGGTCAAGCCTCCAGATCACCTCCCGGTAAGGCCTCCAAATCACTTTCTGGTTAGGCCTCCAGATAACTTCCTGGTCAGGTCTCCAGATCACTTCCCGGTCAAGCCTCCAGATCATTTCCCGGTCAGGTCTTCAGACCATCTCCCAGTCAAGCTTCCAGACCAGTTCACGGTCATACTTCTAGACCACCCCTCAGTCAGGGTTCTAGACTCTCGTCCCAGCGTGAATTATAAGTGAGCTTGCTCTCACGACCAACGACCTCTCTGTCAGTATTCTAGACTCTTGCCCAGTGCGAGTTATAAGTGAGTCTTCTCTCATGCCTCTAGACTCTCACCCTAGTGCGAGTTATTAGTGAGTCTGCTCTCACGCCTCCAGACTCTCGTCCCAATGCGAGTTATAAGTGAGCATGCTCTCACACCTCCAGACTCTCACCCCAGCGTGAGTTATAAGTGAGCATGCTCTCATGCCTCCAGACTCTTGCCCTAGCGCAAGTTATAAGTGAGCTTGCTCTCACGACCAACGACCTCCCGGTCGGTATTCCAGAATCTTACCTCAGCGTGGGTTATAAGTGGGACTGCTCTTACGCCTCCAGACTCTTGCCCCAGCGTAAGTTATAAGTGAGCATGCTCTCATGCCTCCAAACTCTCGCCCCAGCATGAGTTATAAGTGAGCATGCTCTGACGCCTCCAGACTCTCGCCCCAGCGCGAGTTATAAGGGAGCTTGCTCTCGCGACCAATGGCCTCCCGGTCGATATTCTAGACTCTCGCCCCAGTGCGAGCTAGTTATAAGTGAGTCTGCTCTCACGCCTCCAAACTCTCACCCCAGCGCGAGTTATAAGTGAGCATGCTCTTGTTGCGACCGTTGGGCTGGCTAGAAGGGGGGTTGAATAGATCTGCACAAAATAAAACAGAAAATACCTTTTTCGGACTTAAATGAACACTTGCATAAATAAAATTAGAATAAACAAAAAACATAGGCTCAAGGGATTTACTTGGTTACAACCAGGGAGGTTGTTAATCTAAGGAAGTGAAGTGCACTAAATACTCCTTTAGGCGGAGAAGCCTCTTACAGCAGTAAAAGCACAGAAAGATGAAGCTAAACTAACAAAGGGAAGCGCACAAGTGTTGTAAATGAAATTTCTTATTGATTGATTAGCTTCTGGACCAAGGCTGTATTTATAGCCTTGGTTGGGGCACCTAGAAGGATTCCAGACACCTGGAAGGGGATAAAACTTTATCCCTTTCGTAACGGTTCGTGGTCAAACATGATCTGGATAATATCGCATTCCGGGCGCCGGACTGGTCCGGGCCCTCTACTCCAGTGCTGCTCGCCTCAGCCCGGGTCTTCCACTCCGGCTCCGCTCGCTTGGGTGATTTTAGCCAACCGAAATAAGGCTCACCCGAATCCAATTTCGTGCTTCTCCTTGAGCAGGCTTCTACTCCAGCTTCTCGTCCCTCGAACGTCATGTACGTTCTTCTCATCCACTGGTGTACTCTTTTGCGGCACCTCATCCCTCAGACGCACTAAGCCCATCGGCTCTCTCCCGTGCCGTCCTACTCGCTAGCCGCATCTTCCGCTCGACTCTCTGTGCTCCTAAACTCTTGCACACTTAGACACAGGGATCAAAAGCCAACATGACCTAACTTAACTTGTTTGATCACATCAAAACAATCTTGGGGTTCCAACAATTTCTCCCTTTTTGATATGAGCAATCCAAGTTAAGTTAGGGTAAACAGACATAAAGTTAAAACAATAAATTCTATAATAAAGTGCAAAAATTAAAAAAAAATATTTAATTTGAAAATCTACCTCCCCATAGACTTAATATTTTTCTTCTCCCCCTTTGATCACATAAAAATGGGGTACAAAGAAAAATCTAAGGGTAAGAATTTTGGAAAACTTTAGAGAAATTTTGAAAATTATTTTGATATATATAAAAAAGTTTGGCACTAATTTTTAGAATATTTTAAGTGTTGCAGAAAAAAAATTCTAAGTAAGAAAATTTCAAGTAGAAAATTTTTTAAAAAAATTGTGCACCATAAAAATAAAGTTTGGTAAAGCAAAGTTTATAAAATTTCCTAAGTTTTACCAATTAAAAAAAATCCTAAGTTAAACAAATTTGCAAAAGAATTTTTTTTAAGTTAAACAAATTTGTAAAAAATTTGAGGATTTTCCAAAAAAAATTTGAGTAACTATTTTTTTTAAGAAATTTCCAAGTAGGGGAAAAAATGTTTGGAAAACTTTTTAAAGTATTATCTAATTTCAATTTAACGCTTTATCAGTTAGTCAATTAAACATTTTATTTCAATATTTGACTTCTAGGCTGTTGCAAGGCACTAGGCCTTCTTCGTTATTGGTTCATCAACCACTTCTAGACAAAGCCTCATAAGAAAATTAAACGCCCCGGGACTATGGTGCAGCGGCAGGGCATCCAGGTTGTCACCCAGGCACCCACGGTTTGAGCCCCAGCTATGGCGAATTTGCAGAAATTTTTCCTCCAAATGGGACACGCAACTAAAGGATGTTGGTCTCCTGGGCTGCCCGCTGCAAGCACTTCCCAATTTGAAACTTCCGTGGGGCCGGACCGGGCCCATCACCCCATGCTCGACGTTACCCAGCTTGGTTAATCATTTTTTTCTCATAAGGAAATTAAACATTCAATGTACTCTCTGAAAGCCCTAACCTTAATTTAGACAAGACTTTGGAACCCAATATAGGTTCCATCCAACTGGATTAATTAGGAATTTCTTAGAGACATATTTCTTTGAAATATTTCTAATTTATCCTTTGTGATATCTAAAATACCAATTTATGTTATTAAAATTTTTAAAACTTGTGTTATATGAGCATGCATTATTTTTCAAGTTACTTATTTCTTTTTGCAAAATATCATTTTCCAATTTAATCTTCTCAAATTCTTCTAATTGGTAAGATTTTTCTAGAATTAATTTTAAATTTTAAATTTTAAATTTCTTTTTTCAAGTTTGCAACAATCTTTGGTTAATAATTTTATAAACTTAAATAACTTGTTAGGTGGGAGAGATCGTACCTGACCTACCTTGTCGACTTCGTTATCCGTAGCTCCCCTGAACTGTTGCTTTCTTCTGATGTAGCTCCCCCTTCATCGATGCTCATTTCGGATGAGCTTGCTTCATGTTCGTTTTCTTGATGACTTTCCATTAATGTAAGTTCGAAGAAAGCCTCGTCTTTCAATTCGGACGACGTATCGTCCCACATCGCCTTTAGTGTCTTGTACTTGTTCATTTGAACAGGCTTCTTTCCTTTGTCTTTTTCTTTATTCCTTAGCTTGGGGCAGTTGTCTTTGACGTGCCCTTCTTCGTTGCAGTGGTAGCATCTAATCGTCCTTTTCTTTCTACCCTGCGAATGGTTAGTTTTTCTTGATTTACATAACTTTTTAAAACATCTTACCATCATCACCGTTTCCTCGTCGTCGAGAGAAGATTCTGACTCATGTTCGTCTCTTGTTACCTTGAGGGTGATGTTGTGCTTTGGCTGCTTCTTACTTGCACATCTCGATTCATGCACTTCAAAAGTTGAAAAAGTTCTTTTAAGGTAATAGATTCTAAGTCCTTAGAGATATAGAAGGCATCTATTAATGATGCCCATTTGGTATTCCTAGGGAATTTATTAAGAGCGTACCTTAGTGAATCTCGGTTACTTACCTTTTCTCCGAGATTCGAAAGTCTGATGATGAGCTCCTTAGTCCTCGAGTGAAGATGTGCAATCATTTCATCTTCTTCAAGCCATAGGTTCATCAGCTGGTTGCAGAGTAAGTCTCGACTCGCGAGCTTGGCCTCGGACGCCCCTTCATATAGCTCAAGGAACTTCTCCCAAATCTCTTTTGCTGAGTTGTAGGTGCTGATCCGGTTGACTTCTTGTGGCGAAAGGATGCTCAGCAGATGGAATTCTACTTTGTCGTTTGCCACATAGTCGGCCTACTCTTTCTTTGTCCACTGGTATTCTTCCTTACCTTCGGGTGCTACAAAATCGAACTTCATTATTAAAAGTAATTCAAAGTCAATTTTAAAGAATACTTGCATTCGCTTTTTCCAGCTAGCAAACTCCCCCTCAAACTTCGGCAGGTATATGCTCGGTCCAACCATCGTCTTTGCTTCGATCGGCGGTTAGTCCTCCTGAAGCGTCTTGACTCTGATACCACTTGTTGCGACAGTTGGGACGGCTAGAAGGGGGGTTGAATAGTCATGTATAAAATAAAATAGAAAAATACCCTTCTCAGACTTAAATGAACACTTGCATAAATAAGATTAGAATAAACAAAAAACAGAGGCTCACGGAATTTACTTAGTTATAACTGGGGAGGTTGTTAATCCAAGGAAGTGAAGTGTACTAAATACTCCTTCAGGCGAAGAAACCTCTTACAACAGTGGAAGCATAGAAAGATGAAGCTAAACTAACAAAGGGAAGCACACAAGTGTTGTAAATGAAATTGTTTGTTGATTGATTAGCTTCGGGACCAAGGCTGTATTTATAGCCTTAGTTGAGGCGCCTGGAAGGGGATAAAACTTCAACAGTTAAGGAGACGTGAAAGTCAGAAGTCAAGGGGATGTGGCAGTCAACAGTCAGGAGGACGTGGCAATCAACTGTCAGGAGGACGTGGCAGTTTAAGGGGATGTGGCAGTCAACAGTCAGGAGGTCGTGGCAATCAACAGTCAGGAGGACATGACAGTCAACAGCTAGGGAAAGAAGAGGTAGGACTGTCGGGTGTCGTCAGACGTAGGATGCCCGATCGAGTGCTTATAGATCAGAATCCTAGATCTGAATTAGGATGTATAATCAGGGTGATGCCTGACCTGCTCTGACTGGTCAGGTTTTCATAGCTCGGTCATACCCAGGATGGTTCTCTCAGTAGGCCAACTCTCGGTTAGCTCTAGAGCGATCTCACCACAGCTCTCCCTACTCCTCAAGACTTAGGCCAGGTGTTATACCTGACAGATCATCCGGAGCTTCCCTAGTCATGCCCAGGCAGGACAGAAGGCGCTACACGACAACAAGGTCAGAGAATCGTAACTATCTGTCAGGGAATAACTGTTGTATGTCAGGGAATATTCTAATGGTCTGCAGTTATCTGTGAATAGAACCTTCTTCCAGTCCACAAGAGGGTGTCACGCGTCCTCCATCACCAGACAAGTCCTGCCACCCGACATTCCCTGACATCAATCAGGCTCTAGAGGTACGCACTTGTTGGATCGGATGAGTGTGATAGAGAGGGGGGGGGGGGTGAATATCACACTTTTAAAACTTTTCTTTAACTTTAGAAAACAGAGTCGTGCAGCGGAAAGTAAAAAGAGACTCGTTTGGTTACTTGGTTCGAAGCCTAGGTCGACTCCTATTCCAAGATCCGCGATTCTTGACCGTACAGATGGGCAATCCACTAAATCTCTTCTTTCCTAAAACCTTGGAAAGAAGCAATGTGTACAAAAGATGAGTAAGATAGTAACAATCTACTATCTTACTTGAGTTAATTACAATGCAAGCTTTTAATAAAAAAAATATACCGACAATTTGATTTAGGATGAAGCTTGGTTGTCACTTCTGGATGGAGTAGCTTGCAAGTTGTAGAGAAGAGCACGATCAGTAGAAGCTTGCACAAGATGAATTTCGAACCAAAACAATGATCTTCCAGCCTCGGACCTTGAGCTTACTTTTATAGGAATCGTCGATGTTCGGTCGATCGATTCCCGGGTTTGGTTGATCGAATTAGCCCCTTTCCTTCCTTACTGAGATTTGGATACTGATTCGATCAGTAATCAATGCTCATTAAGGGTTCGGTCGACCGATCCCCTTTTTCGGTCGATCGAATAACCTCCTTCTCCGTTCGTTGAGATTTGTCGAGATCCATACTTAATGCTGCATTAATGGTTGATTGTTCGGCCGATTGATCATCCGGTTCGATCGACCGATCAGTGCAATTTCCTTCTGCTCCTGATCGTTGCTGTCTGTGTTGAGTCATAATGGTTCGGTCAACCAATCGCTACGTTCGGTCGACCGATCCGACCGAACCTGCAACACATAGTTAAACAAGGTATTCCTGCATCACAAAGATTAGCTCAGTAATATATAATGCATGAGTAATATAAGACAGTAGAACTGTCTTGATCTCAACTTGGAAACCTTCCTAGTTTCTTCAGTTGGATCAGCGACTTTAGGTTTTTCCCTTCAAGAACCTGACCTCACTGTCGCTCCTCCAGTTGCATACCTCAACTTACCTGCCAAACATTGGTCCTCCAGACTTGTTTGGAATTTCTCTGCTCAGTGTCTGATCACCTGATCCACTAAGGCCTTTCCTGCAATACCACATTAGCCAGCAGCAATAATAGTAATACAGAATATAATGGTAAACCTAAACTTAGATTAACCGAGATCCGCTGGTCCGGTCGACCGCACGTCCAATCAACTTTGCTTGGAGTTCACTCCTCCAAGACTTCTCATTACCTAAGGTTATCTCCTCCTAGGTTTTTCACTACTTGGCTTCACTCACCAAGACTTAGTATTCAGCTACCCAGGGATTTGGTCCTCTAGACCTATCCACCTGGCTTCCACGATATACCGAGATTTTCCTTGCCTCAGTATTCGGCTATCCAGGGATTAGGTCCTCCAAACCTATCCACCTGACTTCCACGATCTACCGAGATTTCTCTTGCCTAGCCTCCAACTAAGACTTCCCTTGCCTAGCCTACAACTAGGACTTCCCTAGATCAAGCTCCATACTTAAACATACTTAAATATATTTGTCTAACATTAAAACCTTGGAGGTCGATTACACCAACAATGCACTGTCATATAAAAAGGGAGGTCCTCTCTCTTGCACAGGGACGCTCTCTCGTACATTTGCACTTATCTTCTACTCTTATTTCTCCTTCGTACATTGTTCTTCTGGGGGAAAAAGTACCTGACTTGAGCATCGGAGGGCTTGCTCTGGAGATATTTTCCTTGGTTTTTGGTCTCTAACGTTCCGTGTACTTGTCTAAGTGTGCGCAGAGCTCAAGTACCGCTGACTCAGTCATCGTTGTCCGTCAGCACCACATGGGGGGTCCATTCTTATAGGCGCATACGAGAAGGGTGTCCTAGTCGCCTCTCTGTCAACACCAGCAACAACTCATCCAACATTTGTCTGACTCAGATTCAGGACAAGATCAGATGCGTTTGTGAAAATTACTATTTTTGGTGTGAAAAAAAAGGATATTAACATAATTTCATTTTGGGCTTCACCAAATTAATAAATAAAGGGGACAGATTCTTAATAAAATAGTAAGATGTAGGTAGATATGTAGGACGTAGTGAACCAAGGATGTGAGCTAATGCACTTCAAGTATGTGGTGTGCCTAGTGACGAGTTTCCCCACTCTTCAAAAAAAATATTAAATCTGATAACATCGAATCTGGGTGACTGGCCTCATGAAAACTTTCCATTGATCGTCAGGTAAATTGAGATGCGCTTACGGTGGGCTATCCAAAAACCTAACATCCCATGATTGTGTACCTCATTTAAAAAAAAATCTATTAATACACTATAACTGAAGATCAAACTATAAGTATTTGGATAATAATTTAACGCCTTTTGACTGCAGCGTTCCCCACTCTTCTAAGAAAATATAAAAAGATGTCGGTGTATCTAGGCATAGGTATGGACGTGCGCGTGACATTTTCTCTACTAGTCTACTTTTCTATATCAGAGCCTGAAAGGAGAATTGGAGAGGTTGCACTGAAGTTCATCTTAATCTCCCTTCTAATTATTTCTAGTGTTCTTAATTCTTCGAGAACATTCATCATCGCCGGAGGCCTTCGTCGAAGTCGGACATATTCTCACTCAGGGTCCCGAAGCCTCTTTGTTCCTTAATCCGTCAAGAATTGACTCAGCAGAGGCCAATCCAATAGTAGTTGACCTCACAATAATTGACCCGACAATAGCCGACCCAATAATAACCGATACAATAGGAGCTATTCCGACTCATATCCATGGCCGACTTTAGGCGTAGGCCATTAAGGTCTATGCCTAGGGCCTCAATTTTTATTGGGGCTTATTATTTTTAATGTATTAAATATATTTTTATATATTTTTTAAAAAGATAATGGGAAAAATATGGTCCATATGATAAAAAAATTACACCATCTTATTCTCTAAAAATTAGGGTAATTATTTTAATATATTAAATATATTTTTATGTATATATTTATAAGAGAATGAAAAAGAATAGGGTCCACGTGATTAAATATTTATATTATCTCAATGTATCAAAGTTTCATATTTGATAAAGATCTCATTAGAGTTTTAATGGATAGAGTCAGGACTCTTTTTTAACAAATTAAATTTATTTTTAATTATGGATGTTATTTTATAAAATCTAATCTTTTCTTTTTCAATATCTCTCAATCATAGCTCATTCGTTGGTGATGTTTTCTCCTATCAATAAGAACATGAATTAGAAATGTTTTTATCTTATCCATACAATACAAAATAAAAATGCTAGTTTTTTTAAGTTCCCCCTTTTCCCCTTTTTCAACTTCCCCTTTCTGTGCTTCTCTTACTCATTAAGATTAGACAAGAGAAAATGCACTTAACACTAACATGCTGATGTGGTCAGTGCTACGATGCTTGTTGCTTGATTAAATTCAAATGTGTCATCAAAATCGAAGATTTTATTATTTTTTAGTAATAATGAGTTTGATACCTCTACCATTTCGCTTCCTTGATAGATATTAAGTTTAACTTTTATTTAAATATATTTACAGTAATAAATTATTCAATTTTCCATTTGTCTCCATTTTATCATTTACAATTGTTATGGTTTAGGTAATGAAAAATATAGTTTATTTTTTCTTTTGCTTTGTGCTTAAAAAGACTTTCATTTAGTTCTTGATAAATGATAATGACTGGTTTGATTTCATTGTGATCTCTATTTTCTAAGAATTGTATTCAGTTTTATCATTTTGTATATTATTTTTTATTTATTTGTATTTTGTGATTCGCTGATGATGATGAGTTAAGCATGGGAGCATGCTTTTTATATTGTTATCCGATTTTATTGTTCTTATTTCCTCAATTTTGTTTCTTCTAGTAAGAGTTGGTCTCTCTATCTTTCATTTAAATACATTTATTTTTAGCTAAGTGAATTATAAACTTATTAATTATTATATCTAATAATAATATTGTTTAATATAGTAAAACTTATATTTGCCTGAATTAGATTATCAAGTTAGAATATAAAATCTTAATTAATAATTCTACATCTAAAAGTGAAAAAATTGAATTATATAAAAAATATTTTTTAAAAATTAATATTTAATTTATTAAAAAAATTTAAAACATCATTTTCGATCCAAATTTGAATGAAAAAAATGAGAAATATTTTTTTTAAAACAATGTCAAAACCTAAAAAAAAATTTCTCTAAGACCTCAAATAGACTTTAGCCGACCTGGTTCATATCCGACTTATCATAGGAGTTCTGTTTTGACGTCACAAGGAGTATCATTTCCATTAGCTAATTTATATATACAAAAATGAGAAATAAAATTAATCGTGTGATGTTTCCTTATTACAAATATTACTTGGAAATAGAATTTAAAAATCATTTATAAGATATCCTCCCAACCAAAGTTGGTTCATCCATGAAACACGACAAGTCGTTGACCAAAGTAATTCTTGTCAAAATTTAGAATACCGAAGTAACCGTCGCCTGGAAAGCTTGTTGTACGGCGCAGAGTATGGACGTGCACATGAAAATACAAAAAGATGCCGGTGTATCTAGGCATGAGTATGGACGTGCACATGAAAATACAAAAAGATGCCGGTGTATCTAGGCATGAGTATGGACGTGCACATGACATTTTCTCTACTTGTCACTTTTCTTTGTCAGAGCCTGAAAGGAGAATTGGAGAGGTTTCATCAAAGTTCATCTTAATCTCCCTTCTAATTAATTCTAGTGTTCTTAATTCTTCCAGATCGTCCGTCATCGCTGGAGGCCTTCTTCGAAGCCGGACATATTCTCATTCAGGGTCCCGAAGCCTCTTTGTTCCTCAATCCATCAAGAATTGACTTAGCAGGAGCCGTCCCAATAGTAGCTGACCTGACAATAATTGACCTGACAATAATTGACCCAATAATAATCGATACAATAGGAGCTGTTCCGACTCATATCCGACCTATCATAGGAGTTCTGTTTTGACGTCATAAGGAGTATCATTTCCATTAGCTAATTTATATATGATGTGGATATAGGTGAGGGGCAGAGATATAATTAAAGGGAGATGGAGGGGTAATTTTATCTTTTGATCGTGTAGGGTTTAAGGAGATGAGGAAGCCATTGTAGTGGGGGGCTGGGTGCGTGAGGGGCTTGGTGGAGCTTTTTTCCGCTGCCAACAGAGAAGAGGAAGTTGCTCCCTCTCTCTCACCACCACCCTCGCAACGCCGGCGACAGCCCCTCCTTCCTCCTCCTCCTCGCAACAACCACTCCATCCTCCTTCTCCTCGCGACACCGCCGCCGGACTCCCTCTCCTCGCTCGCGTTTCGGCCGCCACCTTCTGCTAGCCTTCGGACAGTCCTCGCCGAGGAGGGCGCTCACTGCCGGATGCTCCCCTTCAGCACCCCTCTCTTCTTTTCTCTCTCGCTTCTTTGCCCCTTCCGCCGCCGGGAGGCTTCGGCGTGCTGGGCTCCGACGCCAACAGGAAGGAGGAGAGCAACTTCCTCTCTCGTTGCCTCCCTCGAGCGACGGCCTCCGGCGACGATCGCCTACTTCCTTGCCCATGTCAACAACGCGGGTCACCACCTCCTCCTCTTCTACCTGTGTACGCGCGCCACCCCCTTTCTCACGCTCTCTGGCCTTCGTCACTGGGGTTTTTACCGCCGCCCACCTGCCTTCTCTGTTCGGCACTGCCCGCCACCATCTCCTCTCCTTCTCCTCCTCTCGTCGGAGCTAGCCAAGGAGACACCACTTCCCCCTTTCATGGGCAGCCGGAACCCACACCCTCGTTACCGGCTTCGCTGGAACCTCCCCTCCTGCCGCTGTTCCCAAGCACAGGTTCGTCCACCATAGGCGTAGGCCCTATGGTGGCTAATCTGTTGGCGTACCCTTTTCGTTGTGCTCTGGCCTTCGCGCTAATTTGTGTGTGTGTTATGTCCCGACCTTGGCATTGATCTGATCTGTGTGTCGTTTCCTGGCCTACGTGCCGATCTCGCTTCCCGGCCTGTATGCCGATCTCGTGTCCCGGCCTGTGTGTAGATCTCGTGTCCCGCCCTGCGTGCTGATCTCGGGTCCCGGCCTGCGTGCCGATCTAGTGTCCCGGCCTGCGTGCCGATCTCGCTTCCTAGTTCGCGTATCGTCTTCCGAATCTAGGCCGCATTTGGCTCTATGACGCCAGACCCAGCTCCACATCCGGCTCCGAGTCATCTGCTCTTCTGGGTCGCGACAACTCGAGCAGCATCCCATCCGAGGGCGCCCCCCTAGGCCAGGGTACATCTCCGTACTCATCAAACATTTATTTAATTATTATATTATCAGTCTGTTACTCATATGTTCATTGGATCCGCCTCGAGCCTTGGGGTACCAGTGACTGGGGGGGGCCCGGTCACTGGCTGCAGGTAGCGTTGACCAGAGGACTTTTGGAGACTTGGTCAACACAGAAGTCATCTCAGCACACCCCCCTCCGGGACACCGTGACTCAGTCAACATTCCATTCACCTCATCCGACGGTCCGTCTGACTCAGCTTCCGGACGGGATCAATTTAGCGCCGTCTGTGGGAACATCCTTCACCTGTTCTGGAATGTGAAGATGGACGACGTCGGGAGGTTCTCTACTATTATCACAATTCTGGAGGATTTCGACGCATATATTATATTCTATCCTCACCCCACCAGTATTCGGGAGTCGAGGGATCGAGTGGAGCTTCAGCTGGTTGACAGGTTAGTTTTCTGTTGTGTTTTTTCCTGACTCCACGGGTATTTGGGAGTTAAGGGACTGAGACAAACCCTTAGCCGATTGGCATGACTTCCCGATTAGGTATGCTACAAGCTTTGCTCCCTTTTTATGATTATAGGAACTGATATAGCTCCCTGATAAGAGAGTAAAATCCTAGTTCCTTGATTATAGACTAGGGCCTTCGATTTTTGATTGGACACTAGGGGCCCAGCTACCCGCATATACACTTGGGACACAGCTCCCCGCTCATACACTAGGGCCACAGCTCCTCGATCATTGACTCGCAGTACCACTTCCCGATCAGGATCTAGGGGCTTCACTCTTTGATTGCAGGCTAGGGGCCTTACTCTCCGATCAGGGACCAGAGTTCCAGCTCCCCGATCAGGTGTGTTATAGGTTCTGTACCCTTCACCATGAGGCTCTGCATCCTCTTACTGCTACAGGCTCTGCACCCTTCACTATGAGGTTCTGCATCCTCTTATTGCTACAGGCTCTGTACCCTTCACCATGGAGCTCAACATTCTCTTGCTGCTATAGGCACTTAACTCTATTATTATTATATGCTTTGCATCCTTCACTTGTTGTGCAGCCTCTTACATCTACAGGTGTTGCTTCCTTCACCCACGGTGCTCTGCTTCCTTCTATGGCTATGGGCTCTGCTCCCTTATATCGGCTTCACGCCCTTTATCTTCTCCCCTCGCTCCACGGGTATTTGGGAGTCGAGGGATCGAGACAAATCCTCAGTCGGTTGACACCACTTCGCGAGTAGGTATGATAAAGGCTTTATTCCCTCATATTGCTATGGGATCCGCTTTTATGGACTTCAAGGCTTATCCTCTCTCGGTCGGGGTCGAGTTATCGCCACTGGTCGCGGACCAGAGTATCACCACCGGTCTCAGATCGAAGTATCGCTAATGATCTTTCGGTCGAGTTTCCAGACCAATGCTCGGTCGAGCTTCCAGACCAATTCCTGATCAGGTCTCCAGATCAAGTCCTGGTCCGACCTCCTGAACATTTCCAGGTCAGGTCTCTAGAGCATTTCTTGGTTAGGCTTCCAGAACATTTCTTGGTCAGGCTTCCAAACTTTTTCTTGGTCAGACCTCCAGATCTATCCCTGGTCAGACCTCCAGATCAACTCCAGTTAGATCTCCAGAACATTTCCTGGTCAGGCCTCTAGAGCATTTCCTGGTCAGGCTTCCAGAGCATTTCCTGGTCAGGCCTCCACAACATTTCCCGGTCAGACCTCCAGAACACCTCCCGGTTGGGATTCCAGACTCTCGTCTCAGTGCGAGTTATAAGTGAGCATGCTCTCACGCCTCCAGACTTTCGTCTTAGTGCGAGTTATAAGTGAGCTAAGCTCTCACGCCCAACGACCATCTAGGTCGGGTCCCAGACTCTCGCCTCAGTGCGAGTTATAAGTGAGCTAAGCTCTCACGCTCAACGACCGTCCAAGTCGGGTCCCAAACTCTCGCCTCAGTGTGAGTTATAAGTGAGCTAAGCTCTCACGCCTCCAGACTCTCGCCTCAGTGCGAGTTTTAAGTGAGCTAAGTTCTCACGCCTCCAGACTCTCGCCTCAGTGCGAGTTATAAGTGAGCTAAGCTCTCACGCCTCCAGACTCTCGCCTCAGTGCGAGTTATAAGTGAGCTAAGTTCTCACGCCCAACGACCATCCAGGTCGGGTCCCAGACTCTCGCCTCAGTGCGAGTTATAAGTGAGCTAAGCTCTCACGCCTCCAGACTCTCGCCTCGTGCGAGTTATAAGTGAGCTAAGCTCTCACGCTTCCAGACTTTCGCCCAGTGTGAGTTATAAGTGAGCATGCTCTCACGCCCAACGACCGACATGTCGGGTCCCATACTCTCGCCCTAGTACGAGTTATAAGTGAGCATGCTCTCACGCTCAACGACCTTTCGGTCGTCACTGACCCACTCGCCGCTCTGCCCGGCATGCATCACACTTGATTCACTTGTCGCTCTGCCCGGCACTCTCAACTCACATTTTCACTCACTGCTGTTGCTTGGTTGACACTCGCCGCTCACTTGCAGCTCTGCTTGACACTCATCACACTTGATCCACTTACCGCTCGACTCGACACTCTCAGTTCGTATTTCCGCTCACCACTCTTGCTCGGTCGACACTTACTACTCACTAGCCGCTCTGCTCAGCACTCATCATTCATGTTTCGCTCACTGCTGTGGCTCGGTCGGCACTCATAGCTTCGCTCGCCACTCTGTTCGGCACTCGTCATTCGCGTTTCACTCATCACTGTCTCTCGGTCGGCACTTGTTTGGTCATGATCGTGGCTTTGCTCGTCCGTCATTCTCTTTATGGCCAGGTCGCGATTCACTGTCTCTCGGTTGGCACTCGCTCGGTCTCGCTCTTTATTGCCAGATCGCGATTCACTGTCGCTCGGTCGGCACTCGATTGGTCTCGCTCTTTATTGCCAGGTCGCGATTCACTGTCGCTCGGTCGGCATTCGCTCAGTCTCGCTCTTTATTGTCAGGTCGCGATTCACTGTCGCTTGGTCGGCACTCACTTGGTCTCGCTCTTTATTGCCAGGTCGCGATTTACTGTCGCTTGGTCGGCCCTCGCTCGATCACGATCATGGCTTTGCTCGTTCATCATTCTCTTTATAGTCAGGTCGTGATTTATTGTGGCTCGGTCGGCCCTCGTTCGGTCACGATCTTTGCTCGTCCATCATTCTCTTTGTTGACATGTCGTGATTTATTGTCGCTCGATCTGCACTCGCGCGGTCACGCTCTTTATTGCCAGGTCGCGATTTATTGTTGCTCGGTCGGTACTTTCTCATGCGCATTCGATTCTACTTATCTGTTCGTCTACTCGCTCGGCATTATCTCGGTTGCCTATTTTTTGATTGCCCGGTCACGATTTACTATAGCTCGGTCGACACTTTCCAGGTCGCAATCACGGCTTCACTCGTTGATTCGTCTCTCTATTACCCGGTCGTGATTTACTGCTTCTCGGATGGCATTTTTTCGGTCGAATGATTGACATCGCCCACCCATTGTCTTCCGACCCGCTCGGCAGTCGTCCCCGCTCGGCAGTCGTTTTACCGCCCGGGTACCATTTAGATGTTCGATCAAATTCTGGGTTGGTTGCAGTTCTATTCGACACTTATAGCCTGGCCGACATTTATAGTTTGTGACTCACTCGTCGTTCTGTCCTACCCTCGTCGTTCGCGTCTCGTTCGTCGTTCTGTCATACACTCGTTGCTCGTGTTTCACTCTTCGCTTTGCCCCACATTCGTTGCTCAGTCGGCACTTGTTTTTTACTTCTCACTCAGCCATCGCTCTGCTTAGCATCGCCCGATTGCTCGCTCGATATCGCTCGATTTTCAGCCCAACATTGCCACAGCTACTCGTGCGATGTGATAAGATGAGCCCAGTGATAGGATTTTGTGTTCATTAGAGATTTTGCTTTAGGGTTGGTCTAGTCAGTCGGACTTGCACCTCCTTCGACTAGACTTGAGGGGGAGGCTTGTGATGTGGATATAGGTGAGGGGCAGAGATGTAATTAAAGGAAGATGGAGGGGTAATTTTGTCTTTTGATTGTGTAGGGTTTAAGGAGATGAGGAAGCCACTGTAGCGGGGGGCTGGGTGCGTGAGGGGCTTGGTGGAGCTTTTTTCCGCCGCTAACAGAGAAGAGGAAGCTGCTCCCTCTCTCTCACCACCACCCTCGCAACGCCGGCGACAACCCCTCCTTCCTCCTCCTCCTCGTGACAGCCACTCCTTCCTCCTTCTCCTCGCGACACCGTCGCCGGACTCCCTCTCCTCGCTCGCGTTTCGGTCGCCACCTTCTGCTAGCCTTCGGGCAGTCCTCGCAGAGGAGGACGCTCACTGCCGGATGCTCCCCTTCAGCAACCCTCTCTTCTTTTCTCTCTCGCTTCTTTGCCCCTTCCACCTTCGGGAGGCTTCGGCGTGATGGGCTTCGACGCCAATAGGAAGGAGGAGAGCAGCTTCCTCTCTCGCTGCCTCCCTCGAGCGACGGCCTCTGGCGACGATCACCTACTTCCTTGCCCATGTCAACAGTGCGGGCCACTACCTCCTCCTCTTCTACTTGCATACGCGCGCCACCCCCCTTTCTCACGCTCTCTGGCCTTCGTCGCTGGGGTTTTTATCGCCGCCCACCTGCCTTCTCTGTTCGGCACTGCCCACCACCATCTCCTCTCCTTCTCCTCCTCTCGCCGGAGCTAGCCAAGGAGACACCACTTCCCCCTTTCATAGACAGCCGGAACCCACACCCTCGTTACCGGCTTCGCCGGAACCTCCCCTCATGCTGCTGTTCCCAAGCACAGGTTCGTCCACCATAAGCGTAGGCCCTATGGTGGCTGATCTGTTGGCGTACCCTTTTCGTTGTGCTCTGGCTTTCGCACTAATTTGTGTGTGTGTTATGTCCCGACCTTGGCATTGATATGATTTGTGTGTCGTTTCCCGGCCTGCGTGTCGATCTCGCTTCCCGGCCTGCGTGCCGATCTCGCTTCCCGGCCTGCGTGCCGATCTCGTGTCCCGGCCTGTGTGCCGATCTCGTGTCCCGACCTGCGTGCCGATCTCGTTTCCCGGTCTGCGTGCCGATCTCGGATCCCGGCCTGCGTGCCGATCTCGGATCCCGGCCTGCGTGCCGATCTAGTGTCCTGGCCTACGTGTTGATCTCGCTAGTCGCTTCCTAGTTCGCGTATCGTCTTTCGAATCCAGGCCGCATTCGGCTCCATGACGCCAGACCCAGCTCTACATCCGGCTTCGAGTCATCTGCTCTTCCAGGTCGCGACAACTCGAGCAGCGTCCCATCCGAGGGCGCCCCCTGTGACAGGGTACGTCTCCGTACTCGTCTCTCATTTATTTAATTATTATATTATCAACTTGTTACTCATATGTTCGTTAGATCCGCCTCGAGCCTTGGGGTACCAGCGACCGGGGGGATCCGGTCACTGGCTGCATGTAGCGTTGACCAGAGGACTTCTGGAGACTTGGTCAACACAGAAGTCATCTCAGCACACCCCCCCTTTGAGACACCGTGACTCAATTAATATTTCATGCACCTCATCCGACGATCCGTCTGACTCAACTTCCGGACGATATCAATATATAAAAAAAATGAGAAATAAAATTAATCGTGTGATGTTCCCTTATTACTAATATTACTAGGAAATATAATTTAAAAATCATCTATACAATATCCTCCCAAGCAAAGTTGGTTCATCCATGAAACTCGACAAGTCGTTGACCAAAGTAATTCTTGTCAAAATTTAGGATGCCGAAGTAACCTCGCCTGGAAAACTTGTTGTACGGCGCAGAGTAAAGTTTGCTCTCCGATTTCTTACCAGCCGTCCGTTTCGGTTTGGTCTCGATGGCTCTCCCTTCTCGTTGCGCGCCGGCGCGCCCTCTTCATTCCTCACGACCACAAACCTCCCCTTCGTCCCTTCGCTATATAATGCCTCCGATTACTCCTTCTCCATCATCCTGCCTTCGGGGTCTTCCCCATTCCTTTCATCACCATCTCCAAATAAATCCCACATTCCGTTCTTCAATAATCTCTTGATAGGAAGGGGACGATCGATCAATTAATTAGCAAAATTTAGATAGTTAACTAGTTGGAGAATACTTTATCATGGGGAAGGCCGTCGTTCTCGTAATATCTGCCGTCGTCCTCGTGGCCTGTGTTGCCACCGTCGGCGTCGTCACCGTTTCCAGCCGCAATGGCGACGATTCGTCTCAGCCGCAGGTGGCCGAGCTGTCCACCTCGCGGAAGAACATCAAGGAGTTCTGCCGGCCCACCGACTACCAGCAGACTTGTGAGACCACGTTGTCGTCTGTCGCCGGCGACAACACCGAGCCCAAGGACCTCGTCAATCTGGTGTTTAATGTCACCATTAACCACATCAAGCAGGCCTTCGACCACTCCTCCACGCTTCAGGAGGCTGCCAAGGACCCGCGCACCTCCGAGGCCCTCGCGAACTGCCGGGAACTGCTGGACTACGCTATCGACGACCTCCGTAACTCGGTCGACCATCTCGACGACTTCTCCATGGAGAAGATCGACAAGTTCATCGACGACCTCAAGGTGTGGATCAGTGCCACCATCACGTACCAGGAGACGTGCCTCGACGGGTTCCAGGACGCCGACACTGATGCCGCGGCATCCATGCGCAAGGCGCTTAACAGCTCCGCCGAGCTCACCAGCAACATTCTCGCCATCGTCACCAACTTCGGAGATGTACTAGAGAAGTTCAACTTCGAGGGCTTCAATCGCAAGCTCCTTGCAGTCGATGGCGAGTCGTTCCCTTCTTGGGTCTCTGGCGGCAAGCGAAGGCTTCTTCAGTTGAGCCCGGCGGAGCTGAAGCCCGATTTTACAGTGGCCCAAGATGGCTCCGGCGACGTCAAGACCATCGGCGAGGCCTTGAAACTCGCTCCCAAGAACAGCACGACCAACGTGGTTATCTACATCAAGGAAGGAGTGTACAATGAGCTGGTCCAGGTCAACCGGAGCCATACCAACATAATGATGGTCGGCGATGGGCCTACCAAGACCAGGATCACCAGCAATCTCAACTTCATCGATGGCGTCAGCACCTTCAGAACTGCCACCGTTGGTATGCTTATAAATTCACACACAGTTAAAAACAAATATACCACGTACAATAAATACAAATTATCGATGCAGCTGTGATTGGAAATGGATTCATCGCCAAGGACCTATGGATCGAGAACTCAGCAGGGGCAGCAAAGCACCAGGCCGTGGCTCTGCGAGTGCAGTCCGACAGGTCAGTGTTCTACAACGTGAGGCTCGACGGATACCAGGACACCTTGTACGTCCACACCTATCGTCAGTTCTACCGCGAATGCACCATCACCGGCACCATCGATTTCATCTTCGGCGATTCCGCCTCCGTCTTCCAGAACTGCCTCATCTTGGCCCGGAAGCCTCTGGACAACCAGCAGAACATCGTGACAGCTCAGGGGCGCAAGGACCGACGATCCGCCGGCGCAATCATCCTCCACAATTGCACCATCAGCGCTGACCCAGAATACTTCCCCTTCCGCAACAAGCTTCCCACCTTTTTGGGACGGCCATGGAAAGAGTACTCCAGGACCTTCGTGTTGCAGTCGCAGCTGGACGACCTGATCAACCCCCAGGGCTGGCTGCCGTGGTTCGGTGACTTCGGCCTCAACACTTGCTTCTACACCGAGATCGACAACCGTGGCCCCGGCGCCGACAAGAGTCAGAGGGTAAAATGGAAAGGAGTGAAGAACGTCGATCTCGCCCACGCCCAAAAGTTCACCGTGGAGAAATTCATCCAGGGCAGGACCTGGCTTCCTCAGACGGGCGTACCCTTCATTCCCGGTCTCCTCCCTCCCTCAGGATCCCCCAATTAGTTACTCTTGCTCACTGATATGTATTGGCATTCATTCTTCTCCTCTGGAAATGTATTCATTCTTCTCCTCTGGAAATGTATGCATCTGTGAATTTTCAATGGAAAACTGATCTTGGATTTGGCGATTAAGTAATCATTTTCCTTTTCCTTGTCGAAAACTGATCTGTTTTCATTCGAAGTAAACAGAGCCTTGGCCTTGGCAAGTGGAGAAAGACTGTGCTATATGCCAATGCCTTGACAGGTGTGGGTGTGAGCCTTTTGCCCCTCTATTTTTCTTTTTTATTTCTGTTCCGATTTAAGATCCACGTGTGAATCATAGCTGTCTTCGAGATTGGCGGGTTCTATTGATGATCCGGCGGTAAGAACAGGGACCCCCCCCCTCTGAGGGAAGTCAACGCCACGTGAAAGTCAAAGGACCAAATGACCGATCGGAGAAGGGGAGACCGGTCGGCCGAATAGAGTCCCATCGGAGTCAAAGGCACCCGGCGAGGAGTCAGGGTTCCGACGCTCGTTGAACAGGATTGTACGGCCGAGCGGGTGGCCCATTCAGCCGAAGGAATAAGATAGCAATGCTGCGAACAGTCTCCACAGAGCACACTACCGGGAATATCCCAAGTGGACCAGCACGTGTGACCGGCCGGACGCAATGGGACTGCCGACCGGCCGGACACTCGACATGGAGTAAGAAGAGAACAGGACTAGGAAACATCCTCTGACAGCGGATATGGCCCACGAGCGAACCATACGTAGGATCTCATGACAGGGTTCCGCTGTCCCATCAGAGACGTGCTCGGATTATAGCGATGGGGTCGTGTAAGTTTCTCGACAAGCCCATATTGAGGTATGGGCGATGACACGTATTCACCTCGATATGTGTGCATGAGCTTCCCACTCTATATAAGAGGTCTCACACATCACCGGAGGTTCGTTGATATTCTGAGCCACCTTTTGCTGCCACTTACGACTTGAGCGTCGAGGATCGTCAGCCGGAACCCTTCCTACCGATTTCTGGTTCCGCGAGCGGAGGCCCGTCGCTAGTCGGGATATACGCCAGAACGCGGAGCACGTCACGTGCCCGTCGCCGTTGATTCAGGCGATTCAGCGGATCAATTTGGCGCCGTCAGGGCAACTCACGCATCCGATCAAGCAATGGGCGAGGCCGGGCCGACCGCATTGACGCCTCCACGGAGGAACTCGGCGCCTCGATCGAGTCGAGCGGCTAAGCTTGGAGCAAAGCGAGCACAAGCGCCGAGAAGCGAATCGGCGACAGCGACATCGATGTGGGCGAGGCGGAAGCACCTCAAGCCACGCCTTTCACGGCCCTATTCCGCACGCCTTGAGGCAGGCGATTAATCGTGATCGAGGATCTTCATCGGACGAAGTGCCAATATGAGACAATAGAAAAGGCAAGGCCCCCCGAGCGGACGCTTCTCCCGAGCGGATCAACCGTCAGTTTTCGGAAGTCATCTTGCGGGACCCTCTGCCGAAGCACTATGTGCCCCCGGTGATCGGTGAATACAATGGAACCACCGACCCGGACAATCATTTGGGTAAGTTCGATAACACGGCTACCCTCCATCAATACACAGATGGAGTGAAGTGTCGAGTTTTTTTAACCACCCTCTCGGGATCGGCTCAACAGTGGTTTCGGAGGTTGCCGGACGGATCCATCACAAGTTTTAAAGACTTCCGCACGGCCTTCCTTAACCACTTTGCAAGCAGTTGGCGTTATCAGAAGACTAGTGTCAGTCTGTTTGCCATCAAACAAGAAGCCCACGAATCGCTCCGAGCCTATATCCAGCGGTTCAACAGGGTGGCCATGGATATTCCTACGGCCACCTCAGAAATCATGATGAATGCCTTCACACAGGGCCTCGTGGACGGAGACTTCTTCCGATCGCTCATTCTGAAGCCGCCCCGAGACTACGACCATATGCTACACCGGGCCAACGAATACATCAATGTGGAGGAAGCCCAAGCGGCCCGAAAAAAGGAAATTCCAACCGAGCGGGCTACTCCTGCCGAGCGGAAGCCTCATACCGCTCATCACCCGCCCAGAGGACCGAGGGCCGAAGCAATCCGCTCCCCCCATACTAGGTCACATGTGCAAGAGGTAGCTGCCGAGCGGCCCAAGACAAAGAAGAAGTGGACCCCAATGTTCTGCTCATTCCACCGGACGGACACGCATAACACCAGAGATTATCGGAGTCTTCCTCTAATCGCCCACCCCGTTCCCCGGGGTGGCGGCTGTCGATCGCCATCATCCGATAGGCGACATAGACTTCGTGAAGCCGAGCGGACGATACCTGACAGGCGGTAAAGACAGACTCCCGAGCGGCATCATACTCCTAGGCGTGAAGACCCTCTGATGTCAAGACAGGACTGTATCTAGCCGCGAAGAAGAAAATAAACAATACTTAGGCGAAATCAACATTATAGTTGGTGGGCGATCGGAGGAGACTCTAACCGAGCAAGGAAGGCTAGCGTCGTAGCTCCGGATCCATGCGATCCCCAAGAAAGGTGAGCGGACCCAAATCGACTGGCGCCCTGGATTTGAGGGAGTCGGTGCCACACGGACGCCTCCTCATCAAAGCGGTAATAGCCAACTACACTATTCACCTCGTTTTCATTGACACGAAGCTCGGTCAATATTATATTCAAAAGGCCTTCGACCAATTGCAAATTGATCGAGAGCCCATGACAACCCCCCTATGGGTTTCTCACATGAAACGTTTCGGGCCAGATCCGGTGGCCTATTATTCATGGAGAGGAGCCGCTGTAGGACCCAAACCCGATGTGGTGGACTCTCCGTCCATACAACGTAATATTGGGTGACCTCTCGGTGAATTCCGGCGGCCGTTTCCACTTTCCACCAAAAGATCAAGTTCCCATCAAGACAAAGTGGGAGAAGCGAGGAGATCAACTGGCAGCTCGGCGATGCTACGTCGAGATAGCGAGCGCCTTTAAGGCGCCGGTTGAGGTAACGCCATAACCGAAAACCTCCCTCTTTGGTGTATGAAGAAAAAGAGGAAGTGCAGATTCACCCGACCCGACCGGAGGCCACCACGTTCGTTGCGGCCGATCTAGAGGCGAGCCAGAAGAGGAAGTGATCAAATGCCTCGAGAACATGATGTCTTCGTCTCGCCGACGGCCTTGCGTTTGGCCGAATTTACGAGCATAGCGGCGAGCTACATGTCCGACGCTACAAGGAAAGAAAAGGGATTTCATCGAATGTAATGTCATCATCCGGCGGAGGTTAAGAAGCTCCGGAGGCCGCCATATACGCGAGGTTCGCAAGCTGGCGAACGTAGTATTAGTCTCAAGCCGGCAACAAGTGGAGAGTTGCATAGATTTTCTGGATCTCAACAAAGCTTGCCGAAAGGATTTTTATCCTCCGCCGATCGATCAATGGTGGACTCCACGGGCGAGTTGATATGTATGCTCGACTCTTATCAAGACTATCATCAAGTCGCCGCCCGAGAAGATCAGGAGAAAGTTAGCTTCATCATACACATACTGCTACAATGTGATGTCGTTGGATGAAGAATGTAGCAACACCTTGATGAACAAAGTGTTCAAGGAGCAGATTGGACGCAATTTGGAAGTATACGTGGACGATATTCTCATCAAATCCGTCCGATCGGCAGATCTCTTTAAAGGCATGGAGGAGACTTTCCGAACGCTGAGGAGGTATGGAGTTAAGCTCAACCCTCAGAAATGTCTGTTCGGAGCAAAGGGCAGACGTTTCTTGGGCTACATAGTGACCGAGCGGGGCATCGAGGCAAATCCCAGCAAAGTGAAAGCACTACAAGATATGCCGCCCCCAAGAAATCTGAGGGAAGTGCAGCGCTTGACCGGTCAGATAACTGCTTTGTCCAGATTCATCTCCAAGACTGCCGACCGGAGCCTATATTTTTTCAAAATCTTGCGCAAAGCCACTAAGTTTCACTGGGACAAAGAATGTGATCGGGCATTCGAAGATCTGAAAACATACTTGAACTCTCTGTCTGTGCTAGCCAAGCCAGCTATGGGTGAGCCACTTTGTATCTATTTATCTTCAACTGAGCAAGCAGTCGGCTCGGCACTAGTAAGGGCGAGCGGAGAAGAACCTGTATATTTTATAAGCCATATTTTAAAAGATGCTGAATCTCGCTACACTGGACTCGAGAAGCTGGCTTTTGCTCTGGTCCTCGCCGCTCGGCGCCTCCGTCCCTATTTCTTGGCGCACACTATCATCGTCCGGACAAATAGCCCATTGGGGAGAGTGCTGTTGAATCCAGAAGTGTCCGGACGACTCATCAAATGGACAACGGAGTTGAGCGAATTTGATATTTAGTATCAACCCCGCTCGACGATAAAGGCGCAGTCCTTGGCAGATTTTATCACAGAAGTGCAAAGGCCAGAGTCCGAAGCTATGTTGAAGATATTTGTGGATGGATCATCTACTTGGCTTGGCAGCGGAATTGGGGTATTGTTGCTCTCTCCACAAGAAGAACGAATGCATCTGTCCGTTAGGCTGGATTACAGAGCCACAAACAACGAAGCAGAGTATGAAGCCCTCATAGCCGGGCTGCAGGCCGCCCGGCATGTAGGGGCCGGACGGGTGACGCTGCATTCAGACTCTCAGTTGGTCGCGCAGCAGCTCACAGTCGCTGAAGCCTTCGAAAAGCTTAAAGTCAATTTCAGAGAAGTCATTATCCAGAAGATACCCCGAGCGGAAAATCAGGCGGCAGATGAGTTGGCCAAACTAGCAAGTTCAATAACGCCAATCGTCATCCAACGACCAATTGAACAAGTATCTTTGGTGGCACATGTCGACCAGATGGAGGGCCTCGCATTTCCGAGTGACTGGAGGACAGTCATCATAGAGTTTCTGCGCTCGGGCGCGACACCGTCCGATCGGGATGCTGCCCAACTATTAAGAAGGAGAGCCGGTCGGTTCACACTCATTGGAGACCAACTCTACAAGAAGGCTTTCTCTCGCCTGCTGTTGAAATGCGTGAGCTCGGGAGCAGATGACATCCTCCAAGAAGTGCATCAAGGATCGCATGGAGGGCATCCGGTGGACGATCGGGCTAAGAAGATCTGGCTTGGATACTTTTGGCGACGCATGTAGCCAGGAGCCTCGCTGACCGTTCGGCCTTTCTTGCCAAAAGTACCATAACTTCTCCCACCGATCGGCGGAGGAAATGAAAGCAGCTACCGTGTCCTGTCCGTTCGACCAATGAGGAATGGATATTGTAGGCTTGTTTCCTATGGCGACCGGGCAGCGGAAATTTCTACTAGTGGCAGTCGATTATTTTTCCAAATGGGTGGAGGCCGAGCCGCTAGCCAAGATCACCGAGCAAATGGTCAAGAAGTTTATCTGGCAACATATCATCTACCGGTTCGGCATCCCCCGTTGACTTGTTTCCAACAACGGGCGGCAATTCGCGGGAAAGTTGCTCGAAGATTGGTGCAAAAGCTATGGCATCGAGCAACACTTCACGTCCGTGGCATATCCCCAAAGCAATGGTCAAGCCGAAGTAGCCAACCGAGAAATTTGGGAGGAAGCTGGGTGGATGAAGTGTCGGGCGTCCTATGGGCCATCCGAACGACCCCGAAGGAGGGAACGGGCGTGACGCCATTCCACTTAGTCTATGGGGGTGAAGCAGTGATTCCAGTTGAAGTGGGTGTCAAGTCCGCCCGGACCCAGAACTATGATAATGACAACGCCGAGCGGAGGAACATGGAGCTGGATTTGGTCGACGAGGAGCGAGCTAAGGCGTCCGTCCGGCTGATGGCGTACAGGCAAAGAATGAAGCAGAACTATAACCGGCGCGTGATCCCTAGAGCATTCCAAGTCGGCGATCTCGTCTGGAAAAAAGTAAAGCTGGTCGGCGACGTCGGTAAGCTGGAGGCTCCTTGGGCGGGCCCCTTCAAAGTCATTGAAAAGCTCTGCTCTGGTGCTTTTTATTTGGAGGATGAAGACGGTCGGCGGCTAGATCGACCATGGAGCGCGAATCATCTTCAGCCGTATCGAGCTGGGTGAGAGGTGCGCTAATGTAATTTTATATACGTTTTGGTCGCCTATGTCCTTGTAATGCAGGAAGCAGAAATAATTAAAGGATGACAAATAGCTTAAGCCAAAAGCAAAGGGAGTTAAAATCCGGAAGACGCCGTCGACGTTAAAATCGAGAGGGCAGCCGCCTATAAACCCTTGACGGAATGGACCGACGTTAAAATTTCGGCCTAATAACCCTCCGAGAGGAAGAGTGACGTACGAAAATCGAGAGGAGCGGCTCGCTATAAACCTTCAGCGGAAGACCGCCGAGCTCCAACGTTAAAATCGCGCATCTATAAACCCTTGCGGAGAAGACCGCCGAGCTCCGCGTTAAGACGAGAAAATCGAGACGGCTCTATAAACCCTCCGAGCGGAAGACCGTCGAGCTCTGACATTAAAAATCAAGAAACGAGCCGGCGTCTATAAACCCTCCGAGCGGAAGACCGTCGAGCTCCGACGTTAAAAATCGAGAGACGAGCCGACGTCTATAAATCATCCAAGCGGAAGAAGGCAATAAAAAAGACTTTGCGAATAAGTATCCAAGGGTATTCG